>NC_035442.2:56769408-58209420 GCF_002127325.2 Helianthus annuus | reverse complement strand
GCCATGTTCCGATAGAACATAACACAACAGGGTTAAATATTTGTTGATGTCGTCACACTAGACAGTAGTATCATATATATTCACAGGTATATATACCACATAAGTGACATCAAACAACTTCTACTCTAGCAGAGTACTTAGTGGGCTTGCACTGAGGGAATCTATATCATGACAAGACTTGCTTGTGATTTCTGTGTGCACTGAATTCCATAATTATGTATGCATCCATAATTACGTAACTCCTTGCACGGTCCGCACAGTTCGTTTCATCCTCGTATTTCTTCCTTCAGTTAAGTCATTGTTTTCAGGCAAAGTCATGTTACTAGGGTATTCTACATCTAGTACATGTATATGCTAATTATCACACATATGCAAGTAATCCTTAAGCATAGACAAGTGCTACCCCAGTGCACCCTAGGTCACGTAGCGTCTTTTCTAGACTCATGCAAATAGTTTCAGGCAGTGGATGTCGCGGGACGTTTTATGCAATGAAAACTTTTTGAAAAATTGTTTTCGTGATAGGATCCTAGAGATTGTAGACTAGACTCGAGAAGGAATCCTGGTACTACAATCGCAGCTCTGATACCAATCTGTCACCCCTTTCTGCGGCGGAAGCACGAGGTGTGATCATGAAAGGTTCTCATTGCATACGAAAGGTAAACATACTACATGCTCATGAAAATAACTTCAAATACCATAACTTGAAATCATAAGTTAGCGTTTACAACGCGAGTTAACATAAACATTGTCTTAAAAGGTTTACACTTTATTTAAGGACAAACACAAGCGACATCCACGAGCATAAGAGAGACCACGCGCACATCCATCCTAGTTACCTGAAATACATGTGAGTTTTGGAAAAACGTCAACATAATGTTGGTGTGAATTCATGCCGTTTTGTTTTGCACTTTTGTATACTTTGTATGAAAACATATTTTGTGAATAAATCGAGTTTTCATAAAATCCAGTTTCATGTGTACACCACGTACTCATGTATGATTCAAATTCTTCTAGAGTACCCCACGTACTCAAGTATAATCCATGCTTTTCTTGAGTACCCCACGTACTCAAGTATTCATCAAGTTTTAGAATGGTATGAGTTTTTATGTAAATTAAGTATTCCTGTAGGTATCAGGGTTGTTAATGGGTTGCAAAGCCATTAACATGTGACACGACATAGGAAGTCACCAACCTTAGGCATTTAATTGGTATATTCTGAGACACAAAAGCACTACTCGATACTCGCCCTCATCGAGAGTGTGGCTGCCCGGCACCCGTTAGATCTAACCTTTTGTTCTGCGGTCTAGGTATATTGTTGATTAATGGTGCTTCTGTACCCTATTCGTGACACGATTCCTCGCATCATTTTTCATAGCGCATCCTACTTGGTACTCGTTTCTCACCAAGCGCGCTTCTCATATTCCTATTTCACAACACACTTGGTACTCGTTCTCACCAAGTGTGCTTCTGTCTTTCTTCATAACACACTTGGTACTCGTTCTCACCAAGTGCGCTTCTTGTATTCTTATATCGCTACACACTTGGTACTCGTTCTCACCAAGTGTGCTTTTTATTATCATACCATTTGTTAACATAAAAATATCTGTAACATGTATTTCACCCCCGAAGTTATAAAACTGAAAACAGTTAAGAGAAAAGGGGGAGCATGAACTCACAACTTTGCGTTCCTGTGCGTCGTAAACTTCACCAGGTTTGCTTATTTAACGTCGTAACCTATACGCGTTTTCTTAACGTTAGTCACTAGACTTGCGTCGCACAAGTTCAGTCACTCACTTTTGTATTCGTATTGTCGTGTTAAAAATATTTCATATTTTTTTTTACTAAGTATCTTACTTATATTATTTTTCGCAAATTAATATAAGTATCTTGTGTTTTGCACTTTGCACCCGAATTATGTGTCTTGTATATTGTATGTGTATTTTCATGTTTATACTCCTCATGAGTATTTAGTGTATTTTTACGTCTTAATACGCTAGCACAGAAGTTGGTGATAAAATAATATATATTTTTCTCTCAAAAATATACATACTTATATCCATTTTTATTCTTGAAGAAATCCTCATTTCTTATCACCAAAAATTAGGGAAACCTTGGTAATACTCTTAAATACATTTTTAGGGAATAAGTTTCTCAAAAACTTATATTTTTCTAAGTATCAAAATTTATAAAATTTTGGCAGAGTTTCCCCTAAAAATGGAGGTTTCCCATGTTTTCAAAACATGTGTTTATTTTTTTTTAAATCGTCAACAATCATCAACAACACTTATCAACAATAATCATCCACGAATATCACTAATTTCTCCATTTCATGAACTTGGTTATTTACTAAAATTGTGTAGTAACTTACTAGCACATTTAGTAAGTCTTGTTATCTTTAAAAATAAGTTTAGTTTCTCAAAAACCTTATTTTCAAAGAATATAAAGTTTCACAACTTCTAGTCGGTTTTTACGAAAATTATTTCTTTGTTAAAACTTTTGTTACACAAGTGTCCATACACTTGTTTGTTCACAAAAATCACTTTTGTTTGTGTAAGATCCGGTTTAGAACATGTGGTTCCTTTTGACGCTTGGTCTTTTGAAAATACCACTTGTAGATACATAGATCGGCAAGTTTTAAACACTTTTTTTACAAGTAAAAATACTTTTACACAAGTTCATGTTTCTCGTGTGGTAGAGTTTCACCTTTTAACCCTTGTACCGTCAGAAACAAGCTTATGTCAAGATCTATGATCTTAACAAAGTCGGGTTAAACGGTGATCCGAGCTACCACAACGTAGATCGGGCCTAAATAATCCCACAAATCAAATACTACAACATTTACACATCATGTGAGCTTTTATCCATCATTTAAGTGTCTTTTAGTAGACTTTAATGTATCAAATTGCAAGATTCCAAGTTTTAACTGTTATCTATCATATTAACCACTCTAGATTAGTTCAAGAATGTGTTTTAAGTAACTCACCACTAGCTCGAGGCTAGGGAAGAATCTAGACGCGAATGTGGTGGATAAAAGCTAGAGAAAAAGGTCCTTCGTGCTCCGAGTGCACCAAGCCTCCTAATACGTGATCCTTGATGCTTGGGTATGCTTGGAATGGCTTGAACAAGGCTTGAAAAATTGATGGTGATTAGGGATGTTTGGCCGTGAGCTTTCTAGAGGGAGAGAGGAGAGTTGTTTGGTGTTGTGAAGTGTGAAAGTTCATATGTGCCATCTCACGGTATTTATAGACATTCCATATGGCATATTCCTAGCATATTCCTGGCATATTCTTGGAATATTCTTAGCATATTCCTGGCATATTCCTGGAATATTCCTAGCATATTCCTAGCATATTCCTGGAATATTCCTAGCATATTCCTGGCATATTCCTGGAATATTCCTAGCATATTCCTAGCATATTCCTGGAATATTCCTAGCATATTCCTGGCATATTCCTGGAATATTCCTAGCATATTCCTAGCATATTCCTGGAATATTCCTAGCATATTCCTGGCATATTCCTGGAATATTCCTAGCATATTCCTAGCATATTCCTGGTATATTCCTGGAATATTCCTAGCATATTCCTAGGTTTTCTGCGTTGTCTGCGTTTTGCAGTGTAAGCACTGTGTCGCGTAGGAACCCACGGTACGCGCTTAAACTTGAAAAATAACGTTTTTAAGCGTTTCAATTTATTTTTCAACACGAACCTGATTAAAATAAAATTTTAATCATAACAGAATATTTGTGGGATTAAATATTATCCGGGCGGCCACCAACGTTCGTTTCGCAGTTTTGTCGTAATTAGTTCTGCACTTAAAGTGTGTTTCGGGTGCCTTTTAGTGCGTGTTTTCGCTTTCGTAACGACCATAAATTAAACCCTGATATGTACTCTTGGGTTTAATGTACCTTTGTCGTAGGACCTACACCTAGGCCTCAATTCTAATGTCTGACTGCTTTCTGCAGTTCCGTTGACACAGTGTGTCTTACCGGTGAGTTTACTAATATTTCTGACGCAACGCTCTCGTTTTTGCATAAAGCAATATTTTGTAGTATACAACGTGCATGAATTCACTTGCTTAGCTTCTAATCAGTCAATGTTGACAATTAAGCTCATAATTGCAATCATTAAATAATAATTAAAATGTACGGAAGTTACCGGTTTTGTGCCAGTTGTCACATGATCAACGTACATAAGTAGGATGATAACATTAGTAACCATTAATCACATAGTGACCAAGGTGCAAAAGGTGTAGATCTATTGGGCTTGAGGCACGCCCCACTCCTGGTTGGTATACCCTGGAGTGCTTTTGTGATCCCAATGATGACAAAGTGTTCTCGGTTTGGTTATTTGCTTATGGTACATTATGTCAGGGGGCTCGCTACCCACT
The DNA here is from genome assembly GCF_002127325.2 of Helianthus annuus. Taxonomy (NCBI): domain Eukaryota; kingdom Viridiplantae; phylum Streptophyta; class Magnoliopsida; order Asterales; family Asteraceae; genus Helianthus; species Helianthus annuus. The sequence continues at coordinate 58,205,031 of NC_035442.2, read as the reverse complement.
GATAGATCCTTAACAGACTCCATGAATGAATCAGAACATACCATGATTACAAGATAACATTTATGAGATTTCAACATGATAACAAATACTGCATGAACTCACTCAACTTTTTGTTGACTTTTTAAAACTACATGTATTTCAGGAAACAGGTCTTGAGCCGGTGACTCACTATGGGATTCGGGAAAACAAATGACAACGATGGCCACTTTTGGAGGGTTTGTCTTTTATATCCCAACTTCGTATGGGTATATAGGGGACAAAACCTCACTATGTTTTATGTCAAAAGCTATCTTTTGTTATGTGTAAATAACTTAGAACTATGCTATGTCAAACGTTGTTGAAAACTTGTAATCTTTTGTTGAAAACTATATATCTATGGCATCGTTGTTGGTTCATGTTGTTAATACATTTGGATGCAATGATTACCTTTCTTACGTCACACACAATACGCTTCCGCTACTAGCAGGGTGTGACAGAAAAGCTAGGACGGATAAAACCTTTGTCAGAAAGCTCCTGAAGCTGCTTAGACAACTCTTGCATCTCAGACGGTGCAAGACGATATGGAGCCCTGGCAATAGGATTTGCACCAGGTATAAGATCAATACGGAACTCGACTTGGCGTGCTGGGGTAGACCAGGTAACTCTTCAGGAAACAGCTCCGGATAATCCCGAACAACAGGGATATCTTGCATAGACTTACCTTGGTCTTTATCTGCTGTAACATGTGCCAAGAAGGCCACATAGTTCTTTCGCAGATACTTCCGAGCTTGAAAACAAGACATAAGCTTGAGGCTACTAGCAGGTTTCTCACCACGAACCTGTAGTATCTCACCTGACGAAAGCGGCACACGAACGATCTCCAATCAAACAAACTACCTCTGCGCGATGCTTGGCTAACCAATCCATACCCACAATAATGTCGAAGCTTCCAAGTTGCATAGGCGTGAGGTCAATAGGAAAAAGATGGTCGTTAAGGTTGAACTGGCAGTTGCGAAGACAGAATCAAGAACAATGGGTTCACCACTCGCAACTTCAACTGTCAAAGGCTTACCTAGTTTCGTTTAGACACGCGAAGCAAGGGCTCAAATGATAACGACACAAAACTCTTATCGGCCCCTGAATAAAAAAGAACAGACGCAGGTTGATTATTAACAAAGAACGTACCGTTCACCACCTCGTTGTCTGCTTGCGCCTCAACAGCATTCATGTTAAAAGCTCGTCCACGAGCCTGAGCTTGTAACGGGTTTGCATTCACCAATCTTGGACATTGATTACGGTAGTGGGTCAGATCCCCACAGTTGTAACAAGAGCCTGGTGGGAAGTGAGGTCGTGCTGCTTGACCTTGTTGCTGAGCAAGAGGCTGAGCAACCTGTTGAGCCGGGTTCTGAGCTGCCCGATTCTGATTGACAGGAATGCGGCATGTAGCAGCAAGATGACCAGGTCTTCCGCAGTTAGTGCATTGACGGCACTGGTGGTGCGGTTGATGATGTCTGTTACACTTATTGCACAAGGTGCATTGCCAAAGTATGGTTTCTTGGCAAGAGGTTGCGCAGGCTGATTTTGAGCAGCTTGAGCCTGAGTAGTAACGGCATAGCTCTGGGAAGCCTTCCGCTTCCTCGAACCCTTCGAAGAACCCGCATCACTCCCCTTCTTGCTTTTACCTTTCTTGCTATCCTTCTTGTCAGACTCCTGCTTCTTACCCTTTTGTCACCCTTTCTATGCAACTTACCCTTTCGTATCTGCGACTCAGTCAGCGTTGCAGATAGTTCGATTGCCTGACGAACAGTGGTAGGTTTACTACCAGTAACTATGTCTTGCACAGAGTCAGGTAGACCATCGATGTACCTCTCGATAGCCTTATCAAGTGGGGTAACCATTGTTGGGCATAACAAACTCAGCTCCTCATACCTATCAGTATAAGCCCGGTGCTCACCACTTACTTGTTTCAGATCATCGAACTCCCTTTCCAACGCTCGCAGTTCATGACGAGGACAAAACTCACTCATCATGAGAGTCCTCAACTCAGCCCATGACTGTGCTAAAGCGACTTCAGCACCTCGATCTCTCATAACCCCATTCCACCATGTCAACGCCCTCTTCTGAAAAACACTAGAAGCAAACTCGACTTTGCGATTATCAGGACACTGAACATGACGGAAAGTATTCTCAATGCTCTCAAACCATTGAAGGAGCCCAGTTGCCCCCTCAGTACCACTGAACTTGAGTGGTTTAGCCGAATTGAAGCTCTTGAAGTTACAAGGAGCATTCTGATTGATGTTGGCTTGGTTAAACTGAGCAATAAGATTCGGGAACGCAGCAGCCATATGCTGTGCGATGATTTCTGCCAGTTCGGCATTCGGTAGCTGATTTTCGCGTCGAGGAGGCATGCTAAAAAGAGGAAAACACGAGAGGAAACGAGTGAGATGATTAGATGAAAAGAACGAGATGAAACAAAATCAACAAAGCAAGGATGGTGGTCATTCGTCCGTATCACAAAGCAAACAAATGACACACAGTGACTAATCAAAGTAAATGGGTCCATAAATAATGCTTAGCGAAGACATGCTCGCCTATAAGTGAACACTCACCCCAAGAGTTCCCAGGTAAGAGTGACTGGTCCGATTATGTGGATTTGTACGAACACTCTAGCCTTAGACAGAAAACCCAGGGTACAGGCATTCACCCTTCCAGTTTGCACGTGTTCACACTATTTAGAACCCAAAACTTTGACGAGATTTTGAAAACTTGGAAGGCACAAGGCCAAAAGAATCATTCAAAAACAAATGATAAATTTCAAAATCAATTGAAAAATCAAAAGGGTTCAAAACCATATAATAAATCATTTGAAAACAGAGGATTGTTTTTCAAAAATCGTTTTAGAAAACTGGGTTCTTGTTTTGGTGATCACCTAAGGATAGGTGAAGTGCATGTTTTAAGATCTAAACACAAGACAACTTGTGTTGGGGTCCTAGAAAGGTTATAGTCTAGGTCAAAGCATTACTAATAACCTAATTCCCTATAACCATTGGCTCTGATACCAACTCTTCTGTCACACCCCGACCACGTAAAACATCAAATCGTGGCGGAAACGTCGGGGAGTGTTGTAACAGAATTATTGTTCCACAACCAAGGTAATTTAAATAATATTTTATTCATCACCCAGGGGTGGAATACATTGTTTCAAACGAGAACCCACAAGTTACATTGTCTTAAAATAAAAAGAAACAAAGTACATAACGTAATTAATACTAAGTCTAGCTCTGTTTTATGTCACTAAGGCCCAAGTCCACCCTAGCGTGTCACGATCGTCCTATGCATTAGCTCCTGAAACACATGTGAAAATAGGTACGTCAGCATAAAAATGCTTGTGAGATACATAGGTTTTGTGAAAATAGGATTCATGATTTAGGTTTAAGAAAATGTTTAATGAAAACTTTGTCATGAATCCAGTTTAAGTGTTTGCTTATAAAATGTTTGAAAAGCGATAACAAATCAGTTAATATGTATGTATAAAAGAATGTTGTATGGTTAAAAGAATAACCAAGTAAAAATAAGTTGTATGAAATAAATTGTTTTGTAAAACAAAGTCTTGTGAAAAAGATATTATTTGTGTAAAATGTATAAGTCCAAAATTGAATGATTTAAATAACGCTACGACATGTAATATAATACAAGCACTTATATATAGGAAGTACCAGCGGCATATCCAGCATGCTTGTATCACATTACACACGTCTCGTTACTCAAATCACTTACCCAAACAAACCATCAATGTAAATTGCCCATGTCTAAACCATTTGTCAAATGTCGTAGTAAAAACGATGTCAAAAATGTTTATGTCAAATGTAATCATGAAATGTGTAAACAAAAAGTCATGTATGACAAGTGAAATATGTATCAACTAAATCATAGGTGAAAATGCACAAAACAAAGTATTGAAGTAAAACTCAGTTTAAATCAATGCTATGTTTTGTGGATGTGCATGCTATACTGATATAAACACTTATGCGGTATGTTAAACGCAATACATTCAAGCCTTGAGACAGCAGGATAACCTTAGAGTAAAGGCTATCAAAGTGAAAATGTTCACGGATTCAGTCATTCCTTACACCCAAACAAACCTAGGATGTCAGGAACGGGATTTGTCAAGTCCTATGGTACCATTACTTACTACCGAGCGGCGTAGCTAATGTTAATGAATGTAGTAAAAGAACCGTTTAAACAAACCAAATTTTTTCCCGAATGTAAGCATGTGATGTGATGTGAATGTACTAAGTATGGACTAAATGAACATACATAGCACGAAAAAGGTAAATGTAAATCAAATGTACTAAGTATGCTAAGTAAACATACAAAGTAGAAAAGTCATGTAAATCAATGTGCTAGCATGCTCAGTAAACATACATAGTAGAAAAAGTAGTGAAAACAATGTGCTAGCATGTTAAGTAAACATACATAGCAAAAGAAATGTGATGTAAAACAATGTGCTAGCATGTCAAGTACATAGCAAAAGAAATGTGATGTAAAACAATGTGCTAGCATGTTAAGTAAACATACATAGCAAAACATAATGAAATCGTGTACTAATAGTGTACTAATGAAAATAGCAAGTATATGATATGAAAACATGAAAAGCATGAAAGTAACAAGTAGGCACATGTGTTTCACCCCAAAATGTTTGAAAAACAGTAAAAGAGGGGTCTATGTACTCACTTGTGATTGCTTAGAAGTCGTAGGATAACCACCAAGCAATGCTAGAAGATCACGGAATCAAACGGCACCTATATAGGTATCTACATTAATAAACGGACCTATCGGAGGATCGGGTAGTACGAGGGTTCGTAAACCAAATAAGTAGGGGAACTTATGTAACATGGTTTAACAAAGCCTACGTACTAAAACGAAACCTATCCTAAGTGCTTTTGACCCGTTACGACCCGTTTAGGTAGCTTATGCTACTTTAACGCGTCGCTCGCGTAAAACGCGTTCGGAATGCTTAACTAGTCCTATGACAAGCAAGTTATGCCTTAACATGCTTAATATTGTTGCTAAATCAGTTTAGATGTTAAAATTTATGTTACATAGGCTTAAAATGAATTTTGGCGCAAAGAGGGTATTTTGGTAATTTACCTAAGGCATAAGAACTACTTATCATACAACTACTTAAACGTCGTGACCATAAGGTATAACCTCGGAAGGTTATTCCCTACACAACTATGGTCACCTAAAATGTTTGGTCGGATCCTAATGATCGACCAAATGGGTCGGGTTCGTAAGCATAAGCGATTGATTAGATCGCTTACCTTTACGACCCTAAACAAGCACAAATCTAAAAGTGACGAGCTAAACATGCTAGAACATGTTTAGTAAAGTTAGAAAATAGGTTTGGTATTAAAACAAACGGTTTTAATACCCTAGAGTAGTTTGGTTACAAAATACGTGAGAAAACGCATTTTGGCCGAAACTACGACTCGTCACTGAGCCTAGATAACGTGGTAATCAGTAGGTATAGTCGCTAGGGACTATAACCATCGTGATTACGCTCACGTTATGAAGTTCAAACGAACTTCGCATTGACCATAAACTGGTCAATGCAGAAAGTCAAACGCAGTTTGACTTTAACGCTAAAACGAACGAAAAACGCGAAAGAATACTTACAGAAGGTCCCCGCAAGATTGATATTCCAAGTATTTCTCAGGTATGAAGTGTTTTACACTTCAACTTAGAGAAAATCTCAGAATTCAAGTGGGGAAAGAATGAAATGGGTGGGGGTATTTATAGTTTTCGCACAACCGTTAGGATCGTTTATCGAAAACCGAGCTTCAATCTTAGCCATACACCTCATGCCCACTGATTTGTGAAACCATGGGACCTTAAAACCAGCCCATAAGAACCTTAAAACCATTTGCAAAACCAAGGAGCAGCTGAGTTTTATTAAAAATGATTTCTGCTGAACTGGGACCTGCTTACGGACCGTATGGAGTAGGCCTTATGGTCCGTAAGGACCTTGCAGGTCTGATACTTTCCAGAAATTGCAAAATGGTCCCTGCACTTGAGAAACATGCATTTCGGCCCATTTTTGTCACGTTTAAGCCCCGTTAACCCCATTTCAAAGCTCAAAAATGAAGTTAAAGTATAGGGAACTTAAAATGTGCTCAAAAATATCTCGGATGTCGGTTCGTTTGGCCGTACGATTGCGTTGTTCGGTTAATTACGACGGAAGTCGTAACGGACGCAAAAACGGTCCAAATTGCGCGACGAATGGATTTTTAACAAGCCAATCATTAAAACATAATATTTTAATGATTACATAAATTTTTGGATGTCCGGATGTATTCAGAACGTAAGTTATGCGCGAAAATGCAAACTTATGCACTTTTTGACGCTTTTAGTCCCTGAATGACTCAAAAGTTTATTTTAGCACACCGAACCCCTCAAAGCCTATTTCTAAGCTATGTAAAGGATATTTAAGGTGTGTTTAACTTATGATCATGTTCCGGAATGTTCGTTACTGTTCAAATCGGCATACTTTTGCAGTTTGTCAATTTTAGTCCCTGTAAGCGAATAGACTAGATTTTGCCATACCAAAGCCTTCAAAAGTTATTTCTAAGTTATGTAAAGGTTATTTAAGGTATGTTAAGCATAAATTGATGTTCCGGAGTATTTGTCGTGTTTAACTGATTACGTTTACGCACCAGTTTGTGTATAATTCTCCAGAAAGCGATATAGAGTTTGAAATCGAATAAAAGTCAAAACATGAAAAACATCAAACATAAACAAACAAACATAGGGATCAAATAACTTTATTTCATTGATAACTGAACTGTTTACAATGATTACAAGCACAGATGTCACAGTCTCCCCTACCTGTGGAAATTTCGTCCCGAAATTTGTTTAGAGGAAACTCGTGAGAATAGATGTGGATACTTCGCCTTCATTTGATCTTCACGTTCCCAAGTAAACTCAGGTCCACGTTTAGATTCCCAGCGAACTTTAACCAACGGAATGCGCTTGCGTTTAAGCCATTTGACTTCACGATCCATAATTTCCACAGGTTTCTCAAGAAAATGTAGTGTTTAATCAACACGGATTTCGTCAAGTGGTATGTGGAGGTTCTCATCAGCTAAACACTTTTTGAGATTGGATACGTGGAAAGTTGGATGAACATTTCCAAGTTCGGGAGGTAATGCAAGTCTATAGGCTACCTTACCGATTATTTCGACGATCTTGAATGGTCCAACATATCTAGGTGCAAGTTTTCCTTTCTTTCCAAATCTGATCACACCTTTCTAAGGTGAGACCTTAAGTAATACACGATCACCGACTTGGAATTCTAAGGGCTTGCGTCGTTGGTCCGCGTAACTCTTTTGACGGCTTCGAGCTGCCTGTAAGTTATCACGAACTTTCTTAACCTTGTCAGTTGTCTTTAGAATGAGGTCAGGTCCAGGAAGCTGAGCGTCACCTATTTCATTCCAGCAGACCGGTGAACGACATTTTCGACCATAGAGAGCCTCGAAATGAGCCATGTTGATGCTGGAGTGATAACTATTGTTGTAGGAGAATTCAATCAATGGAAGACGTGAATCCCAACTACCACCAAAATCGATCACACAAGCTCTAAGCATATCCTCCAAAGTCTGGATTGTTCTTTCAGTTTGGCCATCTGTTTGTGGATGATAAGCTGTGCTCAGATTGAGTTGGGTCCCCATAGCAGATTGCATGGTTCTCCAAAATCGAGAAGAGAAGCGAGCATCTCTATCAGAAATAATGTTCAAAGGAACACCATGTCGAGATACAATTTCATCCACATAGATTTTAGCCAGATCTTCAGCAGATAGATTCTCACGGATCGGCAGGAAATGCGCTGACTTTGTAAGACGATCAACAACTACCCAAATGGCATCATGACCTTTCTTAGTGCGCGGGAGTTTGGTAATGAGATCCATAGCAATGTTTTCCCATTTCCAAACTGGGATCTCAGGTTGCTCCAAAAGACCATAAGGATGTTGGTGTTCAGCCTTAACCTTGAGACAAGTAAGGCATTTAGAAACGTATAAGGCAATGTCTTTCTTCATACCAGGCCACCAATACAGAGTACGAAGATCCTTATACATCTTGTCTGAGCCAGGATGAATAGAGTAACGAGACTTATGGGCCTCATCCATAAGCAAAGTGCGAAGATCATCTTGGCTTGGGACCCACAAACGGTCCATGAAATAATACGATCCATCTTCCTTCAGCACAAGGTCAGGCTTAATGTGATAGGGTAATTCCTTACCCATCATGTCTTGTGAAACACAAGCCTGTTGAGCCTGAGTAATGCGTGCTTGGATATCAGATCGAGCTTGAATAGCAGATTGAACACGAGCACAATGAAGCACAGTACGTTCCTTACGACTTAATGCGTCAGCCACAACATTCGCTTTACCAGGATGGTAGCGAATTTCGCAATCATAGTCGTTTAGGAGTTCGACCCAACGTCTTTGCCTCATGTTGAGTTCTTTCTGGTTGAAGATATGCTGGAGACTTTTGTGGTCAGTGAAAACCACACACTTTGTGCCATACAAATAGTGTCTCCAGATTTTGAGAGCGAAGACAACTGCACCCAACTCAAGATCATGAGTGGTGTAGTTTCTCTCATGTACCTTCAATTGCCTTGATGCGTAGGCTATGACTTTGTTCCTTTGCATCAGAACACAGCCAAGACCCAATTTCGATGCATCACAGTAAACAACAAAATCATCATTGCCCTTAGGCAAAGTCAGAATAGGTGCATCACAAAGCTTCTGCTTCAAGGTCTGAAACGCTTCTTCTTGCTTAGAACCCCATTCAAAGGGTTTGTTCTTCTGAGTTAGAGCAGTTAGAGGAACTGCAATCTTTGAGAAGTTCTCGATGAAGCGGCGGTAATAACCCGCAAGACCAAGAAAAGAACGAACCTCAGTAGGAGTAGTAGGTGTATCCCAATCCTTAATCGCACTGATCTTGGAGGGATCTACATGAATACCTTGTTCGTTGACAATATGTCCCAAAAATTGAACTTCCTTAAGCCAAAATTCACACTTGGAGAATTTGGCAAAAAGTTGCTCTTTCTTCAGGAGTTCCAGAGTAAGACGAAGATGGCGCTCGTGATCAACTCGCGTCTTAGAGTAAATCAAGATGTCATCAATGAAAACGATGATGAACTTATCCAAATAAGGCTTGCAGACCCTATTCATTAAGTCCATGAAAATAGCAGGAGCATTGGTCAAACCGAATGGCATGACTGTGAACTCATAATGCACATATCGAGTGCGGAATGCTGTTTTGGGAATATCCTCTTCATGCACACGAAGTTGATGATACCCAGAACGAAGGTCGATCTTCGAAAAGCAAGTAGCACCCTGTAACTGGTTAAAGAGATCATCAATGCGAGGTAGGGGATATCGATTCTTGATGGTAAGCTTATTCAGCTCACGATAATCGATACACATTCTGAAGGATCCATCCTTCTTTTTGACAAAAAGAACGGGAGCACCCCAAGGTGAAAAGCTAGGACGGATAAAACCTTTGTCAGAAAGCTCTTGAAGCTGCTTAGACAATTCTTGCATCTCAGACGGTGCAAGACGATATGGAGCCCTGGCAATAGGATTTGCACCAGGTACAAGATCAATACGGAACTCGACTTGGCGTGCTGGGGGTAGTCCAGGTAATTCTTCAGGAAACAGCTCCGGATAATCCCGAACAACAGGGATATCTTGAATAGACTTACCTTTGCCCTTATCTGCAGTAACATGTGCCAAGAAGGCCACATAGTTCTTTCGCAGATACTTCCGAGCTTGAAAACAAGACATAAGCTTGAGGCTACTAGCAGGTTTCTCACCACGAACCTGTAGTATCTTACCTGACGAAAGCGGCACACGAACGATCTTCTCAAAACACACTACCTCTGCGCGATGCTTAGCTAGCCAATCCATACCCACAATAATGTCGAAGCTCCCAAGTTGCATAGGCGTGAGGTCAATAGGAAAAAGATGGTCGTTAAGGTTCAACTGGCAGTTGCGAAGAACAGAATCAAGAACAATGGGTTCCCCATTCGCAACTTCGACTGTCAAAGGCTTACCTAGTTTCGTTCTAGACACGCGAAGCAAGGGCTCAAAAGATAACGACACAAAACTCTTATCGGCCCCTGAATTAAAAAGAACAGACGCAGGTTGATTATTAACAAAGAACGTACCGTTCACTACCTCGTTGTCTGCTTGCGCTTCAACAGCATTCATGTTAAAAGCTCGTCCACGAGCCTGAGCTTGAACCGGGTTCGCATTTATCAACCTTGGACGCTGGTTACGGTAGTGGGTCAGATCCCCACAGTTGTAACAAGAACCTGGTGGGAAGTGAGGTCGTGCTGCTTGACCTTGTTGCTGAGCAAGAGGCTGAGCAACTTGTTGAGCCGGGTTCTGAGCTGCCCGATTCAAATTAGCAGGAATACGGCATGTAGCAGCAAGATGACCAGGTCTTCCGCAGTTGGTGCATTGACGGCACTGGTGGTGTGGTTGATGATGTCCGTTACACTTGTTGCACAAAGGTGCATTGCCAAAGTATGGCTTCTTGGCAAGAGGTTGCGCAGGCTGATTTTGAGCAGCTTGAGCCTGAGTAGTAACGGCATAGTTCTGGGAAGCCTTCCGCTTCCTTGAACCCTTCGAAGAACCCGCATCACTCCCCTTCTTGCTTTTACCTTTCTTGCTATCCTTCTTGTCAGACTCCTGCTTCTTACCCTTCTTGTCACCCTTTCTATGCAACTTACCCTTTCGTATCTGCTACTCAGTTAGTGTTGCAGATAGTTCGATTGCCTGACGAACAGTGGTAGGTTTACTACCAGTAACTATGTCTTGCACAGAGTCAGGTAGACCATCGATGTATCTCTCGATAGCCTTATCAAGTGGGGTAACCATTGTTGGGCATAACAAACTCAGCTCTTCGTACCTATCAGTATATGCCCGGTGCTCACCACTTACTTGTTTCAGATCATCAAACTCCCTTTCCAATGCTCGCAGTTCATGACGAGGACAAAACTCACTCATCATGAGAGTCCTCAACTCAGCCCATGTTTGTGCTAAAGCAACTTCAGCACCACGATCTCTCATAACCCCGTTCGACCATGTCAACGCCCTCTTCTGAAAAACACTAGAAGCAAACTCGACTTTGCGATTATCAGGACACTGAACATGAAGAAAAGTATTCTCAATGCTCTCAAACCATTGAAGGAGCCCAGTTGCCCCCTCAGTACCACTGAACTTGAGTGGTTTAGCCGAATTGAAGCTCTTGAAGTTACAAGGAGCATTCTGATTGATGTTGGCTTAGTTAAACTGAGCAATAAGATTCGGGAACGCAACAGCCATATGCTGTGCGATGATTTCTGCCAGTTCGGCATTCGGTAGCTGATTTTCGCGTCGAGGAGGCATGCTAAAAAGAGGAAAACATGAGAGGAAACGAGTGAGATGATTAGATGAAAAGAACGAGACGAAACAAAATCAACAAAGCAAGGATGGTGGTCATTCGTCCGTATCACAAAGCAAACAAATGACACACAGTGACTAATCAAAGTAAATGGGTCCATAAATAATGCTTAGCGAAGACATGCTCGCCTATAAGTGAACACTCACCCCAAGAGTTCCCAGGTAAGAGTGACTGGTCCGATTATGTGGATTTGTACGAACACTCTAGCCTTAGACAGAAAACCCAGGGTACATGCATTCACCCTTCCAGTTTGCACGTGTTCACACTATTTAGAACCCAAAACTTTGACGAGATTTTGAAAACTTGGAAGGCACAAGGCCCAAAAGAATCATTCAAAAACAAATGATAAAATTTCAAAATCAATTTGAAAAATCAATTTGAAAAATCAAAAGGGTTCAAAACCATATAATAAATCATTTGAAAACAGAGGATTGTTTTTCAAAAATCATTTTAGAAAACTGGGTTCTTGTTTTGGTGATCACCTAAGGATAGGTGAAGTGCATGTTTTAAAATCTAAACACAAGACAACTTGTGTTGGGGTCCTAGAAAGGTTATAGTCTAGGTCAAAGCATTACTAATAACCTAATTCCCTATAACCATTGGCTCTGATACCAACTCTTCTGTCACACCCCGACCACGTAAAACATCAAATCGTGGCGGAAACGTCGGGGAGTGTTGTAACAGAATTATTGTTCCACAACCAAGGTAATTTAAATAATATTTTATTCATCACCCAGGGGTGGAATACATTGTTTCAAACGAGAACCCACAAGTTACATTGTCTTAAAATAAAAAGAAACAAAGTACATAACGTAATTAATACTAACTCTAGCTCTGTTTTATGTCACTAAGGCCCAAGTCCACCCTAGCGTGTCACGATCGTCCTATGCATTAGCTCCTGAAACACATGTGAAAATAGGTACGTCAGCATAAAAATGCCTGTGAGATACATAGGTTTTGTGAAAATAGGATTCATGATTTAGGTTTAAGAAAATGTTTAATGAAAACTTTGTCATGAATCCAGTTTAAGTGTTTGCTTATAAAATGTTTGAAAAGCGATAACAAATCAGTTAATATGTATGTATAAAAGAATGTTGTATGGTTAAAAGAATAACCAAGTAAAAATAAGTTGTATGAAATAAATTGTTTTGTAAAACAAAGTCTTGTGAAAAAGATATTATTTGTGTAAAATGTATAAGTCCAAAATTGAATGATTTAAATAACGCTACGACATGTAATATAATACAAGCACTTATATATAGGAAGTACCAGCGGCGTATCCACCATGCTTGTATCACATTACACACGTCTCGTTACTCAAATCACTTACCCAAACAAACCATCAATGTAAATTGCCCATGTCTAAACCATTTGTCAAATGTCATAGTAAAAACCATGTCAAAAACGTCTATGTCAAATGTAATCATGAAATGTGTAAACAAAAAGTCATGTATGGCAAGTGAAATATGTATCAACTAAACCATAGGTGAAAATGCACAAAACAAAGTATTGAAGTAAAACTCAGTTTAAATCAATGTTATGTTTTGTGGATGTGCATGCTATACTGATATAAACACTTATGCGGTATGTTAAACGCAATACATTCAAGCCTTGAGACAGCAGGATAACCTTAGAGTAAAGGCTATCAAAGTGAAAATGTTCACGGATTCAGTCATTCCTTACACCCAAACAAACCTAGGATGTTAGGAACGGGATTTGTCAAGTCCTATGGTACCATTACTTACTACCGAGCGGCGTAGCTAATGTTAATGAATGTAGTAAAAGAACCGTTTAAACAAACCAAATGTTTTACCGAATGTAAGCATGTGATGTGATGTGAATGTACTAAGTATGGACTAAATGAACATACATAGCATGAAAAAGGTAAATGTAAATCAAATGTACTAAGTATGCTAAGTAAACATACAAAGTAGAAAAGTCATGTAAATCAATGTGCTAGCATGCTCAGTAAACATACATAGCAGAAAAAGTAGTGAAAACAATGTGCTAGCATGTTAAGTAAACATACATAGCAAAAGAAATGTGATGTAAAACAATGTGCTAGCATGTTAAGTAAACATACATAGCAAAAGAAATGTGATGTAAAACAATGTGCTAGCATGTTAAGTAAACATACATAGCAAAACATAATGAAATCGTGTACTAATAGTGTACTAATGAAAATAGCAAGTATATGATATGAAAACATGAAAAGCATGAAAGTAACAAGTAGGCACATGTGTTTCACCCCAAAATGTTTGAAAAACAGTAAAAGAGGGGTCTATGTACTCACTTGTGATTGCTTAGAAGTCGTAGGATAACCACCAAGCAATGCTAGAAGATCACGGAATCAAACGACACTTATATAGGTATCTACATTAATAAACGGACCTGTCGGAGGATCGGGTATTACGAGGGTTCGTTGTAACATTTCGTATTTTCAAACTTTCCATTTTTGGAAAGTCTACTTGTACTTTCTACTTTTGTAAGTTGTACCTTTGTTGTACTTGATTCAAATTCCAAAATTGTACTCGAGACTTGAAATCATAATGAAATTGCATGATTTTATCCATATTTTGTGTTTGAATACTATGAATCATTGAAACTATGAAACTATGTTAAACACGTTGAAACTATGTTAAACACGTTGAAACTATGTTAAACACGTTGAAACTATGTTAAACACGTAAAAACAGAGGAATTCCATCTTAATTTCGACTCTTTAATTCATCGTTGCCAAGAGATTACCCTAAACCGTACAAAAATTGGGAATTTATACGCTAATTCGGTAAAAATATTGAAATTTGGGTCAAATTTGATTATTATATTATTTTATTATTATTTTAGATGATCAAAATAATAATTTAAATTAAATAAATAATTATTTTCTAAATTTTTATTGATTTTTAAGCAATTCCGTTAGCAAATCTAACCCCGTTGGTGAAAACCGGTTAAATAAGACTAACCAGGTTAAGTTTACTAAAGGGCAGCACTAACTGAGTCAGAAAACTCAGTTAGTGGCTAACCCAGTTAGTTGAAACTAACTGTATTAAAAAAATGGGATTTTGTGCATGAACCGGGACTCGAACCCGCGACCACAACAACTCAAACAGCGTGCATTACCAACTGGTCTACAGTTCAGCATGTGAACAAATTGAATCAGTAATACATTTAAGAACGCATTAACTGCGAATTTGAATCAAATATAACCGCCCAATAACTAGTCGTCTTCTTCGACCTTTGAACTATTTACCGGATCCGGTGACCCTTCATTACTCGTAACCGACGTCCGACATCTTCTATATAAATCCTGAACCAAGTTCTCATTATTCCTTTCATTTGTTCCCGATCAAAACCGAATCAACCCGAATTCGTTCCTTCAAACCGAAGCCGAACCGAGCCGAACCCGATCGTATTAGCCGGAACCGCCGCTGCACCACCACGGAGCCACCACCGGTCACCGCCTTCGCCGCCGTGCCGCCAAACGCCGGTAACCGATCCGCTTTCTTTTATACATATATATATACAATCAGTTCTTTTTTTTATTTATTTCCTTTACGTACAGTTATATTATTATTATTATTATTATTATTATTATTATTATTATTATTATAAATATTAATATATAATACTGAAAATTTTTATAAAAAAAATCAAATATATCTATTTAGAAAACAAATATACTAATATAATTATTACTAAACATATTTAATTATTTTAAATCTGAAATATTTATTTAAAATCAGAAATTTAATAAAACAGATTTATTTAGTAAAATAATCAGATTTATAATTATTATCTATTTATTAAAACATATTTATTATTTCGGAATTTTATTTAAATATTTCAGTTTTATAAAATCAGATTTATTAAAAATCAGTTTTTATTTATTTATTTATTTCAGGATTTATTTCTGAAATTTGATAAAATCAGACTTTATTTATTTATTTATTTCGGAATTTATTTCTGAAATTTAATAAAATCAGATTTTATCTATTTATTTATTTCAGAATTTACAAATCAGAATTATTATTTAATAATATTTAGAAATCATATGTTTGCATATTTTTTATCAGAATTTTATTTCAGAATTATATTTTAAAATCAGGTTATTTATTTATTTTCAAATCTATAAATCAGAATTATTTATGTATTTCAGAATTATTATCATAAAAATCAGATATATTGTTTTTATTAATTCAGAATATTTATTTTAAATGTTGTTTAAATTATAAATTAATTCTGAATTACTATTTAATTATTATTTGATCATATTTATTAATTTCAGGATTTATATTCTTTAAATCAGAATTATTGTTTATTTAATAAAAAAATCTAGAAATTTTATTTTATTTTCAGATTTATTTATTTGTTTTATAAACTAGAAACTTTATAAATAAGTTATTTGTTTATAAGATTATTAACTAATGTTGTGGTAATTATTTTAGATTGTTAAAATAATTATTTATCTATTTAAATTCCTATTTATTTTATTGTTCCAACACTTTAGGAATTTTGTATTATTTACGTCTTATTATTTAAATTATTCTATAAATTCCCAAATAATTAATCAAATCCTCAAATTAATAGGGTAATTCTCTTGTGCACGATCTTCTTGGAAAATCCCTGATTCTATTATCTTTTTCCAATATACGCAACGCAACCTAAGGTGAGTATACTTGACCCATTTTCTTTTTACACGTTTGGGTGTAGTATGCATTTCCTTATCAAAAACACAATGATAAACACTTTCATTGCACAATCTATCCATACTATTGTGAAACTACTTGATCATTGATTATCTATGTTGTGCTGATGTTAACATCTATGGCTATATGTTCATTAACTTTGCAAGCCTCCCCTATCAATGGCAGCGCTGTAGGTTGTAACGCCCCTCCCGTATATACGGGTATTGCTAGGTTCTTTTAACTCTATCACCACCCTTTCGAGGGTTAGGCTATGTTAATTGCGTTAAACTATGGTTTGGACATGTGGATTTCATCGTTACGAGTATAACAGTTAATTAATATCAGTTGTTCACATGGAATAGATTTGATAAACTATTTAACTCTATTATGCTATATTCAAACCTGTATACTCGCCAGCAATTATTTGTTGATTGTATTTTAAATGCATACTGCAGGCTGAGGATTCAAGAAAACAAGAAAAGGCTAGGATGGCTTAGAAACCCATCAACTATTTAAATTTACAATCTATGTTATGTACTTTTTCATTTCCATGTATTGTATGAAACTTATGAATATCAATGAAATAAACTTTAATTATTGTCACAACTAGTGTTATGATGTCTTTGAACAGTTTGTACGTCTCATCTCGATGTTTCCGCCATCGGTTGGGGTGTGACAGATTGGTATCAGAGCCATAACTATAGGGAATTAGGATTGCCTTGCTTTACCTAGTCTATAGTTTAAGAGCTTTCTCATTTACTTGCTGTTAAAGACACTATCCTTTGCTTTCTTCTTTGCTTCTCTCTATTCTTTCGGACTTCTAATATACAAGCCTTTCCTAAGGCTAACACAATACACACTTGGAAGCTTTGAAGACACTCTTATAACACAATCGAAATGATTCATCAAGATAGGGGTGATTCCCACACTTGGTGATGATTTTCACTCAGCTATACTTTGATTTTGCACGAAATCTACCCTCAAGTTAGGAGTGATATCCAAATCTTGATGGGAGTTTTCCATTTCCTAATCTAGTGGACCCTCATCTTTGGATGGGTACTAACCACGTTAGGGTACGATGTTATCAAGTTAGAGGTGAAACTCGCATCTTGTTAACTAGTCCCATTCCTTGATTTTCGATCTCGCCAAAGTTTCGATTTACCCAATCGATTAAGGACGTGTAGTAACTGGAAGGACAAACATCGTTAGTCGCTCCTCGATGAGAATGTTTGTCTATTAGGCCAAAGCACGTTTCCTTAATTCGAAAAGGACTTCGATTCACTTTGGAATAGTCTATGTTACGTTCCGTGACACTCCATATTTATTGATAAAATCTCTTTTTATGCTATCTCAATTATCATGTGATTTATATTTGAGCGTTATCTTCAATTCAAATTTGGGAACACGAAGCACGTTATTATCGCAATCCAAAACAATTAATAACTACTCTCTTTCGTGAACAAACTAAATTTATATTGCTTTCATTATTCTATGTGAAACATCATTCTATGTGTAATACTATGTTAAACTATGTGAAACTATTTGGTGATCCATGTGAGAAACTATGGGCTATGTGATGCATACATGAAGTCAATTTTCCTAAACAAAAACATTATGATTAAAAGTCTCATCCATTTCTTGTTTTGAATTTCTAGATGTCATCATCTCGTCAGTACTCTCACTCTCCCAGAAAATCCAAGTTCCTTTTTATCAGATGTACACTTTATTATCTTCGATCTTTTATGATGAAACTCTTCCTTGTCAATTTTGAACCATTTTTAGGATTTCACTTTTGCGCATACATCATACGATTATACATCATTAGCATGCATAATTTCACTTAATTTTAATTACACTTTCGTAACAACGAGTGAAGACATATCATCGAGATAGGAGTGATTTCCTTACCTTGACGATTAACTTCGCTTCTTTTCTCATCTTACAACGACCTCACCAACGGATTTGGGGTGATTCCCTTACCTAGGTGATCGTTACCAATACTTTCTTTAATAGATTATATTGCGTAAACACGATCATGTTTATACCTAAATCATTTATCATGTATTTCAAAATGCTTCATTTATTTAGACGTATCTCCTATTCTATAATCTATTTTCACATCGCTCGCATACACAAAAATTTTCAATGTTACCAAAAACGCGTATTCCTCGATTTCAAAAATTTCACAAAATACTACTGTCACCCTAATCAGTTTAATAAATCTATTGCCCACAAAATTTCGTATTCCACGTAATTACTAAAACGCACTCATCTCGCATCACTATACTAAAGAATTCTAAATTTCCAATTGAGAATCAAACCAACTTTTCATACAGAATATTACAAATATTATCCGATCAGTTATCAAAACTCTTTTCAAGATCAACAAAAACATTTTATTAAGGACACCTTTCACGATCACCAGGTTCATATACCAAAATTCCTTTTCCTAAGGTTAAACCTTTTCACTAGAATCTGTAAACTTCGAAGTTAGTAATACAAAAAAAAAAAAACTTCTTAAAACGATGCAAACTTTTTAATTCGAAGAACTTTTCAAAACCTCGCTTGATACGTTAATTAAATTCAAAACACGTGGGCAAGGAAACTTTATAAGGACGACAAATTTTCAGCTATGAATTTTTTTTTTAAAACCATAATAGCACTTCCATTCTTTTACAAAGTATCTTTTCGCATAATCAAAAGATGTTTTTCCTTTATATTCTCTTTACAATTCACAAACTAGATTCTACATTCCTGACAACTCAATCTAATTTAACTTCACGTTTTGCACAGACAACTATATATGTATATCATTTTACACGTTTTAGTCAATATCTCACAACAATCTCACGCGTGTCACTCGTTCTCTTTTTCCTTTCATATTCAAAACTTTAAACCTTTTATGCGCATAAACTCATGTATTTTAATTTTATATTATAAACAAAATCATTAATCCCTACGTCCATACTTATACATTTTATGCTTTCACTTATGTTCACACTTACGCATTTATGTTATACTCACGATTCAAAACTCATACGTTTTACGTTTATACACACACTCACAATTATACATTTACGTGATACTTAAATTCATATTCATACACCTTCGTTTTACTTATAATCATATACACATTCATACGTATGCAATTTGCGTATACGCTTATACCGCTATGTTTATACTTGTATTTATATTCAGACACATTCTCACGTCTGTTATGATCCTCGTATTTATATACTCATACTTTTGTTCATACTCTCATTTATACGATTTATGTTATACTCGTACTTTTGTTGTACTCTCATTTATACGAATTTTGTCCATACTCACGTCATTCGTTTGTGCTCAAATTGTGCTCACATTTATGCTCATTTTAATACACGTTATGCTTATACTTTTGCTCACACTCCTGGCATGCGTTTTATGTTTATGCTCACGTGCGTGTTCAAATTTAAACTTATACTATGCTCATGCTTTTTACTCAAAATTTATACATTCGCACATATACACGGGCGAAACCCGAAGGATTCGTTTACGTTAGTCTTATACTATTTGGAACGCGAACATGCTTACATGTTACATTTTTATACGCACACAATCTTATTTTCAAAATTTATGTATACCTTGATTCATACGCAAATTAGTACAAGCTATGCGGATCATGCGACGATTGGTATAATCGCGGGTGCACACGGGATTATAGTAATAAGCGCATGAGAACCATAGAGTGTACTACTGTGTATGGTAAGACATGGAACGTAACATGACACGAATAACGAAACGGACGTAACATGGTCAAAACATGGTGGATACACCGCTGGTACATCCTATATATAAGTGTTTTCACCACGTTACCAAACTTTCGTGAAACGTGCCATGAGAAATTCAGTGTTTTGCACACCTTTTTGGACCTAATGCAAACTTTAAACAACTTACAAACGCATTATGCCCGATTATCCAAGACGAAACTCCATTCTTACTACGCAACTTTTGTATATCCAATACTTATGCCATTCTTATACTTGCATCCACTTAGAGTCAATCGTTCACTTCCATACTCCCACTATTCTCTATTATTCCATGTCTTTGATATGACTCCCATTCACAATCAAGTTTCATCTATTCTCTCTGTGGAATCCTTGGATGCCATCTTTTCAACAGTCTTCCTCTTAGATTTCGAGGACGAAATCTCCTAAAGTAGGGGAGACTGTAACATTTCGTATTTTCAAACTTTCCATTTTTGGAAAGTCTACTTGTACTTTCTACTTTTGTAAGTTGTACCTTTGTTGTACTTGATTCAAATTCCAAAATTGTACTCGAGACTTGAAATCATAATGAAATTGCATGATTTTATCCATATTTTGTGTTTGAATACTATGAATCATTGAAACTATGAAACTATGTTAAACACGTTGAAACTATGTTAAACACGTTGAAACTATGTTAAACACGTTGAAACTATGTTAAACACGTAAAAACAGAGGAATTCCATCTTAATTTCGACTCTTTAATTCATCGTTGCCAAGAGATTACCCTAAACCGTACAAAAATTGGGAATTTATACGCTAATTCGGTAAAAATATTGAAATTTGGGTCAAATTTGATTATTATATTATTTTATTATTATTTTAGATGATCAAAATAATAATTTAAATTAAATAAATAATTATTTTCTAAATTTTTATTGATTTTTAAGCAATTCCGTTAGCAAATCTAACCCCGTTGGTGAAAACCGGTTAAATAAGACTAACCAGGTTAAGTTTACTAAAGGGCAGCACTAACTGAGTCAGAAAACTCAGTTAGTGGCTAACCCAGTTAGTTGAAACTAACTGTATTAAAAAAATGGGATTTTGTGCATGAACCGGGACTCGAACCCGCGACCACAACAACTCAAACAGCGTGCATTACCAACTGGTCTACAGTTCAGCATGTGAACAAATTGAATCAGTAATACATTTAAGAACGCATTAACTGCGAATTTGAATCAAATATAACCGCCCAATAACTAGTCGTCTTCTTCGACCTTTGAACTATTTACCGGATCCGGTGACCCTTCATTACTCGTAACCGACGTCCGACATCTTCTATATAAATCCTGAACCAAGTTCTCATTATTCCTTTCATTTGTTCCCGATCAAAACCGAATCAACCCGAATTCGTTCCTTCAAACCGAAGCCGAACCGAGCCGAACCCGATCGTATTAGCCGGAACCGCCGCTGCACCACCACGGAGCCACCACCGGTCACCGCCTTCGCCGCCGTGCCGCCAAACGCCGGTAACCGATCCGCTTTCTTTTATACATATATATATACAATCAGTTCTTTTTTTTATTTATTTCCTTTACGTACAGTTATATTATTATTATTATTATTATTATTATTATTATTATTATTATAAATATTAATATATAATACTGAAAATTTTTATAAAAAAAATCAAATATATCTATTTAGAAAACAAATATACTAATATAATTATTACTAAACATATTTAATTATTTTAAATCTGAAATATTTATTTAAAATCAGAAATTTAATAAAACAGATTTATTTAGTAAAATAATCAGATTTATAATTATTATCTATTTATTAAAACATATTTATTATTTCGGAATTTTATTTAAATATTTCAGTTTTATAAAATCAGATTTATTAAAAATCAGTTTTTATTTATTTATTTATTTCAGGATTTATTTCTGAAATTTGATAAAATCAGACTTTATTTATTTATTTATTTCGGAATTTATTTCTGAAATTTAATAAAATCAGATTTTATCTATTTATTTATTTCAGAATTTACAAATCAGAATTATTATTTAATAATATTTAGAAATCATATGTTTGCATATTTTTTATCAGAATTTTATTTCAGAATTATATTTTAAAATCAGGTTATTTATTTATTTTCAGAATCTATAAATCAGAATTATTTATGTATTTCAGAATTATTATCATAAAAATCAGATATATTGTTTTTATTAATTCAGAATATTTATTTTAAATGTTGTTTAAATTATAAATTAATTCTGAATTACTATTTAATTATTATTTGATCATATTTATTAATTTCAGGATTTATATTCTTTAAATCAGAATTATTGTTTATTTAATAAAAAAATCTAGAAATTTTATTTTATTTTCAGATTTATTTATTTGTTTTATAAACTAGAAACTTTATAAATAAGTTATTTGTTTATAAGATTATTAACTAATGTTGTGGTAATTATTTTAGATTGTTAAAATAATTATTTATCTATTTAAATTCCTATTTATTTTATTGTTCCAACACTTTAGGAATTTTGTATTATTTACGTCTTATTATTTAAATTATTCTATAAATTCCCAAATAATTAATCAAATCCTCAAATTAATAGGGTAATTCTCTTGTGCACGATCTTCTTGGAAAATCCCTGATTCTATTATCTTTTTCCAATATACGCAACGCAACCTAAGGTGAGTATACTTGACCCATTTTCTTTTTACACGTTTGGGTGTAGTATGCATTTCCTTATCAAAAACACAATGATAAACACTTTCATTGCACAATCTATCCATACTATTGTGAAACTACTTGATCATTGATTATCTATGTTGTGCTGATGTTAACATCTATGGCTATATGTTCATTAACTTTGCAAGCCTCCCCTATCAATGGCAGCGCTGTAGGTTGTAACGCCCCTCCCGTATATACGGGTATTGCTAGGTTCTTTTAACTCTATCACCACCCTTTCGAGGGTTAGGCTATGTTAATTGCGTTAAACTATGGTTTGGACATGTGGATTTCATCGTTACGAGTATAACAGTTAATTAATATCAGTTGTTCACATGGAATAGATTTGATAAACTATTTAACTCTATTATGCTATATTCAAACCTGTATACTCGCCAGCAATTATTTGTTGATTGTATTTTAAATGCATACTGCAGGCTGAGGATTCAAGAAAACAAGAAAAGGCTAGGATGGCTTAGAAACCCATCAACTATTTAAATTTACAATCTATGTTATGTACTTTTTCATTTCCATGTATTGTATGAAACTTATGAATATCAATGAAATAAACTTTAATTATTGTCACAACTAGTGTTATGATGTCTTTGAACAGTTTGTACGTCTCATCTCGATGTTTCCGCCATCGGTTGGGGTGTGACATTCGTAAACCAAATAAGTAGGGGAACTTATGTAACATGGTTTAACAAAGCCTACGTACTAAAACGAAACCTATCCTAAGTGCTTTTGACCCGTTACGACCCGTTTAGGTATCTTATGCTACTTTAACGCGTCGCTCGCGTAAAACACGTTCGGAATGCTTAACTAGTCCTATGACAAGCAAGTTATGCCTTAACATGCTTAATATTGTTACTAAATCAGTTTAGATGTCAAAATTTATGTTACATAGGCTTAAAATGAATTTTGGCGCAAAGAGGGTATTTTGGTAATTTACCTAAGGCATAAGAACTACTTATCATACAACTACTTAAACGTCGTGACCATAAGGTATAACCTCGGAAGGTTATTCCCTACACAACTATGGTCACCTAAAATGTTTGGTCGGATCCTAATGATCGACCAAATAGGTCGGGTTCGTAAGCATAAGCGATTGATTAGATCGCTTACCTTTACGACCCTAAACAAGCACAAATCTAAAAGCGACGAGCTAAACATGCTAGAACATGTTTAGTAAAGTTAGAAAACAGGTTTGGTATTAAAACAAACGGTTTTAATACCCTAGAGTAGTTTGGTTACAAAATACGTGAGAAAACGCATTTTGGCCGAAACTACGACTCGTCACTGAGCCTAGATAACGTGGTAATCAGTAGGTATAGTCGCTAGGGACTATAACCATCGTGATTACGCTCACGTTATGAAGTTCAAACGAACTTCGCATTGACCATAAACTGGTCAATGTAGAAAGTCAAACGCAGTTTGACTTTAACGCTAAAACGAACGAAAAACGCGAAAGAATACTTACAGAAGGTCCCCGCAAGATTGATATTCCAAGTATTTCTCAGGTATGAAGTGTTTTACACTTCAACTTAGAGAAAATCTCAGAATTCAAGTGGGGAAAGAATGAAATGGGTGGGGGTATTTATAGTTTTCGCACAACCGTTAGGATCGTTTATCGAAAACCGAGCTTCAATCTTAGCCATACACCTAATGCCCACTGATTTGTGAAACCATGGGACCTTAAAACCAGCCCATAGGAACCTTAAAACCATTTGCAAAACCAAGGAGCAGCTGGGTTTTATTAAAAATGATTTCTGCTGAACTAGGACCTGCTTACGGACCGTATGGAGTAGGTCTTACGGTCCGTAAGGACTTTGCAGGTCTGATACTTTCCAGAAATTGCAAAATGGTCCCTGCACTTGAGAAACATGCATTTCGGCCCATTTTTGACACGTTTAAGCCCCGTTAACCCCATTTCAAAGCTCAAAAATGAAGTTAAAGTATAGGGAACTTAAAATATGCTAAAAAATATCTCGGATGTCGGTTCGTTTGGCCGTACGATTGCGTTGTTCGGTTAATTACGACGGAAGTCGTAACGGACGCAAAAACGGTCCAAATTGCGCGACGAATGGATTTTTAACAAGCCAATCATTAAAACATAATATTTTAATGATTACATAAATTTTTGGATGTCCGGATGTATTCAGAACGTAAGTTATGCGCGAAAATGCAAACTTATGCACTTTTTGACGCTTTTAGTCCCTGAATGACTCAAAAGTTTATTTTAGCACACCGAACCCCTCAAAGCCTATTTCTAAGCTATGTAAAGGATATTTAAGGTGTGTTTAACTTATGATCATGTTCCGGAATGTTCGTTACTGTTCAAATCGGCATACTTTCACAGTTTGTCAATTTTAGTCCCTGTAAGCGAATAGACTAGATTTTGCCATACCAAAGCCTTCAAAACTTATTTCTAAGTTATGTAAAGGTTATTTAAGGTATGTTAAGCATAAATTGATGTTCCGGAGTATTTGTCGTGTTTAACTGATTACGTTTACGCACCAGTTTGTGTATAATTCTCCAGAAAGCGATATAGAGTTTGAAATCGAATAAAAGTCAAAACATGAAAAACATCAAACATAAACAAACAAACATAGGGATCAAATAACTTTATTTCATTGATAACTGAACTGTTTACAATGATTACAAGCACAGATGTCACAATTTTTCCCTTTGTATATGCTAGGATAAACTATTATTTGCTTATATTTTTATTAATACTCAATGCCATCTGTTGCACGCCAAATGTTTGTGATTTTGCTTAAATGAATAGATAACATTGGTTATTTAGTGGTATTCTTTGTGAACAATTCTCAAAAACCCTAAAGTAGAAGGTTGTGAACAAAGGTTTAAGCAAAAAAACAAAAATACAGAGGTGAGAGTCGGAGACGTTGATTTAGGCAAGAGAGAGAGAGTCATAGCAATAGAGATATGACTGTTATATAGACTAATTATATTAATAGTGTTGACATAAGCGTTTAAATGTGGGACTCGAACCATTGACCTCATTGGGAGAGGCAAGATTTTATCAAATGAGAAAATTAAGAGAAAACCATGTATTAGTGCCATAGATTAGAGTCGGTCTGATTGGATTCTTAGTAGGTTCTGACTTTTGAATAAACTACCTAAATGGTTTCTTCAAAAAAAAATTATGAGAACTCAAATTTTCAAAAGATAATGACTCCTGTATCAATTAGTATCTGATAACTTGGTTTATACTATATAGGGGCAAGACATTATGAGGCGTTGAGGTCAAGCCAAGGCATGAGCCTCAAGTACTTGGTTATAGTTGGTGGGTTTGCGCCTTTGTTCCAATTGGTAGAAAGGTTGTAAGTGAAGATGATACAAACTTACTATGGATTAGAGCATGGTTTATTGGCTGATTATAGTTACAACTGTGCTATAGTTTTAGCCATATGCTTATAGCTGATAATTTAAGCTATGCTCATATGAAAGGGATACAATGATATATAGAACAAAATGAAAGTGAAGTTGAGTATTTTGCATTGAGTAGGAAAGGTGAAGCTTTAATGGACATATTAGCTGAAATGTTTGAATTCCCATATCGCCAGGTGATTATCTAATAACTTTAAACTTCAATATTGTTTCTTATGGTGAATTTTAAATAACATTAATGTTTTATGGAGTTCTCCTTGATTAAGAAAGCTGAAGATACTGAAGCTGACACAGCGGAGGTAAGTGCGATCACGTTAAGGTAAGTGTTATCAAGTTAAGGGGGTGTTTGGCCTAGCTTTTATTTTTTTGGCTTATGCTTATATTTTAATGTAGCTTATGCTTATTTTCTTTCATTTGATAAGCTATTTTTAAGTGTTTGGATTAGCTTATATTCTACATGTTGATAATTAATAATTAATCTTTAGTTGTTTGTTAAGTTATTTTGTATTATGGGAAGGGGTATAATATCATTGTGTGTAATGAGTAAAAAACCATCTTCTTCAGATAAGCTAAAAAACCATGTTCCCACAAGCTTCTTGGAATTAGCTTATATAAGCTAATAAGCATAAGCTTAAAAAGCTAAACCAAACACCCATTAATGCTTATTTTGTAAAAATAAGCTAAAAAAGCTATAAGCTTAGATAAAAAAAAGCTAGGCCAAACACCCCCTAAGTACACATAGTAGACATCTAATGCTCTAGTGCTGACAGATCATCGCCTTGCTCATGGAGGTCCACAAGTCAGTCAGCTTGGCATGGTTATGGTCCCTAGCACAAACAATGCGGGGACAATACATTGCATATACCAAATTACTTTTGTTAGGTGTTGGTGTATTGCACATGTTGGTGTTTTAGGTTACCGAATATTCAATGACATAGTAAACATAGTAGCACTAACACTTTATTTGAGTTAAGAGGATCACATTATGTGTCTGGTTACTACCTAACTTAGTGTATATATCCCAACACAATCCCAATGGTATAATAATTATTATGGGTCCAGACTCTTTAGTAGATAAACAACATAGTTTTTTTTTAATTGTTTATTAGTAATTGATTATGTTCATTGGTCGACAGCTAACCTATTTATATCTATTTGATCATCTGTGATTGAGTTTTTTTGTTGGATTTGACAATGCACACGTTGCTGCAATGCAAACAAATTTTTGTATTTTTTTAATATTTGGCTTCACATGTGACTTATTCTACACGTATCTGATGGAATTTTATGTTAATCAGCTTTTGTCTAAAGTTACGATGAAGCTCAAAATAGAGTGGCGTTACCCTGCATAAACGTGGTTAATGTGAAGCTCGAATGGGGCAATATCTATGAAAAAAGTGAGGTTTAAATAACAATTTATGATTTTTTTTTATTTCTGTGACACAAGTTAAAAAATAGGATGTGAGGAATATGAAGGGATTCTGATTGAACTACTGATAGAATGTTATCACTGCTTTTCCCTAGGTACATTTACCTTGGATAGTTTGAATGCGAAATAGGAGCTACAAGGTTAGCTCACCTCTTCATTTTCACTCTGCTTGCCACGTCACATCTTGTTATGATACGTGACCTGCATCCCCTCCAAAAATTTTCCCTAAAATTGTTCAACCCAGATGGATCCTTCATTCGACATGTAATTTGAAACTGACGAACTCTGGCTATAGGGAATTTTCTGTTTGCCCTAGCGGCGTTGTGTGTAACAACCCTCAAAAATATTCCTGACGATAACCCGTAATAAAAACCAGAAGTGCGTGCGACGAAACTTGTATACTAAATCAGGAAACTTAGCGATTAAGAAATCTTGATGGTTAATGAACCAACCCATACAAAAGTACCCTCATTAGACTCCCAATTAAAACCGAACCAATTGAGATCAAAACCCAAGCATACGCAATAAGAACCAACATGAAAATCGAGAAAAAACCCGCGATTGGACGACAAAGGCGGACAGGGACACGTGTGACGATGGCACGACGCGTGTCCAACCTACCTAGACACGTGGCAGACCTATGCCAGGCCGACCACCCCGGCAACACGCGGAAGGTACCAGGTGTGACACCCGGCAAATTAGGCCAGTACCGTACTGATGTGACACGTGTAGTGACTGAATAATATTAAGGTTTTATTAGATACAATGTTATTTAATAATAACAAAAGTTTGGTAAATCCAAACTAAATTAGAACGTCAGATGGCAATGAAAAGATAAACGCTTATCGCGTAATGAACAAATTGCGAAACGAACGCTGGTCACCACCCGGATAATATTAAAATCCTTAAAATATCCCATTATGATTGAAATCCTATTTCTTATCATAATCGTGAAGAGAAATTAGTTAAAGCGCTTAAGATTCTTATTTTACGAGTTTAAGCACATACCGCGCGATACTGCATGTATACTGCGAAACATGGATAACACAGTTAATCTAGAATGACAAAATATTATTCAGTAATATTTTAGTAGGATTATTTTTAAAAGTTAATATATAATTTTTAAAAGCATTAAAACGCGATGAAACGTTAGATAAAATACCCGGTAGTCAGTAAAATACCTTCTTTTTACCTATATTATGTGTATATAATACATGTATATGTGTGTATGTGAGAGAGGTGATAGGTGGCGGCTAAGAGGGTGCCCACCTCTCTCTTGATTTGTGTGTAATGGACAAGTGTAGTTCATGCATGCAACCTAATCGTTTCAAATCAAATCAAAACCACCTAAATCTTTTCAAACCATCAAACACATTCTCATCTCCACCTTCACTCTACCTCATGGCCGAAACCATCACCATACATCCACTTTTCAATTTTCAAATCATTTTCATGAAATCATGGCCATTTCAAGCTCGTCTTGATTTAGTTTGTAGATCAAAGGGTGATTCCAAGGTGATTTCAAAGAGGAACAAGCTCATTATCATAAAAAAATCTCATCATCATTCCATTTTCATACTTGAAAGGTATAAAAATTTCATTTCTTTAAAGTCTTATTGTTGTTGATGATGATGATGATTAGCATGGTTCTCGAATACTTGGAATTCTCACAACTGTTCTAAACGAAACAACAAATGGTTTTTACAAAATTAAGAATGAGATGAACATGTGTATGTGTATGTGTATGTGTGTGTGTGTGTGTTAGAATGCATGTTTTGATTTTTTATTAAAAGTGTTCTTGTAGAATGATTATTTAAATGATTTGAGTATCATGCATGTGAAATTTGAAATGATTAAATGATTGAATAAGGTATGAAGGTGTCATATATTATGATAAACAAAAGAATAAGGGTGATTAATCTTGTGTGATGAATATGAAGTAAAATGTGCATAAAGTGCTTGTACATAGACTTATAGGATTATTTAGTGATCATCATAAAATGAAATTGTTGTAAGATGATGAATATTCATTCAAATCAGTAGGTAAACATGAAAAATAAAGTCATATGATATGTTTTGATGTTACAAAAATTATTTCATAACTTGGTAGCTTTGCATGTTGTACTACTGGCTTGAAAGGTAGTAAATTGGGTGATGTTTGCATGAATTTTGTGCTATTCATGAGACCTGCATATACATGAGTAAAATTATTGTTATGATCAGTAGATAACATGTGTTATGTTAAAATATTAAGTCATGATCATTTGGGATGGTTACAATAAAGTTCGGTACGAAACTATGCATTAAAAACGGTAAAAATCGGCTTTTAAAGTGATTTTTCGAAACTGTTTTAAATCTGTTCATAAACTGAATTTTTTATGATAAATATATGTATTTTAACTTATAACAAGTATCTTTGGTGTTTGGTTGGTCATACGTAACTTCCGACGCCCAAAAACGCTACCGAAACGGTAAAATACGCATATTTCAACGTACGTGAAAACGGGATGTTCAAGAGTGAACTTTATGTGTTATGATTTGATATGTGAATATGAGTATGTGCAATGTGATTTACTAAGTGATATCATGATGATATGAAATGATGATATGTTTAGACGTTTGTGCGGTAGAAACGGTAAACTAGATTAGAAATCGCATTATGAGTGAAAATTTGTGATTAACATGAGGAGTATGTTTAAAGAGACTTGATAAGTTATTTGATATATATTGAGTGTTTAAATATAATATGTATATGTGAAATAACGTGATACATGAATTACAATATATATATATATATATATATATATATATATATATATATATATATATATATATATATGTATGTATGTATATATGTATACACACCGTCCATACTTATGCACATATATTGCTAAGCGCAAATCGTAGATATATTGCGAATTAGTAGACATAATAATGTATAAAAGGTCACCTATTAAATCGTTCAAAACGCAAAAATCTTAACATATATATATATATATATACTAGTAGGGTGCCCGCGCGATGCGGCAGGGACGACATTTTTTTATTGTGGTACTCGTTATGGTAGTTTGGTTATTCATATGAATTCATGCATTTCAAGTTGATTATTATGAATTCGTTCAAGCTAGCCGAATCATTCAAGTCGACCGCTTAAGCTGCAATATTTTTTGTGTGCATATGCCGTCTTAAATGCTATTGGTTTTATTTGCTTGTGGCATTGACTCCAGACCCCACCAGCATAAGTGTTCACCAAAATAATTAGGGTGTCTAAAGTAGTACCACAACCCTGCATCAAGATTTGGGACTAACAGCTTTCCA
Organism: Helianthus annuus; assembly: GCF_002127325.2. Classification (NCBI taxonomy): domain Eukaryota; kingdom Viridiplantae; phylum Streptophyta; class Magnoliopsida; order Asterales; family Asteraceae; genus Helianthus; species Helianthus annuus. The sequence continues at coordinate 58,174,203 of NC_035442.2, read as the reverse complement.
AGTTGTTTCAGCCTCTCGTTTCGGCTCACAAATGTGTGAAGCTGCGTGTCTGTGATGTAGGCTATCACAATGCCAGTCAGGCATATGGTAACTGCAGCCGTGTCCGTTAAGTTCCATGATTTATTTACGGAGTGGACGATGTGCAGTGGCAGGCATACACCGATATAGTTCTTCCATCCCTTCCAAAGAGGATGTCGTAGACTCTCAACTGACTCAAGATGATAAAAGGGTTGACCACAATCAACAAAATCATCATGTTCTTTTTGACCATTGCTTAGGGTGAACGGGGTGGGTGCGGGGTGGGCTTTCACCGTGCGGCAACACTACCGCCAGCCCTTCCCTCACCGTGCGGCAAGCTAGGGTGCGGGGAGTGTTCACCGCTTGTAGGGGAGAGGAGGGAAGAGGAGAGAGAAGGGTGTATAGTGGGCCCCACTATTTTCCAACCAATCATACATTTTTCCTTTTTTTTTAAATGGTTTGGGTGAAACCACCCCTTGTGATTAAGAGCAAGAGGGGAGTTGGAGAGGGGTGTTGCCAGGAGAAAGGCTCATGAACAACCAATATATCCCTTATGAAACTTGACTGCAATAAACAAAAAATTAAAGATCATTTACCCTCGCAACAACTGTTGAGCATCCAGAAAAAATACATCCTTATCTTATTTATAGTAGTGATTCTTGATAGATCTGCAGTCAGAAATTGGTATAAGAGATTAAATTGTCTTTTCACATTTTCTAATGGCTTCAGTTTAGACGTATACAAATTTGTTTGAGATAAAGGTTTGAGTAATTGAACCATATATCGCATAGTTAAACTTTACGTACACAAATTGTCTTTTTTCCAATTTGCTTGTATATGTGACACTCCCATTAAAGCTTTGAGCGGTTACACAGGCACGATGGCAAAGCCTGAGATTTTTTCTGCTCAGTTTCAGCCGGATCATCCATACCCTAGCAAAATGATATTAAAAGTCATTTGGTAAGGATCAATACTAAGAATACACAACATACAAATATTAAATATCAATAGATCTGGCGGTGGTTCAGAAGCGCACACCTTTACTGATTCAGGCACTTGCTCAACTATAGGTGGAGATTCTGAGCGTGCCTCTGGAATCTTTGCTTCTTTCTTATTTTCTATGACCAAAATTGCTTTAGGTTTAGCATCAGCCACATGCTTTAATTGAAACAAACAGTATATCTCTAAAATTATCTAATACAAAAGACACAATCCCTTTGTTCAGCTAATAAGAACCCTACTTAAAATATAAGATGAAAATAAATGTGGATGAATCCATACATCAATGTAAAAACCCAAAAATAAATAATCAACATTACATATTACAGATTACATTTTATGGGTGTAACAAAGCAAGGTTTTGATTTGGAATAAAAAATTATACTTTAACTGACCATAAGCACCAAAAGAGATTTGATTCAGATTTCCACTCAACAAACTCACAATCAAAACACCAATTGAATGACAACAACATCACTAAAGGCAATGAGGCATATAAGTACCAATAAATGCTAAAATTAGATCAACTATTGAAGATCTAACGCGAAATACAAATTAGACCTGCAAGTACCCTAGGGTAGCAGATCCTAAACAACCAATAACTCTAATAAATCTCAATAACTCAGAATGTAACCACGGAAATCGTTGTTGCAAATCAATTACAAATGAATAACCTAATATATATTATATACAAACATAGAAATCGCTAATGCTTTTAAATTTCATTTACAACAACAAAAATGTAAATAACAACAAATAAAGAATAAAATTTTCAAACAAAAATCCTTTCACATAGCATAAAGACTTTGTGTTTTAAACAAAGTTAGCGAAACAAGAGTTGAGTCAATACTTTCAAATTTCAAATCTGGCACTAAATATGGCAATGAAGCATTCGATTTTATAGACATGATCTCGAATAAAAGAAACATCCTAAGGATGTAATCAAAATGTAAAATTACTGATAACAACTATTGAAGATGCATATTAGATCTGCAACTAAGTCTACATAATTAAAATGAGACCACACACAGATCAATCACATCTGTATAAATCGATTATTTTACAAACACAGAAGGCAATTGGAGGGTTTCAGAAACGAAGAGGAGAAAGAAATAACTTACAATGTGGGCTTTCAAATCAATTACTCCACCTTATTCTCTTTCCAAAAATACAAAATTAGGGATTCTAGAATGACAAGCATTGATTAGGGTCAGAAGATATCGGGTCATGTCCACCGGCTCGGTAACTGTGACTGCTCTCACCACCGTTCCGGTGATTCTCGCGATTATGGAAGTGATTACACTGACTGCAAAGGCTTGATTTTCTGATATTCTGGTATGGAACAGAGTGAGATTTTGTAGGGGTTTGAAAAGCAGAAGCGGGTGATTCAAAATTTGAAATCCCTGAAAGATTGGGGTCGCCAAGAAGTCAATTTAGGATTTGTTGTGCACAAAAGCATTGTACACCAATTCCTTACTTATTTGTACATTTTATTCCACCATCGATATTGACTAAAATAAACATCGAAATGTCAATAAAAATTAGCAGGTCCTTATGGTATCTTCGGATGTATGTAAAAACATTATAGTTTAAAAGATATGACAAAAATACGTAAAAGAATTATAAGTTTATAGTGGAACGTGAAAAACTATAACTAATACATAATTATCCATAACTTTGTTAAAATTAAATGATTTTAGTGTAATAAGATGGGGACTAAAATATAATTAGTGTTTAAAAGACTAATTTATCCTCATTTTAGGGGTGTATTTATAAATCACTTGTACATTAAAGCATTATCTATTTGTACTTTTTAATCCGTGCGTCGATATTTAACAAGACAACTAACGAAACGTCGACAAAAATGTGTATGTCGTCATGCTATCTTTGGATTTCTTTAAACATTATAGTTTATAAGATATGTGAAGAAATAAGTAAAAAAATTATAAGTTTGTTGTGGAGGGATAAATTGTAACTAATTATCTAAAATTTTGTTAAAACCTTAGGGATTTAAGTGTAATAAGTTTAGAGGGCTAAAAAATAAATAGTGCTTAAAAGACCAAACTACCCTCATTTTAAGGGTCTTTATATAAATAAAGGGGGGGGGGGGTTCTTATTTTTTGGGTATCTTAAAATGCCCTTTCCTCATGCATTATAATATAGTATATGTATATATATATATATGTATATATATATTGCCAACTTAATCAAAATAAAGAATTCTGTGAAAATCATAAGAGATGTGTGAAGATTCAAAGTATATGAGAAACTAAATTGTTATCGAAAAATTAGCTATTAAATTGTTCCTATTTAAATTAGGATATGTAGACTCGAACCAGGGGATTGCGATAATAAAAACGCACCCAAAGGTGAGTATCACAGAACCCCACTTTTCACTGTTTTATTAAATGTTTTCGCGGTAAAGAACACGTCTTTAATAAGAATGAATATATGTTTTCGTATAAAACATGATTTCAAATAAATGTATTTTAGTGAGAATTCACTAAAACGTCATTTTACTATCTTACACAATGTTTTCAGAGAAAAACATGTCGTTAAAAGCTAAGTATATGTTTTCATATAAAATATGCTTTTAAATTATATAAAAATGTATTTTCATCGAGAATACAATTTTTAGAGTATCATAATATGTTTATGAACTCAAAAGATGTGTAACTTAAACTGTTTTCGAGAAAAACAAGTTTAAAAATGTATTATACTAGTTTCAGGGAGGAAACTGGGTAAATAGACGACGTTATGGGTATAACGATTGTAATAATTTAAAACGAATTTTTAAATCTAAGTTGAGACAAATTCACTAGTCAAACAAGAGCGTAAGTAACGGAGTAGGCTTACGTCACATGCAAGTGTAAGTAACGGAGTAGTCTTGCACCACATGGATACTACAGAGATTTGTACAACATTCAATATTGAATTGTTATTCAGTAGGTTATATTTAATGGTGAATTGAGGACAGGCATTAGATGCATCATAGCCGTTTTAATCTCTTAAGTAAAATACGCGTGGAATCGTTGATAGATCTATCAGGTTGACTACCCCGTCGTGATCGATCGCTCCGATCTATATAGCGGTGAATTTGAATTACCTTACTAGTCTAGCATGGATTAATCCCTCGATCGTTTTATATAGCTCGTAATGTCTTGCAAACTTACGAAACCGAAAAAATAACTAAATTTAATATAACCAAATAAAAATCATGAGTATAATATTTCATCAGAAACAGGCTTATGGAGCTATTTCGGATGAATTCTTCCATGATATTTTTCTATGAACTACGGTGCATGCCAATTTCATTAACATTACAATGACATTATTTTGAATGTCTTATTTTTAAACATATGTAAATGTTTTTAAATATGTAATTGTTTTCAGACCATTAAGGTTCAAATAATGAAGTTTTCCTTAAATAAAATATTATGAAAATTATATGTGAACTCACCCTCCATTGTGTTGACACTTGATTTTACGTGTTCTTCAGGTACATGAGTTCGGCTTCGAGGAATTTTGGCTTGTGTATCATGTGGTTGTTGATGCTTGTTGTAATTAAATAAATTTGTTGGACGCTTTTAAAACTGTCATGGGACCGTGTGTACTAAGACCTTTAAGAGTCACCTAACTACGTTATGGTTGTGAACTACATTTACAACTTTAAAACTTAATGTTTTTAAATTAATAAATTGTCCAATATAAACAATGCATCGACCACCAGGATGTTTTATGGGTACCAACCTCCGGCACCGCCACGTTTGTATTTCCGCTGCGACGTTTTTGGGGTGTGACACCAGGTCTCCTCCCGTGAAGCGCGTGGGAGGTCCAATTTGCCTATAAATGGACAGGCGTGGCACTGAAGTTTCTACATAATTTCGATCAAAATTCGCGAACTGTTACTCTCTCGTTCTGCTTTTCATTCCCCGATACCCCTAAACTGTGAAACTCTGCTCCGTAGTAAGTGTATGTAACCTTGATCACTGATACGATACCCTGTCGGATCGATCTGAAACCCAGGAACGGATGTCAAAGTGCTGTCTGTATAAGGCTATACTTTGTTAACTACGTTGGGGTTTTGATCTCGTGATGTATCATTAAAGTTTGAATTGGGTTGATGCACTAATACGTATTGCATTGTGTTTTTATCAGGAACTCAGGCTTAAATTCACTGATAAAGTAGATGCTTAATTATCAAAAGACTTGAAACTATAAACTTACTGTTAATCAAGAGGCTTAGAACCAGGAGGCATGTTAAATAAAAACCCTAATTCTGTAAAGTGAGTCATTCTTTCTTTTTACCAAATGCTTTGCAAAACCCTAAATGTTTTTCAATTATACTTGCAGTGATTAAGTTTTTGTATTCTGAAATTACTGCCGGTATGTGGGGTTTTGTATACACTACTTGATAATCTTCACTATTGGACGAAAGTTAGCCAATGAGTGATATGACCACCGTCACATTGGAACTGCCACCATTTGACAAATACTGATTAAGTATTTGATAGATATAAACAAATGTAAAAACTATTGATGATGTAAATTATAACAATCTGTCTTTTTATAAATTTGAATGAACTCATCAGTATTTTCTGCTGATAAAATGTTTTTAAACACGTTTCAGGTAATTACAGTAGATCGGAATAAGAGTTGTGATACGGCACCAAAGGGCTTAAAGAAGTGGCTTATTTTATCAATTAAATTAAGAAACGTTGTTTTATGTATTTGGATTTACCCCTTATTAAAAGCTACCTTTGTAAAACGTGGGGTTTCCCCATCTGTTTAATATATAAAATCCAGTGTTTCAAAAGAGTTAGGATATTGATATTAACTGGTAACACCCATAATAGTATTTAGACTTGAACTTAAGATGCCTTAATATAAACTTCGACATAAGCTAATTACTTGAATAAATATAGTGTGATGAAAATTGGTATGCCGTAAGGATGATAACTAGAACATTGTAAGCATGATAAATAAGCAAATATCACTTGGCCACTATTATTTCTTGTTTATTGGTACTAGTTGGTTCTGGAATATGATCTGTCATGTGAATACTAATTTCCTTGTTTCTTGATGAAAGCCTTAATAAAAGATGCACCTTTAAAATCATGATTTGAGAAAAATTCTAAATTATGGGAAATGTAATAATAATTATCTCTCCGGCAAGACTGGGTATGGTGTGGTAGACTCTCCAGCTTGTCTGGGTAAGATGGGGTAGCCTCTCTGGCGAGACCGGGTAAGATGAGGTATATGTTATGTTGCAGAATTCTCGAAACAATATCATTATCTGATATCTGACCTATTTTTTGGAATAATGAACCTGTTAAATACATTAACTTTATGTATGGGATATAGATTATAGTATATGAAATATATGATTGTACAGATATGTATATCTATATATAATAAAATCCAAATATCATAATGATTAAACAATTTAGGATAATCACGAGCATGTGTGTCGAATGATAATTTTAGATTTTTTTGTATACATCTATAGAACACTATCTCATTTAATTATATGTCTCATAACTCGTGCGACAAAATGAACGATAGGAATCCTTTAAGTTGGGACACCATCGAAAGCATAAGAATTTCCAATGTGTTACCTTAGATTTTTAACACTAGCATGAAACCTGTAACTAAAAGTTGTGCTAGGTACAAAATGTTTAAAACTTACGCTAATAAGCGAAACTCTACTTTTATTTAAGAACTTTTGAGAAGATGAGAGTAACCTATGACTAAAGGCACTTTATAAATATTAAGCTCGGTCAAGCGATCAATAAGTCTCTATCCAAATATAGATAAGTCTGGAACCCCACTAATATTCATGGAGTACTTCGGGAAGAAAAGATAAAATTGCTAGGATACAAACTTAGTGCTACCTTACTTCATATGAAACCTGTTGGATTCAATATAGTGTTAGAAATGGAATGATTAGCATCCAATTATGCTCAAATCTTAAGTGATCAGAATTTTGTTAAGATTCGTAAGCCAACAAGAGAAGTGATCACAATCCAAAGAGACAATACATCCAAGCCGACAAAGTTCATCTCTTCAAGGAAAGCTGTAAGTTATATATGAAATCAAGGTATAGTGTATATGATCTCCATAATCATTTACACAAAAGGAACTGCAAGAAATTCCAGTAATATCGGGAGATCCTGAATTTTTCCCAAAGAATCTACCTAGACTACCACCCGATTGTAAGATAAAACTCAAAATTTATATAATATCAAGAACAACATTGATTGTTAAAGTACCCTATCTTTTAGCACCAATAGAAATACTCAAGCTAAAGAAAAAAATTGATAAATTGCTGGAAAAAGATTACATACAACATTTTATAAGAAGCATCAATACCATTCGTCAAGAGAAGGATGAATAGATGCGTACATTAAGAAATGAATAATGTTGCAATTAAGAATCAGTAACAATTACTGAGAATTAACAACATATTTTATCAACTTAAAGGAGTCTGATTTTTTGGACCTACGCTTAAGATACCATCAATTGAAAAGACAGGAATAGGATATTCCTAAGATTGCTCTCCGAACTAAGTATGATCATTACAAGTTTACGGTCATGTCCTTTGGTCTAACAAATGCCCTAGCTGCATTTATGAACATGATGAATAAGATATGTTGACCATGCTTGGATAAATTCATAGTCATTTTTATTGATTATGTACTAATAACCCCAACCACAACAAGAAGTGAGACACCAACCCGTCTTGAGAAGCAAAAACGTTTGCCGCTGCAAATGAAACTGCGGTTAAGAACTAGTAGGGCAATCTGCCCAAGTGTGACAAGTGCAAGTACCATCACTTGGGTGCATGTCGTTTGGTAAAGTGTGACAAGTGTGGGAAGTTGGGTCATCGAACCGAGAATTATTGGGCAACGGGCAATGGAGGTGGCGCTGGGAATGGAAACCGAACTAGGAATGGAGCTGGTAACGGTAATGGAAACGGGAACGGAAATGGTAATGGTAATGGGAATCGGAATGGAACTGGGAACGAGAATGGACGCGGCAAGGGATGCTAAGGTTGCGACAGTAAGGATCATTTCAGGAAAGACTGCCCCAAGGAAAATAACGCTCAGGGAAGAGCCTTTGTCAAAGGAGCAAGGAATGCCCGCCAAGACCCTAATGTTGTCACCGTTATGTTTCTTATCAACAATCATTTCGCATCTATATTGTTTGATACTGGTGCCGATTTTAGCTTTATGTCTATGGAATTTTAAAGTAGACTCGACGTTGAGTCCAGTAGGCTAGATGTTCCTTACTTGATAGAATTAGTTGATGGTAAACTTGTTGAGTCGGGAGAAGTTGTTAAAGGATGTTCATTGGAGCTTGGTGAGTGGAAATTTAGCATCAATATTTTACTCGTCCTGTTGGGTAGATTCAATATAGTAGTTGGCATAGATTGGCTATCCGAGAATCGAGCTGAAGTTGTATGTCACGAGAAGATTATTCGCATTCCGCTTGCGAACGAGGAGACACTCATCGTGCATGGAGAGAAACACGACACGCCCTTGCGGATCATCAATTGTATGAAAGCTCAAAAGTGTTTGCGGAAAGGTTGCATAGCCTTTTTAGCATATGTGCTTGACAAGAATGCTGAGGAGCCGAAACATAAGGATATTCTTGTGGTGTATAGCATGAGCGCCTAACCACCAGACTCAACCCCACATCTCCAGCCACCTCCTCTTCCTCATACTCAGGCTCCTCATCATAAACCGGGCCGTCTTTATAAGTCTCACCAACCTCATCATCATCTTCCCTTCCATCAGGTCCATTAAACAAGTGTCTCTTCCCAGCCCTCTTGCACTCTGCCTGGCAATGACCCGTCTCTCCACAATTAAAACATTTCATGTTACTAGTACCGGCCCCTTTAGAACTAGATCTAGAAGCGTCACCACCCGGTTTTGCTTGGTTGGGCACAAAACGAGACGCCACATTGCCCGAACCCGAACTACTTCCTGTCAAGACAGATGAGGCTGAACCACCACTACGTCGGTTTTGTTTTTCAAAAACCAGGGCACGCTGATGTGCATCAGAAATAGTCATCAGATCAAACAAATTCACAGACTCCATAATCGGAAGCCTTAGACCACCAATGTAAATGTAACGAGAGATAAGTTGACCTCCAGTCTCTTGAATATCATTTCGAGCTACCAATTGATAGAACTCTGTTGTGTAATCTTCAACAGTTTTGGATCCCTGCTTTAAATTCTGTAACTGCTGGTACATTAAACACTGATAATTATGAGGAATAAAGTTGGCCCTCATGCACTTCTTCATCTTCCTCCAGGTTGTGACCTTTGACTTTCCCATCCTTTCACGAGACAGTTTCAGTTGTTGCCACCAAGCAGATGCCCTACCATGTAACCTGGTAGCGATCAAAGGAACCCTTTTGTCTTCGAGAACCTCTTTGAACTCGATCACCTCTTCAACCACAACAAGCCAATCAATGAAATTTTCTGGATTTAAAGTGTCACCATCAAATTCTGGAATGCTAGTTCGCATCCCCGACTCCCAACACCGATTACCATCTCCACGTTCTCTCCTTGGTTCCCTTCCTTTTCATCATCGGAATCCGAACCATCACCAAATGGGTTACTAAGATCAGTACCATAGCCATCATTGGGTCCTTGCCTCCTATAATTGATCAAGTCAGCCATCCGATAAGTCAACTGATTGACCACTTGATCCAAACGTTGATCCATTCTTGCCATAAGTCGCTGCTCTAATTCCCGTTCATACACTTCATCAAGAGGCTTGGTGTTGTTTCTCCTCGGAGGCATTTTGAGCTAGGAACCTGGCTCTGATAACTACTGATGTAGACTAGGAAATGGGATACGAAATCAGATTTGTTGATTCACACAGAATACCAGGAACCATTCTTCCAAAATTCATTGATTCTCGTAGAATACTGAAAATTGGGGTTTCACACTCAAAACACTCACAAGTGAATTGGGAGAGAAAATTGACTTTTCATAAACTTCAAAACTGATTATCTTCCACCCTTTACATCCATAAAAATAATAACGTAAATTGAAAACGGGCCTTAAAACACAATTGGGCCAAAAGCTAGAACGAAATAAAAGTCCACGAAAAGCACTAAAAAACATAAAAATATAAATAACTCGTTGAAATAAGCGTTTTTGGGCCCGAACGATGGTTTGTAGAAAGATGGGCTTCGTTCTCACGATCGTTTCGCCTGGTCGCACGCCCAAAACGGACACCTGTAGCCCGAGTTAGAGCCATTTTAGTGAAGCCCATTTTGTCACGCGATCTTGGGCCTCCAAATACAAGATGGCCTGCTCCTCCAAACTTGGGCCCGCATCAATGTGTCGACGAATACCTTGCACCTTGGAAGGATAAACTAGACACCAAGTGTCGTGTTGTGGCTCCAACTGATGGTTCGCATTATGCCCCAAGTGTTACTAGTTGTAGGATGACATAGACCATTGATTTTAATTCTTTAACCAAATAGGGTCATTATAGTTAGTTTTAATTTAGATATTAAACTCTTGATATTACTAAAAGGACCCTATCACCTCTTGGGACAACTAGTTTTAGATAACCTATAAAACTAAGTTTGCCGCGACTTGGAATAACCAAATTTAAAGTCAATAGTGAAGACTATTAAGTTTATGAGTTTGTTAAAGATGTGAGAAGAACATGTTTTAAAATTCTAATGGTTATAAAATTTACAAGTTGTTTGAACTTTCTTTTCTCGATTCCATTTTTAAATCCCCTTCTAAAAATGCGTTTTGGTATTAGGTTGATGTGTAATAGCATTTATTAAAAGCAACTATAATAGAAAAATGAATATGTAAATCATACGGGCATATGTTTTGATCTTGCTAGAGCCAACTAGCAATATTAGGGGTCACGTGTCACAAAAAAAAAAAGAAGAAAAAAACAACCACAAGGATGGACTTGAGTGCATCTTGTTGTCTTCAGTGACTCCCACTAACTCCAAGACTCCGTTGGGCATTTTGTTTTGCTTCGAGTTTGCTTCGGGTCTTAGGTCAACGATATCTAACAAATAAATATAATAAAGACAAAACCCAATCTATTACAACTTTGAACAACAAAATGGGCCAAAAACATAAACTAGTATACAGTATTACAACTTTGAGCCACAAAGCGAGCCAAAACCAAATATAAAACACAACCACAAGGTCGGGCCCGATTTACATATTCAACATAATCAAAATCTTGTTTGGGCAAGTTTTGGTCAACCAAATATTAGCATTTAAAATTATGACCAAGATATATATGTTGCCCAAAATAAAAATAAATCAAAACAGTTAGTGACATATTATTCCGGTGAAAAGGACTGGTTTTGATTTGCATGTGGTGAGCATCGGTTCTGATACCACTGATGGATATCCGTGGTAAATAAAATTTTTAAACCGGGTTCATATATGTAGGTATGTATGTATGTGCATGTATATATATATATATATATATATATGGAGTTGTGTGGAAAGTCTATGTTTGCTAGAAAGTCTAGGAAGCAATAGTAATTAGACATGTGTCATAGATGTATTTTAACTAGAAGTGCAAACATGTAATTTCATATATTAATTTTATTTTTGGTAATTATCTCTAATAACCATTTTTTGCATGATCATATGTGTAACCGATTACATTCAATATTTTTCGGGGTTATAGTTTTTTTTTAGATCCAAATCTCTTCCAAATATCACGAACACGAAACAAAATCTATATATTGTAATTTTGATCATTCTATTCTTCACCATCATCGTTCATATTCAATATTTTTTCAGTGCGAAAAATCATGGCTTCGAACACTCTTGTTGATGGTGGAGATGGTAATTACAGTTACTTTTGTAGTTTTTTGTGATGTTTATTATCATTTTTTCTGTAAAATCGTCAGTTTGTTTCTTGATGCTGTGTTTTAATAGCCAGAGAGGTTGAGGTTTTAGTGTTTGATGATTCTATATAGGTGACTGATGTTTTGTAATATGAAGATTATTTTGTTTTTCTTAAGTTATTTCATGGTGTGTTTTAAAATACATATGTGTAATTTATGTGGCAAACCAGCATCTTTGTTATTGGTTTTTGTGTTTTAACAGTAATGTGTTTTACCAGTTATGTGTTTTAACAGATCTTGAGGTTGTTCAGCTTGAAGTGAATGTTTTTTTTAGTTCTATCTTATATGTTGTGTTTTAACAGTAATGTGTTTCGCCACTTGTGTGTTTTATCAGATTTTGAGGTTGTAGTCCACGTTTTTATTTTTTTCATTGAATGGTGTGTTTTAACTTGCATTATTTTGTTCTTTCCCATGGTTATTACTTTCTTAGCATTCAGGTCAGATTTTTTTTTGTTTTGGTGTGTTATATAAGTTCACTAGGTGGTAGCATGGTCAGTATGTTTTTTTACTTTTGCCCAATTTTTTTTTTTTTTTTTTGTTTTCATCTCAGTGTGTTTTTACAGATCTGTTATATGCTCAATTTTTGTCATGTGTTGTAGATGCACCCAATTACCAATTACGTGGTGTTGAATAAGTCTCTCCAAACTCCGGAACAAAGAGATATATTCCAAATTCACCCTCTTCGTTGACGCCAACAGAGGGCATGTTATTTGACACAGTTGATGATGCATATAACTTTTACAAAACTTACGCAGAAGCTGGAGGTTGGACTGTTAGGAAGGGCACACAGCACGAGAACCGTGGTATTGTTATAAACAAGTATTTTTTTGGTTCAAAGGAGGGTCAAAAAGAGTTTCGACCGGTCGATACTTTAGTTGAACAACCGTCTGATAGGTGGGTACGTAGGGTACCATCCAAAAGGACCGAATGCCAAGCTGCGATCAGAATAAAGATTACCGATGCCAAGAAGTATCTGCTGTATCATTTTACAGAGGCGCACAACCATGATTTTGTGCACGAAGAAGATTTACATCTTCTCAAGGAAAACAGATGTATTAATCGTGCACACGAAGAGATGATAAACAAGATGTCACATCTCAACATTGGTCCTGTTCGTGCATTTAACATTATGAAGGAAGTGTATGGTGGGTTCAACAAAGTTGGTGCGACTAAAGTCGATTTTAAAAATTTCAAGAAAGAATTAAATCTTTTTATCAGAGAGTTTGATTCTGAAATGTTTATCAAGCGATTGATGAGGAAAAAGGAGTTTTTACCGAACTTCTCGTGTGAATATGAAACGACAGACGACGGTGTGTTGAAGTGCATTTTTTGCGCCGACGAGGATATGAAAAGGAATTATTATATGTTTGGAGATGTTATATCATTCGATGCTACCTACAAGCATAACAAGTAACGACGAGATTCATTTTTTATATATTCATTGTGTTTTAAAGCCTACTGTGTTATAAATACATTATGATATATTGTAACCGCTGATTGTTTGTTTTTGCAGGTATAACATGATGTTTATCCCTTTCACTGGGATTGATAATCACAATAGGAACGTCACACTTGGTGCTGCAATTCTCGGTTCTGAAACGGCATAGACGTATAGCTGGTTACTTAAGGCGATCAAGAACGGATATGGGTACGCGCCTCCCGTAATCGTTACTGACCAAGAACCTGTGATGAAAAGGGCTATAGCGGATGTTTGGCCTGAGTCTAGGCATCGCTTATGTATGTGGCACATCATGGATAAACTCACTACAAAGGTCTGTTTGTTATATGACAGTTTTTTTCTTTTTTTACATGTGTATTTTTTCCCTGTGTTTTAATTTTTGTTTTTTAACATACATGCATATAATGTTCCTTTAGGTCGGGGCTGACCTGTGTTCAAATACAGATTTCAGGAAAAGATTGTCTGCAGTTGTTTGGACTGATTCTCTATTGCCCGAAGCGTTTGAGACTGAATGGGCTGCTATTTTAAAGGATTTCGGTTTAACCGACCATGAATGGCTGACGTATATATACGGGCTACGTGAATCATGGATTCCAGCTTACTATCGCGAAGAAGAAATGTCTGGTCTTATGCGGACATCATCTAGGTCTGAAAGCGAGAATCACTTTTTTGGCAAGATTAGCAATCCAAAGTGCACCTTGGTTGAATTTCTTAGCCACTTCGACACAGCTATTGAAGCGCAAAGACACGAGCATCGAAAAAACGATCATGACACTCGATACACCAACCCTGGAGAGTGGGGTGATTTTGTTCTCGAGAAGCAAGCAGCTCAGATATATACCAGAACTATATTTTTTGATGTTCAACTCGAGATTCAACATGCTATTCGTCGTTGTACTAGTGTCAGATTAGATCACGTCGGTGATTTCATTAAGTTTTTTATAAAGGATCTCGATCAGCCATGTTCTTCCTTTTTCGAGGTGATATTTTGTTTTACTTTATGTATACAATATATTTATTTTTTTAAATTATCCATCTTTTATATGAACTGTGCTTGATGGATACTAAATGTTGTAGCTTATGATAAGCGAGGAGGATGTTACTGTTAAGTCTAAATGCAACAGGTTTGAGCAGTTTGGATTGTTGTGCAGTCACATTTTTTGTGTGTTACGGATTCTTGATGTAAGGGAGTTTCCGAAACAATATATATTGAGGCGTTGGACGCGTGAAGCTATTCCAAATAGTTCCCCCGGGTCCATTCTTACGGATGGTGGAGATCCAGATCGTAGCGAGGAGGTTAACCGTTGTGTTCGTGAGATTAGTCACGCAACTGAGTATGTTGTGAACAAGTTGATTTCAAAATTTGATCAGTTGTCTGATTTTCGTGATCATATCAAGCAGTTTATGTCAGTCGCTGATGAAGCTCAAATAAATGCACCTCCCAAGACACGACGTAATCGTTTTGCTGAACTGCTGGGAGTTGCTCCAGAGAGCACGGCCACTATCCGTGTTCTAGTTGGTACCAGGTTCAAGGGTTGTGGTTCTCATAAACGCCTTAAATCTCAAAAGGAGCGAGCCATAAGTCAGTCTGGAAGTAAACGTCGTCAATGTTCATTATGTAAAAAATATGGTCATAACAGAGTAACGTGTTGGAAATACACTGTGGCTGTGCCTGAGGCAGGTGGTTCGTGGAATGCTGAAGGTAATGTAGATACAATTGCTGAAGGAGACGATGCTACAGTTGTTGAAGGTGATGGTCCTGGATCAAACGATGCTGATGATGTGTTTTACACATCTGGAAACGATGCAGATATGGATGATGAAGACATGGCAGAGTAGGATCTTTTTTATCAAAATTTTAAGTCTGTTGCTGAACTATTCAATTTTCTGTTTTATTTTTATCGTGTGTTTGTTTTGGATTTGTTTTTGTTGATTTTAAGACTTGTTGGATTCATCATTTTGGATTTGTGTTTGTTGCATTGTGTTTTAGTGTTAACCTTTTTTTTAAATAGCCTCCTGTGTTTTATATGATGCTTGATTTGTTCGTGGTTTTGGTATATAGTTTAAGTTGTTCCAAAAGTGTTTTAATTTTGTTTAAATTATAGAGAGTTGATGAAATTGATAGGCTGGTTTCCAGATCACAGTATTTCAACTTTGTTTAAATTATTACAATGTGTTTTAACTTCCTGAGAAAACATCAGCATGTTTTATGTAATGTGTTTTATCAGTTATTGAGGTTGAAGTCAGTATTTTTTATAGTTTACTTTTACTGACGTGTTTTAACAGTAAATTAATTTTTGTTTTTTTCCCATGGTTATTACTATCTTAGCATGCAGTTTTTTCCCTTAGTATAGGCTGGTTTCCAGATCACAGTATTTTCATAATGTATATAGGCTGTGTTTTAAGAGGAAATACATTAATACAAACTGTATATCTTACGTAGATCGAAAAAAAGTAACATTATCGACATAAAAACTGTTCTACTTGACATTTTTATAGACAACAAACACAAAAAAAAAAAAAATAAAAAAAAAAGATAACTGAACACACTAAACATATTCTAATTTATAAATTCCAAAAGATAACTGAATACACTAAACAAAATGTTAAAACTGTTTTTGTTGAACATCCAACATTACTTCAACAAACCACCGACAACAAAAGTGTTTTACGAAAACATCACATTTTAAGTTACTTATCCAATCTTTCATTGATTGCGTCGAAGGCTTTTGCTTCTAGTCTCTTTTTTTCATCGGCCGACAACTTGTTATATTTAGCAACCTCAGCTTTAACAAAACCTCTGTACTCGTTTGCTTCACTTAGGAGCATCTTCGTAATGTACTTATGCCTGAGATCATCAATTTCTTGGCGCTGCTTGTATGAAATCTCACCCGCATCAGTGCACTCGTTTGAGAATCCACATTCCCAACCTTTTCCAGCTACGCCCTTGTATGTTTCCATATGGCGCATCAGGAAAACGCACAATCGATTACATTATTTTTTGTACGCCATGGCATCTCCAATCGTACCGGTTCAACTTTACCGATCACCCCGCCCGCTGGATGCCCAATTTGTTCCAAGTACACCGATAAAGCATCACGCTGCATGATAAACAATTTAATCAGATTTTGTTTTAAGCTAAATTCATGTAAATGCGCCACCGTTATTAACAAAGGGAAACAATTTAAAATTCTGCTGCAGTGTGTTTTAAGTTCATATTACCGGTATTACACTGTGTTTAAAAGTACTACTAGTGCTTATAACAAATCATTCAGTATCAATTCTGCTGTAAATCTTATTAAATTGTTTGAATTCATAATACCGGTTATTAACAAAGGGAAACAATTTAATATTCTGCTGCAGTGTGTTTTTAGTTCATAATACAGGTATTACACTGTGTTTAAAAGTCTAACAGTGCTTATAACGTATCATTCAGTATCAATTAACAAAGGGAAACAATTTATATTTTCTGATGCAGTGTGTTTTAAGTTCATAATACCGGTATTACATTGTGTTTAAAAGTACGAATAGTGCTTATAACGTATCATTCAGTATCAATTCTGTTTTAACATCAAACTTTAAAATTCTGATGAAGTGCGTTTTAAGTTAATATTATTTGTTACTATGTATTTGCCACATTACACTGTGTTTTAAAGTATTAATAGTGCTGATAACGTATCATTCAGTATCAATTATGTTTTAACATCAAACTTTAAAATTCTGATAAAGTGTGTTTTAAGTTAACATCATTCAGTATCAATTGTGTTTTAACATCAAACTTTATAGAACTTTATGAACTATTTTAAACTTTTAGTTTTTTTTTGTGTTTTAACAAAGTTGTAATCAAATGGCATGCATTTCTATAACAAAGGTCGTTTGTAGTTTATATATAGAGGGGCGTACCAATTTTTCCGGCCATTTTTTGTCTTTGGCTTGCATTGAGATATCCTTAGCGCTGTTGTCCAAAACCTCTACCTTCATGTCCCTTAAATTAAAACATACGCAATAGAAATGACCGTCGTGTAAGACTGGTACAAAGATGAGCGACCTGTCAGGTATCTTTTTCACATCAGCAGAAATTAAAATCGGTTCCATGTTTTCTGCGAATATTTTTGGCCTGGTTTTTGCATTTTTTATGTAGTCTTCTTCATTCTGCATTTCAAAGTCATTTCGTTAAACAACATTACAAAAGTTGTAAACTTATATTACAAGTTCATTATGATCAGCCTTACCAACATATTTACTGAACAGAATAGGCGTGCAATGCTCCCCTTTTGCTTGAATTTTTCTTCATAATTCAACAAATCCGCCCATGCACTTATTACCAATATGTGCACTTCCATTCCAAGCATTAATGATTCGAGTGTAGATCTCATAATCGACACTCCTTTCTTAGTTCTAAACACAACATCCCTAATGTATACAAAAGTGTTTTAATCAATGTGTTATCATATTATGTGAAAATATTTTGTAGAAACATTCGTATTATAAATGGCATTTTTTGTAATATACCACATTGAACCCCAGGCTGAAAACATGTATGAGCTGACCGAGACCTCAGCGTTTTCAAGCTTTGCCCTAGTCTCTACTGCCCACTTCACGTATGGAGATCTTAGAGCATCGGTCAATTCTAGTTGTCTTTGCGGTCTTAATTTCTGCTTTCCAAGGTCCAACTGGTGTATAAGCTGCCTACGTCTAATCGAATATTCATATTCCTCCTGTGTTTTTTGGGAGATCGGTGTGACGACGAGTGCGGGCTGCTCCACTATTGTAAGCTGAGTCGTCGGTGTGGTTGTCTTGTCAACTGTCTTGCATATCTCTTCTACCAATGAAGGTGTCCACTGCGACAACTGTGACATATCCACATTCTCCTTATTTGCCTCTTT
The DNA here is from genome assembly GCF_002127325.2 of Helianthus annuus. Taxonomy (NCBI): domain Eukaryota; kingdom Viridiplantae; phylum Streptophyta; class Magnoliopsida; order Asterales; family Asteraceae; genus Helianthus; species Helianthus annuus. The sequence goes on along the minus strand of NC_035442.2, from coordinate 58,155,923 downwards.
TTCTGGTGTTTTATCCGTAGGAGTTTGTAGTTGTGCAGTTGGCGTACATGTCGATCCAAACTTTTTCAGCTTCTTAGTCCACAATGTGTGTATCTCTTTTATTTTCTCACTTTCAGGGTACAATTGGAAACCTTCTGTAAAAGTGTCGTTTATCCTTTTAACACATTCGTCGAATTGATTCAAGAACACTTCCAACATTCCTGCATGTACCTGATTTACATCATCCACACATTATCTTTGTCTTATTTCCCAATATGCAATTTTGTTTTTAACAGTTTGCAAATGTGTTTTACCAATCATTTTTGTTTTTCCTTTTTTTTTTCCATGCTTAATGTGTTTTACTAATCAGCATTGTGTTTTAAATTTCAGAAAGTGTATCAAATGTTCAGTGTGCTATTTCCCAATCTTTAATGTGTTTTACCATTCTGAAAGTGTTTTACCAGTTTGAAAATGAGCCTTACCAATCATTATTGCCAATCAGAAGTGTGTTTTACCAATCAGAAGTGTGTTTTACTAATCAGAATGTGTATTTCCAAGTACACCGATAAAGCAATAGTAATACATCCATTCTAAAAATGTGTTTTTTGGTATTCTGAATTTGTTATAAGGTGTTGCATGTACTACATCTCAAAAAAAAAAAAAAACTTGTTTTAAGTAATTTCTTATTTGAATGTAAATGTCTTCACTTATGTTTGTGTTTAGTAGAATAAATTGGAAAATTATAAGATTACCTCGTCGCTTTGGGTCGCTTGTGGTGTCGATCCATACTGAGATACCATAGGTGAGGTAATCCCCAGCTGACTTTGTTGTGTTTGCCCCCACTCGCCTATTTCTCTATAGTATTTCTCTATATCGGATGTATCCACAATAGGCACTGTTTCCGGGCCAACATCTACATTCATGCATTCTTCAAACTCTGCATGGAAACCTGCATTAACCGGAGTTTCTTCGACAACAGGCGCAGTTTCCGGGCCACCTTCAACATCAGTTTTCTTCTTCCCAACCTCATCCGTTTTCGCGCGTTCCTTTTCAATTTGTTTTTTTTGGTACCTCTGAGACCGTATGTTTACCATGCGTTTTACCGGCCAGCTTCACAACAGACTTTTCTCTTTTTTCCGGATCACATTTGCTAATGTGTTTTACAGTCTTGGTTACATCTTTCTTATTTGATTTCACTTCTTTTGCTTCAACTTCTTAATCAGACTTTTTTTTCAAACGGATAGCTTTGTTTCGGTTGCAACTCATATGCATCCACTAACATTTGATCAAATCTGACCGAGTCCAACTTTATGCTGACTGCCTCGATATCGTCATCAGTGATATCTTCGATGAGATGAGTTGCTCTTGGCTCACCTTCTTTGTATTTCTTTTGGTCACGTATCAACGCTGCCTGTAAAAAAGGAAGAACAAACTGATGTCAGATGTGTTTTAAGGTTTTTATATACATCAGATTGTGTTTTATTACTTCTAATGCTGTTTAACAACACTTCGAATGTGTGTTGATGGTTTTTCCTATGCCACATTACATCACATTGTGTTTTTTCATGATCATATTTCATCATAATGGTTTTCACAATATGTTGTCATTATACTGGAGCATTAATATATTGAAACAATATTAATGTGTTTTACCAGCAAACAGATGTGTTTTAAAGCACAATCATAGTGTGTGATTTAGAAAATTATATATGCATTTAGAACATACCACTAGCAAAGGCATTGGTCCAAGAAAGGGTTCCTTTGGTGTCCATGTTTCCACCGTTCGATTCAGACACCTGATCATGTACTCACACCAGTTAAAACTTCTGATATCCTTCCCTCGATGCAAGGCTGGTTAAAACTTCATATTAATTGAAGAACTCGTAGAGGTCTCTCCGAGCAGTGTGTTGTAGAACAACAAAAAGTTTAACACAAAGATTCTCCCGCTCACTTTTTGGCCCTGCATGTATGTTTTGAATTGAACAGGCGTTAAACGTGCAGGAGCGTTTTCGAATTGTCCTTTCCATTCCACCACAACCTCGTGGAAATCGGCCCTTGCTCTCTCTACTTCCTTTATTTCTTCATTCCCTCTTGGTACGCCGAACACATCGTGCACCAACTCCTCCGTTATTTGAATGTGGTGGCTACCGCAATTCAAGACCCGTGTTTTAGTGTCGTAGTTATTTACCAACCACCAACCCAGAGTTGAGGGTATCGGACCCATTCTAAAGCTAAGTATTGACCCGAAACCTATGTTTCTGACAGCCCCCCGTTGATTTTCGTTCAAAGATTCCATCAACTCCCCATGTGCTTAAGAGCCAATCGCAAAGTTAGTTTCCCATCCGAAAGTGGTATGTAATTCTTGACCGTTGTTGGCCTCTTGCGTGTTTTTCTGTATTTGCTTGAACTAGCATCTGGGGGTCGTTGTGTTTTTTCAACAACTTGTGGGCTATCACCCGACCTCGTTTGTTTCCAAGGTGGGTTGTATAAATCATCATCAGAATCTTCTATTGTGGAACCTGACAAAACACCAACACACGAAGCCGATTAGCAAGTCAGTCTTTTTAGTAACTGAAATTTAGTTCATAATTTTCAATTTACCGTGTGCTACTTCTTTAGGCTTTTTGACTGTTGGTATAACCGCATCCTTCTTTTGTTTTGGTTCGATTCCATCCTTTTTGTCCTTCCTTTTCTTACCGGTATCGATACCCTTGTTGCTTGCATCGGCTGACATAAAGCCCATAAAAGTTGTTAGTATTATGTATTGTGTTTTACATCATCAAACATATGGTTTCACGTTTGTTCATCTAACTTACATATGGGCATTTCACGGTTTTCGTTGGGTTCCGGCTGTAAATCGTCATTTTTATCCATTACGTTCGAAAACAGATTTGCAATGTCAGACAGAAGGGTGCCAGCATGCGGTTGTTGTGCGCAGTCTACTTTGTTGTCTACCGTTTTTGTAGTTTTGTTAACAGGTTCAACTGTTAGTGACAAAAAAACACAACTGATCAGACAAATAGCCATATAAGTTAACCCCCACCCTTCACCGCCACAACTAACCGCACCTAGTAAAGGTGATGCTTCTTCTGTGTCTGATTCATCCACCATAATTGGTTTGTCAGGTTTGTTTCCGGGCACTTTTGAAAGCCATTTTCCTTTTATTCTCTCACTCTTTCTCCGTTTGACTGGAAAACACTTGTTTAGGAATTATAAAACACAATTCCCAATCCCACATTCCCCTTATAAATCACAGTTCAGTAGGCTTTCAAAACATCAGGTGCCATTTAATGGTAAAACACATTTATGAGATAAAACACAGTAGGACATTTTTGTTTTTAAAACACAATCCACAAACCCAACTTACTCATCTTTAAAACCTAGACAAACTGACCTTAAAACACATTTGTTTAAAACACATTTTAGGGAAAAACCCATTAACAAACAGAGTTTAGAAATTGCCCATAAAATACATTTGTTTAGGGAAAAACCATTAACAACCTGACCTTAAAACACATCTGTTTAAAACCTGCCCATAAAAGACGTTTGTTTAAAACTTGCCCATAAAACACAATTGTTTAGGGAAAAACCATTAACAACCTGACCTTAAAACACATCTGTTTATAACCTCCCCATAAAAGACATTTGTTTAAAACTTGCCCATAAAACACATCTGTTTAGGGTAAACCCACTAACAAACTGAGCTTAAAACACATCTTTTAAAAACCTACACATAAAACACATCTTTTAAATTACTACTCTATACAACCTACATAACCGGACCATAAAACACATTACCAAACACAAAAAATGAAAACACAGTCATCCCCAACAAACGGAAATCATACACACATTTGTTATTTAAAACACATACATACGGTTTTGGCGATTTCAACTTTGCTTCCGGCGTTGCTTCCGGCGACTGTGTTTTCTCTTCCGGCGACTTCAAGTCTGCTCCCATCCATCTTATTAAAATCCCCCCTTTTTTTAATCTCTTCCCTGCAAACATAAAACACTTCAATGTAGAACACAATTGAACCCTAATCGCCTACTAAAACACAGAACACAATGTCCGTTTGATCTTACGTATATAGAAGTTGGAAAATCTCTTATCTTCATCCATGATTTTAGGTATTTTTGGTATGATTTTTGAGTGATTTCGTTGTGGGTTTAGAGAGAGAAAGTGAGAGAGAGGGAAATTCGCTTGTAATAAGGAGATGTGACTTGTTGACGGTTATTTTTGATTTATTTAAAACACTGTTATGACGAAATTGCCCCTTATCATTTAAAACAATCCATTAAATATAGTTAAATATTACAAGATTGCCATTGATTTAATCTCAACCCTTAAACACACCAATCTGATGGACCAGATCACTTCCTAGACTTTCTAGGAAAAACACACTTTCCGTAGGAACCTTACTCTTACTATATATATAGGATTAGGTTCAAAAGTGAACGCTAGTGTAGTTTGCGAACTGAGTGAACTAATCCTGGCCATATACGTGTGTAGATCAATGGTCAGGATTTGATGTTGAAAAACACTAGTGTATTTTATGATTTGATGATGAGATCCTGGCCATACACGTGTGTAGATCAATGACCAGGATTTGTTCACTCAGTTTGCAAATACACTAGTGTTCACTTTAGAACCCCACCCTATATATATATATATATATATATATATATATATATATATATATATATATATATATATATATATATATATATATATATATATATATATATATATATATATATATATATAGGGTGGGGTTCTAGAGTGAACAACATTGTATTTGCGAACTGAGTGAACAAATCCTAGCCATTGATTTACACACGTGTATGGCTAGGATTTCATCATCAAATCGTAAAATACACTAGTGCATTTCATCATCAAATCCTGACCATTGATTTACACACGTGTATGGCCATGATTAGTTCACCCAGTTCACAAATATATTAGTGTTCACTCTTGAACCTAATCATATATATATATATATATATATATATATATATATATATATATATATATATATATATATATATGTTTATTTGTTACAAAGATTAGTCAAAACACTTTTGACAAGTATGTATTTATAAATATATATATATATATATATATATATATATATATATATATGTTAGTTAAAATTAAAATTTTAACTAGTGAGAAACATATATATATTATAGCAATGGAAGCACAAGTAACAAATGATTGTTATGAACACTTTTATACTAAGGAATACCCGCAATGGAATAAGGTCACCTACATGCAAATACGAAATATAAACATAACCATACGGGGTTTTAGGTATACCTTCGGTTAGTAATAACCGCGTGAGACACCGAGGTGCAACGAGGTGAGCTAGAACTGGTCAGGAACCACCAGCTGAAAACGCAGCTCCTTTTCAGTCGGTTAGCAGCGGCCGACAGTGGCGGAGGGTGGCGGCTGTAGTGGAGTGTGGCAACTAGGGTTTTGTTTTTGACAGGTATCTTGTGTCTTAAACTATACTTAAGTTTATATAGCGAAGGATTGGGTTAAAACTAAAACCCTTTGGGCCACAAGCCCACATCCATTCCTCTTGTCTTTCTTTTAGTCCACTAACAAAAGTTCATAACATAAACCCAAACTCTGATTAGGCTTAATATAATATTTTTTTTATAACTTTATAAAATAAAATATTATAAATCGTTACGTCAAAATATATCATTTAATCTAATTAAATGAACTAGCTTGTTGTCCTCGGTGGTGTTGACTCATCGAACCAAACATGAATTTCCAACATATTGATCAAGTTTAGTTTGGCAATAGCTAAAGGCTAAAGGGTGTGGGGATCATGGTTGGAACATGATACGCCACCTAGGAATATGAATGAAAGGCTAAACCATCTCCTTGCTTGATCCACCATGGTTTGCATGAATTAAACCATGGCAACCATGGTCCTCCTTTCCATTTTTCTAGAAATCCTTTCTTTTTTCTTTAGAAAAATTAAATTAAAATAAGGGGATAGTGGTTTGGATCATGACCGCACCCTTAGGATAATGGTTTTTGATGGTGGATTAAAAGTGGGTCACATGACACTAAGGTAGAGTGTCATGATGGTCATGAGGATTATGACCACACCCTATAGCCTAAATGTATTAAATGATAAATTAACAAGTTCTTTGACAAACATCATTAAATGATGTTTGGTTCATGCTTTATAGGAAGCTGCCAAATCAAGCAACCTGATGTTTGGTTCATGCTTTATAGAAAGCTGCTAAATCAAGCAACCTAGGGTTTACAATCTATTTTTTTTTACCGACCTTGAACCACAGCCCTACGGCTGAAGGTTTAAAACAATATATTTGTCTGAGTTATGACTTCATGAAAGTAAAACTGCATTTTTAACAATCCTTTTATATAGCATTTTCAATTACATACATGTGCAGCCCAACCAAAATATGATCCCAGCATAATTAATGTTTTGGTTTTCTTTTCATTTTCTAGGAGAGCAAAATTAGTTGTATTTGAGTGGAAAATCGTTGCAAATTTTGTGTCATTTTAAGTTTACAAATCACATATAGATTGCTACTTGCTAATAATTTCAATTTTTTTTTTTGCTTAATTTGTTATATGGTTAGCTTGTGCCACTTGTTTGCGTTGATCATAAATTGTCGATCATAAAACAAAAATTCTTGATAACAAAGTTTAGTTTAACGCATATATATTGGATTGTCTCGTGCAACTACCCTTTTAACCACCACAAGTGGCCTAGTGGTGGAGTGACTTGGGTTCTCCAATGGAGACCCAAGTTCAATTCCCATTATTACCTTAGTGTCATGACACTCTACCTTAGTGTCTGATTATACAATGTTCTTATCTGACTTACTTTTTTAAAAATCAATTGAGTTGTTTTTAATTGTTGTGTAGGTCAAGAGTTGGATGTGGATGCTTTTCGCATCTCCTAACGTCATCCAAGTGAACTAAGCACATAAACAAAGAGTAATTTCTTATATAATATCATATAATACACGGGTTTATAACCTAATTAGTAAATATTCAAATATTAAAGCTGTAATTTCGTGAACACAAACAAAACTTACGGTTTTTAATATTCAACCTTCTGATTTAATATATTTTCTTTTAAATCAAATAGTTGTCCCCCAATCATTAGTTCAGTTTGGTATGTATTGCTACGTCTATCTAATATCATCTTATATACTACAATATTAATGAAGCCGTAACCTGTTTTTCCTCTACAAATCTATATTAACATTGAATTAAAACAACACAAATCACACCAAAATTGTATATTAAACATTGAAGTAAAACAGCATAAATCACGCCAAAAATGAAGAACTCAATCTCCCTGATTGCCATCATCTCTCTCCTCATCTTCATCTCTCTTCCCACCCCCTCCCTCTCCCAACGCTGCAACAAAAACGACGAAAACGTCCTCTTTCAAATCAAAAAATCCCTAGGAAACCCTTACCTTTTGGCCTCTTGGCAAACAACTTTAGATTGCTGCCAATGGTACTTAGTCAAATGCAACAAAACCACGGGCCGTATCATCGAACTCACCATCTTCTCCGGCAACATATCCGGCCAAATCCCACCTGAAGTCGGTAACCTTCCATACCTCCAAACATTAGTGTTCCGAAAACTCACCAACCTCACCGGACAAATCCCATCAACCATTACTAAACTAACCCACCTCACCATGCTCAGACTAAGCTGGACCAACTTGTCCGGTCCAGTCCCTTCGTTCCTCAGCCAACTCACAAACTTAAACTTTCTTGATTTATCATTTAATAATCTCACCGGCTCTGTCCCGCCCGAACTTGCAAAGTTAACAAAACTTGGTGCTCTACACCTAGACAGAAATAAGCTCACCGGAACCATCCCCGAATCATTCGGGACGTTCACCGAAAACGTCCCGGATCTTTACCTTTCACATAACCAGCTAACCGGAGATATACCCAAATCTTTAGGCTACTTAAACTTCACGGTGATAGACTTTTCAAGAAACCAACTTACAGGTGATTTCAGCATGTTTTTTGGGATAAACAAGACTATCCAAATAGCTGATTTTTCAAGGAACAGCTTTCAGTTTGATCTCTCGGATGTAGTGTTTCCTGCAAGCTTGACGTCTTTAGATTTGAATCATAATAAGGTTTTTGGTAGTCTGCCGGAAACATTGACGGGATTAAGTTTGCAGTACTTGAATGTGAGTTACAATAGGTTGTGTGACCTGCAGACGTTTGAAAACACTTCGTATTTTCATAACCGGTGCCTGTGTGGGTCCCCGTTGCCGGCCTGTGCCTGAATAATTGTTGGCGGATTGTACTAAATAAACGACGTATGTAAAGCAAAATCATGGTTCCATAAAGTATCTTGTGTTCATTAGTTTGCAAATAAGATAAGGTGGTTTCACGTGTCGCATCTAGTGAAATCATGTTCCTTGCGTTTATATGGGATTTAGTTCGATATTGTTTTCATATTTGAATCCGGGGGAATAAACGAATAATAACCCTATTTTAGAAAATAAATTTTGAACGAATTAAAAGGTAAAAACCAAACGATAACCGGTGAATAATATTTTATTGTGTGTTTGAATGAGGAGGGGGACCCCCAAATTTTTTGATCAGTAGTGTTACGAATGTACGTTTCGTATAGAATTTTTTAGTTATAAACGTTTTTGACCCCCGATTTTATAAAAATTTTTTTTACTTATATAGAATTTTTAGGTTCGGTGACTTCCGACCCCACGGTAGAAATTTTTAAGCTTCGACACTGTGAATGAGTGATGAAAAATCTCATGTATAGAGACAACGATAAGAATAACTATATACGAAAACATAAAACTTGAAATATAGCCATACATATTTCAATGTGCCCTCTTAATATAATATAGACGTTTGAAGCATTGTGTAATTTGGAATGAAGTATATATAGCGAACCGAGTAGTGGAGAAGCCTTTGATGAGAAGGCCAATGAGTCTAAATTACAATAAAAACATAACGCGTCCCCCCTTCACCCCCCCCCCCCCCCTCCCGCCGTTGTGTACTCAAATTAATACAACGAAGAGATAATCAATTGAGAAGTAACTACATTCGATTGTTTCAATTGAAAGATTACAATGAGAAATCAAACAATAACAAAGAAGGAGATGGGAAACAGATTTCAGAAGAGAGATGAGAAGACTAGAATCAACTTCTAACAATATTCATTCCTACTCTCGTTCCTCTATCAACCTGCTTATATCCATTAACCGTATCCTACTTTCCCATTCATTAGTTGGGCTGCTTGAGCTCATTTGTTGGGCTTCCTGAACGGGCTGCTGGGTTTGGCCCATAAAGTTCACAACATTACTCCCCCCCCCCTTTCAAATACACCTTGTCCTCAAGGTGTTGGTTTGTAAGAAAAAGAACAAACCAGCAATGCCATCCCACGTATCCACTTGTGTTGACTGTATTCAGTTGTGCACTAGCATAAAGCCGCTTGCGAAAATAGGGAACATATCATCACGTTCTAATAGGCGGCCAACCAATTTGGCATTACAAAATGAGTCGTGAATGGAACAAACTAGGTGTGGTGGTTGATGTCCATAAAAAGCCGCAAACAATGTTATGTCCGGGTCAAGAAAAGAAGCACATGTTGATAATGGCTTGTAAACACAAGCCTCTAAGATTTTTCCAAGAGAAGTAGGTGGATTAGTTGCCACCAAGGCTGCTGCAGAAAGCTTGATGGTCTTAAGGAAATCTTTTAAAGGACCCCACTTAAATACTCCATACGCATCAAGTGGAGCATCAATATCATGTCCATGCATTCCCATGCCCATTATTAGTTTAATATGCCAAGCAAGACTGCCATTAGGCTGTAGTAATTTATATACTTTGAAAGCCTCTAGAATGGCTACAAATGTGACATGCATACTTAGCAAAATAGGAGCAATAATTTGGTCGATGTGTGTGGAACCTTTAAGCATCATTTGCATTACTCTTTCTTGAGCCACAATCATTCCAAGGCTGCCACAAACCTTCAACAGTGTTCCAAAAATCTTCAGCTTCGCAAAGTTTTTCCTTGCTAAATCAACTAATCCATCATGACGGCAAACAAACAAAACTGATATATAAGTAATCGAATCACACGTCACATGATCATGATTACCGCCATTAAATGATTCAAACAAACGAATTGCAGTAGCGATTGCACCACACATTCCATATCCCATGATGAGTGTGTTCTGTGAAGCCACGTCCTTCTTGGGCGCAGCATCAAACAGTTTACAAACCCCATGAATCTCCATACCCTTCATAATCTCTGCTATGTTAACCCAAGCTGAAAGTGCACTAGAGATAGAAACGGCCTCTGTTGCTAGTCCTGTTAATAACTCATGAAATAGAATTAAAGACTCGGGGTTATCATGATTCCGCATTAACTCCACAAGTAGTGTAAGAATTCGGTGGTTAATTCTCTCCGTCAAAATGACAACAGCAGTTGCAACCATTGTTGGTGATGTAGACACCACATTGCATAGAACATCAACCACATTTCTCAATCCTTGTTGAGTAGAAATACTTTCAGCACGAACTTTCTTGTGTGGTGATGCAGTCAACTTATGCCAAAGTAACGAAACAACAGAAAAATATAAACCCTTGTTTTGTCTTCCCTTTGCAGCGACGAACCAACTAGGTGGATGCGTTGGATTTGTGTGAACCATAGACGTCGATAAGAAATCAGTTTTCGTAGTAATATCTGAGGCTGACACTGCTATGACATCATCAGCACACTTGAAGCAGAAAAAGTAATGCTCCATTAAACATAATGGGTCCCTAAATTTGACAACAGAACCACATTGCCAACCCGGTTTCCATTCGAAATTTGTAACAAATAGTGAATTTATATCCAACAACCAGTTGACCGTACCTTGGAGCAAAAAAATCCCAACAAGACTATATGTTTTCCAAAATTTCCAAACTGGTTCAAGCATCTCGCCATCCCTATAAGAATGAAACTGAATAGAGAGTGTTGTATATGGCTCGAGTCGATCTGAATCATTATCCAAAATAAACAGGTTAGGAGAAGGGGGTGCAAAATGGATTATGGCCATAGCGAGAAAAGTATGCCCAAGGTCTAAATATGAACTAAGAGACTCATGCAAAGTCGTGGAAATGTGGTCAAATATGCGAGTAGACGAAGGCGTGATAACAAAAATCGGACCAAGATCAAAACCAAAGTTCCTCCCTAACCATTTAGCCCCAATATTCGAACCAGAGCCGACAAGAAAATATGCAAAAGGACCCCATTTCCACCGGTGTCTACTAACAATAGGAATACTTATCGAGTGAGAATATAGCTGAGTCTGATTAGATAACATCGGAGCAAAATTAATAACTGATATCAAATCAATGGTTTCAAATCTCATAGCATCAGAAAGGCAAATATGGTGTTGCAAGAAAAACTTGACCCGTGTCAAAAATCAGTTTCGTTCTTTGGGATTTAGCCTTAAAATTCAAGGTAGAGCCAATAGTATTATGCTTGGTACAAACATATGTGACAACAATTTTTGTAGAATATACCTGAATAGGATCAATGTGAAATGGTAAAACAACCTGTTTTGGAATGAACTCAGGATTAGAGTGTAGTGGCAATGCCACACCATCTGATTGCGGATTGCTGGCCTCGTTTGCGGACTCAATTAGAGAAGTATAATCGATTTAAAAATGATATGGATCCGATTGCAAAGTCGAACCAGAAGTGTGAAGCTCATTAGTATTTGAGTCAGGTGACTCATCAATTAAAGGCATCAATGTATTATGATTTAGTGGTTGAAAAACGTCATAGCAATCGTTATCAGAAGAATGAACTTGGTCAGACATGGAATCACTTTTAAGTACCGGAACTAGATCTTCCAACCTGGCAGTGACCGAATCAGTCGAATGGTCATTTAAGGTCCCAACATGGAATCTATTAAGTATTACGGATAATCCTCCTTGACTTACTCTCCATGGATTGCTCTACATCCATTATTCTCTTCATCAGAATTATTGCATATCCTTTACTTAAAATAGTTTCCTCAAATCACTCCTGTAAATGCTATATATATATTGTAATCTCATTCTTGTAATTATTCACTCAAAACATAATACAGTGAATATTTGATATGGTATCAAGAGCTTCATACCATCTCCTCTGAGATTATCGATCCTCTCATCCTCCTTTTTTTTTTCCTCTTCTGACCAATCCAGTAGCCATGCCGCCCAAAGCCGACGAACCTTCCACCCCGACCATCATTCACCTTACCGCCTCAAATCACTTCACAATTCGCCTCACCCCATCCAATTTTTCCGTCTGGCGCAAACAAGTTGAATCAACCTTGATTGGTCTAGATCTTTATCACCACATCGATGCTTCTTCCAAGCCTCCCACAGCCACCAGCTCTGAGTACTCTAGCTGGTACAGACAAGATCAGATCTTGTTTAGCGCTCTCCTAGGAAGCTGTACTGATGTCGTTCAGCCTATCATGTCATCCGCCGCCACTTCTCAAGAAGCCTGGCTACGATTGACCACAGCCTATGCAAATACCTCTCGTTCCAGAATCATCTCGCTTAGGTCGAAACTATCCGCAAATCCTAAAGGATTACGTCCTGTGATCGACTTTCTTCACAAGATGCGGTCCATTGCGGATGAACTCGCCTTGGCGCAAGAACAAATTAAAGATGAGGATCTGATGATTCATATTCTGAATCAACTGGGTGATGAATTTAAACCCCTGGTTGCTGCTCTCAAAGCTCGGGACACAGCAATTTCATATTCTGAACTGTATAACAAACTTGTGGATTTTGAAAGGGAAATAAAAAATAACCCACAAAATTCACCTGTTGTTCACACGGCTCACTATACTCACACCCAACCAACTCGCGCCTCTCAAGGGTATCGAATTGGACATGGTAGTTCGCGCCAACAACGCTCACAAGGGCCTAAAACACCACACTACAATGGCTCTCGCAACAATTCTCGATCAAATAGTTTTTGCCAGTTCTGTTCCATCAATGGCCATGACACCAAAGACTGTCGCAAATTAGCACGTTTCCTACATGAAAATAATATAACAGTCCACAATGACTCAGTTGTTAACACCACTACTCGCTCGTCACCGGTTCAAGCTCCTTGGCTTTTTGACACGGGTGCATCAGACCATGCCGTATCCCCTCAGTCGAAAATGCACTCTTTATCGGACTATGGTGGTCCGGACGAAATCGTCTTAGGAAACGGAACATGCCTTCCAATATCCCACACTGGTGAAACTCATATCCCAACTTCTAGTCGCTCTTTATCTCTTTCTAACGTTTTATGTGTTCCAAATTTGCATAAAAATCTTGTTTCCGTTGCCAAATTATGCAAAACTAACCAAGTTTCTGTTGAATTCTTTCCTTCTTATTTTATTGTGAAGGATCTTCGCACGGGGCGCACCTAATGCGGGGGGTCACCAACCATGACGTCTACTATGCTCCATCATCGCTTTATCCACAAATAAACACCATTAGCACCAAGTCTCTCCTTGAATTACATCACCAATTTGGTCATCCTTCTGTCAAGATTCTAAAGACCATTGGAAAAACTCTAGGTCATCAAAAGTCTACTTGTTATTCTAAATTTCATTGTGACTCTTGCTCCATTAATAAAAGTCATAAACGTCCATTTCATAATAACTCTTTTGTGACTACACAACCATTACAACTTATCTATAGTGATGTTTAGGGACCCACTCAAAAATCCATTGACGGTTATCAATACTATGTAATATTCGTTGATTATCACACCAAGTATGTATGGCTTTATCCAATGTGTCACAAGTCAGATGTATCCAAATTGTTTCCACAATTCAAAAACATGGTTGAAAAATATTTTCAAAAACCCGTAATTTCCATCTTCTCAGATAATGGAGGTGAATATCAAGCTCTCATTCCCCTCTTCCAAACCTTGGGGATATCTCACTTTACCACACCTCCGCATACACCCGAACAAAACGAAACCGCTGAAAGACGACACCGACACATAGTTGAAACCGGCTTATCTCTTTTACACCATGCGGGGTTACCCCTACATTTTTGGTCTCACGCCTTTCAAACGGCGGTATACCTCATCAATCGTCTTCCCACTCCGCTCCTTAACAACAACACCCCCTTCCAAATGCTACACACCATATCCCCCAATACACTAAACTCAAACCGTTTGGATGCTTATGCTATCCATGGCTTCGCCCTTACTCATCATCCAAGCTTCATCCTAAATCATCTCGTTGTGTATTCCTTGGATACTCAACTTCAAAATCTGCATACAAGTGTCTTGACATACTCACAAATCGGCTCTACCACTCTCGGCACGTCCAATTTGTTGAACATGGATTTCCTTTTCGTGACCCACATAAGTTACCTCCATCCACCATACTGATTACCGACTTCTTAAACCTTAGCTCGTCATCACCAATTGTGCCCAATTCACACCCACCCGACCATCCCTCATCCAACGTTCCCACACCCATCTTTAATCCTCATGTTAAGCCACCCTCCCAATCACCTACGGCCCAAACCCAACTACCATCACCTTCGGCCCATCTCCATTCACCACCACTTCCTGGCCATTCACATCCAGCAACGCCTACGCACCAATCCTCACATGTACCCACATCCACTACGCAGTCGCCAATCCCACAAGCATCTATGGCCTCCCCAACTCACCAATCTCCATCTTCATCAGACTCACCTCCTCACAATCTTATAAACACCACACCTACAGACATACCGTCACCCTTCATACCTCCTACTAACACCCCAACCCCATCACCACGTGCTGCTAGAACTCGAAAACTAAACCCGAAATATTTTGGTGATAAATTTATCAACTCTACCACTGTCCATCCCATACCACCCACTCATGAACCAACCACAGTCTCTCAAGCCCTTAAAAATCCTCTTTGGAGAAAAGCAATGGATGATGAATTCAATGCTTTACTCCATAATGGCACATGGGAACTTGTACCTCCTTCCACTCACACTCCCATTGGGTGCAAATGGGTATTCAGGGTTAAAAGAAAACCTGATGGTTCCATCGACAAGTACAAAGCACGCTTAGTGGCTAAAGGTTTTCACCAACAACCGGGCAAAGACTACTTCGAAACATTTAGTCCGGTCACCAAGCCTGTCACTATTCGATTAATCCTATCCCTCGCTCTCTCCAAAAATTGGCCTCTACGTCAATTAGACATCAATAATGCCTTCTTACATGGCACCTTGCATGAGGACGTTTACATGGCCCAACCACCGGGATACACTAACAAACAATTCCCGAATCATATATGTAAACTACGTAAGTCCTTGTATGGAATTAAACAAGCACCTCGAGCGTGGTATTTAGAACTCACCACATTTCTATTATCTTGCGGTTTCACTAAATCACAATCGGATGCATCACTTTTTATTTATCATCACAATGGCAAAACTATATACTTTATGGTATATGTGGATGATATTGTCTTAACAGGAAATTGCACAAAATTTATAGAGGACTTTGTGGCAAAATTATCCAGCAGGTTCTCAATCAAAGATCTTGGTCCACTTCATCAATTCTTGGGGATTGAAGTCATCCCAACAAGTTCTGGTTTGTTCTTGTCTCAACATAGACATATTTCGGACCTCCTGCAAACTGTTCATATGGATGGAGCAAAAGATGTGTCTACACCACTAAGCTCTTCTGAACCGCTCTCACCTGATGACGGGTCCACTCGTATTGATCCAACTCCATACCGCAAGATCCTTGGCTCTCTTCAGTACTTGGCCTTTACACTACCAGATATGTGCTTTGCGGTAAACAAACTATCGCAATACATGCATGCTCCAACAACAAAGCATATGCAGGCCCTTAAACGAGTTCTACGGTATCTAAAAGGTACAATTTATTACGGGTTGTTTCTCAACAAAAACACTCCGCTTACTATCAATGCATTTTCCGACTCGGATTGGGGTGGAGTCAACGATGGAGGACGGTCCACATCGGCCTACATCTTGTATCTTGGTGGAAACATTATTTCCTGGAAATCCACTCGGCAAAAGACAGTCTCAAGATCCTCTACGGAAGCCGAGTATAAGGCCCTAGCAAATGCTGCTGCGGAGATTGCTTGGGTTCAAAATCTCTTACACGAGCTACATGTCACCATTACGGACCCACCACGTTTATACTGTGACAACACCGGGGAAACTTATCTATGTGCAAATCCGGTTTATCATTCAAGAATGAAGGATGTCGCCCTTGATTACCACTTTGTTCGCGAAAAAGTGGCTGCCGGCTTGTTATGTGTGTTTCATATTCACACGGCTGATCAGATCAACCAGCTGATACCCTAACTAAACCACTGTCAAAAGGTCCATTCCAAAAATTCAGATCCAAGATTGGCGTCTCCGATGGAGCCTCCATCTTGCGGGGGCGTATTACGGATAATCCTCCTTGACTTACTCTCCATGGATTGCTCTACATCCATTATTCTCTTCATCAGAATTATTGCATATCGTTTACTTAAAATAGTTTCCTCAAATCACTCCCGTAAATGCTATATATATATATATTGTAATCTCATTCTTGTAATTATTCATTCAAAACATAATACAGTGAATATTTGATATTAAGTACTACATCAAACACCTGATGATCTACACTGAAAATTCCATGTTTAACACAATCAGGCATATCATCAAACACCTGGAGAGCATTCCTTGAATAACCAAATCGATGCACAAGAGACTCTATGAAATCTGACCATTCCGTGAATTGATACAAACTTAACCACATTGCTGCCTCATCATAGAAATAATTAAGTACATAAGGAAATCGCTCGGTGTTATGAATCTTATAAAACGTGAAATACCTTTCAGCATATGCGAGCCATTTATTTGGATGTGCACCAGTGAATCGAGGTAAAAGTGGTGCCGGATCGTATATACTTAATTCCAGAGCAGATAACACATCATCTGGTAAATCGCTAAGCTCAATTGAAGGTGGATTCGGAAAATGAGCCAGTTGATCGTAGATCTCCTCAAGCAGAGCATGGCGTTCAATTAGGGTAAGCGATTGATTCAATTGCAATTCGTCATCCAAAGCCATCTGTGCTAAGGAGCAATGAAAGCACCAATGTTGTGTACTCAAATTAACACAACGAAGAGATAATCAATTGAGAAGTAACTACAGTGATTCAATTGTTTAAATTGAAAGATTACAATAAGAAATCAAACAATAACAAAGAAGGAGATGGGAAATAGATTTCAAAAGAGAGATGAGAAGACTAGAACCAACTTCTAACAATATTCATTCCTACTCTCGTTCTTCTATCAACCTGCTTATATCTATTAACCGTATCCTACTTTCCCATTCATTAGTTGGGCTGCTTGAGCTCGTTTGTTGGGCTTCCTGAATGGGCTGCTGGGTTGGGCCCATAAAGTTCAATACACCCCCCAGCAAAAATCAATACCCCGGTCCATAACTCAGTGCTATTAGGGGCATTATTGAAGCTCAGCCAAAGCAATGTTGACGGATAACAGGAAAACGTGTGGGTCATGGTTCGGGTTGACCGATTTAAAAGTTTTTTTTTTGTATTTTAACACTATATATATACCACCTCAACCCATATTTTTAACACGCAACACATCACTCTCACATATATTATATACACCAACATCATCTCACACAACCCATAATCTCCATCATGTTTCCGTTCAAATAGGACTCAAACACGCTTGATCCAAACAACCCCACGTTATATAAGCACTCAACAACACCCATGGACCAACAACACCAACACCGTCGAAAGCGAATACTGACCACCACCGGCAAAAGCTTATATTGACCACCACCGACCGAAAATTCACCAAGATGGGACATGCAATCCTCACAACCTCGAAAAACACCCCCACCCATTCAAATGTCGGGTTTTTACAGGTATTAACCCGGATTTAGCCGATACATTTCTTATGTCTCCACCTGAAACCCAACCCATTCTCGTTAACTAACCCGATACCCGCCAAATGTCATCCTTGTGGACACATCGTAGAAAGCAACCAGAAGAGCGATGAGCTCCAAAGACTCACGAAAAGTAGACGACGAAAGTCGAATTAGCCTTGGCACGAGCGTGGGTCGACATATCCGAAGACCACATTGTTGGTAATATTTTTAGAATGTTTAATAGTTTATTTAATAGTATTTAAAATGTTTTCAATTCTATACTTTAAATGTTTTAGTTTTTTTAAAATACATTTTTAAATATATATATAAGTGTTATAATTAATGTTAAAAATATTTAATTGTTAGAAATTTTTTAAAACTACAATTGCTACAAATGTTAAAATCGGCAATGATCAAGAAGCACCGGTTTGTATGGGGGGATTCGTGAAATATTTTTTTTTTGCGGCTATGGAGCGCGAACCGTACCGTACAAACACTTCGTTCTTGGACAAGTGGTCATCAATGAGATTGAAATGTAAAACCTTCAACAACATTATGAACCGCCATATAAATAATCTACATAGACCAAGCACTTTAAGCGACACAGCCGACATGTCGGCTACCCTCGATGAGTTTAAAGCACATACCGTTGCCCATTTACCATGGTAAAACCTTGAGTGGTGCTTAAAAATTCTCCAAAGTGGTATCTTATGCCACAAGTAAAACCAGGCCAAACATAAAAAAAAAAATTATTAAGCAATGATTGAGGGGGCTTGAAAGGGTATGGTCCCATGTGACAACTCGAATTTCCAAGATTCGATTTCATATGTATTACACGATCATGTATTGACTAGTTGTTTATTTGCACATTTGGTTGCCATGAAATTTTATACGTTTTGATTGTTTGACTGTACATAGTTGTTTGTTTGTTACATTGTGAAACTTGTAAATGTGTAAACTAGTTAGTGTGAAACACATTACATCACACAAACAACCTTCGAAGGATGTCCAACCTTCGAAGGATGTCCACGAAACATGGCTCAAGGATCGAAGGATCACGAAACAGATCCTTCGATCCGAAAGATCAACTTTCGGCTTGAAGGGTCTCGAAACATATCCTTCGGGCCAAGAAGAGATCCTTCGACATCTTTCGGCCCAGTCTTCTAATGGGCTCGGCCCACTCCTGTAATATGTTTATATACGGTGAATGGCATGCAAAGTCGGAGTTTTTCTAAAAACCCTAGAACACCTTTACTTGTGACGGCAACCACAAATTTACGGAGACTACTTGCTGATCAATTCTTTTGCTTTCTATCCCGGTTAGTGTCTAAAGTATATGACTTCATGATTTATCAATCACATGTCAATATGTTGTTTGTATGTTAACCGGTTATGTATAATGATTGTATATGGATGTTAATCGGATTTGTATGCTAATCGGATCTGTTGTGAACTATGTTTAATGATACTGTTTGGTGAATCGGATGTGATTGTGGATCGGATGTGATTTTATGCAATCCGAAATTGTTATCGTTCATGAAATCGGAACACACATGATTGAGTATTATTATTGTTCATACGGTTTAAATTAGGGTTCATAAGGTTTTAATATGAAACTGATTGTTTGATCGATCTTAGGTAACCGATTACTTGAAAGTTGTGTTAATTGATAATCGGATAAACTTGGAAAACTTGAATAAAATGTAACTGTTATTTATCGAAGGATAACCAATATGCCGAAAGATACTTGTTATCCGAAACATGGTTGCTGTGAACCGAAAGATGCCTATCCTTCGAACCATAGTAACTTTGACCGAAAGATAGTTTGGACCGAACCATAACTTTGACCGAAAGATAGTTTGGACCGAAAGATAGCTTTGACCGAAAGATGACAGTGGTCCGAAACATAACATTCAGTCCGAAGGATAATTGTGATAACTGTTGTCGAAAGATAATAGTTGGATTCGAAAGATACTAGGGATTTATGAACCTACTTTGAAAGATGGAATTATATGCTTGATTTATTTGGCATGCCATGCTTGATGAACGTTAACATTTGTATACGTGCAATAATACGTGTTGTGCCGATATGCAAACTGACTGCTATGTGAACATTAAATTGCATGCGTATCATTGCGAACATGAACTGATTTGTCATACGTGCATACAATAGGACGTGATTAAATTCTTGTGAGTGCATAACCTAGCATACCGAGCAAACCAAGGTGAGTTCACACTCCTACCAAGGCATGGGATTCCCGGGGTGTTGGGAATGGGATTGAAAGGTTGATTTGATACACTATTGACACTATGACTAGACTACCACATTACTATCCTCGGATGTGAAGGATACTTATACTGATCACTATCCTCGGATGTGAAGGATACTTATACTGATCACTATCCTCGGTTGTGAAGGATACCTATAGTTACGAGTAGTCTAGTGGTTATACAACGTGGAACACCACCACCAATAACGTGGAACACCACCACCAATAACGTGGAACACCACCACCAGTAACGTGGAACACCACCACCAATAGAACATACAAACGGCCCTGTAGAGCCACCTGTTACAAACGAACTTACTATTACGCATTTACTTTCTGTGAACTCGCTCAACTAGTTTGTTGATCATTCTGTTACATGCCTTGCAGATCGTTAGGTACTTGGAGCTTGCACTGGAGAAGCGGGTCGTTGTGGACAGGGATCGTGGCTTTTCTGTTGAGCTATTATGACACTTAAAACTGTTAACTACTACTGGTTTATTTACTATGCTTCCGCTACATTTTGAAACGATGATTTGTTTGATCACCTTTTGTATTGAATGGATGGTTTTCAGTTATTTTACTTAATATTAAATGCATGTTCAATATGATTGGTGGCTTGATCCTGGTCAGTCACGCTCCCAAGCGGTGATACTCCGCAGGTGGATTTTGGGGGTGTGACAGATTGGTATCAGAGCCATTGGTTATAGAGAACTTGGTTTTAATATGGGAAAACGTTTTTATTAAAACCAGACTATAACCAGAACAGTGCTCTCAACGATCCACAACGACGCTTCACTCCACGTGCAAGACTCAACTTCCTAGGTAATAAGGTTTATGTTTATTGCCTACATGCTAGAATTTGCATAGAACTTTGCTCGTAGTATGCTTACATTACTTTGCTCACAACTTGTTATTGCATGAGAATACTTATGTGCTTACACTCTTCTGTCATCGCACTATTCGCGAACCTTTCTCACTTATGTTGCCTTTGATGTGAAGATCAATGGCCGCACGAATTACCATGACTCAAGCCCAGCTAGAGGCTCTCGTTGCTGCGGCAGTTGCAGCCGCCCAAGCAGGTAGTATATCCTGCAGTATAGACACTAGGATCTTTAGATCCTACATTAATTCTCGTACTTAACTTTGCCCTATTCGTACACAATAGGTCAACCCGCTCAGCAACAACCTGGGTGCACATTCAAGAATTTCATGGACTGTCGTCCTAGTTCGTTCAGTGGCACGGAGGGAGCAGTTGGACTCCTCCACTGGTTTGAAAAGCTCGAGTCGGTTTTCGAAATGTGTGAATGCCCTGAGGCTCGCAGGGTGAAGTTCGCCACTGGCACACTTGAAGGGATTGCGCTCACTTGGTGGAACGCACAAGTGCAGATCTTAGGGTTGGCAGCTGCTAATGCCACACCCTGGAATGATTTTAAAGAACTGATCAAGAGGGAATACTGCACTAGAGAAGACATTCACAAGTTGGAGGACGAGTTGTATAACTTGAAAATGGTTGGTTCGGAAATCGAAGCCTACACCAAGAGATCAAATGAGTTGGCTGTGTTATGTCCAACTATGGTGGACCCTCCATACAAGCGTATTGAGTTGTATCTCAAAGGTTTGGCACCAGAAATACAGAGCCACGTTACCTCGGCTAACCTCAACAACATCCAGGAAATCCAGCGTCTCGCTCATCGCATCACCGATCAGGCAGTGGAACAGAATAAACTGCCTAAGCGTATCAGTGCTACTGCTACCGCTACTGCTTCTACTACACTTGCTACACCCAGTGAAAGTAAGAGAAAATGGGATGGGGATTCTAGCAAGGGATCAGCTTCAGTGCAGTCGCAAGCTCAACAGCGAAAGACAGACAGTTACCAGAGTCCCAGTCAGCACTCCTCAGGCAGCCATAGACAGGGAGGGTATCGAGGAAACCTTCCAAAGTGTAACACCTGCAACAAACATCACAGTGGCCAGTGTAATAAGGTTCGTTGTCAAAGATGCCTCAAGATGGGTCATGAGGCCAAAGATTGTAGAAGCGCTCGACCTGCGAACCAGAACCAGCAGCAGCTACCAGCACAGCAGAATCAGCAACAGGGCAACAAGGGGTGCTATAATTGCGGTGCAGAGGGTCACTTCAAAAGGCATTGCCCTCAGTTGAACAGGAACCAGAACAACAACAATCACAACAACAATCAGGGCAACGGGAACAATAACAACAACAACGGGGGAAACAACAACAACAACGGCAATGAAGCTCGTGGTCGTGCTTTTGTGTTGGGTCGAGGAGATGCAGTGAATGATCCCAATGTGGTTATGGGTAAGTTTCTTCTCGACGATATTTATGTTACTGTCTTATTTGATTCGGGTGCTGATACAAGCTATATGTCATTGAAAATGAGTAAATTATTAAAACGTACACCAACACCTCTAGACACCAAACACGTCGTAGAACTAGCCAATGGTAAAAGTGTAGAAGCCGCACAGGTAGTCAAGGGTTGTAGTATTGTTCTAGCGGGTCAGACTTTCTCGATTGATCTCATACCCATAGTTTTGGGTAGTTTCGACGTCGTCATCGGTATGGATTGGCTATCCCAACATCATGCGGAGATCTTATGCAAAGAAAAAGTTATTCGTATTCCTCGCTCCAGTCAGGAACCTCTCGAAGTACAAGGTGACAAGAGTGGTGCTGTGGTTGGCATCATCTCTTACTTAAAGGCGCAGAAATGTTTACGAAAGGGACATACTGCCATTCTGGCACTTGTCACTGACGCATCAGCAAAGGAAAAGAAGCTGGAGGATATACCAGTTGTGCGTGATTTTCCTCAAGTGTTTCCTGAAGATTTACCTGGTTTACCTCCTCATCGTCAAGTTGAGTTTCAGATTGAGTTAGCTCCTGGAGCAGCACCAATAGCCCGCGCACCGTATCGTTTAGCTCCAACCGAACTGGAAGAACTGTCGAAGCAGCTACAAGAGCTCTTGGAAAAGGGCTTTATTCGTCCAAGCTCTTCGCCTTGGGGAGCTCCAGTGTTATTTGTAAAGAAGAAGGACGGTACGTTCAGGATGTGCATCGACTACCGCGAACTCAATAAGGTGACGGTGAAGAACCGTTATCCTCTTCCGCGCATAGATGACCTATTCGACCAGTTGCAAGGGTCGTGTTACTATTCCAAGATTGATTTAAGGTCAGGGTATCATCAGCTGAGAGTCCGGGATGAGGACGTCTCCAAAACCGCTTTCAGAACTCGCTACGGTCATTACGAGTTTCTTGTCATGCCATTCGGGCTTACGAACGCGCCTGCAGTCTTCATGGATCTTATGAACAGGGTGTGCAAACCGTATCTTGACAAGTTCGTTATCGTTTTCATAGACGACATTTTGATCTACTCCAAGAGTCAGGAGGAGCACGAGCAGCACTTACGCCTTATCTTGGAACTTCTTCGAAAAGAGCAACTGTACGCAAAGTTTTCAAAATGCGACTTCTGGCTTCGTGAAGTCCACTTCTTAGGCCATGTGGTGAACAAGGATGGGATTCATGTTGATCCATCCAAGGTTGATTCGATCAGAAACTGGCCAGCACCGCGTACACCGACGGAAATACGCCAATTCTTGGGTTTGGCGGGTTACTACAGGCGATTTATTAAAGACTTCTCCAAGATCGCGCAACCACTTACTATGCTAACACAGAAAGGTGTCGTTTACAGATGGGGTAATACGCAAGAGACAGCTTTTCAGTACTTAAAGGATAGGCTTTGCAGCGCACCTATTCTCTCATTGCCAGAGGGCACGGATGACTTCGTGGTTTATTGTGACGCATCGATACAGGGGCTTGGTTGCGTATTGATGCAGCGGGATAAAGTTATTGCATACGCCTCTCGGCAACTCAAGGTTCATGAACGGAATTATACGACGCACGATTTAGAGCTGGGAGCTGTTGTTTTCGCGCTTAAGATATGGCGACACTACCTGTACGGTACCAGGTGCACGATTTACACCGATCACAGGAGTCTCGAGCATATCCTTAAGCAAAAGGATTTGAATATGCGTCAACGGAGATGGGTTGAACTTCTAAACGACTATGAATGCGCCATCAAGTATCATCCAGGCAAGGCCAATGTTGTGGCTGACGCCCTTAGTCGGAAAGACACTCTACCGAAGCGCGTGCGAGCGCTACAGCTTACCATTCAGTCCAGTCTTCCTGCACAGATACGAGCTGCTCAGTTAGAAGCACTAAAACCCGAAAACGTCAAAGCTGAAGCCTTACGCGGCTCAAGGCAACGCATGGAACAAAAGGAAGACGACGCTTACTATGTAACGGGGCGTATTTGGGTCCCACTTTATGGCGGTTTACGCGAACTTGTAATGGATGAAGCTCACAAGTCTCGCTATTCGGTACATCCAGGGTCGGATAAAATGTATCACGACATCAGCACTACTTATTGGTGGCCTAGTATGAAGGCTCACATCGCTACGTACGTTGGAAAATGCTTAACCTGTGCGAGAGTCAAGGTTGAATATCAGAAACCAGCTGGTCTACTTCAGCAGCCTAAGATACCACAATGGAAATGGGAAGAAATTTCCATGGATTTCGTTACGGGCTTACCTAGATCCCAGCGTGGGAATGACACTATATGGGTCATAGTTGATCGACTCACCAAGTCTGCTCACTTCTTGGCTATCAAAGAAACGGATAAGTTTTCTACTTTAGCAGACATTTACTTGAAAGAAGTTGTTTCGAGGCACGGAGTGCCCACCTCTATTATTTCGGATCGCGATGCACGATTCACGTCAGAGCTTTGGCAAGCGATGCACAAATCCTTCGGCTCACGGTTAGACATGAGCACAGCATATCATCCTCAGACGGATGGGCAGTCTGAGCGAACTATCCAAACTCTAGAAGACATGCTTCGAGCGTGTGTCATCGATTTCGGCAACGGCTGGGAAAAACACCTCCCTTTAGTGGAGTTTTCATACAATAACAGTTACCATACCAGCATCCAAGCCGCTCCATTCGAGGCATTGTACGGACGTAAATGCCGGTCGCCTCTCTGTTGGGCAGAGGTGGGGGATAGTCAGATTACGGGTCCAGATATTGTAGTGGACGCCACAGAAAAGATAGCACAGATACGGCAACGCATGGCAGCAGCACGTGACCGTCAGAAAGCCTACGCGGACAAGCGTAGAAAACCATTGGAATTTGAGGTCGGGGACCGGGTTTTATTGAAAGTTTCACCCTGGAAGGGTGTGGTTCGATTTGGTAAACGAGGCAAACTGAATCCGCGGTACGTCGGACCATTTGAAATCTTGGAAAAGATTGGCAAAGTAGCCTACAGATTAAACCTACCAGCTGAACTCGGTGCAGTTCACAATGTATTTCATGTGTCGAATCTGAAGAAATGCCTATCAGATGAGACCCTTATAGTTCCTTTTAAGGAACTCACTATCGACGAGCGGTTGCAGTTCGTCGAGGAACCAGTTGAAATCACGGACCGGGATGTTAAGGTCCTCAAACACAAGAGAATCCCTCTTGTTCGAGTTCGTTGGAACTCCCAGCGTGGCCCAGAGTATACCTGGGAACGCGAAGACCAGATGAAAGAAAAGCACCCCCAACTATTCGAAACCAATGCATCCACTTCTGAGACTGAAGCTACTACTACTGAATTTCGGGACGAAATTCCAAATCAACGGGGGGATGATGTGACACCCCAGGAAAACCAGTGAATGATGTAACTTACCTAGCTTCCTCAGTGAGTGCGTACCAAATTTCGGGACGAAATTTCTTTCAAGTTGGGGATAATGTGACAACTCGAATTTCCAAGATTCGATTTCATATGTATTACACGATCATGTATTGACTAGTTGTTTATTTGCACATTTGGTTGCCATGAAATTTTATACGTTTTGATTGTTTGACTGTACATAGTTGTTTGTTTGTTACATTGTGAAACTTGTAAATGTGTAAACTAGTTAGTGTGAAACACATTACATCACACAAACAACCTTCGAAGGATGTCCAACCTTCGAAGGATGTCCACGAAACATGGCTCAAGGATCGAAGGATCACGAAACAGATCCTTCGATCCGAAAGATCAACTTTCGGCTTGAAGGGTCTCGAAACATATCCTTCGGGCCAAGAAGAGATCCTTCGACATCTTTCGGCCCAGTCTTCTAATGGGCTCGGCCCACTCCTGTAATATGTTTATATACGGTGAATGGCATGCAAAGTCGGAGTTTTTCTAAAAACCCTAGAACACCTTTACTTGTGACGGCAACCACAAATTTACGGAGACTACTTGCTGATCAATTCTTTTGCTTTCTATCCCGGTTAGTGTCTAAAGTATATGACTTCATGATTTATCAATCACATGTCAATATGTTGTTTGTATGTTAACCGGTTATGTATAATGATTGTATATGGATGTTAATCGGATTTGTATGCTAATCGGATCTGTTGTGAACTATGTTTAATGATACTGTTTGGTGAATCGGATGTGATTGTGGATCGGATGTGATTTTATGCAATCCGAAATTGTTATCGTTCATGAAATCGGAACACACATGATTGAGTATTATTATTGTTCATACGGTTTAAATTAGGGTTCATAAGGTTTTAATATGAAACTGACTGTTTGATCGATCTTAGGTAACCGATTACTTGAAAGTTGTGTTAATTGATAATCGGATAAACTTGGAAAACTTGAATAAAATGTAACTGTTATTTATCGAAGGATAACCAATATGCCGAAAGATACTTGTTATCCGAAACATGGTTGCTGTGAACCGAAAGATGCCTATCCTTCGAACCATAGTAACTTTGACCGAAAGATAGTTTGGACCGAACCATAACTTTGACCGAAAGATAGTTTGGACCGAAAGATAGCTTTGACCGAAAGATGACAGTGGTCCGAAACATAACATTCAGTCCGAAGGATAATTGTGATAACTGTTGTCGAAAGATAATAGTTGGATTCGAAAGATACTAGGGATTTATGAACCTACTTTGAAAGATGGAATTATATGCTTGATTTATTTGGCATGCCATGCTTGATGAACGTTAACATTTGTATACGTGCAATAATACGTGTTGTGCCGATATGCAAACTGACTGCTATGTGAACATTAAATTGCATGCGTATCATTGCGAACATGAACTGATTTGTCATACGTGCATACAATAGGACGTGATTAAATTCTTGTGAGTGCATAACCTAGCATACCGAGCAAACCAAGGTGAGTTCACAGTCCTACCAAGGCATGGGATTCCCGGGGTGTTGGGAATGGGATTGAAAGGTTGATTTGATACACTATTGACACTATGACTAGACTACCACATTACTATCCTCGGATGTGAAGGATACTTATACTGATCACTATCCTCGGATGTGAAGGATACTTATACTGATCACTATCCTCGGTTGTGAAGGATACCTATAGTTACGAGTAGTCTAGTGGTTATACAACGTGGAACACCACCACCAATAACGTGGAACACCACCACCAATAACGTGGAACACCACCACCAGTAACGTGGAACACCACCACCAATAGAACATACAAACGGCCCTGTAGAGCCACCTGTTACAAACGAACTTACTATTACGCATTTACTTTCTGTGAACTCGCTCAACTAGTTTGTTGATCATTCTGTTACATGCCTTGCAGATCGTTAGGTACTTGGAGCTTGCACTGGAGAAGCGGGTCGTTGTGGACAGGGATCGTGGCTTTTCTGTTGAGCTATTATGACACTTAAAACTGTTAACTACTACTGGTTTATTTACTATGCTTCCGCTACATTTTGAAACGATGATTTGTTTGATCACCTTTTGTATTGAATGGATGGTTTTCAGTTATTTTACTTAATATTAAATGCATGTTCAATATGATTGGTGGCTTGATCCTGGTCAGTCACGCTCCCAAGCGGTGATACTCCGCAGGTGGATTTTGGGGGTGTGACATCCCAGATCTCGCGTCAGCATGACCGCGAGGGACCATTACCCTTATCAATAACCCCTATCAGCAAGAACTTATCTGTGTCCGTGAGGGCACGCGCGAACACAGCGGTCGAATCCAATCGGTCAAGAGATAGGAAGATAAGAGGCATAAGCGATGCGACCTAGCACCGCATCCTATGAGTGTCTTCTTATCTGGTGTATGAAAATTGGTGCACAGCGATGCGGCCTCGCACCGCATCTTGTGAACGTTTTCATCAATACAAGGGATCAGGACAACCGCAACAGCCACCACAAGTGGTGATGCGGCCTAGTACCGCATCCCACAAACTTAGCCAGAGTGAACGCGGAAGCGACGGTAGTTACCGCAGGCAGCGATGCGGCGCGGCACTGCATCCTGCCCACAAGGTAAGTGGGCCTGACACCACAGAGCAAGTGGCACCAATGACAGTTGCCTGTCAGGCCATACGTAAGCGACAGACTGACACTGCAGTAGGATGTGGCTTCACCTCCACAACCGACAAGCCTGACACACCTGCATAAGGGTGGCACGTCGTCAGTCCGTCCATTCAACTCCTCCTTCACTCCTCGGCTATAAATACCAACCCCAAACCAGGTTTGAGGTATCTCTTCACAACTCTCTCACTACTACTACGATCACACTTTGCTTCCCAAGCAAACTACTGATTCTCACACCGGAGAGTGGTAACAAGGAACACCCCTACCCCATCCTCCTTGTTACGAGTCACGGCTTGTTTCCTTGTGCAGGAGATCAACCGGCGGACGATCCAGCCAGCGATCCTCGAGAGGAAGGGACTAACCCTTCTTGACGAGACCAGTGAGTTAACCCTGCCCGGTTAACCATTGTTTCATCATTGGCGCCCACCGCTACTCTTAGCACTTTTTTCACCATCCCTCTCTCTCAAAAGATCATGTCTGATCGTCTAAACAACACCACCGGGGATAACCTGAACCCCGCAAACCCAGGGCCCACTGGGAACACTCCCCCAACCCCAAATCCTGGCCACATTGGCACATCAACGCAAGGGGGCGCATCCCTTACGTTTGGACACGATCTGTCACAGTTCGCACCTGTGATTCCTCCAGACATGAGCCCTCATACCTAGTACGACCAGCAACAAACTCTGCTGGCCGCAGCATACAATTGAGCCTGCGCAGAAGCACAGGTACCGGTCGGTCCTACCCCGGCACCACATACCCCTGCGGGTCGTATTTTACAATACGATGGCAGGGCCCCCACACGCCCAGCCTTCCGGAGTAGGCGTGAAGACTGCGGATCCTCTTACTCTGAGGTCCACACAATTGATGAGGATGATTCCTCATACGGATCTCATACCAGAGGCCCCGTACATACCCACCTGGGCCCTCATGGCGAAAACAGGCGACAATCCACAGCCCACCGCGGCTCCGACATTCAAAGCCGGCTGGGACCGCAGTCCCAGAAAGAAGGGTATGGCCATACCGATCCGGACGGCGATACACACCGCGGGGAGTCCCACGCTTCTAGCAGCAGACCAGGAGGACACAATTTTGTTCCTCCCACTCAACCCCGCAACACATACCTCCGCGCTGCAAAGCGCCCCCAGAGCTAACCCTACAGGCCGAAGTCTGCGACAGAAAACTCCAAGTTCGTTCCGGAGATTGCCCACGCCGATGTCACCACCACTAAATTCCCATTAAACATTGGGAAATACAATGGTTCGTCAGACCCGGACGACCACATGAATATTTTCGTCGGTTCCGGGTGCAATGACAGGTTGGACGAACCTACTTGGTGCCATTTTCCCCCAGACCCAACAGGTCTGGCCAGGGCTTGGTTCGATTCTTTGCCAGTGGGATCACTGGCCTCATTCGAGGACTTGCAATCAAAGTTCCTCACGCACTTTAGCCAGCAGCGACGCCATAAACGTGATTCTATGGACGTCATGAACATCTGGCGCAGGGACGACGAATCGCTTGAGGCCTTCGCCGTCCGTTACAACAAAGAATGCCTGGAGATAGGTGGCGTGGCAGACCAAATGGCACGCAACCACTTCATCGTAGCCGTTCGGGACGAACATATGGTTATGACTAACTCCGGCAAAGAAGGTTTACCAAAGAAATGGGAAGACGTCATGGCTGCGGTCAAGACGTACGCCCAGACTCAGCGGTCCCTCAAACCGCATATTGCAAAGGCACAGCCTCAAGCGGAAGGCCAGTCCTCCCGCCAAAAGCCTAAGCGCAATAACAAGCGCAACCGGGACACATGGAATCGCGGCAGCAATCCCAAGCCATACATCCCGCGTAACAACCAGCCCGACGCAAGGGCAACAATTAACGCCCAACGTGAAAACCGGGCGTTGAAGAAAGAGTCTCGGGACCGCAACTAGGCCGAGATTACCCAGTAGCCAAGCGACGTCCTCCTTACGGACGCGCAATTTCTGCAACCGCCCCAGCCAATGAAGTCCAAGAAAACCAGGATCTCACACTCTATTGTGAGTATCACAAAGACTCGGGCCACACAACAAACAACTGCATCAGTCTCCGACTGGAGATTGAGCGGGCCCTAAAGGAGGGGAAGCTGCAACATCTGTTGCCCGGCGCGCAAAAGCCAACCAAGCACATCCTCCCCCACAACGAGGGCACCTCCGCGGGTAAGAGGACCATGTATGTGGCCTCAACCCATATGATCAACGAAGGCATAGGAAGGCTGCGCAAGGCGGCGAGAAGACCGGACAATGACTGGAAAGACGAGTAAGTCGTCTTTCCAAAAGTCCGAGGCGGTCCGCGCGACAGGCCCGCCGTCGTTATTACAGGCCTCCTGGCCCACTACTGCACCGAGCGATTATTCATCGACCTGGGCAGTACTTCTGACATCATATACGAGCAGTGCTTCAACCAGTTCGATCAGGAAGAAAAGGATCGGTTGCAAGCGGTGGACTACCCTTTGGCCGGGTTCGCAGGGGAAACTGTTTTCCCCTGGGCCAAATTACCTTTCCTGTGCGCCTCACCAACGGAAGGCACACACGAACGGAGGAGGTGAACTTCATGGTTTTACCTCACACCTCCAAATATGATGTGTTTCTCGGGAGAGAATCCCAAGGCGACTTCAACATGATTACATCCGTACCCCATTCTGCTGTCGGTTTCCCAAGCGAAACGGGGTCGCGATAATCTTCGCACGCAGGGAAGTCATGTCGTCGGACGAGCTGCGTCAGACCAAAATGGCAAGGCCTACCCCCAACACCCAACCAGAAAAATGGGTTCTCAACGCGAGACACCCAGAGCAAACGGTCACGTTGGGCCATACCTTGTCCCCCAACATCAGAGCGCACCTAAAGCAGCTCCTCTTCAGGAACCAGGATATTTTCGCGTGGACACCCGCAAACATGACTGGGGTACCACGCGAAATTGCGCAACACTTCTTGAATACCTTGTCAGGCATCAAGCCAGTGATCCAAGGCCAACGCCACCTTGGATCTGCAAAAAAACGAGGCGATGCATGAGCAGGTCAAAGAACTGCTCTCCGCAGGCATCCTGTGGGAATTCAAGTACCAGAATTGGTTATCCAACCCAGTCATGGTAAAGAAACCAACCGGGGGCTGGCGCATGTGCGTCGATTATAAAGATCTCAACAAAGCTTGCCCCAAGGATTGTTACGCACTTCCAGAGATTGATGAAAAAGTCGATAACCTTGCACCATTTCGATGGAAGTGTTTCCTCAATTGTTACACAGGCTACCACCAGGTACAAATGGCAATCGAGGACGAAGATAAAACGACATTCCGTACGCCCACCGGAAATTACTGCTACACAAAAATGTCGTTCGGGTTGCGCAATGCAGGCGCAACCTATCAAAAATTGATGAACGACACTTTTTGCGGCCAAATCAGCAAAAGTGTCGAAATCTATATGGACGACCTGGTCGTCATGAGCATGGAGGAGGATACCATGCTCACCGACATTGAAAGAACATTCCAAACTCTGCGAAGCATCAATATGAAGCTCAATCCAGGGAAATGCTCGTTTGGAATGGAGGAAGGCAAGTTCCTTGGATTCATCGTAACAAAAGATGGATTCAGGGTAAACCCTGAAAAAGTTTAGGCAATAGAGCGCATGCCATCGCCTTCCACGATGAAAGAAATGCAACGACTAACCAGCAGGCTAGCCGCACTAAATAGGTTCTTAGCCAATCATGCAGCAAAGTCCTATCCTTTCATCAAAACCCTGCAGAACTGTTTAAAAAAGGAACAATTCCAGTGGACCGCAGAGGCCGAAAACCCTTTCCGTGAGATGAAAGAGTGTTTGATTCAACTCCCAACCCTAACCGCACCACGCAAGGATGAGCCACTTATCTTGTACCTATCTGCCGCGGACAACACGGTAGGTGTAGTACTCATAGTGGAACGAGAGGGAGTTCAAACACCCATCTACTATATCAGCAAAATGCTCAACGACCCAGAGACAAGATACTCCATCATGGAGAAATTGGTGTTGGCACTAGTGCATGCGTCACGACGGTTGCGACGTTACTTTGCAAACCACGTCATCACGGTGTTAACCAACTACAGGATCGGCCCGATCCTATCAAAAATTGACATCTCTGGGAGATTAGCAAAATGGGCAATTGAGCTGGGCGCACACACGCTGAACTACAAGCCGCGCCCCGCAATCAAAGGCCGGGTCCTGGCTGATTTCGTTGCCGAAGTACCGGCGAATCATATTCAGGAATGCGAACAAGAACAAAACCCTGCACCACCAACATCCTCCTCAGAAACCTGGGCACTATATACCGATGGTGCATCCAATGGGAATGGTGCAGGTGCGGGTCTGCGACTCGTCAGCCCCGATGGCCAAGAGCTTACCTATGCGATCCGCCTCGATTTCAAAAGCATAAATAATGAGGCAGAATATGAGGCTCTACTGGCAGGGCTACGTCTGGCAGTCAAGCTCGGCGTGCAGCATTTGGAAGCACACGTTGACTCATTGCTAGTGGCAGGGAAAGTGCGCGGTGACTATGCCGCAAAAGGGGATATCATGATCCTCTACCTCGAACAAGCTTTGCAACTAAAGTCAAAATTCACTTCCTTCGATATCCGACATATCAACAGGAGTGAAAACAAACCTGCGGATGCACTATCAAAACTTGCATCCACCAGCTTCCAACACCTGGCAAAGGAGATACGCATTGAGATTCTGCAAAATCCCTTGGTACCCCTGCGCCAAGTCAATGTCATCTAGTACGGTACAACATCCTGGATGAAACCAATCATTGCATACTTGCAATGAGGTGTTACTCCCGAAAGCAAATCAGAGGCACGTAAGTTGCAATACAAAGCGTGCCATTATCAAATGGGAGACGGTATCCTATACCGTAAATCATACCTGGGCCCACTCCTACGCTGCGTCGATCCCCAAGATGCTACATACCTTATGAAAGAGATACACGAAGGAATATGTGGCATACACGCGGGTCCGCGCATAGTAGTGGCCAAAATTATGAATGCTGGGTATTATTGGCCCGGCATGCACCTGGATGCAGTCAAAGTCTTGTGCAAGTGCTTTAATTGTCAGCGACATGCTCCCAAGACCTTGCGCCCCAAGAACAACTTGGTCCCTATCACCACTGCATGGCCCTTCCAGAAATGGGCAATTGACGTGGTAGGACCATTTCCAGACGCACCAGATGCGGTGAAATTTATCATAGTGGCCGTGGATTACTTCACAAAATGGGTAGAGGCAAAACCACTCGCCTCGACCACCGCTATGATAACAAGGAAATTCATTTGGGAGCATATCATCTGCCGTTTCGGTCTACCGGTGTGCATCGTTACCGACAACGGCACCAACTTTGCTGCCGACGAGTTTCAAAAATGGCTAGAGGAACTACACATTGAACACATATTCTCCTCAGTGGCGCATCCGCAAGGGAATGGCCAAGTTGAGAGTATCAATAAAAGTTTAGTCGAAGGCATCAAAGCACGGTTGGGAACAGCCAGACGTGGCTGGGTAGATGAGCTCCCAAGTATCTATAGGAGAAGCCAAAAAATGAGTAATGGTGAAACACCCTTCAGCCTGGTCTATGTCTCAGAAGCGGTGATCCCCGCGGAAGTAGGTCTCCCCTCACCCAGAATGTTGGCTATCGACAAGATAAACAACAATGCGGAATGCAGGGTTGACTTGGACCTCTTGGAAGAAAGGCGTGAAAACGCTGCCATCAACGAGGCCAAGTACAAATCCAAGCTTGAAAAGTACTACAATTCACGCGTCCACGTTTGTACTTTCAACCCGGGAGACTACGTCATCCGCAAAAACAAAGCATCTAACGCTGAGTGCCCAGGGAAACTTACCCCCAAGTGGGAAGGACCTTACCTCATCCAAGAGGTCCTGGGCAAAGGCGCGTATAAGCTGCAAACGTTAAAAGGCGAACCTATCGCACGCACATGGAATGCACAACAGCTTCGTGTTGGGTCAAATTGGAGAATGATGTTATCAATTACGCCGACGTTATTTGGCAACTTTAGTGTTTTGTATAGGGCGGTGATTTTAGTTATTTTAGTCATACATTTTAGTGACTTTAGTGGGTTTTCCAAGCAAGGGGCAACTTGCTTGGAGAACAAGGCTCAGGGACTATAAATAGGGCATTAGGCCTCACTTGGAGGGTGTGCATTTGTGAGCCGCCACCCCGGGGGAGCTCATCCGGGGTGGATGAGTATTTTGTAATCTTTTATCACATTCAATGAAACTTCCTTTATTGTTCATCTATCTTTTCATTGTTATTACTTGTTCTTGGCTCAAAATCACCCGTCTCATCATCATTTACCGAACCGACACTGAAATTGGATCGTTTTGGACCTATAATTTGGTATCAGAACCTCGGTGGCTCGTTTCAGTTTTCGGTTCGGTCAGATCTTTACCGGAAATCCGTTGGAGACGTAAAATAGATTCAGATCTGGGTTTGATATGGTTTTCAGTTTCAGCAACTTTATTATGGGTTTTGTGTTCATCCAGTGACTATATTCTTCATCATGTACATCAAGGTTCAGAAAGAAAAGATGATATAGTAGTTAGTGGAAGCTGGTGTGGTTGAAGATCTGGATTATTTACATCAGTGACTTTATGGTGTCGTGACAATAAGGGTATGGATCTGGATAAGTTTTGTTCGAGATATCAAAGGAATGAATGGATTTGGGTGCGTTAGTTTATGGAGTTGGTCAGATATCAATGGTGTTTTACTGGTTCATTTTGGTTGCCACGTTTATGGTGAACTGTGATGGAGATGGTTACTGGTGGTTTCGTTTGGCATTATATGGTGTATATAGATGGTGTTCATGGGATTTCATTTTGTGATGTTTGGTTATGGTGGTTTGTGGTTATTATGATAGTTCTGGCGGCACAGGTTGCTTGTGTGTGATGTTTCCAGCCAACTTTGATCGCTATGGTGTTCCTTGTAAATGTTTCAGGCGACGTATAGTGGTGGCTATGGATTTTAATGAGATAGAACGAAATTTATGGTTTCCGTACGGTGGCATAGGATGGCGGTGCACGATGGAGTATAACGGTGGTAAGGTTGTTGGCCGATGATGGTTTACAGTTGGTGTGTTTGGAGATAATGGTTAACGGATGGCATGCAAGATGAGCGAAATTTATCTTCAGTTCGCCGGATATTATCGTTTCCGGCTACCAAATTATTTTTGATGGATGACAACTGTGTAATTGTTGGCGGCTAGGGTTTGGAAGTCACAGACTGCATGACCGTTCACATGTTGGGCCACTTGGATTTGTCAGGTTATTTTTTTAATTGGGCCATGTAGCTATTTGCCTCGGTGCATGCTTCTCTTGAGCCCGCAGGGCCACATAAGAATTGGGTTACAAACTTTGTTTTGGCGGCCAGAAACAATGATATCTTGGGGCCAGACATGAATTCAAAATTTTATTAAAGCATGATGGGCTACTGATTGTCTTATTCCAGGCCTTGCGAAATTCCAGGTTTGTGCATGTTTTTAATTCTCTTGGGCCCACCTATTAAGGATGACGTGGTGATGGTTGTGATTTTAGAACTTTGCAAGGACCTAGTTAGCTTGTTGGGCCCACTGATGATTCATAATTGGATATCTTTTTTTGTTTGGGCCATGCCAACAATGTTCATATTTATGCGTAAGTGGCTGCACTTTTGGGTTTAACGGAACAAGTTTCTGCAATTTTAAACGGACCAATAGTATTAGCGATTTTGTTTGTGTTAACTGGGTCGATTATTGGATCAAGATTGGCACATTTTTTTTTGGCTAGCGACTTTATTTGTTTCAATGACAACTTTGTTCAAGTTGTATAGTTTGGCTAAATTCGTTATTCGTGGAATGAGAGTTCAAAAGAAATTTTGTCGATTTTAACGGTGGATCGGGAGCTTAATTATAGTCTGACAAAGTTGGAGATCCTCACAATGAATCTATTTATTTAAGTTTTATCATTGAAGTTTGAACCCTATCATATGCCTATTACAATTGTTATCTTCAATATTGAGATAAGGAGCTTTGATTGACGAGATATAGGAGGGTCTACATTTGCGGGGGAAACGACAATGAAAGATTTTTGGGTATTCAGCCGATTTGTGAAGATTCGAAGACAATGTCAGATTTATTTTTGAAGATCATTTGAAGAATTGATAGCATCATTCTTGGGGGAATATTGTTCGGTCAAATTGGAGAATGATGTTATTAATTACGCCGACGTTATTTGGCAACTTTAGTGTTTTGTATAGGGCGGTGATTTTAGTTATTTTAGTCATGCATTTTAGTGACTTTAGTGGGTTTTCCAAGCAAGGGGCAACTTGCTTGGAGAACAAGGCTCAGGGACTATAAATAGGGCATTAGGCCTCACTTGGAGGGTGTGCATTTGTGAGCCGCCACCCCGGGGAGCTCATCCGGGGTGGATGAGTATTTTGTAATCTTTTATCACATTCAATGAAACTTCCTTTATTGTTCATCTATCTTTTCATTGTTATTACTTGTTCTTGGCTCAAAATCACCCGTCTCATCATCATTTACCGAACCGACATTGAAATTGGATCGTTTTGGACCTATACTTCGACGCTGTTACATGTAAGCCATGTTTTTACATTTTCCATGAAACCGATCGGGCCGCAGGCCATTTGCAAATAAATAAATGAACGATTTAATGCAATATTGTTTATTTCCTTCTATTAAAATGCGTGTTCCACTTTGTGGTATCTGCAAAAACAGATTGGCAAATCTTCATTCGCGATACCCACACAAAGTGGTAACCACACACAAATATTGTAATAGATTAACAACGACAAAACGTTAAATGTCTATCCGGTTGGGTACGTACATACGGTTTTCGCAAAACTTAAACAATTCCTAAAAAATGGAAGGAAAATAGGAATTGACTAATACTCATACGACAAAAGTATAGAGTATACTAAACCGCGTTTACAACGCGTAGAGTTCTGCATATACACGTTCAAACATGCAAGTAGTAAAAACACTTGTACAAATTGAACAAAAACAGTTAAACTTTATATTCAAAAAATTCTTACACCTACGCGGTGTACAAGGGATTCACATAAAGTTCTAACATTTACATCGAGGAAAACAAAAAAGGGCACGCAGGCCAACCTAGTCCTTCTTTGTACCGCAAGCGGTCAACATAGTCTTTCGCGTCCAAACATTTGTCAAGTTGCTCAAGCGCGGAAATGGACGTATCATTGTATGCTGCAAGGGCCGCATCAAGACGCGCTTCGGTATCCACGCCATGGAATCCGGACCTTTCATCAGTGTATTTGCCTTGAGCTAGAATGTTCATGTGACTGATGCATCGGTTGTAGCCAGCTTTAAAACCAGCATCCCGAGCGCGCAACCTAATCAGATCTACACCAGCTGCGTTCTCAGGTGCATCCAGGATAGCCTTAGCAAATCTACACAAAAGTAAAGACACCGGATACTTACATGCCCAATACCGTGGTCACGCATCCACTCACGGTCGGCTTTAAGCTGATTGAATGAAGAAACAAGGCTATCTCTAGCCTCAGCAGCCTCCATTGCC
Organism: Helianthus annuus; assembly: GCF_002127325.2. Taxonomy (NCBI): domain Eukaryota; kingdom Viridiplantae; phylum Streptophyta; class Magnoliopsida; order Asterales; family Asteraceae; genus Helianthus; species Helianthus annuus. Next base: position 58,117,686 of record NC_035442.2, on the reverse strand, counting down.
CGCGCTTCAGCTTTAGTCGCGCGGGCAGTGACCTCCGCAAGCATGGTCTCGCGATTCTGCACTTCAGCCTTTCGAAAACAAAGAACACAAGCATATAAGGATAAACATACTTGTGAAAGAAATCTACAACTACAACAGCAAAGGCAAGTCATACCTGGAGGCCCCCAACAGTCTTGTTTAAATGGGCATGATCAGCATTCGCTTCTTGAAGGGCCTTGGTAGCACGAGCCCCCGCCTCATTGGCCTCTTCAAGAGCCTTTGCAGCCCGGGCCTCTGCCTCCTTGGCCTTACCGGCAACCGCCTCAGCCTCGGCCTTCTCCTTAACCAAAGCAGCATTCGCTGCCTTCACATTGGTCAACTCTTGACGAACACGAAACAGCGTTTCATTCTGTTTGGCCCAAGATTCTTTCCAAGTCTTGCGCTCATTAGAAAGTGATTCTTTCCAACTCTTGCGCTCATCAGAAAGCAGTTTGGCAAGAGTACGAACCTGTTTAAGGCCAGCAGTTGCAACCCACTCTTTAGTTTGCTTATACTGCTCAAAGGCAGCCTTCTCCCTCTTCAGCTGCTCCGCACCCTCACGAGCAGCCTTCACCAACTCTTCAGCCTCAGCCCGCAAGCGAGCAGTTTCCTCCTCCTTGCGTCCCAGCACCTTGTAGTCTTCCATAATGGCATTCGCTATTATGGAACTCCCTAAAAGCATGGAGGAGAGTTGGTTGATCCGGAGCTCACGGGGCAAAGCGCGGGCTTGATTAACTTCAAACGGGGTGCCCAGACCACCCAAAATCTCCTTACAAGCAGAAGGATCAGTTGAAATATCACCCCCTTACATAATACTCCAAGCGGGCGATGATAGTTCACAACCCGGTCCTCCGTATAGGTGCGGTAATAGTGCTCCAATTCAGACTCTTCAGGCTGAATAGGAGGACCTTCAAAACCCGCACCCCCAAAAGCGGAACCGGAAGCCTTTTCGGTAGCAGGAGATTTCTTCTTCTCAACATCCGCAAACTTCATGCTCAGATCATCAGTATCCTGCGGAGAGATCAAATTATTATGGGAATCCACCGTATCAAAGATTTGAGCGGTGCTTTTCTTCCCAGTATCCTCTGCCCGCGCAGATGGCTCAGCCACCACTTCGATGGAAGGACTTCTGGTAAACTCTTTATCAACCCCCGCATCCGCAGCCGTGTCATGCGTCGGGGAAAGAGGAGCATCAAATAAAAAGGAGAAGTCTCCATCTTGCGGTTCTGCAAACAAAGCAAAAATAAACTATCAATTACAAGTCCAATGACAAATACTTGTAAAATTGTGAATCACTTACTAGTCACAACCGCAGGTTTCTTTTGCGAGACAACAGTTGTCCGTTTCGTTTGCAACCGCGGACGTTTCTTCTCGCTGGCATCAGCAGCCTTCTCCTCTGGTTTTCTCTTCTTCTCACCAGCAGGCTTCGAACCCGCAGAGGTCCTACCTGCAGCCGCACCACCACCTAGAACACCCAAACCCTCAAGGGTGTCAGACACTACCACGTAATCGGTGTATCTGCGGAAACGAGAACAAGAGATACCTGCCCCCTGCGGCACCAAAGGAGGAACAACAGGAGCCTCTAGCTTTTTCTTCTAGCGAAAGCGCATACCTTTCACCACCTGTTTCTTGGGGACACACTTGCCGTCAGCATCTCCCAGGGCACCAAGATCACCTGCATGTAGACAATCCAAGCGGCAAATCAGAAAAACCATCTTTATGAAAAGTAAAGAGAAAACATGCACTATACCTTTGCCTTGCGGCAACTCAGCTGACAGTCCGGCCTCCGTAGGCACCCGGAAGTTGTCACGAATGATGATATTAAACCCATCCTCATCATCCGCACAAGCAACTGTCACAACCTTGCCCTTGAAGTCCGGATCAAATATCCTCCATAGGGTAGCATTCTCTGATCGTACACTTACAGATCAGTAATGCATAAGGGAATAAACAAAACCGCACAAAAAGAAAAAAAGTACTTACCACCACTTTTCTCCCGCATAACGGGCGTTGATTTCTTATTCATCCTAGTCAACATCATCCGCAACACCCACAGTTGCGTGTTGGTCAGCCTCCTCCACTCAATCGTCCGCAGCCACGGAAACCAGTCCACCGTGTCAGCCCGAGAGCACGTAAGGTGTATTCAAAATTCCGAATCTGGATCATACCAAACGGACTTAGTTGGGAAATGTGGATCTTGTACCACTCTAAAACCTCGATGACAAAAACAGTCAATGGTAACCGGAGGTTACAGTCACCGAAAAAATCTGCCCACATAGTGACATAACCGGCCGGAGCATCGGCACCGGTATCACCCTCCTGTGGGTACATTGCCCCATATTCTGGGGGCATCTAAATATCGGTCATCAAACGATCGAAAGTGGGTTTTGGCCACTTCAGCACCGGCAAGCCACCACCTGGTGCACCACCTTCTTCTTCTTCCCCCGCCGCCGCCGGCGACGAATGAACTGGGTTTTCACCCTCCACATTATGTGGATTTGATGGTTCAGCCATGGAAATAAAGAAGACAGAGAAGAAAATGAGTACAAAAACTCCAACAACCTCACCAGAAAAGCAAACAAATTTATCGGAGAAGACGAAGCAAACTCGTAACTCTCACCGGAAATTTTTTGAAAATGCGAACAAGTGAGGGGAAACCACAAACAGTTTCCCCTTATATACCCATCGCAATTAATGCGATGCAGTAACCGAAGCATCACGTTCAAAAAGGGCGAATCGTACGACGCCACGTGTTCAGCGACAGTTCCGCTGAAGGTTACCACGCGCGCGTGGCCGCCCACGCGCCTGACAAAGGAGACGTTTACACTCCTGCTAATGTGCATTTATGACCTTGGGCAGTGCAAACGTCCTTTCATTTCAGCACATGCAGGAAATCTCACCAACTTTCACCAACTCACACGTGAGTTCAGCCACGTAGGCAACAATAAAGCGACAACATTATCCAGATATATAAACGGCATGCGGTTTCTCTGGTATACCGCACCATAACCCATACCGCATGTCGTTTTTTACATACCCCTCAAAAAAGGCAAAAAATATATATCTCTACATTATGTAAAGGGGTATAACTACTATCCTCATATACCCACGGGCACACGTGGAATATGCGAAGATGACACACACGAGCCCGCACGGGTGTGTCAGATGCTCAGAACCAGTGTCGCTCTTTGGACTGCGAAAACCGCTTCCCAGGACGAAGCAAACCGCACTCCTTCAGGCATCTTCAAGCTTCAAATCCCTCATGTCAGGTTTACAACCACAGAGGGTGCACAAACAGCTTCTCCTTAGGGAAAAGGATAAGTATGATGCGCGGCTGCACATCAGCAACCCTGACTCCTGACCCTTCAAGAGCCGCATACGAGCAAAACACTCTTTTAATGCGAGTCTTTTGTTACAAAACCGCAGACACTCATAAGTCACTACGGTCACATATCTAGCTACGCGAATGGTAGCTACGGAAGAGCCACGACTAAGTGATCACACGGATGAACGAAGCTACTTCAAGGAAAAATGATTCCCATTGAAGCGTGAAGGAAAGTGGCTACAAAACACATGCGAACGAGATTCCCAATCAAATAAAGAGATCTCGTTGAGCAACAAGCGAACGAATAGTGGTAACAAGTCTGCTTATGACTTTGTTTGCCCGCTTGTGAGCTGGATAGAATAAACAATGGTGGGCATAGCCATGCCTATAATCATGTTTATTTGACCATTATCCAGATTCAAATTGTTCGACCAAACACGACCAACAATGACGCAAGTACCCCACGTTGTTTGACCAAACATGGCCAACGATGCAAAGGAATGAGGTAACCGCAAAGGACGTGCGGTTACTTGAGAGCTAATTGGAAGAACATGAACACCCCACAAAGTAGGGATCATCATTACATATCCAATTGCTGAACATAGAGCTTGAGCAAAGCCACTCACAGCATTGCATCAACTACCACAGAGGTTACAACTAAATTTGCAAGTGCGGACATCTTCCGTCACCGTCACAAAGGTTGGTTCGAAGCCCACCGACGTCTTGAGCCACGATCTCAAAGGTTGGTTCGAAGCCCTCTCTTCTTCATTCACCATCTCAGAGGTTGGTTCGACACACCAACAGGTGGCACCCAACCCTGATGATATCAAGAAATGGTAGACCATATTACCAGATCAAAACCCTAGGCTGAGAATTTCGCATCAGACGAAACTTGCTCACCGGTACGGAAGAGACGTCACATGATTCTACCGGATCCCCGGCTTGATTTTCTAGAAGCAGGAGCTATCTACATGGCCTAGAATCTTCTCCAAACTACGAGCTACCTTCTAGACACCATAGTCCAGTGCTCCTCCCACATGCAACTTGCACAAGGCAGCAACACTAGACTGGGGGGACTTGAAGGGGTATGGTCCCAGATCTCGCGTCAGTGTCACAGCCCAACCGATGGCGGAATCATCGGGGCGCGGCACTGAGCGAAACAGATTGTCCAGAAGTTTCCACAACAACTATTATTACAAATTCAGTTAAGTGATACGTCCCATACCGTATCCCAAATAAATAAACAAGTTATCATAGAATACAACTAAACAAATAGTACTGTTTCGACAACTCAGATTCAATTTATTACAAACCAAGTGTTTAAAAATACTGCCCAGAGTCATTAGGACTCATCAGGACAAGATCTACAGACAGCTAATGCCATAGATGCTTGATCGAACAACTCCAACGGCTCCATGGCTATAGTTTATTCGCTTCTAGAGACCCCTAGGTAGGCTACGACCTACAACTGCTAGATGGGCTCTAAAGCTTTATTATTGCCTCGCTTTCCTAGCAAGCTAACACCTTAAACACCTGTCACATACGTTAAAATAAAGTCAATACATAAAATGTAAAGGTGAGCACACAAGTTTAGTAATAGCATATAGAGTTCGAGTAGTTTACGCATAACCAGGCACGTACACAGAGGAAAACGATGCATGTTAATTATCGACATGGGTCCATCGATACCAACAATTGCGGGTTGACCGTCCGAGACGGTTCGCAATACATGATTACCACCTTAATCCATGCAAGTATTTGTCCTTAACAACCCCCGTGTGAACGGGTGATGAGTCCAAACTATAGTACTATGTTGCTAAGGCAGGTAGATAACATTCCACGTGTAAACATAATAAACAGCATTCATTTAGTCAAATAGCACATGCATTCGGTTAGCGTTCAAATAGTTTGTGTTTGATTGTGATTTGATAAGTAACGTATGTAACACCCAAAAGTGCTCAAAGCAAAAAGGGATCGAGTATACTCACAGTGATTGATTGTGGATTGAAGGGAGCGCTAAGAGTAAGATTAGCCTGAATAGTTCGATAGCATAACGATAAGTAACGCAGAAAAGTAAACAAGTATGGATGGATCGAATGGGCTGGTCGATCGAACGGCAGGTTCGATCGGACGGCCCGTTCGATCGGCTGGTATATCGGCTGGACAGTCCTGTTCGATCAACCGGTTGGCTCGATCGGCTGGACCATTCGAGTGGATTGTTTCTTCCTCTGGTGTGTTTGTGTTAGAGGATTTGAACTTTTGAAGTTTTCGTTGCAGCATTTGAGAACACTGAAGTGTTCCTACCTTTCAAGTCGGTCGATCGAGCGGTTCGCTTGATAGGCTAGCTCACTCGATCGGCTAGCTTACTCGATCGGCTAGGAACTTCAGGAGTGTTCCTCCACTGAATGTCACTCGATCGAACCGTTTGTTCCATCTGCTGACATTCCCTACTACGAACGAGTTGTGAAAACGATTAAGTGTTGAAGCATAGTATCTCATGATCCGAACAGTAATGTTTACCAATCGAGTGACCCATTCGATCGAACATTACTTCATCAATACTATACTTCAAAAGTTTGGAAGGGTGGGACGCCATGTGCTAGCCGATCGGCTGGCCCGGTCGATCGGCTGGTGTGTCCGATCGGCTGGGCTGTTCGAACAGCCTAGTCGTTCGGCCAGCATTTCTGACCTGGTCGGCCTTTCGTCTAACACTTGGCTGTTTGTTTAATTGTCATTCTTTCAAGGTAACTTGACAACGTGTTGAACTATGATATCCTCCTTTCCTACTTGTTTCCTTGGCTCGAACAGGAATCACCCAGTCCGGCCGGTGAATGGTTCGGAATGTCGGTTTAGAGTTTAACCCGAAATCGGTGAACCTTGTTCATAGAACCCGAATCTTGAACCCTTTAACTATTTGAATGATTAGTTAGCCGGTGCAAGCTCCATTTCTATTGGTTTGAAAGCATTGAGTGTAAAAGAGTTGAAAGAAAGTTGGAAATCCTTCTTTCAATCCTTCACATCATGAAAATGTCTAGATCTATGATGGATCTTAACTTGTTTATGTGGAAATCAGTTAGATCTAAGCCATTCATGGTTGAATGATGTCAAAGTTTGAAGCTCTTCAAGAACCCCGTGATGACATCACCCAAGAACACTTAGATCTTGGTGATTTCACGGTTAGAATTCAAGTTTTTAAAGATAGAAAGGTGTAGAATCAAGTAACGATAAAAAACGTACAAGAATTAGAGTAAGAACTTACCGGGATTGAGAGAAATCTAAGAAAAGGTAAAGAAGATGGCTGGTTCGGTTAGAGCTTTCCAAAAATGGAAAGTATGACAATGACAGCCCTATTTATAGGCTTCCAAAAGAGGAAAGTGGCAGCCGATCGGCTGGGAGCTCCGATCGAGTGGGTTGCTCGATCGGCTGGCAAGCTGCGAGCCGATCGGCTGCCCTATTCGATCAGGATGCTTCTTGTTCGATCCGCCACGCACTTCGAGTATTTTGCGACGATTTTCGACGTTTCGATTTCGATGGACGATGATACGGATACGATAGAGTTCCTAGTCAAATTACTTTTAATCCCAACCACTATATCTAACATACAATCTTCTATAAGTCACGTTTCGATGTCGGTTTCGATTGAGTTCGATTGCTTTTCGAGTTTCGATTCGATTTTCGATTGATTTGCTTGAATACCACACCAAACATAAAGTACGCACGCACAAGTAACACATAAGGCACACACACACGTATAATAATACCACAATTCGCATAATTTGAGTCTCGAGTTCGATTGATTGTTAGATCGGTTTGATTACTGATTGGTTATCTTTATCGCATTGTTACTTCCTATCATTCACAGTCGTAGATCGGTTCGCGTTAAAACACATTCGATTACTTCGGATCTTGCTGATTACAACACTTACTCCACATAATATAACTAAAAAACCAAATCGACTATCTACAGTCAAAGAAAGTCAAAGTTGACTTGGACTTTGACTTTGACTTTGACATTCGAAAACACGGGGTGTTACAGTCAGCATGACCGCGAGTGACCATTACCCTTATCAAAAAACTCCCACCAGCAAGAACTTATCTGTGTCCGTGCGGGCACGCGTGAACACAGCGGTCGAATCCAATCGGTCAAGAGATAGGAAGATAAGAGCACAAGAGATGCGGGCTAGCCTCACATCCTATGAGTGTCTTCTTATCTGGTGTATGAAAATGGGTGCACAGCGATGCGGCCTCGCACTGCATCTTGTGAATGTTTTCATCAATACAAGGGATCAGGACAACAGAAACAGTCACCACAAGTGGTGATGCAGTTGTTCGAGTAAGCCAGAAGGTCTTTGATGATCAGCCTTGACTCTTGCACAAGTTAAACAGCTTCCAACGTACAGAGAGATATCCCTTTTCATACCTGGCCACCAGTACTTATAACGCAGGTCCTGGTACATCTTGTCTGCACCGAGATGAATAGAATATCAGGACTTGTGGGCTTCGTTCATGATAATCTTTCGCAAATCGGTCCGCTTAGGGATCCAAATTCGGTCCAGATAATAGAATATCCCATCTGATTTACTTACTAACTGGGCTCCATCGTGGTAGATTCTCTCTCTTTTCAATGTACGCTCGTTAAAGCAAGCATGTTGAGCTTCTCGGATGAGGGTTTCGAGGTTGTGCTGGGCTTGGATGTTTCGGGTACTGAGCACGTAACTCTTTCTGCTGAGCGCGTCAGCAACCACATTCGCCTTGCCTGGGTGATAACGAATCTCACAGTCATAATCATTGAGAAGTTCTACCCATCGGCGTTGATGCATATTAAGCTCTCTCTGATTAAAGATGTGTTGTAAACTCCTGTGATCAGTGTAGATTGTACACTTAGTGCCATACAGGTAGTGTCGCCAAATCTTCAATGCAAAGACAACCGCGCCTAGCTCGAGGTCATGGGTTGTATAGTTCTTCTTGTGGATCTTGAGCTGACGAGATGCGTAGGCTATAACCTTGTCCCGCTGCATCAGAACACAGCCGAGACCGAGGTTAGAAGCATCACAGTAGACAATGAAGTTGTCGCTTCCGTCGGGCAGTGTAAGAATTGGTGCGTTGCACAACATATGTTTAAGGGTTTGAAAGGCGGTCTCTTGTGCGTTTCCCCACACAAAAGGCTTGTCCTTATGGGTGAGAGCGGTGAGCGGCACAACAATCTTGGAGAATCATTCAATGAATCGTCGATAATAGCCCACTAGTCCGAGAAAAGAACGAATTTCTGACGGGTTCTTAGGCGTAATCCAGCTTTTGACAGCTTCAATCTTCGCAGGATCGACATGGATACCTCGACTATTCACTATGTGACCCAGAAATTGAACCTCCTCCAACCAGAATTCACACTTGGAGAACATGGCGTAGAGTTGGTTTCCCTGAAGTAACTCGAGAACCAAACGTAGGTGTTGCGCATGTTCGGCTTTCGACTTGGAATAAATCAAGACATCGTCGATGAACACGATGACGAAACGGTCAAGATAAGGCTTACACACACAATTCATGAGGTCCATAAAAACCGCGGGTGCGTTGGTTAGACCAAAGGGCATAACGACAAATTCGTAGTGGCCATAACAGGCCCGAAAGGCAGTTTTAGGAATGTCTTCCTCTTGAATCCGTAGCTGATGGTATCCTGAACGCAGATCGATCTTAGAGAAGCATGCTGCACCTTGTAGTTGATCAAACAAATCGTCAATTCGGGGCAAGGGGTATCGGTTCTTGATGGTTACCTTATTCAATTCCCTATAGTCGATGCACATCCGGAACGACCCGTCCTTCTTTTTGACAAAAAGGACTGGCGCGCCCCAAGGAGAGGTGCTTGGGCGAATAAAGCCTTTTTCGAGTAATTCCTGGAGTTGATTCGAGAGTTCCCGCATTTCGGAGGGAGCGAGTCGATAAGGGGCTTTGGCAACGGGGTTAGCTCCAGGAATGAGGTCGATACGAAAGTCGATATCACGACTTGGTGGTAGTCCGGGAAGATCATCAGGGAACACCTGAGGAAATTCACGAACCACTGGAACATCTTTGACTTCAACTTTCTTTTTCTTTTCCTTCTCCGCTACTACGATGTTGGCCAAGAAGGCTCGGTATTCCTTGCGGAGGTACTTGCTGGCTTGAGTACACGACATAAGCTTAAGACCCTTCGACGTTGTTTCACCGTATACACACAGAAGATCACCATTCGCGAGCGAGAATCGAATCATCTTTTCGAAGCACACAACTTCAGCATGGTTTTCGCGAAGAAAGTCCATGCCTATTATGACGTCAAAACTTCCGAGTTGCATCGGAATAAGGTTAATTGGGAAGATGTGATTGTTGAGTTTGAGAGTACAATCACAGAGTACTGAGTTAACGGCAATAGTTCTCCCTGTATCAACTTCGACTTCGAATGACGAGGATAGATAAGGGCGCATACGACTAAGGAGCTTCTCGAATTCAAATGACACAAAGCAGTTATCGGCTCCAGTATCAAACAAAAATGATGCATAAATACCATTCAAAAGGAACGTACCATTAACCGTGTTGTTATCCGCCTGAGCCTAGCGGGCATTGATGTTGAAAGTTCGGGCATGGGCTGCTTGCTGCTGCTGCTGAGGCTGCTGTTGTTGCTGTTGCTGCTGGGGCTCTTGCTTGACTACCCTGTCCGGGCATCTGTTGGCAAAGTGGTTAGGGTTACCACATGCAAAGCAGACTCGAGCATTGACTGCTGGTGCTGGTGCTGGAGCTGCTGGTTGGCCTTGAGGAGCAGGGAGTAGAGCTTGGTTGGCGGTGGCTTGAGCTGGGGCTTGTCGGGGACCATAGCGGCAGTTCACAGTGAAATGACCGTACAGGTTGCAGTGAGCGCAAAAACAACAAGCTAGACCCACTGGATGATGATACGAACACGTCGGGCAGAGTGGGTGAGGGCTTGTGTATGCACGCTTCGCTGGCGGTGCATTGATCACTGGAGCTGAGCGCTGGTGCTGCTGCTGTTGAGCTGGTACAGATTGTAGGGGAGCAGCGGTGGTTGCGGCAGCACAACTCTTGTTGCTGGAGCTGTTTTTGTTGTTCTTCTTCTTCCTTCTTGAAGACTTGATTGAGCAGATGAGTTGGTGGGTGTTGCAGTGGCTTGATGCAGGGACTTGGTTTGCTTATCCCAAAAACCAGACTTGACTCGCTTATCGTTGATCTCAGCGGCGAGTAGGTAGGTTTCCTCGATCGTTGCTGGCTTGGCTGCGTGAACAAAATCGGCTACACAGTCGGGTAGGGCTCGGATATACTTCTTGATGGCTTGATCTGAGGTCTTGACTTGATCAGGACAAATGATGCTAAGCTGCTTGAAGCGGGCAGTGAGAGCAGCGTTGTCTCTGTCCTTCTGCTTGATTCCCCAGAACTCGTCCTCCAGCTTTTGGCGCTCATGAGGAGGGCAGAATTCTTCGATCATAATCGCTTTTAACTCCTTCCATGATAGCCCGTAAGCTGCATCGTTTCCGCGCTTGTTTCGTTCGGCCGTCCACCAGTGTAGAGCACGGGACTGGAAGACGCCTGTTGCATTGAGTGTGCGGAGACACTTGGGACATCCGCTCTGGCGCAGAGTGACTTCGACCGAGTCGAACCAGTGAAACATGGCTGTCGGACCATCTTCGCCAGTAAACTCTTTTGGCCCGCATGCTTTGAACTGCTTGAAGCTGAAAGAAGCCTTGCTGGAATCCTTAGGGATTTAGGCTCGGGATTCTTCTGACGACTTGCTAGCGTTCTCATACACCTCACTTACAGCTTTCGCCACAGTTTTGGAGATGATAGCAGCGAGACGTCTGTCTCTCTTTTCCTGGCGGGTAAGTGGGGCTCGGGGTCGGGATCCAGACGACGACATGGTCTGCATTAGACATCGCCACGAGTCTCAACATAACGAAATCGAATCTCACCTCACACGTCTACTACTATCTAAAGATTAGAATCACGTCGAAATACATATCACATAAACATATAGGCACATAACCACATAACCACAGATACACATAAGCACAGAAGCACCTAGAACACAGAAGCACAGAAGCACAAAACATAGACACACGTAAATTACCTAGGCATTTATTCACTGAAACAGTCAGAAAACAGAAACCTATCCTTTAAAGTTCGCGTGTCGTTCAAATATCGTATCGAATAGCATCGTATAGTATAGCCTAACTTAGTCGTACAGCACAGTATAGTATGGTATCGTTTAGATTTGCGATAGCTGGGTGTCGATTAGGGATAGAATAACAGTACGAGTCGTGTGTTGTTGGTTAAAATGATAGCAGAATCGAATATCATCCCAAAATAAAACAGAGAAAGCAAATATAAACACAAAACAGAGAAAGCACACATAAACACATAAAATCAACAAGTGTACTTGATGACTTGTCAAATTCGAAACATATAAAATCGAGAGATAGATTGTCTGCGGCTACTAGACATCGACTAACCAAGGCAACTCGACTATTCACAGTAGACTTGTCATCACTTCCGACTCTAGAGGTTGTGTTTCTGCCTCGATTCTTGGGCATTCCACACGCGCCTCCTAGGTCATACTTGTGAGTTCAGGTCGTTGGAGTCCATCGAAGCCTTGGTGAGATGAATAAAATATAGAACAAACTGTTAAGGTTAGGGTTTCACCCCTTGGCTTAGCAATTTCTTCCTTGTTTTTAGTAAAATCGAGAAGAACTTTCTTCAAAATGAGGGTTTCACACCTGATTTGGTATAATTCTCCTCGTTTATTAACGAAAATATCGAGATGAAGGAATAAAATCCCCATAAGTCAGGAAATTTAGTCGGGAGTTTGCGGTTTTCACACCTCTTCCTGACTGAATCGCCTGACGTTAGTTGAAAATTTGAGCGCAGTGATAATGGAGAGTTACAGAATAAGGCACATAAACTGGGTCTGATGGTTCCTAACTATAGTCTAGGTCTCTAAGACAGCGACCCGGACTAGGTCGTGTCTGCCTAATTCCCTATAGTTATGGCTCTGATACCAACCTGTCACACCCCAACCGATGGCGGAATCATCAGGGCGCGGCACTGAGCGAAACAGATTGTCCAGAAGTTTCCACAACAACTATTATTACAAATTCAGTTAAGTGATACGTCCCATACCGTATCCCAAATAAATAAACAAGTTATCATAGAATACAACTAAACAATTAGTACTGTTTCGACAACTCAGATTCAATTTATTACAAACTAAATGTTTAAAAATACTGCCCAGAGTCATTAGGACTCATCCGGACAAGATCTACAGACAGCTAATGCCATAGATGCTTGATCGAACAACTCCAACGGCTCCATGGCTATAGTTTATTCGCTTCTAGAGACCCCTAGGTAGGCTACGACCTACAACTGCTAGATGGGCTCTAAAGCTTTATTATTGCCTCGCTTTCCTAGCAAGCTAACACCTTAAACACCTGTCACATACGTTAAAATAAAGTCAACACATAAAATGTAAAGGTGAGCACACAAGTTTAGTAATAGTATATAGAGTTCGAATAGTTTACGCATAACCAGGCACGTACACAGAGGAAAACGATGCATGTTAATTATCGACATAGGTCCATCGATACCAACGACTGCGGGTTGACCGTCCGAGACGTTTCGCAATACATGATTACCACCGTAATCCATGCAAGTATTTGTCCTTAACAACCCCCGTGTGAACGGGTGCTGAGTCCAAACTATAGTACTATGTTGCTAAGGCAGGTAGATAGCATTCCACATGTAAACATAATAAACAACATTCATTTAGTCAAATAGCACATGCATTCGGTTAGCGTTCAAATAGTTTGTGTTTGATTGTGATTTGATAAGTAACGTATGTAACACCCAAAAGTGCTAAAAGCAAAAAGGGATCGAGTATACTCACAGTGATTGATTGTGGATTGAAGGGAGCGCTGAGAGTAAGATTAGCCTGAATAGTTCGATAGCATAACGATAAGTAACGCAGAAAAGTAAACAAGTATGGATGGATCGAATGGGCTGGTCGATCGAACGACAGGTTCGATCGGACGGCCCGTTCGATCGGCTGGTATATCGGTTGGACAGTCCTGTTCGATCGACCGGTTGGCTCGATCGGCTGGACCATTCGAGTGGATTGTTTCTTCCTCTGGTGTGTTTGTGTTAGAGGATTTGAACTTTTGAAGTTTTCGTTGCAGCATTTGAGAACACTGAAGTGTTCCTACCTTTCAAGTCGGTCGATCGAGCGGTTCGCTTGATAGGCTAGCTCACTCGATCGGCTAGCTTACTCGATCAGCTAGGAACTTCAGGAGTGTTCCTCCACTGAATGTCACTCGATCGAACCGTCTGTTCGATCTGCTGACATTCCCTACTACGAACGAGTTGTGAAAACGATTAAGTGTTGAAGCATAGTATCTCATGATCCGAACAGTAATGTTTACCAATCGAGTGACCCATTCGATCGAACATTACTTCGTCAATACTATACTTCCAAAGTTTGGAAGGGTGGGACGCCATGTGCTAGCCGATCGGCTGGCCCGGTCGATCGGCTGGTGTGTCCGATCGGCTGGGCTGTTCGAACAGCCTAGCCGTTTGGCCAGCATTTCTGACCTGGTCGGCCTTTCGTCTAACACTTGGCTGTTTGTTTAATTGTCATTCTTTCAAGGTAACTTGACAACGTGTTGAACTATGATATCCTCCTTTCCTACTTATTTCCTTGGCTCGAACAGGAATCACCCAGTCCGGCCGGTGAACGGTTCGGAATGTCGGTTTAGAGTTTAACCGGAAATCGGTGAACCTTGTTCATAGAACCCGAATCTTGAACCCTTTAACTATTCGAATGATTAGTTAGCCGGTGCAAGCTCCGTTTCTATTGGTTTAAAAGCATTGATTGTAAAAGAGTTGAAAGAAAGTTGGAAATCCTTCTTTCAATCCTTCACATCATGAAAATGTCTAGATCTATGATGGATCTTAACTTGTTTATGTGGAAATCGGTTAGATCTAAGCCATTCATGGTTGAATGATGTCAAAGTTTGAAGCTCTTCAAGAACCCCATGATGACATCACCCAAGAACACTTAGATCTTGGTGATTTCACGGTTAGAATTCAAGTTTTGAAAGATAGAAAGGTGTAGAATCAAGTAACGATCAAAAACGTACAAGAATAAGAGTAAGAACTTACCGGGATTGAGAGAAATCTGAGAAAAGGTGAAGAAGATGGCTGGTTCGGTTAGAGCTTTCCAAAAATGGAAAGTATGAGAATGACAGCCCTATTTATAGGCTTCCAAAAGAGGAAAGTGGCAGCCGATCGGCTGGGAGCTCCGATCGAGTGGGTTGCTCGATCGGCTGGCAAGCTGCTAGCCAATCGGCTGGCCTGTTCAATCAGGATGCTTCCTGTTCGATCCGCCACGCACTTCGAGTATTTTGCGACGATTTTCGACGTTTGGATTTCGATGGACAATGATACGGATACGATAGAGTTCCTAGTCAAATTACTTTTAATCCCAACCACTATATCTAACATACAATCTTCTATAAGTCACGTTTCGATGTCGGTTTCGATTGAGTTCGATTGCTTTTCGAGTTTCGATTCGATTTTCGATTGATTTGCTTGAATACCACACCAAACATAAAGTACGCACGCACAAGTAACACATAAGGCACACACACACGTATAATAATACCACAATTCGCATAATTCGAGTCTCAAGTTCGATTGATTGTTAGATCGGTTTGATTACTGATTGGTTATCTTTATCGCATTGTTACTTCCTATCATTCACAGTCGTAGATCGGTTCGCGTTAAAGCACATTCGATTACTTCGGTTCTTGCTGATTACAACACTTACTCCACATAATATAACTAAAACACCAAATCGACTATCTAAAGTCAAAGAAAGTCAAAGTTGACTTGGACTTTGACTTTGACTTTGACATTCGAAAACACGGGGTGTTACAGTCAGCATGACCGCGAGTGACCATTACCCTTATCAAAAACCCCCCACCAGCAAGAACTTATCTGTGTCCGTGCGGGCACGCGCGAACACAGCGGTCGAATCCAATCGGTCAAGAGATAGGAAGATAAGAGGCATAAGAGATGCGGGCTAGCCCCGCATCCTATGAGTGTCTTCTTATCTGGTGTATGAAAATGGGTGCACAGCGATGCGGCCTCACACTGCATCTTGTGAATGTTTTCATCAATACAAGGGATCAGGACAACAGAAACAGTCACCACAAGTGGTGATGCGGCCTAGTACCGCATCCCACAAACTTAGCCAAAGTGAACACGGAAATGACGGTAGTTACCGCAGGCAGCGATGCGGCGCGACACCGCATCCTGCCCACAAGGTAAGTGGGACTGACACCACAGAGCAAGTGGCACCAATGACAGTTGCCTGTCAGGCCATACGTAAGCGAAAGACTGACACTGCAGTAGGACGTGGCTTCACCTCCACAACCGACAAGCCTGACACACCTGCATAAGGGCGGCACGTTGTCAGTCCGTCCATTCAACTCCTCCTTCACTCCTCGGCTATAAATACCAACCCCAAACCAGGTTTGAGGTATCTATTCACAACTCTCTCACTACTACTACGATCACACTTTGCTTCCCAAGCAAACTACTGATTCTCACGCTAGAGAGTGGTAACAAGGAGCACCCCTGTCACACCCCTAATTTCAACGTGTCACCGGTGGGCCCGGTGGGGGATTTTCGTGACGTAGTTGATATCCTCATAGTCAAACAACACAAATTATAATGCACAGCGGAAGCAAAGATAGATTTATTTCAACTTAAAATTTATTGTAATATCCAAGTATCACAAAATGTCGAAATAAAATCCACAGGCAGAATCAAACAAAAAGGAAACTTCATTTCAACAGACTTCATGCATCCTAAGCTTGCGAGACTCTATGGATGCTTAAGGAGTGACCAGCCTATTTCGCGTAGTACCTGCATTTAGTCTTTTTGGAAAATACGTCAGTTTACACTGGTAAATACAATTCAACTGACTCGTTTTAAAAATGTTTAAAATTGATTTAAATGCACGTGGCATAAAACTTTTTATAACTTGGGATAATTATTTGCTTAATAATCTTGTAAAAGAATTACATGTTTGTTCTGCGTTCAGTAGCCCGGGTCGTGCCGGGTTAAAGCTCAATAGACACACCACTTAATATAAAACGCCGCGAGACTCCTCCCGTGCCGACGATTATATGTAATAAAATGCACTACGGGTGTACGCCTACACCCGTGTGCTAAGGTCGTGGCCATTCATGGAATGATGCCAAGGATATTCGGGACATGGTCATTAAACCCCCAAAGGCGTTAAACAAACAAAACAACATTTTCAAACGAGTTAATTTGACAGCACTTAACCATCAGCTGGTTAAGGTCAATTCCCCGACCAAGCGGTATTTTATATACCGTACCCAAGCCCGTATAGGGAAAATAAGTTAAATGTATTTACCTGAGCAAGTATAAACCAAATATAACGAGTGCAAGTAGCTTTTACTGGGCTCCTAGATCTGGAAATTAAGGTTTTAATAACCTATTAGAATCCTAACGGGTCTTAAGCTTAGACCGGTTAGTTTTATATAAAGATTACGGTTTTAAACGCACAATAAGGCGAAGACCGTTTAAGAATGTGGTTTTGACCCGACAAGCTTGCACACTTGTTTTATATGGGTAATATAATCACATTCTGAATTTTGAGACCAAAAAGATATGGTTTGACTCGTTTCGGCTATAAGGGTCAAATTAACCACATAAGCCGATCCGAACGCGTATAATGCGTAACGAGTAACCATAGGAGTTAAATACTAGTTTCTGAAGTAATTATGCTTAAAATATGTTGTGATATCAGAATGATACCTTCCATTATGCCCCAAATGATTTTAAACCAAACTATGCCTCATAAGGGCGTTTTGGTCATTTTCTAAGGTGTAAAAGAGTTAAATTAACGACCCGAGTTACAGGTCTGATTACGTTAGTAAATATACTTAATTTACTAAGTTATAACAGTGGGGTATCAAAATTATGTGAAATTTATTATCTTTAACCTTACAATGCACCGTAGGGGCATTTTGGTAATTTCACAAGTGCCTAAAAGGTCAAATCTGGAATTCTGAGTTCAAAACATTTGCCTACTGTTTAAAATATAAATACTTGCTAATCACATCAGTAGGTTCAATCCCTCAGGCTTAATAAGGTTCTAATGCACACTTATGTGTTAAAAATGCCTAAAAAGGCGATTTGGAGCCATTTCCGGGTTTTCTGTAAAAAGCTGATATTTTTAATATTCCAGCAGGCTCAAAATAATATATTTATCATAACAAATCAGTAGAAATTGGTTTGAGGTCAAAAGGTTTTGTAAAACTCATTTTATGGCTAAAAAGGGCAAAACCGGCATAAACCGAATAAACCTTAGAACACTAAGTTATGCTCAGCCTAAAAATAAATAAAAATCTTCAAAATTCCCAAAATATTATTTTATAACAGTGGGTAAAAAGTTTGGTATAAAAATTTGGGTTTTAATAGGCTATACGTAATTTACGCCATTTAATTAGTAAAGAAGCTCTTAATTACGCTATTGAGCATAACTCTTAATCTAGACCTCAAACTGACTTCAAATTTTGGGTGCAAGTTTATAAATTAGCAACTAAGGTGCCTACCCTTTTACATTTTCAAAAATCACGATTTAAGGTCAAATGGGCATAATGGTCAACATATAAGCAATTAACGGAAACATGCATGTGAATAGGATATCTATTGAACCGGGTTGTATAAACTCAGAGAGTTATACTAATATGAAAATAGGTTCAAAAGAAGCTCTAAGGCAATCCTAATCTTGGCTTAAACGGGTCAGAACTGAAAGTCAAAGCAGAAGTCAAACTTTGCGACTTTCGGTCCCAAACCGAGCCTAAACTGAAAATTGTCGAGTTGAACATGTTGGAACATGTTCTTACATTAATTACCAAATTATTTTAATGATCAAACAGATTGCATGTAACCTACATTGCTAATTATAAGTTAATTTGAAGTTAAGCGTTCTGTTGACTTTTTATAGTTAGCTTTGACTCGACAATTTGCATGCTTAAAGTGGGAATCTGGAAATACCCTTTTAAGGGTTTGATGCCCACTTAATTACCTTCTTAAAGGTATCTTTAATTCGTGATTTGACAGAGCACATTATAAGTAATCACGAAGTCAAACCTTAATTACGATGGTTTGATTTTTAGCTAATTAACTAAGCTAAAAGTAATTAGAGGGGTTTAAGGTCACTTACAAGAGTCCTAAGAATGCTTAAGATGCCTAAGAAAATTTGTTGTAGTCCAGGAAAGCTCTAGAGATGTCTTGAACCAAAGTCCCAAGTTAGCAAGTGACAATGGTTACCATTCAAGTCCTTATATAGTGAGCCAAGAGGTCCAAGATTGTGACACACAAGTCTACAATGGTTGGGGGATCATCCCAGGTGTTCCTAGAGAGCTAAATACAGCCTAGCAAGCCCTTGGTTTCGAAATTTTACGTTTTAAGTCGGTGCAACGGGCTGGACAGGCAGCTGTCCAAAAACTGCTGCCAGGGACGGTCTTACGGACCGTATGCTTAAGGCCTTGCGGTCCGTAAGAACCTCTTGCGGACCGTAAGCTAACATGGCTACGGTTCGTAACCGACCCTTGCTGAAACGCCCAGGTACCCTCCTTACGGACCGTAAGCTTGGGGCCTTGCGGTCCGTAAGAGGTGGTCAGAGGACAAAATTTTAAAACTTTTAAGTCTTGACCATGCAACTTTCAAATGTCGAAACATCAGACTTTTACTGAAATGTAGGGTCCACCATTGTCAGGTTTTGCATGCTTGCATGAATATTGATACCTTGGAATCTTATGGCAACTTTAATTTGACGGAAACATCAAGAATAAGTCCTTGGATTCTCATGTTAGTTGGCCAAGGTAATTAACTATTTTGATTCATTCTTATAAGACTTTTATTTAGCATTATTAGTAACAACATTCCTGCCAAATCTCGAGTTCACATAAAAATGGAACTTTATTTATTTGGAAACGACCAGTTATCATATAGGATGATCTTCAAAAGATTTAAGGATCTTGGGATTTTATAAAAATTCGGGTCGCTCAGAGGTGTTTTAATAACATGCCGCCCTCGGGTCGTTCAGAGGTATTTTAAATAACATGACGCCCTATAAATCCTACCAAACATCTTTTATTTAATCCGGCTTTTCTGACACGTCTGTCCCTCGCGACACGTGTCTTTATTTCAATGGACAGGAATTTCCGAGGTGTTACAACCCCCCACCCGATCCTCCTTGTTACGAGTCACGGCTTGTTTCCTTGTGCAGGAGATCAACCGACGGACGATCCTGCCAACGATCCTCGAGAGGAAGGGACTAACCCTTCTTCACGAGACCAGTGAGTTAACCCTGCCCGGTTAACCATTGTTTCATCAGGGCTCCAGTCCATACCATTGGCTTTATTGGAAAGATGTAGTAGAGCCTCTTGGTTGACGTGACACATACATGGCGCTGAGGTGGCATAATGAGCCCCTAGGAGATCCATTCCATACCAGACAACCTTACCATATGATGAAGTGTACGTGAACCTCACAGCCTTTCGTGCACTAATGAAATACAAAATTGACTACCAAATACGTAGTTGTAGTCTTGTCACACAAAGTATTCATGTGCTAGTAAGGGGTAAATGGAATTCACGAACACTACTCGAAAACATGGTTTTGTTAACCGCATTTTCGGTCACAAAATGGTCACAATTGCCTTGTTGCCACTGTTTTGAAACCAAAAATGCGATGGCAAAAAAACCCTGTGTCAAATGCCTTAATGACACCAGTGCCCCTTGTTTGCTACCAAGTTAACACCGTTTTTTGTCACCAGTTTGGTACAATTTAGTCACCGATATTGCCACCATTTAGTGACCTTGCATTGAATATTTGCTACCAATTAGCAACCACATTACCATTTTCTCTTTTTTGTATTAAAATGCAAAATTATATAGAATACTCCAATACAATTACAAAATCCCAAAATTACATAAAGGACATTCCAACTACCGATACGTAACCCTTCCAGTTACTACATGTCCGTCACAAGAACTCACTTTGACGAGAATGAAATATTAATTGAAATTTGGAACGCAAAAATAAAATCAAAACCCAAGAATACTTGAAATGCATTAAAAAGAACAAATTGAATCGAGACTTTAGACATATATAGAAATAAGAATTAGAATATTAATTAAAACATATAACAGGAATAAATCACCTAGTAATATGCAAAGTACATAACATCTAGCATATAACAATTTAGTGTGCTCACATGTATTTGTGTGTGACATTAGAAAATTTTAATGTATACTTTAAACATCAATAAGCTAAGACAAATCAACAGTTAAGCACATAAGGTACCTAATCAACTATAGACTAAGTCTAGGGGTCTAATAACCTAAACCTAATTCCCTATAGTCATTGGCTCTGAAACCAATCTGTGGGGACCTGCAACGGATATGGTATGGGGCATGATGATTGTCAATAGCTCATGACACAATTATAATAATAATAAATAAAATCATCAATTTTAAAATGTCACCTATAATCATATAACTTGTTTCAAAACTCATATAATATATAAAAGATAAATAATCATGTACAAATATACCATTTATTACTAAGGCACATCCTATGTGTCTTCAACATCAAATCCTCACAAAGTCATATACCTTACCTGTATCATGCGTAAAAAGGTTTTGGGTCAACAAAATGTTGGTGAATAGATATAGTTTTTAAATAAGATGTTTTTCTTTATTATATGATTTATTTTACTTAGAAATTTTTTTAAAATATATTTAACATGCAATTTCATGTGTTGGAGAAACATTCATAATCACCACAACCACTACCACAACAACAATCAACAAATAACCACAATCACAATATAGATACAATAGAATGAATAAAACTCAAAGACTATAGAGCGCATTAGTCTTAAGCGCCGAAGAGCGAGTCTAATACTGGTTGCGATACTAGACTCTAACCCATTACCGTGGGGAAGCTAGTTAGGCAGGTGGATCCACGTGAAACTTGTGACACAAAGTAAACACATAGATACACGGATATGCAACGATGGATGCTAGAAATAATAGAAATAATGAACGCGATACACATAATTGACTTTACATGTTATTTAATCAAATAGAAAACATGACACATAATACACCCCAAAAATATATAATGACCGATGATGTGCACAAAACGCAACATATAAATTACATCAATTGTGGCATAAAACTAACCCCTTTTTAGTACTAATGTTGGAAAAAGTGTGCTTTTGTCTTCCTTTTGTATTTTCAGGATTAAATGAGCTCAAATGAACAAAAGAAGCAAAAAGGCAGGTAAATCTAACATAAATACAAGAAAAGGAACAAACGTGGCATGCCCGACCTCCCGACAGCATCTTCCCAAAGCAAAACAAGAAGACAGAAGACTGAACACGCCCCGTGCTCAGTGAGCACGGGGGCGTGCCCAAGTGTCAGCAGAAAAGACAAAGTGGTAGAAGCTTCTATTGCCCACCACGGGGCCGTGCTCAGCGGACACGGGGGCGTGGTCAACTGTTGCAGACGCATTTAATGAAATTGCAAATTGCAATTAATGAAGAGAGAGAGAGTCGGATGGACACGGGTCCGTGCCCGAGCTTCTGTTCAGCCTATAAATAGGAGTGCTTGGAGCTCTTGCAACTCATCCCTTGGCACACCACCTCTCTCACACTTCACCCACCACCCACCACCATCACAACACCATCATCCACCACCATCATCCATTGTCGATCATAGATTGTGTGAGTCGTCTTGGGATCCAAGATTGATCGTAAGAGTTCTTGACAATCAAAGGCCATGTTTGCCTGAGTCTCTTACATCACTTGGTGAAGACAAGTGTTTAGTGTAATACTTTTTATTTTTAATCTTTTGCACTTTTTAATTGGTTTTGTATTAATGACTTTAATTACTAGTTTCTTATGTTGAAGGTGATTCTTCCTTATCGTTTGTCCGTGGTGTCTTGGCATTATTTTACTGTCTATATAAAATAAAAGATTTCACCATTCATATCTCCACGGTCTATATGGAGGTATGTTGGCTACCTGGTCGGGGGTTAAGGGAACGGTTTGGTAAGAGTCTTGCCATTGTTCAGTGTATAGATCCTGCAAAGGACCTGAGTCAAATTTAGTAGGACCTCCTTCAATACCCAACGGTATTGGATGGCAGGGGTCCAAACTCTTTGATCCCCTCATAAGTTAAACTACTATTAAAACTTTAACCCGGCTACTTAGGACTGTATCCCTGCTGACTCAGACTACTTAGTCGAGGGTAACGTCGCCTTCAAAAGAGGGGCCTACCACATTATGCATTAATAACTTAATTAATTATCTTTCAATAATCCGACCCTTTTGGATTGTATCCTTGCTGACTCAAACTACTGGGTTGAGAGTAACGTCACCTTCAAAAGAGGGGCCTACTACAATAACTAAGAATCTCTTAAACAAGTGCCAAAGTGCGAAAACAATCATAGGTTACACTACACACGAGTCGGATCCAAGTGATTCATCTTGTCTATCTGTTTTTATTTTTATTTTACTTTTCAACATTTTAGTTAGTTTTATTTTCCTAGTTTAAAAAACCTTTTTCTAACATTTTGATTTGATTAGACGTTGAGGATAAACCGGTACTAAAAGCTCTTGTGTCCTTGGACGACCTCGGTATCTTACCAACACTATACTACATACACAATGGGTGCACTTGCCCATATGTGTGTTTAGTGTTAGTGAATATCGTGTTTGTAAATTTAAAACTTGGCTAAAAAGCGTAAAAAGCGCTTAAAATATACACCTAAAATATATACACACTGACACGCATCAAGTTTTTGGCGCCGTTGCCAGGGATACAAGGATTTTAAGAAAGTTACGAATCAGCGGCCTAATCATTTTTTTTCTATTTTATTTTTTTTAGGATTTTCTTAATTTTTCAGCTTCTGCAGAGCTCAGCACGGGCCGTGCCTGGTCAGACACGGGCCGTGCCCAGCAGTGTCACTGGCAGTTTTTATTTTCCGAGTTACAGAGAGCTGAGCATGGGGCCGTGTCGGTGCAACACGGGGCCGTGTCCAACTTTCCAGTAACAGGGATCCGGAAAACAATCTCTGTATCTCCGACCACGGGCCGTGTTCACTGAGCACGGGGCCGTGGTGAACTTCCTGACCAACATTCTTTTCTGTTTTTATTGCAGGACTTGGAACCAGACACCACATCTGAACTTTCTACGTAGTGTATGAGCTCCAGTTCTAGTAGAGACATAAAAGAACCTCTAGAAGAACCCGAACGCTTTCTCAGAACAAGACTTAAAGCTAAAAACCAAGAGAAGGTTTCGGGGGACCCACTTCTAATGGCAGACCAACGTACCCTCATGGATTACCTACGACCCACCGTGGGTAATCTCGGCACCGCTATCAATGCACCGAATGTTGAAGCTAACAACTTCGAACTTCGGCCACATTTGATACAAATGCTTCAAAACTCCGCAACCTTCCATGGGCTTGCAGACGAGGATCCCCATCTACATATTACTAATTTCTTAGAAATATGTGATACCTTTCGGATCAATGGAGCATCAAATGACGCCATCCGCCTTCGAATGTTTCCATTTTCACTAAAACACCGAGCAAAAGCTTGGCTCAACGCCCTCCCAGTTGGTTCGGTAAACACCTGGGATGAACTAGCCCAAAAATTTCTATATAAGTATTTCTCTCCCGCTAAAACAGCTAAATTAATGACTGAAATTAATACATATTCACAAGAGGATGGGGAATCCTTATATGAAACTTGGGAAAGGTTCAAGGAGTTATTGCGAAAGTGTCCTCATAACGGTCTTGCTGTACGGCAACAAGTATCCACTTTCTAAAATGGGTTGTTGCAACACACAAGACAAACACTTGACTCTAGCTCCGGGGGACTTTTAGGTAATCGCCGCCCACATGAAATATACAATCAAATTGAGGAAATTGCTCAAACCAATTTTCAGTGGCACACTCCCCCGGGGCAATAAATCTATTGCCCCGGGCGCCCATAAGGTTGATGAAAGCACTTCTTTACAAGCCCAAATCGAGGCCCTCTCTTCAAAGATCAAAAAGTTAGATATGACAAAAACGGTCTCGGTTATGGCTTGTGAAGGGTGTGGTGGGCCACATGAAAATTGGAGTTGTATGAAAGAAACAGATGATCAACCAGAGTCGGTAAACTACATTGATAATAGACCTAGGCCGTCGGGTCCTCCAACGGGTACCTCCAACCAAGGATGGTGTAACCACCCTAACCTTGGTTGGAGAGAACCCGGCAATAGTAGTAACCAATAAAACCTAAACCAACGAACAAACTTTCAACAACCAAGAAACGAGTCACAAAATTTCCCTCAACAACAAGGTGGACGAGAAAGGCTTGAAGATACTGTATCTCGCCTTATCTCCGACACTGAAAAGAAAAACTCGGATCGATTTCAACAATTGGAATCGAATTTTAGAAATCAACAAGCTAGTATACAAAACATTGATAAACAAATAAATCAATTAGCTCAAAATTTCTCCGAGAGACCACAAGGCGCGTTACCAAGTAATACCGAAACAAACCCAAAAGCACAAGTCCATCTCATAACATTAAGAAACCGTACCGTGGGTTCCGAAGAAGCTCCACCACTGCCAACTGAGGGAAGCACAACACCGCCCCAACAAGAGAAGGCTTCTCCTCTAATTCAAGAGCCTACCAAGGCTCCTCCGGTTCCATATCCCGATAGGTTAATTCGTCAAAAGACCAATGAGCAATTCGCAAAATTCGAAAATCTACTAAAACAATTGCATGTTAATATTCCTTTTATCGAAGTCCTAACTCAAATGCCTAAATACTCAAAATTCATGAGGGACTTCCTCACCCATAAAAGGAAAATTAAATAATTGCAATTAGTTAACTTAGGCGAAGAATGCTCCGCCCTCGTACTCAATAAACTCCTACAAAAGAAGATTGATCCTGGAAGCTTCACAATTCCTTGCTCGATTGGGGAATCCCCCGTTCGTAATGCACTAGCCGACCTTGGGGCTAGCATTAACCTCATGCATGCATCAATGTTCAAACGACTCGGTCTAGGAAAAACAAGCCCTACCAAGATGAGTATACAACTTGGCGACAGATCCGTCAAATACCCACAAGGTGTCGCTGAAAATCTATTGGTCAAAGTCGACAATTTCGTCTACCCGGCCGACTTTGTCATACTAGATATGGAAGAGGACACCGAAGTCCCCTCATACTAGGGAGGCCATTTCTAGCCACCGCGCAAGCAGTGGTAGACATGAATGACGAAACACTTACTTTGAAGTTTGGGGATAAGGAAGTGAAGTTTGGAGTTGGGAAGAGAGTAGAGGACGATGACCCGGTCAATTACATGAAGGTCATTGATTCGAGTTTGGATGATGCTCTCCGACGGTGCAACATGGGATGCGAAACATCCTGCTCGGAAAATATATGACCTCACTTTGGGTCTAGCCAAGGACCCTTATAAACGTGGCGAACCACGGAGGCATTCCGCGGAACTATCCATAGTTTAGCTTAGATTAATTTTTAGTTTAATTTGCAGGAATAAAACACACTCGGGATGGTCAAGGATAACAAGGGAAACGAGAAACATCACCCCATGCACGAAAACAGGGCCATCCGACAAAAATTTCTTCATTACAGCAAGTTCAGCACGGGCCGTGTCCACCCAACACGGCCCCGTGCTGCACAATCTGCAGAAAACGCCCAGTTTAGGTAACTGGACACGGGCCGTGTTCACTGAACACCCCCCCCCCCCCCCCCCCGTGTCCAGGCTTCTGTTTCTCTTTACTAAATTTTGTCACTGGCACCTGAACACGGGGCCGTGCCCGGACACCACGGGGCCGTGTCCAGAGTGCCAGTAACATAAATATTGCTTTTAACACCCTTTTACACATTCAATCAACCTAAAAACTTATTTTTGGGACACATTGAGGACAATGTGTAATTTAAGTGTGTGGGGGGGGGATGCTAAAACTTTGAATCTTGCAAGTCCTAATCAACAAGCCTCACACAAAACTCTATTGGAACCGCTAATCACCCCAATTTTTTTTTCAAAAAAATTTTCATTTTTTTTACTTGTCTAAGTTTAAGTTGGGAATTTCAAGTTCTAAAAAAAGTTATATTTTTACAAGTTTACAACCGATAGCATCGTGATAAAAAAAAAAAACAACATAAGAAAAATATGAAATGGCATGATAAGCTTAGTTAAAATTTGATTATATATATACTTGATCATATAAAAACCCATTCCCACAAAAGTGAGTTTTGAGCCTTTATTGAGCATACAAATACATATCTTTACACTAAATGCTCATTTTTCGTTTCTTGTGTGAATATCCACTTGGTTCGTACGACTCTAGAACTTGCCACAACAATGCATTCCCCGTCCTTACCAACTTAAACCCGAGTAAGTAAATGATGGAGGCATTAGGACTAACCCTTTTTTTTTTCTTTCTACACCATTATTTTTCATTTTTTTACCACCTACCCAAAATCCCCCTAGTTAACCCCTTTGAGTCTAAACCTTTTCATTTCTTAACCCAAAACAATCACTCTTTTTACCCACCTAAACCTTTTTATTTTAACAAAGCTCGGTATTTCTTATGACTTTTCAAAAAAAAAAAAAAAGTTGATGAAACCAAATAAACAAACAAGTTCATCAAAATTAACTTTGTTTGAAAGAAATGGTTCATCAAAATAAAAATAAAATTGTGAAAAATAAAAAGTCTTTAAAAAAACCGATACTTTTTACGCTTTTCGCCCTTTTTCTAACCACTAACCC
The DNA here is from genome assembly GCF_002127325.2 of Helianthus annuus. Classification (NCBI taxonomy): domain Eukaryota; kingdom Viridiplantae; phylum Streptophyta; class Magnoliopsida; order Asterales; family Asteraceae; genus Helianthus; species Helianthus annuus. The sequence goes on along the minus strand of NC_035442.2, from coordinate 58,090,410 downwards.
AACCACCCACCTTTAGTCCAAGCCTAACCCTTTACCCAAAAAGTCCTCTTGATATTTACAAAGGTATATAGTTAAAAAGGAGGAGGATTGATTGCTTGGCAAGCCTATGGTAGGAGTAAGTTCCATGCCGCTCTCGAGTGATTCACTAAAAAAAATACACATTCGGCCGAGTGTTGAGTGATTCCCCGTGAGGTATATGAACTTGTATATAAAGGGAATTTTAAAAGGCATTTTATGCCCTAATAAGTAATTTATCTTATGAAACGTTTTTAATAAACCATGATGAGTAGGATTGTAAATAAATAAAAATAAAACTTAAATAAAGAATCTTGGAAATCCCGACACTCTATGACATGTCCAAAAACCTTCTCTTCTACCCATTCCATTTGGGAGTGAAAAAGCCACATTATAAAGAGTTTTGCTTGAGGACAAGCAAAGATTCAAGTGCGGGGGTATTTGATGTGCACAAAATGCAACATATAAATTACATCAATTGTGGCATAAAACTAACCCTTTTTTAGTACTAATGTTGGAAAAAGTCTGCTTTTGTCTTCCTTTTGTATTTTCAGGATTAAATGAGCTCAAATGAACAAAAGAAGCAAAAAGAGAGCTAAATCTAACATAAATACAAGAAAATGAACAAATGTGGCATGCCCGACCTCCCGATAGCATCTTCCCAAAGCAAAACAAGAAGACAGAAGACTGAACACACCCCGTGCTCAGTGAGCACGGGGGCGTGCCCAAGTGTCAGCAGAAAAGACAAAGTGGTAGAAGCTTCTATTGCCCACCACGGGGCCGTGCTCAGCGGACACGGGGGCGTGGTCAACTGTTGCAGACGCATTTAATGAAATTGCAAATTGCAATTACTGAAGAGAGAGAGAGAGAGTCGGATGGACACGGGGCCGTTCCCTAGTGGACACGGGGCCGTGCCCGAGCTTCTGTTCAGCCTATAAATAGGAGTGCTTGGAGCTCTTGCAACTCATCCCTTGGCACACCACCTCTCTCACACTTCACCCCCCACCCACCACCATCACAACACCATCATCCACCACCATCATCCATTGTCCATTATAGAGTGTGTGAGTCGTCTCGGCATCCAAGATTGATCGTATGAGTTCTTGACAATCAAAGGCCATGTTTGCCTAAGTCTCTTACATCACTTGGTGAAGACAAGTATTTAGTGTAATACTTTTTATTTTTAATCTTTTGCACTTTTAATTGGTTTTGTATTAATGACTTTAATTACTAGTTTCTTATGTTGAAGGTGATTCTTCCTTATCGTTTGTCCGTGGTGTCTTGGCATTATTTTACTGTCTATATAAAATAAAAGATTTTCACCATTCATATCTCCACGGTCTATATGGAGGTATGTTGGCCACCTGGTCGGGGGTTAAGGGAACGGTTTGGTAAGAGTCTTGCCATTGTTCAGTGTATAGATCCTGCAAAGGACCTGGGTCAAATTTAGTAGGACCTCCTTCAATACCCAACGGTATTCGATGGCGGGGGTCCAAACTCTTTGATCCCCTCATAAGTTAAACTATTATTAAAACTTTAACCCGGCTACTTAGGACTGTATCCCTGCTGACTCAGACTACTTAGCCGAGGGCAACGTCGCCTTCAAAAGAGGGGCCTACCACATTATGCATTAATAACTTAATTAATTATCTTTCAATAATCCGACCCTTTAGGATTGTATCCTTGCTGACTCAAACTACTGGGTTGAGGGTAACGTCACCTTCAAAAGAGGGGCCTACTACAATAACTAAGATAATCTCTTAAACAAGTGCAAAAGTGCGAAAATAATCAAAGGTTACACACCACACGAGTCGGATCCAAGTGATTCATCTTGTCTATCTGTTTATATTTTTATTTTACTTCTTAGCATTTTAGTTAGTTTTATTTTCCTAGTTTAAAAAACCTTTTTCTAACATTTTGATTTGATTAGACGTTGAGGATAAACCGGTACTAAAAGCTCTTGTGTCCTTGGACGACCTCGGTATCTTACCAACACTATACTACGTACACGATGGGTGCACTTGCCCATATGTGTGTTTAGTGTTAGTGAATATCGTGTTTATAAATTTAAAACTTGGCTAAAAAGTGTAAAAAGGGATTAAAATATACACCTAAAATATATACACACTGACATGCATCAACTGAAAAGGGGGTAGAAATATATCTACTCACTGGTTGCAAATATATGATCCACGAGAGTTACCGCACGAAACGGCAGAAAACGTCGAACGAATTATCCTAAAATATGAATAGGGAAAATATAATAAACTTCTAATGAATAAAACAATGAAATTACATCCTAACACTTGGAGACCTTTGTATACTTTAATTTATGTATTTATCATTAATTATGTAGTAAGTAAATATGACTAAATTATTTTTGTGACAACTATCCCTATTTAACATATAAAAATATATTTATTCTCATTAGTCGCAAGAGATATAAATATATTAATGTCATTGGACATTTAAGATATATATTAAAGTTATTAAAAATATATTAAAGTCCTAACCTAAGATAAGGCAGTGCACTTCTTTACCAAGAACATGTAAATCCTAACCTAAGATAAGGCGTAATTGCACATAACCATTTCACAAAGTCAAATTTCATCATCACTCGACAATTTACGAATTCGAAACAAATGCAAGACAATTATCAAAGGTTTCAAATACTAAACAACTTGTCACGAAATTAAATCAAATACAAAATGTTGAAACCCTAGAATTCTTACAAAAATCTACACCAAGGTGAAACAAAAATGACTAGTCGCTCATGGTTGATACTTCATGAAAATCGAGTGATGAACATGAACACCGAGACATAACCTTGAGTCTTGGAGGAATGATGAAGGTTAGGGTTTAGGGTTTGGATGGTGAGTATGGATGGATGAAGATGATGGTGGAAAGGTTGGTGATGATGATGATGGTGATGGTCGATTAGGGTTGGGAATGTGATTAATGATGAGTTAGGGGTTAGACAGGTTAGAGGAAGGTTAGAGGTGAATGAGATGATGATCTTGGCTCCATGAGTGATAGATGGTATTCAAAAGTTTGTAACCCCCCATAAAAATCCCAAATCTGTGGTCAAAACCCGGTCAAAACAACATTTGGGCGAAATTCAACGTTTTGCAATATCTGGAGGGCATAGCATACGTCCCCGTGGCATTGCCGACACCCCTAAAATTTGCATTTTTCTGCTGATGCATTAACATGATGCCTATGCGAATTCCGTCGACGCGGGTGCACCACCGACGGCCCTAGGGCGTCACCGACGCCACTTGTAGGGTGTTGTTTCCTGTTTTGCTTATCTCGAGTCCCCGGTTGATCCCGTTAACTCCCGATGCCCCGTATAGCTCCCGAATAGCTTCTTAAACTCCGTTATATCTGTAAAATAAAATTCTAATCAAAAGTGGGCCATTCGAAACTGAAAGTTATGTAAAAACATAAACTTAAACACGATAAAGCACCGGTTTTCAACCACGTATCAATATGCATAGTTGATATTACTATAGATTATTATTATATTTACTTTTAACCATAAACGCATTTCTTTAATTTTAACTTTTAATGATTTTCTTTTTTTAATATTGTCGATACTGTCTAAACAACATCTGTATCGATACTGTCGGTATAGTTTTTTATTATTAATGTCATCATGTGGGTCTATTATTATGTACGATTTAATAAAAGGTATACTCGAACGGGTCATATATAGTTGATTATTTTTATCATCACAAATGGAACATATACCGACCAAACAACGTCCATATTCGAACGGGTCATATAAGGTTGATTTTATTTATTATCACAAATCGAACATATACCGACCAAACAACATCGGTATTCGAACGGGTCATAGACCAAACATAGGTAACGTTACCGTATTTGTTTCTATTGCATTCTCGACGTGACGGTATAAAATTCATTGAACACGAAGTAATATTTGCAATAAAGTACTTTTTGGGTATCGTAAGCTATATCGAGTATCTGTACGAAACTGGTATCGTAACGGACCAATACCGACCATACAACACAGGTGTTGGTACCAATATTCGTTTTTATGGATTTTCAATCGATGTAAAAATTAAATGTGTTGATTGATAACGATTGCTATGTCGAGTGTATCGTACTGGTACTGTAATGAACCAGACTGATAATAACCAAAGGCCCGCAACGAAGCGCATGTGAATCAAACTAGTTATACATATGATTGAAGACTCTTGATTAATAGTGATTTCATTAATATTATACATATGATTTTAGACTCTTGATGAATAGTGATTTCAAATTTTTAGTTGTTTATTTTTTTAATAGCTTTTTTAGGTATTTATTGGTTTTATTATAGTATTTAATATGTTTTTTTTTCTAATAACTTGTATTCATTAACTTTTTTAACAAAAAATTTAACTATATGTTTATGGTTTATCAACATTGTGATATAAGTTTTATTGAAAATGTCAGTATCGTACCAAACCAAATCGAAACCAATGATGAATAGTAGTTTAATATCATTAAGTATTTACTTATTTTATAATGAGTAAATTACAAGTTTTATCCTTTATGTTTGTACCAAATTGCACGCGGTGTTCTTTAGCTTTAAATTTGACGAGTTTTGTCCTTAACGTTTCAAAATCCTGCATGTTATGTCCTTTAGCCCTAACTAAGTCAGAACTTTTTGTTAAATATGGTCATGTGACTTGCACATGAAGGCATCTTTGTCATTTTACCTCTCTAGGGATTATTGACTAAAAAACTTGATATTTAAAAGACTAATTGTGTAACAAATATAAAATATTCTCCCTCCCTCCCTCCTCCCTCCCCTCTCTCTCTCTCTCTCTTCACCCACCACCTCCACTTCCACCTCCCACCACCCACCGCCGCAACCTCCCACCGCTACACAAAAAATGCAAAACATACATTCAAACTACAAAAATCAAATTATCTTATGTTTAATACCTGGTACATCAATAATTTTATATCATCTGTAAATTTATTATTACCATTACTAATCTCATACATTTTGTAACTCGCTTTGAAAAATTCCTCTAGGATTTTGAAATTTTAGAAACCACGATTTGGAGTGGAAGACAATAAATAATAAAAATTTGACAAAAGCCATATCAATAAATCTATAATTTATGTTAGCAATTGGGTTTTGCTGCAACAAATCAACAGAGAATACGATTACCAGCTTTCCAAAGCTAAATGGTTCCATGTATATTTTAAACTATTACCAAACATTAAAGCTTAATAATCAGATTCAGAATAACACATCAAACATGAATGTATGATGAACTAAAACATGAACCGAATACCTAAATCGAAGAGATTTTAAGTTAATTGCGTGGTTTTAGATCTCGTAGCACCATCTCTTAGTTAACAGAGCCGAAGTGTTATAAATCATTTATGCGAAATTGAGGGAACAACGGAAGCTTCGATGGCTGCGGTGGTATGTTAGGGTTTCCGATGATTTTTGGAGTATGTGACGGTAACAACAACAGAAGCTCCGATGGCTGCGGTGGTAGGTTAGGCTGCCGGAGCGCCGCTGCCGTTTGGGTGTCTGCCTGTGCCATTTTCTCTGACGAATCAATTTGGTGGGTCTGTGATTGCTGAGAGAGAAAGAAGAGAGAGGGATAGATCATGTATAAAGAGAGAGAGGGGGATTATGAAGAGAGTGATGGAGGTGGTGAAGGCGAGGGTGAGGTGGTGGAAGGGGATGGCGGCGGTGGTGACAGTACTGTGGAGGTGGAGGTGATTGTTGTTTTTAGTGAGAGAGGGTAGAAAGAGAGAGAGACATGTGTCTGAATGAATGGTGTGATGATGGTGGGGGTATTATTTCAAGTTAATTACACAAATTTCTTTTAAAAACGAAATTACAAAAATCCCTCATGTGTCTTGCACATGATTAGATTTAACAAAAAAAAATTAACTTGGTTAGGGCTAAAGGACATAACCTGCAACATTTTCAAACATTAAGTACAAAAGTCATCAATTTTAAAGGTAAAGGAAAGCGCCTGAAATTTGAGACAAACATAAAGTACAAAACTTGTAATTTACTCTTTTCTAATTTTCTAATGATATTTTATTCATCATTTAATTTTTCTCTGAGTTTTACAGGAAATGGATATCGTCCGCTATCGTAGCAAATCGAATCAAAATTGAGAATGAATAGTAACTTAATATTTTTAAGTATTTATTTATTTTTTAATAATATTTTATTCATCAATTAAACTTTTTTTCTAATAACATGCATTCAGTGTTTAATTTTTTCAATAACGGGATTAAAAATTTAGTTGAATCTAGATAGGGTGCTGCTATCGTACCAGACCGAACCAAAATCTATGGAAGAACATCTGTATCGGTAAAAATATTTATTAGTATTGTTTTTGCTTTCGTTTATATGGTTTGGAGTTTGAGAACGGATATTGTGCCGCTACCATAGTGAACTGAATGAAAACCGACCGAAAAACATCGATACGAATATTTATTTTTATTTCAATAACTAACACGGTATCGCTACGATACCGTACAGAACAACATTAGTATCGGTGCGTGTATTCATTTTTATGGATTCAGGTGTCCATTATTTTTCATGCATACAACTTTATCTTCGATGATAAATGAATATCGCTATCAATAACGTCTGATGATCCTTCGATACCGTTCAAACAACATCGGCCTTAGTACTGATGTTCGTTTTTATCGTTTTCGATGGATATAAAACACATATATATATTTCAATACCGAGTGCATATATCATACCTGTACTCTAACGAACCGAACATCGTTTTTAATACCGATACCGATGTTTGGTTCATTACAGTACGGGTACGATATATATTTCAATACCGAGTGCATATATCGTACCCGTACTGTAAGGAACCGAACTAATAATGATCGAATACCCACGGTAATGTACAGTCGTAACGCGCGATCGAATACGCTAGTTATATATAATAACAAATTTGCATCTTGTAGGTCCCCCGGAGGTTGAGGTTAAACCTTATCCTTGTTATGTTTAACACACTAGCAAGTGCGGAATCCAAGCTAGAATGCAAACCGGTAGTTTATATGAGAACACAAGCTACAAAGAGAAAGGTAGACACACAAGATATCAAAGTTTTCTCTTGTATTTCAGTGGTCACGGTTACAGCCCTTGACCAAACTGAAAATACGCTCTCTACAAGACTAAGTTCACTCACACTCTCTCTCACTATCACCCAATTAAGTGAACACATTACATGAGTATATATATACCCATCACAGCTCGTCTGGTCGAAGGATCAGATAGACTGATCGAAGGATCATCTATCGATCTGTAACCTATCGAAGGATCCACATATACCTCGAAGGATGATATCCTTCGAGGTCCATCAACATCCATCAAAAGTTTATCTTTCGAGCTCATCGAAGGATCTAAATAATCCTTCGATGACTCATCCTTCGACACAAACATGTAACAACCATGTTCTAACTGTTTGGCCAAGTCAAACCAGGAGGATGGTTGACTTGGTCAAACTTACATCAAATACACATATTAACAAACCTAAGACGTAACCCAGACTAACAAAAGACATCGTTTTGTATCATGACAAAATACAGACAAAGTACAGACATAAGTGCACCAACAAACTCCCCCTTGGCTGTAGCTTTGTCTCGATCTTCGTGTCTTCAAGTCTCTGACGTCCTTTCAAGTCTTCAATGTCGGAGGATCTTCAAAGTCTTCACGTCTTGAAAGCAGAAAGTGTATCAACAAACTCCCCGTTTCATGTAGGAAGTGTGTTGACAAACTCCCCCTTAACATAAGCTCCCCCTTGAGTTATGCTCGTGAAAGACTTGATCCTTATAGCTTAAGATCCTTGTGGTGTTGATGATGGTCAGCGGCAACTCGATCATTTTCATCTTTTGAGGGCCTCACGTCGTGTCTTCATTCCGAAGCTTGTCATCGACCATGTTCTCCTTGCCTTTAGAATCTGCACATGCAAGAAATCTAAACGCGTAATGAGAACAACTACTTGGAATATAGTTTATATAAACAAATGACACACGAATGACCATGTCACAATCAAACACCGTCTGACAGTTTGAAAGTTTAATAAATTTGTCAGTTTTAGTTTCTAACTTTCAAAACTTGCAAATTTCGACCGTTTATGAAGATTTAGTCAATTCGGTTTTTGTTCAGGTTTCAGGCAACGAAGACTCGAGTTCCAACATCGTCCGATCGAAAATAAAGTAGAAATAAAATCTTTTTGGCTTTTATAAAGTTTATATTAAAACACACCTAAAATCTTTTTGGTATTTTTTTTAATGTAAAGACTGAAAGCAGTAAATAAATATATACAGACATTCTTTTTGCGAGTTTCGAGGGTAAGAGAATCATATCAGTGCACGGTCAAGCCAAAACACTCTCTTTGTTCAGTTAGTTAACATTAAGATAAGCATCCTGTAACAATTATCGGTATTGTTGTCCACATAAGCTCAACTTATCAGATGTAATCATGGCAAGGGGATACGTTAAGGTATAACTGATACTTACCGACCGGTGTTCATCCACATCACGACACATTCCCGTATCAAGGTATGCACGAGGATTCATCTTACTGGTGAGTATACCGATTATCATCTGTTTGACCGTATATGATGTGAGATTCTCACTTATTTTGATTTGAAAACAAGCCCTATGTGATAGAATCACTTATTGATGAGGAACTTGATTTTCATATGCATGAGGGCACAGGAGCAAGTCCGTGAACAGGTCAGTACTTCCGTACAGCAGAGAGACGAACTTGACTCCCGGATAAATGTGATATTTTATCACTTATTTGTTTGGACATGTGATTGTTTATCACTTATTGAGGTCGAATGCAGTATGTACACGTATGTATAGTATCATGGAAGATCTAGACTTGCGTCCCTGTTATTTTTCGGTAAAAGATACAACCATGATACCCAGATGATAAGCAGCATAAAGACCGAATATCTCAGAACCTCGGCAATCTCTCAAACGAAATTTCGGTACTAAGACCATATGCCAATGAATGGTTCCCACCTGGTCTTCAGTCGATTTAAGATTTATATCACCCTGCACACTTTAAAATGATTGTGAGCCTACCGATACATCTTATATAGAGCTGCTTATCGTTTTTCATTTAAGGTTTAAAGAGGTTTGGATAGACCACTGATGTACTATCATTTTCTCTTTTGCTCGCCAGGAAACTCATTTTTGTTTTTCTATTGTTTTTGTGTTTTTGAAATTTTTCGATGTTTTTGGATTTTCAGATTTTTGGATTTACTCCCCCTAAAATCATTAAACTAAGACAAATTTAAAACACAAAGGTATTTACAAAAATGATTTTCCGATGTTGGTTTACTCTTGCTTGACCTTAATGCCGTTTACCAATAATAAAAAGTCAAATCTTGATTTGTCAAACGCTTTGGTAAATAGGTCGGCACGTTGGTCATCGGTGTGGACCTTAACAACATCGATTAGCCTTTTATCAAAGCAATCACGTATGAAGTGATATTTGATATCGATGTGTTTGGTCTTTGAGTGCTGCACAGGATTTCTAGTGATCTGTAATGCAGCAGAATTATGAACGTAAATAGGAGTAGTTAGGAATTCAAAACCGTAGTCGCGTAATTGTTGTTGGATCCAAAGGACTTGGGAGCAACAACTTGAGGCAGCAATGTATTCAGCTTCGCATGTTGAAGTAGCGACACACGTTTGCTTCTTGCACTGCCATGTAACAAGGCGATTTCCTAAAAACTGACATCCAGCCGTTGTGGATTTGCCGTCGATTTTGCATCCGCCAAAATCAGAATCACTGAAAGCGATCAAGTCAAAGTTATTATCCCTAGGGTACCATAGACCGGTGTCAGGACAACCCTTCAAATAACGAAAAATCCTTTTTACAGCTACAAGATGTGAGGCCTTCGGGTTAACTTGATATCTGGCAAGCAGGCACGTTGGGTACATTATATTTGGCCTTGATGCTGTGAGGTACATAAGAGATCCGATCATTGCACGGTAATATGAGGGGTTAACAGCTTCACCCTTCAAGTCTGGAGTAATTCCGTGATTTTGTGGCAATGGGGTACCAATGGGCGTTGCATCAGACATCTGGAACCGGCTCAAGATGTCGCCAACATATTTAGTCTGATGAATGAATATCCCAGACTCCGTTTGTTGTACTTGTAGGCCCAAAAAGAAGGTCATTTCCCCCATAGCACTCATCTCGAATTTATCCTGCATAATGCGCTCGAAATTCCTACACAAGACATCATTAGTAGAACCAAAAATAATATCATCGACGTATACCTGTACCAGAAGAAGATCTCCATCTTGTTCTTTGATGAAAAGAGTACAGTCGATAAGACCCCTTCGAAAACCGTTCTCCAGCAAGTAATTAGATAAGGTTGCATACCAAGCTCGCGGTGCTTGATGAAGACCATAGAGAGCTTTGTTGAGCAACCAAACCCGATCGGGATGAATACGATCTTCAAAACCTGGAGGCTGTTCGACGTACACTTCTTCTTCAACCACACCATGTAAGAATGCACTTTTGACGTCCATCTGGTAAACCTTGAATCCTTTGAATGAGGCATAAGCCAGAAAGATCCGAATTGCTTCCAGACGTGCAACAGGTGCATACACTTCGTTGTAGTCGATCCCTTCAATCTGACGAAAACCTTGAACGACTAAACGTGCTTTGTTCCGGATAACAACTCCGTGGTCATCCTTTTTGCATTTAAACACCCAACGGGTACCAATCTTCTTGTAACCAGCAGGTTTCTCTACGAGTTTCCAGACACCTAGCTTCTGGAATTGTTGCAGTTCTTCCTGCATTGCTTCCACCCAGGAATCATCTTTCAATGCCTCCTTCCAAGATCTAGGCTCTTCTTGGCTAACATAGCAGGCGAAAGACCAATCATTTTGTTGTCCTGATTCTCGTATCTCAGCATACAAGCCAGCATTTTCGTTATTTCTGATTTGATTCCTTGTCCTTACAACACTGAGAACATCACCTATAATATTCTGCTGAGGATGAATGTTATGAATTCGGGTTTCAGAAACTGGAGGAATTTCAACATTGGTCCTCAAGTTATTGATATTTAAATTCCCAATATCATTCTAAAGCTGTTGAGTTGTAGAAGATGATGCATTTTCTTCTTGCACAATTGGCGCAGACACTGGATCCGTTACTTCTGAAGTACCTTGAACCGGACTCGGTGCTTCACCATCATTTGCATCAACATACTCCTCATCTTCCGATGACAAATTGTAGTCGACAGCATCATTAAACACCTCATTTGAAACGAGATTGTTGACAGAAGAAGATGCTTGTGAGTCAACAATGATTGGGCGAACTAACTGAGAGCCAGTCGCATTCTCGCTTTCAGACAACATTTGAGCAATTGCATTGTCATCATCAAATGTCGGCAGATTGAATGAGTCGAAAAGACCATCATAATCGAACATCCATGGATCTCCAGAAGGCTTCGGTGGATTAGAATATCTTTGAACTTTTACTTCACCCCACTCTTCAATCTTCTTGGTAGTCAGGTTCCATACTCGCAGATTAGGAGTAGCATACCCAAGAAAGTAACCTTCGATAGCTTTGGCACCAAACTTCCCGTCAGGCTCAATCATGGTACATGGTGCACCAAAAGGTTCTAGATATTCCAAGTCAGGAGTCTTCTTGTGTAGGAGTTCGAAGCATGTTTTGCCATGTCTTTTCACTGTGAGAACCCTGTTTAACGTGTAGCAAGCCGAGGCAACAGCTTCAGTCCAGAATCGAACTGGAAGCTGAGACTCAACCAACATGGTTCTTGCAGTCTCAATTAAGGTTCTGTTCTTTCTTTCAACGACTCCGTTTTGTTGTGGCGTGTACCGAGTGCTGTATTCATGCATGATTCCTTTTGCAGTGCAAAATTCATCCATAACCCTGTTTTTGAACTCGGTTCCGTTGTCGCTTCGAATTCGCCTCACCTTTAGATTATAAAGATTTTCCAACAAGGTGATCAAATTCTTTAGAATTTCTGGAGTCTCGCTCTTGTGGACCACGAAAGCAACCCATGAAAATCTTGAATAGTCATCAGTGACTACCAAGCAGAAAACCTCCCGTGCACACTCTTGTGTTTGATTGGGCCGAAAAGGTCCATATGCAGACGTTCGAGTGGCATGTTTACATTGTTAACCTTCTTCGATGGATGTGATTTCTTGATCTGCTTCCCTTTCTGACACGGCACATAGACATCTTGAAGTTGAAGATTCTTTACATTGACACCTCTCACCAGATTGTTTTTGACAAGGTGATTCATTTTTCTGAGGTGAATATGACCCATCCGTCTGTGCCACGAGATCGTCTCCTTTTCAGTGGCTTTTGAAATAAAGCAAGTAACTTGTTTGGACTTAGTTATTGCTTGGCTCATATCGAGGACATACAAATCATTAACTCTTGATGCTGATAAGAGAATCCATTCTTTGGGAATCTTGAATCCTGGCTTCAGCACATAACAACCGGCATCATCAAAATGCACGGTGAACTTCTTGTCGCAAATCTGAGAAACACTCAGGAGATTGTGATCCAACTGTTGCACATAATTGATTTTGTCGAAACTCACAACTCCATTTGAGATCATTCCCTCGCCGGTGATATACCCTCCTTTGTCTCCAGCAAACGCGACATATCCTCCTCCTATACTTCATACATCGAAAAGAAGACGATAGTCGCCCGTCATGTGCCTGGAAGCCCCACTATCAACAATCCAATGACTATTAATAGTTCCTCCTAGAGCCGCCTACACATGCAACTAACTTATCAGTTTGAGAGGGGGACCCAAGCCTTTGTGGACTTGGGTCGTCCTTGATCATCAAGGAAAGTGATTTCAATCACTTGATGATTAGGAAAAAGAACCTGTGGTGCTCCCCCTGATTGAATTACCTGCTTTTGCTTCCAAGCTGTTTGTCTTTTACCAGTATTTGAATTTATTGTTTTAGCATTTACTGGTTTTACAGTTTCAGGTTTTGCTTGTACAGGTTTTTCTTCTTTGACCTCTGATTTTAAGGCCTTTTCAATTACCTTTTGATTCTTTTGCTTTAACTTCTTTTCCCTTTCTTTCAAGACACGTGGGTCTTGTTTCGGGGAAACTGATCGTTTTTGGTAATCGATTTCTTGGGGAGCACTCGTTTTTTACTTCAGCTTTTGCACGTGTAGGCAATATCTTACAATATGTCCAACTGTGCCACATTCAAAACATGTTCTCCGCTCTACAAACTTCGGAGAAACATGTTGATGACCAGACGGAGAACCAGACAATGAACTTTGTGATCTAGACGTACTTGGACCTAAATCACATCCGTTGGTGTGTTGGGTGTAATTATTCTGATCATTTCGTTTTATAATTCTGACTTGTTTTACAAAATCAACGTTAGATTTATCCTGAAATGTTTCAAGTTTGTCTGAACCTGTGGATCCAACAAAGTTCATTTTCGGTTCTCGTTTCTTAACAGGAGGTCTTTTGTTTTGCACCTTTTGTTGTTGAACTTTAGGTTGCTCAACCTTTGATTGTTGAATTTTAGGTTGTGCAGCCTTAGGTTGAGTAGCCTTAGACTGTTCAACTTTAGGTTGTTGAACCTTTGGTTGTTCAGTCTTAGGCTGCTGAACTTTAGGTGCTTGAATATTCTTGTTCTGAGCCTTCTTTCCCTGTACCTTACCCTTTCCGGAGTTGACTTGTTGTTTTCGCTCAATTGGTAGTTTTTGATTTCCGTATTGTTTTCTAATTTGTTCACACGGAATTGGATCACATTGAGTGACGGTAACTTTGCCACTTTTGTTCCCCAAAAACTTATCAGTGCATCCTTAAAAAATTTGCTCAATTAAATCTTGATTTACATTTTTAATTGGAAAATCTTTGTTAGAGTAGATTTTGCTATCTCCTTTGAGCGTGTACAACAAATTATTCCCTTCAAGGCTAGATACAAGGAGTCCATTGCTTTTGACATTTCAGTCTTACTCGGTTTCACTGGTGGATCACACAGGATGTGATTCTCGATTGGAATATCTGTTGTAACCGAGTTAGACTGTTGTTTCACAATTTCTTCAGATTCATCGTCCGAAGAGTCAGCATCCTCAACAATGGGAGGACTCTGTTCCTTAACACACGATGAATCTGTCACATTCACAGATTCTGATTGACCCGAGGATGATGTACCAGTTGTGAACCCTAGGCCTGCTGCAAAGTCATCTAGGCCGAGTGGCACAGTAGGTTCAAAACGGGGCATATCCTCGTCATCAGGCAATTTGGAGTAATTGTGATTCATTGGGGGAGGACATGATTTGAATCCAATACATTTTGCATCCCCCTTTTTCTTTTGAACGTCAATGATGTGATCCAATACATAGCGGGAATTGGAATAGCTTTCCAGTTTCTGCTTAATTGTCTCACATTCACATCGAGCTGTTGCTAGCTCTACCATTTGCTTTTCAATAGTGTCAATAAGATTATTGTTAGCATGTTGTTTTCGTAAAACAGCCTTTTGTAATTCTGAAACATCATGTCTTAATGACGCAATTGTTGCTTTAAATTCCTTTTCATTTCTGGTTAAAAACAAGTTAGCTTCGGTTGCTTTAGAAAGATCTACAATCAATTCTTGATTGTGTTTGTGTGTGATTTCAAACTGACTTTCCTTTTCAGCATATTTTAAACACTTTGCACATTCAATAGGAACAGAAATAGAGTCAGAATTAGTATCACATACCTGAGAAGTCTGACCTTCTACGTGAGCCATAAAGGCTGTATGAAAAGAAAAAGATCCATCTTCAGAGAAGAACTTAGCAAGCTTCTCGGAAATTCTAGCAGATTTCTGGCAGAGAATAGATCTCCTCTTGCATAATGCTTCAGCTTCAGCCAAAAGCTCATCAACTTCCAAATCTAAAGCATCACTTGATAAATCACCAGCATCAAGTGATTCCCCATCCATGCTCCCACTATAACCCGAACTATCTTCATCTTCTGAAGATTCACCAGCAGACACGGGTTCTACTACCTTCTCAATCACCTTAGCATAACATGCTGTTCCACCATTTCCTCCTTCTCCAAGCTGAAGGTTCCAGTCGCAGATTTCATCAGCTTGAACAACCAATCCTCTGTGGGGATTAGTGTTTGTGGATCCAGATGCATTTCCTCCAACGGGAACTATTGATCTGACAGAATTGTTGTTCAGTTGTTGTTGTGGCTGTCCTTGATTCCTGAAGGGATTCTGATTTCCTTGCTTAGGTGGCTTCTCACACTCCCGCTTGAAGTGACCCTTTTCACCACAATTGAAGCAAGTGACATCATTCTTATCAAAACCATACTTGGTGTTGTTGTTGCTATCCAAGTTGGTTCTTCCCGTCCTTTCCATAAACTCCTTTGCTCTTCGAATTGCACTAGCAAGAGCCCATTTGATATCCATCATTTCAAACTCTTCTCTATCCACTTGCTGATAATCTTCATTGGTTAGATTGATATTCCCAATTTGACCTGCGACCAATCCACAATAAGCACTAACCAAGGTGTTCAACATCTCCATATGCTCCTTGGCTATTTCGACACTGACTTTGGAAAAGTTGGAAGTGTCTAATCTGACTGTGTTCGGATTGGAAGTGGCTTGAAAGTTTGAAGAGCTTCCATAAAACCCTTGCTGTTGCAGTTGTTGCTGCTGAGCTCTGCTTGGGTCTAAGAAAGGTGGTGGTGTGAATTGCTAAGCTGTCGGTTGCACATACTGTTGTTGAGAAGAAGAATCTGGTCTTGAATACATCTTCGTGTATGCTGAAGGATCAAACTGATTTGTTGTGGAAATCCGGTGTTTGAGATGAAAGCTGTTTGAAGCTTCGCGTGTTGAGAGGCTGGTGTTTCTCCACTGATACCTCCTGCAATCCCATAGTACATCTCTGGATTTTGAGGAGTTAGTGTTCTTTTTGCCTTAAGCTTTTCTTCTACATCCTTGTTCTCCAATTTTTGAATTAACTCATAGACGGTGATTGTGTCTAGAACACCATTTTGTTTGAGAATTTCAAGAAAACTGCTCCACTTTGCTGGTAAGTTATCAGCGAATCTCTGCACCATTTCTTGTGGAGTGGCAGTGACTCTAAAAGCAAACATCTCGCTCAACAAGTGATGGAACCTTGTAGATAACTCTGCCAAAGTCTCATTCTCCATACACGTGAATCCTTCAAACTCTTTCTTCAGTAATTCTTGCTTGATCTTTCTAGATTGAGCATTTCCTTCACATCGTAACGTGAGCATATCCCACAAGCTTTTAGTAGTCGTGCAGTAAACAAACTGGTGGTAAATGTCTCTGTGAAGAGCTTGTGTGAGAATCATGAATGCTTTCTTTTCTAACTCAAATTTCTTCTTATCATCATCAGACATAGTGCTGTAAGTTGTTGGATTAGATCCTGCAACTTCCAAATCATTGTCAAATGCGGTGAAGAAGCACATCCATAGATCTTGACCTTGCCCCTGAACATAAGTTGTCAGCCTTTCTTTCCACCATCCCCAATCATTGATGTGATTTAGTTTTGGCGGTTTTGTGCTTGTACCAGTTTCACTGTCATTCTGCATCATTGCTTGAATGCTGCTGCTTTGATTTGTGACCAATGCCCATTGATTTGCAGTTATCATTGCAGCTTGAGGTGGGGCAATAGCTCGCATCCATGCCGTTTTGTCGAAATCTGACGCAGATTGCGTAGGTGATGATTGTGGAGTCAAAGTTGTTTGAGTCCACGCGGTTGGATCCCACTGACCGTTTGTTCCCATTTTATAAAAATTAATATATTAAGTGAAAATTGATTTAAAATTTGAAAAACAAGTTTTCCCTTTTTTTTAAAAAAAAATTAATTTTCACAAACTATGTTAATATCTCGAATGATAACGACCAGCCGAAGGATCCCTGATCGAAAGCCTTAAAAACACAAACTTGTTAAACTTAAACAGACTAGGATCGATGGATCAATACTTGTTCGAAGGATCAACAGTGTTCGAAAGATCACTGTTGAAATTCGAACAATGATTTCGAAAGATTCTCCAATCGAAAGATCCTTATCTTTCGAATAAGAACTGTAGATCGAAAGATATATCCTTCGAAAAGATTCCTTGGATCGAAGGATAAGTCACAGACTTCGAAGGATGTTCGAAGGATGATTATCTATCGAACTTCCTTTGACCGAAAGATGATCTTTCGTCTTCGAAGGATATCCTTCGATCTGTACTGACACAGTTGACAAAAGGTGACAGGTTGGTGAAAAGGTGATTGGTTGGTAGAATGCTTTCGGCAGAAGGTATGTTCAAACCATACCTTTTACCAAACCAGATTTGACCTAATAAAATATTACTTAAAAAGGAAGGTTCTTATCCAGACAACCGGTCACCGGAGTAAGCCGGAATTTGGCCGGAAATTACCTAACTTCTTAAAAACAATTTTTTAAGTTACCCAACCCGTCCTTTAACACACCCGGTTAGTTTAGAACACGTTTTTACGTCTAGAAATGCGAGAAAAACACTAAAAACGGGTGCTAAACCATGTAAGTTTTGTTCAAACACTCCAAAGTCTTGTATAAACTCGGTTTTTAACAAGGAAAAGAGCCACGACTCTGATACCACTTGTAGGTCCCGCGGAGGTTGAGGTTAAACCTTATCCTTGTTATGTTTAACACACTAGCAAGTGCGGAATCCAAGCTAGAATGCAAACCGATAGTTTATATGAGAACACAAGCTACAAAGAGAAAGGTAGACACACAAGATATCAAAGTTTTCTCTTGTATTTCAGTGGACACGGTTACAGCCCTTGACCAAACTGAAAATACGCTCTCTACAAGACAAAGTTCACTCACACTCTCTCTCACTATCACCCAATTAAGTGAACACATTACATGAGTATATATATAACCATCACAGCTCGTCTGGTCGAAGGATCAGATAGACTGATCGAAGGATCATCTATCGATCTGTAACCTATCGAAGGATCCACATATACCTCGAAGGATGATATCCTTCGAGGTCCATCAACATCCATCGAAAGTTTATCTTTCGAGCTCATCGAAGGATCTAAATAATCCTTCGATGACTCATCCTTCGACACAAACATGTTACAACCATGTTCTAACTGTTTGGCCAAGTTAAACCAGGAGGATGGTTGACTTGGTCTAACTTACATCAAATACACATATTAACAAACCTAAGACGTAACCCAGACTAACAAAAGACATCGTTTTGTATCATGACAAAATACAGACAAAGTACAGACATAAGTGCACCAACACGTCTATAGTAGCAATTTTTTTTTTTAATTTTTTCGTTTTATATATGTTTATTTTTCAACTTTCAACATTAATAGTTACAACCCTTCAACTTACTAAATACTTTATAATCGAGTTCTACATACTTATTTTTATGTACATGTCAGTATAAATTCAAGTTAATTAACGTTTTGATGTATGTTTTTTTGTAAATCAGTCGGTTCAAATATATTACATTTTTGTGATTATTTTTATATACGTTCCCAGTTAATCTATTTTTGGATATAAATCTTGTTCGGACACGAGTCGGGTCAAATATAATACATTTTCTTTAAACGGTATAAATTCGTGTTACTGTATGTTTCAGTGCTGTCGGAACGAGCCGTAACATTCTTTTAACTTAAAAAATATTATATTCTTATGTGCTTTTTTTTATATACGTGTAGGTATAAATTCAAGTTGGTTTACCTTTTGACGTAAGTTTCTTTCACAAATAAGTCTGGTCAAATATAATACGAGTTTGAGCTTATTTTATGTATGTTTTCAGATGGTCTACGTTTTAATGTAAATTTTATTCGAAAACGAGTCGGGTGAAATATTATACGTTTTCATTAGATGGTAAAAAATCGATTTACTTCACGATTCAACGCTGCCGGAACACATGTGGAAACATACTAGTTTAAAATACTTAGATGACGAAAAGATGGAGTTTTTTTCTCTAAAATTGTGTTGGTGGAAAAATATTTACCAAAATAGTGTTGTTGAGAAAATATTTACCAAAATGGTGTTTTTGAAGTTATATTTCTCTCACTCTCTCTCTCTCTCTCTCTCTCTCTCTCTCCCCTTAATTTCACTGGATTACTCCAATTTATTTGGTAATGTTGTTAAACTAGCCTAATAGCAAAACAATATAGTTGAGATGGAGGGAGAAAGGGATTCATATTTTATTTATAGGTATGATCTTTACAATAATTTACAATGAATATATATAGAAGAGTAAGTCTTGGAAAACAAGTTAACCTATATTAGGAGTTGATAACTATATAATACATAATATTTATAACACTCCCCCTTGGTTATCAACTTTATACGCTTTGTGATGTTGCCTCGTTAAAAACCTTACTAGGAAAACCCAGTAGGATAAAACCTCAGCTAAGGGAAAAAGAGTGCAGCGCGTATTTTCTAATTCCGATACTTCTTGATCAGGTATGTTGCCTCATTAAAAACCTCACTAAGAAAACCCAACGGGACAAAACTTAGTAAAGGGGAAAGAGTGTAACTTGAATAAGTCTCCCCCTCAAATTAACATGTATCCTTAAGGTAACGTGTGTCCATCTTCCTTGAAAGTTGATCAAAGCTTTTGTAGCCAATGATTTGTTGCTTGATCCCTCAATGTGCAATCCTTTATGTTGAGAAATGTTGTATAATCTTCTAACAAGACTTTAGGTGCCTCTTTAAAAAAATCATATGTCCACGACTGCGTTTTGTTACATTCCTACGTATACAAAACTAACAAATTTGTTTTGATGGGTTAGTAAAATATAAACAAATATGGTTTATATCTGAAATATTTCTTTGAACTCATTTCAATGTCTCTTCGCTTCACAAATGCTATATCATGACAATAAGCTCAAGTGAAAGATATTATAACCATATATAGCTAGCAAAACATATTAATGTACATATGCATTTAACGATGGTACTTTTAGAACAGAAATATCAATTTCTTTCATAGGAGGCTATAATAGTCATTTTCTATATCAAGTAACTGATCAACCTTTAACGTACTTAAAGGATAAGATTTGTCCATGGTAAAATGTGCCAACCTCTTATAGATATAGTTTGATTGATTACATATACTCGAACTGCATGTCGAGAAATAATTACAATGTGTCAAGATCATTAAAAAATTCTCTCTCTAAAAGCTCGACAGTTTCTCTCGATGATGTGGGATATCATCAACATAAATTGCGATTATATTGAACTTTTAAAAGTAATTTTTTTTGTATAAGCATGGTTATTTCAATCAAACCTATATCCCTATTTATCTGAATATCTCGAGTTTTACAACACTCGACTCAACTGTTTTAGTCCATTCATATATTGTGAACTTCATATAGTACGTTTGTAACAACCCGACTTTTTTTAGAAAGTCAAAGTACAAGTCAAAGTCAGGTTGTTATTCAGATCTGACATTTCTGGCTTAATTATTGTCTTGTACTCTCGCAATTTGATAATCAATACTTTGTTTAACGCTATTTTATATACTACGATGTATCATTATGTGAAGTAACAATGCGATAAACGCAACTAAATGCTAATCACATCGCTATCGCATCCCAACTCGAAACACAGTATTGGTATTATACTATGTGTGTGTGTTCTTATGTGCTTACTTGTGTGTGCTATATATATGTTTTGGGATGTTATTCGCAAACGCAATCGCAACTCTATCGCAACGTAATCTCAACGCGAACTCGAGACTAAGTTTACTTTTTTGATTTATAGGAGTTATGTTATTTGTGTAACTATTGATTAATACTATCGCATCGCTCATACGCAACTCACTTAAACGCAACGCAACGCTCAACGCACGAAACGAAAGTTGGAAAACTAACCCGCACGAGCCAACCGGTCGAACGACCATTCGATCGAATGGACATCCGACCGGATGACCATCCGATCGAACGGTCGTCCGACCCGTTAACTCTACACCGCCTTTCACCCTTCCACCAATAAATACCCCTCCTGTCATATCAACTGTTCATTAATGTGACAGCTCCGTCCGACCCACGCGCTCTCAGGCTATTTTCTCTCGATTTCTAGCGATTCTTGTAAGTTTTCTTTCTAAATCTTGTACATCCATTTTCATTACACACTTTCTCATCATCTTCTCCATCAAATCTCACATTTTCACCGTGAAATCATTTGATTTGGGCCTGTTCTAGGGTGACGTCACCATGGGTTCTCATGAACACTAAAGTGTGACCTCATCTCACCAAGAACGGTTCAGATCTAAAGGATTTCTACATGTTTTTATACATATTTCATCTAAATCTTAACATTTTCAAACTGTTTCAAACTTTTCTTCAACATCCTTAACTTTTCAACTCAAAACCGTTAGAATCTGGACTCGTTCAGGCTCTCTACTCATTCTCTAGTGGAGAACCGGTCTGATATTGGATTTCTTCTGCAGAGACGACCGATTCACGGGTTGAACATGAAACTCCGTCAAGAACAGTTGAGCCTAATCGAACGGGGTGATTCCCGTCCGATCGAATGAGTTGAACTTGGTGTGGTTTCCGTTGTTTAACACGTCATCATGCCGTCTCCGTCAAACCGTAAAACTTTTCCACTTAACCGATTTTACAAGTTTTTAAACAAACTGATTACCTAATCGGATAGCCGTCCGATCAGACGACCATCCGATCGAACGACTATTCGATGTAGGATCGGGGATTCGATCAAATGAGTCGATCAAAAGAGTTCTAGACCAAATCAGAGGCGGAATTCATTGATTGGATCTTCATTCAGCTTGATATGCACTTAGAAGTAGATTAACTGTTGTTTGTATTGATTTCACAGTGTTACAAGAGCTGGCGACACTTCGGCAGAGCTTCGCTACCGGAATCAGAAAGATGAAGAGATGAACTCACCTATTTATAGGAGTCGCCAGTCCACACGGACCAGACTTCACCAGGTCGTGCGACCTGGTCAGTCCGTACGAACCGGATTAGCCAGTTCGTGCGACCTGGACAAACAACCCTAAACTTCTATTTCTAGTCTACCGAGCTCCCGTCTATCCAATCTAGATTACATGACTCGATATAAGACATAAGACGAAGTCAACAGACATATGCACTAACAAACTCCCCCTTGGATGTTGACGAGTCTTCAATGTATTGAGTCTTCAGTCTTGATCGGTCTTCTTCCTCTTTCCAAAGTATCTCTCTCTGTAAGCATCCTCATCAATCTCTATCTTCTTCTATCAGAATCTCAATCTGGCTCTATCCTATCTCTTGATCAGATCTCTTGATTCCTTAAGCTTATCAGCATCAGCAGCTTCTATCTCGAACATCCTCAGACTCCCCCTTTCGATAAGCTGGGATCGCAGTCTGGAATTCACAATCTGCATCTTTCACAGGTTCAAGAACGTCTCCTGGCTCTTCGTAGCAACAAGATCAGAAACCTGGCAACCTGCACAATTCCCTACCCAAAAGTAAATTTCACAATTTTCAAGATTTAACAAATTTAGAAACCACTTGTAGATATTATTCAACATCAACAATAGTTATATCAAGTTCAAATTAATGACCTTGATTAACTAACATTGATTTTACTGTTAGTTTCTCAAACTTTGACTTCGTTTTTCATTTCAATCACACTCTCCCAATCCACTGTTGTTCATCATGTTTAGCAATTGGAATTTTGAAAATCAGCTTTTCAACATCAGTTGTCGAAAATAAAATGAACTAAAATCTTTTTTATTTTTCAAAATTTTATGCTAAAACACATTCTTTTTGGATTTTTTTTCTTTTAATGAAAAGCAAAAAATAAATATTCACAGACAATACTTTTGTGAGTTTGTGTAAGAGGATCATATCAGTTTATGAGACCAATCACTAACATCGTTGACCTTTGTAGACTTTAAGTTCTAAACGATTCACTTAGATTGTCAGTATACTAATCCACTTAAAATTTTACACAAAGTTCAACCGTTTCGAGATACGAGAATTAGTGTTTTAATGCACTTAACTTATTTATGTGTCCCACCTCAGGTGATTGTATACTAATGATATCTGTAAACGGGTAATGCGAGACCATGAGAGCTTAGGTTAGAACTTCCGTTCAGAAAAAGAGATGATGGCTCGACTTTTAGGTGTGTCCCGTTTGGGGATCTTTTCTTCAACAGCACATAATTAGCATTTTTCAATGTTTCATCATTTTTTATGCTAAGGGTGGGCTTTATGATTAAGGCACTGCAGAGTATTATACGAGGACTAGGCTATTACTTCCACAAAATCAGAAGTATTGGTATAATACCCCAGATATCATCACGCACAAAGACCTAGTATGTCAGAAATAGAAAGCCCTTCAAACAAGATTTTAGGGGTTACCTATATATCCGAGAGATGTTCCCCACGAAATTAGTAAGTATTGATATTTAGGTTTATATCTCGAAACAATCTACTAAGCGTGTAAAAACCTACTGGCATATCATTAGTGAGACCGTTTATCACATTTTAACTTTCCAATTCTTTAGCATGCTGTGATTGTTTACTGATGTACTATCATTTCCTCTTTTTTACAACAAAACTCATTTTTGATTTTTCGATGTTTTTGATTTTTAGATTTTATCATGTTTTTGGATTTTCAGATTTTATCATGTTTTTGGCTTTTTCAAATTTTCAAAATTTCTAAAATTTTTTACTCCCTCTAAAATCAACAATATGTTTCAATTTTTGATTTTCCAGGAAAATTTGAAAATAAACGCAATAAACTGTACAAATAAAATGACAAACTGATGTGAATTGCTTCACTTTTCCATTCTCTTGGCTTAAACAATCAGAACTCCCCCTGACAACAAACTATTTTCCCATTATGATTTCAAAACACTTAAGTTTGTTTTAATCAAAATGGTTGTTCCGGAAAATTAGTTTTGTTGATTTCACACATCATGGGGTTTCTTCACATTGTTTTTCCAACTACCACTTGTAAAAACTTATCACTTGACATTTTTCAAAACAATTTTTAAGAATAATACCACTTGTAAGTCGAAATATCACAGTTGTGAATTTCTCAAGAAATATGCCGATTCCTACTCCCCAATTACCAACCTGGGAGTTCCGGCAAGTCACGATTTTACTTTTTAAAGAATCTCACCCATGCCTGATCGATCATGGGTGAACCATCCTCATTAGGTTTGACAATTTTCGATTCATAAAATTCTTTCACTCCCTTCACCTTCCCATCAGGCATCTTACCAAAAATATGTAACACTTTGCCATTAAATGTTTTTTCAGCATCAAATTCTTCCTTATCAGAGAAGAATTGATCTGAAATCTCAATCTTATCAACTTTTTATTTCAAGTTTCCGTTTGACAATGGTGGAAAATTTTCATCATCCACTGTTGGAACGGAATTCTCATCATTTAGCACAACAGATGGCTCCTCTGACTTTGACGAGTCAGATTCATTGCCAGAACTAACTTCTGAATTTTTAACAACCCATTTATGTTTGTTTAAATTGGCTCTTCTTTTGTAAAAATGTTTCGAACTTTCACCAACTTCGAAAGTCGAATTTTTGAACTCTTTAAATTTTCTATTGGTTGTTCTTTTTTATCAACACAATTCTCTGTCAATTTAGAGTTAGACGAAACTCCCTGTTTTATGTTGGTGGACTTTGGGCAATTCCAGGCAATATGTCCAACCTCTTGACATTTGAAACAGGTTCTTCTTTCAACTCTCGGTTCAGAATCCATCATCACATTCTTTTGCGTTTCGGCGAGAAATTCCTTATTTGACTGTTTCCAGAAAGGTTTCTCCTTCTCCTCTTCAGAACTTGTTCCTGAAACAAATTTAGTTTTTGGTTTATAAATTTTTTTTCATTTTTATGATTTTCGGGTGGAATAAAACCTAATCCTTTCTTTTTGAAATTATTGTTATTGGTTTCTTTCGATAATCCGAACCAAAACTGTAACCCTTTTTCTTGTTCAATCTTTGTTGAACTCTTGACGTGTATTTTTTAGGTTTTTTAGTAAGATTTACATCTTTTATTTTAGAAATATTAATTTCTGTTAATTTGAAAACCTTGTTAATCAGTTCAGTTTTAACACTTCTTATTGGAAATTCTTCATTAGAATATAATTTGTCTGAATCATTCAAAGTATATGCTACTTTGAATGTTTCGTCATTCAAATTATTTTGTGACATCAGAAAATCTTTATTGTAAACCCTTTTGACCGGTGAACTCGAGCTTTTGTCTGACGAACTCGACTTTTCAGATTTAGACTCTGACTTTGACTCTTCATCTTTATCCAACACCTGATCAACCATTTTCTTAATTAACTCGGACTCATGATCATTTTCAGACGCTGTGAAGGTGACATCAATATCATCTGGCAATCCATCGATAGACTCGGATTTCAGATTCAGATTGAGTGCTTCAGCCACCTTTTCAAAGTCTCGGGGGGTATAGCCATCCCACATTGGATTTGGTACTCTGTTATAATTCAAACCATGATTTCTTACCAGAATTTTCTTCATCTTTTGCAAACTTATGAGCTGCCACGGTAGGATAAATGCGATCAACAAAGTAATCTGAACTTTGATAACTTCGAAGTAAAGAATTCACTCTTTCGGTTTCGATCGTCATTGCTGCCAATTCTTGTTTCACCCCAGCAATAATCTCAACGTATTTGTTGATTGCAGTTTGCTTTCGAAGAACTGTTGCTTTCAGAAGACTCTTCATCTGAATATCCTCATCACAAGCTCCTTTGTACAAGTTCACTTTGCTACTTAGGAGATCATATGACTCCTTTATGCTCCTCACATTGTGCAATAAGTTCTCTTTGAGCTTCTCCAATTCATCACACTTTGAATCTTTTTCAGCACAACTTTTGCAAGGTAGTAAACACTTTGTACAAGGTTTTTCAACCTCTACAATCTTTTCAACTTCAACAATTTTTTCATCTTCGACAATTTTTTCAACTATTTTTCCCACCACCTTTTCAATCACAATTGGTTCTTTCTCAACTTCTATTTTCACTTCATTCTCTTCAACCTTGACTTTCTCTGTAGGTTTTTCTTCAACTTTTGCCTTATCAGCTTTCATCTTAACTTCAGTCTTTTCTTCAGCAACCCTTCTTGCTTCCATTTCTCTCTTCAGTCTAGCAGCCCTTTTCTCTTTTAATATCTCGATTTTATCTGTAAAAAACAAATTAAAAGTATAAGTATCCAATTGTTTTCTAGCTCTGTTAATATACTCTTCCTCATCATCAGTGTCTGCATCACTTCCTAAAGATTTAAAAATTGGTTGTCTTCTAGGACTGTTCTTCTTAGATTTGATTGATTCTTCTTCTGAGGTTGAATCTTCAAAGAATCGAGCAACAAATGCTTTAGAAACTGAAGGTCTAGAAAGATCATAATCATCCCAATTGAAATCTTTCGGAATCCTTTCATCTTCTTGATCTAGCAAACCAAAACAAGCTTTACCCTTTGATTCTTTAATAGTATGTGGTTGTTGAGCAACCTGATGATAAATTGCTTTTCTATGATAATCGTTATTTCCAAAAGGATCTTGTCTTCCGGTTGCTTCTCTATTTGTACACTCTCGCTTAAAATGCCCTTTTTCTCGGCAACGAAAACAAGTAACCTTCGATTTGTCAAAACCTAGCTGTAATGTTGCAGTTTCACGAAGATCATCTCTTCAGGTGATCTGTTTGAACTTTTCTGCTCTTCTCAAAACACTAGCTAAACACCACTTGATGTCCATCAACTCAAGTTCCTCAGAATCAATCTGGTCATAATCCTTTTTAGTGAGCATCGGATTGCCAGTTCGTCCAACAACCAAGCTTTCATACGACTCTAACACAGTAACAAGTGATGTCATGTGTTGCTTCGCAATATCTGGAGAAAAATTTTGACCATTTTGAACATTTCATGTAACATTGCATTGCAAAAATTGACCATTAAAGTTTGTTGAACTTTGTGGTTGAGAACTTGGTGTTGAGAAATTTGGTTCAAAACTTGAATAAGACGAAGAATATCCTCTACTCTGATTTGTATTGTTTGCATTTGTTCTGGAAGTACCATCAGCATTGAACGCAGTCTGAATCTTTGGACTCGGAGTGGTCTCAACTTTGCTTCCTCTATAGTATAGACTAACATCTTGTGGAGCACCCGGACTTCTCATCGTAGCAGTTTTTCGAATTGCTAGCTCATGTTCTTCCAATTTCTGGATAAACATACTCAAATTCCTATCTTCAAATTGTCTGTTATGCTTTAAAATCAACAGATATGTTCCCCATTCATTCTGTGGTAATGCATCGGCTAGCTTATCAACCCATTCATCATCTTCTTTCTTGATGTCCAATCTTTTCATTTCCATGACCATATGATATCTCTCAATAATCATTCTTGTTGTTTCACCTTCCATAGCTGTAAACATATCAAAAGATCTTTTTAGTAATGCTCGTTTATTTTTTATCGTATCAGCACTACCCTTAAACTTTTTAATCAACGCTTTCCAAATTGATCTAGCAGTTCCCTCATGTTGAAGCAAAACAAAAATATCTTCCTTTACCGCTTGTTGGAGAATGCTAATCATCATTTTTTCACTTGTGTATTTTAATTTTTCGTCCGGTAAAAATTGACTTAATTGTTTTTCATCTCCAAGTTCATCTTTCGGTAAAGTATAGTCTTTCTCTAAAGAAACCCATGCATCAAACTTGTTCGCTTGTACCCAGTTTTCAAAACGATCTTGCCATCCTTTAAAGTCCTCAATGTTCATAGTTTTGGAGGCTTTTGGAAAGTTCTCGTTTCATTCTCGATACCAACAGTTTCAGCAACAGTAACTGGAGCGACCGGAGCAGTAGCAAAAGCGTTGTAAAACTCGTTATCCATGTTTCGGTGAAAAGATTCACAAAATCACAAAGTTCAAGCGAGCTGAGATTTCAAACGAGCTGAGATTTTGTTGGTGCATCCGTCTGTCGACTTCGTCTTGTATCGAGTCTTGTTTGTATGTAGATAGATCAGGACACGTTGTTCGAGAAAAATTTCAAAAATAGGTTTGAAGGTAATTTCACACGAAATTACATGCTGTAATTTCGTACGAAATTAACAGTGTAATTCCGCACGAAATTAGATTTCGTGTGAAATCTAATTTCGCTTGGCAGGTTCGTGCGAAATTAGGTGGCCTATAAGTAGTGGTGTCTTGATTTCATTTGTAACTTTTCGGCTTGAGTACCGAACTGCTGCCGAAGTGTCGTCTCACTGTAAATCATTGTCAAATCAATCAAACGACAGTTTAAAGTCTATATCTAGCTGAATTGACTTTGATACATTTGTTTCCGCATCTCGTATCAAGCATAAACTCTTCTGAATGACTCATTCGGTCAGTAAAACGATCCTACAAGTGGTATCAGAGCTCAGGAGGAAGAGTTCATACCAATTCAGCTGCAAATTCTGATTTCTACAGATAATGCTCGCAATCGTGTTTTAACAAACCCTTGAAAGTTTCAGACTTAAAATCGGCTTAAAACTTGATTAATTTGACAAAATTCAGCTTGAGATGATGACATCAGCATAATTTCGCACGGAATTAGGACCTTATTACATTTCAGACAGTAATTTCGTTTGAAAAATTCAAGCGAAATTAGTGATTCCCCACCAAAAATGTAATTTCGTTTGAGAGGTTCCACGCGAAATTAGTAATTTCGCTTGAAGTTCTGATTTCGTTTCGTAATTCCACACGGAATTACTATTTCATTTGAAAGGGTGTCACTTCGAACGAAATTAGGGTAATTTCGCTCCAAAGTTGTAATTTTGTTCGAAAAAGGAATTTCACACCAGGATATTTCGTTTGAAAGGATAATTTCGTTTGAACCGTCTGTTTGTGAAATTTTTTAAAACCTAAACATGGAAGAGGAATTTTACAACGCCTTTGCTACTTCGATTACCATTGCACAACACACAATGCTGGAAAATAAAACAGGAACTATGCAGAAACCGCCTAAGCTCATGAATATCGAGGAGTATAAAGGATGGGAAGAACGGTTTGAAAATTGGGTACAAGCAAATTATTTGGATGCTTGGGAATGTGTTGAAACAAAATACGTTAGACCAACGAATGATGACGAAGAGGAGATTGCTATCAAAGATCTTAGTGTGGATGAGAAAAAGAAATACAAAAACGAAAAGATGATGATTAGTTTACTGCAACAAGCTGTTAAAGAGGACATTTTGGTTTTATTGCAACATAGTGGGAGTGCAT
Source organism: Helianthus annuus (assembly GCF_002127325.2). Classification (NCBI taxonomy): domain Eukaryota; kingdom Viridiplantae; phylum Streptophyta; class Magnoliopsida; order Asterales; family Asteraceae; genus Helianthus; species Helianthus annuus. Next base: position 58,061,121 of record NC_035442.2, on the reverse strand, counting down.
ATTAGATTTGGAAAGCGTTAAGATCTAAGTTTGTTGAAAGTCAAGAAATGATTAAGAACAAAAAATCGCTTCTAAAAAAAGAGTTTGATCTATTTCGTGGTTTGAAAACTGAAAGCACAAAGCAAATAATTGAAAGATACTGCAATTTGTTAGTAAACATGAAAAGGGTGAGCATCACAAAGGATAATGAAGAGTTGATTGAGAAACTGGCTGATGCATTGCCACATGAAACTTAGGGCACATACTTGATGATGTTAAGAAATAAGAAAGGGTTTAACAATCTAACTTTGAGCAAGTTCATTGAGAAATTGGAAGCTCAAGAGATGGAACAAAGGAAGATCTCAAGAATGAAGGATTTTGATGGTGAACAAGATATCAGTCTTTATTATAAAGCAGGGTTAAATGAAAAAACCAACATGTCACCAAAGGTTGAGACAGCATTCAATGCTAAGAGTTCATCAGGAAGTTCTTCTAAAGGGTCAAACAACAAAACAAGTTTTTCATCATATCCGTCATTTGATCCAAACTTGTCAGCAACCAAGAATGGAAAGAAATTACAATGCAACATCGTATTGAATCTTGAGAATGATCAGGATTATTCTGATGAAGTTGCAAAAAGTCACATGTCTTTGTTTGGGACTGTGTTGGAGTCGTATGGAAGTTTAGTAGCAGGCCGGATCGGGAATCCAATGCTTACAAAAGAGGATTACGATCAAATTGACGCTGAAGAGATGGAGTTGATGGACATAAAGTGGTGTTTGGCAAGTGTGTTGAGACGAGCTGAAAAATTCAAACAAATCACTGGAAGAGATGACTTCCGTGATGCTAATGTTTCAACTCTAGGATTTGATAAATCTAATCTTACTTGTTTTCGTTGCAGGGAAAAAGGAAACTTCAAGAGGGAGTGCAAAAATCATGAAGCAAGTGGAGCTCAAAATCCGTTCAACAACAATGACTACTATCGGAAAGCAATCTATCATCAAGTTGCTCAACAACAACAACAACTACCACAAACTGCTCATGCCAGGAAGGAGATTGAAGAATCGTCAAAGAGAGCATGTATGGTGAATCAAGAAGATAACAAATCATCAAAAAGGATTCAATTGGGACAAATACGTTTCAGCTGATAACAAGGCATTTTTGATAAATCAAGACGATGAAAAGTTACCAGAAGGCTTTAGTTGGGAAAATTTCAGTTGGGATAATTACTGTCCGGATAAAGAAATGCTAAAAGCCAAAGCTTTTGTTGCTCGAATTGAAGAAGATAGTGATAATGATGATGATTATTATGCAAAAAGAGTGAGGGAGCACTTGAAAATGATGGAAGAAAGTGATAGTGATGATGAAAAAGCTAAAAAGAAAAAGAAGAAAGCTAAAAAACCAGTCAGCAGTTCAAGTAGTGAACAAAGCCATGAATCAATACAACGAATCAAGTAGTGAACAAGCAACAGCTATGAAGACACTTCAGGGAGCTTTCATGACAAAGCAGAAAGTGGTCAACAATTATATTGAGAAATGTGCTGTGTTGGAACAAAAACTGGAAACACAAAGAATTGAAACAGAAAAAGTTAATCGATTGTTAAAAAGGTACTCATGTACTTCTTATGTCATTGACAGGATTTATCCAACTGTTGAAGGGATAAAGGTATTTGAAGACGATGAAGTATCTGAAGAAAAGACTTCTGAAAAGAAGAAAGAAAAGAAGAAGGATACTTAAGTAAAGACATCTGGTAAGAAAAAAGGTGTCAGTTACAACAAGTGTCCACCCCCGCTTGAAAATGGATATTCTCCGAGAAATCCAAATTCAGAAAGAGTCAAAAAGGCAGCAAACTTACAGTGGGAGTTGGAGTCTTCAGTTAACATGCTAGAAAATATTGATGTCACGTTTACATCGTCTGACACTGATCAACAATCTCAATTGATGAAGAAAGTGGTGGATCATGTGTTAGATAACGATGAAATCGAGGAGTCATAGTCGGAGTCAAAATCAGAGTCAGAGTCAAAGTTTGAATCCGACATGTCAAGTTCAAAAGTCAAAAAGGAGAAACGGGTTTACAATAAAGGATTTCTGTTATCAAAATCTAATTTGAATGATGAACCATTCAAAGTTGCATATACTTTGAATGATTCTGACAAATTATATTCTGATGAAGAATTTCCAATAAGAGGTGTTAAACCAGAAATGATAAAAAAGGTTTTCAAATTAACAGAAATTAATATTTCTGAAATAAAAGATGTAAATCTTTCTAAAAAACCAAGACCTTACACCTCAAGAGTTCAACAAAGATTAAACAAGAAAAAGGGTTACAGTTCTGGTTCTGGCTTTCAAAAGAAACCAAACCATAACAGTAATTCAAAAAGAAGGGTTTGGGTTTTATTCCACCAGAAAATTATAAAAATGAAAAATAGGTTCGAGATTTTAAATCAAAAATGGTATTTGTTTCAGGAACATCTTCTGAAGAAGAGAAAGAAAATTTGTTCAGAAAACAGACAAACAGAGAATTTCTTGCGAAGAAGCAAGATGAAATGAAGAATGAATTTGTTCAGAAGAAAGAAACGAGAACCTGTTTCGAATGCAACACTGTTGGTCATATTGCCAAGGATTGTTCTAAGGCAACTCAGTCAAAACAGGAAGTGTCTCGTAAACTGAAAGAAAAGATAATTGAAACTGAACCACCAATTGAAAGATCTAAAATTTTCAAAAATTCAAAAGTTGAGGTAGGTGTAGGATCGTTTGGTGACCCGAACGAGTCAATCAGAGGCGTTTTCGTCAATTACAGGTGCGGAAAACAAGTAAATGACGTAGGAATAGCTTGATATACACTTTAAACTTCCTTTCTATTGATTTGACGATGAATACAGCCTGTTTTCGATCCGGCAGCACTTCGGTACGAAAATCAGGAACCATTACAAATGAGATCGCTCAAGTGGTATTTATAAGGCTTTGGGACCGCTTATTGGACAGGCCCAATAAGCGGCCCAGACACATTTGGAGCGGCCCAAGATGGTTGACACTCGAACGGCCCACATATGATGTCATTCGAGCGGCCCATAATTCTAATTGGTCCTATGAGCGATCCAATCATATTTATCACTATACATACTCTCAATTTCTCATATTATATGCCCTGATCAGACGTACTAAGACTATGACTCGATACAAGACGTAATCAGCAGATGAAATGCACCAACAAACTCCACCTCAGATGTTGATGGAGTCGATTATCGAGACACACCATACTGCGCCTTCACATCTTCAGTCTTGACCAGTCTTTGGGCTTTTCTTCCTCTATCTACAGATTCCCCCTCTCGATTTACTGGTATTCACATCTTCAGCAACATCTTCAGGATCGACGTCTGGCTTTTCTGCATAAACTCTACCTCAGAGTAAATTTCTTTCACATACATATTTTAAACATATGAACTTGCACCAATCCAGATTCTCATTCAAAACAAACACAGATATTTTGATGAACCACTTGACAGGTTAGATTATGAAAACATTTAATTTCACACACACACTCCACCTCAAGAATTGCTCATCATGTTTAGCACTCAGAATTTTGAAAATCAGCTATTCAACATCAGTTGTCGAAAATCTTTTTGAATTTTCAAAATTTATGCTAAAACACACCAAAAATCTTTTTGTATTTTGAAATAAAGAAACTAAAATGCAAAAATAAACTATTTACAAACAATATTTTTGTGAGCTCGTGCAAGAGGATCATATCAGTATATGAGACAAATCACCAACACCGTTAAGCTTTAAACATACTCAGTTATAAACAATTTACCTAGATTGTCAGTATGTTTGTCCACTTAAATCTTCACACAAATTTCAATCGATTCGAGATACGATATTAATGTTTTACAGACTTAAACTTAATTGTGTATCACTCCACTTGAATATACTCCCGTATCCAGATCCCAAATATTCAGTCTTACAGGTGAGTATACCACAGATGATATCTGTAAAGGGGTTAAATGCGAAACCGTGTGAGCTCAGGTCAGAACTTCCGTTCAGCAGAGAGATGACGGCTCGACTTTTGGTGGGTCCCCTTTAGAGGATCTTTTTGTATTTCAACAGCAGCGACTATCAATTTTATTGTTTCATCAGCATGCTGAGGGCGGCGCTTTTTCAAGCATTTGCAGAAAGTATTATCCGGGGACTAGGTCAGTACTTCCATACAGCAGAAGTCCCGGGATAATACCCCAGATATCACTGAGTATAAAGACCTAGTATCTCAGAATACGGGACCTTTCAAACAAGATTTCGGGGGTTACCCATATATCCAAGAATAGTTACCCACGAATCAAGCAAGTTTGATTTAGGTTTATATCTCGTTTCAATTTACTAAATATGCGAAAATCTACTGACACATCCGCAGTAAGATCATTTATCACATTTTGACTTTCCAATTATTTAGCGTGTTGTGATAGTCCACTAATGTACTATCATTTCCTCTTTTATGCAACAAAAACTCATTTTTCAATTTTATCATGTTTTTGGCTTTTTCAAATTTTCTGATGTTTTTGGATTTTCTAAAAATTCTTACTCCCCCTAAAATTCAAAAACATCTAAAGAAAATTGAAAGCAAACTGAACAAAACATGACAACTGATATCGAAACACTTCAATTCTCCATCCGTTTGGCTTAAACAATCAGAACTCCCCCTCACAACAAACTATTTTCCCATAATAATTTCAAAACACTCAAGTTTGTCTTAATCAGAATGGTTTTTCCGGAAAATAAGTTTCGTTGTTTTTACCTTTTGTAAAAATGGGGTTCAAATCATCACTTTGTTTACCAAATTCTTGAATGATAATTAAATCAAGTTCAATTTAATGACCCTGATTTAACCACTTGTAAGATCAACTGGTTCTCATTCTGAACCATTTATAACAATCACAAACATACAACCACTTGTAAGTTTAGCAATTTAAGCTCTTCAAACCTGTTTTTCAACCAATTACCATCTTTTTGGTTGAATTCTCAAGGTGCCGATTCCTACTCCTCGCTTACAAACCTGGGAGTTCCGGCAAGTCCTGCAACTTCACAAACAGATTTAGAAAGATGCCGATTCATGATCCACAATACCATCTTGGGATCTCCGGCAAGTCAGGTTTTCATTCTTGAAAAAATATATCCACCCAAGCCTGACCTTCCTTGGGTGTAACCTCATCGTTTTCATTATTCCTTTCAACTGACCTGTAAACCCATCCTTTGGAAGCATAAAAATCCTGAATGCTTTGGGCCTTACCACTGACCATTTTTCCAAAGATGCGTTTTACATTTCCGTTGAAAGTTTTTTCAACATCAATTTTCTTCTTGTCAGAATAAAACTGATTTGAAATGTCAACTTTTCCGATTTTAGATTTGTAATTTTTAGCACTTAGTGGCGGAAAATTCACATCGTCCACTTTTGAGACTTTCTTTTCAATATTTTTCTCAACACGTGGCTCCTCTGATTTTATGGAATCAGATTCATCACCAGACTTCTTACCTGAACCTTTTACAACCCATTTCTGATTTGTGGCATTGTCTATTCTTTTGGAAGCACTCTTTGAAGATTCTCCTTTTTCATACGTCGAATTCTCAAAGCCTGTGAACTTCCGGGTTGACAGTTCAGTCTTTTCAACAACTTTTTCTTTCAATTTTCTTGAGACTTCTTGATTTGGTCGAAATGTCTTTGGACAATCTTTCGCAACATGGCCCACAGCTTTACACTGAAAACAAGATCTCTTTTCAACCTTCTTCGGGTCTTCTTTCTTCTTCATATCCTCTTGCTTCTTAGAAAGGAATTCTTGATTTGTCTGATTTCGGAATGATTTCTCTTTTTCAGCTTCTGTTGTTTTTCCAGCAACAAACATTGTTTTTGGTTTATAAACTTTTTCATTTTTATAGTTTTTCTGTGGATCAAAACCAAGACCTTTCTTTTTGTGATTACGATTATGGTTTGGTTTCTTTTGGAAACTATAACCACAATTGTAACCCATTTTCTTGTTGATTCTTTGTTGATCTCTTGAAGTGTATTGTTTAGGTTTTCCATTAAGATTGAAATCTTTTATTTCAGAAATATTAATTTCTATGATTTTGAAAACCTTTTGAATCATTTCAAATCTGACACTTCTTATTGGAAAACTTTCATCTGAATATAATTTGTCAGAACCTTTCAAAGTATATGCCACTTTGACTGATTCATCATTCAAATTAGATTTCGAAAGTAAAAATTCTTTATCATAAACCCGTTTGTCCTTTTTGACTGTTTGCTTTGACGCACTGGACCCAGACTTTGACTCGGGTTTTGACTTCGGTTTTGATTCCTCATTGTCATCTGTGTCTAACACCTGATCGACCATACTTTTTATCAACTTTGACTCATGATCAGTGTCTGATGACGTATATGTGACATCAGTGCTTTCTGGTAAGTTATCCGACGACCCAGACTCGCATTTCAAATTGATTGCTTGATTGACTCTTTCTGAATTTGGATTTCGAGGTGAATATCCATTTTCGACCGGGGGCGGACATCTGTTATAAGATACACTCGGTTTCTTACCAGAAGTCTTCAATTTTTCTTCATCTTTTGTCACGGATTTTTCTTCTTCAAATATCTTCACTTCTTCAAAAGTCTTCAAATCTTTCACAACTGGATAAATCCTGTCAACAACAAAAGTAGAACATGAGTAACTGTCTAATAATTTCTTAACTTTCTCAGTTTCTATCTTTTGTGTTGCTAACTCAAGCTCGAGATCTGCACATTTCTTTATGTTATAGTTTGCCGTATCAAGCTGTCTCAGATAAGCTATCTTCAAAGTATTCATTGCTTCAGCTTGTTCACCATCAGAATCAGTATATTTGTTGATTTCTCGGTTCATAGTATCATATGATTCTTTCAGCTTGTGAATATTGTGCAACAACTCATTGTTCTGCTTAATCAACGAATCACAGTTCATGAACTTTTCTTGGACCATGACCGGTTCAGCATCCACTTTAATTTCAAATTCAGGAACTTCTTTCACTGTCCTGCCTGAATTTAAAAAATGAGCTCTTCTCAATTTTTCAGCTTTTGCTTCTTCCTTCAATCTCTCTTCCTCTTCAGCCTCCTCTTGAATCTTTCTTCGTCTCTCTTCAGCAGCTTCCATGACTTTTCTGCATCTTTCTGCACATTTTAGATCACAAGCATTAGCAAAGAAAGCATGAGAAGTATTTTTGGCCATAAAGTCTTGATCTGTACAGAAATCATCCCAAGTAAATCCTTCAGCCAACTTCTCGTCATTTTGTTCAGCTACACACACTTTGCTTTCTTTCGGAAGATATTTTTCCCATGTAAAATTATCATATTTTCCCTCACTAACAACACATGCCTTTTTATCAACCACATCTCTCCCATGAGCCGTTTGTGCCTGATGCTGCTGTGCTGGTTGAGTGATTTGATGATAAATGGCCTTCTTGTGATAATCATTGTTTCCAAAAGGATTCTGGGCACCGGTAGCTTCACGATTTTTGCATTCTCTCTTGAAATGCCCCTTCTCCCTGCAATGAAAACATGTAACTTTAGATTTGTCAAAACCTAAAGCTGAAACATTTGCATCACGAAAATCATCACGGCCGGTAATTTGTTTGAACTTTTCAGCTCGTCTCACCACACTCGCCATACACCATTTTATATCCATCAATTCCATTTCTTCAGCATCAATTTGATCGTAATCCTCTTTCGTGAGCATTGGATTTCCGATCTTTCCTGCAACAAAACAACTATAAGATTCTAAAATCATCCCTAACAAAGACATTTGATTTTTAGCAATATCTTCAGTGTAGTCTTGATCATTTTCAAGGCTTAATACAATGTTACACTGAAGTTTTCTACCATTCTTTGTTACAGAGATGTTAGGATCAAAAGATGAAAATCTTGTGCTGCTGCTTGATCCTTGTGATGCTGTCTTCTCAGCAGAATCTTTAACACTACAAGCAGTTTCGATCTTAGGAGAGAACTTTGTTGAATCAGTAGCACCATGCTTGTAGTACAGACTGATATCCTGCTCTCCATCGTAGTTCTTCATCCTAGCGATCTTTCTTTGCTCCATTTCTTGAGCTTCCAAATGCTTTATGAAGTCCCCTAGTTTCATCTTTTTGTATTCTGCTTTGTTGGACTTCAGCATCATCAAAAATGTTCCCCAGATTTCATATGGAAGCGCATCTGCAAGTTTTTCAATTAATTCATCAGTATCTTTCTTAACACCTAACTTTGTCATATTTCTCACCAAATTACAGTATCGATCAATAATTTGTTTGGTGGTTTCATTTTTTAATCCCCTAAACAAGTCAAATTCTTTCTTCATGAGAGACATTTTGTTCTTTAACATGTCATCACTTCCCGTAAACTTTGCTTCCAATTCTGTCCAAATCGAATATGCAGTTCCATCGTGTTGAAGCAGAATCAAGATATCCTCTTTTATCGCTTGTTGAAGTAGACTGACCATCAATTTCTCATCTCGATACTTCTTTTTCTCATCTGTACTCATCTCTCGAAGTGTTAGTTGCACACCATTTTTAACTGGTTTATCATATGGTTCCTCAGTGTGTTCCCATGCATCCAGATGATAAGCTTCAACCCAATTTCCGAATCGTTCCGACCACACGTTGTAATCATCAATATCCATGAGTTTCGGTGGTTTCTGAGACGTTCCGGTTTCATTTTCAATCAAAGCATTCTGAGTAATCGAGACCGGGGTAGCAAAGGCATTATAAAAATCAGTATCCATCTTTCAAATTGTTCAAAACTTTTCAATAACTTTCAAATATTTGCAATCTGTTCACAAAAGCAACTGGAATATACTGTCTTAATGAGCGGCCCAAAAATTTTCAAATAAGCGATCCACACACTATGTCAGTTCGAGCGATCGCGCCAATAAGGGGTCCAATAAAATTGACTGATAAGCGGTCCGAGCAAAGTCTGAAAGAGCGATCCAAAAGTTGTTCGTACGAGCGATCTAGAAGTTTTCACAAAAGCGGTCCAACTATCAGCTGTTCGAGCGGTTCACAGAGGTCAATTCGAGCGGTTCACACTTGTACTGATGAGCGATCCCACTTAGAACTGGTCCTATGAGCGGTCCAAATATTCAATTTTGAGCGGTTCAATCAAGTAACTTGGAGCGATCCAGATGCTGACATCATCTTTAGAGCGATCCAGAATGAACAAATCACCTAAAATCTTGGTTTCTACTTCGATTTTAGTTCTGAAAACATCAAGGATTTGTTAATTCATGATTTCGAGTGCACTGTGTGATTTTGAGCTTGTTTTGACCGAAATTTTTTTTGAAAAAGTGAAGAAAGTGTAGAAGAATAGAAGAATAGCAGCTAAAATGGCAAGAACTCCTCCTCCTGAGCTCTGATACCACTTGTAGGATCATTCGTCGACCTGTTTGAGTCGTTCAGAGAAGTTCGTATCCGAATTAAGAGGCGGAAACTAATAATTCGGTGCTATTCACGCTGTATTCACTTTAATACTGCTGTTGTATTGATTTCTTGCAAGATTGCACGGTCAGACAGCACTTCGGCAGAGTACCGGAAGAATACACCACTTAATTTGTGCTTGGATCGCCCCTACTATATATAGACTAGCTGGGCCGCTCATACGACATGTCCGTATGAGCGGTCCTACATAGAGCCATATAAGCGGTCCACCTATATTACCCTATGAGTGATCCATGACTTATAATGACACATAAGCGACCCTAGGTTATGTACATATGAGCGATCTATATACAAAACACTATTCTAGGATTCCATGTCATTTCCGATATGCTCAATCTTCATGACTTGATTGAAGACGTAGTCAGCAGACGTAGGTGCACTAACAGTAGGTGAATGTTCGAAGAGGTTTTACAAGAGAAGAGCTAATTTTGACAACCAAAAGTTGGTTGTTAAGAAATCTGATGATAGTTCTAGCGATGATTCTGATTCATCAAAATCAGAGGAGCTATCTTCGGGCGATGAATCTGATTCCACAAAGTCAGAGGAGCCACAGTTTGAAACAAAAAGTGAAAAGTCAGTTCCACCAATGGATGATTCAAATTTTCCACGATTGAGGGCTGAAAATTTTAAACAAAAAGTTGGAAAAGTTGAAATTTCAAATCAATTCTTTTCTGTAAAGAAAGAATTTGATGTTGAAAAGGTCTTTAATCCCAAAGTGAAACATATTTTTGGAAAAATGATTAATGGGAAAGCAAAAGGGGTTAAAGAATTTTATGAAAAGAAAATGAAAGGAAAGAAACTGAGTGTTGGTAACTCGGAATCACCCAAGGCTGGTCAGGCTTGGGTGGATATATTCTTTGATTGAAAAACCTGACTTGCCGGAACTCCCAGGTTGGTAATTGGGGAGTAGGAATCGGCATCTTTCTTGAGAAATTCACAGGTTGGTAACTGTGATATTTTGATGTACAAGTGGTCAATCAGGGACATTAAGTTGTACTTGATTTTCTACAAATGATATTTTTTTTGTAACATTGTCATATTTTTACAAGTGGTAAAGTTGGTTGACAAACCTATAAATGGTTGAAAAGGATGATTAAACAATGTTATGAGTGAACCCCTAACCTACATGTGGTAAAATCAACAAAACTTATTTTCCGGAAAAACCATTTTGATTAAAACAAACTTAAGTATTTTGAAATCATAATGGGAAAATAGTTTGTTGAGAGGGGGAGTTCTGATTGTTTATGCTAAATGGATGGAGAATTGAAGCAATTCACAACAGTTGTCACCTTACTTTTACAGTTTATTTCTTTAAATGTTTTTGAATTTTAGGGGGAGTAAGAAATTTCAGAAAATCCAAAAACATTAGAAAATTTGAAAAAGTCAAAAACATGATAAAATAAAAATGAGTTGTGTTGTAAAAAAAGGAAATGATAGTACATCGGTGGACTATCACAACACGCTAAAGAATTGGAAAATCAAAAAATGTGATAAACAATCTCACTGCAGATGTGTCAGTAGGTTTTTACACATTCAATAGATTGTTGTCGAGATATAAACCTAAATATCAAACTTACTTATATCGTGGGGAACATCTCTCGGATATATGGGTAACCCCCGAAATCTTGTTTGAAAGGTCCCTCTTTCTGAGATACTAGGTCTTTATGCTTAGTGATATCTGGGGTATTATCCCGGGACTTCTTATTTTGCGGAAGCAATGGCCTAGTCCCCGTATAATACTTTCTGCTTGCTTGAAATATAGCACCGCCCTCAGTACAAAAAATGATGAAACATTGAAAAATGCTAATCATGTGCTGTTGAAGAAAAGATTCTCTAAAGGGAACACACCAAAAGACGAGCCGTCATCTCTTTGCTGAACGGAAATTCTGACCTGAGCTCTCACGGTTTCGTATTTAACCCTTTACAGATATCATCTAGGTATACTCACCTGTAAGACTGAATATTGGGATTTGGATACAGGAGTATATTCAAGTGGTGGGAAACGCAAATAAGTTTAAGTCATTAAAACATTAATCTCGTATCTCGAAACAGTTGAACTTTGTGTGAAAATTTAAGTGGATCTGTATACTGACAATCTAAGTGAATCGTTTAGAGCTTAAAATGATTAAAGCTTAACGGTGTTAGTGATTTGTCTCAAAAACTGATATGATCCTCTTACACAAGCTCACAAAAAATATTGTTTGTAAATATTTCGTTACTGCATTTCATCAAAAGCAAAATTCCAAAAAGATTTTCAGCGTGTTTTAGCATAAATTTTTGAAAAATCCAAAAATATTTTCGACAACTGATGTTGAAGAGCTGATTTTCAAAATTCCGAATGCTAAATATGATGAACAAGGTTTGGGAGATTGTTTTTGAAGTAAATATGTTACAAATAACTCTACCTCACAATAAAGATGATGTTTGTTGAAAAAGATCTGCAAGTGGTGTGTGAGTTTGCCAAATCTTTATGTTATAAAACTTATGTTTGTGGTAGAGGATGTGCAGGTACGCCAGGTTTTCGATTCCTGAGGAGTCTGTGTTTTAGGAGAGCCAGGTTTCGATCCTGAGCAGAGTTTGAACCAGGTCACGATCCAGACTGCGATCCCAACTTATCGAAAGGGGGAGTCTGTAGATGTTAAGAGCCAGGTTATGATTCTGGAAGCCTGATATTCACGCATGCTGATGATGCTGATAAACTTAAGGAATCAAGAGATCTGATCAAGAGAATTAGAAAGCATGAGAGTCGGGTTGCAATTCTGAGTCACTGAAGCCAGATCGATATATTGAAGATGAAGAGAAGATAGAGATTGAGGATACTTTATTTTGTTAGATACTTCAGAAGAGTTCGAGAGAAGAATCGATAAAGGCTGAAGATTGAAGACTCGACACCGAAGACTTCGTCAACATCCGAGTGGGAGTCTGTTGGTGCATCCGTCTGTCAACTTCGTCTTGTATCGAGTCTTGTTTGTATGTAGATAGATCAGGACACGTTGTTCGAGAAAAATGTCAAAAATAGGTTTGAAGGTAATTTCGCACGAAATTACATGCTGTAATTTTGTACGAAATTAACAGTGTAATTCCGCACGAAATTAGATTTCGTATGAAATCTAATTTCTCTTGGCAGGTTCGTGCGATATTAGGTGGCCTATAAATAGTGGTGTCTTGATTTCATTTGTAACTTTCTGGCTTGAGTACCGAACTGCTGCCGAAGTGTCGTCTCGCTGTAAATCATTGTCAAATCAATCAAACGGTAGTATAAAGTGTATATCTAGTTGAATTGACCTTGATACGTTTGTTTCCGCCTCTCGTATCAAGCATAAAATCTTCTGAACGACCCGTTCGGTCGGTAAAACGATCATACAGATTTCAAACGATCTGGTATTTAACACGACCTGGAATCAACTCGTGCGAGCTGGACCTAGTTTCACACGACCTGGTAATATCTCAAATGACCTGATACACTCTCACACGACCTGATCACACTTCAAATGATCTGGAGTCACTTCGCACGACCTGGGATTTAAACTCAAACGACTTGGTAAACTTCGTGCGATCTGATCAAATTTCACTCAACCCGTGCGACCTGATTCAAACCTTCAAACGACTTGACTCAACTTCGTATGACCTGAACATACTTTCATGCGATCTGAAGGTTTCTCGAACGATCTGAATGGTTTTTCGAACGATTTGGTCAATTTTATCAAGATTTAGATTGAATTAGGTCCCGATATGTTCACGGATTGATTAAAACTCAATTTTACATGTTATATGTGAAATTCAGATCATTTTAGTCGTGAAAACGTCCTGATTTTCAAAAAATGTGTAGAAGAATGAGTAGAAATGGGAAGAAATCAGTTTTTATCAATGAAAACAAGCTGCAATGGTAAGAACTCTTCCTCCTGAGCTCTGATACCACTTGTAGGATCGGGGATTCGATCAAATGAGTCGATCAGAAGAGTTCTAGACCAAATCAGAGGCGAGATTCATTGATTTGATTTTCCTTCAGCTTGATATGTACTTAGAAGTAGATTAACTGTCGTTTGTATTGATTTCACAACGTTACAAGAGCTGGCGACACTTCGGCAGAGCTTCGCTACCGGAATCAGAAAGTTGCAAATGAAGAGATGAACTCACCTATTTATAGGAGTCACCAGTCCGCACGAACCAGACTTCACCAGGTCGTGCGACCAGCTCAGTCCGTACGAACTGGATTAGCCAGTTCGTGCGACCTGGACAAACAACCCTAAACTTCTATTTTCTAGTCTACCAAGCTCCCATCTATCAAATCTAGATTACATGACTCGATACAAGACATAAGACGAAGTCAACAGACATATGCACTAACATTCGACCAGGTAACTTGTAATCTCAAACACTTAAACAATTTTCAAAACTTCAAAGAATATTAGTTTCAATCGAATAGCCATCCGATCGAACGGTCATCCATTCGGATGACCAACCGATTGAATGACTTTACTTATGCTACAACGAAAACTTCAAAAGTTCAACATTTCACAAACTCACTTACTGTCACACCCTGACTTTTGCAGAAGGGTGGGTTTATTTGGTGTGACTTCTTAATACCATAGCAATCAATAATAACAATGCTATATGATAAAAACAAGAGATATTCATCCATAAATAAGATTTAGAAATAATACCACAACATCATTTTTAAAATGTCGACTCATAAACAAGATACAACCATAACATAATTTAAAACGTGTTCATATGACACAATAAAAGACTTAAATAAAAACATGGTTTAAGGTCATGTAACCCGTCCAGGTAAAGGTTACACCTCCTGAACCTACTACCCTGGATGACGTCTTTATTTAGTACGCAACTTGACACAAATGCAGACACTTGCCAGATCCCTTAGTTTTCCTGAAATACATGTAATTTAAAAAATCAACAAAAGTTGAGCGAGTTCATGTGTAAGTGAGTATGTATAAACCTTTATAATGTAATTGTATGTATTAAAATCCCTGGTATGTAGCAATTTAAGGAAAAAGAGATCACCATTGGGTTGCAAAGCCAATGATATGTGTGAAGTGATGCAGGAAGACTCAAACCTAGCAGATTTCAGTGTCGGGTTCATAGTCACCTCATGGTCCACTCAGCGGACTCAGGAGTGGGGCTCGCTACACCCGAATAGATCTATCACTCATGACCCTCGGTCCTAGAATGAGGATTAATGGCCTTATGTTATACCTACCCACTCACATGATCTTAGTAGTATAAACCCTCCTTAAGCTAATCATACCATGTAAGTAATGTCTGTAATATTTGTCGCATGTATTTCACCCCCGAAGTATAAAACTGAAAACAGTAAAGAAAAAAGGGGGACATGAACTCACAGTATTGCGTCTTCAGTATGTGTAACCCAAGTCTCCTCAGCCAACACGACTACCTACAGTGTACTAACGTCTATTAGACGAACGGGTCGTGCTTTGTCTTAGTATTTGTGTTGTTGAGTTACGTTCTGATATTATTCCAAGTTATAATGATTTTATTTAGTTTTGGAATAATTGTTTATTCAATATCTCTGTATTAATACTTCTCAAGTATTTTAACTTCGTATATTCTTTCCCAAGGAAGGGGGTATTTATACATGTACGCTTTATAATTCCGAAAAATATATTTTAAGTCCCACTTAGAAAATATATTTTAATCACTTGTCTAAAACATTTTAATTCCAACATATATATATATTTTTTCCCAAAAATATTATATTTTACCTCATACACTTTCCAAAGTAATACTTTATCAAAATATACGTATGAGAGTATTTTCCGAAATATACATAAGTTACGTTTTAGCGTGTCGTAAAGCAACAATACTTGTGTAACTTAAATATTTATTTTGTGAGAGCGTTGGTATTATTTTGGAGTCATAATTTCATGGTATTTTCAAGTTATATTATTTTTACCCTAAAAATAATATATCTAGTGCACAGAATAACAAACAATCACACAAGCGTTTTCGTATAAAATATATATTCTAAATATACATTTATCAAATCTTATTTACGAAAATCCACCTCCGGTACTTGGTAATTTTGAAATAAAAATGATGGCGAAGTTTATTTAGAAAAATAAAGTTAAAAATAAATTTGCAAACTCTTGTTAAAAAAATATTTCTAACTGTTGAAATTCTAGAAAAATTTGCCAGAGTTTTCTTTGTAAATGGAGGCGTCCATGCTTACTAGCATATCATTTTCTTTTGTAAAATCATTCAACAATTTTCAATCAACAATATACAAAGCTCTAATTACCAATCTTGACAAAAATAAGCATAAACCATAAACTTATGAACTTGGAAAATTTACAAAAACATGTAGTAACTTACTAGTATACTTAGTAAGTCTTGTTACCTTTAAAAATGTGATTAGTTTCTTAAAAACTTTATTTTTAAAGGGTTCGTATTTTCACAACTTATAGTCAAAATTTCTAAAAATATTTCTTTATGAAATTCCTTTTTACACAAGTGTTTCTACACTTGTTTACCCACTAAAAATATGATTAGTTTATGTAAGATCCATTTCTTAATAAAACTCATGTCTTTCACTTGGTTCTTTCGAAAAACCACTCGTAGATCTTTAGATCTACAAGTTTACAACCCATTTGATCTTTATTTTTCAAGAAAACATGTATGTCTTTCACTTGGTTTCTTTATCAATATAACATTACTTCATCTCTAGTTAGTTTATACTTCAAGACTTTTATTATGTTCTTTAGAGTTCTTAACATTTCACCATTCTTTTTGCTATTAACCAACAAAAATATGAACAAGATGAAGATCTAAGGCACTTACTACTAGCACAAGGCTAGGGGAGTTCAAGAGCACAAAAGTGGTGGATAAAAGAAAACTAGAGCGGTCCTTGAGCTTCCAAACACACCGAGCTGACTTGTATGATCACCTTCACCTTTGGATGCCCTTGGAATGATTTAAGAAGCTTGAAGGATAGTGGTGGTGTGTGTGCTTGTGTTCGGCCGAACCCATAAGGAGAGAGAGAGATGAGTGAAGTTTGTTGATTGTGAAGATGAAGATGAATGTGTGACCCTTGTGCCTTCTTATAATCCCATCTTCACTTTTAACCATTGTGTATAATGTTCTAATATCCAACAACATGATCCATTTTAATATTCAACTAAATCCATGGGTGGGGACACCTATGGTGACCGTTTCCGGGGGGGGGGGGGTATAGGGTTGTGTTTCAATGGGTGATTACAAGTTCTAGTTAGAAACCAAGTGATATAGTTAGTGTCTTACGTGTGTTATTAATTATATAGTGTCTTAGGGTGTTCGGGGAGCCTAACTAGCTCAGAAAAATAAAAACAATGTGTTTGGCAATATTTTTATGTTCCGGGTAAAGTCCGGTTGTTCGGTTGGGTGTTGTCCGTTAAAGTGCTAAATTAATCCATAAAGTGTCTTTTATGTTACTTTTTGTGACACATTTAATTTCCAACGCTTTGGAAAGTATCTAGGACTATTTTGCGCAGTTTTTGCACATTACTAGCATTGTTAAATGTTGAATTTTGTTATTTAGTGCAGAATTCTGCATTTAAAGTATGTTTTAAGGACTTCCCGGCACTATAGCTATCACCTAGTGACACAGTTTTATGGTTCTCACTCCCCTACATTCCCTACTAGTGTAGTATTCTATCTCTAGCTCACACTGGCCTCAAAAACATTGCTTGTCTAGGTGCTGGCATTATCAGCATGTTTCTGGGTTATCCGCTCACTGTGCTAACTGTGCTTTGTGCATCAAGTTTGTCACTAATGTTTGTGTGAAATAAATGGAGTGACAATGTAAAATGTGATGCATATGTATGTATGTAACAGAAAACAGAAAGCAGTTTAATCACAGTTTAAATTAAGCACAGTCATTAAGCACAAATTAAATATTAATTAATTGTACGGATACCTGTAAATGTGAGGGTTGTCACATTCTCCCCCTGTTAAGAAAATTTCGTCCTCGAAATTTGTACTACCTTAACTCCTTATGGTTACGTCACACGTGTGTGTATATGAATAATACCAAGGAAAATAATCACTAAACCGCATTAAACCTTACTCACCTCGGTGAGCCCAAGAATATATAACAATCCGAATCCTATGGTTAAAAGGTATGTACTTTTGGCCTTTGATGACAAAGGTACAAGACGTAATTGACATATAGTCTAGTGTAATCCAGCTAGCAGGGGGGTTTCGCAAAAGAGGAGTTTTGGCAAATAAGATTCTCAAACCATAGCATCCGCTTTAAGATTTCAAAATCAATAACTCAAATGTAATAGTAAAATGGTCTGCTAAACTACCGAGTAACTGGATGGTAAGATTTTGTGTGTTGACATTCTTAAATTTCGAAAGTACACCGAATGAATTACAAGCGAATCTGGTGTATCATTGTCCTGATCCGTAGTTGCATCAGAAATGTTTAAATGGCAAGTCAAACGAAAGTACGTGTAATTTTGTGTGAAACGGTTGACCCTGGTTAGCACAAGTTACAAGTTTGGAATGACATCACAAGGTGTCGTAGTGACATATCTCAACTATAGTGGTGACTAAACCAGTTCACCGAGTTGGAAATCAAATGAACACGTACCGAAACAAGCCAGAAGATTTGATTTACACAATGTCATAGAGTTTTGAGTTGAATATGGAACTTCAAAGAGCCATTGTTTTCGGTCAAAAGTGAGAAAGCAATAAGTACCGCAAGGCATTCAATCGATCGTAAAAGAATCGTTAGGAGGTACACCGTGATATGAAATCAATCTATGTACCTTTGCCTCAACACACAACTGTGTTGAGACCGATTTCATCGTGATAAACAAGACGGATTTAGGGCAAATTATCAAATAATCAATTAAATCCGTGTACGAAGTGAGTAACCAAATAAGCGCAAGCTTAAATTTTGTGTAAGTATCACCGCGAGGTATCGAAATCAATCAAACGATTTAGTGGAGTCGTAGATCCACGACTCGAAACGAAAGAATCTTTGCAAACTATTTGAATATGATGCCTTCAATACATCATATGACGTCTTAAACTGAATATACGAAGTGGATAAGTTCAAGCAATTGAATTTGGTTATGGCGTAATCTGATAATAAACGTATGTATCGATAAAGGAAATCTCGGCATGGTTGCAAAAGAGCCAACAGTCACAATAACATAGGTCTTTCGAATTCACAAATCGGTAATTAAATTAGCGTCCTAATATTTGAACTTAAATGAAGCGTTTGAAACAAAGTGAAGTCTCACACGTAGCAAATGGTGCATTCGTGACAAATAAGTTTCCAAGAAAAGGGATAATGAGTATCTGCTAAAATGAAGAAATGACCAAGTATCGAAAATTAATGCGATGCAACTACCATTAAGGGGAGTAGAGATGCAAACGTCTACTCGCTAGAAGTAAAAGAATTTCGAGTACTTTCGGTTTGGTCAACGGAACTGGCATATATGTCAGGTTAATGGTGTCTGCTTGAGTTAACAGATGTGGTTCCTAAGTACATGTTTCCTAGATTCTCAGAGTTTCGTATTCAGTGTAGAATCGTCATGTGCATCGTATAGGAGACACCTTTCTTGTGTGCGTTTAAGAACAAGTTATTATCCCACAATAGTCAGGAAATACTGGTTGGATCCTCGCAGTTAGTCAAACAAGTAGTTCGCCAAATCCTTAGCAAGAGTCGCCGACTCTCGTTGGCTAGTTCGTCCGGCTCTTGGTTGTTTAATGTTCATTTGAGAGTCATCGTCCTTTCAAGCAGAACTGGGGTTACCCAAAATGGAAATTTTGGTCTGTTATCTTCCTTCTCTATCCACTAATGAAACTACACTGTCAATCCTTGCATTTCTGAAGGTGTAAGTCTCTAGAGTGCATTTACTACAGACGTGACGCCTGTAATCAAATCGATACGAAATTCGACTTGTCGTTGAGGAGGTATTTCTGGCAAATCTTCGAGGAAGACTTTGGGATATTTCTTTATCACAGGAATGTCTTCGTGTTTTGGTTCTTCGACTCCCCTGTCCTCGACATGAGTCAAGAAAACAACACATTCTCTACGCAACATCCTTTGTGCCTTCAAGCAATTACTAATTTGCAGAGGCGTATCCCGCTTCATGAGTCAAGATTGTTTCTTCGTTCTCCATCGCCGTGCGGATATCAATCTTCTATTGATCCAATCCATCCAACTACCTTGTTGAAGTCTATCAATTCACTGGCAGTAGATCAAGCGTAAACTCACGCTTTCCGGGTTCTATCATGCCGTTTCCAGTTACTTCGTTGGCTTCCACTAGCTTTTCCATTAGCTAGTACTTTCATGTGCGGATTATTTAACTTACTTACTACTAAACCAAGTATTCTCTCAATCCCTAGAGATGCGAAGCTAAAATTTGCAACAGTATCTAGCAGCGCAAATGCATAGCGTTGAGTAATATGGGACGTACCGATATTCATGCTTAAATTCTTGGCGTGCTCCCCTAGCTCTGCTACTGAGCTTTTATCCTTGTGCCTGGTTCTTCTTAGGGCAGTATTTTCTGAAGTGCTTCTTGCTCCCACAGTTAAGACAACCTTCAGCATGTTTTTGTTTGTCACTCGTCCTGCCTTCGTCGTTGTCGTTGTTCCCTTCGTGGTTCTCGCTATCATCTTGACCTTTATTTCCACTTTCAATACCTTGTCTACAAGTCTCCTTGGGATGCCCCCTCTTACCACAGTTATCACATTTTCCATATTTACATCACCCGACATGATAACGTAGACAATTGTCGCATTTAAGTAGGATACCTATGTAGACTTTTCCCTTTTTGGCCTTCTTCTTGTTACTCGCCCGAGTAATCATTTTGAAATTTGCGAGCTTTCTCTTGTTATCTCCAGATGACTCTACAGGAGTCTCCTCTTTCTCTTCCACACTGGGAAATTTTCCTTGTCTAATTGCTTCTTCAGTGAGTGCCACGCTTATGCTGATAGCCTCGGTGATCGTTGAAGGTTTAGATGATGTTACGGGCTTAGAATCTGAGGTGCCAAACCCCCGATGAAACGTTCGATCTTCCTAGATTCTGGTTCCACCAAACGCGATGCAACTTGTGACAATTCGCCAAATCTCTGCACATATTCAGCTATCTTTGGACCTTCCATTTTCAGGTTCCACAATTCAGTTTCCAACTTCTGGACTTCCGCCCTGGAGCAATATCTCTTGCGCATTAGTTCCTTCAGTTCGTCCCACGTCAAAGCATACGCAGTAGTCTCGCCCATTGGCTGAACCTGAAAGTTCCACCATGACAGAGCCCCATTTATTAATAGTCCAGCTACGTACGTGACCTGATGTTCTGGGGCACACTTGCTCAACCGTAAGAAATAATCTGTCTTCTCAACCCAAGGCACGAAGGCTAAGGCACCCCCAGTGTCGTCGAATCCTCGAGGCTTGTGGTTCAAGAACTGCTCGTAGGTGCAGCCGCTGGGTGGGTTATTTCCTGAGGTACCTCCGCCGTGTTCGGAGCGAAGGGCCTCGAGTTGTGCGATGGCTCGTGAGATGCGCTCTTGTAGTTCTGAAACTGCTGTTGTCGGCAGAGGGTTGTTGGTATTGACGTTCCCTGGTATCGACATCTTCTGAGAAGAAGATTGGTTAGGTCAGGTCTTATTCGTTCGGCGAGTGCATATAGTTGTTTAGAGGTCATATGCACATGCACATAATAGGTTACCAACCAATCAAGCAATAGTATAATCATAGTATAACCAAGCAACTTGGTAATTATATTTATAGCAAGTAAGCACGTAGCATTATAATTATAGCACACACACATATAGGTCAATAACGCGTTTATCGAAGTCATAGTGACTGAGCTTTCGTTGGTCATTGGTCACAAAGTATTGTCGCATGCTTAATGATGACTGACTTCTCATTATTCCCCGGGCCACAATTGTATCGTCTTCCAAAATGTATCACATCAACAGGGACACAGGGTCACCCTACCCTTGTCCATTAAATATGTTAGTGTATCAAAGTTACGTAGTCAGATGTGGTCTTCAAAAGTCTCCACATTCTCGGCTTATCATTGATGTCCTACCCAGCTGTATGCAATCCGCATAATCCCGAAACCAACTATACTGGTGACTGAGGTGGTGGAAGAAAGAAAAGTTAACTGTCGACATGCGTGAATTCCTCCTCGAGCTTGTATGTACGTCGAAAGGGGTAACTGCTCTGCTGCTTGGCAGTAAGGATGCGAGCATCAAAACCTGGGAAAGGTGTAATAGCAGCAGGTAAGAGCGCAAAAGGAACCTTGATGAAAGTATACTGGCAATAGGCAGGGTGGAGGACGTGGTGTCAGCTCAAGCTCTAACATTCTGCGACTTATATCCTCAAACTGCAGCTAACGTTACAGGTGTACTTGTCTCGTGTGTAGTCTTCACAAAGTGAGGGATGGTAAGGGTCTAATATCAGCATAGTGTATTATAGGAACCATCGAAATGGCTCGTTCAGCGCGGTAGAGTTGAAAGTAGCGAATGGTGCGGCCTGCGAGGTCATAGTAAATGCTGTTGTGACAAAAGGAATTGTTACGCGGGTGCTGACCTGGAGTACCTTCCCGGGGTGCGGGTATGTTTTGAAAGGAAGCGATAGGCACGTTGGCGCAATGGACGTCGGTCTTCACAAGAGCCACATCAGCGGGTGAAGGTGCAATTACAAACGTCTCTACTGATAGGAAGATCATTGGGTGCAGGTACTGGGTCGGGTATGTGACAACTGGCAAATAACTGGTAATTCCGTACAATCTAATCACTATTTTATTTACATAATCTCATACATTTAGCGTAATTTAATTACGTAACTGTGTCGTATACTGGATAACAGTGTTAGGACAAGAAAACAAAGCTAAAACATATGTTGGTCTTCGTCGTATTGCGAAACCAAGCAAACAATGTCCTAAAAGTGTTGGTAGAAAGTGCTGCGTGCACTATTCACGGTTACACTATTCATGCCAGCAAACTGTGAAATTAGACCGAAACACTGAAAAACGACACTCAGATAACATAACTGAGTCCATTTATATAGGAAAACATTATTATGAAAACACATCTTGCAAAGGAACAAGACTTTCCGGTATAACTCCCTAATCTCAAAAATGTCCATTTCGGCTTAAAATATACCCTTTTTAACCTGTCCGAACCTATAACAAAGCATTTCCGGGACTTCGGAAAAATGTCACTTGATGAAAAACACACTAAGACAATAAGATGATATCAACGGAATGTTCATAATCACAAGTTTCCGGTATTAGATCGCTTTGCGTTAATATAGTTCGTTAGCGAACCGACGAACTAGTAGGCGACGTTTTGTCACGAAACAAGCAAACGAAGAATCTGGCGAACTAGTTAAGCAAAATTTGGAACTCGGAATCACTTCCTACATCGTTCGAATGTGAAATAACATTTTGCGACAACGTCCGTCGGTACGCCACAAAAGTGCCGTAAACCCACCGACGACCGAACAAAAGGCATCCAAGGTATCAAGACAAGATTTCTACTAGTTTAGTGGACTAGTTAATATTAATTTATGTTCCGAATTCCTAATTACCCCTTAATGGTGAAAGATACCCCTAATCACCATACTTTGCTTAATTACCAAAATATCTACTTTTTAATGATTTTTTTTATAAAAATAATTCACATGGTACCCCCCCCGGTCAAATTCGGTCAACAAGTGGGTCCCACCCACTTGATCTTGTTTGAATTTTTGCAAGATTTTGAGTATGGTTATGTAGATAGTTGTTGAAATTATGAACCTACACCATTATTTTACCATAATTGAAGACTTACCATTCCATCATTTCCTATCACAGAAAGTGAAACCAAAACTCCTCTCCACCTCTTCCTAAATCTCGGCCAAAGAAGAAGAGCACAAAACCCACAATAAATGACCATTAAACACCTTAATTACTCACTTTCAAGGGTTTTAAAGGTCATTAATGTAAGGAGAAAACATGGAGCTTCATTAGGATCATTTTGGAGTTTAATCTTCTTCTTATTTTCTTGTCTAGATTGTGCAATATTGTAAGTCTTCTAATCACCATTTTTAAGCTTATTATTATGTCTAGATTATAGAAGTACAAGTTGATTATCTTGAAACCAAAGAAAAATATAACCCAAAAACCCTAATCTCAAAGCTAATAAACACTAAATCTAACCATATTATGTGTTGTTATGTGTAGATTAGTGTAGTTAGTTTGTGTGATCTTGTTATTTATGATGACATTTGTTAATATTAGTGAGTTAAAGTTCATGTTTATGACGATCTTGTGGGTATATTCTTGTAGTATTCAAGATTAGTGTTCATCTCACCATGATGAACATAAATATATGATTTAAACATGGATATGTTTAAATCTTGAAGGATCATCATACTCACTTTCATGAGCTAATTATATAATTTCTAGATTTCATAAAGAAACAAGTGTTTAAATGGATTTAACACTTAATTTTGGAAGTTTATTAAACTTTGTTCTTACAAGTTAAGTTTAATAACTCAATTTTTATGAAATATCACCATAAAAAGTCTAGTAATCAAAGGGGTTAAAGTGTGAAACTTTATTTGAACATATGGCAAAAATGATGTATTTAAAAGTCTAGTAAAAATATAAAATTATTTGTCATAATCAAGTTGTTAGAATACACTTGTTAAGTTCATGGAAATGAGGGTTAAAGTGTATGTTATCTAGTATAAAACGTTGATACATTGAAACTTGATTTGAAAAATTGATTGTGATTACGATTCAAACGAGTTTTTATAACATGGGAAATGTCATAGTTTTAGGGGAAACTATGGCGAATATTTCTAAAAATCTAATCGCGATTAAAGAGGGGATTAATGGGTGATTAACAAGGTTAAACGCGATTAGTGGTCATAAACGTCATTTTGGAAACCCTAATGAGAATATTTAAGTCTTAAATATTCAATAAGTTTTATAGACTTAAACTTATTCTTTTACAAAAATAAATGGTTAAAAATGTAACCATATATGTATATATATATATAATTTTTGATAAAAATTATATTTTTGGAAACTTGTCAAATGCATGTAATATGTGCTATATGTGTATGTATTAGATACCTATAGGATGATCTAAATAAATACGCATACATGTTCCTACATGGTCCAAGAAATGCTAGTAAATCGGACAATTAAATAAAATGGCCGAAATGGAAATACATAACACTTGATGATGACAAATTGGGCGTATCGACATCGTGAACAAGTTACCACAAAGTCGAGTGTAAAATAACATATTTTGGACGTTAAAACGATCACATATATAAGTGACCTATAACAAGAATCCGGAAAATCGAAAACTATAAATGTCACACCCCCAAAATCCACCCGCGGAATATCACCGCTTGGAGGCGTGACGTGACCAGGATCAAGCCATCAATCATATCAAACATAGCATTTAAGTGTAAAAGTAGAAAATGTATTTCATCGTGACATGACTGATGTTCATAACCAAACATTATTTAAGTAGCGGAAACATAATAATGAAAACCCAAAATAAGTTATAAGTTCAAATATTGTCCACGATCCGTATCCCACAACGACCTGCTCCTCCTTGTGCAAGCTCCATTAGTACCTGAGGTCCTGCAAGGCATGCAGCAGAGAGTCAACAGCTAGTTGAGCGAGTTCACAGAAAGTAAATGCGTAATAGTACGTTCAGGAGTATCAGGTGGCTCTACTGGGCCAGTATAGGTTCCTATTGGTGGGGGCTTCCCATGTTATTAATCCACTAGACTGTGCGTAACCATAAGTGTTCTTCATATCCCGAGAACAGTAATACGTACAAGTTTACGTAGGTTTTACGTAAGTATCCTTCACAACCGAGGATAGGGGTACGCGGGGGTTTACGTAGGTTTTACGTAAGTGCCTTACACAACCGAGGCAGTAGTGAGTATCCGTTCACGCAGGTTTTACGTGAGTATCCTTCACGACCGAGGATAGCGAGTAACTTAGTTATACGTAGGTTTTACGTATGTGTCCTGCACAACCGAGGACGATGGTATGGTAGTCTAGTAACAATGTCCGTATGAGTCTATTCAACCTTATCCTTATCAATCCCATTCCCAACACCCCGGGAATCCCATGCCTTGGTAAGAGTGTGAACTCACCTTGGGTTGCTCGGCAGATACACACAAAAAGAGTTTCTTGAACTAAAAGTGGTCAACCACGTCCTAACAGGGTTACCATACAAGTCAGGTTTGGTGTTCAAGTATTGTACGTATGAATCACGCAAGTTAACATGTTAAAAAGCACGTATAGCCCATGGCAAATCACATAGTACACGTTAACATTTTAACAACAATAGTAAAGCACTCATCATGTCTAATTTGTACGATCCGAAAGACATAGTCCACTACACATCGGCCCAATAAGATTTAACAGTCCAATTAGCAGATACGTAAACAAGTCCAGCTACCCGGCCCAGACAATTGGGCCCGTGACAGTGCAAGGCCCAAATCCGTGTGCATGTGTAACTGGTCTCGAGTCGCAACAAGAAGGTCCCGAGTCGCAACGGGACTCGCAACCCTGGTCTCGACTTGCCATGGTCCGGTTTCGAGTCGCAATGGGACTCGCAACCGTGGTTTCGGCTCGTGCTGCTGTGTGTCGGTGTGAGGTCCCGAGTCGCAACGGGACTCGCAACCATGGTTTCGGGTTATGCTGTTGTGGTCTCGAGTCGAGATTGTGAGGTCTCGACTCGCAATCTATGTCGCAACTAGGTGTGTAACTGGTTTCCATAATTCATGCAACAATTATTCCGTGATATCAGCTAACAAGTTTGGCAGTTTCACAATCCGATTAAACAACAATCAAAATCAGAATCAAGCATATTCAATCAGCCCTAATCATCATCTAATCAAGAACAATAACAGTTCAATAGTCTATGTAACATATATTCGGATCATGTGATTTACGAATTCAGGAACTAGCATGCAACCCTAGTACCATGCCTAAGAACATTGTCTATTAATTCACATGAACATGTAGCCGAGATTACCAACATACTCTGATTTACTTAGCACATAAACAGGTTACAATCTAAATCATATAACATAACAACGGGTTACATCTAGCACACTAACCGATTTGCATGAACATGAGCAATAGTATATATGAATCATAACATCAATCGAGCATGAACACAACCATAAACACACTAACCGATTAATGGTAGTAAGAGGGTGATCCGAATAAGAGAATGATCTTCGATTGTCTTGCCTTGTGCCGTCGAGTTTTAGCGAGAGAGAGAGAGAGAGAGCGTTTGGTGTGTGTGTGTTCTTGGTTGCAAAGTTGTGAAAAACTAAAACCCTAAAGATGTGTGTGAACATGTATACGTATGGAATGGAAGTGGGCCGAAACCCCCACTTGGGCTACCTCATGGTCTCGAGTCCAACTACATGGACCGAGTGGGTTTGTGCAATTGAATAGGTGTTGTACAATTGGGCCGTTTATAAACATACACACATTCACAAGCACGTATTAACATAACATTCATATAATCACCAAGTTCACATAAACACGTAACGATACACAAGGTAGGTTCAAGGTACGAGTTGTCACAATAAAAATTACCAAATATTTTTCATAGGAAAAATGAACTTATTTAAAGTTTACAACTTGGTAACATTTTGGTAAAGAAATTGCAAGATTATGTTAATGGACTCATAAAGTTAGAATTAGGCCTATCAAAGCTAGTAATGGACTAGGCCCAAACTCCTTAATACATGGGCTAGGGCCCAATGGCAATATAACATGGGCTCGGCCAAATAACAATATAACATGGGCTCGGCCCAGTAACAATATAACATGGGCTTGGCCCAGTAACAATATAACATGGGCTCGGCCCAATAACAACAAAACATGGGTTAGGCCCAATAACAATAAAACATGGGCTCGGCCCAATGACATGGGCTCGGCCCAATAACATTAAAACATGGTTTAAGTACGATAACATAGATGCCATGGGCTCGGCCCAATGACATGGGCTCGGCCCAATGACATGGGCTCGGCCCAATGACATGAGCAAAGGCTCAATGACATGCGTGCACTGCACGAGGACGTGTGAAGAACGAAGCCGATCACACTTAAGTCAATACACATAGAATACAGGAATGCGCTTATAAATTCAATACGTGTAGAATCTATGTATACATATAACAATCGAGCGAGTAAACTATCAACGCTCTAAAATACAAAGTTGTTCAAAAAATGACAAACGAGAACATAATAAAGAATTCAAGATGAACAACTTGTACGAGGTCCGAAAGACCTAGTGTCTAACGAGATTAGTACACTTGTAGGTTATTGACACGTACGGACGCTCACTTCGATATCATAATACACGGAACGCAAACTTGTGAGTTCATGTCCCTCCTTTCACTGATTTCAATGTTTTGTTTTCAAAAACATCGAGGGGAAATACATGCTAAACTATTGGTATGTTAGTTACGGAGTAGAAGATAACATGATCAATGTGCATAATTAGGATGATAACATTAGTAACCATTAATCACTTAGTGACCAAGGTGCAAAAGGTGTAGATCTATTGGGCTTGAGGCACGCCCCACTCCTAGTTGTTAACCGTGGAGTGCTTTTGTGATCCCAAATGATAACAAAGTGTTCTCGGTTTGGTTATTTACTTATGGTACATTGTCAGGGGCTCGCTACCCACTGATAGATCCTTAACGGACTCCATGAATGAATCAGAACATACCATGATTACAAGATTTCATTTTCATGAATACTACGATTATAGGATTTTATTTTCATGAATACTACGATTACAAGATTTCATTTTCATGAATACTACGGTTACAAGATCTCAATTTCATGAATACTATGAATACAAGATTTCGTTTTCATGAATACTACGATTACGTATGATAACAAAAACTGCATGAACTCGCTCAACTTTTGTTGACTTTTTAAAACTACATGTATTTCAGGAAACAAGTCTTGAGCCGGTGATACATGATTGGATGCAATGATTACCTTTCTTACGTCACACGCAACACGCTTCCTCAACTAGCAGGGTGTGACAAATTGGTATCAGAGCTCCGATTGTAGTGAACCGGGGACAAACTTTTATAAAGTTTGGTCTACAATCACCAAGGGCTCTCACATGAAAACAAAGTTGATAACATTACATAGATGATTTCAAAAAGTATGACAAAATGACAAAAGGTTTTCATTGTGTCACTATAACATGAGGATCTATCACGCAGGCTCAATCATAAGTAACTGATATGGTTCAATACGAGTTTCGTCTATACGGAATAGACTTGAAAACACTAAGGCTTACATGTGAAACATGAGAATAAAAACAACATGAGATTTAGTGATTAATTATATATGTATAATATATTTATATATGTGTTGTATGGAATATTTGCCATGAATGAAAATACCTTCGACTATGAATTCTATTATCACACTTAACTCACTCGATGAGAATGACGACCTCGCGTCTATTACGAAGCCTTGGCGGAAGTGGTCCCTAATTGAGACCCTAAAGCATTGATTCCGTGGAAGATGGTTGCTTCCCTCGGGTAGTATATGTCTAGCTTCGGTTGTGACAATGAGGCGAAGGTGGTAGCCTTGGAAAACAACTCTACTAGTGGGAAGAGGTCCCTGAGATTCATAAAGGTCATGATTGATTACATTCTTGTTAAGGAAAGGAAGATGAGGTATTCATCTTGAAGGTTCCCCTCCAGTGGTTATTATTATGAATTCTTTTTAAACTAATGTTGTGCCCTTTCACGAATAATGACAAGGGGCATTGGCACGTGGACCTGCACGAAGGTCCCTTCTATGTTGAAGGTATGTAGACAATAGACTCCTCTCTCTGACTGATCGTCTGCTTTGAACGAGAGACATTGGGGTGACCATGTAAGACAATTTATTATTACGGGGGCCCACGTAATAACAACTTGTAGTGCATGGGAATCCTAGTGGGCTCTGCGGGTCAAACCAAGAGATCACTATCCATTCGAAGTTCTTAAGTTGTTCAAATTCTATCTAGTAGAACACTAACCGGAATGGTTACTATAACACTCTACGATACAGGAAGACTACACGTATTGTTTGCACTTAACATTCGATCTATAACACGAGTCGTCTGAGACTAGTCATCGAAAGCAAACAAAACTCGTTAGCCACTCATGGAGGATTTTTCCTCAACATTCTCGAAATTCTTGTACATGGGCTGGTTCTTTGGTGTCTATGACACCTTACCTTATCTTAGTTATCGAAGATGATTACATTAAACTCTGTCGTTTGATATTTGTCTTATTCCAAGGGATACTATGGCATGAGCCAAGCTAGAACCCCTTAATTGTATTATTCGACATCTATGGAAACTATAACAATTTTGTCGAACCTCGTGGAGCTTAAGGGGTATCAATGCATTTGTCACACGGGCTAATGCGGCGAAGGATTTTTCCCACTTTGGACGATTGTGATCCAGGAAGTATGGAATACACGTTGTAAAAAAAGATTGGAGACGACCGCTGGGTTGGTTTCTCCTCCTCAACGAATTACTTCTGTTCCCATTTAGGCATATGGCTAATACACTCAAGAGGTACTATGCATTTTGGAATGCGTTTATTCATGAATATCGTTGTTCAAACATACCTAAGCAATGCTGTCTTGTGGTTTCCATGACCAATCACATTCTTAATTCTTAGGCGCATGGTAGGCTATATCTGTCCAAATAAAAGCCTAGACCCAATGATACTATGTATCGGAAACAACGTGGTGTCGACAAGAAAATCTACGCCTAGAAGAGGGTCAGTTAATCAGCACCCTATTATTAAAGTTGAACTAGAGGTCATATGGAACAATATGAGGTTGTCGAGTCGACACTAGTGATGGTACTGATGGTACCGGTAGTTCAAGTGGTTCAAATCCCGATGGGACGAGAACGAGTGGCAATGCCACACTTGGAGATGCAATCACACCAGATTTTAATCCTAAGGCTTTTCCAGATTATAAGCCGTGAGACCTCATTGATATGGAAGGTGCGGTGAGTTCTATCCGCTAGATAAAGACAAGGAAGTCAGTTAACCTTGCTAATAAATGTACTCCTAAGTAAACGTTTTGGTAAACGAATAGCCTTCTGTTGAATGAGGCGTTAACTTGGTGGAATCTCCAAGTGCAAACTATAGGGAGTAATACAACAAAGAGGTTATTGTGGGAAGAACTCAAGAATCTTATGCGAGAAGAGTATTGCTCCCTAGTGGAAAAATTCCATGTTTGGGAACCGAGCTCTAGAACTTGATCATGATTAGAGCTAATGTTGATAGTTACCCTGACGCCTCTACAATCTGGCAAGGATTGATTGCATATTGGATAACACTCGAATCTGAACGCACTGAGCGCTACATTTGGGGTTTAGCCCTGAGATCCGAATCATGATCACATCATGTCACCCTACCTAGATTTATTTTCAAGTAACTCTCTCAGTTAGTCTCACCAAGGATGTGGTGAGGATGGGGGACTGCCCAAGGAGGGTGTTAAGAGAAAGAGAAATCCCGTGACAAGCAAAGCGAAGGGGTACTGCCATAATCGATGCTCTCATTAAGAAGTATGCTAATAACTTGTCAAAATTCGAAATGAGATAGGTGAAACTTTCATCATGAGGGCACTTGCAAAAGTGACAAGAGTAGCAGTGTGGTGAGACTTGGCACAAAACAGAAACTAATGAGTTAGCTATATTTAAGAATGAACGAGGTGGTTATTACTATGGCAAGGAGGTCACTACGAGCATGGATGGTTAAGGATGAATCAAGCTAGTGAGTAAGCAAGTCTTGGGGTATGCTCTACCTTACAACCATCATGTATCAATTCTTTGGATACCAACGTCGGCTTAACTTAGTGTCTTTAGATACTAAGCATATACACGAATTAGAGTCATGTAGGTCAAACATGTCTTGCTCTATCAAGTTAGCTAATGAGGAATTAGCAAAGTCAAGTGAAGTCATTAAGGGTCACCGATATGTTCCTATCAACCGACCCGTTGCGTCCGTGTTGTTTAACACCGTTGTCGGTATTAGCTTCATCCCCATAAAATTCAAAGTATGCTTGGCCGAGTCAAGTAAACAAGACGTCCTCCCATTCAATAGGATTGACCAATGGTAAATTAGTCAAGTCAGGAAAGACATCAAAGAACGCACACTCGAACTTGGAGCACGAAAATTCAGTAACGACTTTTCACTCATTCAATTAGGTTGTTACGACTTAACTTCTGGCATAGACTGGTTGGCCGACAACCAAGCAGAAGTAGTTGTGCTGCGAAAACTATTATTCTTTTTCCCCCTGTCTGACAAGAGAACATCTTTTGGTGCACGGAGAGAAACACGACACACGGCTGCTGACCAACAACTGTATGAAGGCTCGGAAGAATGTAAGAACAGGATGCATCGCCTTTCTTGTCCATGTGGTCGACAAGAAGGCCGAGTAGCGCAAGGTGGAGGACATCCCTGTGGAAAGGGAATACCCTGAAGTCTTTCCAGAAGACTTGCTGGGACTACCTCCGCAGGGACAAGTCGAATTCAGTATCGATCTTGTGCCAGGAGCTGCACCGGTGGCGAAAGCTTCATATAGACTCACACCCTCGGAGATGCAGGAATTATCTACTCAGCTTCAGGAAATGTTTGAGAAAGGATTCAATATGTGACAACTGCCACTTTACGGTAACTTTTCACACTTAAAATACTCATTTTAGCTACATTTTTAGCTACATTTTTTATTCATTTTGAACATCCGAACTGCTTATTTCGTGACATACACATAGAATACTCAAGGAATACTTACTTAGGATGCATATGACTCATTTTTATTAAGTACATTTGGAACAGTTTAAACAATGCATCGAAACTACTAGAAAAGCACCTAATAAACTAGTATTCTGACGAAAAAGCAGAATCCGCAGAAAATCATCTAAACGACA
Organism: Helianthus annuus; assembly: GCF_002127325.2. Classification (NCBI taxonomy): domain Eukaryota; kingdom Viridiplantae; phylum Streptophyta; class Magnoliopsida; order Asterales; family Asteraceae; genus Helianthus; species Helianthus annuus. Next base: position 58,028,651 of record NC_035442.2, on the reverse strand, counting down.
TCTTTAGGACTTAGACGAAAGTCCAACATCTTATATATATTAAACCCTAACCAGGAATACAAGGGTTTGATTTAAATCCTTTCCGAAGTCCGATAACACTAAAAATTGCCCGAAAAGCACTAAAAGCGATGATTTCAACATTTTTCCGCAGAAATTCTGCTGAAATCAGCTTTCTAATATTTTTACGACATGTAAAAATATTATTTGACATATAATTCATGTGAGGATACATTCGGGTAATATCCGAGCCAATAACTACATCAATTCACACATGTTTCGCAACTTAGCGTTCAAATAACATCTAACCGAAACAATTCGAAACAAATGTCCGAACGATATCAAATCTTTTTTTTAATGGTCATCTAGTGTTAATCGGATCATTTTGGTCTAGTAATGATCATTTAACACCCTTTAAACACTTAAACACTTATACTTATAAACTACCTAAAACATCTAACTAAGAACTCTAGCATTTTTACTAAGTAATTCAAGAAGGAAAAGCAAAGGGAACCCCCCCCCCATTCACGGTTGCAACACCCCTTGTGGGCCCCACTTTTCTTTCAACTTGTTACCAATAATATCTAGATATTTACTTCATGTTGCAACTTGATACAAGTGGTGAAATGTGATCATTGTAGCAACTAGTTACCTTCTTTTTCTAACCCTTTCATTCATGCATTTCACCTCCTATCTTCACAGCACCAAAAGCTCCCAACAACACCCCATTTTCGGTCAAGAACACCCCTCCCCCATCTTCATTTTCAAGCCACTTTCATGATGATCAAGATGCATTTTCATGGAACTTAGGAGGATCTAAGACAACCACAAGTTGAAGCAAGCATTTCCATTCATCTAAGAGCTTTCAACCATCAAATCTTCATCTTCTTTGCTTCTTATTTTCACCTAGATCATCCCTAGCCAAGAGCTAGAAGTGAGACTTCTAAATCCTTTATTTTCATACTTGTTTATGTATTTATTGTTAAAGAACAACTTATAACTAAAACAACAATACAAAACAAGATGAAAATATAAAGAAGCAAAATAATAATCATGATATAAAAGTGTGTTTATGTTGTGAGTTAAAGATGATTACTTGCATATTTGATCTAGTTTTGATGATTAGCATAAAAATAACTTGTTAGATGATGTTTAAAAACATAATCTAACAAGTGTACATGAAAATGTTTAAGGGTTTTGTTAAACATAAATGTTTAGATGGAGGATCATGATCTTTGATTTTGTTAAAGTATATAAGGTTGTTAACAAAAAAAATAATGCTTTTACAAGTTATAAAAAGAAAACATACAAGATGGGTTTTTATGAAAAGCTTGTTAAAACTAGAAGTAAAATATGATTTTTGGACTAGTAAACATATGTAAAGATCATACCAAAACCCTACATGATTACGAGTTCATCTTGATAAGTTATGTTATAAATCTCATATGTTTTTATTAAGAAAAATATGAGAAGATTAGTGGTGATTTTATAAGAAAAAGATGTGTTTTTATTAAACATGGCAAAGTCCATATTTCTAATAAAATATGGCCAAGTTTTTCTTAAAAATCGTAAGTTACAAAAACTATTATTTTTGACAAAATCTTTATTAGATTAAAAAGATTTCAAAGAATAGTTTTTATAAAATCAAAGTTTGATATAAATATATATTTTTGAGAAAATATATATTTAGTTAACTTAACAACTTATGTGCTATGTGTCATTTGTTTGTATTAGTTATATTTATGATAACTAGGAACTTGAATACAATGATACAAATGAACACAATGTACATTTCGACTAAAGTCTTACAAGACTACATTTAAATACATCTTATAAACACCTTACGGACATTCCGAGCTTTCAAACACAACTTATGGTCAAAACGGACGACGGGCGAATCTATGAACATCTCGCCATTCCGAGGAAGTTACTACGACGTTTAGGCGATCTTTCGACACGAATACATACACATCACCGAAAACAATATCCGAATGTTTTGAAACTTATAAAAACTATTGTGTATTCTTTTAACTAAAAAGCCTATACTTAGTAATTTTTATAAAAATGAAAGAATATATTTTTAACAAATGGGCTTCTCTTATAACAAATGGGCTATTTTTACAAATGGGCTTATCATCCTAAATGGGCTTAACATAAATACATGGGCTAAGCCCAATACCAAAACTTATGGGCTAAGCCCAATACCCAACATATGGGCCAAGGCCCAACAACATAAAGCCCAATAACATTTGGGCCCAACACTATTGAGGCCCAACACTATTTAGGCCCAACACTATTGAGGCCCAACACTATTTAAGCCCAACACTATTGAGGCCCAACACTATTTAGGCCCAACACTATTTAGGCCCAACACTATAGAGGCCCAACACTATTTAGGCCCAACACTATTTAGGCCCAACACTATTGAAGCCCAACACTATTTTGGCCCAACAACATGAATTCTTGGGCTAAGCCCAATGACATATAAATTGGTAAAAATACAATTATACAATTTATTCATACAAGACATGAAATCCAGAGGACAAGACCCGATGATACAACTCACGAGATACAAGAATATATATTTGGCGAAATATATACACTAAACAGTTATCAATTAATACATCTAAGACACAGTTCAATGAATAACAAAGACATACAATTCTTAACACATATTCAAGATAAAAGACTTGTACTCAAGTCATTACAAGACCGAAGTGTCTAACAAATATAGAACGTTTGTAGGTGGTGATACTATTCAGGACGACCGTACGTCAGATCACAGTTACTTACCATTCACGGACGCAATTCTGTGAGTTCATGTCCCCTATTCATTTAAATGTTTTACAACTTTACAACTATCGGGGAAAATACATGTTCAACGTATGTTAAAGTTAGGGAATGAAACACCTTAGATCATGTGCGAATTAGGGTTATACATCTAAGCATCATTAATCCAGTTTAGACCTAGGTACAAGTGGTTAGATCTAATGGGTTTTGGAGAGCCCCACTCTTGGTCGTGGACCCATACGGAAGAGTGCTTTTGTGTCCCAGTCGATAGGAATCGGCATAAAATCGTCTAGGGTTGGATTGCTTCCTTTTTTGTCACACATATTAATGTCCTCGCGAAACATTAATGATCAACGATTTCATTGACGCTTTACATACTACATCATTACATACAGATACATTTTATACAACTCACATTTTATGGATACATTTTATACAACTCACATTTTATGGATACATTTTATACAACTCACATTTTACAGATACATCTTATCCAACTAAACTGCATGAACTCGCCAACTTTTGTTGATGTTTTCAAACTTAACATGTATTTCAGGGAATTAGTGGACCATGCAGACATTTCAGTCAAGGAAAGCAAGTATCAAGACTCCATGCCACCATTTAAAGGGTTTGCCCGTTATATACCGCCTCTTTGCGGTGATATAGTGGTCAAAGCCTTGACATTTTAAGACTTACATTTCGAAGTATAAAACAATGACAACTTATTTTCATTTGATGGTTTGTAACCAATACATTTAACTTATTTGCGTTCTTTTGAAACGATTATGACAATGGCATTGGAGCTTGTTTTTATTCATTTAGTATGTTCACTTATATTGTTATGCAATGAGAACTGATCAGATCACACCTCGCGCTTCCGCTACGAGCGGGTGTGACAGGTTGGTATCAGAGCATCGATTGTAGTGAACCAGGATTCTTTCTCGAGTCTAAGTCTACAATCACTAGGGACCTCTCACGAAAACCTCTTGTTCATGTTGAACAAATTACAAATAAAATTGGACAGGTTAAAAGGTTTTCATTGCATAAACATTTTTCATGGTCCACTACAACAAAAATTCACTTCACATAAATCAAGCGAGGACATTTCCATGGGTGAAGTCTATGAGAAGTAGACACATTACATTAACAGACTATGTGCCTACAACGCATTACATTATCATTTTACGCATTATAAACAGTTTACAAGTTCAGCTTATACAAGATAGAAATCCTTGTTAGATAGGATTTTATATGATTCATTTATATATGTGTTGTACGAAATACTTTGGCAAGAACGAAATGCCTTCAACTTCGAATTCCAATGTCATCCTTGACACACATAACATGGTTAAGACACGACATCTTTTACACAAGACAAAATACTCTATTTCAAAACATAACATACTTTATACAATACATCTTCTATGAGAATATCGACCTCACGTCTACTGCAGAGCTTATGGCGAATGTGGTCCCTAAGTGACGCCATAAAGCATTGATCCCGTAGAAGATGGCTGCTTTCTCACGGATGCTGAGAAGCCTGACTTTAGTAGTGATGATGAGGCGGAGGTGGCAGCCTTGGACAATAACTCCATTAGTGGGACGAGGTACCTGTGGATCATACAAATCATGATTGACAACACTCTTGTCCAGTCCAGGAAGATGAAGTACACATCTTGAAGGCGCCCTTCCAGTTGTTATCTTTACAAATTCTCTCTATTTTTATTTCATTTAACGCCGTGCCTTTCCACGAGAAATGTCAACGGACGTTGACACGTGAACTATCACGAAGGTCCCTTCTATGTTGATGGTATATATAGACAATAGTGTCCTCTCTCTGACTGGTCGTCTGTCTTGAACGAGAGAATGCTAGGGTGACCATGCAAGGCAATTTATTATTACGGGGGCCCACGTAATAACAACTTGTAGTGCATGGAAATCCTGGTGGACTCTACGGGCAATACTAGTGATCACTATCCATTCAAAATTCTTAAGTTGTTTAAGTTTAAATCCATTAGAACACTATCCGACATGGTTACTATAACACCCTACAATACAATACAGGAAGACGATACGTATTGTTCGCACCTAACATTCGATCTACAACACGAGTTTTTCGAGACTAGTCATCTAAACAAACAAAACTTGTTAACCACTCATGGAGGATCTTTCCTCAACATTCTAGAATTCTTGTACATGAGTTGGTTCCTTGGTGTCTATGACACCTTATCTTATTTACTGGAAATGAATACAATAAATTCCGTCATTTGACATTTGTCTTATCCAAGGGATAATATGGCATGAGCCATGCTACAACTCCCTAATTGCATTCTATTCGACATCTATGAAGATCTTAATGATCTTGTTGGAGCTCGTGAAGCTCAACCACTATTACAATATTCGTCACATGGACAACTAATATAGGGACGGAGGCCACTGTTTGGTTTCCCCTCCTCAACAGATTATTTCGTTTTCCACTTAAACATATGACGAATACACGCAAGAGGCTCTACGCATATTGGTTGCGGTTATCCACATTATCATTTATTCAAACATGTATGAACAATACGATCTTGAGGATTTTATGACCAATTTCCTTCTTCATTCTTGGACACATGATAGACTATATTTATCCAAAATATATGTCTAGATTCTTTTAATGTTGTATATTAAAAAGATCATGGCGCCAGGAGGATGGTCTATACCCAAAAAAAGGGTTAACTAATCAACATCTCACAGTCAAACTAAAGTTCTTATGGAACAACACAAGGGTGCAGAAATTGCACAACATGAGGTCAATCGAGACGACACTAGTGACGATACTGGTGGTACTGGTAGTTCAAGTGGTTCAAATCTTGATGGATCGGGAATGAGTAGCAATGCCACTCCTGAAGATGCGATCACACAAGGCCTTAATTTTAAGACTTTCTCCGGACTGTAACCCGCAAGACCTCGTTAATACGAGAGGTGCGGTAGGTTCGGTCTGCCAAATAAAGACAATGAAGTCAGTTAGTCATGCTAGGAAATGTATTCCTGAGTAGACAATTAGATAAATAGAGAAAGTCTCCTGCTGAACGCGGCCTTAACTTGGAGGAACCCCCATGTACAAAAGCTAGGAAGGGATACAGTGAAGAGTTTATCGGGGGAAGAACTCAAGGATCTTATACGAGAAGAGTATTGCTCGCTGATTTAAATTCAAAGGTTGGAAAAAAAAAATTCTTGAACTCGATCATGATTAGAGCCAATGTTGTTTGTTACACTCGAGGCTTTCACGATATCTCAAGGGTTGTTTCCATACAATGTAACACCCAAATTCAAACGCATTACGCGTTACATATGGGATTTAGCCCCGGAGATTCGAGGCATGACCGCATCATCCCACCCTACCTCAATCACTCAAATAGTAGTTACTCGACACGTTTCCAATCAACCAACATTTCACATCCATGTTATTTGATACCGGTGCCAATTTTAGCTCCATATCAATATTTCACATACATGAGTTTCATGGCTAGGGACGAGATTGTCCTAGCTACAATTAGGGATTCGGTTATCCTACATCTAAACATATGGTTGGGTTATCCAACATCTAAACATATGGTTGGGTTATCCAACATCTAAACATATGGTTGGATTATCCAACATCTAAACATATGGATTGGGTTATCCTACATTTAAACATAGGGTTCCTAAAAATATAGAGTGAAGTCCTCTCCTCACAGAATTCCAAATGTACTTGGCCTAGAGCCAAGTAAGCTAGACGTCTCCTCATTCTATAGAATCGATATACGGTAAACTAGTCGAGTCAGGGAAAGTTGTTAGAGGATGTTCCTTGGAACTTGGCGAGCGAAGACTCAGTATTGATCTCTTACCGTTGAGTTAGGTAGTTTCGATGTAGTGGTTAGCATAGATTGGTTATCCGATAACCAAGCCAAAGTTTTTTTTGTCATGAAAAGGTCATTCGCCTACCACTACTGAACAAAGGGACACTTATTAATCATGGAGAGAATCACGATACACCATTGTGGATTAACCAATTGCATGAAGGCAAAGAAGTGCTTACAGAAAGGTTGTGTTGCCTTTCTGGCACATGTTGTCGACAAGAAGGCCGTTGGGCCGAAGTTGACAGATAATCCAGTGGTAAAAGGGTTTCCCGAAGTCTTTCCTGAAGACTTGCCGGGACTATAACCATATCGACAAGTCGAGTTACATATCGACTTGGTATCGTGAACCGCACCCATAGCCAAATCCCCATATCGATTAGCACCTTCTGAACCTTGTAGTTGACCGAACAAGGATATTGTGAATTCATAACCCCCACTCTTTACCAATATACATCTTTATAAAGGTTTTGGGGGTGGAAAGACATACAAGTTTGCAAAAGTGCACAACATTTCGATGAATGGAAATGCATATTTCTAAACCATGTTGCAAATGAATTTCCAACTAACTCAAATGGTTTATTAAAGGTTCAAGCTTCTACTCTAAGATAGACTTACGATCGGAGTATCATCAGTTACGAATTCAAGAGGAAAGCACACCGAAAGCGGCTTTTAAAAACTCGTTATGGTTATTACGAGTTTCTCATTATGATTTTGGTTTAACGAACGCACTAGCGGTCTTCATGGATTTAATGAACCACGTGTGCAAGTCGTATCTCGACAAATTCGACATAGTGTTCATTGATGACATTTTGATATACTTGCGATCAGCAGCTGAGCATGGCAACATTTGAGGACCATTTTAGAACTACTCAAGAAGGAGACACAAATGTGAGTTTTGGATCCGTGAAGTACAATTTCTCGGGCAGATAGTGAACAAGAAAGGCATTCAAGTAGACACCTCCAAGATCGAAGCAATTAAGAACTGGGGAGCGCCCAAGACTCCAACTGAAGTCCGATAATTCTTGGGATTAGCAGGGTACTATCGGAGATTTATAGAGAATTTTTCTAAAGTTTTCTCAACCGCTAACCTCCCTCACCTAAATCGAGAAACAAGAAGAATCATGTCAACTTCTCAAGGATAAGTTGGGCGATGCACCAATCTTATCACTACCCGATGGTACCGATGACTTCGTAGTTTACTGTGATGCTTCGCATCAAGGATTGGGTTGCGTACTTATGCAACGGGATAAAGTTATCGCGTACGCATCACGTCAACTGAAAGTTCATGAAAATAACTATACCACTCACGACCTCGAGTTAGGTACGGTGGTATTCGCTTTCAAAATATGACGACATTATTTATATGGTACTCAATGCATTATTTTTCACGGATCATAAAAATCTTCAACACATATTCAACCAAAGAGAATTAAATATGCGTCAACGATATTGGGTTGAATTGTTGAACGACTACGATTGTGAAATAAAGTACCATCCGGGCAAGGCAAACGTTGTAGCTGACGCCTTGCGCCGCAAGGAGCGAGTTAGAACACTGAGAGTTCAAGCATTAGAGAAGATGATTCACAAGCGCTCAAGGAAGAGCATATTCAAGCAGAAACACTTCAAGGCATGAAGGAACAATTAGTGCCGAAAGAAGATGGAACTTTATACCTTATGGGTCGAAATTGGGTTCCATTCTTTGGCAGCCTTCGAGATGATATGTTGAGGAAGCACATAGGCCTAAGTATTGAAAGAATACTATTGGTGGTCTAACCTCAAAAGTGATATCGCGACTTATGTCGGAGAATGCTTGACTTGCGCGAAAGTCAAAGTCGAATAGCAAAATCCCTCAGACTTGTTACAACAACCCGACATTCCTGTTTGGTAATGGGAACAAATATCGATGGACTTCATTACGAAGTTATCCAGGACTTCATGCAGTCATGACATGATTGAGTAATCATCGATAGACTTTGTATCTCAAGGAAATAGTGGCTCGTCATAGAGTGCCTATTTCAATCATCTCAGACCGAGACGATCGCTTTGTGTCAAGAATTTGGAAGTCATTCCAACAGGCCTTTGGATCTCATTTAAATCTAAGTACGACTTTTCATCCACAAACTGACGGCCAGAGTGAACGGACAATCCAAACACTCGAAGATATGCTTCGTGCGTGTGTTATGGATTTGGGCGGCAATTGGGATACTAATTTTCCTTTGGTTGAGTTTTCCTACAACAACAGCTACCATACAAGTATACAAGCTGCACCGTTTGAAGCTCTCTATGGTCGAAAGTGTCGCTCTCCGCTATGTTGGGCGGAAGCGGGCGATAAACAACTAATCAGACCGGATTTAGTCCAAAAGACTACGGATAAAATCTTTAGATCAGAGACAGTATCAAGGCGGCTCGCGATCGATAAAAGAGCTACGCAGACAGGAGACGGAAGCCATTATCTTTCGAGGTCGGAGATAAGGCCTTTTTGAAAGTCTCACCTTGGAAGGGCGTAGCAAGTTTCGGCAAATGTGGAAAGCTTAACCCCCGTTATGTAGGACCCTTTGAAATCTTAGAAAAGATTGGCACCGTTTCCTACAAACTGAAGTTACTAGAAGAACTAAGTAGTGTACACGACATATTTCATGTGTCGAATCTTAAGAAGAGTCCAACACAAGAAACGGTTATCATCCCGGCGGATGAAGTTCACATTGATGACAAACTCCAATTCATAAAGCACCTGTTAAGGTCATGGACCGGGAGGTCCAGAAAATACGAAGGAGTCGTAACATATTAGTTAAAAATTCGTTGGAACTCTCGACACGGACCCGTATATATTTGGGAACGTACAGATCAAATCAAAACCAAAATACCCCTGCCTGTTCGAGAATACTCCTGCAAAGGACGACTCAGCTTGAATTTCGGGACGAAATTCTTAATAACAGGGGGAGAATGTGACAACTGCCACTTTACGGTAACTTTTCACACTTAAAATACTCATTTTAGCTACATTTTTAGCTACATTTTTTATTCATTTTGAACATCCGAACTGCTTATTTCATGACATACACATAGAATACTCAAGGAATACTTACTTAGGATGCATATGACTCATTTTTATTAAGTACATTTGGAACAGTTTAAACAATGCATCGAAACTACTAGAAAAGCACCTAATAAACTAGTATTCTGACGAAAAAGCAGAATCCGCAGAAAATCATCTAAACGACATCTTTAGGACTTAGACGAAAGTCCAACATCTTATATATATTAAACCCTAACCAGGAATACAAGGGTTTGATTTAAATCCTTTCCGAAGTCCGATAACACTAAAAATTGCCCGAAAAGCACTAAAAGCGATGATTTCAACATTTTTTCCGCAGAAATTCTGCTGAAATCAGCTTTCTAATATTTTTACGACATGTAAAAATATTATTTGACATATAATTCATGTGAGGATACATTCGGGTAATATCCGAGCCAATAACTACATCAATTCACACATGTTTCGCAACTTAGCGTTCAAATAACATCTAACCGAAACAATTCGAAACAAATGTCCGAACGATATCAAATCTTTTTTTTAATGGTCATCTAGTGTTAATCAGATCATTTTGGTCTAGTAATGATCATTTAACACCCTTTAAACACTTAAACACTTATACTTATAAACTACCTAAAACATCTAACTAAGAACTCTAGCATTTTTACTAAGTAATTCAAGAAGGAAAAGCAAAGGGAACCCCCCCCCATTCACGGTTGCAACACCCCTTGTGGGCCCCACTTTTCTTTCAACTTGTTACCAATAATATCTAGATATTTACTTCATGTTGCAACTTGATACAAGTGGTGAAATGTGATCATTGTAGCAACTAGTTACCTTCTTTTTCTAACCCTTTCATTCATGCATTTCACCTCCTATCTTCACAGCACCAAAAGCTCCCAACAACACCCCATTTTCGGTCAAGAACACCCCTCCCCCATCTTCATTTTCAAGCCACTTTCATGATGATCAAGATGCATTTTCATGGAACTTAGGAGGATCTAAGACAACCACAAGTTGAAGCAAGCATTTCCATTCATCTAAGAGCTTTCAACCATCAAATCTTCATCTTCTTTGCTTCTTATTTTCACCTAGATCATCCCTAGCCAAGAGCTAGAAGTGAGACTTCTAAATCCTTTATTTTCATACTTGTTTATGTATTTATTGTTAAAGAACAACTTATAACTAAAACAACAATACAAAACAAGATGAAAATATAAAGAAGCAAAATAATAATCATGATATAAAAGTGTGTTTATGTTGTGAGTTAAAGATGATTACTTGCATATTTGATCTAGTTTTGATGATTAGCATAAAAATAACTTGTTAGATGATGTTTAAAAACATAATCTAACAAGTGTACATGAAAATGTTTAAGGGTTTTGTTAAACATAAATGTTTAGATGGAGGATCATGATCTTTGATTTTGTTAAAGTATATAAGGTTGTTAACAAAAAAAATAATGCTTTTACAAGTTATAAAAAGAAAACATACAAGATGGGTTTTTATGAAAAGCTTGTTAAAACTAGAAGTAAAATATGATTTTTGGACTAGTAAACATATGTAAAGATCATACCAAAACCCTACATGATTACGAGTTCATCTTGATAAGTTATGTTATAAATCTCATATGTTTTTATTAAGAAAAATATGAGAAGATTAGTGGTGATTTTATAAGAAAAAGATGTGTTTTTATTAAACATGGCAAAGTCCATATTTCTAATAAAATATGGCCAAGTTTTTCTTAAAAATCGTAAGTTACAAAAACTATTATTTTTGACAAAATCTTTATTAGATTAAAAAGATTTCAAAGAATAGTTTTTATAAAAGCAAAGTTTGATATAAATATATATTTTTGAGAAAATATATATTTAGTTAACTTAACAACTTATGTGCTATGTGTCATTTGTTTGTATTAGTTATATTTATGATAACTAGGAACTTGAATACAATGATACAAATGAACACAATGTACATTTCGACTAAAGTCTTACAAGACTACATTTAAATACATCTTATAAACACCTTACGGACATTCCGAGCTTTCAAACACAACTTATGGTCAAAACGGACGACGGGCGAATCTATGAACATCTCGCCATTCCGAGGAAGTTACTACGACGTTTAGGCGATCTTTCGACACGAATACATACACATCACCGAAAACAATATCCGAATGTTTTGAAACTTATAAAAACTATTGTGTATTCTTTTAACTAAAAAGCCTATACTTAGTAATTTTTATAAAAATGAAAGAATATATTTTTAACAAATGGGCTTCTCTTATAACAAATGGGCTATTTTTACAAATGGGCTTATCATCCTAAATGGGCTTAACATAAATACATGGGCTAAGCCCAATACCAAAACTTATGGGCTAAGCCCAATACCCAACATATGGGCCAAGGCCCAACAACATAAAGCCCAATAACATTTGGGCCCAACACTATTGAGGCCCAACACTATTTAGGCCCAACACTATTGAGGCCCAACACTATTTAAGCCCAACACTATTGAGGCCCAACACTATTTAGGCCCAACACTATTTAGGCCCAACACTATAGAGGCCCAACACTATTTAGGCCCAACACTATTTAGGCCCAACACTATTGAAGCCCAACACTATTTTGGCCCAACAACATGAATTCTTGGGCTAAGCCCAATGACATATAAATTGGTAAAAATACAATTATACAATTTATTCATACAAGACATGAAATCCAGAGGACAAGACCCGATGATACAACTCACGAGATACAAGAATATATATTTGGCGAAATATATACACTAAACAGTTATCAATTAATACATCTAAGACACAGTTCAATGAATAACAAAGACATACAATTCTTAACACATATTCAAGATAAAAGACTTGTACTCAAGTCATTACAAGACCGAAGTGTCTAACAAATATAGAACGTTTGTAGGTGGTGATACTATTCAGGACGACCGTACGTCAGATCACAGTTACTTACCATTCACGGACGCAATTCTGTGAGTTCTTGTCCCCTATTCATTTAAATGTTTTACAACTTTACAACTATCGGGGAAAATACATGTTCAACGTATGTTAAAGTTAGGGAATGAAACACCTTAGATCATGTGCGAATTAGGGTTATACATCTAAGCACCATTAATCCAGTTTGGACCTAGGTACAAGTGGTTAGATCTAATGGGTTTTGGCGAGCCCCACTCTTGGTCGTGGACCCATACGGAAGAGTGCTTTTGTGTCCCAGTCGATAGGAATCGGCATAAAATCGTCTAGGGTTGGATTGCTTCCTTTTTCGTCACACATATTAATGTCCTCGCGAAACATTAATGATCAACGATTTCATTGACGCTTTACATACTACATCATTACATACAGATACATTTTATACAACTCACATTTTATGGATACATTTTATACAACTCACATTTTATGGATACATTTTATACAACTCACATTTTTACAGATACATCTTATCCAACTAAACTGCATGAACTCGCCAACTTTTGTTGATGTTTTCAAACATAACATGTATTTCAGGGAATTAGTGGACCATGCAGACATTTCAGTCAAGGAAAGCAAGTATCAAGACTCCATGCCACCATTTAAAGGGTTTGCCCGTTATATACCGCCTCTTTGCGGTGATATAGTGGTCAAAGCCTTGACATTTTAAGACTTACATTTCGAAGTATAAAACAATGACAACTTATTTTCATTTGATGGTTTGTAACCAATACATTTAACTTATTTGCGTTCTTTTGAAACGATTATGACAATGGCATTGGAGCTTGTTTTTATTCATTTAGTATGTTCACTTATATTGTTATGCAATGAGAACTGATCAGATCACACCTCGCGCTTCCGCTACGAGCGGGTGTGACACAATAGACCGAGTTTCTCACCTTGGGGAGCTCCGGTGCTACTTGTCAAGAAGAAGGACGGAACCTTTCGAATGTACATCGATTACAGAGAACTAAACAAGCTAACTATCAAAAATCGGTATCCTTTATCGAGGATCGACGATTTGTTCGATCAGTTGCAAGGTTCCAGCTTCTATTCCAAGATCGACCTAAGATCCGGATACCATCAGTTGAGGATACAAGAGGAAAGCATTCCTAAAACAACGTTTAGGACTCGTTATGGGCATTACGAGTTCCTTGTTATGCCTTTCGGCTTAACAAACGCCACCGCCGTATTCATGGATTTGATGAACCGAGTATGTAAGCCATATCTCGACAAGTTCGTGATCGTATTCATTGATGACATTTTGATATACTCACGGACAGAGGCGGAACACGAACAACACTTGAGAACTATTTTGGAGTTGCTTAAGAAAGAACAATTGTATGCAAAGTTCTCAAAATGCGAATTTTGGATTCGCGAGGTGCAATTTCTTGGTCATGTGGTGAACGAGAACGGAATACCTGTTAACCCAGCTAAGATAGAAGCCATAAAGAACTGGAACACTCCAAAAACCCCAACAGAAGTAAGACAATTTATGGGTTTAGCGGGATACTATCAAAGATTCATTGAGAATTTTTCTAAAATTTCTCATCCGCTAACCTCACTCACTCAAAAGGATAAAAAGTTCGATTGGGGTGAAAAACAAGAAATGGCATTCCAAACACTCAAGGATAAACTATGTCAAGAGCCAATCTTATCACTCCCGGACAGTACCGATGACTTTGTGGTGTATTGTGATGCATCGCACCAAGGCTTGGGTTGTGTGTTAATGCAACGTGAGAAAGTCATCGCGTACGCGTCACGACAGTTAAAAGTCCATGAAAAGAATTATACCACTCACGACCTAGAGTTGGGCGCAGTGGTATTCGCTTTAAAGATGTGGCGTCACTATCTTCATGGTACTAAGTGTAACATATTCACCGATCATAAGAGTATTCAACATATATTCAATCAAAAGGAATTAAACATGCCCCAGCGTCATTGGGTAGGACTGTCAATGACTATGACTGTGAAATCAAGTACCCTCCGGGCAAGGCAAACGGTGTGGCGGATGCTTTAAGCCGGAAGGAACGAGTCAAAACATTATGGGTACGAACTTTAGAAATGACAACTCAGACGAACTTTGTGGTTCGAGTGCACGATGCACAATAAGAAACCCTAAATCCGGAGAACATCCAAGCGGAATCCTTGCGGGGATTGGAAAAACAAATGGAAATGAACAAATATGACACTTTATATTTGATGGAAAGGATCTAGATTCCATACTTTGGTGGTCTATGAGACTCGGTGCTGGACGAAGCACACAAGTCGAAATATTCAACACATCCGGGATCCGATAAGATGTATAAAGGCTTAAAAGAACACTGTTATTGGCCTAATCTCAAGGGAGACATTGCGACCTACGTTGGGAATTGCCTAACTTGTGCAAAGGTCAAGGCAGAATATCAAAAGCCATCTGGGTTATTACAACAAACCAATATTCCTGTTTGGAAATGGGAGCAGATATCAATGGATTTCATTACAGGACTCCCACGGACCCCTCGAGGTCATGACATGATATGGGTTATCGTTGATCGATTAACCAAGTCGGCTCACTTCCTACCTATTCGTGAAAAAGACAGTACCGCGAAGTTAGCTGAAATCTACCTCAACGAGATTGTGGCACGCCATGGAGTGCCTATTTCGATAATCTCGGATCGTGATGGTCGCTTTGTGTCAAGAATATGGCAATCATTTCAAGAATCACTTAGATCTCGTTTGGATCTAAGCACACCATTTCATCCGCAAACCGATGGACAAAGAGAACGAACCATCCAAACAGTGGAAGAGATGCTTCGTGCCTGTGTGATGGATTTAGGCGGTAATTGGGATACTCATTTACCTCTGGTAGAGTTTTCCTATAATAACAGATATCACACAAGCATCAAAGCCGCCCCATACGAAGCACTATAAGGACAGAAGTGCCGATCACCACTGTGTTGGACAGAAGTCGGTGACAAACAACTCGTTGGCCCTGAACTAGTCCAAGAGACTACTGAAAAGATAGCAAAGATACGGGACCATATCAAGGCGGCTCGTGATAGAAAAAAGAGCTACGCGGACAAAAGACGTAAACCACTATCCTTCGAGGTTGGAGACAAAGTCTTACTGAAAGTCTCGCCTTGGAAAGGCATAGCTAGATTCGGGAAACGCGGAAAACTAAACCCGAGATACATTGGGCCATTTGAGATTCCAAAAAAAAAAGATCGGTACCGTCGCGTACAAATTGAAACTGCCAAAAGAACTCAGCAATGTACACGATACATTTCATGTATCGAATCTCAAGAAAAGTCCGACCGTTGAGACAGTTATCATCCCAGCGGATGAAATTCATGTAGACGAAACGCTCCAGCTTACCGAAGAACCCGTCGAGGTTATGGACAGGAAAGTCCACAAGACAAGGAGAAGTCGTATCGAACTAGTCAAGGTCCGCTGGAACTCACGTCACGGACCCGAGTACACCTGGGAACGTGAAGATCAGATTAAGGCAAAATATCCCCACCTGTTCGAGAAGACTCTTGCAAAGGATGGCTCAACCTGAATTTCGGGACGAAATTCTTTTAACAGGGGGAGAATCTGACAACTGGCAAATAACTGGTAATTCCGTACAATCTAATCACTATTTTATTTACATAATCTCATGCATTTAGCATAATTTAATTACGTAACTGTGTCGTATACTGGATAACAGTGTTAGGACAAGAAAACAAAGCTAAAACATATGTTGGTCTTCGTCGTATTGCGAAACCAAGCAAACAATGTCCTAAAAGTGTTGGTAGAAAGTGCTGCGTGCACTATTCACGGTTACACTATTCATGCCAGCAAACTGTGAAATTAGACCGAAACACTGAAAAACGACACTCAGATAACATAACTGAGTCCATTTATATAGGAAAACATTATTATGAAAACACATCTTGCAAAGGAACAAGACTTTCCGGTATAACTCCCTAATCTCAAAAATGTCCATTTCGGCTTAAAATATACCATTTTTAACCTGTCCGAACCTATAACAAAGCATTTCCGGGACTTCGGAAAAATGTCACTTGATGAAAAACACACTAAAACAATAAGATGATATCAACGGAATGTTCATAATCACAAGTTTCCGGTATTACATCGCTTTGCGTTAAAATAGTTCGTTAGCGAACCGACGAACTAGTAGGCGACGTTTTTGTCACCAAACAAGCAAACGAAGAATCTGGCGAACTAGTTAAGCAAAATTTGGAACTCGGAATCACTTCCTACATCGTTCGAATGTGAAATAACATCTTGCGACAAAGTCCGTCGGTACGCCACAAAAGTGCCGTAAACCCACCGACGACCGAACAAAAGGCATCCAAGGTATCAAGACATGATTTCTACTAGTTTAGTGGACTAGTTAATATTAATTTACGTTCCGAATTCCTAATTACCCCTTAATGGTGAAAGATACCCCTAATCACCATACTTTGCTTAATTACCAAAATATCTACTTTTTAATGATTTTTTTTATAAAAATAATTCACATGGTACCCCCCCCCCCCCCATGGTCAAATTCGGTCAACCAGTGGTTCCCACCCACTTGATCTTGTTTGAATTTTTGCAAGATTTTGAGTATGGTTATGTAGATAGTTGTTGAAATTATGAACCTACACCATTATTTTACCATACTTGAAGACTTACCATTCCATCATTTCCTATCACAAAAAGTGAAACCAAAACTCCTCTCAACCTCTTCCTAAATCTCGGCCAAAGAAGAAGAGCACAAAACCCACAATAAATGACCATTAAACACCTTAATTACTCACTTTCAAGGGTTTTAAAGGTCATTAATGTAAGGAGAAAACATGGAGCTTCATTAGGATCATTTTGGAGTTTAATCTTCTTCTTATTTTCTTGTCTAGATTGTGCAATATTGTAAGTCTTCTAATCACCATTTTTAAGCTTATTATTATGTCTAGATTATAGAAGTACAAGTTGATTATCTTGAAACTAAAGAAAAATATAACCCAAAAACCCTAATCTCAAAGCTAATAAACACTAAATCTAACCATATTATGTGTTGTTATGTGTAGATTAGTGTAGTTAGTTTGTGTGATCTTGTTATTTATGATGACATCTGTTAATATTAGTGAGTTAAAGTTCATGTTTATGACGATCTTGTGGGTATATTCTTGTAGTATTCAAGATTAGTGCTCATCTCACCATGATGAACATAAATATATGATTTAAACATGGATATGTTTAAATCTTGAAGGATCATCATACTCACTTTCATGAGCTAATTATATAATTTCTAGATTTCATAAAGAAACAAGTGTTTAAATGGATTTAACACTTAATTTTGGAAGTTTATTAAACTTTGTTCTTACAAGTTAAGTTTAATAACTCAATTTTTATGAAATATCACCATAAAAAGTCTAGTAATCAAAGGGGTTAAAGTGTGAAACTTTATTTGAACATATGGCAAAAATGATGTATTTAAAAGTCTAGTAAAAATATAAAATTATTTGTCATAATCAAGTTGTTAGAATACACTTGTTAAGTTCATGGAAATGAGGGTTAAAGTGTATGTTATCGAGTATAAAAAGTTGATACATTGAAACTTGATTTGAAAAATTGATTGTGATTACGATTCAAACGAGTTTTTATAACATGGGAAATGTCATAGTTTTAGGGGAAACTATGGCGAATATTTCTAAAAATCTAATCGCGATTAAAGAGGGGATTAATGGGTGATTAACAAGGTTAAACGCGATTAGTGGTCATAAACATCATTTTGGAAACCCTAATGAGAATATTTAAGTCTTAAATATTCAATAAGTTTTATAGACTTAAACTTATTCTTTTACAAAAATAAATGGTTAAAAATGTAACCATATATGTATATATATATAATTTTTGGTAAAAATAATATTTTTGGAAACTTGTCAAATGCATGTAATATGTGCTATATGTGTATGTATTAGATACCTATAGGATGATCTAAATAAATACGCATACATGTTCCTACATGGTCCAAGAAATGCTAGTAAATCGGACAATTAAATAAAATGGCCGAAATGGAAATACATAACACATGATGATGACAAATTGGGCGTATCGACATCGTGAACAAGTTACCACAAAGTCGAGTCTAAAATAACATATTTTGGACGTTAAAACGATCACATATATAAGTGACCTATAACAAGAATCCGGAAAGTCGAAAACTATAAAAATTACCAAGTATTTTTCATAGGAAAAATGAACTTATTTAAAGTTCACAACTTGGTAACATTTTGGTAAAGAAATTGCAAGATTATGTTAATGGACTCATAAAGTTAGAATTAGGCCTATCAAAGCTAGTAATGGACTAGGCCCAAACTCCTTAATACATGGGCTAGGGCCCAATGGCAATATAACATAGGCTCGGCCCAATAACAATATAACATGGGCTCGGCCAAATAAAAATATAACATGGGCTCGGCCCAGTAACAATATAACATGGGCTTGGCCCAATAACAATATAACATGGGCTCGGCCCAATAACAACAAAACATGGGTTAGGCCCAATAACAATAAAACATGGGCTCGGCCCAATGACATGGGCTCGGCCCAATAACATTAAAACATGGTTTAAGTACGATAACATAGATGACATGGGCTCGGCCCAATGACATGGGCTCGGCCCAATGACATGAGCAAAGGCTCAATGACATGCGTGCACTGCACGAGGACGTGTGAAGAACGAAGTCGATCACACTTAAGTCAATACACATAGAATACATGAATGCGCTTATAAATTCAATACGTGTAGAATATATGTATACATATAACAATCGAGCGAGTAAACTATCAACGCTCTAAAATACAAAGTTGTTCCAAAAATGACAAACGAGAACATAATAAAGAATTCAAGATGAACAACTTGTACGAGGTCCGAAAGACCTAGTGTCTAACGAGATTAGTACACTTGTAGGTTATTGACACGTACGGACGCTCACTTCGATATCATAATACACGGAACGCAAACTTGTGAGTTCATGTCCCTCCTTTCACTGATTTCAATGTTTTGTTTTCAAAAACATCGAGGGGAAATACATGCTAAACTATTGGTATGTTAGTTACGGAGTAGAAGATAACATGATCAATGTGCATAAGTAGGATGATAACATTAGTAACCATTAATCACTTAGTGACCAAGGTGCAAAAGGTGTAGATCTATTGGGCCTGAGGCACGCCCCACTCCTAGTTGTTAACCGTGGAGTGCTTTTGTGATCCCAAATGATAACAAAGTGTTCTCGGTTTGGTTATTTACTTATGGTACATTATGTCAGGGGCTCGCTACCCACTGATAGATCCTTAACGGACTCCATGAATGAATCAGAACATACCATGATTACAAGATTTCATTTTCATGAATACTACGATTACAAGATTTCATTTTCATGAATACTACGATTACAGGATTTCATTTTCATGAATACTACGATTACAAGATTTCATTTTCATGAATACTACGGTTACAAGATCTCAATTTCATGAATACTATGATTACAAGATTTCGTTTTCATGAATACTACGATTACGTTTGATAACAAAAACTGCATGAACTCGCTCAACTTTTGTTGACTTTTTAAAACTACATGTATTTAAGGAAACAAGTCTTGAGCCGGTGATACATGATTGGATGCAATGATTACCTTTCTTACGTCACACGCAACACGCTTCCGCAACTAGCAGTGTGTGACAGGGTATAAGGGATGTATTGTCTGGTAAGTCAAAAGAAACAGGGTTATGATCAAGTAAGGGTGCAGGATCAGCAGGTACAATATCAGGCTGACCCCAAAAGAAGCAAGGCTGTCTCAGTAGTAGGTTCTGGGTCGTGTGACGGTGTGGTGCCTCGAGTAGGTGATAGTTGCGGCAGTCATAACGGCGTCGTCGTCTGCGTTAGTAGTTGTAATCTGGCTGTCTATAAAGCTGCAGATGTCGCAGACTCAAAGGAGTCTGAAATCGAATGTATGCTAGAATCAGAGGATAGCTCGTTAACAAGGGTCTTGAAAGTGCAACTAGTAGTAGCGTTCTCGTCTAACTTCCCATCATCGTGAGTGTTATCAGAAGGACTGTCAATAACAAGCCAATGTCATCATCAATTATTCATTGAGTAGCCAACCTTCGGAAGGAATGTCCACAGGAGGCGCATTATCGAAGATTGGAGTCAAGAGGTGCTCTCCACCGAAGTGTCCTAATGGTAAGGCGGTCGTGGACCGAATCAAGAATGACAGGAAGACTCTCATCAAGGAAACCATCAGCAAGGGTAATTCATCACCAAAGTCTGGCAGCGCGGACGGTTAGAAGTCGTCCTCGTCCTTGGTTAGCATGTCAGGGTCGCTCTCAGTGTCTATCGTAAATATCTCCGGTGCAGGTACAGTCTCATCATCTGTGGTGGTGGCCGTAGGGTCATCATTATCTGACAATCCGTTCCCTGAGGAAGGTGACGTGTGTGCCGGTACATAGTAGTCATAGCACGTATATCCATAATTATCATTAGAAATCAGCGTATGCAAATAAGAGTAATTTATCACGTAGTCATGTATTCAGATTATCTTCCTAGTCTCTCAGACAAATCTCCCAGTCTCTCAGACTAACATATCCCGTCTCTCAGACTAAACTTCCCCAGTTTCTAAGACTGACACATCCCGTCTCTCAGACTAAACCTCCCCAGACTCTAAAACTGACACATCCCGTCTCTCAGACTAAACCTCCCCAGTCTCTAAGACTGAACTCCCTAGTCTCTAAGACTAACTCCCTGGCCTCTAAGTGTAGGATGGGTTTGCGACCCAAACGAGTCGATCAGAAGAGTTTTTACCCAAAACAAGAGATGGAAACTAATGTTTCAGTGCAATCTCAGCCGTATTCACTTTAAACTGTTGTTTTTATTGATCTGAAATCACTTTACAAGCCTGACAACACTTCGGCAGCACTTCTGTTGGTGCATTCATCTGTCGTTTTCGTCTTATGTCGAGTCTTGGGTTCGTTGCAGATTTGATCATGCATTATGTCATCATCTTTGATGATGACATCATATGATGACATCATCATTGCATCATCTCACATAAGATAAAAGTTAAATTGGTCCAATTAGATGAGTTTGTCATGAAATATGTAATTTGTATGTTGGCCGTTTGAAGTTGTGTGAGTTTATGTTGACCGTTTGAAAGGTCCAATGAGTGGCCGTTTGAATTAGTGTCCATTTGAAGCACGTTCAAACGAAAGGGGCTTGTAGTATAAATAGCCTTCAAACGAGTTCATTTGTAACGGACAGGCCAAGTGATACCGAAGTGCTGCCGGTATTTCCTCTGATTGTAAACACTGTTATTTCAATATACAAGAGGTTTAAAGTGTATTTCAAGCTGTTTTCACATCCGTTTCTTAGTTTCCGCCTCTGAAACGGACTAGAGCTCTTCTGTCCGACTCATTCAGGTCGAAATCGATCCTACAAGTGGTATTAGAGCCCAGGAGGAGTTCTTGCCATATTCAGCTTGAAAATCTATCTTCTACACCTTCTTTTTAAAACCGATAAATTTTACAGGTTAAAATCGGCTCAAATTTTCACACTGTGTTCGGATTTGACAATTAACAAAGCCTTAAAAGTTTCAGACTGAAATTCGATCTAAAACTGATAGAAAACTGCCTGACCGTTTGAAAGTGTTCGATAAATTGCTGATGTCATAGGTCATTCCCGTTTGAATTTGACCCTTATCGTTTGAAAATATGCATTCCGTTAGAACTATCGTTTGAATAACCTCTTCCGTTTGAAGATACCGTTTGAAATCTGAATCTTATCGTTTGAAAATGTTGGGTTAACCATTTGAAAGTTGTCATCGTGACCGTTTGAAACTATCCATCTTGTTTGAAAAGTGTGAACCGCTTGAAAAGTGCATCAAGTGTGTGAAATATTAAACGAGGGTGTCAGTGCATGTGATTTTATCATTTCGGGTCTCGTGCTTGGATTGATAAAAAATTGTCCAACATTGAGTATTTCTAATATTGACTCATTAATTGTGTAAACAAGAATTGCATGTTATCGAGATTTTAAAAGCAGTCCATGTGAATCTGTCACTATTATGTGCGGTCCAATCTTGTTAGTTCAACCATATCATTAGAGGCCCAATCAACATATGTTTTTGTGGGCGGCCCAATCATTATAAGGTGATACATGTGATAGTGTTGTTCAAGTGATCCATGTGTGAATCCATATATAAAGACATTATTGTGTTGAAAGTCTAAAAGATATTAAATTGTATCGGCCCAATCAAGGATTTATAAAAGATAAACTTGTCGGCCACAATCATTTGTTGGTCCAATGAACATTTAGATGATATAAAAGTTGTCAGTTTTGTCATGCAATTATCTCGGCTCATGTGACTTTGATTTTAGAAGCCCAATCACATTGTAGAGTTGTTGTCAGTTAATTAGGTAAAAGGTTCAATTCATGTGATATATAGTTGCGGCCCAATCTTTCAATTGTCAGATCTACTATATTGTTGGTCAAATGAGAATTAAGGTGTGATCATAATTTTCGGTACTTTATACAAAATTCATGTGAATCACTTTGATCAAAAAGTTGCGGCCCAATCTTTATTCAATAACAATTGAAATTTGTCGGATCATTAAACTGTCAGCCCACTAATCGTCAAAGCCCAATCAATTTGATAATAGGTATTGGTATTGTCGGCTCAATTAATTTGAGATTACATGTGTTTTGATTAAAAATCATTACACTTTCTATCAAACAGTCACGTGGTTTGGATCCTTTTTGCTTGAAGTCATATTCTAAATTCTTTTGATACCGAGTTCACAAGAGGTGGTTGAATCCGTTTGAATTCAAACTCATTCCAGGTTGTGTGTTTTAGCCAGGTCATTGAAAAAGGTCGTTTGAAGTTGATCCGGATCACAGCAGTCTGCACAGTGTGTCAACCTTCAGTTCGCAAAGAATATTCACCAGTTCGAGTACCAGTTCGTTTCTATTAACTGATAAGTCTTTAATCTGATCATTTTGTTTGTGTGTTGATAGGTATTTTCCCGAAGTATCATCTGTTTATTGAAACATGGCTGAAGAGTTCTACAATGCGTTCGCGACACCCGTTGCCCCTGTAACCGCTGCTGAAGCGTTGTATAATGAGAATGAGACGGGAACTCATCAAAAACCACCGAAACTCATGTACATTGAAGATTTTCAAGGTTGGAAAAACCGATTCGAAAACTGGGTTCAAGCTTACAGATTCGATGCATGGTGTTCATTGCTAAAAGATTACGAGAAACCAAAGAATGAACATGGATTAGATAAGGGTTTTAATGATTTTATAGAAGCTGACAAGTTGAAATACACAGGTGAGAAAATGATGATCAGCATTCTTCAGCAAGCAGTTAAAGAAGACATTTTTGTCTTGCTTCAACATAATGGTACAGCTAGATCTATCTGGGAAGCGTTGATTCAGAAATTCAGAGGGAGTGTTGATATGATCAAAAACAAGAAGGCATTATTGAAGAAATCATTCGATATGTTTACAGCTTTCGATCATGAAACTACAAAACAGACCATTGATAGGTATTGTCATCTGGCATTGGAAATGGGTAGGTTGGATATCAAGAAAGAGGACGATGAGTGGGTCGACAAACTAGCTAAGGCGTTACCACAGCATAAGTGGGGAACATATTTGATGGTTGTGAAACTTATGAGAAAGTCCGAGAGGATGAATTTGGCTCAGTTTATTCAGAAAATCGAAAAGCAGGAGCTGGATATTCAAAAGACAGCTATCATGACAAATCCAAATGCAAAGCAAGATGTCAGTCTGTACTATCGAGGGAACAAGTTTGAGGCCACTCCCAGTCAAAGTCCAAAGATTAGTACTGCATTCAGTGCTGATGGTTCTGCAAGCCCAAATGCAAGTACTACAACTCAAAGTGGTGGATCTACTTCATCATTCTCAAGCTTTGATCCAAACTGCAACACACCTAGCCCTCAAAAGCAAAATTCGAATAATCCGCAGTGTAATGTGACCTTGAAAATTCAGAATGGTCAACATCTTTCTCCTGAGGTGGCAAAGCAACACATGGCATCTCTTGTCGCCATGTTAGAGTCGTATGAAAGTTTGATTGCTGGAAGAATTGGTAATCCGATGCTCACAAAGGAAGATTACGACCAAATCGATGCAGAAGAGCTTGAGCTGATGGATGTGAAGTGGTGCTTAGCTAGTGCCTGTAGGAGAGCTGAAAAATTTCAACAGATTACTGGCAGAGACGAGTTTCGAGGAATGGCTACCTCTCCACTTGGTTTCGACAAGTCAAAGGTTACTTGTTTCCGATGTAAAGGAAAAGGTCACTTTAAACGGGAATGTAAGAACCAAGAGTCAACTGGTAGTCAAGAAAAGAGCAATTACTATCAGAAATCAATCTTTCATCAAATCGATCAAAAACCTCAACAAAAGGAACCGCAAACTGCTCATGGGAAAATGATTGAAGAAGCCAATAGGAAAGCTTATTATGGGATAATAGACCAAAGTGATGAGGTTGTTGCACAGGGGTTTAGCTGGGATAAGTATATACCTAGTGGAACTAAACCAGATGTGGCATTAGTTACCAGGATTCTGGATCAAAATGAGGATTGTTAGAAAAGGATTCCGATATTTCCAGATCTTGGAAGTGATGTTGATACGGATGATGAGGAAGAGTATCTTAACAAATGTAGAAAAAGCATTGATCCTGACAGTTTTAATTTTTTCTATGCAGATAAAGTTAAGATGCTGAATCAGAAGAAGATTGCTCGATTGCAGAGAGAGCTAGAAGCAGCAAAGTTACTTGCTGATGAAAAGGCGAAGACAGAAACTATAGAAACAAAAGATGAAGCAACTGCTGAAATTGCAATAGAAAAGATTGTTGAAATAAAGAAAGTGGCCGAGAAAATTGTCGAAGTCGAGAAACTCGTGGAAGTTGAGAAAATAGTTGAAGTCAAAAAGATTGTCGAAAAAATTGTTGAGGTCGAGAAACATGTAGAAGTTGAAAAGACTGTCGAAGTTGAAAAGATAATTAAGAAGGTGGCTGAAGTCACAAAGCCTTGTGAGAAATGTTCAGAATCTTGCAAAGACTGTGATGAGAAAGACAAAAAGATTGCTGAGTTAGAGAAAATGAAGGAAGATTTACTGTCTGATGTGAAGTATGTTAAAGAGTCATACGATGTTCTAAACAGGACAGTTGACAGTTTAAAAAGAACGAATGCAGAAATTGAAAAGGCAAATGACAAAATGAGTGCAACTTTGATGACAAAGCAAAGTGTCATCAATGACTATATTGAAGACTGTGCTAACTTGAAGAAGGAGTTGGAACTTGAGAGAATCGAGAGTAAAAGGATCAATCGATTACTTTTGAGTGATACTACTTGTGATTATCTGATTGATCGTGTTTATCCTACTGTCGTAGGTCTTGAAGCTTTCAAGAAGAAAGGAAACGAAGAGGATACTGGTAAGAAACCAAGTGTCAAGTATAACAGATGTCCGCCTCCTATCTTTGAGAGTTATTCCCCCAGGAAACCAAATGAGGAACAAGTAGACAAGGCTCTAAACATCAAATTAAAGTCTGAAATCACTGATGAATTATCGTACAATATTGATGTCACATTCACAGCGTCTGACACTGATCATGAGTTTGAATTAGTTAAAAGAGTTGTCGATCAGGTGTTGGATATGGATGAAGAGTCAAAGTCGGAGTCTAAGTCAGATAGTTCGAGTTCGTCTGAGAAAAGTCCGAGTTCGCCGGTTAAGAGGATTTACAATAAAGAATTTCTGTTATCAAAATCTAATTTGAATGACGAATCAATCAAAGTAGCATATACATTGAATGATTAAGACAAATTATATTCTGATGAGGAATTCCCAATAAGAAGTGTTAAAACTGAAATGATCAAAAAGGTTTTCAAATTAACAGAAATTAATATTTCTGAAATAAAAGATTTAAATCTTTCTGCAAAACCTAAACCTTACACTTCAAGGATTCAACAAAGAGTAAACAAGAAAATGGGTTATGGTTGTGGTTATAGTTTCCGAAAGAAACCAAACCATAATGGTAATCTCATAAAGAAAGGTCTTGGTTTTAATTCGTCAGAAAATTATAAAAATCAGAAAACTTATAAACCAAAAACAAAATTTGTTTCAGGTGGGAGTTCTGAAGATGAGCAGAAGAAACCTTTCTGGAAACAGTCAAATCAAGAGTTTCTTGCTGAATTGAAGAAGAATGTGAGAAAATCTGCTCAAAGAGTTGACAGAAGAACCTGTTTGAAATGCCAAGAAGTTGGACACATAGCGTGGAATTGCCCCAAGTCCAACTACCAAAAACAGGGAGTTTCTTCTAACTCTGTTTTGAGAAAAACTTGTGTTGATTAGAAAGAACAATCTGTAAAAATTGTTAAAAAGTTTGAAAATTCTACTTCTGAGGAAGGAGAAAGTTCAAAAAGGTTTTACAAAAGAAGAGGTGATTTAAGTAAACAAAAATGGGTGGTTAAATCTGAGAGTAATTCTGACAATGAATATGATTCCATAAAATCAGAGGAGTCATTGGTTGACAAAAAGATTGTGAATTCCGTTCCAGTGGTGAACGATGAGAATTTTCCGTCATTGTCAAAGGAAAATTTGATGAAGAAAGTTGGAAAGGTTGAGATCTCAAATCAATTCTTCGCTGATAAAGGAGAATTTGATGTTGAGAAGGCTTTCAACGGGAAAGTCAAACATATTTTTGGGAAGATGGTTGATAAGAAGGTAAAGGGTGCTAAAGAATTTTATAAATCAAAATGTTGGTGGGACAGATGTGTTCCAAAGTCACCCAAGGCTTGTGAGGCTTGGGTGGACATTATGTTTGAGTAAAACACCGGACTTGCCGGAGATCCCAAGTTTATATCGTGGATCAGGAATCGGCATCTTTCATGTTTAATTAGGATAATTTGAAAGTGTTTGAAATTGTTAAAATTTTACATGTTGAAGGACTATGCCGGAGATCCCAAGTTGGTAATCGTGGATCAGGAATTGGCATCTTTCGTGTAAATGTGTGTTTGTGAAATAGTCCTTCAACCTAGATTGAAAATGTGTTGAAATTTTTACAGAATAAAGGACTATGCCGGAGCTCCCAGGTTGGTAAGCGAGGAGCAGGTATCGGCATCTTTCTTGAGGAATTTACTACGGTATTGTCAATCATGCAAACGGTAAAAAGGTTTGTTTGTGTTTGTTTACAAGTGGTTAGAAGATTTGATTGTGCATAACTTGTGCATATGGTAAATCAAGGACATTAATTTGTACTTGCATTTTCCTACAAGTGATTGAGAGACAAGATGATGAACCACATCCCTGAACTTAGTATTGATATACCTACAAGTGGTAAAATCAACCAAACTTATTTTCTGGAAAAATCATTTTGATTAAAACAAACTTAAGTGTTTTGAAATCTAAATGAGAAAATAGTTTGTTGATAGGGGGAGTTCTGATTGTTTATGCTAAGTGAATAGCGAATTGATGCAATTTGATATCGGTTGTCATGTTTCTGTACAGTTTGTTTTCAATTTTCTTTAATGTGTTTGCATTTTAGGAGGAGTAGAAATTTCAGAAAATCCAAAAACAGCAATGATTAGCAATTTTATTGTTTCATCATTTTTGCTGAGGGCTGTGCTATGTTTCAAGCATTTGCAGAAAGTATTATTCGGGGACTAGGTCAGAACTTCCATTCAGCAGAAGTCCCGGAATAATACCCCAGATATCACTGAGTATAATGACCTAGTATTTCAGAAAGAGGGACCTTTCAAACGAGATTTCGGGGGTTACCCATATATCCAAGAAGTTGTTCCCCACGAGATAAGCAAGTTTTAAATTTAGGTTTATATCTCGTTACAATCTACTAAATGAGAGAAAACCTACTGACATATCCACAGTGAGATCGTTTATCACATTTTACTTTACATTTCTTTAGCGTGTTGTGATAGTCCACTGATATGCTATCATTTCCTCTTTTTATGCAACAAAAACTCATTTTTCATTTTATCATGTTTTTGGCTTTTTCAAATTTTCTAATGTTTTTGGTTTTTCTGAAAATTTCTTAATGTTTTTGGATTTTCTGAAAATTTCTTACTCCCCCTAAAATTCAAAAACATTTAACGAAATTGAAAACAAACTGTACAGAATCATGACAACTGATATGAATCGCCTCAATTCTCCATCCTACTTGGCATAAACAATCAGAACTCCCCCTCACAACAAACTATTTTCCCATTAAGATTTCAAAACACTTAAGTTTGTTTTAATCAAAATGGTTTTTCTGGAAAATTAGTTTGTTTAACAACCATTTGTAGGTTATGGAGTCATTTCATCACATTTTTTACCAATCTTTTAAATAATAGTCAAATCAAGTTCAACTTAATGACATTGATTAACCACTTGTAGGATCAAAAACCAAACACCTGTTTTTCAACCAATTATCACCTGTTGTTGAATTCTCAAGGTGCCGATTCCTACTCCACACTTACCAACCTGGGAGTTCCGGCAATTCACACTTTTCAAATTTTAAATTTACAAGAAAGATGCCGATTCATGCTCTGCGATTACCAACTTGGGAGCTCCGGCAATTCAGGTTTTTATTCAACAAAGAATATATCCACCCAAGCCTGACCAGCCTTGGGTCTAACCTTTTTAGTCTCATTTGGGGTTGTATCTTTCCTTTTAGCTTGATAAAACTCTTTCACCCCTTTAGCCTTCTCCTCAATCATTTTACCAAAAATATTTTTCACTGCAGGGTTAAAGGCCTTTTCAATATCCAATTCTTTCTTTTTAGGAAAGAATTGGTTTGAAATTTCAACTTTTCCAATTTTAGATTTCAAATTCTTAGCACTCAGTGGTGGAAAATTCACATTATCCACTGGTGGAACTTTCTTTTCTTCTTTCACAACAACCTGCGGCTCCTCTGTCTTTGTAGAGACAGATTCATCACCAGAACTGTTTCCTGAACCTTTAACAACCCATTTTTGATTTTTCAAATTATGTTTTCTTTTTAAAGAATTCTTTGAACATTCTCCCACTTCAAAGGTTGAATTTTCAAAGCCTGTAAAACTTTTGGTTGTAAGTTCAGTTTTCTCAACAATTTTCTCTTTTAGTTTACCAGAGACTTCCTGTTTTGGCTTGAATGTTTTAGGGCAGTTTCTAGCAATGTGACCAGCAGTTTTGCACTGAAAACAGGCTCTTGTTTCTGTCTTTTTCTGAACAACATTCTTCTTCAGATCTCCTTGCTTCTTGGCAAGGAACTCTTGATTCGTCTGCTTCCTGAAAGCTTGCTCTTTCTCAGCTTCTGAAGTTTTTCCTGAAATAAACACAGTTTTTGGTTTATAAACTTTTTCATTTTTATAATTTTTTGGTTGATTAAATCCAAGACCTTTCTTTTTGAAATTACGATTATGGTTTAATTTCTTTTGGAAATTATGACCACAATTGTAACCCATTTTCTTGTTAATTCTTTGTTGATCTCTTGAAGTGCATTGTTTAGGTTTTCCAGAAAGATTTAAATCTTTTATTTCAGAAATATTAATTTCTGTGATTTTGAAAACCTTTTGAATCATTTCAATTTTAACACTACTTATTGGAAAAATCTCATCATAATATAATTTGTCAGAATCTTTCAAAGTATTTGCTACTTTGACCGGTTCATCATTCAAATTAGATTATGATAGTAAAAACTCTTTATCATAAACCCGTTTGTCCTTTTTGATTGTTGGTTTTGACGTATCGAACTTAGACTTTGACTCAGGTTTTGTCTCCGGTTTTGACTCCTCACTATCATCTTTATCCAACACCTGATCGACCACACTTTTTATCAATTTTGACTCATGATCAGTGTCAGACGATGTGTATGTGACATCAATGTTTTCTTGCAAGTTATCTGACGGTCCAGACTCCCATTGTAAGTTAATTGCCTTTTTGAGTCTTTCGGAAATTTTCACTTCATCTATTGTAGACAACACTTGGTTTCTTACCAGAAATTTTCACTTCATCTTCGTCTTTTGTCACGGATTCTTTTCTTCCGAAGTCTTTACTTCTTCAAATGTCTTCAAACTCTCCACAATCGGATAAATCCTGTCAACAACAAAAGTAGAACATGAGTAACTATCCAATAAATTTTTAACTCTCTCAGTTTCTATTCTTTGTGTTGCCAGCTTCAATTCCAGATCAGCACATTTCTTTGGGTAGAAGTTGACATCATCAAGCTGTCTCATGTAAGCTCTTTTGAGTGTATTCATTGCTACAACTTGTTCACAGTTTGAATCAGTGTACTTGTTGATTTCTCTGTTCAAAGTATCATATGATTCTTTCAATCTCTTTATGTTGTACAACAATTCATTGTTTTGCTTGATCAAAGAATCACAATTCAAGCACTTTTCAGGAACTTTAATAACTTCAGCATCACCTTTGATCTCAAACTCTGGAACGTCTTTGACTGTTCTGTTTAATTGGAAAAACTCATTTCTTTTCTTTTTCTCGGCTTCAGCTTCAGCTTTTAACCTTTCTTCTTCTTCTTCTTCTTCTTCAATTTTTCTCCATTTTTCTTCTTCGGCTTCTCTGAATTTTCTGCATTTTTCTGCCCATTTCAGATCGTAAGCATTAGCAATAAAAGCTTTAACATTTGACGTTTCTTTGGACATTTCTTTGGCAATGAGTTCTTGGTCTGGGCAAAAATTGTCCCAATTGAAACCTTCAACCAACTTTTCATCGTCTTGATCTGCCACACACACTTTGCTGTTCGTTAGAATGTATTTATCCCAACTGAAACCATCATATTTCCCCTGATTAACCAGACATGCTCTCTTTGAGTCTTCAATCACACTTCTCCTATGTGCAGTTTGTGCCTGATGCTGTGCTTGTTGTGGTTGTTGATATGGCTGTGGTGTAACTTGATGATAAATTGCCTTTTTGTGGTAGTCTTTGTTTCCGAAAGGGTTTTGAGCTCCACTCGCTTCTCGATTTGTGCATTCCCTCTTGAAGTGCCCCTTTCCCTACAATGAAAACAAGTAACTTTAGACTTATCAAAACCTAAAGTTGACACATGAGCCTCGCGAAAATCATCTCTGCCTGTAATTTGTTTAAACTTCTCAGCCCGTCTCAACACACTAGCCATGCATCATTTAATATCCATTAATTCCATCTCCTTGGCATCAATCTGATCGTAATCCTCTTTCGTGAGCATTGAATTTCCGATCCTTCCTGCAACTAATTCTCCATAGGATTCAAGCACTGTAACCAACAAAGACATGTGGCTTTTAGCAACTTCCTCTGTATAATTCTGATCATTTTCAAGCTTTAAGGAAATGTTGCATTGAAGAACTTTGCCACTCTTTGTTGTAGTGAACTGAGGATCATATGTTGGAAATTATGAAAATCCTGTTGTGCCGCTTGATCCTTGAGATGGTTTTTCAGAAGAACCTTTTGCATTATAAGCTGTTTCAACCTTCGGAGAAAGATTTGTCTTTTCACTAATGCCACTCTTGAAATACAGACTGATGTCTTGTTCTCCATCATAGTTCTTCATCCTGGCAATCTTTCGCTGCTCCATCTCTTGAGCTTCCAGGTGTTTGATGAAATCTCCTAGTGTTAGCTTTTTATATTTTTTTCTGTTGTTTCTCAGCATCATCAGAAAAGTTCCCTAGATTTAATGTGGTAGTGCATCTGCAAGTTTTTCAATCAATTCATCAGTATCCTTTTTAATACCAAGTTTTGACATATTTCTCACCAAGTTACAATATCTTTCAATAATTTGCTTGGTGTTTTCAGATTTCAAACCCCGAAAAAGATCAAATTCTTTCTTCATGAGTGAAATTTTGTTTTTAAGCATATCATCGCTTCCTACAAATTTTGCTTCCAATTCAGTCTAGATCGAATAAGCACTTCCATCATGTTGTAGCAATATCAAAATGTCCTCTTTAATCTCTTGCTGAAGCAGACTCACCATCAATTTCTCATCTCTATACTTCTTTTTCTCATCAGCACTCATTTCTCTGATTGTTTGCTGAATACCATTTCTTATGGGTCTAACATATGGTTCTTCTGTATGTTCCCATGCATCTAAGTAATATGCCTCAACCTAGTTTCCAAAACGTTCAGACCATGCATTGTAATCATCAATATCCATGAGCTTAGGCGGTTTCTGAGATGTCGCGGTTTCATTTTCAAGTAAAGTACTCTGAGTAATGTTCATTGGTCCAGCAAAGGCATTATAAAATTCGTTGTCCATTGTTCAGATTTCAAAAATTCACAAATTTTCCAATTTCAGGCGAAATCAATAAACACTAATTCAAGCGAAATCAGTTTAACACGTTCAAGCGAAATCTTTGGTTTTGGAGCGGAATCACAATTGAGTTTCAAGCGAAATCCCAATTGAACTTCACGAGCGGCATCTCACAATATTACTTAGGAACGGAATCACAAAGTGTTACATTGGAGCGAAATCACAAAGTAATACTTTGAAGCGGAATCAGACAGTAATACTTTGGAGCGGAATTACAAGCTTTTAGAGCAAAATTAAACTGATTCTTTGGAGCGGAATCTGATTTTGGAGCGGAATCAAAGTTCAATCCAAGCGAAATCAGCCAAAATTGCTGCTGACGTCATTCTGTGCACGATCATTCTCGAGCGGAATCAAGTAAAACTCAATTTTTAGATCGATTTTAGCTTCGAAACTTTCAAGGATTAATCAATATATGTTTGCGAGTGTTGTGTGTGAAATTGAGCCGATTTTACCGTAAAAATTTTTGAATTTTAAGAAGAAGGTGTAGAAAATCAGAAAACACAGCTGAAATGGCAAGAACTCTTCCTCCTGTGCTCTGATACCATTTGTAGGATCGGTTTGCGACCCGAACGAGTCGATCAGAAGAGTTTTTACCCAAAACAAGAGGCAGAAAGTAATGTTTCGGTGCAATCTCAGCCGTATTCACTTTAAACTGTTGTTTTTATTGATCTGAAATCACTTTACAAGCCTGACAACACTTCGGCAGCACTTCGTGGCTCACCGGAAGACAATCGTTATCCTAGATCAATGATTTCGCTCCTAATGATATAGCTATATATAGACTGCCTGTGTCACACCCCGACCACGTAGAACATACAAAACGTGGCAGAAATGCCGGGGAGTGTTGCAACAGAATTAATTGTTTCAAATCCATGGCAATTGAAGTTTTGTTTTATTAATCAAATATGAAAGTTTACATTGTTTTAATCAAGAACCAAAGAGTACATAACATAAATTAACTAGTTCTTGTCTCGTTTTAAGTCACTAAAGCACAGGTCCGTCTAAGTATGTCTTGATAAGTCCTATGCATCATATCCTGAAACACATGTGAAAATAGGTACGTCAGCATAAAAATGCCCGTGAGATACATAGGTTTTGTGAAAATAGAATAAATGACTTATGTTTAAGAAAATGTTTAGTCATGAACCTTGTAATTTGCTTTGTCTTGTAAATCATTAAAAAAAACGATAAGATCAGATGATATGTATAAATAAGGGAATAATGTATGGTTAAATGAATAACCATAAAAAAATGAGTTTGTATAAGATAAGTTATTGTAAAACGATGTCTTATGAAAAATATGTTATTTGTATAAAATGTTATATGACTTAAATTGAAATGATTCAAATAACGCTACAATATGTAATACCATACAAACACTTATATATAGGAAGTACCAACGGCGTATCCACCATGCTTGTATCATATTACACACGCCTTGTTACTTAAGTCCCTTACGCAAACCAAACCACGCTTTGTAAAATAATGTAAGGTTAAACGAATAACCTTATATTAGCATATTAAAAATATACTTTGGCTTTGTAAATAACATATTAAAAATATGTTTTGGTTTGTTGATAAAATGCATATGTTGGTTCTTTACAATACCACACATGAGAGTATATCAAACTATACTTATCATACTACCAATCGGTCTGGTGAATGTATAAAATAAGTACAATCCAACAATTAATCTTATAATCTTTGAGAAATAAGTGTTTAAACCATAGATAATCAATGAGTTTGTTAAAAGATATGTATAATCAATTATACTTTGAAATCATGAAAATAACAGATAGGTACACATGCTTCACCCCAAAACAGTTGAAAATAGTAGAAGAGGGGAACTATGTACTCACCTGAGATTGCTTTGAAGTTCTTGTATAACAACCAAATAACGCTAGAGATCACGGATATCAACGGCACCTAATATAGGTAACTATGTTAATATACCGGACCTAAATCGGAGGATCGGATAGTATGCGGGTTCGTAAACCAAACGAGTATGGAGACTCGTGAAATATGGTTTAACAAAGCCTACATACTAAAATGAAACCTAACCTAAGTGCTTGCGACCCATTACGACCTGTTTAGGTAGCTTATGCTACCTTAACCCGTCGTTCGCGTAGAACGCGTTTGGAACGCCTAACATCGTGGCCATAAGGTATAACCTCGGAAGGTTATAGCTATGGTCACCTAATGTGGTTGGTCGGATCCTAATGATCGACCAAATGGGTCGGGTTCGAAAGTATAAGCGATGGTTTAGATCGCTTACCTTACGACCCTATATAAGCACTATACTAAAAGTGACGAGCTAAGCATGTTAGAACATGCTTAACTAAGTTTAGAAAACTGGTTTGGCATCAAAACAAACGGCTTTGATGCTCACGAGTAGTTTGGTTACAAAATACGCAAGAATGCGCATTTTGGCCGAAACTACGACTCGTCACTGAGCCTAGATAACGTGGTAATCAGTAGGTATAGTCACTACGGACTATAACCATCGTGATCACGCTCACGTTATGAAGTTCCAACGAACTTCGTGTTGACCATAGGCTGGTCAACGCAGAAAGTCAAACAAAACGTTGACTTTCGGACTCGAAAAGCGAATAAAAGAACGAAAGATCACTTACGAAGGGTCCCCGAAAGCTAATCTTGATCCAGGAGCTCAGTTATAAAGCAAAGGCCTCAACTTAGAGCTTTAGATCAGATTTTGTGAGTTTTTAGCCAAAAGGGGGGGGGGGTATTTATAGGAAAAGCAACACCGTTAGGATCGTTTCTTGAATATTGTGTCACGATCCATGCCGTACACTTGTCGCAAAGTTGTGGTGCCTTATTTTGCCCCCACCATAGGAATTCGACACGTGTCGTTGCCCTTTGGGTGATTGAAAGGCCAATGCAAGTGGATCTAAACATTGAATCTGGTCTGTTTGTCTGATGCGGCCCGCGTCAGGATTCACACAAGGCTCAGGCGGGCCGCCTGGCCTTGTCTGATCCGCACAAACTTTCCGCAATTATAGTTTTAGTCCCTGTTACGTATTTAAGCCATTTCCGACACTTCTAAGGCCCGTAAAGCCAACTTTAAGGCCCTAAAATGATGCCTAAACATTGTGGACATGAAACATGCTCAAAAATATGCCGGATGTTGGTTCGTTTGGCCGTACGATCGCGATGTTCGGTTAATTACGACGGAATGCGCATAAGCGCGAAAAATGATCCAAATGACGCGATGAATGGATCTTTCTCATGCCAATCACTAAGGCATAATATTATGATGCTTACATAAATTTTTGGATGTCCGGATGTATTCAGAACGTAAGTTATGCGCGAAAGTGCAAACTTGTGCACTTTTTGACGCTTTTAGTCCCTGAATAACCCAAAAGTTTATTTTAGCACACCTAACACCTCAAAGCCTATTTCTAAGCTTTGTAAAAGATATTTAAGGTGTGTTTAACTTATGGTCATGTTCCGGAATGTCTATTTTAGTACGAATTGTCATACTTTCGCAGTTTGTCAAGTTTAGTCCCTGTAAGCGAATAAACTTGTTTTTGCCATACCAAAGCCTTCAAAACTTATCTCTAAGTTATGTATTGGTTATTTAAGGTATGTTAAGCCTATGTCACTATTCCGGAGTGTTCGTTGGATTAAACTGATTATTTTTACGCATCAGAGCGCGTATAACCCTCCAGAAAGCGATTTAAGGCTTAAAATCGAACAAGAGTTGATATGTGCAAATGATACACATATTTTTACAAATCCCAAGTATGAAGTACAATATTTCATTGGTTTGGCATTGGTCTGATGGTTGACGTGACACAGGTGTCACAGTCTCCCCTACTTTAGGAAATTTCGTCCCGAAATTTAATTCTAGAGGAAACTTGTGAAGACAGCTGTGACGGTTCCACCTTCTAATAGATCCAATGAACCCTTAAGTAAACTCTGGGCCATGTTAGGACTCTTAGCGAATTTGTTAACCCTCAAAGTGAATTCCTTGTAATAGTAAAACATGGAATTTTGAACTACGGACAGAAGAACGTTTCTTATGAGGACTTATCATAGGAAACTTGGTATGTGATTGAGATCAGAATTGGGGAGTGTGAGAATAAATGACATTGGTCGAAGTCCAAGATTTCTCCCGTATCATTATTCTTGTCACTATAGGTCTTAACACATGACAAAGCTTCCTGTGGTTTCTGTGCACTGAATTCCATAATTATGTAGGCCTCCATAATTACGTAATTCCTTGCACAGTCCGCACAGTTCATTTCATAATGCGTAGGAGAAAAAAATCACTTGAATAAACATGAAGTGACTTGACTAGACCACCAAAGGATCCTTTTAATTAGATCAACGAACGATCTTTTTAACTAGATCAACACATGATCTTCTTAACTAGACCGTCGTACGATCTCCTTAAATAGACCACTTAAGGGATCTTTTTAATTACATCATCACATGATATTTCTAATCAGATTTTCAAAATCAATCTGTTTAACCAGACTATTCAAGAGGTCCAATTATAGAATAATACTTTATATCCCGAGGGACTTAACTGCAATGTTTGAAGTCCATTAAAGAATTAAGATAGTATCTTTGGATATCCTTTTTTTGAATCTCTCGTATGAGATATGGAAGATTCTATGAGGATTTGGTTGGACCACATACAACCACAAAACATGTAAGAAAACACATAAGCACAAATTTAGCTAACTTGATTCTTTAATTTGTTATCTTTGGGTATGGATATTTAAAGCACACTAGGAATCCAATCCATGGATTTCATTTGGCACTTTAATGATTTTTAAGGATCTATCTATAAAGATAGGGGGATTCTCAATAAGAGTTTGACTTTGTTTCTTAAAAGAAACAAGTGTTTAAGGTTCTTGGGGAGATCACAGGTGATCATAAAATGACAGAACCATACGAGTAGTTTGTCTTTGGGTTGACATCATAAGGTTGCATCAAGCATTCACACAAACGCATAAATTTTGCAGAAATAAAAACAACAAATCTTTATTTATGTAACAACCGAATTGTCTTGAAGTGTCAAAGGATAACAACCAAGGAAATACAAAATACTAATTGTTCACTGCTGCATCATTGTTCATGTTTGCCTCATTGATGTTAAACACTCGTCCACGCGTCGGAGGTATGTTAACAAGTCTTGGGCAATTGTTCCTGTAGTGGGTAAGGTCACCACAGTTATAACATGACCCCGGAGGGAACCGTGCTTGAACAGCAGCAGGGTTTGCAGCAGCTTGATTTGCATAACGACAGACATTGATCAAATGTCCCAACCGCCCACAGTGGGTACATTTGTGACACTGCTCTTGCTCTAGATGATGACGGTTGCACTTGTTGCACAAAGGTGCGGTACCAACATAGTTTTGTCTTTTACGAGGTTGTGCTGGCTGGTTTGGTGCAACCTGTTTGTCTTGAGCAGTTACAACGTAGCTTTGAGAGGCTTTGCGCTTCTTCTTCTTGGACACCTCAGCATTTTCTTCCTTTGGTTCCACATGAGCAGTCTTGTCAGATGGTCTTAAGTTGCCTTTCCGAAACAGCTTGCGCTTTCTGATATGGGATTCAGTCAGAGTGGCAGCCAGTTCAATGGCTTGTCTGACAGTAGTAGGGTTGCTGCCAGTAACGATATCCTGAACTACGTCATGAAGACCATCAATGTATTTCTCAATCGCCTTATCCAGAGGCGTAACCATAGCAGGGCATAACAAGCTCAATTCCTCATAGCGGTCAGTATAGGCTCGATGTTCCCCACTGTCTTGCTTCAAATCATCAAATTCCCTTTCTAGAGCCCTTAGCTCATGACGAGGACAGAATTCCTTCATCATAAGAGCCCTAAGCTCGGCCCAAGTCTGTGCTAATGCAACCTCAGCACCGCGGTCTCTCATAACCCCGTTCCACCATGTAAGAGCCCTCTTCTGAAACACACTCGAAGAAAACTCGACCTTGCGATTTTCAGGACACTGAACGTGACAGAAAGTATTCTCAATGCTCTCGAACCATTGAAGAAGCCCAGTTGCTCCCTCAGAACCACTAAACTTGAGTGGTTTAGCCGAGTTAAAATTCTTGAAATTGCATGGAGCATTGTTGTTGTTGATGGCTTGAGTCATTTGAGCATAAAGATTTGGGAAGGCAGCAGCCATTTGCTGCGCGATGATTTCCGCCAGTTCGGCATTCGCTATCTGATTGTCGCGTCGAGGAGGCATTCTAAAAGAGGAAACATGAGAGGAAACGAGTGAGAGAATTAGACGAAAAGAATGAGATGAAACAAATCTGATGAAAGCAAGGATAGTGGTCATTTGTTTGTTACTACAAAGCAACAAACGACCCCGGTGATTAATCAAAGTAAATAGGTCAAAAATAATGTATCTCGAAGACATGCTTGCCTATAAGTGGACACTCACCCTAGGAGTTCCCAGGTAAGAGTGACTGGTCCGATTATGTGGATTTGTACGAACACTCTAGCCTTAGACAGAAAACTCAGAGTACAGGCATCAACTCTTCCAGATTGCACGTGTTCACATTATTTAGACCAACTTTGACGGGATTTTGAAAACTTAAAGGGTTCAAAACCATATGATAAATCATCCTAGAACAGATGATTAGTCTTCAAAGTGGGATAGAAATTTATGTTATTATTGTGGTTGTCACCTAAGAATAAGTGACGGTATTGTTTTAAAACTAAACACAAGAAAACTTGTGTTAGGGTCCTAGGAAGGTTATAGTCTAGGTCAAAGCATTACTAATAACCTAATTCCCTATAACCATTGGCTCTGATACCAACTTTTTTGTCACACCCCGACCACGTAGAACATACAAAACGTGGTGGAAATGTCGGGGAGTGTTGTAACAGAATTAATTGTTTCAAATCCATGGCAATTGAAGTTTTGTTTTATTAATCAAATATGAAAGTTTACATTGTTTTAATCAAGAACCAAAGAGTACATAACATAAATTAACTAGTTCTTGTCTTGTTTTAAGTCACTAAAGCACAGGTCCGCCTAAGTATGTCTTGATAAGTCCTATGCATCATATCCTGAAACACATGTGAAAATAGGTACGTCAACATAAAAATGCCTGTGAGATACATAGGTTTTGTGAAAATAGAATTCATGACTTATGTTTAAGAAAATGTTTAGTCATGAACCTTGTAATTTGCTTTGTCTTGTAAATCATGTAAAAAAAACGATAAGATCAGATGATATGTATAAATAAGGGAATAATATATGGTTAAATGAATAACCATAAAAAAATGAGTTTGTATAAGATAAGTTGTTGTAAAACGATGTCTTATGAAAAATATGTTATTTGTATAAAATGTTATATGACTTAAATTGAAATGATTCAAATAACGCTACGATATGTAATACCATACAAACACTTATATATAGGAAGTACCAACGGCGTATCCACCATGCTTGTATCATATTACACACGCCTCGTTACTTAAGTCCCTTACGCAAACCAAACCACCAATATAGGATGTTCTTGTTTAAACCAATAGTCCAATGTTATTGTATAACTCAAGTTAAATGTAAACCATGTAATGTATAAACAAAAGTTATGTATGGTAAGTAAAATGAGATTTCTTAAACCACAAGTAAAAATGTACAAAACAAAGTGTTTGAATAAATCAAAAGTTATGCTTTGTAAAATAGTGTAAGGTTAAACGAATAACCTTATAGTAGCATATTAAAAGTATACTTTGGCTTTGTAAATAACATATTAAAAATATGTTTTGGTTTGTTGATAAAATGCATATGTTGGTTCTGTACAATACCACACATGAGAGTATAACAAACTATACTTTTTGGGAGTATATCAAAATATACTTTAAAGGTGCGATTTAAGAATTCATTCAGACCTAGTGCATCAAACTACACCTTTGAGACTATAAGGATACCACAAAGGAAATCCCTATTTGGATGGAGAAACAAATTGGTTTCAGACATTCCATGACAACAGGAATGGGGTGTCTAGTCCTATAGCGCTATATCATACTACCAATCGGTCTGGTGAATGTATAAAATAAGTACAATCCAACAATTAATCTTATAATCTTTGACAAATCAGTGTTTAAACCATAGATAATCAATTAGTTTGTTAAAAGATATGTATAATTAATTATACTTTGAAATCATGAAAATAACAGATAGGTACACATGCTTCACCCCAAAACAGTTGAAAACAGTAGAAGAGGGGAACTATGTACTCACCTGAGATTGCTTCGAAGTTCTTGTATAACAACCAAATAACGCTAGAGATCACGGATATCAACGGCACCTAATATAGGTAACTATGTTAATATACCAGACCTAAATCGGAGGATCGGATAGTATGCGGGTTCGTAAACCAAACGAGTAAGGAGACTCGTGAAATATGGTTTAACAAAGCCTACATACTAAAATGAAACCTAACCTATGTGCTTGCGACCCATTACGACCCGTTTAGGTAGCTTATGCTACCTTAACGCGTCGTTCGCGTAGAACGCGTTTGGAACGCCTAACATCGTGGCCATAAGGTATAACCTCGGAAGGTTATAGCTATGGTCACCTAATGTGGTTGGTCGGATCCTAATGATCGACCAAATGTGTCAGGTTCGAAAGTATAAGCGATGGTTTAGATCGCTTACCTTACGACCCTATATAAGCACTATACTAAAAGTGACGAGCTAAGCATGTTAGAACATGCTTAACTAAGTTTAGAAAACAGGTTTGGCATCAAAACAAACGGCTTTGATGCTCACGAGTAGTTTGGTTACAAAATACGCAAGAATGCGCATTTTGGCCGAAACTACGACTCGTCACTGAGCCTAGATAACGTGGTAATCAGTAGGTATAGTCACTACGGACTATAACCATCGTGATCACGCTCACGTTATGAAGTTCCAACGAACTTCGTGTTGACCATAGGCTGGTCAACGCAGAAAGTCAAACAAAACGTTGACTTTCGGACTCGAAAAGCGAATAAAAGAACGAAAGAACACTTACGAAGGGTCCCCGAAAGCTAATCTTGATCCAGGAGCTCAGGTATGAAGCAAAGGCCTCAACTTATTGCTTTAGATCAGATTTTGTGAGTTTTTAGCCAAAGGGGGGGGGGTATTTATAGGAAAAGCAAGACCGTTAGGATCGTTTCTTGAATATCGTGTCACGGTCCATGCCGTACACTTGTCACAAAGTTGTGGTGCCTTATTTTGCCCCCACCATAGGAATTCGACACGTGTCGTTGCCCTTTGGGTGATCGAAAGGCCAATGCAAGTGGATCTGAACATTGAATCTGGTCTGTTTGTCTGATGCGGCCCGCGTCAGGATTCACACAAGGCTCAGGCGGGCCGCCTGGCCTTGTCTGATCCGCACAAACTTTCAGCAATTACAGTTTTAGTCCCTGTTGCATATTTAAGCCATTTCCGACACTTCTAAGGCCCGTAAAGCCAACTTTAAGGCCCTAAAATGATGTCTAAACATTGTGGACATGAAACATGCTCAAAAATATGCCGGATGTTGGTTCGTTTGGCCGTACGATCGCGATATTCGGTTAATTACGACGGAATGCGCATAAGCGCGAAAAATGATCCAAATGACGCGACGAATGGATCTTTCTCATGCCAAACACTAAGGCATAATATTATGATGCTTACATAAATTTTTGGATGTCCGGATGTATTCCGAAGGTAAGTTATGCGCGAAAGTGCAAACTTGTGCACTTTTTGACGCTTTTAGTCCCTGAATGACCCAAAAGTTTATTTTAGCACACCGAACACCTCAAAGCCTATTTCTAAGATTTGTAAAAGATATTTAAGGTGTGTTTAACTTATGGTCATGTTCCGGAATGTCTGTTTTAGTACGAATTGTGATACTTTCGCAGTTTGTCAAGTTTAGTCCGTGTAAGCGAATAAACTTGTTTTTGCCATACCAAAGCCTTCAAAACTTATCTCTAAGTTATGTATAGGTTATTTAAGGTATGTTAAGCCTATGTCACTATTCCGGAGTGTTCGTTGGATTAAACTGATTAATTTACGCATCAGAGCGCGTATAACCCTCCAGAAAGCGATTTAAGGCTTAAAATCGAACAAGAGTTGATATGTGCAAATGATACACATATTTTTACAAATACCAAGTATGAAATACAATATTTCATTGGTTTGGCATTGGTCTGATGGTTGAAGTGACACAGGTGTCACAGCCTGATTCCGCTCGAACACATACAAGCGAAATCACATTACGAGCGGAATCAGGTGTTAACCTTACGGACGAAATCAGGACCTTAGACACTTCGGGCGGAATCAGCTTGATATGGGGTTTCGCTCTAAATGACAAAATGTCATTTGGAGCGGAATCACACCTAAATACAATTTCTTGGATTTCGTGCCCTGTTCTATCTATCTATCTCTACACAAGACTCGATACAAGACGTAGGCGACAGACGGATGCACCAACACTAAGACCAAACCTTCCCAGTCTCTAAGGCTAATTCCCTGGTCTCTAAGACCAACTCCCAGTCTCTAAGACTAATTCCCGGTCTCTAAGACCAACTCCCAGTCTCTAAGACTAATTCCCTGGTCTCTAAGACCAACTCTCAGTCTCTAAGACTAATTCCCTGGTCTCTAAGACCAACTCACAGTCTCTAAGACTAATTATCCCCAGCCTCTAAGGCTAATCCTCCCTCAGCCTCTAAGACTGGACCTCCCTCAGTCTCTAAGACTGAACCTCCCTCAGTCTCTAAGACTGAATTATAAGTACGAATTTTGAAATGTGCATTTGTGCCTTTTGTTTGTAAAAATGTTTTGTTTTGTTTGTAAAAATGTTTTGTACCCTGGATCTGGACGTTTAGTGTATGCAATGTAAAAATGTTTGAAAATATTTTCGTGAGAGCCCTGATGATCAT
Organism: Helianthus annuus; assembly: GCF_002127325.2. NCBI lineage: Eukaryota > Viridiplantae > Streptophyta > Magnoliopsida > Asterales > Asteraceae > Helianthus > Helianthus annuus. Next base: position 57,984,721 of record NC_035442.2, on the reverse strand, counting down.
AGTCTAGACTCGAGAAAGAATCCTAGTTCGCTATGATCGAGGCTCTGATACCAAGCTGTCACACCCTGACTTTTGCGGAAGCGTGGGTTTATTTGGTGTGACTTCTTAATACCATAGCAATCAATCATAACAATGCTAAATGATAAAAACAAGAGATATTCATCCATAAATAAGATTTAGAAATAATACCACAACATCATTTTTAAAATGTCGACTAATAAAACAAGATACAACCATAACATAATTTAAAACGTGTTCATATGACACAATACAAGACTTGAATAAAAACATGGTTTAAGGTCATGTAACCCGTCCAGGTAAGGGTCACACCTCCTGAACCTACTACCCTGGATGACGTCTTTATTTAGTACGCAGCTTGACACAAATGCAGACACTTGCCAGATCCCTTAGTTTTCCTGAAATACATGTAATTTGAAGAATCAACAAAAGTTGAGCGAGTTCATGTGTAAATGAGTATGTATAAACCTTTATAATGTAATTGTATGTATTAAAATCCCTGGTATGTAGAAATTTAAGGAAAAAGAGATCACCATTGGGTTCCAAAGCCAATGATATTTGTGAAGTGATGCAGGAAGACTCAAACCTAGCAGATTTCAGCGTCGGGTTCATAGTCACCTCATGGTCCACTCAGCGGACTTAGGAGTGGGGCTCGCTACACCCGAATAGATTTATCACTCATGACCCTCGGTCCTACAACGAGGATTAATGGCCTTAAGTTCTACCTACCCACTCACATGATCTAAGTAGTATAAACCCTCCTTAAGCTAATCATGCCATGTAAGTAATGTCCGTAATATTTGTCGCATGTATTTCACCCCCGAAGTATAAAACTAAAAACAGTAAAGAGAAAAGGGGGACATGAACTCACAGTATTGCATCTTCAGTATGTGTAACCCAAGTCTCCTCAGCCAACACTACTACCTACAGTGTACTAACGTCTATTAGACGAACGGGTGGTGCTTTGTCTTAGTATTTGTGTTGTTGAGTTACGTTCTGATATTATTCCAAGTTATAATGATTTTATTTAGTTTTGGAATATTTGTTTATTCAATATCTCTGTATTAATACTTCTCAAGTATTTTAACTTCGTATATTCCTTCCCAATGATAGGGGTATTTATACATGTACGCTTTATAATTCCGAAAAATATATTTTAAGTCCCACTTAGAAAATATATTTTAATCAGTTGTCTAAAACATTTTAATTCCAACATATATATATTTTTCCCAAAAATATTATATTTTACCTCATACACTTTCCAAAATAATACTTTATCAAAATATACGTATGAGAGTATTTTCCGAAATATACATAAGTTACGTTTTAGCGTGTCGTAAAACAATAATACTTGTGTAACTTAAATATTTATTTTGTGAGAGCGTTGGTATTATTTTGGAGTCGTAATTTCATGGTATTTTCAAGTTATATTATTTTTACCCTAAAAATAATATATCTAGTGCACAGAATAACAAACAATCACACAAGCGTTTTAGTATAAAATATATATTCTAAATATACATTTATCAAATCTTATTTACGAAAATCCACCTCCGGTACTTGGTAAATTTGAAATAAAAATGATGGCGAAGTTTATTTAGAAAAATAAAGTTAAAAATATATTTGCAAACTCTTGTTATAAAAATATTTCTAAGTGTTGAAATTCTATAAAAATTTCGCCAGAGTTTCCTTTGTAAATGGAGGCGTCCATGCTTACTAGCATATCATTTTCTTTTGTAAAATCATTCAACAATATTCAATCAACAATATATAAAGCTCTAATTACCAATCTTGACAAAAATAAGCATAAACCATAAACTTATGAACTTGGAAAATTTACAAAAACATGTAGTAACTTACTAGTATACTTAGTAAGTCTTGTTACCTTTAAAAATGTGATTAGTTTCTTAAAAACTTTATTTTTAAAGGGTTTGTATTTTCATAACTTATAGTCAAAATTTCTAAAAATATTTCTTTATGAAATTCCTTGTAGGATCGTGTTTCGGCCCTGTTTGAGTCGATCAGAAGAATCCCTATCCAAATCAAGAGGCGGAAACTAATGATTTGGGGCTATTTCAGTCACATTCACTTTAATATTGCTGTTGTATTGATCAATAACACGAGTAGACGTTCTGACAGCACTTCGTGGCTCACCGGAAGAAAACACCCTCAACTATGTGTTATGTTCCGCTTGTAATGACCCCTATATATAGTTAAAGAGGTTTCGCTTATACGTACGTGCACAGCGAACCTACATTAATGACATACAAGCGAAACCACTAGACTGACAAACAAGCGAAACCTAGACAATCCCTATAAGCGAAACCTATACAAACACATGTTTCAAGGATTTCGTGCCATGTCTAGCCTATACAACTCTAAGACTCGATGTAAGACGTAGTCAACAGACGTAAGTGCACCAACAAACTCCCCCTCGGATGTTGACGGAGTCTTCGAGTCTTCTCAACTGTCAATCTACAATCTTTATCAGTCTTCAAACATCCTCAGAAGAATATATCATTGCAAGAATCCGCAAACTTTATCTTCATCACTAACAAGTTTCTCTTTTTTACTGCAATTTCTAGAATCAATACTAGCTCTAACTGCTTCATCAACTTTCGTCTTCAGACTCCCCCTCTCAAACAGCTGGGATCGTAGTCTGGAATTCACAACTTCATACTCAGATTGTGCACAGGCTTCTATCAGGTTCAAGATCAATACCTGACTCCATTCTTTCTTATGATCATTACCTGGCAAATGTTCACCTGCACAATACTCTACTCAACCATAAGTTTCTTCAAAGATTAAATCTTTTCAACAGTTTAGAAACTATGATGGTAAACTACAGAAATGATTTTGCATTCAGGATTTATTACTGGCTATTTTCAACCAAACTTAACAACTTCAAATTCACTCTCCCAAACCTGTTCTTCATGTTCAGCATTTTGAACTTCGAAAATCAGCTTCTCAACACCAGTTGTCGAAAATCTTTTTGGATTTTTCAAAAACAAAGTAACTAACAACACATGTAAAAATACGAAACAATGCAGAAATAACATATTTACAGACAATATTTTTTGCGAGTTCGTGCAAGAGGATCATATCAGTTTCTGAGACATATCACCAACACCGTTAAGCTTTAAACATTTTAAGTTCTAAACAATTTACCTAGATTGTCAGTATATTTGTCCTTTTAAATTTTCACACAGATTTCAACTGTTTCGAGATACGCAATTAGTGTCTTAGATACATAAACTTATCCGTGTGTCCCACTACTTGAATATACTCCTGTATCCAGATCCCAATATTCAGTCTTACAGGTGAGTATACCACATATGATATCTGTAAAGGGGTTATGTGCGAGGGCCGTGAGAGCTCAGGTCGATACTTCCGTATACGCAGAGAGATGACGGCTTCGACTTTTGGTGGGTCCCCTTTAGAGGATCTTTTATTTACAACAGTAGCGACTATCAATTTTATTGTTTCATCAGCATGCTGAGGGCGAACTTATATTTCAAAGCTTTTTGCAGAAAGCATTATCCGGGGACTAGGTCAGTATTTCCATACAGCAGAAGTCCCGGGATAATACCCCAGATATCACTTAGCATAAAGACCTAGTATCTCTGAATAAGGGACCTTTCAAACAAGATTTCAGGGGTTACCTATATATCCAAGCAGTTTTGTTAACCCACAGAATAAGCAAGTTTGATTTTAGGTTTATATCTCGTCATAGTTTACTAAATGTGCGAAAACCTACTGACACATCCACAGTAAGATTGTTTATCACATTTTTGACTATACATTTCTTTAGCGTGTCGTGATAGTCCACTGATGTACTATCATTTCCTCTTTTATGCAACAAAACTAATTTTTCAGTTTTATCATGTTTTGGCTTTTTTCAAATTTTCTGATGTTTTTGGATTTTCTAAAATTCTTACTCCCCCTAAAATTCAAATACATCTAAAGAAAATTGAAAACAAACTATTCAGAACATGACAACTGATATCGAGTCGCCTCAATTCTCCATCCGTTTGACTTAAACAATCAGAACTCCCCCTCACAACAAACTATTTTCCCATAATGATTTCAAAACACTCAAGTTTATTTTAATCAGAATGGTTTTTCCGGAAAATAAGTTTTGTTGATTTTACCACTTGTAAAATTTGGGGCAAGATCAAATCATCACATTGTTTTACCAATCTTTTGAATGATAGTTAACTCAAGTTCAATTTAATGACCTTGATTTAACCACTTGTAAGATCAACCTAGTTCAAATTCTGAACCACTTATAACAATCACAAACATACAACGCAAGCCTGTTTTTCAACCAATTACCATCTGTTGGTTGAATTCTCAAGGTGTCGATTCCTACTCCTCGCTTACAAACCTGGGAGTTCCGGCAAGTCCTGCTTTTCAAAAACACATTTTTCAAACATGATAAAGAATAATGCCGATTCCTTATCCATGATTTCCAACTTGGGATCTCCGGCAAGTCAGGTTTTTACTCTTTGAAAAATATATCCACCCAAGCCTGACCTTCCTTGGGTGTAACAATATCTTCTTCATCTTTTCTTTCAACAGACTTGTAAACACGTCCTTTGGAAGCATAAAAATCTTTGATACTTTTAGCCTTACTATTGACCATTTGTCCAAAGATACGTTTCACATTTCCGTTGAAAGTCTTTTCAACATCAAATTTTTTCTTGTCAGAATAAAATTGATTTGAAATTTCAACTTTTCCAACTTTCTTCATAAAATTTTCAGCACGCAACGGTGGAAAATTTTCATCCTTCATGGTTGGGACTTTTCTTTCAATCTTTTTCTCAACACATGGCTCCTCTGATTTTATGGGATCAGATTCATCACCAGAACTATTACCTGAACCTTTCACAACCCATTTTTGATTTAGCACATTATCTTTTCTTCTTGAAGCACTCTTTGAACATTCTCCTTTCTCAAAAGTTGAATTTTCAAAGCCAGTAAACTTCCGGGTTGACAGTTCAGTCTTCTCAATAACTTTTTCTTTCATTTTACCAGAGATTTCCTGTTTTGGCTTGAATGTCTTCGGACAATCCTTCGCCACATGACCAGCAATCTTGCACTGAAAACAGGTTCTTTTTTCAATCTTTTTCGGAACTTCATTCTTCTTCAGTTCTTCTTGCTTCTTGACAAGGAATTCCTGATTTGTCTGCTTTCTGAATGATTTTTCTTTCTCAGCCTCTGATGTTTTCCCTGAAACAAACACAGTTTTTGGTTTAAAAACTTTTTCATTTTTATAGTTTTTCGGTGGAACAAAACCAAGACCTCTCTTTTTGAAATTACGATTATGTTTGGTTTCTTTTGGAAACTATAACCACAATTGTAACCCATTTTCTTGTTGATTCTTTGTTGATCTCTTGAAGTGTATTGTTTAGGTTTTCCGATAAGATTTAAATCTTTTATTTCAGAAATATTAATTTCTGTTATTTTGAAAACCTTTTGAATTATTTCAAATCTGACACTTCTTATTGGAAAAGCATCATCAGAATATAATTTGTCAGAATCTTTCAAAGTATAAGCCACTTTGAATGATTCATCATTCAAATTAGATTTTGACATCAAAAACTCTTTATCATAAACCTGTTTGTCCTTTTTGAATGTCGGCTTTGATGCATTGGACCCAGACTTTGACTCGGGTTTAGACTCCATGTTTGACTCCTCACTGTCATCTTTATCTAACACCTGATCGACCACACTTTTTATCAACTTTGACTCATGATCAGTGTCGGATGACGTGTACGTGACATCAATATTTTCTGGCAAGTTATCCGATGGCCCAGACTCCCATTCTAAGTTTATTGCTTTTTCGATTCTCTCAGAATTTTGATTTCAAGGTGAATATCCATTTTCGACCGGAGGCGGACATCTATTGTAGACCACACTTGATTTCTTACAAGAAGTCTTCACTTTTTCTTCGTCTTTTGTCAAAGATATCCTTTCTTCAGACGTTTTCACTTCTTCAAATGTCTTCAAATTTTCCATAACTGGATAAATCCTGTCAACAACAAAAGAAGAACATGAGTAACTTTCTAATAACTTTTTCACTTTCTCAGTTTCTATCTTTTGTGTTGCTAATTCCAACTCCAGATCTGCACATTTCTTTATGTGAAAATTTGCATCATCAAGCTGTCTCAGATAAGCTATCTTCAACGTATTCATTGCCACAGCTTGTTCACCACTCGAATCAGTATACTTGTTGATTTCTCTTTTCATTGTATCATATGACTCTTTCAATCTGTTTATGTTATGCAGCAACTCATTGTTCTGCTTGATTAAAGAATCACAATTCATGCATTTTTCTGGAACATTAACAGGTTCAACATCAACTTTTACTTCAAATTCAGGAACCTCTTTGACTTTTCTGTCTGGTTGGAAAAATTCAGCTCTTCTTTTTCTCTCAGCTTCAGCTTCAGCTTTTAATCTCTCTTCCTCTTCTTCATCTTCTTCGAGCTTTCTTCGTCTTGCTTCAGCAGCTTCCATGATTTTCTTGCTTCTTTCTGCACATTTCAAATCATAGGCATTAGCAAAGAAAGCATTTGAAGTGTTTTTGGACATCTCTTTGGCCATGAGATCTTTATCTGGACAAAAATCATCCCAACAAAAACCTTTAGCCAACTTTTCATCTTCTTGTTCTGCCAAACACACTTTGCTGTTTATTGGAATATATTTATCCCATGAAAAGTTTTCATATTTGCTTAGACATGCTCTTTTTGAATTATCAATCACATCTCTCCCATGAGCAGTTTGTGCCTGATGCTGTGCTGGTGGTGTGACTTGATGATAAATTGCCTTTTTGTGATAATCGTTGTTTCCGAAAGGATTTTGGGCTCCAGTAGCTTCACGGTTCTTGCACTCTCTCTTGAAATGCCCCTTTTCCCTGCAACGAAAACACGTAACTTTAGATTTATCAAAACCTAAAGTTGAAACATTTGCATCACGGAAATCATCTCTTCCCGTAATTTGTTTAAACTTCTCAGCTCGTCTCATCACGCTAGCCATACACCATTTAATGTCCATCAATTCCATTTCCTCAGCATCAATTTGATCGTAATCCTCTTTCGTGAGCATTGGATTACCGATCTTTCCGGCCACAAAACTACTATAAGACTCAAGAACCATTCCTAACAAAGACATTTGATTTTTAGCTATCTCTTCAGTGTAATATTGATCATTTTCAATACTAAGAACAATATTGCACTGAAGTTTTCTTCCATTCTTTGTTACAGAAATGTTTGGATCGAATGATGAAAATCTTGTGCTGCTTGATCCCTGGGAAGATTTCTTTTCAGAAGAACCTTTAACACTGAAAGCAGTTTCAATCTTCGGAGAATGATTGGTTGATCCAGAAGCACCACCCTTGTAGTACAAGCTGATATCCTGTTCTCCATCGTAATTCTTCATTCTGGGAATCTTTCTCTGCTCCATCTCTTGAGCTTCCAGATGTTTGATGAAATCTCCCAACGTCATATTCTTGTAATCTTTTCTGTTGGATCTCAGCATCATCAGAAACGTTCCCCATGTTTCATGTGGTAGCGCATCTGCAAGTTTTTCAACCAATTCATCAGTATCCTTTTTAATACCAAGTTTTGTCATGTTTCTCACCAAATTACAATATCTATCAATTATCTGCTTAGTGTTTTCAGACTTTAAACCACGAAACAGATCAAGCTCTTTCTTCATGAGAGACATTTTATTCTTGAGCATATCATCACTTCCAACAAACTTTGCTTCTAATTCTATCCAGATTGAATACGCAGTTCCGTCATGTTGAAGCAAAATCAGAATATCTTCTTTTATCGCTTGCTGAAGCAGACTCACCATGAGTTTCTCATCTCGATATTTCTTTTTATCCTCAGTACTCATTTCCCGAATTGGTAACTCTTTGTTGTTTCTTGTGGGTCTTTCATATGGCCCTTCAGTGTGTTCCCACGCATCTAGATGATAAGCCTCTACCCAGTTTCCAAAACGTTCAGACCACACGTTATAATCATTGATATCCATTAGTTTAGGCGGTTTCTGAGACGTTCTGGTTTCATTGTCAATCAAAGCATTCTGGGTAATTGTGATCGGGCTAGCAAAGCGTTATAGAATTCAGTATCCATTGTTCAAATTTTACAAAGTTATCCAACAGACAAATAAGCGAAACTACAATAGTTCAACCAAGCGAAATCTTCAAGTGTTCACACAAGCGGAACTACAAGTTGTAACTTCAAGCGAAACTACTTGATGTCTGTTCAAGAGAAACACTGAAGCGGAACCACTGACTTGTACAGATAAGCGGAACCAGGTGATGTTTAGAGCGAAACCACTTGTACTTGAAGCGAAAATACTGACAATTTGAAGCGAAACCTCAGTTAATTGTCCAACCAAGCGAAAACACCCTGTATCTTGAAGCGAAACTATCAATTGTACTTACAAGCGGAACCTATTCACGTGCAGTTTTGACCCATTTATAATGTGAATTTTACCATCAAACTTTCCAGGGTTTGTCTATATCCTATTAGGCACAATTCGTGAAATTTTGAGCTGGTTTTACCGTGAAAAATTTTGAAAAGATGAAGAAAGTGAAGAAAAATAGATGAAATGTAGCAGAAATGGCAAGAACTCTTCCTCCTGAGCTCTGATACCAATTGTAGGATCATGTTTCGGCCCTGTTTGAGTCGATCAGAAGAATCCCTATCCAAATCAAGAGGCGGAAACTAATGATTTGGTGCTATTTCAGTCACATTCACTTTAATATTGCTGTTGTATTGATCAATAACACGAGTACACGTTCTGACAGCACTTCGGCAGCACTTCGTGGCTCACCGGAAGAAAACACCCTTAACTATGTGTTATGTTCCGCTTGTAATGACCCCTATATATAGCTAAAGAGGTTCGCTTATACGTACATGCACGTATAAGCGAACCTACATTAATGACATACAAGAGAAACCACTAGACTGACAAACAAGCGAAACCTAGACAATCCCTATAAGCGAAACCTATACAAACACATGTTTCTAGGATTTCGTGCCATGTCTAGCCTATACAACTCTAAGACTCGATGTAAGACGTAGTCGACAGACGTAAGTGCACCAACATTCCTTTTTACACAAGTGTTTCTGCACTTGTTTACCCACTAAAAATATGATTAGTTTATGTAAGATCCATTTCTTAATAAAACTCATGTCTTTCACTTGGTTTTTTCGAAAAACCACTCGTAGATCTTTAGATCTACAAGTTTACAACCCATTTGATCTTTATTTTTCAAGAAAACATGTATGTAATCAAGTTCATAGCTTATGTGTGGATGATTTCTGTAGGATCGTGTTTCGACCCGAATGAGTCGTTCAGAGGAGTTTTGATCAGATACAGGTGCGGAAAACAAGTATCTGACTTAGAAACAGCTAGCAAATCACTTTTAACACCTTTTTGTATTGATATCTGACAAATTACATCCAAATCTCACACCGGCAGCACCTCGGTATGGAATCACGCAACTGTTATGTGATTTCGCTCATGGGTACTGATATATAGTGTATGGGATTTCGCTCCAATGTACATGCCGTATGAGCGAAACCACCAACTGACATATAAGCGAAACCCCTAGCTTCCCTATGAGCGAAATCATCATCCTAATTTCATACATTCTCCAATTTTCTCATAAACAATGCCCTAATCCAACATTCTAAGACTAAGACTCGGTACAATACGAAGTCGACAGATGCATGCACCAACAGACTCCCCCTCAGATGTTGACGAGTCGACTATCGAGTCATGACAATGCTGTGTCTTCACTTCTTCAGTCTTGATCAGTCTCTGGGCTTCTCTTTCTCTATCTTTATCTCTTTCTCTTTTATCACCAATACACTTCTTCTCTTAGATGTTGACATCTTTAAATTCATCATCATCAACATACACTCCCCCTTAAATGTTGACTCTTCCTGCATAAAATTCTACCTCAAACATAAGTTTTATGATAAACATTTAAGCAAATAGACACCATTTGAAAATATCACAAACAACACACTCTCCCAAATCATCTGTTCATCATGATTAGCACTTGGAATTTTGAAAATCAGCTTTTCAATATCAGTCATCAAAAATCTTTTTGAATTTTACAAACTTTATGCTAAAACACACTGAAAATCTTTTATGGATTTTCTGAATTAAAATAACTGACATCACTTGTAGAATCAAGAAAATGCAGAAATGAAATATTTACAAACAATGTTTTTGTGAGTTCGTGTAAGAGAATCATATCAGTTAATGAGACGTGTCACTAACACCGTTAAGCAATTCACTTAGATTGTCAGTATGTTTGTCCTCTTAAATTTTCACACAAAGTTCAATTGTTCCGAGATACGATGTTAATGTCTTAAGTACTTAAACTTATCCGTGTGTCCCACTACTTGAATATACTCCCGTATCCAGATCCCAATATTCAGTCTTACAGGTGAGTATACCACAAATGATATATGTTTAGGGGTTAGGTGTGAGGGCCGTGAGATCTCAGGTCGATACTTCCGTATACGCAAAGAGATGACAGCTTCGACTTTTTGGTGTGTCCCCTTTAGAGGATCTTTTGTTTACAACAGCAGCGACTATCAATTTTATTGTTTCATCAGCTTGCTGAGGGCGATGCTATGTTTCAAGTATTTGCGGAAAGCATTATCCGGGGACTAGGTCAGTACTTCCATACAGCAGAAGTCCCGGGATAATACCCCAGATATCACTGAGCATAAAGACCTAGTATCTCAGAATAAGGGACCTTTCAAACAAGATTTCAGGGGTTACCTATATATCCAAGCAGTTTTGTTAACCCACAGAATAAGCAAGTTTGATTTTTAAGTTTATATCTCGTCACAATTTACTGAATGTGTAAAAACCTACTGACACATCCACAGTAAGATTGTTTATCACATTTTATCTTTGCATATCTTTAGCATGTTGTGACAGTCCACTGATATACTATCATTTCCTCTTTTCACAACAAAACTCATTTTTGATTTTATCATGTTTTTGGCTTTTTCAAAATTTTCTAATGTTTTTGGATTTTCTGAAATTTTTCTACTCCCCCTAAAATGCAAAGACATTAAAGAAAATTGAAAACAAACTAGACTCTTGACCCACTTGAAAACATGAAATGTAAAACCAACTGTACAAAACTTGACAACTGATATCAAATTGCATTAGTTCGCCATTCACTCGGCATAAACAATCAGAACTCCCCCTATCAACAAACTATTTTCCCATTTAGATTTCAAAACACTTAAGTTTGTTTTAATCAAAATGGTTTTTTCGAAAAATAAGTTTGATTGATTTTACCACTCGTAGGTTTATCAATTTGGGGATGTGGTTCATCATCTTGTCTTTCAACCATTTGTAGGAAAATGCAAGTACAAATTAATGTCCTTGATATACCATATGCAAGTATGCACAACCAAATTTTCTAACTACTTGTAAACAAACACAAACAAACCTCTTTACCATTTGTATAATGACATTACCGAATAAATCCTTAAGAAAGATGCCGATACCTGCTCCTCGCTTACCAATCTGGGAGCTCCGGCAAGTCAGGTTTTTAGTTGAAGAAAATATCCACCCAAGCCTGACCAGCCTTGGGTGTCACCGAGTCACCATCACTCGGTTTCTTACCTTTCCTCTTCTTCTCATAAAATTCTTTAACCCCTTTGACTTTTCGGTCAATCATCTTACCAAAGATATGTTTTACTTTGGAGTTAAAGACCTTCTCAGCATCAAAATCCTGTTTGTCATTATAAAATTGGTTAGAAATTTCAACTTTACCAATTTTCTTCTTATAATTCTCAGCCCGAAGTGATGGAAAATCCTCATCATTCATAGTCGGAACTCATTTTTCATCTTTTAAAATAGCTTCATTTTTCGAAACAACTTGTGGCTCATCTAACTTTGTGGAGTCAGATTCATCGGCAGACGATAGCTCCTCTGAGTTTGACCTATCAGAATCATCGCTAGAGCTTTCAGAAGCTTTCTTAACAACCCATTTCTGGTTATCAGATTTAGCTCTCTTCTTGTAAAACTTGTTTGAGCATTCACCAATTTCAAATGTAGAATTTTTAAACAATTTGGTTCTATCAATTGGTGGTTCAAACTCAACCACTTGCTCTTTGAGTTTACGAGATACTCCCTGTTTTGATTGTATTATCTTAGAACAGTCTCTGGCAATATGTCCAACAGTGTTGCATTGGAAACAGGTTCTCATGTCTTTCTTCTGCTCAGCCATCTTCTTCATTTCATCTTGCTTCTTTTCAAGGAACTCATTGTTTGACTGCCTCCAGAAGTCTTTCTTTTCTTCTTCATCTGCTGACGTTCCTGAAACAAATATCATTTTGGATTTAAAATCACCAACATATTTTTCATTTTTCTGTTTTTCTGTTGGAGTAAAACCCAGACCTTTCTTTTTGAAATTACCGTTATGGTTAGATTTATTTTGAAAACCAGAACCAGAACTGTAACCCTTTTTGTTGTTTAATCTTTGTTGTACTCTTGAGGTGTATCTTTTAGGTTTTTCATTAAGATGTAAATCTTTTATTTCAAAAATATTAATTTCTGTGAGTTTGAAAACCTTTTTGATCAGTTCAGTTTTGACACCTCTTATTGGAAATTGCTCATCAGAATATAATTTGTCAGAATCATTCAAAGTGTAAGCAACTTTAAATGGTTCATCATCTAAATTAGATTTTCATAACAGGAATTTTCTATCATACACTATTTTATCCTGTTCTCCTGTTTGGCCCGAAGTGTTTGACTCAGACTTTGACTCTGACGCAAACTCCGACTTTGACTCCTCTATCTCATCATTATCTAACACATGATCCACGACTTTCTTCATCAATTGAGACTATTGATCAGTGTTAGACGATGTATAAACGACATCAATGTTTTCTGGTAGATTGACTGACGACTCTGAATCCCTTTGTAAATCTGTTGCCTTTTTGACTCTTTCATCATTTGGATATCTAGCCAAATATCCATTTTCCAGAGGGGGTGGACACTTGTTGTAACTGACACCTTGTTTCTTACCAGATGTCGTTTCTACAGTGCCTTTCTTCTTTTTAGTCCTTTTCACTGGAGTCTTCTCTTCAATCTTTTCTTCTGAAACTTTATTTTCTTCAGTTACATCATTGTCCTCAAATGCCTTTAAACTTTCAGCTGTCGGATAAATCCTGTCAATAACATAAGACGAACATGAGTAACTTTTCAACAAGCGATTAACTCTTTCAGTTTCAATTCTCTGAAGTTCAAGTTTCTGTTCGAGAGCAGCACACTTCTCGATATAGTTGTTTACAACTTTTTGCTTGACCATGAAAGCTCTCTGAAGTGTTTTCATTGATGTAACCTGCTCTTCACTTGTGTTGTTGTACATATTCATTGCCCTGTTCAACACATCATATGATTCTTTCAATCTGTTCATGTTGTGGATCAATGAACTGTTCTGTTTCTTTACAGCTTCACAATTTTCACAAGTTATTGGACTCTTCTTTGCAATGGCTTCTTCATTAATCTCGAACTTTGGAGTTTCTTTCACTTTTCTTCTTACAACCGGTACTGTCTCATCATCACTGCTAACCGGTGTCTTTACCTTTTTCTTTTTCTTCTTTGCCTTTTCATCCTCACTGTCACTTTCTGCCATCATCTTCAAATGTTTTTCTATTTGTCTGGCATAATACTCAGTATCATCATCACTTTCTTCTTCAACTCTAGCAACAAAAGCTGTGTAAGCTGTAGTTTGATCAGGAATATAGTTATCCCAAGTGAAATTCTCCCAACTAAAACCCTCGGGTAACTTTTCATCATCTTGATCAATCAGACAAGCTTTTCCTTTAGCTGAGACATATTTATCCCAGTTGAATGACTTCTTTTCTTACTGATTAACCACACAAGCTCTTTTTCCAGAATCTTCAATTATGGGTCTTCCATGTGCAGTTTGTGCTTGATGTTGATGCTGTTGAGATGGTTGTTGAGCAACTTGATGGTAGATGGCTTTACGGTAGTAATCGTTGTTGTTGTTGAAAGGATTCTGAGCTCCACTTGCTTCACGGTTGGTGCACTCCCTCTTAAAGTGACCTTTCTCCCTGCAACGAAAACAGGTGACTTTAGATTTGTCAAAACCTAAAGTAGAAACATTAGCCTCACGAAGATCATCTCTCCCCGTGATCTGCTTGAATTTCTCAGCTCTCCTTAACACGCTTGCCAAACACCATTTTATGTCCATCAGTTCCATCTCTTCAGCATCTATCTGGTCCTAATCTTCCTTTGTTAGCATTAGATTCCCGATAGGACCTGCAACAAAACAACTATAAGATTCTAAAACCATTCCTAATAAACACATGTGATTTTTAGCAACTTCCTCAGAATAATCTTGATCATTTTCAAGATTTAAAACAATATTGCACTGAAGTTTTCTCCCATTTTTTGTTGCTGAGATGTTCGGATCAAAAGATGAAAATGATGTGAAACTTGTTTTGTTGTTTGATCCTGATGATGAACCTCCAGAAGAATTCTTGGCATTGTAAGCAGTTTCTATTTTTGGATATAGATTTGTAGATTTCTCATTCACCCCTGCTTTGTAATACAACCCAATATCCTGTTCACCATCGAAATCTTTCATTCGAACAATCTTTCTTTGTTCCATTTCCTGAGTTTCCAATTTCTCAATGAATTTGCTCAAGGTTAACGTGCTAAAACCCTTTTTGTTCCTGAGCATCATCAGATATGTTCCCCAAGTTTCATGTGGTAACGCATCATCAAGCTTTTCAATTAACTCTTCATTGTCTTTGTTGATGCTTAACCTCTTCATGTTCACTAACAAGTTGCAATATCTTTCAATGATCTGTCTTGTACTCTCATTCTTTAGTCCTCGAAACAAATCAAACTCCTTTTTCAAAAGCGACTTCTTATTCTTCACCATCTCCTGACTACCAACAAACTTTGATCCCAACGCTTTCCAAATTGAATATGAACTTCCGTTGTGTTGTAACAAGACCATAATATCTTCCTTCACAGCTTGTTGTAGCAGACTTAACATCATTTTCTCATTTTTATATTTCTTCTTGTCATCGGCACTCATATCTTTGATCGCAACTTCCTCTTCATCATCATTTAATGGTCTCACATACTTCGTTTCAACACACTCCCAAGCATCTAGGTAGTTAGCTTGAACCCAATTTTCGAAACGACCTTCCCAACCTTTATATTCTTCTATGTTCATGAGTTTGGGTGGTTTTTGCATTGTTCCCGTTTCGTTTTCGAGCATTGTGTTCTGAGCAATAGTGATCGGGGTAACCGGAGTAGCGAATGCGTTGTAAAATTCCTCGTCTATTTTTTCAGATTTTTTTTTAAAAATTATTCAACTATCCTTAAAAGCGAAATCAGGGATCTTGGATGTCCTTAAAAGCAAAATCAGGACTTTTGAATGTCCTTAAAAGAGAAATCAGGGATCTTAGATGTCCTTAAAAGCGAAATCAGGACTTTTGAATGTCCTTAAAAGCGAAATCCAATATGTTCACAAAAGCGAAATTAGTGTTTGCACCTATGAGCGAAATCTGATGGTCTCCATAAGCGAAATCCCTCAATTTTTGTGACACAAGAGCGAAATTAGATGGACACAAGAGCGAAATCAGGTGTTCTAATAAGCGAAATCACAGAGTGTACGTATAAGCGAAATCAGCTCGGGTTCAATTTTAGTCCATTTTTAGTCCAAATTTAGATCTCAAACTTTTTAAGGGAGTTGTCTATGTTCAATTATCTATGATCTGTGAAATTTTGAGCGAATTTTGACCGATAAAACTTTCTGAACTGAAGAAAGAAGGTGTAGAAGTAAGAAATTTCAATGAATTCCAGCTAATCTCTACAGAACTCCTCCTCCTGAAGCTCTGATACCACTTGTAGGATCGTGTTTTGACCCGAATGAGTCGTTCAGAGGAGTTTTGATCAGATACAGGTGCGGAAAACAAGTATCTAACTTAGAAACAGCTAGCAAATCACTTTTAACACCTTTTTGTATTGATATCTGACAGATTACATCCAAATCTCACACCGGCAGCACCTCGGTATGGAATCACGCAACTGTTATGTGATTTCGCTCATGGGTACATATATATAGTGTATGGGATTTCGCTCCAATGTACAAGCCGTATGAGCGAAACCACCAACTGACACATAAGCGAAACCCCTAGCTTCCCTATGAGCGAAATCATCATCCTAATTTCATACATTCTCTAGTTTTCTCGTAAAACATGCCCTAATCTAACATTCTAAGACTAAGACTCGATACAATACGAAGTCGACAGATGCATGCACCAACAATTTCATCATCCACAACAGTTTTAACCTTCATATCTTGCTAGTTCGTGTCTTTAAACATGATCTAGCAAGCCTATGTGATGAACCCTAACATTTTTACTAACAAACAACATACAATAAGCATAACAACATAAGAACAACATGGTTTCTTTATCAATATAACATTACTTCATCTCTAGTTAGTTTATACTTCAAGACTTTGATTATGTTCTTTAGAGTTCTTAACATTTCACCATTCTTTTTGCTATTAACCAACAAAAATATGAACACGATGAAGATCAAAGGCACTTACTACTAGCACAAGGCTAGGGGAGTTCAAGAGCACAAAAGTGGTGGATAAAAGAAAACTAGAGCGGTCCTTGAGCTTCCAAACACACCGAGCTGACTTGTATGATCACCTTCACCTTTGGATGCCCTTGGAATGATTTAAGAAGCTTGAAGGATAGTGGTGGTGTGTGTGCTTGTGTTCGGCCGAACCCACAAGGAGAGAGAGATGAGTGAAGTTTGTTGATTGTGAAGATGAAGATGAATGTGTGACCCTTGTGCCTTCTCATAATCCCATCTTCACTTTTAACCATTGTGTATAATGTTCTAATATCCAACAACATGACCCATTTTAATATTCAACTAAATCCATGGGTGGGGACACCCATGGTGACCGTTTCCAGGGGGGTATAGGGTTGGGTTTCAATGGGTGATTACAAGTTCTAGTTAGAAACCAAGTGATATAGTTAGTGTCTTACGTGTGTTATTAATTATATAGTGTGTTAGGGTGTTCGGGGACCCTAACTAGCTCAGAAAAATAAAAACAATGTGTTTGGCAATATTTTTATGTTCCAGGTAAAGTCCGGTTGTTCGGTTGGGTTTTGTCCGTTAAAGTGCTAAACTAATCCATAAAGTGTCTTTTATGTTACTTTTTGTGACACATTTAATTTCCAACGCTTTGGAAAGTATCTAAGACTATTTTGCTCAGTTTTTGCACTTTACTAGCATTGTTAACTGCTGAATTTTGTTATTTAGTGCAGAATTCTGCATTTAAAGTATGTTTTAGGCACTTCCCGGCACTATAACTATCACCTAGTGACGCAGTTTTATGGTCCTCACTTCCCTACACTCCCTACTAGTGTAGTATTCTATCTCTGGCTCACACTGGCCTCAAAAACATTGCCTATCTAGGTGCTGGCATTGTCAGCATGTTTCTGGGTTATCCGCTCACTGTGCTAACTGTGCTTTGTGCATCAAGTTTGTCACTAATGTTTGTGTGAATTAAATGGAGTGACAGTGTAAAATGTGATGCATATGTATGTATGTAACAGAAAACAGAAAGCAGTTTAATCACAGTCATTAAGCACAAATTAAACATTAATTAATTGTACGGATACATGTAAATGTGTGGGTTGTCACACTTACGAGTCCAATGACCAACCAACCGAATGGTCATCCATCTTGATGACCATCCGTCCAGACGGTCATCCAGCCGAACCATCATCCTTCCCTCATCTCACTCGACACACTGTTTAACACGCCTGTTCAACGCTTACACTATCGTTCTCTGATCAGGCTAATCTCTCAAGCGCTCCCTTCAATCCAAGATTGTGTTTATTTACTAAACACGCTCTATGAGTATACTCGATCCCTTTTTGCTTAACGCACTTTTGGGTGTTACATACGTTACTTATATCAAATCACATCGATCACACAACACAAACACTTTTTATACGCTAACCGCTCTCGCATGTTACACGTATTATTCGATGAATGCTTGTATGTTATGTTTACACAATGATTGTTGCCTGACACCTTAGCAACGATAGTACTATAGTTTGGACTCAGCACCTGTCGTGGACAGGGGTTGTTAAGGGTTTTACTTCCGGTGTCACAGTGGTGACATGTGTTGCGCATTCTACAACTCGTAGTCACGTCTGTGCATATTTCATTGTCGATAGCTTACTTGCTTCACATTACTACGTGTTACATGCTGGTTATGCGTAAATCGCTCTCGCTACTATAAGCTATTAAACTTGTGTACTCACCTTTACACTATGTGTATTGACTTTATTTTAATGTATGTGACCGGTGTTTAGGATGGTGTGCTATGTCTGCTTTTGTGGAATCAAGCTAAGGGAGTCTAGAAACAAACTAAATAATTTATGAGTTGTCGGAACAATTTTTTGTCTTTGAGAACAACGTCTGTAATAACTATTTGTGCTTTATAAGTTTATGGTATGGGACATGAATGTTAATTATATTACCGCTAATAGTGTTATGGATTCTCTTGGACAATCTGTTTCGCTCAGTGCCACGCCCCGATGTTTCCGCCATCGGTTGGGGTGTGACAGATTGGTATCAGAGCCATAACTATAGGGAATTAGGCTAGACACTACCTAGTCCGGGTCGGTGTCTTAGGGTTTTGTACGAGCTTACTCGATACTCTCGCTCGCACTTGCGAAAACTACACAAATTTTCCTAAAGCTAACACAATACACTCACGCTTTTCGAAAACACTCGCATGACACAATTGAGCGATCTTGTCAAGAATAGGCGTGAAAACCAAGAACTCTCGACTGAATTACTCGCTTTACACGCATTTTTACTATAAAACACGAGAATTTGTGTTGAGTCAGGAGTGAAATTCATACCTCGACAAAAAAATTCTCCACCTTTATCTCGTGATTTTATCTCACTACCAGGAACGAAGTTGTTAAGTTAGGGGTGAAACCCGCATCCTAACGACTTGCTCCGCTCTCTATTTGGCTTTACAAAACTCTCACCAAAGTCTCGATGGATTCCAACGATTCGACTCACGTGGTAGCCAAAAGGATGCGTGTCGTTCATCGCGATGTGGTGAGAGATCACAGTCTATTAGGCCAAAGCGTGTACTTGAAGTCCTTGAGAATAGTCGAATCACTTTGGGTAGTCGATGTCTAAACACCCAGACACTCCGCTTCAATTCTAAGTTCGTAACCGCCGACTCTGTGGATTCTTCGATTTTATGTGATTTTATGTGTTTTATGTGTTTTATGTGTTTGATTGTGTATATATATATATTTCGGTTCTGGAGATTTACTCGCTTTTCGCCCTTTGCTTTGATAAACGAGCACAACTCGCACAACACTTATATCGCAATACGCTAACAAATCGCACGCTATACTACTCGCTATGTTACTCGCATTCGCTACTCGATATTCGCACTCGCAACTCTCGATCGCTTTACGCAGCTGTGAAAGATAGGTGAATACGTGTAAAATATGTAGGCAAATACATGCAAAATATAGTGGAATATGTGCTTATGTGGATTACCTGCTTCTGTGCTTACGTGGACTACGTGCTTATGTGCTTACGTGCTTATGTGGATTATGTGCCTACGTGACTATGTGCCTATGTGTTAGACGTGTTCCTGTGCTTTACATAAAGTAGCTTTTGGAGATTCGCTAGACTATACCTGAGATAATCAAATCGTGTCTGAATCCTATGATGATGTTTGTTGCAGACAATCTCGTCATTTGGATCGCACACTTCTTGCGCTGCCCGCCGCAACCACGCTGACAAATGCATCGCCTCGCTAGTCGCCAAGAAAATGGCTAAGGTCATTCCGCAAATCTTCAGCGAAATCAATGAAATCGGTAGCAAGTCCTCTGAGGAATCTAGGACTGACTCGCCCAAAACTTCTTTTAGCTTCAAGCAGTTCAAGGCCTGTGGCCCTAAAGACTTCACCGGTGAAGACGGGCCCAACGCCATGTTTCAGTGGTTCGACTTAATTGAAGTCACTCTTCGGCCAAGCGGATGCCCAGACAACCTCCACACTATTAACGCAACTGGCGTTTTTCAGTCCAGGGCTCTGGACTGGTGGACTGCCGAATGAAACAGGCGAGGTAACGATGCAGCCTATGGACTTTCTTGGGAGGAATTGAAGGAAATCATGATGAGAGAATTCTGTCCCCCACATGAGCTCCAGAAGCTGGAGAACGAATTTTGGAACATCAAGCAACAAGGTGGCGACAATGCTGGTCTTACTGCTCGCTTTAAGCAGCTTAGTATTATCTGTCCTAGCCAAGTCTCAACTCCCGACATCACAATCAAGAAATACCTCCGTGATCTACCTGATTGTGTTGCCGATTTTGTCTAAAAAGCCAAGACTACTACCATCGAAGAGACTTATCAACTCGCAGCTGAAATCAGTGACAAGAGAGTTATGCCTGGTTACTTCAAGAACACCACCAAAAGTCTCCATCAAGTCACCGCTACCCCCGCTTCTGAAACCACCGCATCTCAAGGATCGAAGTCTTCACGCCGCAAGCGCAAGAGCAAGAGCAACAACAATAACAACAACAACAACAAGAACTGTGCTGTCACTACCGCTCCTCTCAATGTTGTCCCTGCCCAACCTCAGAACCAGAACCGCTAAGTAGCAGCACCAGTGATCAACGCACCGCCCGCAAAGCGTGCGTATACTGATCCTCACCCACTGTGCCCTACTTGTACTTACCATCACCCAGTTGGGATCGCTTGCCGTTTTTGTGTCGACTGCAACATCTACGGATACTTTACTGCGAACTATCGCACTGGTAATCGTCAAGCTCAAGT
This sequence comes from Helianthus annuus, assembly GCF_002127325.2. Lineage (NCBI taxonomy): Eukaryota > Viridiplantae > Streptophyta > Magnoliopsida > Asterales > Asteraceae > Helianthus > Helianthus annuus. The sequence continues at coordinate 57,963,751 of NC_035442.2, read as the reverse complement.
TCAAGCCCCTCATGCACTACCAGCTCCTCTTCCCGCTCCTCAGGGTACTCAAGCAGCTCTTGTTCCCGCTGCTCATGCAAGAGCCTGCTATACATGTGGTGATCCTAACCACTTCGCAAACGTCTGCCCGAACCGAGTGGTGAAGCAAGAGCCACAACAACCAGCGCATCTGTTAGGATCTGAGTTTGGATTGATTGTGATTTGTGTTTGAAATTAGATGAACAAATGAAAGAGTAGTGCAACGGAAATTATATGGAAGCAAACTTTTCATAATCAAACAGAAGAAATGCTTTCAATCATACATTTTCAACAATGAATCAAATGATTAAATTTATCTTTAAACTTTGATTACAATGCAACTATGATATGCAAACTCCCCCTCAGCCCGAGCTCAGTGTTTGTTCGTGCAGAAAGAAGATGGTGAAAGAGCTAAACAGAACAGTACTCAGAACAGTACAGAGTACTGTTCTATTTATAGGCACTTGCAAACCACTGAGCATCTAAGCTGACGTCACCATGAAAGTGACATCTAACCTCCTAACAAACTCTAACCTCCGATCTATACAAACACTGCTATGCTAACTACTGATATTACATTTCATTACATAAACTAGTATAAACTGCTACTGCATCCTTCCACTGCTGTAATCCCAGCAGTACTTGTCATGATCAGCAGTGCTTGAAGCATGGCAGTAGATTGAGCAGCAAAGCTTTAGTTCTTCTATCAGACTTTGTCTTGATCAACAGTTTGCATGATCAGCAGATAGGAGGTTAGCAGATTTTGAAACCACTTTCAAGGGGAGAGACTTGCAACCAAACATCTGCTTATTCTGAATCTACTGCTGTGATCCAGTTTTGGCTTTCATTATCTGTTCCTTTGGTAGGGTTCAATCCTAACAATCTCCCCCTGGAACAGATAATGCCAAAATTCTTCATTATTGTAGATATTTATTGCCTCAACAACAGTTCCCTTATTTGCCCTTTGAATTGCAGTTCAAATGTTAAGGCATCTGTATCATCATCATCCCTGCTAAGTGGAAGATCAAGGAGATCCTGCAAATCTTCAAGACTCAGAGCTTGTTCCCTTATTAGTTTCTTCACTTCTCCATCAGTCCTGAGCAATGTCAATACGTGGATCTGTTTATCAGTTTTCCACTTTAGTATTATTGAGCCTGATGGGTTTCTTGGGAGATTTTTATTTGTTGAGGAATTTGGTGATGCTGGCCTGTTCATGACTGGCTGAGCAGTACTTGCAGTTTTTTCCAGTTCAGATTCTTCTTTCAACATTAACAAAATGCCCTTTTCACAATGGCATTTCCAGTAATTAAATCTTGAACTGTTTCAGCACCCAACTGGTTTTGTCTCCTTCTTTTGTAGATGGCAGTACCAGCAGGAGCAGTGGTTCTTTTGGGTTGCAGCTTTGGTGATCTTTTTGAAACCTCTGCTTTGGAGTAATCAGGTTTTTGTGGAGCTGTTGGATCTTTCTTCCTAAGTTCCTCCAACCTTTTATAGGTGGCCCTGACCCTCGCTTCTCCCCACTTTGACACCGAATTTCTTGACCCATATTCAGCAACTATCAGCTCCTCTTTTATTCTCTTCAACTCTAGGGCCTTATCAGCTTCAACCTTCTTGAATTTTTCAGGGGGAGTCTGCTTGACCTTATTCTTGATCATTTCATGAATCCTGGCTACTTCTTTTTCAAGCTCAGGAATGGTCCAGTTTCTGTACATTGTTTCTCCCCCTTGTATGTCTTGTAGGTCATGATCTTTTCAATGTAGTCTTTTCTCAAGGACTCATCCGCCTTTTCAGAGATTTGCTGACATACATTTTTTGCAAATTGTTCCAAAGCTCTGACCTATGTGAGTAGAAACTGATAGTTTTGTTGATACTCTCTATCAGATTTCCCTTGTTTGTTTTTTATTGATATATCCTCTGCTTGCTTGGCCTTGATTTTCAAGTATTCTTCAATATTAGTTGGCCTGGGATATCCTTCAATCGATGGCAAGCTCCTTTTGGCCTGACTAACAGTTGTTGAAACAACTGGTGTTTCAACCATTGTTGTCATTACAACAGATGTTTTAACATCTGATGTCTTCTGCTTTAGGGCAGGAACTAATGGTGGAGGTAAGGCAGTGGTAGTGGTGTGTGTTGAAGTGATGTGTGTTGAAGTGGGAGCAGTTGTTGTAACAACTGAGGTACCAGCAGATGTTGATATAACAGAAGTTTCAGCAACTGTTTGGATGGAGGTTTGATTTTGGACAGTGGTTTTGAGGAATGCTTTGGAAAACTGGATGGTGTGGATTTGGGTTTCCTTACTTTTATAGTAAGATTTCTTTTAGGAGCAGGATTTTGATCATCCTTTTCACCAGAACAACCCTGCGCATTCAGCTTCATGAAAGCTTTCTTCTCCTCATTCCACCTTGACAGGGCCTTTGCCGCTCTATCCCTTTTTACACTTATGACAGCATCATCAAGTGCATTCTGGGTAACATCAACCTTCTTACTACCATCTGGCAAGGGAATTTCTTTGAGCATTGCACCTGTTACTGTATCAAGATATAACCCATTATCAATCCCTTTCTTTATCCACTCCTTAACTTTCTACCCCTTTTTGGCATTATCTGCAGGGAGTTCATCAATATAAAGCACAGTCGGAGGAGCAGTGCCAGTGGTTGTCAACAAATGGGCCTTGAGAGCCAAGATGTCATCTTTTGTATCCTTGAACCTAGACTCCATTGCAGTTTTGAGATCTTGAACATGTTTTTCATGTTGCTGTTCAGCCAGTTGATGTTGTTGTTGGAGAAAAGGTTGAAAAAGATTCCAGAGCTCATTTGAAACATCTGCAGGTGGTGGAGCAGGTATTTGAGGTGGAACAGCAGTGGATGGTACCTTTTGAACTGTTAACAACTGTTGCAGCATTTCTTTAATTTCTACAACAGATGCGTCCAGTTTTTCAACACGGTTCGTCAATTCCTGGTACTTTAAACCATCACCCAATTTAATGGGATCATCTGATTTCCCACTAGCAGTGGTTTTATCAGATGTTGAGGTAGGGAGTGTACTCCAAAATTAACAACTGATGCCCCTTTTTCTTGGTACTGGGGTCTTCTTCCTTCAATACTTGATAATCTTTTAATGTTACCAGTGGTTAATACAAACTCACTAGCAGATAACAGAGGTGTTATAGAAGGAATTGCCTCCAAGGAAGTCTTATGGATGTAACCATTGTCCAAGTGTAAACCTGTAGGTTCAACACTTGTAGTGGCTGCTTCACTTGGAATACCACCAAGAGTTACTTGTAACTCAAGGGGTGTAACCTCCTTAGGTTGTGTTGGTGGGTTAGCAAAGAATGATACATCAAGCTCAGTCTCATGTTGAGGTATATTCTCATGAACAGGTGAGTGAGAAGGACTGATTTGTGCTAGGTTCAAATTAATTGCATCCAACAGTAGTTTGGTGTTTGGTGGAATTGGGGATGTGAAGGTAGGTTTAGAAAGCGAAATTGCCCCGGGTATTGGGCTGTGGAGGATGGAAACGAGTGCTTCCAGAGCCTCATGATGTGGTGACCCTTGTTGTACAACCTGTTCTTTTTGTGAAGAGACAGGAGGAGTTTTGGCTAGGGTTTGAGAGATATTTACCAACTGCTGTGAGGAAGTAGCAGCAGTGGTTTGTTCGGTCTTTATTTAGCTTGTATTCACTAATAAATGTCTTGTTTATTGATCTTGAACAGATTTACAGTACAGAGACACTTCGACAGGGCTTCGCTGTCGGAAATCAGACAGTTACAACTGATGACCGTTTGTAAGATATATATAGTTAATGACGCTTCCGTTTGAAGGTGACATATTACCCTTCAAACGGACATGATTCAAACGAAATCTATTTCAAACGTGACCTTCCAAACGATTGGGTCTTCAAACGGTCAACATCAATTCATATTTCATGCAATTCATTTTGTCATCTTGTGATGTAGATATGCTTCCATGATGCAAGATGATGTCACTAGGATGATGTCATCATCAAGAATGATGACATCACTCTTGATCAGATCAGCAACGAACCCGAGACTCGACATAAGACGATGACGACAGATGAATGCACCAATAGACTCCCCCTCAGATGTTGACGAGTCTTAAGTGTCGAGTCTTCGCATCTTCAGACTTTATCAGTCTCTTTTCTTTCTTAGCATATACCAGGATCTTCTCTCTGGCTCTAGCCTCGTCAGACTCCCCCTTTCATCATGATGGGATCGCTATCTGGAATTTGCTATCACCTTGAGATCAAATCCTAGCTTTATCTCTATTTACAGACCAACAAAGATGTGATTCAACTTAATGAATCAACTAAACATTCGAGAATTTTTCACATTTAAAATTTATCAAAATTTGAAACATTTCAAACTCTGATCCAAAATAATGAAACATATTAAACATTTCAAATCATTTATCCAATCCCTCTGTTCATCATGTTTAGCCTTTGAAATTTTGAATATCAGCTCTCCAACATCAGTTGTCGAAAATCTTTTTGGATTTTCAAAATATGAAACATAAATGCAAAAATTAAATGCAGAAATGAAATATGTACAAACATATTTTTGTGAGTTCCTGCAAGATAATCATATCAGCTGCCAACTAAACACTAGCACCGTTAAGCTGTTATTTCATTTTAAGCTTTTAAACAGTTCGCGTTGACTGCCGATATACAGGTCCACTTAAATTCTCACAAAAATTTCAACCTGTTCGGGATACTGAAATAGTGTTTTAGAACTTAAACATCTACATGTATCCCACCTCAGTATATACTCCCGTATCCAGACCCCAATATTCAGTCTTATAGGTGAGTATACCACAGCTAATATCTGTTAAGGGGTAGATGCGAGGGCCGTGAGAGCTCAGGTCGATACTTCCGTATACGCAGAGAGATGACGGCTTCGACTTTAAGGTGTGTCCCCTTTGGAGGATCTTTTATTTACAACAGCAGCGACTATCAATTTTATTGTTTCATCAGCATGCTGAGGGCGAGCTTATATTTCAAAGCTTTTTGCAGAAAGTATTATCCGGGGACTAGGTCAGTACTTCCATACAGCAGAAGTCCCGGGATAATACCCCAGATATCACTGAGTATAAAGACCTAGTATCTCAGAATATGGGTCCCTTCAAACAGGATTTCAGGGGTTACCTATATATCCTGGAGGTGTTCCCCACGTAGATGCAAGTGAAATTTATGTTAATATCCCAAACTGATCTACTAATTCTGTGAAAACCTACCGGCACATCTTTAGCGAGACTGCTTAATAGCATTCATACATTACAATTCTTTAGCGTACTGTGCCAGTCTAGCTGATGTACTATCATTTCCCCTTATTCGCATCAAAACTCATTTTTAATTTTTCGATGTTTTTGACAATTTCAAATTTTCTAATTTTTTTAAAATTTTACTCCCCTTAAAATCAAAATATGTTTCAATTTTGATTTTCGGAGAAAATTTGAAACAAACTGTCCAAATTTGACAACATGATATTGAATCACTTCAATTCTCCATCCACCTGGCGTAAACAATCAGAACTCCCCCTTACAACAAACTATTTTCCCATTATGATCTCAAAACACTTAAGTTTGTTTTAATCAGAATGGTTTTTCCGGAAAATAAATTTGATTGATTTTACCACTTGTATGTTTATCAGTAACAAGTTCGGGGATGTGGTTCATCATATTGTCTTTCAACCACTTGTAGGAAAAATTCAAGTACAAATTAATGTCCTTGATTTACCATATGCAGATATGCACAAACAAATCTTCAAACCTGTTTTTCAACCAATTACCATCTGTTGGTTGAATTTTCAAGATGCCGATTCCTACTCCTCGCTTACAAACCTTGTAGGATCGTGTGATGACCCGAACGAGTCGTTCAGAGGCTTTCCCCTTGGTTTCAGGTGCGGAATAACAAGAAACTAAGGTAGAAACAGCAGGCAAATCACTTTTAACTACTTGTTTATTGATTTCAAACGTTTACAGCTCAAATCTCGCACCGGCAGAGCTTCGGCACGATTTCTCTCCAACGTTATAACTGTTACAACTGGAATCGCCCCAAGGGTATTTATAGACCTCTGGGACCGCTTATTGGACAGGCCCAATAAGCGGCCCAACATGATGTACGTATTAGCGGCCCAGAAAGCTATCACATGAGCGATCCATACCTGTCCGTTCGAGCGACCCACATACCTAATGGACTAATGAGCGGCCCAACTATCTAATTTGACTCTAAAAGCGGTCCAACCTCTAAAACCTATACATTTCACTATTTTCTCGTATTACGTGCCCAGATCTAACGTTCTAAGACAATGACTCGATACAAGACGTAATCAGCAGATGTAGTGCACCAACAGACTCCCCCTCAGATGTTGATGGAGTCGACTATCGAGTCACACCATGCTGTCTTTAGTTCTTCAGTCTTGATCAGTCTTCGGGCTTCTCTCTCTTTGACATTCTATCATTCTAAGACACGAACGAAGATGTAGTCAACAGACAACTGCACTAACAAACTCCCCCTTGGATGTTGACGGAATCTTTAGTGAGAGTCTTCAAACATTCACAACTCTTCAATCTTGTTCGGCCTTCTTCAGGAACTCAGCCTGGAATAATATCTTCTTCAGGAATTCCTTCCTGGAATCATATGCCTGGATCATTCTCTGGCTCTAACTTTCATCAGACTCCCCCTAACATAATGCTGAGATCTCTGTCTGGAAATCGTTATCACCATTGAAATCAACTCCTGGCTTTCTCTGTTTAAGCTCTCCTCTGGTTCTGATGTGTCTCCTGGCTATTCGTAGCAACAGGATCAGAAACCTGCAAAACTCAACCATACTATTACAAACTAATACAATTTGCAATTTCAACTTAATGAATCAGCAAATCATATAAGAAAAATTATGAAGATCAAACTGTAGGTTACCATTCAACTTATTCATCAAGTTAATGAACCAAATTTGCGTTTCAAATCTTCACAATTTAACATACACACCCAAACCACAAGTTCAACATGTTTAGCACTTGAAATGTCAAATATCAGTTCTTCACACTCTGTTGTCGAAAATCTTTTTGAAGTTTTTGAATATCAAACAAAAATACAATATTTTTGGATTTTTGCATTTTTTTTTAAAATACAGAAATGTACACTATTTTTGAGAGATTGTGCAAGAGGATCATATCAGTTTTTTAGACATATCACTAACACCGTTGATCTTGATTAATCAGCAAATGTTAAAAACAAATTTACTTCTGATTGTCAGTATTGTTGTCCACTTAAACCTCTACACAAGTTTTCAATTGATTCAAGATACGTATTTAATGTATTAGCACTTAAACTTATTTGAGTGTCCCACCTCTTGAATATACTCCCGTATCCAGATCCCAATATTCTGATCTACAGGTAAATATAACTACAAATGATATCTGTATATAAATTAGGGGAAAAATGCAAGAACTGAGGGATCTCAGGTCAGAACTTCCGTTCAGCAGAGAGATATCAGCTTCGACTTAGCAGTGGGTCCCCTTTAGAGGATCTTTTCAGCTACAACAACTGATCATCAATTTTATTGTCTAATCAGCTGAGGGCTTTATGCTATGTTTCAAGCATATGAAGAAAGTATTAGCCAGGGACTAGGTCAGAACTACCGTTCAGCAGAAGTCCCGGAATAATACCCCAGACATCAATTGAGTACAAGAACCTAGTATTCCAGAATAAGAAACCTTTCAAACGAGATTTCAGGGGTTACCTATATATCCAAGTAGTGTTCCCCACAAAATAAGTAAGTTTGATTTTATGTTTATATCTCGAATACAATTTACTAACTGTGTGAAGCCTACTGACACATCATTAGTAAGACTCGTTTAAAAACAATTTTGTCTTTACAAATCTCTAGCATGCTGTGAAAGTCCACCGATGTACTATCATCTCCTCTTTTTGCAACAAAACTCATTTTCATTTTTCAATTTTTTAAATTTTTCAAAATTTTCTTACTCCCCCTAAAATCAAAATATGTTTCAATTTTGATTTTCTGAGGAAAAAATTGAAAACAAACTATACAAGAAACTTGACAACATTATGTGAATTACCTCAATTCACCATTCTCGTGCAAAAACAATCAGAACTCCCCCTCACAACAAACTATTTTCCCATAATGATTTCAAAACACTTAAGTTTGTTTTAATCAAAATGGTTTTTCCGGAAAAATTAGTTTGTGTTCCAACCATTTGTAGATTTGGGGTTATCTCATCATCTTGTTTTCTTCAAATATTTTAAACATTTATCATTTCCTGTTTGATCATAAACCATCAGTAGAAAATCAAGTACAAATTAATGTCCCTGATTTACCACATGTAAATCGAAAAATCACCAAAGTGAAATTTCTCAAGAAATGTGCCGATTCATGATCCACGATACCATCTTGGGATCTCCGGCAAGTCAGGTTTTTCTATTTAAACAATTTCACCCAAGCCTGACTGTTCTTGGGTGATTTTGAATTCTTGCTCAACAATGGTGGAAAGTTTTTCTCATCCATTGTTAAACTAGAATTCTCAACTTTTACCTCAACACATGGCTCCTCTGGTTTTACCATACCAGAATCATTGCCTGAAGGTGGCTTGTCCGACTTTGATCTGTGAGATTCATCGCCGACCTTTTCCTTCTTCTTCCCTCTCTGTTCTGTCCTCAGATTTGTATCTGATGAATTCGTCTTGCTTGTTTTTGCAACTGAAGGAGTCGATTCATCAGAACTTTTATTCTGTTTGTCCTGTGAACCTGAGGACAAAATCTTCTCGAGATATTCTCTCGCTTTCTTTATCTTCTTCCTCAGTCGGTCTTTCTGCCCCTGAGAAAGTTTAACTTTCGTCTCTAGAACTTTCGGTTGTTGAACTTTTGGTTCTCGAACTTTTAGTTCTTTGGGCTTGACCTTGACTGGAATTCTTGCCACTTTCTGAGACATAACCCTTGATCTTCCCATTGATCTCCTCGGGCAATCTCGGGCAATGTGACCTTTGATATTGCAGTTATAGCACCTCCTGGTCTCATATCTCCAGTACTGGCAATTAACAGCAATGTGTCCATGATAGCCACAACTGTAACACATTCTCTTATCGTACCAGTTATCACCGTTGTACCAAACACTCAAGTCGTAACACTGTTTGGCCTGGTGATATTCCTTCCTCAACTTTGCTTGATTTGACGCTTTAGCACTGTGGTCTGACCTGCACCACTTATTACCAACATTTTTTGAGTTTTCATTTTTTATTTTTTTGTAAATTTTGTTTTTGATTGGATGATCGATCCGATGAACTTTTATTATCTTTTTGTTTCTGTTCTGCTTTCTTCTTCAAAGGCTTTTGCTTAGAACATTCACCTTTTTCGGTTGATTGCAAAACAGTTTTCTGAAATTTTTGTTTCAAATTTAAAAACAATTTTTGTTTTTCTTTTTTAACATTTTCATCATCGGATGCATCATCACAATCTTCAACTTTGACAGAGTCAAAGTTTGTGACACAGTCACTTATTGGAACTGAATTGATCGGTTTTGGACAAGGAATATTCAACTTGTCAGATTTAGTCGCAAAACTGATCAATTTCTTTTCAAGTTCATCAATCTTGATCCTTGAACTCTTAGCTTCGTCTTCAAGCTTAGATATTCTTTCAAGATGAGACTTGATTGAATTTTCATTTTCATTTTTCAAGTTTTCAAGAACAGATTTTTCATTTTCCAAAACATTTATCAGTTCTTGAAGTTTCACTTCATTAGCTTTCAGATTTTTGTTCTCCAATTTTATCCAGAAATCTTCATTTTCTGATGATTTCTGTTTTCTTTCAAAAACCTTTTCATTTTCTTTCAAACCTTTGTTCTCTAATGTCAAACTGTTCACACTACCCAACAGTTTGCCATTTTCGACTTTCGACTTCTCACAAATACCCTGTAAGTCTAGAATCTGTTTTTCATCAGCTTTCTTCTTATTGTTCAACTTCTTGATCTCCAATGCTAAACTTTCTGCATCCTTCACAAGTTTGTCATTGACTGTCTTGAAGTTGTGACAATTTGAGCATACTGATGCAGACCTTGACGATTCATTCTTCACAGATTCTTTGACTTTTACAGCTTTTTCTTTCCTTTTCTCATCCTTGATCACCATCTGTTCTTCAATCCTTTTAATGAGTGGAGAAATTGTCAGTTGAGAAAATTCTCTAGAACTTTTCAAGTTCAAGACATAATCTTCCCATTCTTCTTTCGGTAAAGCACTGATAAATTTTTCAACCCACTCTTCTGGTGCTTTTGTAATATCTAAATCAGACATTGAACTAACAAGATGTTTGTATCTCTTAATGACACCTCTTGTGCTTTCTCCTGGAAAACCTGAAAATGAATCAAATTCATTCTTTAATATTTTTATTCTATCAAGTGTTTCTTGAGTCCTGTTAACGATATTGAAATCCATGATTCGATAACACGTTTTTCAAACACTGTGACGAATAAGCGAACCAATCAGCAATCTGACACAAAAGCGGATCAGATGGGCTAAAAGAGCGGACCAGAGAATAATATGTCAAATAAGCGATCCAACCAAATGTCCGAATACGCGATCCAACCAATGTTCGAATAAGCGGTTCAAATTAGTTTGTATGAGCGATCCAGGAACTGATCGAAAAAGCGATCCAGATTTTGTTCGGTCGAGCGGTCCCCAATTGTCACTTCGAGCGGACCAACAATCTTTTGAGCGAGTCCAACTATCTTTCGATCAAATAGAACTTATCCTTCGAGCGGACCGTATCTTTCGAGCTGATCTTTCAAACAGATTTTATCTTTCGAGCTATTCAAAGTGTTCGAATGAGCGATTCACACTTGTCCGGATAAGCGGTTCAAGGTCGATCTGGCCGAATGAGCGGTTCACAATCAATTTCAATTTTGACTTACTTAAACTTTGAATTTTGATTTGAAACTTTCCAGGGTTTGTCACGGTACTATTGTGCACAATCCCTGAGATTTTGAGCGAATTCCGACCGTGAAATATTCCCGAATCAGAAAAAGAAGGTGTAGAAGTAAGAAAAAGTGACTAAATCCAACTGATTTCTGCAGAGAACCTCCTCCTGAGCTCTGATACCAATTGTAGGATCGTGTGATGACCCGAACGAGTCGTTCAGAGGATTTCTCCTTGGTTTCAGGTGCGGAATAACAAGAAACTAAGGTAGAAACAGCAGGCAAATCACTTTTAACTACTTGTTTATTGATTTCAAACGTTTACAGCTCAAATCTCGCACCGGCAGAGCTTCGGCACGATTTCTCTCCAACGTTCTAACTGTTACAACTGGAATCGCCCCAAGGGTATTTATAGACCTCTGGGACCACTTATTGGACAGGCCCAATAAGCGGCCCAACATGATGTACGTATTAGCGGCCCAGAAAGCTATCACATGAGCGATCCATACCTGTCCGTTCGAGCGACCCACATACCTAATGGACTAATGAGCGGCCCAACTATCTAATTTGACTCTAAAAGCTGTCCAACCTCTAAAACCTATACATTTCACTATTTTCTCGTATTACGTGCCCAGATCTAACGTTCTAAGACAATGACTCGATACAAGACGTAATCAGCAGATGTAGTGCACCAACAAACCTGGGAGTTTCGGCAAGTCCTGCAAAACTTCTCAAACACATTATACAAACATGATAAAGAATGATGCCGATTCATGATCCACGATTACCAACTTGGGATCTCCGGCAAGTCAGGTTTTTCATTTAAACAGATTCACCCAAGCCTGACGGTCCTTGGGTGATTTTGAATTCTTGTTCGACAATGGTGGAAAGTTTGCATCATCCATTGTTAAACCTGAATTCTCCATTTTTACCTCAACCAATGGCTCTTCTGGTTTTGACACACCAGAATCATTGCCTGAATGTGGCTTGTCTGACTTTGAGGAGCCAGATTCATCGTCGACACCTTTCTTTTTCTTCTTTTCTTCTTTCGTCCTCAGATTTGTATCCGATGAATTCGTCTTGCTTGACTTTGCAATCGAGGGATTTGATTCATCAGAACTCTTATTCTTACCAACAGATAAAACCCGAGGACAAAATCCTTTCGAGATACTCTCTCGCCTTCTTCCTCTTTTTCCTCAGTCTGTCTTTCTACCCCTGAGAAAGTTTAACTTTCTTTCTTGAATTGTCTGTTCTTGAACTTTAGGTTTTAGAACCTTCTGTTCATGGGGCTTGACTTTGACTGGAATCTTTGCCAATTTCTGAGACTTAGCCCTCAATCTGTCATTCGATCTCCTTGGGCAATCTCTGGCAATGTGGCCTCTAATTTGACAGTTAAAGCATCTTCTTGTCTCATAATTCCAACTTTGGCAGTTAACAGCAATGTGTCCTTGATACCCACATCCGTAACACACTCTGTTATCGTACCAATCACCATTGTCAGTCCAAATGCTCAAATCAAAGCACTGTTTGGCTTGGTGATAATCCTTTTTCCTGTTGATTGCTGGATTTGACTTTTGAGCACTGTGGTCCGACCTGCACCACTTATTGCCAACAGTTTTTGAATTGTCATTTTTCAATTTTTGTAATTTTTGATTTTGATTGGATGATCGATCTGATAAGCTTTTATTATCTTTTTGAACATTTTTAAAATTTTTAATTTTTTGTTTCTGTTCCACTTTCTTCTTCAAAGGTTTTTGCTTAGAGCATTCTCCCTTTTCAGTCGATTGTAGAACAGTTTTCTGAAATTTTTCTTTTAATTTTAAAAAAAAAATTGTTTTTTAATTTTTTCATTTTCATCATCAGATTTCTCATCAAAATCTTCAACTTCGACATTGTCAAAGTTTGTGACATCGTCACTTATTGGAACTGAATTGATAGGTTTTGGACAGGGGATATTCAAAGATTCAGATGTTGTCACAAAACCTTTCAATTTCTTTTCAAGTTCATCAATCTTGTTTCTTGAATTCTTAGCTTCATTTTCAAGCTGAGATATTCTTTCAAGATGAGACTTGATTGTTTTTTCATTCTCATTCTTCATGTTTTCAAGAACAGTTTTTTCTTTTTCCAAAACTTTTAGCTGTTCTTGAAATTTTGTTTCATTTGCTTTCAGATTTTTGTTCTCCAGTTTTATCCAGAAATCTTCATTTTCTGAAGATTTCTTTTTGCTTTCAAAGTCTTTTTCTTTTTTCTTTCAAAACCTTGTTTTCTAATATTAAACTATTTAAGTCATTTAACAGTTTAACATTCTCAGATTTCAACTTCTCAAAATTTCCCTGTAAATCAAGAATCTGTTTAATATCAGCTTGCTTCTCATTGCTCAACTTCTTGACTTCCGATGTCAAACTTTCCGCATCCTTCAAGAGTTTGTCATTGTCAGTCTTAAAGTTGTCACATTTGGAGCACACTAATTCAGAACTTGAAGATTCATTCATCACATATTCTTCATTCTTTGACATTTCCTTTGTCTCTGTCTTGTATGTTCCTGCACAAACAATTTTAACAAAATCAAGAGGTTTAAAATTTGTATCAATATAACACCCCCTTTTAAAGTCATATTTCATGTTCTGTTTTGCAGCGAAACACATACATATTCTTTTATCAATTTCAGTAATTACATCCAAATTGATTTTGTCTAGATTTCCCAAATTCAATTTATCTAGATTTCCTTTGATTTTATTCATCAATATTTTCTTCTTATCAGAATTTTCATAACTATGTGTTTGAAGTTTATTGATGAAATCAGATGAATGTAAATTTGAAAATTTAGGCTCTAGTTTTAGTTTCTTTAAAACATCATCCCATTCGGCAGGTAAAGCGTCTGCAAACTTTGATATCTTTTCAGCTTCTGTCAATTTTATCTCAAACATTTTTAATTTGTCTATCAAATAATCAAATCTCCTTTCCATCTCTTTCACTGTCTCATCTTTTTGGCATGCAAAATTTTTAAGTCTAAGCATCCAAATCTTCTTATCATTTTGTTCATATGTGCTCATTTTATACCAACCATAACCCCTGTTTAAACTTTCAAGATCATTGTTTTCTTTTTCATCAAAGACCATTTCCATTTTTCAAACAGTCCCGACAAATTTTACTCAAAACACACTTATATTCACAAATGGTCGACAAAATCTAAAACAAATCACATGCAAATGGACAATTAAAACAACTACCCAACAACTTTAAAGCCTTTCACAATTCTAATAGGGCTCAACAACTAGTGGGCCGAGACTTGTATACTAGATAAATCAATGGGCCGTATGTATGCACATGAGCCGGTTAATGATTTAATGTTTTAACTATTGATAATGTCCAAACAATCTCAAGTATCAAATGAATATGACTGGACCACAAAATCCACTAACCCGACAAACAAACAATGAGATAATTGTGATTGGGCCGATATTATTTAGTAGACTTATCTCATGCACAAAATGACAACTTTAGTGGGTTGTCACAATGTCTGACTATTTTGAATCACAAGACACAATGATTGGACCAAATATATTCACTGTGTTGACATCTTCAATGTTAATCACGTGAATCTTTTAAAAAAAATCAGATAAAGCTATACATCACATGCACCCGACAACATGCAACTGACAACAATTTGTGCTTTTAAGATTTCCCATGGACCGATGAAACTAGAATCTCTTGCGACCGTCACTAGTTTTTTTAATATGTTCACATGCACGTCAAATAACAAGACCTGACAAATCACATGAATCGATGAACCTTTTCAAACGGTTCACACAATTCAAAGCACAATCACGTGAAATACTGAAATACTTTCAAACGGGAACCATGTTTCAAACAGACAAGGTCAATTTCAAACGGACAAGGTCAATTTTCAAACGGACAAGGTCAATTTCAAACGGACAGGTCAATTTTCAAACGGACAGCCAAGCCTCGTTCAAACGGTCACCAGTTTTCAAGCCGTTTTTACCAGTTTTACTTCGAGTTTTAATCTGATATTCTCAAGGGTTGGTTAAAACTCAGTTACACACACATTGTGAAATTTTTAGCCGATTTTAACCGTGAAAACTTGTTCAGTTTTGAAAAGAAAGTGTAGAAATCAGAATTTTTCAGCGAAAACGAGCTAAACGGTAAGAACACTTCCTCCTGATCTCTGATACCACTTGTAGGATCGTGAAACGACCTAATGAGTCGATCAGAAGAGTGCTCAGACCGAATCAGAGGCAGAATTCATTGATTTGGTCTTTGTTTAGCTTGTATTCACTAGTAAATGTCTTGTTTATTGATCTTGAACAGATTTACAGTACAGAGACACTTCGACAGGGCTTCGCTGTCGGAAATCAGACAGTTACAACTGATGACCGTTTGTAAGATATATATAGTTAATGACCCTTCCGTTTGAAGGTGACATATCACCCTTCAAACGGACATGATTCAAACGAAAGCTATTTCAAACGTGACCTTCCAAACGATTGGGTCTTCAAACGGTCAACATCAATTCATATTTCATGAAATCCATTTTGTCATCTTGTGATGTAGATATGCTTCCATGATGCAATATGATGTCACTAGGATGATGTCATCATCAAGAATGATGACATCACTCTTGATCAGATCAGCAACGAACCCGAGACTCGACATAAGACGAAGACGACAGATGAATGCACCAACACACAGGCAGATGCTCTGGTATCTCAACCTCCAGAGTTGCCTTTTTGATGGGTTTGGGGGGTTTTTTATTTTTCTTTATCGATGGTTTTTTGGTGATTTTAGGTGTGGGTTTCAACGCAGTTGTAACGACTCTCACTAAAATTAATACGTATTATGTTAATTGTATAAAAAGGAAACCCTAATTAAGACACCCAAGTAATCCTGCACAATCCCTAAAATTTTCAGAATAATCAGAATCAGGATCAGGGCCCCTAAAACTTAGGGGGGGGGGTATTCCCTACTCGATGATTATCCTTATAACTCGTTATCAAAATTGAAATTTACGGAGACGTCGACTCAGCAAGCCTAGTCCCACGCGTGGCAACCCTATGACCCTTAGGTGTCCCTTACGGACCGTAAGGGAATAGTCTTACGGTCCGTAAGCATGTCAATTTTCGTGTATAAATAGCAGACAGTGGGACTGGAATTGGGGCGAATAAACGACGTAAAAAACTCGTGCTACACACTGAGTTACATTCTGTTTACTATCAAAATCACTAATTAGTATAGCGGGGTGCTGCTACGATGCCGGGTATTAACTCGATCGCTGTTCAATTCTTTTCTTTCCGTCAGCTTTTATTTTTGTAAATAGTAGCTCGGGATTTTACCCTCTAAATCCCTAAACTCTGCCCGTTATTAGGGTAATAACTCTAATCACTGGTACGATACTTTATCCGATCGATTGAGACTATCTGATGGATGTTTAAGTGCTGCTCAAACTCGGGTTATACTTTGTCATTCGTCGTGATTCTGACAGGATGTTTGAGTGTTGCCCGAACTCGGGCTATACTCTGCCATTCGTTTCGAATCCGCTGGATGTTTAAGTATCGCACTTTGTCATTCATTGTGAGGATTTCTATCTCGTGATTATCGTTAAAGTTGAATTGAGTTAATACACTAATTACGAGTTCCATTGTGTCTAGAAATTAGAACCCGTAATCAGGAAACTGCTAGAATACTTAATAGTTAAGTAAACCTAAATAAACTTAGCAGTTAAGTTAACTGAGTAGATTAATTAATGTATTAATCAAGTTAAGTGTGATTAATTAATTAATTAAGTGGGATTAATTAACCTAAACTAGATTAATTAAGCTAAGAACGATTAATTAAGTTAAGAAGGATTAATTAAGCTAAGCAAGATCAATTAAGTTAAGAAAGATTAATTAAGCTAAGTAAGATCTACTAATCACCTAAATAAAAATATATATAAATATAAAGTAGATAATATCAAAGGAAGGTGCTAGGAAGGTGTAAGAGGATAGATATATGTGGATAGGAAGCTTCCTAGAAGATGTATAGTTAACTTCCTAGAAAAGCTATAGGAAACTTCCTAGAACTTTTATACTTCTTACCTATAAATAGGAAGCTTAGGAATTCATTTTCCTTTGCTCATTTCTTCTATTTTTCTCTCTATACGTTGGTGTTCTAACCAATAATCACCAAAGCGATGTTCTGTCCGATTGATTCAGGAACCAACTAACGAATGCCAAAGTGTTGTACTTTGTGAATTTCGGTAAACGGAATCCAAAGTGTTATACTTTGTGAGTTCGTTAAATGGATACCAAAGTACTATACTTTGTGAGTTCGTTAAACGGATGCCAAAGTACAATACTTTGTGAATTCTGTTAAGGTTCGAATCTCGTGACTACCGTTAAGGTTTGATTTGGGTTTTACACAAATACGTATTCCATTCTGTTAAACCATATATTTAACTACCTGGATACTCCCAACTACACACTTACAATCAAACAAACTATTACTTCATCAGAAGATTCAGAACAATAAAGTATACGCTTAATTATCAGAAGGAATAGTATCCAGAAGCTTGTTAAATCAATACTGCATGCTTATAATGTGAGTCATTCTCTTTTTATCAACTGTTTTACAAAACTCCAAGTTATTTTCCAAAGTTATAATTACAGGGATTAAGTCTATGTAATCACCAAATTACAGCCGGTATGTGGGGTTTTGTATACATTACTTGTTTCCCGTCACACTTGGACAAACGGGTGGCCAAGGGGTGATCTGACCACAGTCACAGACACCATTGGACAAATGGGCTAGCCAATGGATGGTCGAGTGACAAATACTGTGGGTAGTTGGTTTGATATCAGAAACATTGTAATCGCTCTTAATACTGTGAATTATAACAAATGTGTCGTTTTAGTAAAACTGAATGATTCACTCAGTATTTCCCGCTGACAAAACCTTTTTAAAACGCGTTTCAGGTAATCACAGTAGATTGGAGTAAGGATTGGATCCGGCACTGAGAGACTTCAAGAAGTGGCTTATTTTATTAATTGAATCAAATTAAGAACTATCATTTTTATTAAAGCTACCTTTGTAAAACATGGGTTTATCCCATCTATTTAATAAATAAAATCCGGTGTTTTTAAACTCTGATCTTTTTCCTAACTCACGGTCCTGATGAAATTTCCGCTGCAATATTTTTCAAAATAATCACCGGTACCACTGGACTGTTCACGGCACCCGATTCCGTCCAGGGTAGGTCGGGGGTCGTGACAGCAGTTGTTTGGCTACCTTGAGCACCTTGAGCAGTGGGCTCAGCAGCAGATACCTGAGGAGCAATGTTTGTTGCTAAGATCTGCTCAGGCACCTCTGCTTGTGTTTTGCAAGGTGTTGACATTCTTGTAAATGTTTTAGACGTTAAGCTTTTTATTTGAAAGGAGTCACCTTGATTTATTACCGCAATATCATTCTTACTGATTTTTTTCTCAAAATAATAACTTAAAAATCTTGGAAACAGTAAGAATGATTTCGTTTCAACATTTTTAACCAAATCATTGAAGATTGCCTGGGAATAGTTGAAATTTTCTCCTTGTAAAATAGCATATCCCAAGTTTTGAATCTTCAATGGTATTTCATTAAAAGAGGTGGTTTTATTTGAAACACACACGAGGAGGGTATGGAATAAAAACCTTGTTGCAGGAGGGAAGAAGCCTTTTTCAAAGGTATCCCTCTTCATCATTGTGTCTGCATACCCTCGCTCAATGAAGTCAATTTTTAACTCGTTTTTAGGGAAAGAATCTGTACCTTCCTGATCATCGAGCTAAAAGACCTTAGATATGGATTGCGGTGTTATTCGGACTGCTTTCTTCTGCAGAGTAGAGTTAATGGCTATGACATCTTCTCCTTGTTTTTCAAGGGTACAATTTTTCCAAAACTCTCTCTGAGTTTGCAGGTAAATGGGTGCATCAACGGTTAACAAGGTTTTGTACTTTGATGCGTTGATAACATCAAGGATGGAGTCAAATGTATCGATGGTGTCGGGTTTTGTGAGAAGACCCAGTAGATTATGAGACGGTTTGTGTGGGATTTCGGTGGAGGTAGCCTTTTGAGAGGCCCCTTTGGAAGCTTTTGCGGATGATTTCGATTTTGTCATTTTGAAGATGAGAATCGAAGATGAGAATGTGGAGAGATTTGATGGAATGGATTGGAAACTGCTTCGAGAAGAGAATTTTAAAGAATTCAATTCGACAATGAAACCCTGTTTGGATTTTGAAAGGGGGTTTTATTGATGAAAAGTGAATGCTGACGTGTCAGCGGTTACAAAAGGTCTGACCACTAAGTACTGTCCGCATGCCATCCCCTGGTGAGGTGAAGGACAGTACTTTTGAACAGTACAGTTCGTGAAAACAACTGGTGAAGGCAGTAGTTGTAATGGTAATGGAGGACAGTGGATGCTTTTCACTATCAGTAGATAGCTCAGCAGTGTATGCAACACTCAACACTGATTATGACCATCAGTGGTTATCAAGGGAAAATGAGAACAGGGGATGACTTTCAGCAGTGGACAGACTTATGTAGTATCACAGACTTTTGAACCCATCAGTGGTTATGGCAGACTTTTAGGATTTTAATGAAAAATTCATTTTTAACTATTTCTAAGGATGGATTTATGATTTTCTGAAAACATTTTAATGCTTTTATTCATAGAAAAACAGGATTTTCCCTGTTATTCCATGTTGAGCATGCCAATCCTAGAGATCAAGCTTTCAAAGGTGGATGTGTCTAATTCTTTGGTTAGCACATCTGCCAGCTGATCCTTAGTTGGAACATGATGCAGAGAAATCAAACCTTTTTCATAGCAATCCCTCACAAAGTGATGTCTGATGTCGATGTGTTTGGTGGTAGAATGGGAAACTGGATTTTTGATGATATTTTCTGATGCCTGGCTGTCCAACATAAGTGGTGTCTTCAAGGCAGTGATACCAAAATCCAGTAACTGATTTTGAAGCCAGAGCAGTTGGGCTGTACAGCTTGCAGCAGCTATGTATTCTGCCTCAGCAGTGGATGTGGAAACAGCTGCTTGCTTTTTGCTTTGCCAAGACACTAAGCATTTGCCTAGGAATTGGCACCCTCCTAAAGTGGACTTCCTTGTTTTATCACATCCAGCAAAGTCACTATCTGAGAAACCTGAAAGCTCAATTTTACCATCAGCTGGATACCAGATACCAAGTGTGGGAGCACCTTTGAGGTATCTGAATATCCTTTTTACAACAATAAGGTTTGACTTTCTAGGGGCTGATTGGGATCTTGCACAGACACATGTTGCAAACATGATGTCTGGTCTAGATGCAGTTAGGTACAATAAAGACCCAATCATGCTTCTATATAAGGTCTGATCAACCAAATCATCCTTTTCTTGAGACATGACCAATTTATTGGTTGCAATAGGTGTACTACATGGCTTACAATCATCCATATCAAATTTCTTTAAAAGTTCTTTGGCATATTTGCCTTGATGGATGAAAGTACCATTTTGCAGTTGCCTTACTTGGAGACCAAGAAAGCACTGGAGTTCACCCATTGCACTCATTTCAAACTCAGCTGTCATGAGCTGTCTGAACTCCTCACACATTTTATTACATGTGCTTCCAAAAATGATGTCATCCACATAGATCTGGACAATCATCAAATCCTTTCCTCTCCATTTTAAAAATAATGTTTTATCAATCCTACCTCTGGTGAAACCAATGGAAAGTAGAAAGGTGGAAACAGTTTCATACCAGGCTCTTGGTGCTTGTTTCAGGCCATATAAAGCTTTATTTAGCTTGTAGACATGATCTGGATTAAATGGATCCTCAAAACCTGGAGGTTGACAAACATAAACCTCCTCTTGAATCTTACCATAGAGGAATGCACATTTGATATGCATTTGATACACCTTGATGTTGTGGTTGACAGCAAAGGCCAGAAAGAGTCTGATAGCTTCAAGTCTTGCTACAAGGGCAAATGTTTTATCTTAATCAATGCCCTCTTCTTGTCTGAAACCTTGAACCACAAGCCTGGCTTTATTCTTGACAACAATACCCCTTTCATCAGTTTTATTTTTGAAGACCCATTTTGTGCCAATAGGACTCACACCCTCTGGCAATGGAACAAGCTCCCATACTTGTTGTCTTCTAAACTGTTGGAGCTCCTCTTGCATAGCTTCTACCCAGCTGTTGCCTTTCAGTGCCTCTTGGTACTTGACTGGCTGATGGAGTGATAGAAAACCAGCAAAAAGACAAATGTTTTGGGATTGCTTTCTTGTAACCACCCCTTCATTGATTTTGCCAATGATTTGATCTGGTGGATGAGATTTCAAGAAGATGAGCTCTCCTTGGTATGGAATAATGGCATTTTGAGGTGATGGTTGTTGTTGATGCAGTTGTCTGTCGACTACATCTTAGTTCGAGTCTTAGGTTAGGGCTGATTGTACAGTGAACGAAAATCAGGAAACACATGATTTAGATAGGTCCGCTTATATGTCAAGATAGTAGGTCCGCATATGTGTCATCCATATAGGTTCGCTGATATGGTCATATGCTTGTAGGTCCGCTTATTTGAACATATGAGGTCCGCTTATATGGACATCTCCATATAAGCGAACCACCTTGTCCTATATATAGGTGATGGATGAGCGAACCTAGTGGGGAGTAGCAGTGAGGTTGTGTAACGGCGAAGCCCTGCCGAATCGTCTCCAGAGCTTGTAAATTGTTATCAAGTGTAATAAACAGAGACAAATTAGTGAAATCAAGATAAACGAAGATAGAATCAATGAATTCCGCCTCTGATTCTGTCTGAGCACTCTTCTGATCGACTCGTTAGGTCGTATAACGTTCCTACAAGTGGTATCAGAGCTCAGGAGGAAGAGTTCTTACCGTTTAGCTCGTTTTCGCTCAAAAATTCTGATATCTACACCTTCTTTCATCATCAGATCAAGTTTTAACGGTCAAAATCAGCTAAAAATTTCACAGATTATGTATTATAGGACATTAACAAACCCTGGAAAATTTTGGACCAAAATACGGAGTAAAAGTGACCCAAAACTGCTCGTGAATAGGTTCCGCTTTTCTATCATTATTGGAGGTTCGCTTTTTAGGTCCGCTTATTAGGTCATGTTTGTTGTAGATCCGCTCTAGAGGTCTGTTCATAGGGACATAATTGTAGTAGGTTCGCTCTAGAGATCCGCTCCTAGTTACACATTTGTTGGAGTTCCACTCAAGAGGTCCGCTCGTAGTTACAGTTATTTGAGGTCCGCTTTTGTGGTTCGCTCATTGTGACTTTGTAGAGGTTCCCTTGTGTGGTTCGTTTGTTGTGACATAGTCTGGTTCGCTCTTGTGGTCCGCTCATTGTAACAATAGTGGGTCCGCTTTTGTGAACATTACAGGTGTTTTGCTTTTGTGAACAATAAAGATTTGTCGGGTTTATTTGAAACATGGCAGAAATGTTTGATGAAAAGGAGAATGAGTTTGTTGAAAGGTTAAATAGATATGGATGGTACCAAACGAGAATGTATGATCAAGATGATAAGAGGATTTGGAGTCTTAGACTTGAAAAGTTTGTATGTCAACAAGATGAAACTGTGAAAAAGATGGAAAAGAGATTTGATTACTTGATGGAGAAATTAAAATCTTTTCGAATAAAATTGATAGATACTGAAAAAATATCGAAGTTGGCAGACGCTTTACCTGCCGAATGGGATGATGTTTTAAAGAAATTAAAACAAGAGCCTAATTTTTTAAGATTACATCCATCTGATTCCATCAGTAAACTTCAAAAGCATCGTTATGAAAATTCTAATAAGAAGAAAATATTGATGAATAAAATTATAGGAAATCTAGATGAATTGAATTTGGGAAATCTAGATAAAATCAATTTGGATGTAATTACTGAAATTGATAGAAGAATATGTATGTGTTTCACTGCAAAACAGATCATGAAATATGACTTTAAAAGAGGATGTTATATTGATGCAAATTTAAACCCTCTTGATTTTGTTAAAATTGTTTGTGCAGGAACATACAAGATAGAGATAAAGGCAAAAATGAAGAATTTTTGAAGAATGAATCCTCAAGTTCTGAAACAGTGTGCTTCAAATGTGACAGCTTTAAGACTGATAATGACAAACTCTTGAAGGATGCGGAAAGTTTGACATCGGAAGTCAAGAAGTTGAAAGATGAGAAGCAAACTGATGAAAAACAGATTCTGGATTTACAAGAAAATTGTGAAAAGTTGAAATCTGAGAATGTTAAACTGTTAAGTGAATTGGACAATTTAATATCAGAAAACAAAAGTGTGAAAGAAAAGGCAAAAGTTTTTGAAGAAAAGCTTAAAAGTTATGAAATTGAAAAATCAAGAATTAAGAAAGAATTTCAAAGTCAAATAAAAATTCTTGAAGATGGGAGAAATGTTTTTAGTCAAAACAACATTGAAAAGCAAAAAATAATAAATTTCCATCTTCAGAAAATTATTAAACTTGAAAAAGAAAGTGAATGTGCTCAAAAGAAAATCAAAGAGGTAGAAAAAGACTTTGAAAGCAACAAGAAATCCTCAGAAAATGAAGATTTCTGGATAAAGCTTGAGAACAAGAATTTGAAAGCTAATGAAACGAAATTTCTAGAACAGATAAAAGATTTGGAAAATGAAAAGTTTGTTCTTGAAAACATGAAAATTGAGAATGAAAAAGTAATCAAGTCTCATCTTGAAAGAATATCTCAGCTTGAAAATGAATCTGAGAATTCAAGAAACAAGATTGATGAACTTGAAAAGAAATTGATAGGTTTTGTGACTGCATCAGACAGTTTGAATTTTCCCTGTCCAAAACCGATCAATTCAGTTCCAATAAGTGATGATGTCACAAATTTTGACAAAGTCAAAATTGAAGATTGTGATGAGAAACCTGATGATGAAAATGAAAAAATTGAAAAACAAAAATTGTTTTTGAAATTAAAAGAAAAATTTCAGAAAACTGTTCTACAATCGACTGAAAAGGGAGAATGCTCTAAGCAAAAACCTTTGAAGAAGAAAGTGGAACAAAAACAAAAAGATAAAATTTTAAAAAATATACAAAAAAAAAATAACAGTTCATCAGATCGATCATCCAATCAAAATCAAAAATTACAAAAAGTAAAAAATGATAATTCAAAAATTGTTGGCAATAAGTGGTGCAGGTCGGACCACAGTGCTCAAAAGTCAAATCCAGCAATCAAGAGGAAAAAGGAGTATCACCAAGCCAAACAGTGTTTTGATTTGAGCATTTGGACTGAAGGTGGTACATGGTACGATAACAGGGTGTGTTACCGATGCGGTTATCAAGGACACATTGCTGTTAATTGCCAAAGTTGGAATTATGAGACGAGAAGATGCTTTAACTGCAACATCAGAGGTCACATTGCCAGAGATTGCCCAAGGAGATCAAATGAAAGATTGAGGGTTAATTCTCAGAAATTGGCAAAAAATCCAGTCAATGTCAAGTCCCATGAACAGAAGGTTTTAAAACCCAAAGTTCAAGAACAGACAATTCAAGAAAAGAAAGTTAAACTTTCACATGGATAGAAAGACAGAATGAGGAAGAAGAGAAAGAAGGCGAGAGAGTATCTCGAGAAGATTTTGTCCTCGGGTTCATCTGTTGGTAAAAATAAGAGTTCTGATGATTAGACTCCCTTGATTGCAAAGTCAAGCAACACGAATTCATTGGATACAAATCTGAGGACGAAAGAAGAAAAGAAGAAGAAGAAAATGGTCGGCGATGAATCTGACATGTCAAAGTCAGACAAGCCACCTTCAGGCAATGAATCTGACAGGCAAAAGTCAGACAAGCCATGTGCTGGCAATGATTCTGGTTCTTCAAAGCCAGAGGAGCCATTGGTTGAGGTAAAAAAGGAGAATTCAGGTTTAACGATGGATGATGTAAATTTTCCACCATTGTTGAACAAGAATTCAAAATCACCCAAGGACCGTCAGGCTTGGGTGAACCTGTTCAAATAGAAAAACCTGACTTGCCGGAGTTCCCAGGTTGGTAAGCGTGGAACATGAATCGGCAAATTTCTTGAGAAATTTCACTTTGGTAATTTTTCGCCTTAAATGTGGTAAACCAGGGACATTAAATTGTACTTGATTTTCTACAAGTGAGATCTAAAACTGAAAATGTAAAATCTGTCATGTGGATGAAGAAAACAAGATGATGAGACATCCCCGAATCTACAAATGATTGGTAAACAACCTAATTTTTCCAGAAAAACAATTTTGATTAAAACAAACTTAAGTGTTTTGAAATCATAATGGGAAAATAGTTTGTTGTTAGGGGGAGTTCTGATTGTTTATGCCAGGTGGATGGAGAATTGAAGTGATTCTCATCAAGTTGTCAAGTTTGTACTGGTTGTTTCAAATTTCCCCGAAAATCAAAATTGAAACATATTTTGATTTTAGGGGGAGAAAATTTAAAAAAAAAAATAGAAAATTTGAAAATGTCAAAAACATCGGAAAAATTAAAAAAATGAGTTGTAGTGCGAAAAAAGGGGAAATGATAGTACATCAGCTAGACTGGCACAGTACGCTAAAGATTTGTAATGTACAAATGCTATTAAGCAGTCTCGCTAAAGATGTGCCGGTAGGTTTTCACAGAATTAGTAGATCAGTTTGGGATATAAACATAAATTTCACTTGCGTCTACGTGGGGAACACCTCCAGGATATATAGGTAACCCCTGAAATCCTGTTTGAAGGGTCCCGTATTCTGAGATACTAGGTCTTTATGCTCAGTGATATCTGGGGTATTATCCCGGGACTTCTGCTGTATGGAAGTACTGACCTAGTCCCCGGATAATACTTTCTGCAAAAAGCTTTGAAATATAAGCTCGCCCTCAGCATGCTGATGAAACAATAAAATTGATAGTCGCTGCTATTGTAAATAAAAGATCCTCTAAAGGGGACACACTTTAAAGTCGAAGCCGTCATCTCTCTGCGTATACGGAAGTATCGATCTGAGCTCTCACGGCCCTCGCACCTACCCCTTAACAGATATCAGCTGTGGTATACTCACCTGTAGGACTGAATACTAGGGTCTGGATACGGGAGTATATACTGAGGTGGGACACATATAGAGGTTTAAGTTCTGAAACACTAATTCTGTATCCCGAACAGGTTGAACATTTTGTGAGAATTTAAGTGGATCAATATATCAACAATCAACGCGAACTGTTTAAAAAGCTTAAAATGAAATAATAGCTTAACGGTGCTAGTGTTTAGTCGGCAGCTGATATGATTCTCTTGCACAAACTCACAAAAATATGTTTGTACATATTTCATTTCTGCATTTAATTTTTGTTATTACATTTATGTTTCATTTTTGAAAAATCCAAAAAGATTTTCGACAATTGATGTTGGAGAACTGATATTCAAAATCTCAAAGGATAAACATGATGAATAGATGGTTTGGTTAATTTGGTTTGAAATGTTTAATCAGATTTTGGAAAGTTTGATAAGTTTTACATGTGAAGATTCTCGAATGTTTAGTTGATTCATTAAGTTGAATCACAATTTTGTTTGTTTGTGATAGAGTGTTTGAGTTGTGCAGGATTTCTGATCCTGTTGCTACGGAAAGCCAGGAGATATTTCAGAACCTGAGAAGAAGTTGTGCAGGATTTCTGATCCTGTTGCTACGGCGATCCCAGCATGATGATAGGGGAAGTCTGATGAAAGTTAGAGCCAGAGAAAATCCCGGGTACATAATTCCAGGAAGAGTTCCTGTAGAAGACCGATTAAGAGTGAAGAGCTGTCATGTTTGAAGACTCTCACTGAAGATTCCGTCAACATTCAAGGGGGAGTCTGTTGGTGCAGTTGTCTGTCGACTACATCTTAGTTCGAGTCTTAGGTTAGGGCTGATTGTACAGTGAACGAAAATCAGGAAACACATGAGTTAGATAGGTCCGCTTATATGTCAAGACAGTAGGTCCGCTTATGTGTCATCCATATAGGTTCGCTCATATGGTCATAAGCTTGTAGGTCCGCTTATTTGAACATATGAGGTCCGCTTATATGGACATGTCCATATAAGCGAACCACCTTGTCCTATATATAGGTGATGGATGAGCGAACCTAGTAGGGAGTAGCAGTGAGGTTGTGTAACGGTGAAGCCCCGCCGAATCATCTCCAGAGCTTGTAAATTGTTATCAAGTGCAATAAACAGAGACAAATTAGTGAAATCAAGCTAAACGATGACAGAATCAATGAATTCCGCCTCTGATTCTGTCTGAGCACTCTTCTGATCGACTCGTTAGGTCGTATAACGTTCCTACAGCTGCAGATGTGTATCATCTGAGCTAACCACTGCTGGTGACTTTGATGACCCAGCAGTGGCTTCAAAAGGTGGTGGTATTGAAGGTAAAGGTGTGGACAACTACTGACTTTGATTCACTATTTGAGGACTTTTGTCAGCAGTGTTTGATGAGATAGAAGCAGGGGTTAAGGGGCTACTTTGGTCAACAACTGTTGAGGTAGCAGTGGGAGAGCTTTGACAGCTGTTTTGAACACATGATGCTCTTCCCCTTGAAGCAGACTTTTGAAGAATGATGATCTCATATCCATAGTCTGGTGATGAATCCTCTGATGACCCTGCACTGTTAGTCTTGACAGCAGTATTTTCAAAGGTGAATTTATCAAGATCAAACAAATCAGCAGGATTTGCTGGGATTTTCATTGATGAAAGTTCATTAAACTTTACATTCAAAGTCTCCTCCACTGCCTTGGTCCGTGTATTAAACACTTTGTAGGCCTTAGCAGTGGTTGAGTATCCCAGGTGATAACCACAATCTACTTTGGCTGCAAATTTTGAAATGGAATCTTTTAAGTTCAAGATAAAACATGGGCAGCCAAATAATTTAAAGTATGAGATCAGTGGTTTGATTTTATACAGAATTTCATAAGCAGTCTTTTTGTGCCTGTGGTTGATTAAAACTCTGTTTTAGACATAGCAAGCAGTATTTACTGCCTCTGCCCAAAAAGTTAATGGCAAACCTGAATCTGCAAGCATAGTTCTGGCAGCCTCAATTAATGTTCTGTTTTTCCTTTCAATAACCCCATTTTGCTCTGGTGTTCTAGGGATGTTGTACTGCCTTACAATCCCTTTCTTCACACAGAAGGCATCCAACTCCTTATTTTTGAATTCTGTGCCATTGTCACTCCTGAAGACTTTTACTGGAAGGTCAAATTGCTTTTCAACCTGTGTCACAAAGTCTTGCAAAATGCCTGCAGTTTCATCTTTTGAGTGCAAAAAGAAAGTCCATGTAAACCTAGAAAAGTCATCAATAATAACCAGACAATATCTCTTCTTTTTTAGACTCATGACTTGAACTGGGCCAAACAAATCCATGTGCAACATTTGTAAACACTGGATTGTTTTGGACTCTTCAATGGACTTGAAGGAGCTTTTGTGTTGTTTTCCTTTTAAACAGGAAATGAAGTGCTCAGGACATGAAAACATTTTTTGTGGTAGTCCTCTTACAAGGCCATTTTTTGAGATTTCAGTGATGGCTTTGAGATTTGTGTGCCCTAGTCTTCTGTGCCAAAGCTCTGTCTCTTTGTTAGAGGCAGCTGAGAACAGACAGGCATCAGCTCTAGGGCACTCTCTTGACATGTCAACAACATAAACATTGCCACTTCTTTGAGCAACAAGTTTAGTTGAGCCTTTCTTGATTATTGCTTCAATCTTACTAACCATTTCTGGTCCAACAATCCTTTGTGAAGAATGAGCCAAACCCTTTATCACTCATTTGAGACACACTCAGGAGGTTGAATTTTAGATTGTCTATAAGATTGACATTTTCAAATTTAACATTTGCAGACATTACTGTACCAGACCCCAGAACTTTTCCTTTACTATTATTACCAAAGGATATATCACCCCCTCCATGAGTTTTAAAATCTTGAAGAAGGGCTTTACATCCTGTCATGTGCCTGGAGCCTCCACTATCTATATACCAAAGACTATCTAAGCATGCAGAAGCTCCCTGCACATGAAGTAAAAGAATTAGTTCATAAAAGTCTCCAAAGCCAACATGGCTTTGGATTGGGTCTCAACAGTGTCTGGGATGGAGACAGTTGTATGGACAGTGGTTAGCTCAGGGGTTTGAACATTTTTGGGAATGTTTTTCTCTAACCACTGTTGAGGGTCTTGACCCATCATCTGTTGATAACCAAAAGGATGCCTGTTCACTCTTGGTTTAGAGGGCTTTTTGTAAGCCTCATAAACGTGTGGAATCCTTTGGTATGATGCTTTTTCCTTGCCTTTTCTGAATTGATTGGCAGGGGGTGCATCAGGCACCTGTACATCTCTTTGGACATACTTTTGGTTCAGCTGTTTTGTGACAGCTGTTTGGACAGGGACAAACAGTGGTTGTTTCTTGGTGAACTTGACAGATGATGTTGATGGACTCAAGGATGTTTTTGCAGTGTATTCATTCTTTTTAATGTCAAAGTTTTTGAGATACACACATTCTTGAGTTTTGTGATTATCTTTACCACAGATGGTGCAGCTTTCAGCAGGTAAAACGATGCTTGTTTTGTTGATATCATATGCTTTTAGATGAAAACAATCTTTTGTTAGATGATTCTTCTTTTCACAAAATTCACAAAACAAGTTTTTGATTTTTTCTCTTTTCTTCCTTTTCTCAGATTCCTTTGCAACAGAGTTTTGAACCTCTGTTGGGATATCTTTGATAGGAATGACTCTTGCTTTTGGAGCTTTTACACCATCAGTGGTTGTGAAATCCATTGGTTTGAAATTTTCCAGGATATTACTATCATCAGACCATGTGGGTTTAAATTGGTATTTCTTAATTTCCTCAAAAGTTGAGGATCCCACAGATCTTTCCAGAGTAATTTTGTTACCAAGTTTATCAGTTATTTTAACTTCTTGGCCACTTTTGTTGGTTGGTATGATTTCATAAGAACCAGCTTGTGTTGCAGCAGTGCTTGCAATATCATCATATTTTCTATGACCTATACCAAACTTGACATTGCTTTTAAGCAGTTTCTCAAGCATAACCTCATACCCTTTGCAAGATTCTACCCATCTTTCACAAGTGATCTGGGTAGATTCTAACTCCTTTTTGCAGACTTGGTATTTTTCTACCATAGTTTGGAGTTGAGTTTTGGTTATGCTTTGTTCTTCTTTTAAGCTGATGATCTCTTTATCCTTTTCAGTCAATTTGTTTTTAAGTTCTTTTAATGACTTTTCAAATTTGACATCATCAGATAGGACTTTATTCCTAAGGTTTTCGTTTACCTCTTGGATGTTAGCAAATGCAATAATACATTTGTCTGAACACAGTTTTTCAAGAACTTGAGGTGATACCTTAGCAGCAGCCATCATGGCACAATCACATTGATGATCATTAACTTCAACAGCTCTTCCTTCTTCTTCACCAGCTTTCTTCAAATCTACTTCCTCTTTGTCATCTTGTGACCAAAAGTATATCAGTAGTTCAATCAGGGTTTCTGAATTTTCTTCCAGCAGTAGTTCACCAGCAACTGCTGTAACCCCTGCTTCAGCAACATAATCCACTTTTCAGCACTTAGCTGTTCACCTTCAGTTTCAACCCCTTCTGGTATTGACTCCAATGCCATCAAACAAAATTCATCATTAAAACCATCATTAGTAGCATATAGAGCAAAATTTTCATCATTAAGGTCTTCAGGCATGCTGCTCCAATCAACAAAGCCTTGTGTGAAAAAGCTTTGCTGATCTGGTGGTGTAGCTATTGGAGCAGCTTGCTGGGGAGCAGCAGGTTGCACTTGTGCCTGAGGGACAGGGGCTTGAACATACTGAATTTGTGGAACAGTGGTTTGAACATAATGCACAGGCACAGGGGTTGCAGCATAATGAGCAGTGTTAACATGTGCTGCAGGGGTATATTGGGTATAGTGCACAGTGTTTTGTTGTTGTGGTCTAGGGTTTGAGCCAGGGTGAGTAATTATGGGACCAGTGGTTTGACTCCTGCATTCCCTAGCAAAATGACCTAGCCTATTACACTTGTAACACTTGATTTTGACTTATCCAACCCAACCCTCAAATTTCCATGAAGACCTGGAAATTTTCTCCCTGTTCTTTTGTAGAACTTGCTTGTTCTAACACTAAGCAAAGCCAATTGATGCAAAATGTCCATCTCTTCTAAGTCAGTGGGATCAAAATGTTGCAAATCATTTAGTTCAAAGCATAAGTTATCTGACATCTGGTTTTTCAGCATTTGCAGTGAAAGCATAATTTGCAGAGTGAGAATCAGAGTTGTTAAAATTACCCCCAGCAGTTATGTCAATAAAGTGATCATAACTCTGATCCTTACTGCTGCTACCAGATTATTCCTGACCAAAAAGAGCTGTGCTGCCAAATGAATAGTCATCAGCAACTTTTCCAGACTCTTGCAGCCTCCTTTTCTGGTTTAACTCCCTTTCATAAGTTAGGAATCTACCATGGAGTTGGGTCAGGGTCAGATCTTTGAACTCAGCAGAGTTTCTAGTGACAAAAGCAATTGTATCCCATTTTTTAGGCAGTGATCTAAGGAACCTGCTATTTTGGGTTGCATTTGGAAATGTAACCTTAACAAGCCTTAGTTCACTGATGAGACAACTGAAACGTTCAAATTGTTGGGTTAGTGACTCCCCTTTGATGTGACAAAACGTTTCATACTGCTGATTCAAAATTTCCCTATTGTTTTCGATAACCTCCTCCGTTCCTCCGAACTTTTCCTTCAATGCTGTGACAACTCGAGTTTCTGACTTTCACTTTCGCATTAAATGCGCGTTGACTTTGACTGTTTAGTTGTTTGGATTGTGAACTTGTAATTGTACACGTTGTGTTTTAATGAAGCGTACTGTCATTTTGCGTATATGTGATTACTTGCTGAAATGGAAAATAATATTATAACTATTATGAAGAACACTTAGTCTAGATCACTCGAAAATGGCACACAGTTCGAAAGACTCGAAGGACCACGAAAGATGACTTTCAATCCGAAGGATCAACCTTCGAATTAGAGGTTCCCGAAACATATCATTCGGCCAAAGACTTCATCCTTCGAACACGAAACATATCTTTCGACATGTTTCGGCCCAGCCATTCTGATGGGCTTGGCCCATTCCTGTAATATGTTTATATACGTGAATGCATGTAAACAGACGGTTATTTTCTGAAAAACCCTAGTTCCCTTGCGTGTGTGTGTGACGGCATAGCAAACCTATCCTCTGTTCGAAGGATTTCCATTCCGTAATCCAGATTTCCGGTTAGTATGCGATGATTATTATGCTAATAGATGATGCTTCGAGTATGCATAACTTCATGATTTATCGATTGTTTTGCAATATGTTGTTTGTATATTAACCGAATACGTATGCTAATTGAATAGGTATGTTGATCAGATTTAGTTGATAATCGGATGCGTATGTTAACCGGATTGTTTGTATGATGTTAACCTGTTTAATCGATTACGTATGTGATGCATCCGAACGGTTCTGCTAGTATGATTGGTTGTCTATACTTGAGGCTTTGATGTTGTTTTAATAGAATCGCATGATAATGATTTAGGGCCGGTTCGGTGGTGATATTATTGTTCATGTGGTTAAGTTAGGGTTCATGAGACTTAATATGAAACTCCCCGTTTGATTTGATTCTGAGGTAATTGAATACTGAAATTGTGTTGATTGATAATGGTTATGTTTGGAAACAATGTAACAAATTCAGAAAATTTAGGAAACACGTAACTGATTGTAACCGAAAGATATCTGCTGCTCGAACCATAGCTGTGACCGAAGGATGCTTGTCCTTCGAATCATGGCTGTTGACCGAAGGATGACTTTACCGAACCATAGTAGTGTATGCCGAAAGATAATAGTTAGTCGAAACATAGTTGTAACCGAAAGATAGGTTGGTCGAAAGATGACATATGGTTCGAAACATAGCAATTGATCCGAAAGACAACTGTGATAACTTATATACCGAAAGATATGTGGTTATAAGCATACTTTGAATGATTTAATGTGAAGTAATACGTGTTGTTCGGATATGCAAACTGACTGTTATGTGAACATTAAATTGCATGCGAATCATTGTGAACATGAACTGATTTGTTATACATGCATACAATAGGACGTGATTAAATTCTTGTGAGTGCATAACCTAGCATACCGAGCAAACCAAGGTGAGTTCACACAGCCAAGGCATGGGTTCCCAGGGTGGGAATGGGTTGGATGATTACTTGTGCATACTTTGATACTGTAACGAACGACTAAACTGTTGATGCTTACGAACTACTCAACTGCCTTCGCACACACCCTGGTCGGTAAGGACTATGGTCGCGAACGAACTGATAAATTGCCTTCGCACACACCCTGGTCGGTAAAGACTACGGTCGCGAACTAACGAACCTAATCTTCGCACACATGCCTGTGAGGCCGCGATGGAACTGATACGATATGATACTTTATTGAACAAACGCACTATTACCCAAACTAAACTATTAACTGTGAACTCGCTCAACTAGTTTGTTGATTATCTGCTGCATGCCTTGCAGGACCTTAGGTACATATTGGAGCTTGCACACGGAGGAGCTGGTCGTTGTGGGGCTTGGATCTTGATCATCTTATTGAACACTTTTGATATTTGATACTTAATTGCTATGGGTTTTACAATAATACGCTTCCGCTAAACAATGACAACTTACTTATGTTTTGGAAACACCTTTCATATGGAAATGGGTTGGACTATATTGCATTTACTTTTATTTTATACAATGTTCTGTATGATTGGTGGCTTGATCCTGGTCAGTCACGCTCCCAAGCGGTGATACTCCGCAGGTGGATTTTGGGGGTGTGACAGATTGGTATCAGAGCCATTGGTTATAGAGAACTTGGTTTTAATATGGGAAAACGTTTTATTAAAACCAGACTATAACCAGAACAGTGCTCTCAACGATCCACAACGACGCTTCGCTCCACGTGCAAGACTCAACTTCCTAGGTAATAAGGTTTATGTTTATTGCCTACATGCTAGAATTTGCATAGAACTTTGCTCGTAGTATGCTTACATTACCTTGCTCACACCTTGTCATTGCATGAGAATACTTATGTGCTTACACTCTTCTGTCATCGCACTATTTGCGAACCTTTCTCACTATTGTTGCCTTTGATGTGAAGATCAATGGCCGCACGAATTACCATGACTCAAGCCCAGCTAGAGGCTCTCGTTGCTGCGGCAGTTGCAGCCGCCCAAGCAGGTAGTGTACCCTGCAGTATAAACACTAGGATCTTTAGATCCTACATTAATTCTCGTACTTAACTTTGCCCTATTCGTACACAATAGGTCAACCCGCTCAGCAACAACCTGCGTGTACCTTCAAGACTTTCATGGACTGTCGTCCTAGCTCGTTCAGTGGCACGGAGGGGGCAGTCGGACTCCTCCACTGGTTTGAAAAGATCGAGTCGGTTTTCGAAATGTGTGAATGCCCTGAGGCTCGCAGGGTGAAGTTCGCCACTGGCACACTTGAAGGGATTGCGCTCACTTGGTGGAACGCACAAGTGCAGATCTTAGGGTTGGCAGCTGCTAACGCCACACCCTGGAATGAATTCAAAGAACTGATCAAGAGAGAATACTGCACTAGAGAAGACATTCACAAGTTGGAGGATGAGTTGTACAACTTGAAGATGGTGGGTTCAGAGATTGAAGCTTACACCAAGAGGTCGAACGAGTTGGCTGTGCTATGTCCAACCATGGTAGACCCACCATACAAGCGCATTGAGTTGTATCTCAAGGGGCTTGTACCAGAGATTCAGAGCCACGTTACCTCGGCTAACCTCAACAACATTCAGGAGATCCAGCGTCTCGCTCATCGCATCACTGATCAGGCAGTGGATCAGAATAAACTGCCAAAGCGTGTCGGCGCTACTGCTACAGCTGTTACTTCAGTCACTCCAACAGCTGCTACTTCTGCCACACCCAGCGAGAATAAAAGAAAGTGGGACGGGGATTCCAGCAGGGGATCAGCGTCTGTTCAATCCCAAACTCAGCAACGTCGCACCAACGATTACCAGAGTCCGAGTCAGCAGTCATCGGGCAGTCAGGGACATAGTGGTTATAAGGGAAATCACCCGTGGTGTAACAGGTGCAACAAACACCACAGTGGAAGATGTCGCAGGAGTCAATGTCAAAGATGCCACAAGATGGGCCATGAGGCCAAAGATTGTAGAAGCGCGCGACCAGTGAATCAGAACCAGCAACTTCCACCGCCAGCTCCACAGAATCAGCAGCAGCAGCCACAGCGTGGAAACCGGGGGTGTTTCCAGTGTGGGGCTGAAGGTCACTACAAACGCGATTGTCCTCAGTTGAACCAGAATCGCAACAACAACAACCAGGGCAACGGGAATAACAACAATAATCAGAACAACGGGGGAAACAACAACAACAACGGCAATGAAGCTCGTGGTCGTGCTTTTGTGTTGGGTCGAGGAGATGCAGTGAATGATCCCAATGTGGTTATGGGTAAGTTTCTTCTCGACGATATTTATGTTACTGTCTTATTTGATTCGGGTGCTGATACAAGTTATATGTCATTGAAAATGAGTAAATTATTAAAACGTACACCAACACCCCTAGACACCAAACACGTCGTAGAACTAGCCAATGGTAAAAGTGTAGAAGCCACACAGGTAGTCAAGGGTTGTAGTATTGTTCTAGCGGGTCAGACTTTCTCGATTGATCTCATACCCATAGTTTTGGGTAGCTTCGACGTCGTCATCGGCATGGATTGGTTATCTCAACATCACGCAGAGATCTTATGCAAGGAAAAAGTTATTCGTATTCCTCGCTCCAGTCAAGAACCTCTCGAAGTACAGGGCGACAAGAGTGGTGCTGTGGTTGGCATCATCTCTTACTTGAAGGCGCAGAAATGTTTACGAAAGGGGCATACTGCCATTCTGGCACTTGTCACTGACGCATCAGCAAAGGAAAAGAAGCTGGAGGATATACCAGTTGTGCGTGATTTTTCCTCAAGTGTTTCCTGAAGATTTACCTGGTTTACCTCCTCATCGTCAAGTCGAGTTTCAGATTGAGTTAGCTCCTGGAGCAGCACCAATAGCCCGCGCACCGTATCGTTTAGCTCCAACCGAACTGGAAGAACTGTCGAAGCAGCTGCAAGAGCTCTTGGAAAAGGGCTTTATTCGTCCAAGCTCTTCGCCTTGGGGAGCTCCAGTGTTATTTGTGAAGAAGAAAGACGGTACGTTCAGAATGTGTATAGACTACCGTGAACTCAACAAGGTGACGGTGAAGAACCGTTATCCTCTTCCGCGCATAGATGACCTATTCGACCAGTTGCAAGGGTCGTGTTACTATTCCAAGATCGATTTGAGGTCAGGGTATCATCAGCTGAGAGTCCGGGATGAGGACGTCTCCAAAACTGCTTTCAGAACTCGTTATGGTCACTACGAGTTTCTTGTCATGCCATTCGGGCTTACGAACGCGCCAGCAGTCTTCATGGATCTTATGAACAGGGTGTGCAAACCCTATCTCGACAAGTTTGTTATCGTCTTCATCGACGACATTTTGATCTACTCCAAGAGTCAGGAGGAGCACGAGCAGCACTTACGCCTTATCTTGGAACTTCTTCGAAAGGAGCAACTGTATGCAAAGTTTTCAAAATGCGACTTCTGGCTTCGTGAAGTCCACTTCTTAGGCCATGTGGTGAACAAGGATGGGATTCATGTTGATCCATCCAAGGTTGATTCGATCAGAAACTGGTCAGCACCACGTACACCGACAGAAATACGCCAATTCTTGGGTTTGGCAGGTTACTACAGGCGATTTATTAAAGACTTCTCCAAGATCGCACAACCACTCACTATGCTTACACAGAAAGGTGTCGTTTACAGATGGGGTAATACACAGGAGACCGCTTTTCAGTACTTAAAGGATAGGCTTTGCAGCGCGCCTATTCTCTCACTGCCTGAGGGCACGGATGACTTCGTGGTTTATTATGACGCATCGATACAAGGGCTTGGTTGTGTATTGATGCAAAGGGATAAAGTTATCGCATACGCCTCTCGGCAACTCAAGGTTCATGAACGGAACTACACGACGCACGATTTAGAGCTGGGAGCTGTTGTTTTCGCGCTTAAGATATGGCGACACTATCTGTACGGTACCAGGTGCACGATTTACACCGATCACAGGAGTCTCGAGCATATCCTTAAGCAAAAGGACTTGAATATGCGTCAACGAAGATGGGTTGAACTTCTGAACGACTACGAATGCGCCATCAAGTATCATCCAGGCAAGGCCAATGTTGTGGCTGATGCCCTCAGTCGGAAAGACACTCTACCTAAGCGCGTGCGAGCGCTACAGCTTACCATTCTGTCCAGTCTTCCTGCACAGATACGAGCTGCTCAGATAGAAGCACTAAAACCCGAAAACGTCAAGGCTGAAGCCTTGCGCGGTTCAAGGCAACAAATGGAACAAAAGGAAGACGGCGCCTACTATGTGACGGGGCGTATTTGGGTCCCGCTTTATGGCGGTTTACGCGAACTTGTGATGGATGAAGCGCACAAGTCTCGCTACTCGGTACATCCAGGGTCGGATAAGATGTACCACGATATCAGAACAACTTACTGGTGGCCAAACATGAAAGCTCTTATCGCAACTTACGTCGGCAAGTGTTTAACTTGTGCAAGGGTTAAAATCGAGTACCAGAAACCATCAGGCCTACTTCAGCAACCAGAAATACCACAATGGAAATGGGAGCAAATTTCCATGGATTTTGTTACTGGCCTACCTAGATCCCAGCGTGGGAATGACACTATCTGGGTGGTCGTTGATCGGCTCACAAAGTCTGCTCACTTCTTGGCTATCAAAGAAAAGGATAAGTTTTCTACCCTAGCAGACATCTACATGAAAGAAGTTGTTTCGAGGCACGGAGTGCCCATCTCTATTATTTCAGATCGCGATGCACGATTCACGTCAGAACTTTGGCAAGCGATGCACAAATCTTTTGGCTCACGATTAGACATGAGCACAGCATATCATCCTCAGACGGATGGGCAGTCTGAGCGAACTATCCAAACTCTAGAAGACATGCTTCGAGCGTGTGTCATAGACTTCGGCAACGGCTGGGAAAAACACCTCCCTTTGGTGGAGTTCTCGTACAATAACAGTTACCATACCAGCATTCAAGCCGCTCCATTTGAGGCATTGTACGGACGTAAATGCCGGTCACCTCTCTGTTGGGCAGAGGTGGGGGATAGTCAAATTACGGGTCCAGATATTGTTGTGGACGCCACAGAAAAGATAGCACAGATACGACAACGCATGGCGGCAGCACGCGACCGTCAGAAAGCCTACGCGGACAAGCGTAGAAAGCCATTGGAATTTGCGGTCGGGGACCGGGTTTTATTGAAAGTTTCACCCTGGAAGGGTGTGGTACGTTTTGGCAAACGGGGCAAACTGAATCCGCGGTACGTCGGACCATTCGAAATTTCAGAAAAGATTGGCAAGGTAGCCTACAAGTTGAACCTACCAGCTGAACTCGGTGCAGTTCACAATGTATTCCACGTGTCGAATCTGAAGAAATGCCTATCAGATGAAAACCTCATCATTCCTTTTAAGGAACTCACTATCGACGAGCGGTTGCAGTTCGTCGAGGAACCAGTTGAAATCACGGACCGGGATGTTAAGGTCCTCAAACACAAGAGAATCCCTCTTGTTCGAGTTCGTTGGAACTCCCAGCGTGGTCCAGAGTATACCTGGGAACGCGAAGATCAGATGAAAGAAAAGTACCCCCAGCTATTCGAAACCAATGCATCCACTTCTGAGGCTGAAGCTACTACTACTGAATTTCGGGACGAAATTCCAAATCAACGGGGGGATGATGTGACACCCCAGGAAAACCAGTGAACGATGTAACTTACCTAGCTTCCTCAGTGAGTGCGTACCAAATTTCGGGACGAAATTTCTTTTAAGTTGGGGATAATGTGACAACTCGAGTTTCTGACTTTCACTTTCGCATTAAATGCGCGTTGACTTTGACTGTTTAGTTGTTTGGATTGTGAACTTGTAATTGTACACGTTGTGTTTTAATGAAGCGTACTGTCATTTTGCGTATATGTGATTACTTGCTGAAATGGAAAATAATATTATAACTATTATGAAGAACACTTAGTCTAGATCACTCGAAAATGGCACACAGTTCGAAAGACTCGAAGGACCACGAAAGATGACTTTCAATCCGAAGGATCAACCTTCGAATTAGAGGTTCCCGAAACATATCATTCGGCCAAAGACTTCATCCTTCGAACACGAAACATATCTTTCGACATGTTTCGGCCCAGCCATTCTGATGGGCTTGGCCCATTCCTGTAATATGTTTATATACGTGAATGCATGTAAACAGACGGTTATTTTCTGAAAAACCCTAGTTCCCTTGCGTGTGTGTGTGACGGCATAGCAAACCTATCCTCTGTTCGAAGGATTTCCATTCCGTAATCCAGATTTCCGGTTAGTATGCGATGATTATTATGCTAATAGATGATGCTTCGAGTATGCATAACTTCATGATTTATCGATTGTTTTGCAATATGTTGTTTGTATATTAACCGAATACGTATGCTAATTGAATAGGTATGTTGATCAGATTTAGTTGATAATCGGATGCGTATGTTAACCGGATTGTTTGTATGATGTTAACCTGTTTAATCGATTACGTATGTGATGCATCCGAACGGTTCTGCTAGTATGATTGGTTGTCTATACTTGAGGCTTTGATGTTGTTTTAATAGAATCGCATGATAATGATTTAGGGCCGGTTCGGTGGTGATATTATTGTTCATGTGGTTAAGTTAGGGTTCATGAGACTTAATATGAAACTCCCCGTTTGATTTGATTCTGAGGTAATTGAATACTGAAATTGTGTTGATTGATAATGGTTATGTTTGGAAACAATGTAACAAATTCAGAAAATTTAGGAAACACGTAACTGATTGTAACCGAAAGATATCTGCTGCTCGAACCATAGCTGTGACCGAAGGATGCTTGTCCTTCGAATCATGGCTGTTGACCGAAGGATGACTTTACCGAACCATAGTAGTGTATGCCGAAAGATAATAGTTAGTCGAAACATAGTTGTAACCGAAAGATAGGTTGGTCGAAAGATGACATATGGTTCGAAACATAGCAATTGATCCGAAAGACAACTGTGATAACTTATATACCGAAAGATATGTGGTTATAAGCATACTTTGAATGATTTAATGTGAAGTAATACGTGTTGTTCGGATATGCAAACTGACTGTTATGTGAACATTAAATTGCATGCGAATCATTGTGAACATGAACTGATTTGTTATACATGCATACAATAGGACGTGATTAAATTCTTGTGAGTGCATAACCTAGCATACCGAGCAAACCAAGGTGAGTTCACACAGCCAAGGCATGGGTTCCCAGGGTGGGAATGGGTTGGATGATTACTTGTGCATACTTTGATACTGTAACGAACGACTAAACTGTTGATGCTTACGAACTACTCAACTGCCTTCGCACACACCCTGGTCGGTAAGGACTATGGTCGCGAACGAACTGATAAATTGCCTTCGCACACACCCTGGTCGGTAAAGACTACGGTCGCGAACTAACGAACCT
Organism: Helianthus annuus; assembly: GCF_002127325.2. Taxonomy (NCBI): domain Eukaryota; kingdom Viridiplantae; phylum Streptophyta; class Magnoliopsida; order Asterales; family Asteraceae; genus Helianthus; species Helianthus annuus. The sequence goes on along the minus strand of NC_035442.2, from coordinate 57,923,091 downwards.
AATCTTCGCACACATGCCTGTGAGGCCGCGATGGAACTGATACGATATGATACTTTATTGAACAAACGCACTATTACCCAAACTAAACTATTAACTGTGAACTCGCTCAACTAGTTTGTTGATTATCTGCTGCATGCCTTGCAGGACCTTAGGTACATATTGGAGCTTGCACACGGAGGAGCTGGTCGTTGTGGGGCTTGGATCTTGATCATCTTATTGAACACTTTTGATATTTGATACTTAATTGCTATGGGTTTTACAATAATACGCTTCCGCTAAACAATGACAACTTACTTATGTTTTGGAAACACCTTTCATATGGAAATGGGTTGGACTATATTGCATTTACTTTTATTTTATACAATGTTCTGTATGATTGGTGGCTTGATCCTGGTCAGTCACGCTCCCAAGCGGTGATACTCCGCAGGTGGATTTTGGGGGTGTGACAAATGCATCCCACAATTCTTTTGCATTGTTACAATGTAACAGTCCAGCATAGATTTCGTTAGGGAGTGCAGAGGCTATGATGCTAAACGCATTGGCATCCAGTTCAAACTTCTGAAAATCCAATTCAGTGTAATTTTCAGTTGGTTTCGGAACGGACTTTTTGGCGTCCTCTGCGCTTGGCACCATAGGAACATGAGGACCGAAAACGACAAAGCTCCAACATCCAGTGTTTTGTTGAGCGAGGATGTGACACATCCTTCACTCCCAGATGTTATACTCATTTCTTTTCAGCATAGGTGGTTTAAACAAAGAGCCAATGTTGTTTTTATCATCTTGTGATTGCGACATCTTTCTGGTTGTTTTACAGGTACTGATCAATCAACTTTATCGGTGATTAAACCTTACTCTGTTTTTCAACACAACAAACAAACTATCAGTATCAACAATTTCGAGCTGAACTATTTACGTCAAACTTTTCACAATCAAACAGAAGAAATGCTTTCAATCATACATTTTCAACAATGAATCAAATGATTAAATTTATTTTTTAACTTTGATTACAATGCAAGTATGATATGCAAACTCCCCCACAGCCCGAGCTCAGTGTTTGTTCGTGCAGAAAGAAGATGGTGAAAGAGCTAAACAGAACAGTACAGAGTACTGTTCTATTTATAGGCACTTGCAAACCACTGAGCATCTAAGCTGACGTCATCATGAAAATGACATCTAACCTCCTAACAAACTCTAACCTCTGATCTATACAAACACTGCTATGCTAACTACTGATATTACATTTCATTACATAAACTAGTATAAACTGCTGCTGCATCCTTCCACTGCTGTAATCCTAGCAGTACTTGTCATGATCAGCAGTGCTTGAAGCATGGCAGTAGATTGAATAGCAAAGATTTAGTTCTTCTATCAGACTTTGTCTTGATCAGCAGTTGTAGGTCAGCAGTTTGCATGATCAGCAGATAGGAGGTCAGCAGATGTTGAAACCACTTTCAAGGGAAGAGACTTGCAACCAAACATCTGCTTATTCTGAATCTACTACTGTGATCCAGTTTTGGCTTTCATTATCTGTTCCTTTGGTAGGGTTCAATCCCAACAACATCAACAGTAGCAGCCTCAGCAGCAGCAGCAGCCAGCACAACAAGCAGCCCGCGGCCGAACTTTCAACATCAATGTCCGCCAGGCTCAAGCTGACAACAATGTTGTCAACGGTACGTTTCTTGTCAACGGTATTTATGCTTCATGTTTATTTGATACTGGAGTCGATAACTGTTTTGTGTCGTTTGAATTCAAAAAGCTCCTAAAACGTAAATGCGCTAACCTCCCAATTACGTTCGACGTAGAAGTTGCCACTGGAAGAATCGTCACTGTTAGTTCCGCTCTTCAGGATTGTACTCTTGAACTCAACAACCACGTCTTCCCGATCGATCTGAAGTCGTTTGTTTCGATAAGATGATTCGTTTCTCTCTTGCTAATGGCGACCAACTTTGTGTCTATGGCGAAGTATCATCAAAGGAACTCAAACTCATGTCATGCATCCAAGCGAGCAAGTATCTCCGAAAGGAATACAAGGCTTTCTTGGCACACATCGTAGTAGTGGGGAAGGGAAAGAAAGAGAAGACAAAGGAAAAGGTGCCTGTAGTTCGTGATTTTCCTACTGTCTTTCCTGATGATTTACCTGGCTTACCACCGTCTCGTGATATTGATTTTCGAATCGACCTCATTCCTGGAGCTAATCCTGTTGCTAAAGCTCCTTATCGACTCACTCCGTCCGAAATGCGCGAACTTTCGAGTCAACTCCAGGAATTGCTTGATAAAGGCTTCATTCGCCCTAGCACATCTCCTTGGGGCGCACCTGTCCTTTTCGTCAAAAAGAAGGACGAATTGTTCCGGATGTGCATCGATTATAGGGAACTCAATAAGCTAACTATCAAGAATCATTATCCCTTACCACGAATCGATGATTTGTTTGATCAATTGCAAGGTGCAACGTTTTTTTCTAAGATCGATTTTTGCTGCTATCATCAGTTACAAATAAAGGAGGAAGATATCCCAAAAACCGCTTTTCGCACTCGCTACGGCCACTACGAATTTGTCGTTATGCCCTTTGGTCTTTCCAATGCACCCGCGTTTTTCATGGATTTGATGAATCGCGTACGTAAACCCTTTCTCGACCGCTTCGTCATCGTGTTTATCGATGATATCCTGATCTATTCGAAGTCGAAAACTGAACACACACAACATCTACGTTTAGTTCTCGAGCTTCTCCAAAGGAATCGCCTCTACGCCAAGTTCTCCAAGTGTGAATTTTGGCTTGAGGAGGTTCAATTCCTCGGTTACATCATCAATAGTCAAGGTATTCGTGTCGATCCCGTGAAGATTGAAGCAGTTAAGAGTTGGATTATACCAAAAAACCCGTCCGAAGTCCGTTCTTTTCTCAGACTGGCAGGCTACTCCCGCCGATTTATCGAAGATTTCTCTAAAATCGCTGTCCCGCTTACCTATCTGTCGCATAAAGACAAGCCTTGTCACACCCCCAAAATCCACACGCGGAGTACCACCGCTTGGAGGCATGACATGACCAGGATCAAGCCACCAATCATATTGAACATAGCATTTAAATATTAAAAGTAGTCAAAACAACCCATCACAATATAATTGGTGTTTATCAAAACGTAATTTGAGTAGCGGAAGCATAAGTGTGTAAATCCAATGTAAATCATAAGTTCAATTGTTTAAACATTTAACATGGCATCCACGATCCATGTCCCACAACAACCTGCTCCTCCCTGTGCAAGCTCCATAGGTACCTAAGGTCCTGCAAGGCATGCAGCAGAGAGTCAACAACTAGTTGAGCGAGTTCACAGTAAGTAAGTTCGTAATAGCAAAACGTATGTTCATTTAGTGGGGGCTTCCCATGTATGTATGTACTACTAGTGGGGGTTTCCCGTGATTATACTTATTACTAGTGGGGGCTTCCCATATTTATACTTACTAGACTATTTGCAACCATGTGTTCTTCTTAGCCCGAGAACAGGAATACGTACAAGGTCACGTAGGTTTTACGTGAGTGCCCTTCCCCGAAGACAGTGGTACGCGTGGGGTTTACGTAGGTTTTACGTAAGTGTCCTTCCGACCCGGAAGACAGTAGTAGGTATGAGTTTACGTAGGTTTTACGTAAGTGTCCTCCCGACCCGGGAGAATGTGGTAGATGCTAATTTACGTAGGTTTTACGTAAGTGTCCTGACTAACCTGAGGATGATGGTATATAGTCTAGCAATAGCGTAAGTACGAGTAATTATCCAATTCAAATCTTCCAACCCAATTCCCAACCCGGGAATCCCATGCCTTGGCTGTGTGAACTCACCTTGGTTTGCTCGGCAGATACACAGAAAAGTTCGGTTAAGCTATATAGTGATCAACCACGTCCTAGCATGGTTATCATACAAGTCAGGTTCGTATTCAAGTATAGTACGTATGTCCTACACGTATTGTACACAAGTATAAACATGGCATGCACAAGTATTCATAGCTGTTCAATAGCAATCACGTAACAAGTCCAAGTATCCGGCCCAATCAGTTGGGCTCGTAACAGTGAAAGTCCAACAGTGTTCGAGTGTTCGCGGTCTCGAGTCGAGACTAACGATTTCGAGTCGAGACTAGTCGGTCTCGAGTGGTACTGGTTTCCGAAGTCTCGAGTAGCAACAAAGGAGGTCTCGAGTTGTCATGGTCTGGTCGAGACTACACGGTCTCGAGTCGCAACCGGACCCACAACCGTGGTCTCGGTTTGTGCTGTTTGTGTTGTAAGGTGGTCTCGAGTCGAGACTAAGGGTTCTCGACTCGCAACCCTGGTCGAGACAAAGTGTAACGGATTTCCTTAATTATTAGTAACAATCATCCCGTAATTTCAGCTAACAAGTTAGGCAGTTTCGAATCAGATCAATCAACAATATTCACAGTTTCATATCATCTTCAAACATGTTCATATTATCATTATCAGCTAATTATTATAATCATACGAAACATAACCGCAACATCTAACTATCATGTAACCGGATTCTAGACTAATCATGCCATTCTAACCCGAAATCATAATATCACAGCCGGTTTAACAAGCATATATTCGGACCAATTATCATATTGCCAATCATACATGCAGCCGATTTCATGAATACTAAGGATTTATCAACATAGTCTGTCACACCCCCAAAATCCACCTGCGGAGTATCACCGCTTGGGAGCGTGACTGACCAGGATCAAGCCACCAATCATATTGAACAATATAAATAATTAAAGAAATTCATAAACCCAATTCAATACAATTGATGTTCCAACAAAACATAGTTTAAGTAGCGGAAGCATGTAAGTAACCCAAAATAGTTAATAGTTTTAAATGTCATAACAGTTCAACATAGTAATCACGATCCTTGTCCACAACGACCGCGCCTCCAGTGCAAGCTCCATAAGTACCTAAGGTCCTGCAAGGCATGCAGCAACGAGTCAACAACTAGTTGAGCGAGTTCACAGTTAACAGTTCAGTAATAGTATAGTGTGAGTAGTAGTATGTTCGTTCGTTATGTCATGTATCGTATTAGTTTCCATCGCGGCCTCCCAGGCAGGTATGCGAAGATATTAGGGGATGTTCATCCCGAGTATTCTAGACTAGGTTTATCTGTATCGCGGCCTACCAGGCAGGTGTGCGAAGATTAGTAAATTTCAGTTCGCGGCCTTCCAAAGGCAGGTGTGCGAAGATTAGTAAATTGCAGTTCGCGGCCTTCCAAAGGCAGGTGTGCGAAGTCAGTCATAATATCGCGGCCAACCCTTGGCAGGTGTGCGAAGATCAGTTCAATAAGTGTTACTAGTCTAGTCGTATTCTTATCGTTAGGTTCTATCAACTGAATATGTATAATAAAGTAATCCAATCCCATTCCCACCCTGGGAACCCCATGCCTTGGCTGTGTGAACTCACCTTGGTTTGCTCGGTAAGACCAATTACTTGTTTAACAGTCTGTCACAACGTCCTAACATGGTTACCAGTAACAGTCAGTTTCGAGTGCATAAACTCTAGATGTTTCACGCATGATTAATTCACATATTCCCTATTCACATACCACATAATCCAATGTATAAATAACGCACATACTAACATACATGCATACATGATTCACTCACATACGCTTCAAGCCCAACTATTAAACATGTGCGGCCCAATGTTTCAAACAAGGTGAGTCTAAAATTCTCTAATTATCATCAAACAATTACCCATAGCAATCATGTAACCAGCTCAAGCAATCAGGTTATTTGTAGAGCTCGAGGTATATATAAGCAATACACCCTATTCACATGTTATCCAACCCTAGATCCTTAATTCACAACATACCCAATATAATCACTATCATATCAAACAATACCAATCATTAGCATACAAGTCGGTCATCCACATATTCATCATAATAACAATCCTTCAATCTCCGGTAATATCATTCCATTACATAATCATCATCATGCAGTTCGAAGTCACAATAAATTAACTACAACAATCATGCAATATCATATTAGAAACGGTCCAATCACCAACAACCAAAAACATTTTCATTCATTCAATATTAATAGAATTCGGTCACATGGCTCTGACATTGCATGATCTTTGATTTAAAATTTTATTAATGAAAAACATAACAATGGATCATCATCTTCACATGAGCTGCCCCTTTTTGAGCCGACATACGCACATAAAGTGACGGCTGAATTAGTGGAGGTGACTTTGGGTTTTGTTAATAAATCAAATCATCATCACACCACTTATGAGAATATGATAACCATGTATACGGCACCCTATTGGGCCGTTAAGATCAGCGAATGGCCAACACTGGGCCGCCCATCCCACCAATCGGAATTTATGGCCGCCCACTCTCATAAGCCTTCCTGCCACCTACAGACATTTGGCCTTGAACTCTACACTCCTAAACTTGTTGCTAGCTGCCAAGTTTTCACATGTAACATTCCTTTATCATATGAAATTCAATTTGACCGTCACATGCTCGACAATAAAGTAACCATCACCTTGTGATTGGACCAACCCTTTAATCATATAATCATCCCAAATAATCACATGTAACTCAAATCATGATGACTGACAATATGATACTACCTCTTGATGTTATTGGACCACTAAACTAGTGGGTTTGACCACTACATACCACCATAATTATCAAGTAATATTGTAAAGAACAATTATAATAACCATATACACAACATCACATATTATCACCATTTCAAAATCATTAGCAAATCAAATCTCGATAAACATAAACATCTCGGCAGTCATCATAACTCAGCCAAAGAAATCTCGATAAACATAAATAAGTATTCACATAACAATCAAATCATCATAACAAGGAATCACGTCTGATTATTACGCACTAACCGAGGTGGAAAAGGGTACCAAATGGAACAAAAGGAATGGCTTTGAAAGCTTGAAGTTGCCGTCACACAGGAGGAGTACTCTAGGGTTTCGGTTTTGGTGATTAGACTTTTTACGTAATAGTGGGAAACATGATATTAAAACATTGCTACCGGGCCCGAGGCCCTTGTGTTGATTTGGCCGGCCCACCGGTTAACGAAAACACTTTTGTGTCTTCGTGATGGGTGATTTCAAAGGGGGAAGGGGGTTGTGTTTGGCTAGGGTGCTTTCGAGTGGGGTAGGGTAAATAGCCCAAGGTTCCATGTTTGCTCCATGTTTTAATTGTACCATCATAACAATAAATACCCAAAATGTATTGTTAACCTATACACATATAGTACCCACCATACATAAGCACAAAAACAACACTTGCATTGCACAACAAGTATAACATATCAATCACAACACGATATAGCGTATTACAAACATGCACAGTTGCGAAACAACAAATCATGTAACAAACAACTTAACCAATTAACGTGCAATAATTGCGAAGGTGGAAATCTTGGAAACTCGAGTTGTCACATTATCCCCAACTTGAAAGAAATTTCGTCCCGAAATTTAGAATGCGGTTACTGAGGAAGCTAGGTGAGTTGTATCGTTCACTGGTTTTCCTGGGGTGTCACATCATCCCCCCGTTGATTTGGAATTTCGTCCCGAAATTCCGCAGTAGTAGCTTCAGCCTCAGTAGTAGTTGGATTGGTTTCGAATAACTGGGGGTGCTTTTCTGTCATCTGGTCTTCGCGTTCCCAGGTGTACTCTGGGCCACGTTTGGAGTTCCAACGAACTCGAACAAGAGGGATTCTCTTGCTTTTGAGGACCTTAACATCCCGGTCCGTGATTTCAACTGGCTCCTCGACGAACTGCAACCGCTCGTCGATAGTGAGTTCCTTAAAAGGAACTATGAGGGTCTCATCTGACAGGCACTTCTTCAGTTTCGACACGTGGAATACATTGTGAACTCCACCGAGTTCAGCTGGTAGGTTTAGTCTGTAGGCTACCTTGCCTATTCGTTCAGTGATTTCTAATGGTCCAACATACCGTGGATTGAGCTTGCCTCGTTTACCAAAACGAACCACACCCTTCCAGGGTGAGACTTTGAGTAAAACACGGTCCACGACCTGAAATTCCAATGGCTTCCTACGCTTATCCGCGTAGCTTTTCTGACGGTCGCGTGCTGCCGCCATGCGTTGTCGTATTTGTGCTATTCGTTCAGTAGCATCAACTACCATTTCTGGTCCTCTAATCTGACGATCCCCCACCTCTGCCCAACAGAGAGGTGACCGGCATTTATGCCCGTACAATGCCTCGAATGGAGCGGCTTGTATGCTGGTGTGGTAACTGTTATTGTATGAAAACCCTACTAACGGGAGGTGCTTTTCCCCGCTGTTGCCGAAATCGATAACACACGCCCGAAGCATGTCTTCTAGAGTTTGGATCGTGCGCTCAGACTGCCCATCCGTCTGAGGGTGATACGCTGTGCTCATGTCTAACCGTGAGCCGAAAGATTTATGCATCGCTTACCATAGCTCTGACGTGAATCGTGCATCCCGATCCGAAATAATGGAGGTGGGCACTCCGTGCCTCGAAACAACTTCTTTAAGATAAGCGTCTGCGAGAGTGGAGAACTTGTCAGTTTCTTTGATAGCCAAGAAGTGAGCAGACTTTGTGAGTCAATCGACGATCACCAAAATAGTATCGTTCCCACGCTGGGATCTAGGTAGGCCTGTAACAAAATCCATGGAAATTTCTTCCCATTTCCATTGCGGTATCTTGGGCTGCTGAAGTAGACCCGCTGGTTTCTGATATTCCACTTTGACTTTTGCCCATGTCAAACACTTGCCGACGTAAGTAGCGATGTGGGCCTTCATGCTAGGCCACCAGTATGTAGTTCTGATATCGTGGTACATTTTATCCGACCCTGGATGTACCGAGTAGCGAGACTTGTGTGCTTCATCCATCACAAGCTCTCGTAAACCGCCATAGAGTGGGACCCAAATACGCCCCGTTACATAGTAGGCGCCGTCTGCCTTCTGTTCTAATCGTTGCCTTGAGCCGCGTAGGGCTTCAGCTTCGACGTTTTCGGGTTTCAATGCTTCGATCTGAGCAGTTCGTATCTGTGCAGGAAGACTGGACTGAATAGTGAGTTGCAAAGCTCGTACGCGCCTAGGTAAAGTGTCTTTCCGACTGAGAGCATCAGCCACAACATTGGCTTTGCCTGGATGATACTTGATGGCGCATTCGTAATCGTTCAGAAGTTCGACCCATCTTCGTTGACGCATGTTCAAATCCTTTTGCTTAAGGATATGCTCGAGACTCCTGTGATCGGTGTAAATTGTGCACCTGTGTCACACCCCCAAAATCCACCCGCGGAGTACCACCGCTTGGGAGCGTGACTGACCAGGATCAAGCCATCAATCATATCAAACATAGCATTTATTACAAATAGTAGATACGACTGATGTTCAAAACCAAACGTTGTATATGTAGCGGAAGCATTAAATGTAAAACCCAAAACATAAATATCAATGTGTGAATGTAAAAGTGTTTATTAAACATTCACGTGTCCTTGTCCACAACGACCCGCTTCTCCTCTGGTGCAAGCTCCAAGTATACCTAAGGTCCTGCAAGGCATGCAGCAAATAATCAACAAACTAGTTGAGCGAGTTCACAGAAAGTAAGTTCATAACATAGTGCATAAGCATAACTAGTGGGGGCTTCCCATACTAGCGTGTACTAAAGGTGGGGGCTTCCCAAACCTTGTGTTTATATTACCGGTGGGGGCTTCCCACGTTTATCCTTACTAATGAGGGCTTCTCATTAGTGGTACTTACTAGACTAACTTCCAACCATGTGTTCTTCTTTACCGAGAACAGGAAAACGTACAGGGTCACGTAGGCTTTACGTGACGTGCCCTTCCCCGAGGACATTGGTATGCGTGGGGGCTACGTAGGCTTTACGCAGCGTGTCCTTCCGACCCGGAAGACAGTAGAAGGTATTGGGTTACGTAGGCTTTACGTAACGTGTCCTCCCGACCCAGGAGACAAATGGCAAATACTGGGTTACGTAGGCTTTACGTAACGTGTCCTGACTAACCTGAGGACGATGGTCTATAGTCTAGAGTATGCGTAAGTACGAGTAATTCTTTCAATATCAACATAACCAACCCAATTCCCAACCCGGGAATCCCATGCCTTGGCTGTGTGAACTCACCTTGGTTTGCTCGGCAGATACACAAAGAGTACGAGTAAGCTAGTAAATGGTCAACCACGTCCTATCATGGTTATTAATCAAGTCAGGTTTTGACTAAGGTAGTACACGTATGCATCGCATAAACTAACACGTTACTAACACGTATGCATGTGAACAGGTAAGAGCATAGCATTAACATTCATGTGCGATCCAATGTCTAAGCCCGAAAGGTAATCCGCCCAATAACATATCAGCCCAAATAACATATCGGCCCAAACAGATAAGCAGTCCAATTAGCAGTCAATCGAATTGGGCCCGTGACAAGGTAGGCCCAAAACAGTGTACGAGCAGCTAGTCTCGAGTCGCAACCGGCGATCTCGAGTCGCAACCGGGATTACGAGTCACAACAGCTGATTACGAGTCGCAACAGGAGGTTGCGAGTCGCAATGGTGATTTCGGCTTATCATGGTCCGGTTACGAGTCGCAACGGGACTCGCAACCATGGTCTCGGCTTGTGCTGTTGTGGTCTCGAGTCGTGATTGTGGGTTCCCGACTCGCAATCTGAGTCGCAACCAAGCGTGTAACAGCTTTCCTGATTTCATGCAATTTAGTTACAACATTTATGCAATTCAATTATCGTTGTCAGTTTCCAAAAATCAATTAACAACTAACAGTTTACCATACTAGCAATCATCGATCAAACAGGGTTTTTAACACTAAATCCGTATGAACCCTAACTCACAACCACATGAACAACATATCAAAACCTTGAATAATTATCCTGATTTAACAACATGGAGCCGGTTTAAAACATCACCACAATCAAACATCATATCTAATTCAAGTGACAGAAACATATTAGCCGATTAACATCTATTCGGTACAAATCATCTAGTCTAAATCATCCCAGCCGAGAACATATACATTCGGTTCTAGTCATACAATCTGAATTACAACAAGATCAATAACAAAGATAGTAACATAAATCCGTTTATCATGTACACGCATATCATACACATATCAACCGAATACTATCATAATCCTAACCGATCATAAAGTCCGATTACTAACCACATCAAGTATGATACCAGCCATTAGTGAGATACTTACTGGATTGTAGGATGAAAAGGTCTCGGCCGGTTCTAAGAGGAGACGAGGGAGAGAGAATGAGAGCTCTTAGGGTTCTTGTGTGTGTGATGTGAATTGTAACAATTGAGAAAAGAACCAAGTCCCTAAGTGTTTTGTTGTTTGCGCATAGTGGGAGTGGGCCGAGCCCACTCGGTTGCCTAATGGGTCCGCGTACAAGGTGTGGCCCAAAGGGCTTGTGCACTCGAATGTAGTGTTGTGCGGTTCGGGTTCGTGTAACATTCACATAACATACATACACATAAGGCACATAACATCACATATCAAGAATTCATTCAATTAATAACGTTCTCATAAACACGTATCGTTACACAAAGTAAGTCTAAAGTTCGAGTTGTCACATTATCCCCAACTAATTGGAAATTTCGTCCCGAAATTTGGTATGCACTCACTGAGGAAGCTAGGTAAACTGTATTGTTCACTGATTTTCCTGGGGTGTCACATCCTCCCCCCGTTGATCTGGAATTTCGTCCCGAAATTCCGAAGTAGTAGCTTCAGCCTCAGTAGTGGTTGCATTGGTTTCGAATAACTGGGGGTACTTTTCTGTCATCCTGTCTTCGCGTTCCCAGGTGTACTCTGGGCCACGTTTGGAGTTCCAACGAACTCGAACAAGAGGGATTCTCTTGTGTTTGAGGACCTTCACATCCCGGTCCGTGATTTCAACTGGCTCCTCGACGAACTGCAACCGCTCGTCGATAGTGAGTTCCTTAAAAGGAATGATGAGGTTTTCATCTGATAGGCACTTCTTTAAGTTCGATACATGAAAGACATTGTGAACTGCCCCGAGTTCAGCTGGTAGGTTCAACTTGTATGCTACTTTGCCAACCTTTTCTATGATTTCGAATGGTCCGACGTATCGCGGATTCAGTTTGCCCCGTTTGCCAAAACGTACCACACCCTTCCAGGGTGAGACTTTCAATAAAACCCGGTCCCCGACCTGAAATTCCAAAGGTTTTCTACGCTTGTCCGCGTAGGCTTTCTGACGGTCGCGTGCTGCCGCCATGCGTTGTCGTATCTGTGCAATCTTTTCTGTGGCGTCCACTACGATCTCTGGACCCGTGATCTGACTATCCCCCACCTCTGCCCAGCAGAGGGGTGACCGGCATTTACGCCCATACAATGCCTCGAATGGAGCGGCTTGAATGCTGGTGTGATAACTATTATTGTATGAGAACTCCACCAAAGGGAGGTGCTTTTCCCAGTCGTTGCCGAAGTCTATAACGCATGCCCGAAGCATGTCTTCAAGAGTTTGGATCGTTCGCTCAGACTGCCCATCCGTCTGAGGATGATATGCTGTGCTCATGTCTAACCTTGAGCCAAAAGATTTGTGCATCGCTTGCCATAGCTCTGACGTGAATCGTGCGTCGCGATCCGAAATGATGGATGTGGGCACCCCGTGCCTCGAAACAACTTCTTTAAGATAGACGTCTGCGAGTGTGGAGAACTTATCCGTTTCCTTTATAGGTAGGAAGTGTGCAGACTTAGTGAGTCGATCCACGATCACCCATATCGTATCGTTCCCACGCTGGGATCTAGGTAGGCCTGTAACGAAATCCATGGAAATTTCTTCCCATTTCCATTGGGGTATCTTAGGCTGCTGAAGTAGGCCAGCTGGTTTCTGATATTCAACCTTGACTCTCGCACAGGTCAAGCATTTTCCAACGTACGTAGCGATGTGAGCCTTCATACTAGGCCACCAATAAGTTGTGCTGATATCGTGGTACATTTTATCCGACCCTGGATGTACCGAGTAGCGAGACTTGTGAGCTTCATCCATTACAAGTTCGCGTAGACCGCCATAAAGTGGAACCCAAATCCGGCCCGTTACATAGTAGGCGCCGTCTTCCTTTTGTTCCATTTGTTGTCGTGAGCCGCGTAAGGCTTCAGCCTTGACGTTTTCTGGTTTCAATGCTTCTACCTGAGCATTTCGTATTTGTGCTGGAAGGCTAGACTGAATCGTAAGCTGTAGCGCTCGCACGCGCTTCGGTAAGGTGTCCTTTCGACTAAGAGCGTCAGCCACAACATTGGCTTTGCCTGGATGGTACTTGATAGCGCATTCATAATCGTTCAGTAGTTCAACCCATCGCCGTTGACGCATGTTCAAGTGTAACACCTCGAAAATTTCGTCCAATAATGTCTTGACACGTGTCATAAGGGTCCGGTATGTGAAAACATACTTTAGAGGGACTAAAAGTGACAAACAGTGAAAACTATGGAACATAAGGGTCCAAAGTGTCAATAATGGATAAATAGACTCTATGATAACCCAACATAATGTTTATAACCTTAAACGGATGGTTCATGGATCATACGACGCGGAAATTGCACAAAAGTGAAGTATTGTAAACTATAGGGGCCAAAAGTGTCAACATGTTCAATTTATACCTCTGAGTGAACTTTTGGCAGACCCGAAGCTTTGTAAAGCTAAAATATACTCACTAGAATATGTGGTAAAAATTTCATGAAGTTTCGTCAACGTATGAGGAAGTTATGGCCAAAACCGTACTTGAGGGACTAAAAGCGTCAACGTCGAATTTCATGGCTTTTCGGTTGAGCGCAAAGTTATCCGAGAACATTACCATGTTGGTAAATGTCCCAAGGTTCTTAAAAACCAAGTTTGGGGGTTTACGAGTCAAAATAAGCAGCCGATACATCGCGTGCAAGTTCAGGGACCAAAGCTGCCAAGTTTGAAACATTTTGGGCCTGCAGACCCCAGGCGACCCGCCTGGGAATCCTTAGGCGGGCCGCGTGAACCCCCCAGCATCAGCATTTCGCGAAAATTTGCAATCTGGTCCATTTTTGAAGTGCAAAACAGCTCATACCACCTCCTAATTGCTCCAATGGATGGTCTTGCATGCCTAGGCTACTAAGAAGCTATCTATAACATCTAAATTCCTCCTTTTAAGCAGATCATTCACCACTTTTATTGAGCACTTATTGTGATCAAGAACACACACATCTTGCAAAACTCTCAAGACTTCTTCAGGAGCTTTCTGATCATCAAGGCAACATCCTAGTGTTAACTAAGCTTCATTAGGACCTTTGTAAGCCTCTATAACATTCTATAATTCGTTCTTGCAGTGATTAATTGCTAAAAGTCAAACCGTTGTTCTTGAACTTTGACTTTTCGATTAAACGAGTTTTACTCAGTCATTTCTCAAATTGAAACCACACTTATGTGGGTAATTATGTGGGAAACAAACCCTCAAAAGGGTGTTCTCTGATTCCCACTATATGCATGTTAATTGTCGAGTCAAACTTGTTCTAAAAAGTCAACAGAAGTTGTTTTTGGCAAAATAAGCTTAAATGGTAATGTAGATAACATGCAATCTGTTTGATCATCATAAATAACTTATTATACATATAAGAATGTGTTTTATCATCATCAACTCGACAATCTATAGTATAAATACGAATCGGAACCGAAAGTCTTGTAAAACGACTATTTCATGGACTATCAATTCGGATTCGTACATGCATGTTTGAGATCTGTATTGGAGAGTATTTTTACCACTTTTATTTTGGTAAAACTCTCTGGAATTTTTGTTGATTGAGTCTATACTTAGCCGATTCAAATGCATGTTTCCGATTTATACATAAAGTTGACTATTTTGCCCTTTTTGAGATAAAATGTGATTTTTGGAAAAGTGAAAGAGTAGAAATCTTTATTTCTAATATATAAACTTGCACCGAAAATTTCGGATCAGTTGGTGGTCCAGATTTTGAGTTATGGCCATTAGCGTAAAACTATATCTTAAAGTTACATAAACGGCCCTTTTCGCGTATAACCCATTTCTGGCCACGTTTGATATAAAACTTTTTACCCACTGATGTATTATAATATTCTGGGAATTTTGATGATTTTTAATTAATTTTTGGCTGAACGGATCCTAGATCGCCTAGCCATTTCGGCTTATGTCGGTTTTGACCGTTTTAGCCATAAAATGGGTTTTGCACATTCTTTTGACCCGAAACCTTTTTCTACTGATCTTATATGTTAAATAAATTATTTTGAGCCTTCTGAAAGTATAAAAATCTCAGATTTAATTTGAAAACCCGAAAACGCCCTTAAATCGCATATTTAGCGTTTTAAGCGCATAGTGAGCGTTATACTTGTTTTAAACATATAAGACCTATACCTACTGTTGTGTTTAGCATATTTTCATATAAAAACAGTAAGTATAAGTATATGAACTCAGACTTCCAGTTTTGGCACTTTTAGCCCTTGTGAATTTACTAAAATACCCCTACGGTGCATAGTTTGGTTTTAAATGATAAATTTGATATATGGGTCATGCCCTACTGTTATAACATGTTAAATTAAGTGTATTTTCTGTATGAACCAGACCCGAAGGTCAGATTTCTAATTTTACTCTTTTACAATCTTTTTAAATGACCAAAATGCCCTTCTAAGGCATAAATTAAGTTTAAAATTATTCCGGGCAACATAGAACATAACTTACTGATATTATATCATATTTAAAGCATATTATCTCAGGGAACTTGCATTTGACTTATTTGGCTACTCGTAACGCCTTTTTGCGTTCGGTTCGAGTTACGTAACTAGTTTGCGTAAATTGACCGAAGCGGGTCAAACGTTATCATTTTTATCTCAAAATCCAGGATGTATTTAGTATACCCATATTATACAAGTATTCAAGCTTGTCGGGTCTAAATCACATTCCATCCGGTCTTTCGCTTAATCGTGCGTTTAACCGCATCATCCTTAAAACTAACCGGTCAAAGCTTAGGCTTAATTAAAGACCCGTTAGTATTCTAATTGGTTATTTATACCATCGTTCCAGACTAGAGCTTTCCGGTAAATTGTACCTACGCTTACTTAGGAATACGGCTGAGTTATTATTCTTGCTATTTAAGACAGGAGCTAGCTCAGGTAAATACATTTTAACTTATTTTCCCTTATACGGGCTTGGGATACGGTATTATAAAAATACCGCTTGGTCGGGTGTAGAAACTGTTTAATCGGAGATGATTAAATTGCATAATCCCGTTTTAATCTGTGTTGATTGATAACAAATAACATTGGGGGTTAATGACCGTGTCCTGGATATCCTTGGCTCATTTTAAAAAGTGAATGGCCACGACGTAAGCACAAGGTGTAGGCAGAACACCTCCTGTTGCATATGTATAACGTATACTCACTCGTGATATTTTCTTCTTGTGAGATTATATTTGTGGTGTGTCGATTAATCTTGTCCGGCTTGTATTGTATAATCACCGGCCCTAAATGTTGGACAACCATGTAAATCGGATACAAGATTTTTATTAATAAAATTGTCCCAAGTATAAAGATTAATTTTGCCTCTGTGCATTTTAATCAATGTGTCAAGGTATTTTGTGCCGTTTGCACTCGAATCACTTTTCAAACTCTTTTTCCAAAATGAGTCAGTTAATTGTATTTACCAGTGTAAACTGACGTATTTTTCCAAAAGGTTAAGTGACAGGTACTATGCGTAATTGGCTGGGAGCTCAGGGCGTCACTAGGGGATCTTGCAAGTTCTAGATGCCTAAAGTCTATTGAACAGTTTTTCTTTTATTGATCCGCCTGTGGATCCTCTACTTTCCGTTGTAATACTTGATATTACTTTATATTCGGATCGTATTATATTTATCCTTTGCTTCCGCTGTGCATTATTATATTGTGTTGTTTGTCTATGATGACGCCAACTACGTCACTATACTCCCCACCGGGCCCACCGGTGACACGTGGAAAATTGGGGTGTGACAGGTTGGTATCAGAGCCAACGCTGAGTGAATTAAACACTATCCTAATGTGTTTAATCTCAGTGACACAATTGCACATACTCGAGTCTAGACTTAACATAGGAATACTCCCGAATCTAATCTGGAATTTACTGCTTCCGACTATTTTTTTTTGATACGTCGTCAAGCGAAGAAGCCGTAATAGGAGTTCTCCACACCGGAACCCGAGATGCTGAGCCTCGTACCGCGGCTAAAATGGAACGAACATACAAGGAGAAAGCATTCAGAAATGAGATGAAGAAGAAACTCCTTTTACTGAAAATCGTTTTCCTTATTGGTCCTTATAAGGACATAATTATCTTTTAATGCCTACGGGCCAAACTTATTTAAAACATCCATTAGTGATGTAGTGCCTACGGGCCAAACTTATTTAAACACCCATTAGTGATGTAGTGCCTGCGGGCCAAACTTATTAAACATCCAATAGTGATGTAGCGCCTACGGGCCATACTAATTGTCATATAAGACAGAAGGCGGTGGTGGTCTATGACTCCCTGTCAAGAAAAGGTAATGAACTTTGATTCACACCTAAATGCCTTGATCCCAGACGATCATGGCTTATAAATTAAACTTGTCCGCGTGACTAAGCCTTTTGTGCTATTACTAAATGCCTTGATCCCAGACGATCATGGCTTATAAATTAAACTTGTCCGCGTGACTAAGCCTTTTGTGCTATTACTAAATGCCTTGATCCCAGACGATCATGGCTTATAAATTAAACTTGTCCGCGTGACTAAGCCTTTTGTGCTATTACTAAATGCCTTGATCCCAGACGATCATGGCTTATAAATTAAACTTGTCCGTATGACTAAGCCTTTTGTGCTATTACTAAATGCCTCGATCCCAGACGATCATGGCTTATAAATTAACTTGTCTACGCGACTAGGCCATTTGTGCTATTATTAACTTATAAATTAGGATTTATGATAAAATCCTGAATAAAATAAATATCCTTCCTTCCCTGCCAGTAGGCAATTTTTAAAAAGAATCTTAAAGGTGAAATCTAGCCTACGCGGCCAAGATGGTGAAACCTACCCAAGGGATTCAGATCCTTGTTAACGCCTAAGAACGTGTTAGCACTACTGACAAATGTGATTCGATAAATCACAACAATCAAACTTATATTGGATTCTTCCAATTTTCTTATCTAGCCTAGTGATTTAGAAATCATGGCTTGTGTCATCCTATAAGATGATCACATTATAAACATCCGATAGTGATGAAGTGCCTCCGGGCTAAACTTGTTGTCCGATAAGACAACGACAGTGGTGGTCTTTGACCTCCTGTCTAAAAGTGTTGGACCAGGTCCAAGCATAATAGTCGGTAGGATCCATACGATCTCGACTAATAGCATCTGAGAAGATGATCATATTATAACCATCCCTCAAGAGGGGAACGCCCACGGGCTATGCCTATTGTCCTAAAGGACAAAAGACAGTTGAAGTCTACAACTCCCTGTCAATAGAAGGTAATGAACGTGATTCGAACCTTAAATGCCTCAATTCTCTGGAATCATGGCTTACAAAAATTTAGAACTGTCCTTGTGACTAGGCCTTATGCGCCACTTTAATATCCTTAATGTTTTATAACTAGGATAAATTATAATGGAAAATACTAATTAAACATAACCAACAAGTTAACCAATATGGTTTATATTACCATGGTTGATAAATCGTCAAAGATGATGATTCCATAATAATCTCTGAATAAATCATTGTTAATAATTATGTAGCAATCAAGCTACATGGCTGGATTAGATGAAGTTAACAGTCGTTTGAAGGAGAGCAATGATACTACCAGAATTAGTGTAACTGGAGCAGAACTGCAGGCAATGATAGATTACGCTGTTACTCGAGCTCTTGATCGACAGAATGATGAATCAAATGATACCCACTCCAAGACTCTATCTATGGCTCGTAGTAAGCCCCCTCCTGAAACACATGAGTCAAGGAAGGACGATGACCATAACTTGTCAAATCAAAGGAGTGTTCCGTCTAGACAAGTTGTGTTTCATCAAGAGGCACCAGTTAAGACCTGTTCATATAAATATTTTATCTCCTGCAAGCCCAGAGACTTTACAGGAGAAAATGGGGCCATCGATTGCATAACATGGCTCGATGAGATGGACGCTGTTGTCGACATCAGCGGTTGTGCGGAGCAAGATGTTGTGAAATTTGTTTCACAATCATTTAAAGGAGAAGCGTTGGCATGGTGGAGATCATTGCTCCAAGCCACGGGGAAAGTTCTACTCTACAACTTATCTTGGGATCAATTTGCTGCTTTAGTCAAGGAAAACTATTGCCCTCAGCATGAAGTAGAAAAGATAGAATCAGACTTCTTGACCTTGGTCATGGAAGATTTGAATTGTCCGGCATATGTGACAAGTTTCAACACTATGTCCCGCCTAGTTCCTTATTTAGTCACCCCTGAACCTAAACGCATAGCGCGTTTCATTGGGGGCCTAGCACCAGAAATAAAAGGGAATGTTAAAGCATCTAGGCCAACCACATATAGGTCCGCGGTGGACTTATCCTTATCTCTCACCTTAGATGCAATCAGAATTAAGTTTGTTAAGGCTTCTGGCGAGAGAAGAAGAGAAAGAGAGGAGGAAAACTCTCATCAAACTAACAAGAAGAAGAAGGGAAGCTCGGAGCGTGGGAAAGATTCCGAGCTTAGGAAGAACTCGAGTCAGTCTGATAACAGACCCAAATGCAATAACTGCAAAAAGCAACATTTTGGAAGATGTACAATAGACCCACGCGCTAAATTGTGTGGAATTTGCAAGACCAAAGGCCACAAAACCTTAGATTGCAAGGGGTTAAAGAACGCCACGTGCTACAACTGTAACGAGGAAGGACACATCAAAACCAACTGCCCAAAGCTTATAAAGAAGCCTGAGAGGCCAGGAAAATCAAATGCATGAGTCTTTCGGATGAATGCCAGGAAGGATAACTATATAGCAGGTACTTTTCCTTATCAAGCAGTTTATGCAGAAATTTAATTGATACTGACACATGTGATCCAATAATGAACGATCACTGTTGAGAACTGTTGTCTCCGTCTTAGTAGGACTTCGGTCATTTTATGCGAAGAAGGAACTGGCCGATGATACTTTAGAAAATGCTCCAACAAACCTTAGGTGGATATTTTATATCTAAATAGGAATCACTCTTTTCTGATATTCCTATGGCAAGCTTTCAAGCTACCTAAATTCTTTAATATAATAAAGACAGATGTGACGTTTTGATCCTCTGTCAGAAAGGTAATGGACTAGGTCCAAACCTTTAATGCCATTGATGGTCTTTTGCGACCTAGGCTAAGTAATATTGATATATTTTAAATAACGTTCATTAAGAATGTTAGTGCTATAACAGCCTGTATAGGTGTTTGACACCATGGTTAGTATATATTAAGGCCATCAGAGTGAAAAATAGCAGTTGTTGGATTTCAACTAAGAAATTGTTTTATTGGTATTAGGAACCAATATCGAGTATGGCAAACTCGGGTAAGATAACAGTCAATCGCGCCATTGATGACGCGACACATGCTAATGATGCTGAAATTGTAAACCTTAGAATTTCCAAAGATGTTCTTCAAAATATGATAGACGCAGCCGTTGGAAAAGCTGTGAAGAAGGCTGTGAAAAAGTTAAAGGAGCCCCATACTGCTCAGTCCAAGTTTTATCTAGGACCACATTTCCTTGCTCTTAAGGAGGATCTCGTTCATGCCTCGGATGCAAAGGATGAACTAAAAAGGAAAAGGGAGGTAGATAACTCCCAGAGTTCTAAGAAAAAGAACAAACAAAAGTCTGACAAGAAACCAGTATGTAAGACCTGCAAGAAGCGCCATTATGGGAAATGCAGGCTCAAACTAAGATCCAAATCACAGCCCAGGGTTTGTGGGATCTGCAAGTCTAAGGGACATAAAGCATTGGACTGTAAGGACATGAAGAATGCAGTTTGTTTTGGCTGTAATAAGAAAGGCCACATCAAGACTACGTGCCCTAAATATGTCAAAGGAAATGCGGCGGAAGAGGTAAAGCCAAAAATTGAAAGCGCCTAAAGTGCCTAAGCTGGCCCATAAATAATGACATCAGGTACAATTCCTTGTCGTTTTATCAGTAATTTAAATGCTAAGAGTTTTATTTTGGTTCGGATACCCGTAAATCCTTCGTGAACTATAGGTATATCAAATTTTTTTTTAAACTCTTCATAAGGACTCCATATATTAAATATGAGGTATGAATTACCAATGGAATCTTTAATGACTTCTCTCCCATCCTCGGAGAAAATCCTTTCATAAGACTCTGGAGTACTCTTCCCCAGAAAGAGTACGATAATATATATATTATTTATTTTATTTTATTATTTTCTCATTGTTTTCTATCGTCTGCGAATGCCAAACTATGTTTGATAAAAGTACCATATGAGGATTTGCGTATCCTAGTGTGTCCCATAGATTGCTTCCATGCCTGATCAGTATGGAGGTTTAATGCATGGGATCCCCGAAGATATCCCAATAGTCATATAGTACTAAAGTCGACTAGTAGTATTCAAAGAAGATATCCAATATAAAAATGTCCTTATAAGTATCTCTACTTAGGGCATCTTTGCAATGGTAAAAGGAATGTGTCATTATCTGACACCGACAGCGACAGATGAGCCAAAGCCTGAGAGTACGGAAATCTCTGACATCTTTATGTGTCATAATTAGCTTCCTTATAAGAATTACCATGTTCACCTCTTGAGAGGCAAGTAGAGTTAAGATCTATATCCCATTTCGGGTTATCCTATTATGAAACCTTCAAGGTAGCTAGTACCATCATTGGAAGAACCGAAACCCCGATTAAGTAAGTTTTAAAATAAAGGATTCATATAGCCTAACTCGATATCCTGAAGAAATCGGTATTGTTAATTAAGAAAGAAGGTTCATTCTGCTGATGCATTGAATACCACAACCCAAATTAAGCAACAATTAAGAATTTCCATCAGCTGCCCAGGATCGTCGATTGTTCGACTAACTGAGAGAATTAACTACCCCTTAAGACTAGTTTTAAGTAATGGTTGGAAGAACCATCTCTCATTAAGATAAGCATTTCTATAATAGTGATGTATAAGTATCAAGGATACTCCTTTGGAGACCTTGCTTAGATGGAATGTTAATTATCTATTGATACATAGAAGATTGGTAAGTCCAATCATCCGGTCTGATAGTTGCCTTGGAAACAACGAATAAGATCAGGCAAATCCCTGATCATCTGTAAGATTGCCGGTTTTGGCAGAAAAATCAAAGAGTTGTGAAAATAGCAACCCTCCTAAGTCCTTGTTAGGAAATAAGGTTCATCAAAGACATCACTCTGGAAGGGTGTGCCAAATTAATAAGTATCAGGCTAGTTAAACTCTGATTATAAAAATCATTCGAAGGAATCGAATGTATCATAGATCATATAACCTATGAGCTAAAAGCCTATTTGAGGAGCTTAGAGGAGCTCGCGATGTATTGCACCCTAAGGATTAAGGGATATGTTTCGCCAATAAGTCAAGAAGCACTATCACATAACGGTTGGAAGACTTGTGATATAATGATAAACCCGTATCGAATACGGATCCAAGGCGCAAAGATTTTCACGTCAAAGTAGGTGAAAAAGTGTTACTTAAGGTATCACCTTGGAAAGGTGTGATGCGATTTGAAAAGAAAGGCAAGCTAAGCCCGAGGTACATAGGCCTTTCGAGATAATCGAACGTGTCGGGGCAGTTGTTTACAAGTTAAACTTGCCTGAAGAACTTAGCGCTATTCGTAATGAGTCCCACATCTGTAATTTGAAGAAGTGTTTTGCTGACGAATCACTGGTGATACCGCATACAGATATACACATAGATGAGAGTCTGAAGTTTGTGGAAAAACCTTGTCGATTGAGGATCGACAGGTGAAGAAGCTTCGAAGGAAGCATGTGCCTATTGTTAAGGTCAAATGGGATGCCCGTAGAGGACCCGAATATACGTGGGAAGTGGAATCCACGATGAAGGAAAAATATCCTCATTTGTTTCAGTAAATCTCGAGGTCGAGATTTCTTTTAAGGGGGTGAGGATGTAACACCTCGAAAATTTCGTCCAATAATGTCTTGACACGTGTCATAAGGGTCCGGTATGTGAAAACATACTTTAGAGGGACTAAAAGTGACAAACAGTGAAAACTATGGAACATAAGGGTCCAAAGTGTCAATAATGGATAAATAGACTCTATGATAACCCAACATAATGTTTATAACCTTAAACGGATGGTTCATGGATCATACGACGCGGAAATTGCACAAAAGTGAAGTATTGTAAACTATAGGGGCCAAAAGTGTCAACATGTTCAATTTATACCTCTGAGTGAACTTTTGGCAGACCCGAAGCTTTGTAAAGCTAAAATATACTCACTAGAATATGTGGTAAAAATTTCATGAAGTTTCGTCAACGTATGAGGAAGTTATGGCCAAAACCGTACTTGAGGGACTAAAAGCGTCAACGTCGAATTTCATGGCTTTTCGGTTGAGCGCAAAGTTATCCGAGAACATTACCATGTTGGTAAATGTCCCAAGGTTCTTAAAAACCAAGTTTGGGGGTTTACGAGTCAAAATAAGCAGCCGATACATCGCGTGCAAGTTCAGGGACCAAAGCTGCCAAGTTTGAAACATTTTGGGCCTGCAGACCCCAGGCGACCCGCCTGGGAATCCTTAGGCGGGCCGCGTGAACCCCCCAGCATCAGCATTTCGCGAAAATTTGCAATCTGGTCCATTTTTGAAGTGCAAAACAGCTCATACCACCTCCTAATTGCTCCAATGGATGGTCTTGCATGCCTAGGCTACTAAGAAGCTATCTATAACATCTAAATTCCTCCTTTTAAGCAGATCATTCACCACTTTTATTGAGCACTTATTGTGATCAAGAACACACACATCTTGCAAAACTCTCAAGACTTCTTCAGGAGCTTTCTGATCATCAAGGCAACATCCTAGTGTTAACTAAGCTTCATTAGGACCTTTGTAAGCCTCTATAACATTCTATAATTCGTTCTTGCAGTGATTAATTGCTAAAAGTCAAACCGTTGTTCTTGAACTTTGACTTTTCGATTAAACGAGTTTTACTCAGTCATTTCTCAAATTGAAACCACACTTATGTGGGTAATTATGTGGGAAACAAACCCTCAAAAGGGTGTTCTCTGATTCCCACTATATGCATGTTAATTGTCGAGTCAAACTTGTTCTAAAAAGTCAACAGAAGTTGTTTTTGGCAAAATAAGCTTAAATGGTAATGTAGATAACATGCAATCTGTTTGATCATCATAAATAACTTATTATACATATAAGAATGTGTTTTATCATCATCAACTCGACAATCTATAGTATAAATACGAATCGGAACCGAAAGTCTTGTAAAACGACTATTTCATGGACTATCAATTCGGATTCGTACATGCATGTTTGAGATCTGTATTGGAGAGTATTTTTACCACTTTTATTTTGGTAAAACTCTCTGGAATTTTTGTTGATTGAGTCTATACTTAGCCGATTCAAATGCATGTTTCCGATTTATACATAAAGTTGACTATTTTGCCCTTTTTGAGATAAAATGTGATTTTTGGAAAAGTGAAAGAGTAGAAATCTTTATTTCTAATATATAAACTTGCACCGAAAATTTCGGATCAGTTGGTGGTCCAGATTTTGAGTTATGGCCATTAGCGTAAAACTATATCTTAAAGTTACATAAACGGCCCTTTTCGCGTATAACCCATTTCTGGCCACGTTTGATATAAAACTTTTTACCCACTGATGTATTATAATATTCTGGGAATTTTGATGATTTTTAATTAATTTTTGGCTGAACGGATCCTAGATCGCCTAGCCATTTCGGCTTATGTCGGTTTTGACCGTTTTAGCCATAAAATGGGTTTTGCACATTCTTTTGACCCGAAACCTTTTTCTACTGATCTTATATGTTAAATAAATTATTTTGAGCCTTCTGAAAGTATAAAAATCTCAGATTTAATTTGAAAACCCGAAAACGCCCTTAAATCGCATATTTAGCGTTTTAAGCGCATAGTGAGCGTTATACTTGTTTTAAACATATAAGACCTATACCTACTGTTGTGTTTAGCATATTTTCATATAAAAACAGTAAGTATAAGTATATGAACTCAGACTTCCAGTTTTGGCACTTTTAGCCCTTGTGAATTTACTAAAATACCCCTACGGTGCATAGTTTGGTTTTAAATGATAAATTTGATATATGGGTCATGCCCTACTGTTATAACATGTTAAATTAAGTATATTTTCTGTATGAACCAGACCCGAAGGTCAGATTTCTAATTTTACTCTTTTACAATCTTTTTAAATGACCAAAATGCCCTTCTAAGGCATAAATTAAGTTTAAAATTATTCCGGGCAACATAGAACATAACTTACTGATATTATATCATATTTAAAGCATATTATCTCAGGGAACTTGCATTTGACTTATTTGTCTACTCGTAACGCCTTTTTGCGTTCGGTTCGAGTTACGTAACTAGTTTGCGTAAATTGACCGAAGCGGGTCAAACGTTATCATTTTTATCTCAAAATCCAGGATGTATTTAGTATACCCATATTATACAAGTATTCAAGCTTGTCGGGTCTAAATCACATTCCATCCGGTCTTTCGCTTAATCGTGCGTTTAACCGCATCATCCTTAAAACTAACCGGTCAAAGCTTAGGCTTAATTAAAGACCCGTTAGTATTCTAATTGGTTATTTATACCATCGTTCCAGACTAGAGCTTTCCGGTAAATTGTACCTACGCTTACTTAGGAATACGGCTGAGTTATTATTCTTGCTATTTAAGACAGGAGCTAGCTCAGGTAAATACATTTTAACTTATTTTCCCTTATACGGGCTTGGGATACGGTATTATAAAAATACCGCTTGGTCGGGTGTAGAAACTGTTTAATCGGAGATGATTAAATTGCATAATCCCGTTTTAATCTGTGTTGATTGATAACAAATAACATTGGGGGTTAATGACCGTGTCCTGGATATCCTTGGCTCATTTTAAAAAGTGAATGGCCACGACGTAAGCACAAGGTGTAGGCAGAACACCTCCTGTTGCATATGTATAACGTATACTCACTCGTGAGATTTTCTTCTTGTGAGATTATATTTGTGGTGTGTCGATTAATCTTGTCCGGCTTGTATTGTATAATCACCGGCCCTAAATGTTGGACAACCATGTAAATCGGATACAAGATTTTTATTAATAAAATTGTCCCAAGTATAAAGATTAATTTTGCCTCTGTGCATTTTAATCAATGTGTCAAGGTATTTTGTGCCGTTTGCACTCGAATCACTTTTCAAACTCTTTTTCCAAAATGAGTCAGTTAATTGTATTTACCAGTGTAAACTGACGTATTTTTCCAAAAGGTTAAGTGACAGGTACTATGCGTAATTGGCTGGGAGCTCAGGGCGTCACTAGGGGATCTTGCAAGTTCTAGATGCCTAAAGTCTATTGAACAGTTTTTCTTTTATTGATCCGCCTGTGGATCCTCTACTTTCCGTTGTAATACTTGATATTACTTTATATTCGGATCGTATTATATTTATCCTTTGCTTCCGCTGTGCATTATTATATTGTGTTGTTTGTCTATGATGACGCCAACTACGTCACTATACTCCCCACCGGGCCCACCGGTGACACGTGGAAAATTGGGGTGTGACATCAAGTCCTTCTGCTTCAGGATATGCTCGAGACTCCTGTGATCGGTGTAAATCGTGCACCTGGTACCGTACAGGTAGTGTCGCCATATCTTAAGCGCGAAAACAACAGCTCCCAGCTCTAAATCGTGCGTCGTGTAGTTGCGTTCATGAACCTTGAGTTGACGAGAGGCGTAAGCGATAACCTTGTCACGCTGCATTAACACACATCCAAGTCCCCGAATGGATGCATCACAATAAACCACGAAGTCATCTGTGCCCTCTAGCAAGGAGAGAATAGGTGCACTGCAAAGCCTATCCTTTAGATGTTGAAAAGCAGTCTCCTGGGGCTCTCCCCAGCGATAGGTGACACCCTTCTGTGTCAGTAGCGTAAGCGGCTGAGCAATCTTTGAGAAATCCTTGATAAATCGTCTGTAGTAACCCGCCAAACCCAAGAATTGGCGTATTTCTGTCGGTGTACGCGGTGCAGGCCAGTTTCTGATCGAATCTACCTTGGACGGATCGACATGGATCCCATCCCTGTTCACCACATGGCCTAAGAAGTGGACTTCACGAAGCCAGAAGTCGCATTTAGAAAGCTTGGCGTACAGCTGTTCCTTCCGAAGGAGTTCCAATATCAGGCGGAGATGCTGCTCGTGTTCCTCCTGACTCTTGGAGTAAATCAGGATGTCGTCGATAAAAACAATGATGAACTTGTCAAGATAGGGTTTGCATACCCTGTTCATAAGGTCCATAAATACAACAGGCGCGTTCGTTAACCCGAACGGCATGACGAGAAACTCGTAGTGACCATAACGAGTTCTGAATGCAGTCTTGGAGACGTCCTCATCCCGGACTCTCAGCTGATGATACCCTGACCTCAAGTCTATCTTGGAATAGTAACACGACCCTTGCAACTGGTCGAATAAGTCGTCTATGCGTGGAAGAGGATAACGGTTCTTCATCGTCACCTTGTTGAGTTCACGGTAGTCGATGCACATCCTGAACGTACCGTCTTTCTTTTTCACAAAAAGTACTGGAGCTCCCCAAGGCGAAGAGCTTGGACGAATGAAACCCTTTTCCAAGAGCTCTTGCAGCTGCTTTGATAGTTCCTCCAATTCTGATGGAGCTAGACGATACGGTGCGCGAGCTATGGGTGCTGCTCCTGGAGCGAGCTCGATCTGAAATTCGACCTGACGATGAGGCGGTAAGCCAGGTAAGTCTTCAGGAAACACCTGAGGAAAGTCACGTACGACTGGTATATCCTCCAATTTCTTTTCCTTTACTGATGCATCTGTAACAAGAGCCAAAATGGCTGTGTGACCCTTACGTAAGCATTTCTGAGCCTTCAAGAAAGAGATGATGCCGACCACTGCACCACTCTTGTCACCTTGAACTTCTAGAGGTTCCTGACCAGAACGAGGAATGCGAATGATCTTCTCACTGCATAAGATTTCTGCCTGGTGTTGGGATAACCAATCCATCCCAATCACGACGTCGAAACTACCCAAAACTATGGGAATGAGATCAATAGAGAAAGCTTGACCAGCTAGGATAAGATTACAACCCTGAACTACGTGCGTGGCTTCTAGACTTTTACCGTTAGCTAACTCTACTACATGTTTGGTGGGTAAAAGTGTTGGTGCACGTTTTAGCAGTTGACACATTTTCACAGACATATAGCTTGTATCCGCACCCGAATCAAACAAAACAGTAACGTAAATATTGTCGAGGAGAAACTTACCCATAACAACGTTGGGATCGTTCACTGCGTCACCTCGACCTAGCACAAAAGCGCGTCCCCTAGCCTCGTTGCCATTATTGTTGTTGTTCCCACCGTTGTTGTTCCCGTTGCCCTGGTTATTGTTGTTGCGGTTCTGGTTCAACTGAGGGCAGTCGCGTTTGAAATGGCCTTCAGCCCCACACTGGAAACATCCCCGATTTCCACGCTGTGGCTGCTGCTGTTGCTGCTGGTTTTGTGGAGGTGGTTGCTGAGGCTGCTGATTCTGATTCGCAGGCCGTGGACTCCTACAGTCTTTGGCCTCGTGACCCATCTTAAGACACCTTTGACAACGACCCTTGTTACACGGGCCATTGTGATGTCTGTGGCAGTTGTAGCACTTAGGTTGACTTCCCTGATATCTTCTCTGCCTGTGACCACCAGAGGATTGCTGACTGGGGCTCTGGTAGTGGTCAGTCTTCTATTGCTGAGCTTGTGGCTGGACAGTCGCTGAACCCCTACTGGAATCTCCATCCCATTTTCTTTTGCTTTCGCTAGTAGTAGCAGGAGTAGCTGAAGGAGTGACTGTAGCAGTAGCGTTGACACGCTTAGGCAGTTTATTCTGATCCACTGCCTGGTCGGTGATGCGATGAGCGAGACGCTGAATTTCCTGGATGTTATCGAGATTAGCCGAGGTAACATGGCTCTGGATTTCTGGTGCCAACCCCTTGAGATACATCTCGATGCGCTTGTATGGAGGGTCCACCATAGTTGGGCACAATACGGCCAGCTCATTCGACCGTTTAGTATACGCTTCGATCTCTGACCCAACCATTTTCAAATTATACAGCTCGTCTTCCAACTTGTGAATATCTTCACGCGTACAATACTCACGCTTGATGAGTTCCTTGAAATCGTTCCATGGGGTGGCGTTAGCAGCTGCCAACCCTAGAATTTGCACCTGCGCGTTCCACCAGGTTAGCGCGATTCCTTCCAAGGTGCCAGTGGCAAACTTGACCTTGCGAGCCTCAGGGCACTCGCACATTTCGAATGCTGATTCTAGCTTCTCAAACCAGTGGAGGAGTCCCACTGCCCCCTCTGTGCCACTGAAAGAATTTGGACGACAGTCCATGAAGTTCTTGAAAGTGCAGACAGGCTGCTGCGCGTGTTGACCTATTGTGTACGAATAGGACGAAGTTAAATACGAGAGTTAATGTAGGATCTAAAGATCCTAGTGTGTGCCTAAACTGCAGGATATACTACCTGCTTGAGCTGCTGCAACTGCCGCAGCAACTTGAGCTTGAACGAGAGCCTCTAGCTAGGCTTGAGTCATGTTGATTCGTCCAGACATGATCTTCATTGTAACAAGTAGCATAGGTAAGAATGGTTCGCGAATAGGGCGATGACAGAAAAGTGTAAGCACGTAGGGATTTTCATGCTATAGTATCATGTGTATCTAAGAGTAATGCGAGCAAAGTTTTAAGCAATTCTAGCAAACAGGCAATAAACATAAACCTTATTACCTAGGATGTCGAGTCTTGCACGTGGAGCGAAGCGTCGTTGTGGATCGTTGAGAGCACTGTTCTGGTTATAGTCTGGTTTTAATAAAAACGTTTTCCCATATTAAAACCAAGTTCTCTATAACCAATGGCTCTGATACCAATCTGTCACACCCCCAAAATCCACCCGCAGAGTACCACCGCTTGGGAGCGTGACTGACCAGGATCAAGCCATCAATCATATCAAACATAGCATTTATTAAAAATAGTAGATACGACTGATGTTCAAAACCAAACGTTGTATATGTAGCGGAAGCATTAAATGTAAAACCCAAAACATAAATATCAATGTGTGAATGTAAAAGTGTTTATTAAGCATTCACGTGTCCTTGTCCACAACGACCCGCTTCTCCTCTGGTGCAAGCTCCAAGTATACCTAAGGTCCTGCAAGGCATGCAGCAAATAATCAACAAACTAGTTGAGCGAGTTCACAGAAAGTAAGTTCATAACATAGTGCATAAGCATAACTAGTGGGGGCTTCCCATACTAGCGTGTACTAAAGGTGGGGGCTTCCCAAACCTTGTGTTTATATTACCGGTGGGGGCTTCCCACGTTTATCCTTACTAATGAGGGCTTCTCATTAGTGGTACTTACTAGACTAACTTCCAAACATGTGTTCTTCTTTACCGAGAACAGGAAAACGTACAGGGTCACGTAGGCTTTACGTGACGTGCCCTTCCCCGAGGACATTGGTACGCGTGGGGGCTACGTAGGCTTTACGCAGCGTGTCCTTCCGACCCGGAAGACAGTAGAAGGTATTGGGTTACGTAGGCTTTACGTAACGTGTCCTCCCGACCCGGGAGACAAATGGCAAATACTGGGTTACGTAGGCTTTACGTAACGTGTCCTGACTAACCTAAGGACGATGGTCTATAGTCTAGAGTATGCGTAAGTACGAGTAATTCTTTCAATATCAACATAACCAACCCAATTCCCAACCCGGGAATCCCATGCCTTGGCTGTGTGAACTCACCTTGGTTTGCTCGGCAGATACACAAAGAGTACGAGTAAGCTAGTAAATGGTCAACCACGTCCTATCATGGTTATTAATCAAGTCAGGTTTTGACTAAGGTAGTACACGTATGCATCGCATAAACTAACACGTTACTAACACGTATGCATGTGAACAGGTAAGAGCATAGCATTAACATTCATGTGCAATCCAATGTCTAAGCCCGAAAGGTAATCCGCCCAATAACATATCAGCCCAAATAACATATCGGCCCAAACAGATAAGCAGTCCAATTAGCAGTTAATCGAATTGGGCCCGTGACAAGGTAGACCCAAAACAGTGTACGAGCAGCTAGTCTCGAGTCGCAACCGGCGATCTCGAGTCGCAACCGGGATTACGAGTCACAACAGCTGATTACAAGTCGCAACAGGAGGTTGCGAGTCGCAATGGTGATTTCGGCTTATCATGGCCCGGTTACGAGTCGCAACGGGACTCGCAACCATGGTCTCGGCTTGTGCTGTTGTGGTCTCGAGTCGTGATTGTGGGTTCCCGACTCGCAATCTGAGTCGCAACCAAGCGTGTAACAGCTTTCCTGATTTCATGCAATTTAGTTACAACATTTATGCAATTCAATTATCGTTGTCAGTTTCCAAAAATCAATTAACAACTAACAGTTTACCATACTAGCAATCATCGATCAAACAGGGTTTTTAACACTAAATCCGTATGAACCCTAACTCACAACCACATGAACAACATATCAAAACCTTGAATAATTATCCTGATTTAACAACATGGAGCCGGTTTAAAACATCACCATAATCAAACATCATATCTAATTCAAGTGACAGAAACATATTAGCCGATTAACATCTATTCGGTACAAATCATCTAGTCTAAATCATCCCAGCCGAGAACATATACATTCGGTTCTAGTCATACAATCTGAATTACAACAAGATCAATAACAAAGATAGTAACATAAATCCGTTTATCATGTACACGCATATCATACACATATCAACCGAATACTATCATAATCCTAACCGATCATAAAGTCCGATTACTAACCACATCAAGTATGATACCAGCCATTAGTGAGATACTTACCGGATTGAGAAAAGAACCAAGTCCCTAAGTGTTTTGTTGTTTGCGCATAGTGGGAGTGGGCCGAGCCCACTCGGTTGCCTAATGGGTCCGCGTACAAGGTATGGCCCAAAGGGCTTGTGCACTCGAATGTAGTGTTGTGCGGTTCGGGTTCGTGTAACATTCACATAACATACATACACATAAGGCACATAACATCACATATCAAGAATTCATTCAATTAATAACGTTCTCATAAACACGTATCGTTACACAAAGTAAGTCTAAAGTTCGAGTTGTCACAACCTGGTACCGTACAGGTAGTGTCGCCATATCTTAAGTGCAAAAACAACAGCTCCCAGCTCTAAATCGTGCGCCGTGTAGTTCCGTTCGTGATCCTTGAGTTGACGAGAAGCGTAGGCAATAACTTTATCCCACTGCATCAATACACAACCAACCCCTTGTATCGATGCGTCACAATAGACCACAAAATCATCCGTGCCCTCTGGCAATGAGAGAATAGGTGCACTGCAAAGCCTATCCTTTAAGTGCTGAAAAGCGGTTTCCTGGGACTCTCCCCAACGGTAGGTGACACCTTTCTGTGTCAGTAGTGTAAGTGGTTGCGCGATCTTGGAAAAGTCTTTGATGAATCGTCTGTAGTAACCTGCCAAACCCAAAAATTGACGTATTTCCGTTGGTGTACGCGGTGCAGGCCAATTCCTGATCGAATCTACCTTGGATGGATCGACATGAATCCCATCCCTGTTCACCACATGGCCTAAGAAGTGGACTTCACGAAGCCAGAAGTCGCATTTTGAAAACTTAGCGTACAGTTGTTCCTTTCGTAGCAGTTCCAAGATCAATCGTAGGTGCTGTTCATGTTCCTCCTGACTCTTGGAGTAAATCAGAATGTCGTCGATGAAGACAATGACGAACTTGTCAAGATAGGGTTTGCACACCCTGTTCATAAGATCCATGAAGACTGCAGGCGCGCTCGTAAGCCCAAATGGCATGACTAGGAACTCGTAATGGCCGTAGCGAGTTCTGAATGCTGTCTTGGAGACGTCCTCATCCCGGACTCTCAGCTGATGATAACCAGACCGTAGATCAATCTTAGAGTAGTAACTCGACCCTTGCAACTGGTCGAATAAATCGTCGATACGTGGAAGAGGATAACGGTTCTTCATTGTGACCTTGTTCAGTTTGCGGTAATCAATGCACATCCTTGTGACAACTCGAGTTTCTGACTTTCGCTTTCGCATTAAATGCGCGTTGACTTTGACTGCTTAGTTGTTTGGATTATGGACTTGTAATTGTACACGTTGTGTTTTGATGAAATGAATTGTCGTGTTGCACATATGTGATTACTTGCTGTGGTATTAAAGTTATTATTGGAATATTATTAAAACACTTAGTTTAGATCGAAACATGTTATGCCAATCGAAGGACCCCGAAAGATATCCTTCGATTCGAAGGATCAACTGCCGGTTCGAAGGATCTCGAAACATATCCTTCGAACCAAGACCATATCCTTCGACTGGAACCCAGATCCTTCGGCCCAGTCTTTCAGATGGGCTTGGCCCATTTCTGTAATACGTATAAATACGTATCAACATGTACCGGCTGTCATTTTCTATCATATTCCCAACCCTAGAGCTCTCCAAACTGTGACGGCAAGCTAGTAACCACAGGAGACCCTTGCGACCAAACCCTCATTTCGGTTAGTAAAATCTATTTGATTCGATCGTTCGTTTATATGCGTATGTGTTCACGTGTAGTGTGTTCTTGATTGTTGATGTAACCTGAACTGATACATGCCTGAATATCATGATTTTGGATACGATTGAATATCGATATAGATTTCACATAGGGTTTGATGATGTGTTAATGTGCGTTAACCGGTTTCGTGATACGTTTAAACTAGGTTCATGCTAGACAATGATTTCTGGATGATTGCGTTATGATTAGATGTGCTAAATGATTCTGATGATTTGGTAATGATGATGACGGCTGTACAGATGATTAGGGTTGCTGTTCCTGTGAAAACGTAACTGATTGTGAAAACGTAACTGTTGATTGATCGAAAGATACTGTTTGTCGAAACATAGGTAGTGTCGAAAGATGCTGGTAGTCGAAACATAGCATTGACCGAAGGATAGATATGACCGAAACATAATTAAGTTGACCGAAAGATACCTTAGGTCGAAAGATGACTGATGGTACGAAACATACCAACTAGTCCGAAAGATAACTGTGAAAACTTGTAAGTGTCGAAAGATCACTAATGTGTCGAAAGATAAGGTTGGATTCGAAGGATGGTAGGTTATAAACATCTTTCGAAAGATAGTGGAATGTATGTTTGATTTACTTGACATGCCATGCTTGATGATGAATGTTTACATTTGCAATTGTGTGACACTCGATTTGCATACGTATCATTGCGAACATGAACTGATTTGTTATACATGCATACAATAGGACGTGATTAATTACTTGTGAGTACATAACCTAGCATACCGAGCAAACCAAGGTGAGTTCACACTCTTACTAAGGCATGGGATTCCCGGGTTGTGGGAATGGGTTAAAGGCTTGATGATAAACTAATAACGTACATACACTACGCTTTTCCTAGACTATCACCTATCATAGTCCTCGGATGTCAGGACGGTTCCGTAGGTTGGAAAACACCTACGTGGTTCCGTAGGTTGGGATAACACCTACGTGGTCAGATGCCAATTACTATCCTCGATACAAAGGATACGCACGTAAGACATACGTGTACGCATTACTTACTTCTTCCGTAGGTTGGGATAACACCTACGTGGTCATATGCAAATTACTATCCTCGATACAAAGGATACGCACGTAAGACATACGTGTACGCATTACTTACTTCTTCCGTAGGTTGGGATAACACCTACGTGGTCATAATACGAATAGTCTAGTGGTCACTTAACATGGGAAGCCCCCACCTGTATAACTTACTATTGGCCCGGTGGAGCCACCCGTTACTTACTATTACGCATTTACGTACTGTGAACTCGCTCAACTATTTTGTTGATCCTTTCCTTTACATGCCTCGCAGATCGTTAGGTACTGGGAGCTTGCACTGGAGGCGCGGTCGTTGTGGACTTGGATCGTGAACATCATATGGAACCCATATGATACTTGATACACTTTACATTGGATATTTTTATATATACGCTTCCGCTAAACATTGATAACTGGCTTATGTTTTGGAAACACCTTTCATATGGATTTGTTCTGAATTATACTGCAATTACTTTTACTTTATACAATGTTCTATATGATTGGTGGCTTGGTCCTGGTCAGTCACGCTCCCAAGCGGTGATACTCCGCGTGTGGATTTTGGGGGTGTGACAGATTGGTATCAGAGCCATTGGTTATAGAGAACTTGGTTTTAATATGGAAAAACGTTTTTATTAAAACCAGACTATAACCAGAACAGTGCTCTCAACGATCCACAACGACGCTTCGCTCCACGTGCAAGACTCAACTTCCTAGGTAATAAGGTTTATGTTTATTGCCTACATGCTAGAATTTGCATAGAACTTTGCTCGCAGTATGCTTACATTACCTCGCTCACAACTTGTTATTGCTTGAGAACACTTACGTGCCTACACTCTTCTGTCATCGCACTACTCGCGAACCCTTTTTTCTTACTTACGTTGCCTTTGATTTGAAGATCAATGGCCGCACGAATTACCATGACTCAAGCCCAGCTAGAGGCTCTCGTTGCTGCGGCAGTTGCAGCCGCCCAAGCAGGTAGTATACCCTGCAGTATAGGCACTAGGATCTTTAGATCCTACATTAATTCTCGTATTTAACTTTGCCCTATTCGTACACAATAGGTCAACCCGCTCAGCAACAACCTGCCTGCACATTCAAGAACTTTATGGAATGCCGTCCCAGCACGTTTAGCGGCACGGAAGGAGCAGTTGGACTCCTTCACTGGTTCGAGAAGCTAGAATCAGTATTCGAAATGTGTGAATGCCCTGAGGAACGCAGGGTGAAATACGCTACCGGTACCCTAGAGGGAATCGCGTTAACTTGGTGGAACGCGCAAGTGCAGATATTCGGGTTGGCAGCTGCTAACGCCACACCCTGGAACGAATTCAAAGAACTTATCAAGAGAGAGTATTGTACACGTGAAGATATTCACAAGTTGGAAGACGAGCTGTATAATCTGAAAATGGTTGGATCAGAGATTGAAGCGTATACTAAACGGTCAAATGAGCTGGCCGTGCTGTGTCCAACTATGGTGGACCCTCCATACAAGCGTATCGAGTTGTATCTCAAAGGTTTGGCTCCAGAAATTCAGAGCCATGTTACCTCAGCTAACCTCGACAACATCCAGGAGATCCAGCGTCTCGCTCATCGCATCACAGATCAGGCCGTGGATCAGAATCGCCTGCCTAAGCGCATCAGCGCTACTGCTACTGCTACTACGTCTGCTACTACTGCTACTCCCAGTGACAATAAGCGAAAATGGGAGGGGGATTCAAGTAAAGCATCAGCGTCAGTCCAGTCCCAGGCTCAGCAACGAAAGACTGAAGGTTATCAAAGCCCCAGTCAGCACTCTTCGGGTAGTCACAAACAGGGAGGATATCGGGGAAATCTTCCGAAATGTAACAACTGCAACAGGCACCACAGCGGCCAGTGTAACAGAGGTCGTTGTCAAAGATGCCTCAAGATGGGTCATGAGGCCAAAGACTGCAGGAGCCCTCGTCCTGCGAACCAGAACCAGGGTCAGCAGCAGCCACACGCTCAGCAGAATCAGCAACAGGGCAACAAGGGGTGCTATAATTGTGGTGCTGAAGGTCACATCAAGAGACACTGCCCGCAGCTAAACAGGAACCAGAACAACAACAACAACAATCAGGGCAACGGGAACAATAACAACAACAACGGGGGAAACAACAATAACAATGGCAACGAGGCAAGAGGTCGAGTTTTCATGTTAGGAGGAGGAGACGCAATGAACGCTAATTGAACTCATAACTTGTCTTGGATTTTTATTATTATGTTTACGCTACTCAAACAAAGTTTGGTTTGAACATTAATCATGTTGGGTTTTATGAATTATTTTAACTGCTATACTTCATGTTTGATATGATGAATGGTTTGATATTATTGAGCGCACCTGCCGTATTTATGGATCTTATGAACAGGGTGTGCAAACCCTATCTCGACAAGTTCGTCATAGTATTTATCGACGACATTCTGATTTACTCCAAGAGTCGGGAGGAACACGAGCAGCATCTTCGTCTTATTTTGGAACTCCTTCGGAAGGAACAGTTGTACGCCAAGCTTTCTAAATGCGACTTCTGGCTTCGTGAAGTCCACTTCTTAGGCCACGTAGTGAACAAGGATGGGATACATGTCGATCCATCCAAGGTAGATTCGGTCAGAAACTGGCCTGCACCGCGTACACCGACAGAGATACGCCAATTCTTGGGTTTGGCGGGTTACTACAGGTGATTTACCAAAGACTTCTTCAAGATCGCGCAGCCGCTTACAATGCTGACACAGGAAGGTGTCACCTACCGTTGGGGAGATTCTCAGGAAACCGCTTTTCAGTACTTAAAGGATAGGCTCTGCAGCGCACCTATTCTCTCATTGCCAGAGGGCACAGAAGACTTCGTAGTATATTGTGATGCATCCATTCGGGGATTGGGATGTGTGTTAATGCAGCGCGACAAGGTTATTGCTTACGCCTCTCGTCAACTCAAGGTTCACGAACGGAACTATACGACGCACGATTTAGAGCTGGGAGCTGTTGTTTTCGCGTTTAAGATATGGCGACACTACCTGTACGGTACCAAGTGCACGATTTACACCGATCACAGGAGTCTCGAGCATATCCTTAAGCAGAAGGATTTGAACATGCGTCAACGAAGATGGGTTGAACTACTTAGCGACTACGAATACGCCATCATGTACCATCCAGACAAAGTCAATGTTGTGGCAGACGCCCTCAGTCGGAAGGACACTCTACCTAAGCGCGTGCGAGCGCTACAGCTTACGATTCAGTCTAGTCCTCCAGCACAGATACGAGCTGCTCAGATAGAAGCACTGAAGCCTGAAAACGTCAAGGCTGAAGCCTTACGCGACTCACGACAACAGATGGAACAGAAGGCAGACGGCGCCTACCATCTAACGGGGCGTATTTGGGTCCCACTTTACGACGGTCTACGCGAACTTGTAACGGATGAAGCTCACAAGTCTCGCTACTCGGTACATCTAGGGTCGGACAAGATGTATCACTACATCAGAACTACTTATTGCTGGCCTAGCATGAAGGCCCACATCGCTACGTACGTGGAAAATGCTTGACCGGTGCGAGAGTCAAGGTTGAATATCAGAAACCAGCTGGCTTACTTCAGCAGCCTAAGATACCTCAATGGAAATGGGAAGAAATTTCCATGGATTTCGTCACGGGTTTACCCAGATCTCAGCATGGAAACGATACAATATGGGTCATAGTTGATCGACTCACAAAGTCTGCTCACTTCTTGGCAATCAAAGAAACGGATAAGTTTTCTACCCTAGCAGACATCTACATGAAAGAAGTTGTTTCAAGGCACGGAGTGTCAAATTCTATCATTTCGGATCGCGATGCACGATTCACGTCGGAACTATGGCAAGCAATGCATAAATCTTTTGGCTCACGGCTAGACATGAGCACAACCTATCACCCTCAGACGGATGGACAGTCTGAGCGTACGATCCAAACACTTGAAGACATGCTTAGGGCGTGTGTTATCGATTTCGGCAACGGCTGGGAAAAGCATCTCCCTTTGGTGGAGTTCTCGTACAATAACAGTTACCACACCAGCATTCAAGCCGCTCCATTTGAGGCATTGTACGGACGTAAATGCCGGTCACCTCTCTGTTGGGCAGAGGTGGGGGATAGTCAAATTACGGGTCCAGAGATTGTAGTGGACGCCACAGAAAAGATTGCACAGATACGACAACGCATGGCGGCAGCACGCGACCGTCAGAAAGCCTACGCGGACAAGCGTAGAAAGCCATTGGAATTTGAGGTCGGGGACCGGGTTTTATTGAAAGTTTCACCCTGGAAGGGTGTGGTACGTTTTGGCAAACGGGGCAAACTAAATCCGCGGTACGTCGGACCATTCGAAATTACAGAAAAGATTGGCAAGGTAGCCTACAAGTTGAACCTACCTCCTGAACTCGGTGCAGTTCACAATGTATTTCACGTGTCGAATCTGAAGAAATGCCTATCAGATGAGACCCTTATAGTTCCTTTTAAGGAACTCACTATCGACGAGCGGTTGCAGTTCGTCGAGGAACCACTTGAAATCACGGACCGGGATGTGAAGGTCCTCAAACACAAGAGAATCCCTCTTGTTCGAGTTCGTTGGAACTCCCGACGTGGCCCAGAGTACACCTGGGAACGCGAGGATTAGATGACAGAAAAGTACCCCAGTTATTCGAAACCAATACAACCACTACTGAGGCTGAAGCTACTACTACTGAATTTCGGGACGAAATTCCAAATCAACGGGGGGATGATGTGACACCCCAGGAAAACCAGTAAACGATACAGCTTACCTAGCTTCCTCAGTGAGTGCATACCAAATTTCGGGACGAAATTTTCAATTAGTTGGGGATAATGTGACAACTCGAGTTTCTGACTTTCGCTTTCGCATTAAATGCGCGTTGACTTTGACTGCTTAGTTGTTTGGATTATGGACTTGTAATTGTACACGTTGTGTTTTGATGAAATGAATTGTCGTGTTGCACATATGTGATTACTTGCTGTGGTATTAAAGTTATTATTGGAATATTATTAAAACACTTAGTTTAGATCGAAACATGTTATGCCAATCGAAGGACCCCGAAAGATATCCTTCGATTCGAAGGATCAACTGCCGGTTCGAAGGATCTCGAAACATATCCTTCGAACCAAGACCATATCCTTCGACTGGAACCCAGATCCTTCGGCCCAGTCTTTCAGATGGGCTTGGCCCATTTCTGTAATACGTATAAATACGTATCAACATGTACCGGCTGTCATTTTCTATCATATTCCCAACCCTAGAGCTCTCCAAACTGTGACGGCAAGCTAGTAACCACAGGAGACCCTTGCGACCAAACCCTCATTTCGGTTAGTAAAATCTATTTGATTCGATCGTTCGTTTATATGCGTATGTGTTCACGTGTAGTGTGTTCTTGATTGTTGATGTAACCTGAACTGATACATGCCTGAATATCATGATTTTGGATACGATTGAATATCGATATAGATTTCACATAGGGTTTGATGATGTGTTAATGTGCGTTAACCGGTTTCGTGATACGTTTAAACTAGGTTCATGCTAGACAATGATTTCTGGATGATTGCGTTATGATTAGATGTGCTAAATGATTCTGATGATTTGGTAATGATGATGACGGCTGTACAGATGATTAGGGTTGCTGTTCCTGTGAAAACGTAACTGATTGTGAAAACGTAACTGTTGATTGATCGAAAGATACTGTTTGTCGAAACATAGGTAGTGTCGAAAGATGCTGGTAGTCGAAACATAGCATTGACCGAAGGATAGATATGACCGAAACATAATTAAGTTGACCGAAAGATACCTTAGGTCGAAAGATGACTGATGGTACGAAACATACCAACTAGTCCGAAAGATAACTGTGAAAACTTGTAAGTGTCGAAAGATCACTAATGTGTCGAAAGATAAGGTTGGATTCGAAGGATGGTAGGTTATAAACATCTTTCGAAAGATAGTGGAATGTATGTTTGATTTACTTGACATGCCATGCTTGATGATGAATGTTTACATTTGCAATTGTGTGACACTCGATTTGCATACGTATCATTGCGAACATGAACTGATTTGTTATACATGCATACAATAGGACGTGATTAATTACTTGTGAGTACATAACCTAGCATACCGAGCAAACCAAGGTGAGTTCACACTCTTACTAAGGCATGGGATTCCCGGGTTGTGGGAATGGGTTAAAGGCTTGATGATAAACTAATAACGTACATACACTACGCTTTTCCTAGACTATCACCTATCATAGTCCTCGGATGTCAGGACGGTTCCGTAGGTTGGAAAACACCTACGTGGTTCCGTAGGTTGGGATAACACCTACGTGGTCAGATGCCAATTACTATCCTCGATACAAAGGATACGCACGTAAGACATACGTGTACGCATTACTTACTTCTTCCGTAGGTTGGGATAACACCTACGTGGTCATATGCAAATTACTATCCTCGATACAAAGGATACGCACGTAAGACATACGTGTACGCATTACTTACTTCTTCCGTAGGTTGGGATAACACCTACGTGGTCATAATACGAATAGTCTAGTGGTCACTTAACATGGGAAGCCCCCACCTGTATAACTTACTATTGGCCCGGTGGAGCCACCCGTTACTTACTATTACGCATTTACGTACTGTGAACTCGCTCAACTATTTTGTTGATCCTTTCCTTTACATGCCTCGCAGATCGTTAGGTACTGGGAGCTTGCACTGGAGGCGCGGTCGTTGTGGACTTGGATCGTGAACATCATATGGAACCCATATGATACTTGATACACTTTACATTGGATATTTTTATATATACGCTTCCGCTAAACATTGATAACTGGCTTATGTTTTGGAAACACCTTTCATATGGATTTGTTCTGAATTATACTGCAATTACTTTTACTTTATACAATGTTCTATATGATTGGTGGCTTGGTCCTGGTCAGTCACGCTCCCAAGCGGTGATACTCCGCGTGTGGATTTTGGGGGTGTGACAATCCTAAAAGTGCCATCCTTCTTTTTCACGAATAGTACTAAAGCTCCCCAAGGCGAAGAGCTTGGACGAATAAAGCCCTTTTCCAAGAGCTCTTGTAGCTGCTTTAACAGTTCTTCCAGTTCGGTTGGAGCTAAACGACACGGTACTCGAGCTATGGGTGCTGCTCCTGGAGCGAGCTCGGTTTAAAATTCGACCTGACGATGAGGCGGTAGACCAGGTAAATCTTTAGGAAACACCTGAGGAAAGTCGCGTACAACTGGATGGTCTTCCAACTTCTTTTCTTTCGCTGATGCATCAGTAACGAGAGCCAAAAATTGCGGTGTGGCCCTTCCGCAAACATTTCTGAGCCTTCAAGAAAGAGGTGATACCAACCACAGCACCACTCATGTCGCCTTTAACTTCGAGAGGTTCTTGACCAGAATGAGGAATGCGAACAATCTTTTCTTTGCATAGGGTTTCTGCTTGCTGTTGCTGCTGGCGATTCCGATTTGCAGGCCGTGGGCTCCTGAATCCTTAGCTCCATGGCCCATCTTGAGACACCTCTAGCAACGTCCCTCGTTGCACTAACCACCGTGGTGTCTGTTGCATTAGTTACACATTGGGTGAATTCCCCGATATCCACCCTGCCCCTGACCACCAGATGTTGGCTGACTCGGCTCTGGTGATCACTATTCATGCGCTGCTGCTGTGCTTGAGACCGAACGGTAGCTGAACCCTTGCTGGAATACCCATCCCATTTCCGCTTGTTGTCACTAGGAGTAGCGGGAGTAGCAGAAGTGGTAGCGGTAGTAATAGCGCTGATACAACTAGGCAGCCTGTTCTGTTCCACTGCCTGATCCGTGAGGCGATGAGCAAGACGCTGAATGTTTTGGATATTGTCGAGGTTAACCGATGTAGCATGGCTCTGAATCTCTGAGGCTAGACCCTTGAGGTACAATTCGATACGCTTGCTTGGAGGGTCCACCATGGTTGAACACAAGATGGCCAGTTCGAGCGACCGTTTCGTATAAGCATCAATTCCTGACCCCGTCATTTTCAAATGGTAAAGCTCCACTTCCAACTTGTGGATGTCATCACGCGTGCAACATTCCCTTTTAATGCATTCTTTGAAATCATTCCAAGGGGTGGCGTTAGCATCTGCCAACCCTAGGATTTGTACTTGCGCGTTCCACCAAGTTAACGCGATTCCTTCCAACGTGCTAGTGGCGTACTTAACCCTGCGAGCCTCAGGGCATTCACACATCTCGAACACTGACTCGAGCTTCTTAAACCAATGGAGTAGTCCCACTGCTCCTTCCGTGCCACTGAATGTGCTTGGACGACTGTCCATGAAGTTCTTGAATGTGCAGACAGGTTGCTATGCGTTCTGACCCGTTGCGCGAGAAAGATAGATCAAGGTTAAGCGCGAGAGTTGGGTCACGAGAGTATGATCTAACATCCTAGGATAGGTCTGGAATAGCAGGTTATACCTCCTGCCTGTGCGGCTGCAAGCGCCGCAGCAACTTGTTCGTTATTGAGAGCCGTCAACTGGGCTTGAGTCATGTTAACACGTCCAGACATGATCGAACAGTAAAGGTAGCATAAGTATGAATGGTTCGCGAGTAGTGCGATGACAGAAAAGTGTAGGCGCATAGGTATTCTCATGTAGCGACGTATAGCAAGCAATGAATTCTAGCATACTACGAGCAAAGTTCTATATAGTTCTAGCAAGCAGGTAATAAACATAAACCTTATTACCTAGGATGTTGAGTCTTGCACGTGGAGCGAAGCGTCGTTGTGGATCGTTGAGAGCATTGTTCTGGTTATAGTCTGGTTCTAATAAAAACGTTTTTCCCATATTAAAACCAAGTTCTCTATAACCAATGGCTCTGATACCAATCTGTCACACCCCCAAAATCCACCTGCGGAGTATTACCGCTTGGGAGCGTGACTGACCAGGATCAAGCCACCAATCATATTGAACAATATAAATAATTAAAGAAATTCATAAACCCAATTCAATACAATTGATGTTCCAACAAAACATAGTTTAACTAGCGGAAGCATGTAAGTAACCCAAAATAGTTAATAGTTTTAAATGTCATAACAGTTCAACAGAGTAATCACGATCCTTGTCCACAACGACCGCGCCTCCAGTGAAAGCTCCATAAGTACCTAAGGTCCTGCAAGGCATGCAACAACGAGTCAACAACTAGTTGAGCGAGTTCACAGTTAACAGTTCAGTAATAGTATAGTGTGAGTAGTAGTATGTTCGTTCGTTATGTGATGTATCGTATTAGTTTCCATCGCGGCCTCCCAGGCAGGTATGCGAAGATATTAGGGGATGTTCATCCCGAGTATTCTAGACTAGGTTTATCTGTATCGCGGCCTACCAGGCAGGTGTGCG
This sequence comes from Helianthus annuus, assembly GCF_002127325.2. NCBI lineage: Eukaryota > Viridiplantae > Streptophyta > Magnoliopsida > Asterales > Asteraceae > Helianthus > Helianthus annuus. The sequence goes on along the minus strand of NC_035442.2, from coordinate 57,878,820 downwards.
AAGATTAGTAAATTTCAGTTCGCGACCTTCCAAAGGCAGGTGTGCGAAGATTAGTAAATTGCAGTTCGCGGCCTTCCAAAGGCAGGTGTGCGAAGTCAGTCATAATATCGCGGCCAACCCTTGGCAGGTGTGCGAAGATCAGTTCAATAAGTGTTACTAGTCTAGTCGTATTCTTATCGTTAGGTTCTATCAACTGAATATGTACAATAAAGTAATCCAATCCCATTCCCACCCTAGGAACCCCATGCCTTGGCTGTGTGAACTCACCTTGGTTTGCTCGGTAAGACCAGTTACTTGTTTAACAGTCTGTCACAACGTCCTAACATGGTTACCAGTAACAGTCAGTTTCGAGTGCATAAACTCTAGATGTTTCACGCATGATTAATTCACATATTCCCTATTCACATACCACATAATCCAATGTATAAATAACGCACATACTAACATACATGCATACATGATTCACTCACATACGCTTCAAGCCCAACTATTAAACATGTGCGGCCCAATGTTTCAAACAAGGTGAGTCTAAAATTCTCTAATTATCATCAAACAATTACCCATAGCAATCATGTAACCAGCTCAAGCAATCAGGTTATTTGTAGAGCTCGAGGTATATATAAGCAATACACCCTATTCACATGTTATCCAACCTAGATCCTTAATTCACAACATACCCAATATAATCACTATCATATCAAACAATACCAATCATTAGCATACAAGTCGGTCATCCACATATTCATCATAATAACAATCCTTCAATCTCCGATAATATCATTCCATTACATAATCATCATCATGCAGTTCGAAGTCACAATAAATTAACTACAACAATCATGCAATATCATATTAGAAACGGTCCAATCACGAACAACCAAAAACATTTTCATTCATTCAATATTAATAGAATTCGGTCACATGGCTCTGACATTGCATGATCTTTGATTTAAAATTTTATTAATGAAAAACATAACAATGGATCATCATCTTCACATGAGCTGCCCCTTTTTGAGCCGACATATGCACATAAAGTGACGGCTGAATTAGTGGAGGTGACTTTGGGTTTTGTTAATAAATCAAATCATCATCACACCACTTATGAGAATATGATAACCATGTATACGGCACCCTATTGGGCCGTTAAGATCAGCGAATGGCCAACACTGGGCCGCCCATCCCACCAATCAGAATTTATGGCCGCCCACTCTCATAAGCCTTCCTGCCACGTACTGACATTTGGACTTGAACTCTACACTCCTAAACTTGTTGCTAGCCGCCAAGTTTTCACATGTAACATTCCTTTATCATATGAAATTCAATTTGACCCTTACATGGTCGACAATAAAGTAACCATCACCTTGTGATTGGACCAACCCTCTAATCATATAATCATCCCAAATAATCACATGTAACTCAAATCATGATGACTGACAACATGATACTACCTCTTGATGTTATTGGACCACTAAACTAGTGGGTTTGACCACTACATACCACCATAATTATCAAGTAATATTGTAAAGAACAATTATAATAACCATATACACAACATTACATATTATCACCATTTCAAAATTATTAGCAAATCAAATCTCGATAAACATAAACATCTCGGCAGTCATCATAACTCAGCCAAAGAAATCTCGATAAACATAAATATGTATTCACATAACAATCAAATCATCATAACAAGGAATCACGTCTGATTATTACGCACTAACCGAGGTGGAAAAGGGTACCAAATGGAACAAAAGGAATGGCTTTGAAAGCTTGAAGTTGCCGTCACACAGGAGGAGTACTCTAGGGTTTCGGTTTTGGTGATTAGACTTTTTACGTAATAGTAAACATGATATTAAAACATTGCTACTGGGCCCGAGGCCCTTGTATTGATTTGGCCGGCCCACCGGTTAACGAAAACACTTTTGTGTCTTCGTGATGGGTGATTTCAAAGGGGGAAGGGGGTTGTGTTTGGCTAGGGTGCTTTCGAGTGGGGTAGGGTAAACAGCCCAAGGTTCCATGTTTGCTCCATGTTTTAATTGTACCATCATAACAATAAATACCCAAAATGTATTGTTAACCTATACACATATAGTACCCACCATACATAAGCACAAAAACAACACTTGCGTTGCACAACAAGTATAACATATCAATCACAACACGATATAGCGTATTACAAACGTGCACAGTTGCGAAACAACAAATCATGTAACAAACAACTTAACCAATTAACGTGCAATAATTGCGAAGGTGGAAATCTTGGAAACTCGAGTTGTCACATAGTCAATCATGCTAACAAAACCGTATATCATCATGCAAAATTGTAAACACACATCAAAACATCATCAAACATGTCACCGAAGAATCCAAACACTAACCGAAATAGAAGGTAGGATGAAAGGGTGGTCCGATTGAAGGAAAATGCTTCGGTTGAAGGGGGATGTTTGTCGTCGCGCTTGAGAGGAGAGAAAGAGCTCCTAGGGTTTTGTGTGTGTGCTAATCTTTTGCAAGTTGTGAGAATGTTACTAACATTCTAAGTGTAAATCGGATAAGGGAGGGATGGGCCGAACCCAACTTGGGCTGCCCATTCGGTTCAGGCTAACTAAATTGTGCGGCCCAACTGGGCTTGTGTGCATTATGCGATCGAGTGAGTCTTGTGCGGTTCGGTTCATGTAAACACATACACATTCACATAACATATCATGCATTAAATCAATTAATATAGTTCACACAAGCACGTAACGTTACACAAAAGTAGGTTCGAAATACGGGTTGTCACATTATCCCCAACTTAAAAGAAATTTCGTCCCGAAATTTGGTACGTACTCACTGAGGAAGCTAGGTAAGTTGTATCGTTTACTGGTTTTCCTGGGGTGTCACATCCTTCCCCCGTTGATCTGGAATTTCGTCCCCAAATTCCGTGGTAGCTTCAGCCTCAGTAGTGGTTGTACTGTTCGCGAACAATTGAGGGTACTTCTCTTTCATCTGATCTTCTCGTTCCCAGGTGAACTCTGGGCCACGACGGGAGTTCCAACGAACTCGAACAAGAGGGATTCTCTTGTTTTTGAGGACCTTAACATCCCGGTCCGTAATTTCAACAGGTTCCTCGACAAATCGCAACTGCTCGTCAATAGTGAGTTCCTTCAGAGGAACTATGAGGGTCTCATCTGACAGGCACTTCTTCAGATTCAACACGTGAAAAACATTGTGAACTGCACCGAGTTCAGCTGGTAGGTTTAGTCTGTAGGCTACTTTGCCTATTCTTTCTATGATTTCGAATGGTCCGACATACCGCGGATTGAGCTTGCCCCGTTTGCCAAAACGAACCACACCCTTCCAGGGTGAGACTTTGAGTAAAACCCGGTCCCCGACCTGAAATTCCAATGGCTTCCTACGCTTATCCGCGTAGCTTTTTTGACGGTCGCGAGCTGCCGCCATGCGTTGTCGTATTTGTGCAATCTTTTCTGTGGCGTCCACTATAAGTTCTGGACCCGTGATTTGACTATCCCCCACCTCTGCCCAATAGAGAGGTGACCGGCATTTACGCCCGTACAATGCCTCAATGGAGCGGCTTGTATGCTGGTGTGATAACTGTTATTGTATGAAAACTCCACTAAAGGGAGATGCTTTTCCCAGCTGTTGCCGAAATTGATAACACATGCCCGAAGCATGTCTTCTAGAGTTTGAATCGTGCGCTCAGACTGTCCATCCGTCTGAGGTTGATATGCTGTGCTCATGTCTAGATGTGAGTCAAAAGCTTTGTGCATTGTTTGCCATAGTTCTGATGTGAATCGTGCATCGCGATCCGAAATGATAGAGGTGGGCACCCCGTGCCTTGAGACTACTTCCTTCAAGTATATGTCTGCTAGTGTAGAAAACTTGTCTGTTTCTTTGATTGCCAGGAAATGAGCAGACTTGGTGAGTCGATCCACGATCACCTAAATAGTATCGTTCCCACGCTGGGATCTAGGTAGGCTTGTAACAAAATCCATGGAAATTTCCTCCCATTTCCACTGTGGTATCTTTGGTTGCTGAAGTAAGCCTGCTGGTTTCTGATACTCTGCCTTGACTCTTGCACAGGTCAAGCACTTGCTGACATAGGTAGCGATGTGGGCCTTCATGCTTGGCCACCAATAAGTAGTCCTGATGTCGTGGTACATTTTATCCGACCCTGGATGTACCGAGTAGCGAGACTTGTGTGCTTCATCCATCACAAGTTCTCGTAAACCGCCATATAGTGGGACCCAAATACGCCCCATTACGTAATAGGCATCGTCTTCCTTCCGTTCTACTTGTTGCCTTGAGCCGTGTAGGGCTTGAGCCCTGACGTTCTCTGTTTTCAATGCTTCTACCTGAGCATCTCGTATTTGTGCAGGAAGACTAGACTGAATAGTGAGCTGTAAGGCTCGTACACGCCTAGGTGTAGTATCTTTTTGACTGAGAGCGTCAGCCACAACATTGGCTTTGCCTGGATGGTACTTGATAGCGCATTCGTAATCGTTCAGTAGTTCAACCCATCGCCCCGTTGACGCATGTTCAACTCCTTCTGCTTGAAGATATGCTCGAGACTCCTGTGATCGGTGTAGATAGTGCACTTGGTACCGTACAGGTAGTGTCGCCATATCTTGAGCGTGAAAACAACAGCTCCCAGCTCTAAGTCGTGCGTCGTGTAGTTCCATTCATGAACCTTGAGTTGGCGCGAAGCGTAAGCAATGACCTTGTCGCGTTGCATTAACACACATCCAAGACCCTGGATGGATGCATCACAGTAAACCACGAAGTCGTCTGTGCCCTCTGGCAATGAGAGGATAGGTGCACTGCAAAGTCTATCCTTTAAGTGCTGAAAAGCGGTTTCCTGAGTATTACCCCAATGGTAGGTGACACCCTTCTGTGTCAGTTGCGTAAGTGGCTGTGCAATCTTTGAGAAATCTTTGATAAACCGTCTGTAGTAACCCGCCAAACCCAAGAATTGGCGTATTTCCGTTGGTGTACGCGGTGCAGGCCAGTTCCTGATCGAATCTACCTTGGATGGATCGACATGGATCCCATCCTTTTTTACCACATGGCCTAGAAAATGGACTTCACGAAGCAAGAAGTCGCATTTTGAAAACTTAGCGTACAATTGTTCCTTTCGAAGAAGTTCCAAGATAAGCCGTACGTGCTGCTCGTGTTCCTCTTGACTCTTGGAGTAGATCAGAATATCGTCGATGAAAACAATCACAAATTTATCCATGTAGGGTTTGCACACCCTGTTCATAAGATCCATGAAGACTGCCGGTGCGTTCATTAGCCCAAATGGCATGACTAGAAATTCGTAATGGCCGTAGCGAGTTCAGAATGCTGTCTTGGAGACGTCCTCATCCCGGACTCTCAGCTGATGGTAACCAGACCTCAAGTCTATCTTGGAGTAGTAACTCGACCCTTGCAACTGGTCGAATAAGTCGTCAATGCGTGGAAGAGGATAACGGTTCTTCACCGTCACCTTGTTCAGTTCGCGGTAGTCAATGCACATACGGAAGGTACCATCCTTCTTTTTCACAAATAGTACTGGGGCTCCCCAAGGCGAAGAGCTTGGACGAATAAAGCCCTTATCCAAGAGCTCTTGTAGTTGCTTTGATAGCTCTTCCAATTCTGGTGGGGCTAAGCGATACGGTGCACGTGCTATCGGTGCTGCTCCTGGTGCTAGCTCGATTTGAAACTCGATCTGGCGATGAGGCGGTAGACCAGGTAATTCCTCTGGAAACACTTGAGGAAAGTCGCGAACTATTGGAATGTCTTCCAATTTCTTTTCCTTCGCTGATGCATCAGTAACAAGTGCCAAGATGGCAGTGTTGCCCTTACGCAAACACTTCTGAGCCTTTAGAAAGGAGATGATGCCAACCACTGCACCACTCTTCTCGCCTTGTACTTCGAGAGGTTCCTGACTGGAACGAGGGATACGAACAATCTTCTCTTTGCACAAGATCTCTGCGTGATGTTGAGATAACCAGTCCATACCAATGACGATGTCGAAACTACCCAAAACTATGGGGATGAGATCGATCGAGAAAGTCTGACCCGCGAGGATAAGATTATAACCCTGAACTATGTGCGTGGCCTCTAGACTCTTACCATTAGCTAATTCTACGACATGCGTAGTGTTCAGAAGTGTGGGTGTACGTTTTAACATTTGGCTAACTTTCAAAGACATATAACTTGTATCCGCACCCGAGTCAAACAAAACAGTAACGTAAAAGTCGTCAAGAAGAAACTTACCCATAATTACGTTAGGATCGTTCCTTGTGTCACCCTGACCCAGCATGAAAGCACGACCCCTAGCTTCGTTGCCATTATTGTTCCCACCGTTGTTACCATTGCCCTGATTGTTGTTGTTGCGGTTCTGGTTCTGGTTCAATTGAGGGCAATCACGTTTGAAATGACCTTCAGCCCCACACTGAAAACATCCCCGGTTGCCTCGCTGTTGCTGCTGTTGCTGGTTTTGTGGAGCTGGTAGTTGCGGTTGCTGGTTCTGATTCGCAGGCCGTGGGCTCCTACAGTCTTTGGCCTCGTGGCCCATCTTGAGACACCTTTGGCAACGACCCTTGTTGCACTGGCCGCTGTGGTGCCTGTTACAGTTGTGGCACTTTGGGAGATTTCCTTGATACTTTCTCTGCCCACGACTACCAGAAAACTGCTGACTGGGACTCTGGTAGTGGTCAGTCTTCTGCTGCTGAGCCTGAGACTGAACTGTTGCTGAACCTTTGCTAGAATCCCCTTCCCACTTTCTTTTGTTGTCACTGGGGGTAGCAGGAGTAGCGGCTGATGTGGTAGCAGTAGTAGCGCTGATACGTTTCGGTAGCTTGTCCTGATCCACTGCCTGATCAGTGAGACGATGAGCGAGTCGCTGAATATCCTGGATGTTGTCGAGATTAGCCGATGTCACGTGGCTCTGGATTTCTGGCGCTAGACCTTTGAGATACAACTCAATGCGCTTAATTGGAGGGTCCACCATAGTTGGACACAAGATAGCCAGTTCGTTTGACCGTTTCGTATAAGCTTCGATTTCTGACCCCGTCATTTTCAAATGATAAAGCTCCACTTCCAACTTGTGGATGTCATCACGCGTGCAGTATTCTCGCTTGATCAGTTCCTTAAATCGTTCCAAGGGGTGGCGTTAGCAGCTGCCAGCCCTAAAATCTGAACTTGCGCGTTCCACCAAGTTAGCGCAATCCCTTCCAAAGTACCAGTGGTGTATTTCACCTTGCGAGCCTCAGGGCATTCACACATCTCGAATACTGACTCGAGCTTTTCGAACTAATGGAGTAGTCCCACTGCTCCTTCCGTGCCACTGAATGTGCTTGGACGACAGTCCATGAAGTTCTTGAATGTGCAGACAGGTTGTTGAGCGTGTTGACCTATTATGTACGAATAGGACAAAGTTTAAACACGAGAGTTGGTTTAGGAGTGTAGGATCTAAAGATCCTAGTGTGAGTTATAACTACAGGATATACCTCCTGCTTGTGCGGCTGCAAGTGCCGCAGCAACTTGTTCATTAATGAGAGCCGTGAACTGGGCTTGAGTCATGTTAACACGTCCAGACATGATCTTCATAGTAAAAGTAGCATAAGTGAGAATGGTTCGCGAGTAGTGTGATGACAGAAGAGTGTAAGCACATAGGCATTCTCATGTAATAGGGTCATGTCTATCTAAGCATACTACGAGCAAAGTTCTATGTAATCTAGCAAGTAGGCAATATAAACATAAACCATATTACCTAGGATGTTGAGTCTTGCACGTGGAGTGAAGCGTCGTTGTGGATCGTTGAGCACTGTACTGGTTATAGTCTGGTTTTAATAAAAACGTTTTCCCTTTACTAAAACCGAGTTCTCTATAACCAATGGCTCTGATACCAATCTGTCACACCCCCAAAATCCACACGCGGAGTACCACCGCTTCGAGGCGTGACATGACCAGGATCAAGCCACCAATCATATTGAACATAGCATTTAAATATTAAAAGTAGTCAAAACAACCCATCACAATATAATTGGTGTTTATCAAAACGTAATTTGAGTAGCGGAAGCATAAGTGTGTAAATCCAATGTAAATCATAAGTTCAATTGTTTAAACGTTTAACATGGCATCCACTATCCATGTCCCACAACGACCTGCTCTTCCCTGTGCAAGCTCCATAGGTACCTAAGGTCCTGTAAGGCATGCAGCAGAGAGTCAACAACTAGTTGAGCGAGTTCACAGTAAGTAAGTTTGTAATAGCAAAACGTATGTTCATTTAGTGGGGGCTTCCCATGTATGTATGTACTACTAGTGGGGGTTTCCCGTGATTATACTTATTACTAGTGGGGGCTTCCCATATTTATACTTACTAGACTATTTGCAACCATGTGTTCTTCTTAGCCCGAGAACAGGAATACGTACAAGGTCACGTAGGTTTTACGTGAGTGCCCTTCCCCGAAGACAGTGGTACGCGTGGGGTTTACGTAGGTTTTACGTAAGTGTCCTTCCGACCCGGAAGACAGTAGTAGGTATGAGTTTACGTAGGTTTTACGTAAGTGTCCTCCCGACCCGGGAGACAGTGGTAGATGCTAATTTACGTAGGTTTTACGTAAGTGTCCTGACTAACCTGAGGACGATGGTATATAGTCTAGCAATAGCGTAAGTACGAGTAATTATCCAATTCAAATCTTCCAACCCAATTCCCAACCCAGGAATCCCATGCCTTGGCTGTGTGAACTCACCTTGGTTTGCTCGGCAGATACACAGAAAAAGTTCGGTTAAGCTATATAGTGATCAACCACGTCCTAGCATGGTTATCATACAAGTCAGGTTCGTATTCAAGTATAGTACGTATGTCCTACACGTATTGTACACAAGAATAAACATGGCATGCACAAGTATTCATAGCAGTTCAATAGCAATCACGTAACAAGTCCAAGTATCCGGCCCAATCAGTTGGGCTCCTAACAGTGAAAGTCCAATAGTGTTCGAGTGTTCGCGGTCTCGAGTCGAGACTAACGATTTCGAGTCGAGACTAGTTGGTCTCGAGTGGTACTGGTTTCCGAAGTCTCGAGTCGCAACAAAGGAGGTCTCGATTTGTCATGGTCTGGTCGAGACTACACGGTCTCGAGTCGCAACCGGACCCACAACCGTGGTCTCGGTTTCTGCTGTTTGTGTTGTAAGGTGGTCTCGAGTCGAGACTAAGGGTTCTCGACTCACAACCCTGGTCGAGACAAAGTGTAACAGATTTCCTTAATTATTAGTAACAATTATTCCGTAATTTCAGCTAACAAGTTAGGCAGTTTCGAATCAGATCAATCAACAATATTCATAGTTTCATATCATCTTCAAACATGTTCATATTATCATTATCAGCTAATTATTATAATCATACGAAACATAACCGCAACATCTAACTATCATGTAACCGGATTCTAGACTAATCATGCCATCCTAACCCGAAATCATAATATCACAGCCGGTTTAACAAGCATATATTCGGACCAATTATCATATTGCCAATCATACATGCAGCCGATTTCATGAATACTAAGGATTTATCAACATAGTCAATTATGCTAACAAAAACCCTATATCATCATGCAAAATTGTAAACACACATCAAAACATCATCAAACATGTCACCGAAGAATCCAAACACTAACCGAAATAGAAGGTAGGATGAAAGGGTGGTCCGATTGAAGGAAAATGCTTCGGTTGAAGGGGGATGTTTGTCGTCGCGCTTGAGAGGAGAGAAAGAGCTCCTAGGGTTTTGTGTGTGTGCTAATCTTTTGCAAGTTGTGAGAATGTTACTAACATTCTAAGTGTAAATCGGATAAGGGAGGGATGGGCCGAACCGAACTTTGGCTGCCCATTCGGTTCAGGCTAACTAAATTGTGCGGCCCAACCAGGCTTGTGTGCATTATGCGATCGAGTGAGTCTTGTGCGGTTCGGTTCATGTAAACACATACACATTCACATAACATATCATGCATAAAATCAATTAATATAGTACACATAAGCACGTAACGTTACACAAATGTAGGTTCGAAATACGGGTTGTCACAAGCCTTTTGTTTGGGGAACTAAACAAGAGGAATCCTTTCAAACTCTCAAGCGTATGCTCTGCAACGCCCCTATTCTCGCGTTACCCGATGGAAACGACGACTTTGTAGTCTATTGTAATGCCTCTAACCTCGGCCTTGGTTGTGTCCTTATGCAACGGGACAAGGTTATCGCGTACGCCTCTCGTCAGCTCAAAATCCACGAGAAGAACTATACAACCCACGATCTCGAGCTTGGTGCAGTTGTTTTTGTGTTAAAGATTTGGCGACACTACCTTTATGGTACCAAGTGTACGGTCTTCACAGACCATAAGAGCCTACAACACATCTTGAACCAGAAAGAGCTGAATATGCACCAACGCAAATGGGTTGAACTTTTCAATGATTACGACAATAAGATTCGCTACCACCCAGGCAAAGCAAATGTCATTGCCGACGCTCTAAGCCGACGAAGCTATTTGCATAGCGTTCGTAACTTTCAAGCCCAACACGACCTCGAAGCTCTTATTCGCGACGCGCAATATGCCTGTTCTACCGAACACACTTTGAAGGAAGAACGAATTCTTGGAACCAAAAGCCAACTAGTGAATAAACCGAATGGTATCTTTCACTATCTTGACCGAACTTGGATTCCCAATCACAATAATCTCCGAGAGATATTGCTAACCAAAGCCCACAAGTCTCAATATTTCATTCATCCCGGTGCCGACAAGATGTACCAGGACCTGCGTGCCAGGTATTGGTGGCCGGGAATGAAAAAGGATATCGCTCTCTATGTTTCGAAATGCCTGACTTGTTCCAAAGTCAAGGCCGAACATCAACGACCCTCTGGCTTACTCAAACAACCCGAGATCCCTATGTGGAAATGGGATAGTATAGCTATAGATTTCATTACGAAACTCCCACGCACGCCATCAGGTCACGATAGCATTTGGGTTATTGTTGATCGTCTTACGAAATCTGCTCATTTTCTGCCGATACGAGAAGACTTTAAGGTGGAACGATTAGCACGAATCAGTGCCGACGAAGTCATTTGTCGACATGGGACACTGTTAGTGCATTAATGTCTATCGCCTTCGTCAATCCGAGCCGTAGTGAGAAACCGAAGAAATCAAGCTTTTATTGTAATATTTAGATAGAGTTAGCAAGGTGGCGTTTTGGTAATTAATGAGAAGTTTCATTAATTCCAAGGGATATAAATAGGAGAGTTATGACATGTCACACCCCGGCCGCGTATAACATGCAACCGCGGCGGAAACGCCAGGGAGTGTTGGGGACAGAATTAATTGTTTCATAACCATGGAAATTAAAGTTTCATTTTATTTATTAAACACGAGTGTTACATCATTTCAAAACAGGAGATACAGAGTTCATAACATAATTAAACTAGTCTATCTTCATTTTTAGTCTCTAAGGCACAGGTCCGCCCTAGTGTCACAATCATCATCCTAAGCAACAGCTCCTGAAAAAACATGTGAAAGTAGGTACGTCAGCATTAAAATGCCTGTGAGATACATAGGTTTTGTGAAAATGGGATTCATGACTTGAGTTTTAAAGAAAATGTTTAATAACAGTCATTCATGAACCTTGTAATTTGTTTTGTTTTGTAAATCGTATGAAAAACGATAAGATCAGATGATATGTATAAATAAAATGTAAGGTTAAATGAGAGTAAAAATGAGTTTGTATAAGATAAGTTTGTTTGTAAAACAATGTCTTGTGAAGAATATGTTATTTGTGAAAAGGGTAACATGTCTAAACTAAAATGATTTAAATAATGCTACGATAGGTAATATTATACAAACATTTATATATAGGAAGTACCAGCAGCGTATCCACCATGTTTGTATCATATTACATACGTCACGTTACTCAAACCATTTACCCAAACCAACCACCATGTAAATTGTTCATGTATAAATCAATTGTCAAGTGTTTTTGTGTAAACCATATCGAAATGACTATGTTCAATGTAAACCACCAAATGTGTATAACAAATGTCAAAATGTTTATGTTTAATGTAGATCATGTAATGTGTACCCAAAATATATCATGTATGGTAAGTGAAATATATTAACTAAACCATACGTAAAATGCACAAAAACAAGGTATTGAATAAAACATGGTTTAAATCAAAGTTATGTTTTGTGGAACAAATGCATGCTATGCTGATACAAACATTTATGCGGTATTGTGAAAATGCATACATCCAAGCCTTGAGACTGTGGCGATAAACCCTTAAACAAATTAAAGGTTTATCTAAGTTATGTGTATCGAATTCGGTCATTCCTTTCATCCAAACCAACCTAGGATGTCCGGAACGGGAGTTGTCAATTCCTATGGTACCACTACCTACTAACAAATGGCGTGATCAATGTTAATGAATGTATTGTTCCATGTTAAACAAACCAAATGTCATACCAAAATGAAAGCATGTGATGTAAACAATTGTACTAAGTATGCACACAGTGGGCATAAATAGCATCAAATGTAATGTGAAACAAGGTACTAAGTATGCACACAATGGGCATACATAGCATGAAATGTAATGTAAAGCAATGTACTAAGTATGCACACAATGGGCATACATAGCATGAAATGTAATGTAAAGCAATGTACTAAGTATGCACACAATGGGCATATATAGCATGAAATGTAATGTAAAACAATGTACTAAGTACGCACACAATGGGCATACATAGCATGGAAATGAAATGAAATCATGTACTATAATGTACTAACGAACATAGCAGGTATATGATGTGAAAACATGGAAAGCATGAAAGTAACAAGTAGGCACATGCGTTTCATCCCAAAATAGTTTGGAAAACAGTAAAAGATGGGGTTCAATGTACTCACCTGAGATTGCTTTGAAGTTCTTGTGTAATAATCACATAATGCTAGAGATCACGGAATATCGAACGGCACCTAATAGGTAGCTATATTAATATACCGGACCAAAATCGGAAGATTGTATAGAATGAGGGTTTGTAAACCAAACGAGTATAGAGACTCGTGTAATATGGTTTAACAAAGCCTTCATACTAAAATGAAACCTAACCTAAGTGCTTACGACCCATTACGACCCGTTTAGGTAGCTTATGCTACTTTAACGCGTCGTTCGCGTAAAACGCGTTTGGAACGCCTAACATCGTGACCATAAGGTATAACCTCGGAAGGTTATTCCCTATACAACTATGGTCACCTAAAGTGTTTGGTCGGATCCTAAAGATCGACCAAATGAGTCGGGTTCGAAAGTATAAGCGATTGTTTAGATCGCTTACCTTACGACCCTATATAAGCAATATACTAAAAGTGACGAGCTAAGCATGTTAGAACATGCTTAACTAAGTTTAGAAAACATGTTTGGTATCAAAACAAACGGTTTTGATACCCACGAGTAGTTTGGTTACAAAATACACAAGAATGCGCATTTTGGCCGAAACTACGACTCGTCACTGAGCCTAGATAACGTGGTAATCAGTAGGTATAGTCACTACGGACTATAACCATCGTGATCACGCTCACGTTATGAAGTTCCAACGAACTTCGTGTTGACCATAAGCTGGTCAACGCGGAAAGTCAAACAATGTTTGAATTTGGCACTAGAAAGCGATTAAAAGAACGAAAGAACACTTACGAAGGGTCCCCGAAAGCTAAACTTGATCCAGGAGCTCAGGTATGAAGCAATAGCAACAACTTAGAGCTATTCGATCAGTTTTGTGGGTTTTAACACAAATGGGGGGGGCATTTATAGGAAAAGCAAGACCGTTAGGATCGTTTCTTGAATATCGTGCCACGATCTCATGCGTACACTTGTCAAGATGTTGTGGTATCATATGGTGACCCTAACTCCAGAGGTTGTGAAAGGGCATTGCCCTTTGGAGTGATTGAGAGGCCAAAATGAACAAAAAAACGAGTTTCTGCATCTGCAGGGCTCACGTGGCCCGCGTCAGCATATAGGCAAAACTCAGGCGGGCCGCCTGGCCATGTCTGATCAGCACAAAGTTTCAGAAATGACAGTTTTAGTCCCTGTTGCATATTTAAGCCATTTCCGACACTTCTAAGGCCCGTAAAGCCAACTTTAAGGCCCTAAAATGATGCCTAAACATTGTGGACATGAAACATGCTCAAAAATATGTCGGATCTTGGTTCGTTTGGCTGTACGATCGCGATGTTTGCTTAATTACGACGGAATGTGCATAAGCGCGAAAAACGATCCAAAATGCGTGACAAATGGATTTTTCTCATGCCATACACTAAGGCATAATACAAGGATGCTTACATAAATTTTTGGATGTCCGGATGTATTCAGAACGTAAGTTATGCGCGAAAGTGCAAACTTGTGCACTTTTTGACACTTTTAGTCCCTGAATGACCCAAAAGTTTATTTTAGCACAACAACCCCTCAAAGCCTATTTCTAAGCTATGTAAAGGATATTTATGGTATGTTTAACTTATGGACATATTCCGGAATGTTTGTTACAGTTCAAATTGGCATACTTTCGCAGTTTGTCAAGTTTAGTCCCTATAAGCGAGTTAACTTGTTTTTGCCATACCAAAGCCTTCAAAACTTATTTCTAAGTTATGTAAAGGTTATTTAAGGTATGTTGAGTATATGTTTATGTTACAGAGTATTTGTCGCATTAAACTGAGTACGTTTATGCACCAGTTTGCGTATAATTCTCCAGAAAGCGATGTAGAGTTTGAATTTGAACAAAAGTCAAAACACGAAAAATGTAAAACATAACCAAACAAACATTGGGATCAAATAACATTATTTTATTGATAATTGAACTGTTCATAATGATTTCGAGCACAAATGTTACAGTCTCCCCTACTTGTGGAAATTTCGTCCCGAAATTTATTTAGAGGAAACTCGTGGAAAAAGATGCGGATATTTTGCCTTCATTTGATCTTCGCGTTCCCAAGTAAACTCGGGTCCACGTTTAGATTCCCAGCGAACCTTGACCAAAGGAATGCGCTTGCGTTTAAGCCACTTGACTTCACGTTCCATGATTTCCACTGGTTTCTCAACAAATTTCAGTGTTTTATCAACACGAATTTCGTCAAGCGGTATGTGGAGGTTCTCATCATCTAAACACCTCTTGAGATTCAACACGTGAAAGGTTGGATGAACATTTCCAAGTTCAGGAGGTAACTCAAGTCTGTAGGCTACCTTACCGATTCTTTCGACGATCTTGAATGGTCCAACGTATCTAGGTGCAAGTTTTCCTTTCTTTCGAAATCTGATCACACCTTTCCAAGGTGAGACCTTAAGTAATACACGATCACCAACTTGAAAATCCAAGGGCTTGCGTTTTAGGTCTGCGTAACTCTTTTGATGGCTTCTAGCTTTCTGAAGGTTATCACGAACTTTCTTTACCTTATTTGTTGTCTCTAAAATGAGGGCAGGTCCAGTAAGCTGAGCCTCACCGATCTCATTCCAGTAGACTGGTGAACAACATTTTCGACCATAGAGAGCCTCGAAAGGAGCCATGTTGATACTGGAGTGATAACTGTTGTTGTAGGAGAATTCAATCAACGGAAGATGTGAATCCCAACTACCACCAAAATCGATCACACAAGCTCTAAGCATATCCTCCAGTGTCTGGATTGTTCTTTCAGATTGACCATCCGTTTGTGGATAATAAGCTGTGCTCAGATTAAGTTGGGACCCCATAGCAGATTGCATGGTTCTCCAAAAATGAGAAGTGAAACGAGCATCCCTGTCAGAAATAATGTCAAAGGAACACCATGTCGAGCTACAATTTCATCCACGTAGATTTGAGCAAGTTTGTCAGCCGAAAAATCCTCACGGATTGGCAAGAAATGCGCTGATTTAGTAAGACGATCAACAACTACCCAGATGGCATCGTGACCTTTCTTTGTGCGTGGGAGTTTAGTAATGAGATCCATAGTAATGTTTTCCCATTTCCAAACTGGAATCTCTAGTTGCTCCAATAAACCGGAAGGACGCTGATGTTCAGCCTTCACCTTAAGATAAGTAAGGCATTTTGATACATATATGGCAATGTTTTTCTTCATACCAGGCCATCAATACTGAATACGAAGATCCTTATACATCTTATCTGAGCCAGGATGAATAGAATAACGAGACTTATGGGCTTCATCCATAAGCAAGGTGCGGAGATTATCCTGGCTTGGGACCCATAAGCAGTCCATGAAGTAATATGATCCATTGTCCTTCAGTTCTAGAGCAGGAGTTATGTGATAAGGAAATTCCTTACCCATCAAACCTTGTGAAACACAAGATTGTTGAGCCTGAGAAATACGGGCTTGGATATCGGATTGAGCTTGAATAACAGATTGGACACGAACACAATGAAGCTTAGTACGTTCCTTGTGACCCAAAGCATCGGCTACGACATTCGCCTTACCAGGATGGTAGCGAATTTTGCAGTCATAGTCGTTTAGAAGCCCCTCCAAGCGTCGCTGTCTCATGTTGAGTTCTTTCTGATTGAAGATGTGTTGAAGACTTTTGTGGTCAGTGAAAACCACACATTTTGTACCGTACAAATAGTGTCTCCAAATCTTAAGAGCGAAGACAACTGCACCCAACTCAAGATCTTGAGTGGTGTAGTTCTTCTCATGTATCTTCAACTGCCTTGATGCGTATGCTATGACTTTGTTTCTTTGCATCAGGACGCAGCCAAGACCTAATTTAGATGCGTCGCAATAAACGACGAAATCATCATTGCCCTTAGGCAAAGTTAGGACAGGCGCATCGCAAAGCTTTTGTTTCAAAATTAAGAATGCTTCCTCTTGCTTGAATCCCCAATCGAAGGGCTTGTTCTTCTGAGTTAGAGCAGTTAGAGGAACTGCAATCTTTGAGAAATTCTCTATGAAGCGGCGGTAGTAACCCGCCAGACCAAGAAAAGAACGAACTTCAGTAGGAGTAGTAGGCGTATCCCAATCCTTGATCGCACTGATCTTGGAGGGATCTACATGAATACCTTGTTCGTTGACAATGTGTCCTAAGAATTGAACCTCTTTAAGCCAGAATTCACACTTGGAGAATTTGGCGAAAAGTTTCTCTTTCTTCAGGAGTTCCAATGTAAGACGAAGATGCTGCTCGTGATCAGCTCGCGTCTTAGAGTATATCAAGATGTCGTCAATAAAAACAATGACGAACTTATCCAAATAAGGTTTACAGACCCTATTCATTAAGTCCATGAAAACAGCAGGAGCATTAGTCAAACCGAATGGCATGACTGTGAACTCATAATGCCCATAACGAGTACGGAACGCTGTGTTGGGAATATCTTCTTCATGCACACGGAGTTGATGATATCCAGATCGCAGATCAATCTTTGAAAAATAAGAAGCGCCTTGCAATTGATCAAAGAGATCATCAATGCGAGGTAGGGGATATCGATTCTTGATTGTAAGCTTGTTAAGCTCACGATAATCGATACACATCCTAAAAGATCCATCCTTCTTCTTGACAAAAAGAACGGGAGCAACCCAAGGTGAAAAGCTAGGACGGATAAAACCTTTGTCAGAGAGTTCGTGAAGCTGCTTAGACAATTCTTGCATCTCAGACGGTGCAAGACGATATGGAGCTCTGGCAATGGGATTTGCACCAGGTACGAGATCAATACGGAACTCGACTTGGCGTGCTGGAGGTAGACCAGGTAAATCTTCAGGGAATACTTCAGAGTAATCCCGAACAACAGGAATATCTTGAATAGATTTACCTTTGCCCTTATCTGCTACAACATGTGCCAAAAAGGCCACATACTTCTTCCGCAGATACTTCTGAGCTTTTAAACAAGACATGAGTTTGAGACCACCAGCAGGTTTCTCACCACGAACCTGTAGGATCTCACCTGACGAAAGCGGCATGCGTATGATCTTCTCAAAACAAACTATCTCTGCGCGATACTTGGATAACCAATCCATACCCACAATAACGTCGAAGCTTCCAAGTTGCATAGGCGTGAGGTCAATAGGAAAAAGATGGTTGTTAAGGTTCAACTGGCAATTGCGGAGAACAGAATCAAGAACAATGGGTTCACCGCTCGCCACTTCTACTGTCAATGGTTTACCTAGTTTCGTTCTAGACACTCGAAGCAATGGTTCAAAGATAACGACACAAAACTCTTATCAGCACCCGAATCAAAAAGAACAGATGCTGGCTAATTATTAATAAAGAACGTACCGTTCACCACATTATCATCAGCTTGTGCCTCTTGTGCATTCATGTTGAAGACTCGAGCCTGAGCCTGATTCTGATTGGCATTCTGATTCTGGTTGGCTAGCCTTGGGCACCGATTTCTGTAGTGGGTCAGATCCCCACAGTTATAACAAGCACCTGGTGGGTAGTGTGGTCGTGCAGCTTGACCCTGTTGCTGAGCAGGAGGCTGAGCAAATTGTTGAGCCGGGTTCTGCACTGCGCGATTTTGAGCAAAGCGGCAAACACCGGCAAGATGACCTGACTTCCCACAGTTAGTACAGAAACGGCACTGATGTTGCGGCTGATGGTGATTGTTGCATCTATTGCACAAAGGTGCATTCCCTGAATAGGGCTTCTTTGCTGGAGGCTGTGCGGGTTGGTTGGGAGCTGCCTGGTTAGCTTGGGCAGTGACAGCATAGTTTTGGGAAGCCTTACGCTTCCTTGCTCTTTTCGATGAACTAGAATCCTTTCCATTTTTGTTTTGACCTTTCTTGCTATCTTCCTTGTCAGACGACTGTTTCTTGCCCTTGTCACCCTTCCTGTGTAATTTATTCTTCCGAATCTGCGACTCAGTCAATGTCGCTGATAATTCGATCGCCTGACGGAGTGTGGTAGGGTTACTACCAGTAATGATGTCTTGTACCGAGTCAGGCAGGCCGTCGATGTACCTTTCGATAGCCTTGTCGAGTGGGGTAACCATAGTCGAGCAAAGTAGACTCAACTCCTCAAACCTATCAGTATATACCCTGTGCTCGCCATTATCTTGCTTCAAAACATCAAACTCTTTCTCCAACGCTCGTTGTTCATGACGAGGACAAAACTCCCTCATCATAAGAGCTCTAAGTTCAGCCCAGGTCTGTGCTAGAGCAACATCTGCACCACGGTCTCTCACTACCCCATTCGACCATGTAAGAGCCCTTTTCTGAAACACGCTCGAAGAAAACTCGACCTTGCGATTATCTGGACACTGAACGTGACGAAAAGTATTCTCAATGCTCTAGAACCATTGAAGAAGCCCAGTTGCTCCCTCAGAACCAATAAACTTGAGTGGTTTAGCCGAGTTAAAATTCTTGAAATTGCATGGAGCATTGTTGTTGTTGTTGGCTTGGTTCCATTGAGCAAAGAGATTTGGGAATTGAGCAGCCATCTGCTGTGCAATAATTTCTGCCAGCTCGGCAGTAGCTATCTAGTTGTCGCGTCGAGGAGGCATTCTAGAAGAGGAAAACATGAAAGGAAACGAGTGAGATGATTGGATGAAGAGAATGAGATGAAACAAAATCAACAAAAGCAAAGATGGTGGTTATGCATCGCTAAGCAAACAAGCGACACATAATGTCTAATCAACGTAAATGGGTCGATAATAATGCATTGCGAAGACATGCTCGCCTATAAGTGAACACTCACCCCAAGAGTTCCCAGGTAAGAGTGACTGGTCCGATTATGTGGATTTGTACGAACACTCTAGCCTTAGTCAGAAAACCCAGGGTACAGGCATTCACTCTTCCAGTTCGCACGTGTTCACACTATTAAAACCCAAAACTTTGACGAGACTTTTGAAAATTCAAAAGGGTTCAAAACCATATAACAGAGGGTTCAAAACCTAGTAATCAATCATCCTAGAACAGATGATTAATTATCAAAGCGGATTCGGAATCGAGATTCTCGTTGTGGTTATCACCTAAGGATAGGTGAAGTGCATGTTTTAAAATCGAAACACAAGATAACTTGTGTTAGGGTCCTAGAAAGTTATAGTCTAGGTCAAAGCATCACTAATAACCTAATTCCCTATAACCATTGGCTCTGATACCAACTCTTCTGTCACACCCCGGCCGCGTATAACATGCAACCGCGGCGGAAACGCCGGGGAGTGTTGGGGACAGAATTAATTGTTTCATAACCATGGAAATTAAAGTTTCATTTTATTTATTAAACACGAGTGTTACATCGTTTCAAAACAGGAAATACAGAGTTCATAACATAATTAAACTAGTCTATCTTCATTTTTAGTCTCTAAGGCACAGGTCCGCCCTAGTGTCACAATCATCATCCTAAGCAACAGCTCCTGAAAAAACATGTGAAAGTAGGTACGTCAGCATAAAAATGCCTGTGAGATACATAGGTTTTGTGAAAATGGGATTCATGACTTGAGTTTTAAAGAAAATGTTTAATAACAGTCAGTCATGAACCTTGTAATTTGTTTTGTTTTGTAAATCGTATGAAAAACGATAAGATCAGATGATATGTATAAATAAAATGTAAGGTTAAATGAGAGTAAAAATGAGTTTTATAAGATAAGTTTGTTTGTAAAACAATGTCTTGTGAAGAATATGTTATTTATGAAAAGGGTAACATGTCTAAACTAAAATGATTTAAATAATGCTATGATAGGTAATATTATACAAACATTTATATATAGGAAGTACCAGCAGCGTATCCACCATGTTTGTATCATATTACATACGCCACGTTACTCAAACCATTTACCCAAACCAACCACCATGTAAATTGTTCATGTATAAATCAATTGTCAAGTGTTTTTGTGTAAACCATATCGAAATGACTATGTTCAATGTAAACCACCAAATGTGTATAACAAATGTCAAAATGTTTATGTTTAATGTAGATCATGTAATGTATACCCAAAATATATCATGTATGGTAAGTGAAATATATTAACTAAACCATATGTAAAATGCACAAAAACAAGGTATTGAAATAAAACATGGTTTAAATCAAAGTTATGTTTTGTGGAACAAATGCATGCTATGCTGATACAAACATTTATGCGGTATTGTGAAAATGCATACATCCAAGCCTTGAGACTGTGGCGATAAACCCTTAAACAAATTAAAGGTTTATCTAACTTATGTGTATCGAATTCGGTCATTCCTTTCATCCAAACCAACCTAGGATGTCCGGAACGGGAGTTGTCAATTCCTATGGTACCACTACCTACTAACGAATGGCGTGATCAATGTTAATGAATGTATTGTTCCATGTTAAACAAACCAAATGTCATACCAAAATGAAAACATGTGATGTAAACAATTGTACTAAGTATGCACACAATGGGCATAAATAGCATGAAATGTAATGTGAAACAATGTACTAAGTACGCACACAATGGGCATACATAGCATGAAATGTAATGTAAAGCAATGTACTAAGTATGCACACAATGGGCATATATAGCATGAAATGTAATGTAAAACAATGTACTAAGTACGCACACAATGGGCATACATAGCATGGAAATGAAATGAAATCATGTACTATAATGTACTAACGAACATAGCAGGTATATGATGTGAAAACATGGAAAGCATGAAAGTAACAAGTAGGCACATGCGTTTCACCCCAAAATAGTTTGGAAAACAGTAAAAGATGGGGTTCAATGTACTCACCTGAGATTGCTTTGAAGTTCTTGTGTAATAATCACACAATGCTAGAGATCACGGAATATCGAACGACACCTAATAGGTAGCTATATTAATATACCGGACCAAAGCCTTTCGCAGTTTGTCAAGTTTAGTCCCTGTAAGCGAGTTAACTTGTTTTTGCCATACGAAAGCCTTCAAAACTTATTTCTAAGTTATGTAAAGGTTATTTTAGGTATGTTGAGTATATGTTGATGTTCCGGAGTATTTGTCGCATTAAACTGAGTACGTTTATGCACCAGCTTGTGTATAATTCTCCAGAAAGCGATGTAGAGTTTGAATTTGAACAAAAGTCAAAACATGAAAAATGTAAAAAATAACCAAACAAACATTGGGATCAAATAACATTGTTTTATTGATAATTGAACTGTTCATAATGATTTCGAGCACAAATGTTACATGACATGAGTTGTAAGACTTTCTACTCATTTTTTGGTGATTTAGAAGATTCAAGTCTAGAGAGAGAAAGTACTCTCTACGTGATTCTTGTATCGTACACGTCATATCTTTCAATAGATTCACGGTTCTAGTACGTTATTGTGTGTTCGGTCATGCACGTTCACGGATTCCGCACGTCGAACGTTTGTTACGCAATCGAACGGTGTAAAAACCGGTCTTACAATTGGTATCAGAGCTAGGAGCTCGATTGCACTGATCAAACACATTGATTCGTACCAGATTTCAGCGATTTCAGATCCGAATTTCATCATTTCTTCGTCTTCTACTTATTTTTCACGTTTTTTTGCTGTTTTTCGTCAAATTGAACGGGATTTTACGGTCCGAATCGGCTGAATTTTTGATATGTTGTGCGAAAACACCTGATCTATAACCCTACCAAGTTTCAGATCCAAACTCCTAGCCGTTTAGGAGAAATCGAAGGTTTTCGGTCTGATTTTGAGTCATAAATCAGGTTTCGCTCATTTGTCATCCTAGTTTCGCTCATTGAACCTACTGTTTTCGCTCTTGTGTCACAACAAGTGGTTTCGCTTATAGTGCACATTAGGTTTCGCTCCTGAGGTACAAAAGTTAAGGGATTTCGCTTTTTGGAACATAGGGTTTCGTTCAAAGTTACATCATATTTCGCTTTTGTGGCAGGGGTTTCGCTCTTGTGGTTTTCAATAGGTTTCACTTTTGTGGTTTCCAAAAGGTTCCGCTCATATGGTCCAATAGAGTTTCGCTTATCAGTCATCTAGATGGTTTCGCTCATAAGACATCACAGTGATTACGTCTGAATTGTCATCATTGTGTCTGAACATTTAAAGATTGTCGGGCATTTAATTAGATGCATGTGATTAATGAATAGCGGCCAAATGAGAAGAGTGTTGTGTGTTGAAATTATCGAATGGTTTCAGTAGCTTGTCGGTTCGTTAAAATCAAAGTAAAGATTGCTTGAATATATTACTGACATTTGCATGTGTGATCAGAGACTGTCGGCAAAGTGATAAAATTGGTTTGAAAGATAATCAAAAGTGATCGGTAAATGTGCTAAATAGTTTTGGCCCAATCAGATTTGAGTGAACATTAAGAATATTGTCGGTTTGCGGTTGTTGTTATCAAAAGAATTAATGTGCTTTTGAATCTATTGCAAATATTACGGTTCAATCACAATATTCATATTTGTTAACAATTGAAGGTGTCTTGAATTTTGACTAAATACAATTTGATTGCCCAGTGCCCGCTATTCAGTTTGAGGTCGAATAGAATTGTGTTGTGGAATTTTAAGGTTACCGGCCCAATCACATCTTTTCTTCAAAATCATAGTTGTCGGTTAAGTGTCAGACTAATATGAGAGGCCCAATGAAAATTTGTGTGTTGAATTGATGGTGCCAGTTTAAGTGGAGCATGTAATAATAGTCATCGGACATAATTGATTGATCCATGTGCTTTTGTTGTTGACTTTAAAGTAGTGAGGCCAAATCAGTAATTGTGCACATTTAATAATCGGCCCTATAGGAGTGTATTGGTATTCAATTGAATAATAATAATTTGTGAACATTAATTGTTGTCAGCTCACAACTCAAACAGTCAACGGTTCTACAATTGAATAATAATAATGTGTGAACGTTAATTGTTGTCAGCTCACAACTCAAAAGGTCCAATCAAATCTGTTGGTGCACTACATCTGTTGATTTCGTCTAGGTTGTCTAGGATCGAGTCTTACATTGTATTGTATAGCTTAGGGCACGAAATACGAGAAAATACGAGTCTGTATGTGTTTAGGGTGCTAGGTCCGCTCATAGGGACTTGTTGTGGTAGGTTCGCTCGAAGGGTCAAAGTAGGTCCGCTTATGTGTACCTTCATGGTCCGCTCATATGTTCAGGTGACACATAAGCGAACCCACTACACTATATATAGGTGGTCTCTTGAGCGGATCAGTATCGGTGATTCTGAATTCCACGCCAAAGCTCTGCCAGTGTGACGATTGAGCTGAAAATCTTGTTAAATCAATAAAACAAGCAGTTAGAGTGAAGAACAAGCTATTTCTACTTGTGTTTCTTATTATTCCGCATCTAAAACACAGGAGATTACCTCTGATCGACTCATTCAGGTCGGAATTACGATCCTACAATTGGTATCGGAGCCTGAGAGGACGTTTTCTGCAGAATATAGCTGAATTTCGACATTCCTTCTTACTTCTACACCTTCTTGTCTCAGTTCAGGAAGATTACACGGTCAGAATTGGTTCAAAAACTCACAGATTGTGTATTATCGAACAAAGACAAACCCTTGAAAGTTTCATGCAAAAATACGGACTAAAAATGGGTCAAAACATGTTCGTTTTGAGATCCGCTTTTACGGACATTTGAGAGGTCCGCTCTAGTGTCACATTTATTGATAGATCCGCTCCAAGTTTCTGCTGGTCCGCTCCAAAATCACTGTTAGATCCGCTCCAAAGTGCAATCTGGTTCGCTCGTCTGTCACTTGTCAGAAGGTCCGCTCAACAGGTCCGCGCCAAAGTTATTTGGTAGATTCGCTCCAGAGAAAAATTCAGGTCCGCTTATTTGTTCAATCAGATCCGCTCCAAAGTACATTTGAGATCCGCTCCATTGAACTTCTGGTTCGCTTTTGTGATCATTACTGGTCCGCTTTTCAAGACATTTGTAGTTTCGCTTTTGTGAACTGTCTGATTCGCTTATTAGTCACTTGTGTTGAAAAACGTGTAACGTGATTATGGATACCGAGTTCTACAACGCATTTGCAACATCGACTACTCCAGCCGCGATTGCTCAAGCAATGAACTTAGAAAACAAGACGGGAACCACTCAAAGGCCCCCAAGATTGATGAGTATAGAGGAGTATTATGGGTGAAAAGATCGGTTTGAGAATTGGGTTCAGGAAAATCACCTCAGATCGTCGGAGTGTATATTGAAGAAGTATACGTTGCCTCGAACATATTTGCAAGTTATCAAAGAGATATCTGAATTTACTGATCAAGAGCGAGCGATGTACAAAGCTGAGAAGATGATGATCAGTTTGTTGCAGCAGGCGATCAAAGAAGATATATTCATTCTGCTACAGCACGACAAAACTGCAAAGTCAATATGGGATGCTCTTGAAGTCAAGTTTGAGGGAAGCGAGAATATGATAAAGAGCAAGAAAGCATTGCTAAAAAAGGAGTTTGATTTGTTTAGCAGTTTGCCAGGAGAGGATACTAAGAAGCTGATTGAGAGATACTGTCACTTGGTGCGATCACTGTCGATGTTGGGAGTTGAGAAAGGTCGTGAAGAGTGGGTGGATAAGTTGGCTGATGCGTTACCTCAAAAGGAGTGGGGAACGTATTTGATGATATTGAAGAATACTGGTGTGTATGACGGGCTGACAATTTCACAGTTTATTGAGAAAATTGAGAGTCAGGATCTTGAACAGCAAAAGATCGCGAGGATGAATAGTCCGAGTGGTCAACAAGATGTGAAAATGTACTACAGAGGTAGTATTCCAGTCACTGAGTCTGAGAGAAGTCCGAAAATTCAAACAGCTTTCAGTGCTGGTGATTCATCTGATAAAACTGATCAGGGTTCAAACAAGAGTAGCAGCGGGTTTTCATCATTTCCGAGTGTCAACCCAAAAGAGACTAACACAAGTTTTCAGTCTCAGAGTACAAAAATAGGAAATGGATATGTGATTCAGTGCAACATAGCTCTCAATCTTCCAGAAGGTCAAAGCTTTTCTGAAGACACTGCAAAAGACCACATGGCACTTCTGGGTTCTGTATTATTATCCTATGAAGGTCTTGTTGCTGGTCGGATCAGAAATCCTATGCTTACTAAAGAAGATTACGATCAGATAGACGCCGAAGAAATGGAACTCATGGATATCAAATGGTGTCTTACAAGTGTTCTTCGATGCGCTGAGAAGTTCAAAACTATCACCGGGAGAAATGACTTTCTTGATGCACATGTATCTACTTTAGGTTTTGATAAATCTAAAGTTACTTGTTTTCGATGCAGGGAGAAAGGCCATTTTAAACGGGAATGTAAGGGAAGAGAAGCTAGCGGAGCGTAGAATCCATTCGGAAAAGATGACTACTACCGCAAAGCTATCTATCAGCAAGTTGGTCAATCTCAAGAACCACAGACGGCTCATGGGAGGAAGATTGAAGATCCCAAAAGAGCATGTTTGGTAGATTTCAGCTGGAGTGATTACATATCATCTGATGGTAAAGCAGCACGCATAATCGATCAAGATGATGAGAAACTACCGGAATGTTTTAGTTGGGATATGTTTGTGGATGAGAAGGAAGAGTTCAAAGCATTCATTGCCAAGATTGTCAGAGAGCCAGATTTGTTTGCTACCTGGATGAAATCAATTGGGGTGAATATGACTAGTGAGGATGAAAAGTCTGTCACATCTGATGAAAATTCAGAAAACACTGATGAACTCTCAGAAAGATCTGGAGAAATTTCAGAGGGTTCAGATGAAAGTTTACAGAGTTCTGATGAGAGTGTACAGAATGAGGTTGTTTCAGAAAAAACAGTTGTATTTGATAAAACACCGTCTGATTCTGGTGTATCGGAAGCTGAGTTCGATAAAACTGTTCAATTTGATCAATCACCTGATCACAGTAGAAGTGATGATGAGGAAGAGAAATATATAAATGTTGCTAAATCTCATCTTTCTCCTGAAAGTTTTCATTTCTATTTTGCAGATCGCATGGAGAAACTGAAGGAGAAAAGAGCTGCTAAAGATCAGCAAAAGAAATCTGATGATGATGTTCAAAATGCTGAAAGTGTTGCTGAGAGGATTACTGAGGCTGAGAAAGAAGAAGAAAAGGTGATTGAAGTAGAAAAGGTGATTGAGGTTGTGAAAACAATCAAGGTTGAGAAGATTGTTGAAGTCGTCAAGCCTTGCGAGAAGTGCTTGGAAGCTTGCAAAGATTGCACAGCAAAAGACGACATTATAGCTGAGTACGAGAAGAAGAAAGAGCAGTTACTGTTCAACCTCAACTATGTGAAAGAATCATATGATGTCTTGAACAAAACAGTAATTGGTCTCCAAAAGACAAACTCAGAGAGAGAACAAGCATTGACGATGATGAATGCGGTCATGATGTCAAAGCAGAAGGCGATAAACTTCTACATCGAAGAAAGTGCCAAATGGAAGCAAGAGTTGGAAACGGAAAAGATTGAGAATGAGATAATTAGACGTTTACTGCAAAGTTATTCTAGTTCTGATTATCTCATTGATCGATTTTACCCAACTGTTGCAGGTATGGAAGCCTTTCAAGATGAGAAGCAAAAGAAGAAGAAAGATTGTGGTAAGAAACCGACTGTTAGCTATAACAAGTGTCCGCCTCCGATTTGGGATGGGTATTCTCCTAGGAAACCAAACGAGGAGCAACTTGAGAAAGCAGTCAATATAAAGCTTAAAACCGACAAAACTGACGTTTTACCAGATAACATTGATGTCACGTTTACCTCGTCCGATACTGATCATGAGTCTGAGTTAATTAAAAAGGTGGTCGATTAGGTGTTGGATACTGATGAGGAGTCTGAGTCAAAATCTGAGTCAGGAGGGTCACATTCGTCAGTCAACAATCAAAATTCGTCGGTTAAACGGTCTTACAGTATAGAATTTTTGTTATCGAAAGCAAATTTGGATGATGAAATATTTGAAGTTGCATACACTTTAAATGATTCGGATAAATTATATTATGACAAAGAATTTCCAATAAGAAGTGTTCGCTTTGATATGATCAAAAAGGTTTTCAAAATGACAGAAATCAATATTTCTGAAATAAAAGATTTAAATCTTACTGAAAAACCTAAAAAATACACTTCAAGAGTTCAACAACGTCTAAACAAGAAAAAGGGTTACAATTCTGGTTCGGGTTTTCAAAAGAAACCTAACCAAAATCGTAGCTACAAAAAGAAAGGTTTAGGTTTTGTTCCACCAGAAAACCATAAAAATGATAAAAATTCTAAAACAAAAACAGAATTTGTGTCAGGTGGAAGTTCAGATGAGGAACAGAAGAAACCATTCTGGAGACAGTCAAACCAGGAGTTTCTTGCTGAAAAGAAGAAAAATGGAACTGCCGTGTTTTATCAAAGAGAGACTCGTACCTGTTATCGATGCAATGAAGTTGGTCATATTGCATGGAATTGTCAGACAAATGCAAAAACAAAACAGGGAGTGTCTCAGAAATTAAAAGACAAAGTTGTTGATGTTGAACCACCAACCAATAGACTTAAAATTTTTGAAAATTCAAAATATGAGGTTGGTGAGTGTTCGAAAAAGAATTTTTATAAAAGGAAAGAGAATGACAACCAAGTGTGGGTTGCTAAAAAGGGTGATGTGAATGTCGGCGATGAATCTGGTTCCACAAAGCCAGAAGAGCCACAGGTTGAGGAGAAAATTTCAGTGACTGACGAGGAGTTTCCATCACTGAAATTCAAAGAAGTGAAAAAGAAAGTTGGAAAAACTGAGATCTCGAATCAGTTTTACAAAGAAAAGGATGAATTTGATGTCGAGAAAACATTCAACGGGAATGTTAAAAAGATATTTGGGAAAATGTTAAGTGGAAGGGCAAAGGGGGTTAAAGATTTTTATGCAACTAAAAAGGCGACATATAACCCTACTGCTCAAGAGTTGAAATCCATCAAGTCTGAAAAGACTTGGATGGAAGTTTGTTTTCCATGATAGTCAAAGGACTATGCCGGAGATCCCAAGTTTATATCGTGGATCAGGAATTGGCATCATTCTAGTGTTTGAAAAGTTGGGTTGAAAGATTTTGAATAGTGTTTGAATTTTGCAGGTGAAAGGACTACGTCGGAGCTTCCAGGTGGATAATTGAGAAGCAGGAACCGGCATCTTTCTGAATAATTTGACAAGTGGTAAAGAGGTTTCTGTAGATGTTTAATTCCTACAGCAAAACCTACATATGGTATTTTTGATCTACAAGTGGTATTTGTGGTTATACTTTGAAGAGTTTATATTTACAAGTGGTACAGTGATTCTGAACTGCAAATGATAAATCAGGGACATTAAGTTGTACTTGATTTATTATTCATATGAGATTGATAAACAAGATGATGAACCATATCCCCATGCTTCATAAGTGGTAAACTTAAAAGTGGTAAACACAAACTCATTTTCCGGAAAAATCACTTCGATTAAAACAAACTTAAGTGTTTTGAGATCTAAATGAGAAATGGTTTGTTGAAAGGGGGAGTTCAGATTGTTTATGCCTAGTGAATGGCGATTTGATGTTATTCGATGTCAGTTGTCAAGTTTCTGTACAGTTTATTTTACGTTTCATGTTTCTAGTGGGTCAAGAGTCTAGAAATTTTCAAATTTTCTTTGTAATGTGTTTGCATTTTAGGGGGAGTAGGGAAATTTCTGAAAATCCAAAAACATTTGAAAATTTGAAAAAGCCAAAAACATGATAAAATTCAAAAATGAGTTTTGGTGCAAAAAGAGGAAATGATAGTACGTTAGTAGGCTGTCACAACATGCTAAAGAAATGTAAAGATAAAATGTGATAAACAATCTCACTGAGGATATGCCAGTAGGTTTTTACACATTTAGTAAATTGTGACGAGATATAAACTAAATTTCAAACTTGCTTGTTCTGTGGGTTAACACAAACTCGGATATATAGGTAACCCCTGAAATCTTGTTTGAAAGGTCCCTTATTCTGAGATACTAGGTCTTTATGCTCAGTGATATCTGGGGTATTATCCCGGGACTTCTGCTGTATGGAAGTACTGACCTAGTCCACGGATAATGCTTTCCACAAAAGCTTGAAACCTAGCTTCGCCCTCAGCATGCTGATGAAACAATAAAATTGATAGTCGCTGCTGTTGAAATAAAAAGATCCTCTAAAGGGGATACACCAAAAGTCGAGCCGTCATCTCTCTGCTGAATGGAAGTTCTGACCTGAGCTCTCACGGTTTCGCACCTAACCCCTTACAGATATCATCTGTGGTATATTCACCTGTAAGACTGAATATTAGGATCTGGATACGGGAGTATATTCAAGTAGTGGGACACACGGATAAGTTTAAGTTCTTAAGACATTAATATCGTATCTCGGATCAATTGAACTTTGTGTGAAAATTTCAGTGGACCGATATACTGACAATCTAGGTGAATTGTTTTGAACTAAAAATGCAATCAAGCTTAACGGTGTTAGTGACATGTCTCATAAACTGATATGATCCTCTTACACGAACTCACAAAAATATTGTCTGTAAATATTTTCTTTACTGCATTACAGGTTTCTTTATTTCAAAATCCAAAAATATTTTCAGTGTGTTTTAGCATAAATTTTTGAAAAAGTCAAAAAGATTTTCGACAACTGATGTTGGAAAACTGATTTTCAAAATTCTGCGTGCTAAACATGATGAGCAGCATTTGAGTGGGAGTGTTTGTGTGAAACTAAATGTTTTCATAATATAACCTTTCATGTGGTTTATCAGAATTTGGGTTTGGTTTGAGAGGGAGTCTGTGTTGGTGCGCGGTTACATGTTAGTGTTGGTGCACATAAAATTGATAAAAATTAGAAAATTTATTTCTGGGTTAAGAATGTGCAGGAAAGCCAGGTTTCGATTTTGGATCTGAAGATAGAGTGTCAGGTTTCAATTCCTGAAGACCTCTGTTGGAGCCAGGTTGATCGATCCAGAAAGCCTGTGTAGAGTCAGACAACGATCCTGAAGATATTACTGAAGAACAAAGGAATGCCAGTAAATCGAGAGGGGGAGTCTGATGATTGAGAGAAGGAAAAGCCCAGAGCTGATCTAGACTGAAGATGTGAAGACACAGTTTTGTAGTCGACTCCATCAACATCTGAGGGGGAGTCTGTTGGTGCACTACATCTGTTGATTTCGTCTAGGTTGTCTAGGATCGAGTCTTACATTGTATTGTATAGCTTAGGGCACGAAATACGAGAAAATACGAGTCTGTATGTGTTTAGGGTGCTAGGTTCGCTCATAGGGACTTGTTGTGGTAGGTTCGCTCGAAGGGTCAAAGTAGGTCCGCTTATGTATACCTTCGTGGTCCGCTCATATGTTCAGGTGACACATAAGCGAACCCACTACACTATATATAGGTGGTCTCTTGAGCGGATCAGTATCGGTGATTCTGAATTCCACGCCGAAGCTCTGCCGGTGTGACAATTGAGCTGAAAATCTTGTTAAATCAATAAAACAAGCAGTTAGAGTGAAGAACAAGCTATTTCTACTTGTGTTTCTTATTATTCCGCATGTAAAACATAGGAGATTACCTCTGATCGACTCATTCGGGTCGGAATTACGATCCTACAAAATATTAGACGTGCAGCCCAATAGTTTTGTTGTATGTCGGCCTTTAGAGTTTAAGGTTAGTGTTTTAGAGGCCCAATCATTGAAAGTTGTTGAATGTGAAATAAAAGGGAGGCCCAATCATAAGTGTTTGTTGATATTGTGGCCCAATCATAAGTGTTTGTTAATAAGTGTTTGTTGATATTTTGGCCTAATCATAAGTGTTTGTTGATATTGGTTGTTTGATATAAGTGTGGTTAAAATGTTTGACGAACAGGAAAACGATAACCTTGAAAGGTTAAATGATTGGATTGATGGGGTTTGGGGTAGTAGATATCAGAATGAAAATAAAAATACTTGGGTTAAAAGACTTGAATGTTTTTTTGTGTAAGAAAGATGAAACAGTTAATGCGTTGGAAAAGCGGTATGAAAGCTTATTTGACAATTTAAAAAAGTACGAGATAAGAATGTCAAATGCTGAAAAAATATCAAAATTTGCAGACGCTTTACCTTCAGAGTGGGATGAATTTTTGATTGAATTGAAAAAGGATTCTAGGTTCTCAAATTTTTATCCAAATGAATTTATCAATAAGCTCAAAACACACAAGTATGAAAATGAAAAGAAAAAGAAGGGGTTGATGAATGAAATAGAAAAGAACTTAGAAAAAATAAGTTTGGATGTCATTTTTGAAATGAGAGGAAGAGTCAATATGTGTCTTGCAGCAAAAAATGTTATGAAATACGATATTAAGAGGGGTTGTTATATTGATGAAAATATGAATCCTCTTGACTTTGTTAAAATCTTTTGTGCAGGTACATAAAAAACAGAGGAAGAGCAAGTTCCAAAGAATGAAGAATTTGTGAAGAATGAATCTTCAAGTTCTGAATCAGTATGTACCAAATGTGACAACTTTAAGACTGACAATGACAAACTCTTGAAGGATGTGGAAAGTTTGACATTGGAAGTCAAGAAGTTGAAAGATGAGAAGCAAGCTGACGATAAACAGATTCTTATGTTTCAGGAAATTTGTGAGAAACTGAAAGTTGAAAATGACAAACTGTTGGGTAATTTGAACAGTTTGACATCAGAAAACAACGTTTTGAAAGAAAAAGAAAAAGAGTTTGAAAGCAAACAGAAATCTTTAGAAGATGAAGATTTCTGGATAAAGCTTGAAAACAAAAAGTTGAAAGAAAATGCAAAAATTGTTGAAGATAAACTGAAAAATTTTGAAAATGAAAAATTATAAATGGAAAAAGAATTTCAAAGTCAAATAAAAATTCTTGAAGATGGGAGAGATGTGTTTAGCAAAAACAACATCGAAAAGCAAAAAATGATAAATTCTCATCTTCAGAAGATTATTCAACTTGAAAAAGAAGGTGAGCAAGCTCGAAAGAAAATCAACGAGCTTGAAACGAAATTGAAAGGTTTTGTGACTTCTTCAGAGTATTTGAATATTCCATGTCCAAAACCGATCAATTCAGTTCCAATAAGTGACGATGTCACAAACTTTGACAATGTCAAAGTTGAAGATTGTGATGAGAAATCTGATGATGAAAATGAAAAAATTGAAAAACAAAAATTGTTTTCGAAATTAAAAGATAAATTTCAGAAAACTGTTCTGCAATCAACTGAGAAAGGTGAATGCTCTAAGCAAAAACCTTTGAAGAAGAAAGCGGAACAGAAACAAAAAAATTAAAATTTGAAAAATGTACAAAAAGAAAATAACAGCTCATCAGATCGATCATCCAATCAAAATCAAAAATTACAAAAAGTAAAAAATGATAATTCAAAAATTGTTGGCAATAAGTGGTGCAGGTCGGACCACAGTGCTCAAAAGCCAAATCCAGCAATCAAGAGGAGAAAGGAATATCACCAAGCCAAACAATGCTATGATCTGAGCATCTGGTGTGAAAGTGGTGATTGGTATGATAACAGAGTGTGTTACCAATGCGGCTATCAAGGACACATTGTTGTTAACTGCCAGAATTGGAGCTTAAAAATTAGAAGATGCTATAATTGTCAAATCAGAGGTCATATTCCCAGAGATTGCCCAAGGAGATCAAATGAAAGATTGAGGGCTAATTTTCAAAAATTGGCAAAGATTCCAGTCAACGTCAAGCCCAAAGAACAAAAGGTTCAAGAACCTAAAGTTCAAGAAACGAAAGTGAAACTTTCTCAGGGGCAGAAGGACAGACTGCGGAAGAAGAGGAAGAAGGCGAGAGAGTATCTCGAGAAAATTTTGTCCTCGGGTTCATCTGTTGGTAAAAATAAGAGTTCTGATGAATCACTTTCCTCGACTGCAAAGTCAAGCAAGATGAATTCATCAGATACAAATCTGAGGACAGAAGAGAGAAAGAAGAAGAAGAAAGTTACTGGCGATGAATCTGTTTCTGTGAAAACAAAGGAGCCACCTTCAGGCAATGAATCTGACATGTCAAAGTCAGATAAGCCATGTGCAGGCAATGATTCTGGTGTGTCAAAACCAGAAGAGCCATTTGTTGAGGTAAAATCTGAGAATTCAGGTTTAACAATGGATGATGCAAATTTTCCACCATTGTTGAACAAGAATTCAAAATCACCCAAGGACAGTCAGGCTTGGGTGAAACTATTCAAATAGAAAAACCCGACTTGCCGGAACTCCCAGGTTGATAATTGGGGAGTAGGAACTGCATCTTTCTTGAGAAATTCACTTCGGTGATATTTCGACTTTCAAAAGACTAATCAAGGACATTAAGTTGTACTTGATTTATCTTTCCGACAAGTGATTAAAGGAAAACAATGTGATGAAAAAACCCCAAGTTTGTGAAAAGACAAACAAAACTAATTTTCCGGAAAAACCATTTTGATTAAAACAAACTTAAGTGTTTTGAAATCATAATGGGAAAATAGTTTGTTGTCAGGGGGAGTTCTGATTGTTTATGCCAAACGGATAGAGAATTGAAGCAATTCTCGTCAAGTTGTCATTTTACTTTGTACTGTTTTCAAATTTTCTCAGAAAATCAAAATTGAAATATATTTTGATTTTAGGGGGAGAAAAATTTTAAAAAATTAGAAAATTTGAAAATGTCAAAAACATCGAAAAAGCAAAAATGAGTTTTGTTGTGAACAAGAGCAAATGATAGTAAATCAGTGGACTATCACAGCATGCTAAAGAAATGAAATGTCAAATGTGATAAACGGTCTCACTAAAGATGTGACGATAGGCTCAGCTAGACTAGTAGATTTGCGATAACAATACAAACTTAAATGAAAAAGCCTAGTTCTAGTGGGAAACATGGTTGAAAGCATAGTACTTAGTTTTGTCCTTCGTGATTGTGTACTTACTCAGTAATTGCTGATTGTCAAATGACATAAAACTGGTTAAGTTTGTGAACATTCACAACTTGCTGAAAAAGTCACTGTGATTGTGCATTTCATTTTGCAAAGATTTAAACTTGTTTGATTTCTTTATTTTGTTTAAGCATTTGACATCCTCTGCGTATACGTGAGTATCGACCTGGATGTTATTGCCTAAACGTTCTGCTTTATTTTCTTTGGTGTTTCGTTTAAGCTTTGGACCTCCTCTACGTATACGGGAGTATCGACCTGGTGGTTAAAGCAAAAATGAGTTTTGTTGTGAACAAGAGGAATTGATAGTAAATCAGTGGACTATCACAGCATGCTAAAGAAATGAAATGTCAAATGTGATAAACGGTCTCACTAAAGATGTGACGATAGGCTCAGCTAGACTAGTAGATTTGCGATAACGATACAAACTTAAATGAAAAAGCCTAGTTCTAGTGGGAAACATGGTTGAAAGCATAGTACTTAGTTTTGTCCTTTGTGATTGTGTACCTACTCAGTAATTGTTGATTGTCAAATGACATAAAACTGGTTAAGTTTGTGAACTTTCACAACTTGCTGAAAAAGTCACTGTGATTGTGCATTTCATTTTGCAAAGATTTAAACTTGTTTGATTTCTTTATTTTGTTTAAGCATTGGACATCCTCTGCGTATACGTGAGTATCGACCTGGATGTTATTGCCTAAAAGTTCTGCTTTATTTTCTTTGGTGTTTCGTTTAAGCTTTGGACCTCCTCTGCGTATATGGGAGTATCGACCTGGTGGTTAAAGCCTAAACAACTTCAACTTGTTTTATTTTTCTTATTTTGTTTAAACATTGGACTTTTGTTTTCGCACATATCACAGTTGATGAAAGTTTAAAGGCATTACTTGAGTTAGTGTATTGCATGATGAGGGGATATGCTGAGATCGTGGGGTCCATAAGAATTTTGTGCAAAATTAATATACCTTAACGTATCTGTAAGCATTTCAAAAGTTTTTAGATTGAGTTTAAGAGGACAATTATATCGTCAATCAACGTGAATCGTTTAGAACTTAATATGTTTAAAGCTTAACGGTGCTTGTGATGTGTCTCAAAAACTGATATGATCCTCTTTCACAAACTCACAAAAATAGTGTTTGTATATACTTTATTTCTGCATTTAATTTTGTTTTTGCACTTATGTTTCATATTATTGAAAAAAACCAAAAAGATTTTCGACAACTGATGTTGAAAAGCTGATATTCAAAATCTCAAAGGCTAAACAAGATGAACAATTGGTTTGGTTAAGATGATGAGAAGTTGGAAAATAATCCTCAAATGTTTAGATGATTCATTAATTTGAATCATAATTTTGTGTGTTATATGTTTGAGAATTTTGAGTGAATTCTTTTAGAGTCAAAATTATTTTGTCTTACGAAAGGTTGAGATGTGTAGGTTTCTGATTCTGTTGCTACGGAAAGCCAGGCGTCGATCCTAAAATCACGGAAGCTTGACGAAAGGGGGAGCCTGAAGAAAGAGACTACCAAGGAGGGGAGCAACTGAAGCTGAACACAGATCCACGGGGATTCTGTTCGAAAAAGAGAAAGACAAGACGCTACGAGATTGACTGCGACAATATCCAAGGGGGAGATTGTTAGTGCATTAATGTCTATCGCCTTCGTCAATCCGAGCCGTAGCGAGAAACCGAAGAAATCAAGCTTTTATTGTAATATTTAGATAGAGTTAGCAAGGTGGCGTTTTGGTAATTAATGAGAAGTTTCATTAATTCCAAGGGATATAAATAGGAGAGTTATGACATAAGTTGTAAAACTTTCTGCTCATTTTGTGGTTTAGGAGATTCAAGTCTAGAGAGAGAAAGTACTCTCTACGTGATTCTTGTATCGTACACGTTATATCTTTCAATAGATTCACGTTTCTAGTACGTTATTGTGTGTTCGGTCACGCACGTTCACGGATTCCGCACGTCGAACGTTCGTTACACAATCGAATGGTGTCAAAAACCGATCCTACAGACACCCCGTGATATCATCTCTGACCGCGATGGTCGATTTACCTCGCGCCTTTGGGAAACTTTTCGATCTGCTCTCGGTACTACTCTTAATCTTAGTACTATTTTCCATCCCCAGACCGACGGTCAGACTGAACGCACGATTCGCACCCTTGAAGACATGCTTCGTTCATGCGTTACAGATTTTGGTGGTAATTGGGATTAGCATTTTCCTTTAGTCGAGTTCTCGTACAACAACAGTTATCACTCAAGCATTCAAATGGCACCATTTGAGGCATTATATGGAAGAAAATGTCGATCACCTACTGTATGGCAGGAGATCGGAGATGCGCAAATTACCGGTCTTGAGTTATTACAAGAAACGACTGACAAGATCCTCTAGATACGAGACAATCTCTTGAAAGCTCGGAGTCGTCAAAAGAGTTACGCCGATAAACACCGCAAGCCCCTTGAATTTGACGTTGGCGATCACGTACTCCTAAAGGTTTCACCTTCGAAGGGAGTGATCCGATTCGGCAAGAAAAGAAAGCCCGCGCCTTGATACGTTGGACCCTTTTAGATTCTAGAAAGAATTGGCAAAGTGGCCTACAGACTGGAATTACCGGAGGAACTCAACAACGTACATCCGACTTTCCACGTTTCGAACCTCAAAAAGTGTCTAGCCAAGCAGAATTTACATGATCCTCTTGAGGATTTACAAGTGGACGAAACATTACACTTTGTGGAAAAGCCAGTCGAGATCATGGACCGAGAGACCAAGAAACTTCGACGCTCACGCATTCCTATAGTGAAGGTTCGCTGGGAAGGCAAACGCGGCGCCGAGTTCACCTGGGAACTCGAAAGTGATATGAAGGCTAAGTATCCACAGCTCTTCGCTACACATGCGCCTTAATTTCAGGACGAAATTCCCTAAAGTAGGGGAGGCTGTAACAACCCGACTTTTTTAGAAAGTCAAAGTACAAGTCAAAGTTAAATCAGGTTGTTATTCAGATCTGACATTTCTGGCTTAATAATTGTCTTGTACTCTCGCAATTTGATAATCGATACTTTGGTTAACGCTATTTTATATACTACGATGTATCATTATGTGAAGTAACAATGCGATAAATGCAACTAAATGCTAATCTACTAAATGCTAATCACATCTATATCGCATTGGAACTCGAAACGCAGTATTGGTATTATACTATGTGTGTGTGTTCTTATGTGCTTACTTGTGTGTGCTTTATATATGTTTTGGGATGTTATTCGCAAACGCAATCGCAACTCTATCGCAACGCAATCTCAACGCAAACTCGAGACTAATTTTACTTTTATGATTAATAGGAGTTATGTAATTTGTGTAACTATTGATTAATACTATCGCATCGCTCACTCGCAACTCGCTTAAATGCAACACAACGCTCAACGCACAAAACGAAGGTTTGAAAACTAACCCGCATGAGCCAACCGGTCGAACGGCCATTCGATTGAATGGACATCCGACCGGATGACCATCCGATCGGATGGCCATCCGATCGAACGGTCGTCCGACCCGTTCACTCTACACCGCCTTTCACCCTTCCACCTATAAATACCCCTCCTGTCACATCAACTGTTCATTGATGTGACTACTCCGTCTGACCCATGCACTCTCAGGCTATTTTCTCTCGATTTCTCACGATTCTTGTAAGTTTTCTTCCTAAATCTTGTACATCCATCTTCATTACACATTATCTCATCATCTTCTCCATCAAATATCATATTTTCACCGTGAAATCATTTGATTCGGGCCTGTTCTAGGGTGACGTCACCATGGGTTCTCATGAACACTAAAGTTTGACCTCATCTCACCAAGAATGGTTCGGATCTAAAGGATTTTCAGAATGGTTCGGATCTAAAGGATTCTTAACTTTTCAACTCAAAACCGTTAGAATCTGGACTCGTTCAGGCTCTCTACTCCTTCTCTAGTGGAGAACCGGTCAGAGAATGGATTTCTACCGGAGAGACGACTGATTCACGGGTTGAACATGAAACTCCATCAAGAACAGTTGAGCATAATCGAACGGGGTGATTCCCGTCCGATCGAATGAGTTGAACTTGGTGTGGTTTCCGTTGTTTAACACATCATCATGCCGTCTCTGTCAAACCACAAAACTTTTCAACTTAACCGATTTTATAAGTTTTCAAACAAACTGGTTACTCAATCGGATAGTTGTCCGATCAGATCACCATCTGATCGAACGACTATTCGACCAGGTAACTTGTAATCTCAAACACTTAAACAATTTTCAAAACTTCAAAGCATACCAATTTCAATCGAATAGCCATCCGATCGAACGGTCATCCGTCCGGATGACCATCCAATCGAATGACTTTACTTATGCTACCACGAAAACTTCAAAAGTTCAACATTTCATAAACTCACTTACCAATCGAATGACCAACCGACCGAATGGTCATCCGTCTGGACGGTCATCCGACCGAGCCATCATCCATCCCTCATCTCACTCGACACACTGTTTAACACAGCTATTCAACGCTTACACTATCATTCCCTGATCAGGCTAATCTCTCAAGTGCTCCCTTCAATCCAAGATTGTGTTTAATTACTAAACACGCTCTGTGAGTATACTCGATCCCTTTTTGCTTAACGCACTTTTGGGTGTTACATACGTTACTTATATCAAATCACATCGATCACACAACGCAAACACTTTTTATACGCTAACCGCTCTCTCATGTTACACGTGTTATTCGATGAATGCTTGTATTTTATGTTTACACAATGATTGTTTCCTGACACCTTAGCAATGATAGTATTGTAGGTTGGACTCAGCACATGTCATGGACAAGGGTTGTTAAGGGTTTTACTTCACATGTCACAGTGGTGATATGTGTTGCGCATTCTACAACTCGCAGTCACGTCTGTGCATATTTCATTATCGATAGCTTACTTGCTTCACATTACTACGTATTACATGCTGGTTATGCGTAAATCGCTCTCGCTACTATATGCTATTAAACTTGTGTACTCACCTTTACACTATGTGTATTGACTTTATTTTAACGTATGTGACAGGTGTTTAGGATGCTATGCTATGCCTGCTTTTGTGGAATCAAGCTAGGGGAGTCTAGAAACAAACTAAAAAATTTATGAGTTGTCGGAACAATTATTTGTCTTTGAGAACAACGTCTGTAATAACTATTTGTGCTTTATAAGTTTATGGTATGGGACATGAATGTTAATTATATTGCTGCTAATAGTGTTATGGATTCTCTTGGACAATCTGTTTCGCTCAGTGTCGCGCCCTGATGTTTCCGCCATCAATTGGGGTGTGACAACGTTCTTGAGGTTTTGATATCAATGCTTCTAGCATTATCAATCTATCTTAACTAAATGTGCATGAGCTTTCACTCTTCGGAAGTTTAATTTTCTACATAAACTTGGTCATTTAACGCATAAATTTCTATATCATATGCAAAGATCTAATGAATACCTGCTTTTATTTCCAAAATTCATATTACACCATGCTTGTACACTGTTTATTGAGATATCACAATCACCAGATACAAGTTTTCTATGTATTTTTATTGGTGCACAAGAATTTCATCGTTAAGATGTTTCAATTCACCTTTAGGGCACTCAATTGATTTAAGAAACTCATCATGAGTTCTAATCATATTCAAATAGGAGTATGTATACAATGATCATATTGTTCTCAAGAACTTAATTTACATGATTTTGATAATTTAAATCCTTTAGGGACTTTCATGTAAACTTTTAGTATCAAGTGATACGTAAACATTCATAAGACGCATACCAATTCTTTATTTATATTACCAGACTAATAAGATATTGGAAAGTCAATGCATCCACCATTGGAGAATACGTCTCTTTAAAATCAATTATAGGTCTTTGAGAAAATTCTTGTGCCACCAATTTTGCATTATATCACTCAATCTGATTTTCATATAATTCGTATAAGAGACCCGTTTATATCCAACATATTTCAAACCTTCAGTTGTATAGACTGTTGTTCCGAAAACTTTCCATTTCATTAGAGAATTCAACTCTGCCTTATTCGCGTCTTTTCTCTTTTGGCCAATCATTTCTCATAGGCTGATCTTATATTTTGATCCTTATCATTTTATCATTTTAAGTGATATTTTATATACAAAAGTATAACGACGTCAATTTCAATTCGATTCCATATATATTTAGACATGATACAAATTAATGAGGTCTCTTTAATTTCAGGTACCCAAGGTTCTTCTGGAACCATCATGTCTAATGTCTCTTCAATAGACCTTTTTTAATATAACCTCGACTTGACCATCTTAATTATTTGCTCCAACTTTCGAGGAATTTTATTATTGGAATCGACTAGTCTACCACGATTTAGACGTGCAATAGACTCATTACAAACATGTGGTTGTCCTTCTAAGACACTTATCTTAATTGGAACATTAGCAGTTGGTATATCTGACATAATCACCTTTTTAAGGATAGTGAATGTGTCTCGTAATAGATTCACTAATCTTTGTAATTGAGTTATCCTTTGAACTTCTGGTTCACACTTTTAATTTTGAGGATCAATGATAATTCATACTAACTCATTTCTTTTCCAATTGCTTTTTCTCTCCCCTGATTTTGGGAATGTTGATCCACTGAGATGTATATCAATTAACAGAGCCGTAAATAAATATATCGCGAAAGGCTTTATTCGTTATCATATATTCCTAACCACCTTTTAAGGTCCTATCTTTGTGCATAGTGGTGGATCAATTTCAATATATACCGCACAACCAAAATCTTAGAAGGGACATCTTTGGTTCCTGACCAAAAACCAAGTATAATGAAGAAAAATTATTACAACATGTTCGCTTGATGTGCAATAACGTTATCGCATGTAAAATTACATGTACTGTCACACCCCTAATTTCCACGTGTCACCGGTGGGCCCGGCGGGGGATTATCGTGACGTAGTTGATATCGTCATAGTCAAACAACACAAATTATAATGCACAGCGGAAGCAAAGATAGATTTATTTCAACTTAAAATTTATTGTAATATCCAAGTATCACAAAATGTCGAAATAAAATCCACAGGCAGAATCAAACAAAAAGGAAACTTCATTTCAACAGACTTCATGCATCCTAAGCTTGCGAGACTCTATGGATGCTTAAGGAGTGACCAGCCTATTTCGCGTAGTACCTGCACTTAGTCTTTTTGGAAAATACGTCAGTTTACACTGGTAAATACAATTCAACTGACTCATTTTAAAAATGTTTAAAATTGATTTAAATGCACGTGGCATAAAACTTTTTATAACTTGGGATAATTATTTGCTTAATAATCTTGTAAAAGAATTACATGTTTGTTCTGCGTTCAGTAGCCCGGGTCGTGCCGGGTTAAAGCTCAATAGACACACCACTTAATATAAAACGCCGCGAGACTCCTCCCGTGCCGACGATTATATGCAATAAAATGCACTACGGGTGTACGCCTACACCCGTGTGCTAAGGTCGTGGACATTCATGGAATGATGCCAAGGATATCCGGGACATGGTCATTAAACCCCCAAAGGCGTTAAACAAACAAAACAGCATTTTCAAACGAGTTAATTTGACAGCACTTAACCATCAGCTGGTTAAGGTCAATTCCCCGACCAAGCGGTATTTTATATACCGTACCCCAAGCCCGTATAGGGAAAATAAGTTAAATGTATTTACCTGAGCAAGTATAAACCAAATATAACGAGTGCAAGTAGCTTTTACTGGGCTCCTAGATCTGGAAATTAAGGTTTTAATAACCTATTAGAATCCTAACGGGTCTTAAGCTTAGACCGGTTAGTTTTATATAAAGATTACGGTTTTAAACGCACAATAAGGCGAAGACCGTTTAAGAATGTGGTTTTGACCCGACAAGCTTGCACACTTGTTTTATATGGGTAATATAATCACATTCTGAATTTTGAGACCAAAAAGATATGGTTTGACCCGTTTCGACTATAAGGGTCAAATTAACCACATAAGCCAATCCGAACGCGTATAATGCGTAACGAGTAACCATAGGAGTTAAATACAAGTTTCTGAAGTTATTATGCTTAAAATATGTTGTGATATCAGAATGATACCTTCCATTATGCCCCAAATGATTTTAAACCAAACTATGCCTCATAAGGGCGTT
The DNA here is from genome assembly GCF_002127325.2 of Helianthus annuus. NCBI lineage: Eukaryota > Viridiplantae > Streptophyta > Magnoliopsida > Asterales > Asteraceae > Helianthus > Helianthus annuus. The sequence continues at coordinate 57,835,879 of NC_035442.2, read as the reverse complement.
TTGGTCATTTTCTAAGGTGTAAAAGAGTTAAATTAACGACCTGATTTACAGGTCTGATTACATTAGTAAATATACTTAATTTACTAAGTTATAACAGTGGGGTATCAAAATTATGTGAAATTTATTATCTTTAACCTTACTATGCACCGTAGGGGCATTTTGGTAATTTCACAAGTGCCTAAAAGGTCAAATCTGGAATTCTGAGTTCAAAACATTTGCCTACTGTTTAAAATATAAAAACTTGCTAATCACATCAGTAGGTTCAATCCCTTAGGCTTAATAAGGTTCTAATGCACACTTATGTGTTAAAAATGCCTAAAAAGGCGATTTGGAGCCATTTCCGGGTTTTCTGTAAAAAGCTGATATTTTTAATATTCCAGCAGGCTCAAAATAATATATTTATCATAACAAATCAGTAGAAATTGGTTTGAGGTCAAAAGGTTTTGTAAAACTCATTTTATGGCTAAAAAGGGCAAAACCGGCATAAACCGAATAAACCTTAGAACACTAAGTTATGCTCAGCCTAAAAATAAATAAAAATCTTCAAAATTCCCAAAATATTATTTTATAACAGTGGGTAAAAAGTTTGGTATAAAATTTGGGTTTTAATAGGCTATACGTAATTTACGCCATTTAATTAGTAAAGAAGCTCTTAATTACGCTATTGAGCATAACTCTTAATCTAGACCTCAAACTGACTTCAAATTTTGGGTGCAAGTTTATAAATTAGCAACTAAGGTGCCTACCCTTTTACATTTTCAAAAATCACGATTTAAGGTCAAATGGGCATAATGGTCAACATATAAGCAATTAACGGAAACATGCATGTGAATAGGATATCTATTGAACCAGGTTGTATAAACTCAGAGAGTTATACTAATATGAAAATAGGTTCAAAAGAAGCTCTAAGGCAATCCTAATCTTGGCTTAAACGGGTCAGAACTGAAAGTCAAAGCAGAAGTCAAACTTTGCGACTTTCGGTCCCAAACCGAGCCTAAACTGAAAATTGTCGAGTTGAACATGTTGGAACATGTTCTTACATTAATTACCAAGTTATTTTAATGATCAAACAGATTGCATGTAACCTACATTGCTAATTATAAGTTAATTTGAAGTTAAGCGTTCTGTTGACTTTTTATAGTTAGCTTTGACTCGACAATTTGCATGCTTAAAGTGGGAATCTGGAAATACCCTTTTAAGGGTTTGATGCCCACTTAATTACCTTCTTAAAGGTATCTTTAATTCGTGATTTGACAGAGCACATTATAAGTAATCACGAAGTCAAACCTTAATTACGATGGTTTGACTTTTAGCTAATTAACTAAGCTAAAAGTAATTAGAGGGGTTTAAGGTCACTTACAAGAGTCCTAAGAATGCTTAAGATGCCTAAGAAAATTTGTTGTAGTCCAGGAAAGCTCCAGAGATGTCTTGAACCAAAGTCCCAAGTTAGCAAGTGACAATGGTTACCATTCAAGTCCTTATATAGTGAGCCAAGAGGTCCAAGATTGTGACACACAAGTCTACAATGGTTGGGGGATCATCCCAGGTGTTCCTAGAGAGCTAAATACAGCCTAGCAAGCCCATGGTTTCGAAATTTTACGTTTTAAGTCGGTGCAACGGGCTGGACAGGCAGCTGTCCAAAAACTGCTGCCAGCGACGGTCTTACGGACCGTATGCTTAAGGCCTTGCGGTCCGTAAGAACCTCTTGCGGACCGTAAGCTAACATGGCTACGGTTCGTAACCGACCCTTGCTGAAACGCCCAGGTACCCTCCTTACGGACCGTAAGCTTGGGGCCTTGCGGTCCGTAAGAGGTGGTCAGAGGACAAAATTTTAAAACTTTTAAGTCTTGACCATGCAACTTTCAAATGTCGAAACATCAGACTTTTACTGAAATATAGGGTCCACCATTGTCAGGTTTTGCATGCTTGCATGAATATTGATACCTTGGAATCTTATGGCAACTTTAATTTGACGGAAACATCAAGAATAAGTCCTTGGATTCTCATGTTAGTTGGCCAAGGTAATTAACTATTTTGATTCATTCTTATAAGACTTTTATTTAGCATTATTAGTAACAACATTCCTGCCAAATCTCGAGTTCACATAAAAATGGAACTTTATTTATTTGGAAACCACCGGTTATCATATAGGATGATCTTCAAAAGATTTAAGGATCTTGGGATTTTATAAAAATTCGGGTCGCTCAGAGGTGTTTTAATAACATGCCGCCCTCGGGTCGTTCAGAGGTATTTTAAATAACATGACGCCCTATAAATCCTACCAAACATCTTTTATTTAATCCGGCTTTTCTGACACGTCTGTCCCTCGCGACACGTGTCTTTATTTCAATGGACAGGAATTTCCGAGGTGTTACATCCTCACCCCCTTAAAAGAAATCTCGACCTCGAGATTTACTGAAACAGTTGAGGGTATTTCTCTTGCATTTTGGACTCTAACTCCCATGTATATTCAGGACCTCTACGAGCATCCCATTTTACCTTGACAATAGGCACAAGCTTTCTCCAAAGCTTCTTTACCTCTCAATCCTCAATCGACACAGGTTTTTCCACAAATTTTAAGCTCTCGTCTATATGCACATCCGTGTGTGGTATGACTAGCGACTCGTCAGCTAGACATTTCTTTAGATTGCAGACGTGGAATACATTATGAATACCATCGAGCTCCTCAGGTAAGTTCAATTTATAAGCCACTGATCCTACACATTCGATGATCTCGAAAGGTCCTATATACCTTGGGCTTAACTTACCTTTCTTGCCAAATCGCATCACCCCCTTCCAAGGTGATACTTTGAGCAAAACCTTATCGCCAACCTCAAACTTGAGAGGCTTTCGCCTTTCATCCGCATAGATCTTCTGCCTATCTCGAGCAGCCTTCAGGCGGTCGCGAATTTGGACAATCTTGTCCGTTGTCTCGAAGACTAAGTCAGGACCTGATAATTGCGTATCTCCCACTTCTGCCCAGCAAATGGGCGTTCTGCACTTAATGCTAGTATGGTAGCTATTATTGTAGGAGAATTCGACTAATGGTAAATGCCTGTCCCAACTTCCTCCTAAATCAATCACACATGCACACAGCATGTCTTCCAACGTCTGAATGGTACGCTCACTCTGCCCATCCGACTGGGGGTGGTAAGCCGTACTGAAATTCAATTGAGTGCCCAGAGACTGTTGGAAACTCTTCGAGAAATGAGATGTGTATCTAGTATCCCGATCCGAGATAATAGATACTGGCACACCATGCAAGGCCACAATCTTATCTACGTACAATTGGGCTAGCAAGTCAGAGCTGATGGTCTCTCTAATGGGCAGGAAGTGTGCTGACTTAGTCAGTCTATCAACTATGACCCATATAGTATCATTTCCCTTCGGCGTCCTAGGCAATTTGGTGATGAAGTCCATCGCCACCATTTCCCATTTCCAAGTGGGAATTTCAGGCTGTTGCAGTAAACCTGACGGCTTCTGATGTTCAGCTTTGACTTTAGCACACGTCAAGCATTTAGCTACATAATCAGCTATAGACTTTTTCAAGCCTATCCACCAATAATTTGCCTTTAAATCCTGGTACATCTTATCAGCTCCAGGATGGACAGAATACTTGGAACTGTGGGCTTCCTTGAGGATAACATCACGAAGTCCTCCATATACAGGAACCCATATTCGTCCATTTAATCTTAACATTCCGTTTTTATCGTAGGACAACTGTTCTTCAGTTACTCCTAATTTCTCCTCGGAATAGTTAGCTTCCAACACAGCTTCCTTTTGTGCAGCTAACAACTTTTCATTCAAGCTGCTCTTAATTTCAATGCTCTTGGCATTGATCCTTATCGGTTTCACTCTTTCCTTCCTGCTTAAAGCATCTGCGACTACATTAGCCTTGCCTGGATGGTATCTTATTTCACAATCATAATCGTTCAAGGTTTCCACCCATCGTCGCTGCCTCATGTTCAAATCCTTCTGATTGAACAGCTGTTGAAGGCTCTTATGGTCGGAATAGATTACACACTTCGTCCCATACAGATAATGCCTCCAAAGCTTTAGTGCAAATACAACGGCACCCAATTCTAAGTCATGGGTGGTGTAATTCTTTTCGTGCACCTTTAATTGACGTGAAGCGTAGGCTATAACCTTGCCCTTTTGCATTAACACGCAACCCATTCCGGTGTGTGATGCATCACAATACACCACAAATTCTTCAATGCCTTCAGGTAGAGTCAGTACTGGAGCGTTACTCAACTTCTGCTTCAAGATATCAAAAGATTCTTGCTGCTTAGGCCCCCAATTAAATTTAATGTTCTTACGTGTCAACGACGTTAAGGGTGCAGCAATTCTTGAGAAGTTTTCAATAAAACGCCTGTAGTACCCAGCCAAGCCTAGGAAGCTACGAATCTCTGAAGGTGTCTTTGGCTCTTTCCAGTTCATAATAGCTTCTATCTTTGCGGGATCCACTTGAATTCCACGTTCGCTCACAACATGACCAAGGAACTGGACTTCGCGAAGCCAAAACTCACACTTTGAAAACTTGGCATAGAGTTTTTCTTGATGGAGTAGCTTGAGAATGCACCGAAGATGCTCCTCATGGTCAGCTTGATTCTTTGAGTAGATGAGGATGTCGTCGTCAATGAAGACGATGACAAATTTATCTAGATAAGGCTTGCATACGCGATTCATGAGATCCATGAATGCGGCAGGCGCGTTAGTGAGGCCAAAAGGCATCTCTAGGAACTCGTAATGACCATAACGAGTTCTAAACGCGGTCTTATGTACATCCTCCTCTTTGACTTTCAATTGATGGTAGCCAGACCTGAGATCTATCTTGGAAAAGTAACTCGCTCCCTGTAGTTGGTCGAATAGATCATCGATTCTAGGCAAAGGATATCTGTTCTTGATAGTAACCTTGTCTAGCTCACGGTAATCAATGCATAGACGCATTGACCCATCCTTCTTTTTGACAAACAGAATTGGCGCTCCCCATGGAGATGAACTAGGTCTAATAAAGCCTTTAGCTAGCAATTCATCTAGTTGTGTCCTTAATTCCTTCATCTCCATTGGTGCTAGTCTATATGGTGCCCTGGCCACTAGTGCAGCTCCGGGGATGATGTCAATCCTAAACTCCACCTGCCTATCTGGCGGCAAACCAGGTAGTTCCTCCGGAAAAACTTTGGGATAGTCAGAAATGATTGGTATGTCTTCGATCCTGGGCTTCTTCTCGTCAATGGTTACTCGTGCCATATAAATGACACAACCCCTACTCGTGCACCCGGATGCCTTAAGCATGGCCACACGCTCTGGCATTCCGTGTTGAGTATCTCCCTGAATAGTGAGTGGCTCACCAGATGGGGTCTTGATTACTACCTGCTTCTTGTTGCATACAATCTGGGCTTCGTTATGCGATAACCAGTCCATCCCTATTACTACATCAAATCCTGCTAGCTTAAAGGGTAACAAGGACAAAGGAAAAGAATGGTTCCTAATGGATAGGACACATCCATCTAATACAGTCGAAACTGTTTCTAATGATCCATCAGCTAATTCCACTTCGTATTTCATACTTAGGACTTTAACAGGTAATTTCAACAGTTCACAGAACTTATTATCTACAAAGGACCTATCCGCCCTAGAGTCAAATAAAACCCTTGCGTAGACATCATTAACGAGAAAAGTACATGTTATGACATTATCATCCTGTATCGCTTCCTTTGCATCCATGCGGAAGACCCTTGCATTAGTCTTCTTTCCCTCTTCTGTTTTCTTGACAAGCTTTGGGCAGTTGGGTCTAATATGCCCCTTCTCGTTACAATTGAAGCAGGTGGCATCCTTAAGTTTCTTGCAATCTAATGCCTTATGATCCGGGGACTTGCAAATCCCACATAGTTTCTGCTGAGATTGGGACCTAGACTCCTGCCTGCATTTCCCGAAATGGTGCTTCTTACAAATCTTGCACCTGGGCTTCTCGCCCGACTGTTGATCTCCCTTCTTGGACCCCGACCCTTTCTTGTGGTCGTCATTGCCTTTCCGCTTCTTATCTGAGCGTCGCGAACCATCATCTTCGCGTTTTCGTTTCTCGGCATCTGCGGCCCTCAGTGATCTCTGTCTAACTGCATCTTTTGTAAGGGACAGAGATAGGTCAGCCACCGATCGAAAAGTAGTGGGCCGAGAGGCCTTGACGCTTGCTTTAATTTCTGGGGCCAGACCCCCAATGAAACGGGCTATCCTCTTTGGTTCAGGTGTTACAAGATAGGGAACTAGCCTCGACAAGGTATTGAAGGTTGTGAGATAAGCCTGGCAGTCCAGGTTCTTCATAACCAGAGATAGGAAATCAGACTCTATTCCCTCGACCTCGTGCTGTGGGCAATAATTTTCCTTGATTAGGGCAACAAATTGTTCCCAAGACATGTTGTATAGAGGTATTTTCCCGGTGGCTTGAATCAACGACTTCCACCATTGCAGGGCATCACCTTTGAAAGATTGTGTCACGAACTTCACAATATCTCTTTCAGCACAGCCACTTATACCCACTACCGTCTCCATCTCATCAAGCCAAGTCATACAGTCTACTTCCCCCTTCTCCCCAGTGAAATCCCGGGGTTTACAAGATACAAAGTATTTATACGTGCAACCCTTGGCACGTGGGGCATCATAAAGCACAATATTCTTGGAATGATTATCATTTTCATTCGAAGAATGTCTATCATCCTCCTTCTTGGAGTCCTCCTTCTTGGATTCCTCCTTTTTAGACTTGGGTTTACAGAAGGTGGCTTGCTGTGAGCCTCTGAATGAGTCTTAGATTTATTATGCGGTGTAGACAGGGTTCTACTATGGGTCCCGCTGTACTCACTGTTCTGTCTTTCTAAAGCCTTAGTAATCGCATCATCTACCAGTGCTTTCAACTCTGCACCAGTTAACTGTATCTTTGCATTATCGTGGTTCTCCACCGGACGACTATTCACTTCATCCGACCCCGCCATGTAGCTTCAATTGCTACATATAAACAATAATGGGCAAGGTTTTTATTTAATAGTTAATACAGTATTTTATGTATTTTATTAACCATGGTTTTAAATAGCCATTGCAGGTTAAATTATTAATTAAACATAAATTCAGGGTCTGCATTATAACCCTATATTATAGTTAAGAATTAACATATAACTTAGTCACAAGGACAGTGTTAGCTTATAACCCGGATTCTTACAGAATCAAGGCATTAGGGTTTGAATCACATTTCATAACCCTATTCTAGACAGTGAGTTGCAGACTCAAACTGTCTTTTAGTCCCTATGACATTAATTACTACCCGTAGGTACTTCATTCTTAAGGAATGGTCATTTACTTGCAGGGAATCTTAAATTAACCCAATTTTCAATGATGGTCTATGTGACTTCTACTGGGTCACAATTTGTCCAATATGTCAACATACTTACAGATGTTTAACAAAATTTGGAATCTTTTAGACAGGTTCTGCCATCTTGTCCATGTCTGCAACGACACGTGGCTAGGCTTTTACCCCTTAGATTCTCTTTATAACGCAGATCAATCCTAAGTTGAGACGTTAATTATGGACCTGGATCTAATTATGGAGATACCATTTTGGCTTTGTCTTAAAAATGACATGTGGCTAGGTCTTGTCCTTTTTTTTTAGATTTTGCCATTTTACACAAACGGTAGGTCTTCTTTTATTTTAGGAAATGTTATTTTTATTTTAAGTTTATTTATATACTTATTTATAACAACAATCATAAAATTTAAATGCAACATTTCACTAGATCAAGATTTAACAGTACATCATTTGCCCAAAACGGGACTTCTACAACAACATGCCCACGCAAGGGCGAAATACAACAAATAAATCAACAAACAAACCCACGCAGGGGTTAACTGAAAGACATGCCCACGCAGGGGCAGAATACTAAAAGACAAGCTCACGCAGGAGCTGAATACAGAAACATAAAGTCCACGCAGGGACTGATTACAACTAAGCAGCCAAACATCAAAGGTCCTCAATGACCCCTCCTCTTAGACTCCCCCTTTAGCAAGTCTGACAGGCCCTTGAAGAAGCGTTGCCGCTCCCTGCGGTCCTTTCGAACTTCCTGTTCGACTTGGTGCAATCTCTCAAGAACCTCCTGCTGATGTTCTGGCGGAATCAGCTGTGGCTGTGGCGGCTGGTACATAGGTTGAGGAGGTGGTGGATGCTGGTACCCATAAGTCGGGTAACCAGTGGTCCATGGTCCTCCGTATGGTCCTTCAGGATGAAGAGCGTTGTAGTCCCGAGCTACTTGATATGGATCGACCTCCGCATAGCCGAAGTTGTAGTGAGTATGTGCTGGCTGCTCAAAGGGGTTATACGCTGTCGAACCAGCGTATGCAGGGATTGGGTTGTCAAAACCCAATGGAGGTGCCATAGGTACTGAGTTGATTTCTGGAATGGGGCTTGATGGACCCCCCAATTGTGGTTCTTCCTCTTCCTCCTGAAGTGGCGGATAATGGCTGCCACTTGATGGTTGGGTGTGCTGATGCGAACACCCCCTCGCACGGACATCCGTGCGTTCGATCTCCTCCGCCTCGGCGGCTCCGGAGGTGGCTGCTGTTCCACTGGTGGTGGTGGTGGCGGAGTAACTACCACGAAACGGGAATCCTGAGAAGGATCCTGTTGCGGTTGCTGCTGCTGTTGCTGCTGCTGGTAGAGGGATGAGTGGTGTGAGGGGGTAAAATACCAGTCGATGTTTCGGAACCTCTCCTCGTAGCTGTCTGGACCGCGATAAGGCAATCCGTGAAAAGATGATCCGTCAGAGATCTCTATTGGGTGGTTGGGCGTCCCCGTAGCAGGCTCCATAGGGTCAGTATCCTCGTCCATATCGTTATCCCCAGAGAAGTGGTCTTCCGGTCCAAGTGGGTTAAAACCCACGGGTTCTGGAAAAATGTTGGCCGGGTTGAACCGGCTCTGGAAGGTTGGGGTTGGGTCACCAAAGGAGTGGTGAGAGTTGGATCTCTACAGAGGTATGAAAGAGGGTGGTTGCTCGTTGGGCTCATTTTCTGACTGGGGCCCAAATGAGTGCTGGTAAGAAGGTGAAGAGCTGAGGGAAACTGATCGTCTCCCGGGTTCAACATAGAGCCTCCATGGCTCCTGTGGACTGGTGCTCATGGTGATGGACGGGTTACGCCGGTGCGAAGGCCCGGCTTCGTGGTCGTGACCCGTGACAGGGGCCTTGCCTCGTCCACGAAGAAACCTTGGTGGCATATTGACCTGCATACAAGTTTTAGATAACCACAATATAATAATATAAGACCCAAAAATAAAACAAAACAGAGTTTGTCCTATGTTCTTTGTCTAGACATCGGAACTCGAAGAATGTGCAATTCGTGCACTGAGACTAAACATAAAAGGCTAGTGTTTAATTCACTCAGCGTTGGCTCTGATACCAACCTGGCACACCCCTAATTTCCACGTGTCACCGGTGGGCCCGGTGGGGGATTATCGTGACGTAGTTGATATCGTCATAGTCAAACAACACAAATTATAATGCACAGCGGAAGCAAAGATAGATTTATTTCAACTTAAAATTTATTCTAATATCCAAGTATCACAAAATGTCGAAATAAACTCCACAGGCAGAATCAAACAAAAAGGAAACTTCATTTCAACAGACTTCATGCATCCTAAGCTTGCGAGACTCTATGGATGCTTAAGGAGTGACCAGCCTATTTCGCGTAGTACCTGCACTTAGTCTTTTTGGAAAATACGTCAGTTTACACTGGTAAATACAATTCAACTGACTCATTTTAAAAATGTTTAAAATTGATTTAAATGCACGTGGCATAAAACTTTTTATAACTTGGGATAATTATTTGCTTAATAATCTTGTAAAAGAATTACATGTTTGTTCTGCGTTCAGTAGCCCGGGTCGTGCCGGGTTAAAGCTCAATAGACACACCACTTAGTATAAAACGCCGCGAGACTCCTCCCGTGCCGACGATTATATGCAATAAAATGCACTACGGGTGTACGCCTACACCCGTGTGCTAAGGCCGTGGACATTCATGGAATGATGCCAAGGATATCCGGGACATGGTCATTAAACCCCGAAAGGCGTTAAACAAACAAAACAGCATTTTCAAACGAGTTAATTTGACAACACTTAACCATCAGCTGGTTAAGGTCAATTCCCCGACCAAGCGGTATTTTATATACCGTACCCCAAGCCCGTATAGGGAAAATAAGTTAAATGTATTTACCTGAGCAAGTATAAACCAAATATAACGAGTGCAAGTAGCTTTTACTGGGCTCCTAGATCTGGAAATTAAGGTTTTAATAACCTATTAGAATCCTAACGGGTCTTAAGCTTAGACCGGTTAGTTTTATATAAAGATTACGGTTTTAAACGCACAATAAGGCGAAGACCGTTTAAGAATGTGGTTTTGACCCGACAAGCTTGCACACTTGTTTTATATGGGTAATATAATCACATTCTGAATTTTGAGACCAAAAAGATATGGTTTGACACGTTTCGGCTATAAGGGTCAAATTAACCACATAAGCCGATCCGAACGCGTATAATGCGTAACGAGTAACCATAGGAGTTAAATACAAGTTTCTGAAGTTATTATGCTTAAAATATGTTGTGATATCAGAATGATACCTTCCATTATGCCCCAAATGATTTTAAACCAAACTATGCCTCATAAGGGCATTTTGGTCATTTTCTAAGGTGTAAAAGAGTTAAATTAACGACCTGAGTTACAGGTCTGATTACATTAGTAAATATACTTAATTTACTAAGTTATAACAGTGGGGTATCAAAATTATGTGAAATTTATTATCTTTAACCTTACTATGCACCGTAGGGGCATTTTGGTAATTTCGCAAGTGCCTAAAAGGTCAAATCTGGAATTCTGAGTTCAAAACATTTGCCTACTGTTTAAAATATAAAAACTTGCTAATCACATCAGTAGGTTCAATCCCTTAGGCTTAATAAGGTTCTAATGCACACTTATGTGTTAAAAATGCCTAAAAAGGCGATTTGGAGCCATTTCCGGGTTTTCTGTAAAAAGCTGATATTTTTAATATTCCAGCAGGCTCAAAATAATATATTTATCATAATAAATCAGTAGAAATTGGTTTGAGGTCAAAAGGTTTTGTAAAACTCATTTTATGGCTAAAAAGGGCAAAACCGGCATAAACCGAATAAACCTTAGAACACTAAGTTATGCTCAGCCTAAAAATAAATAAAAATCTTCAAAATTCCCAAAATATTATTTTGTAACAGTGGGTAAAAAGTTGGGTATAAAAATTTGGGTTTTAATAGGCTATACGTAATTTACGCCATTTAATTAGTAAAGAAGCTCTTAATTACGCTATCGAGCATAACTCTTAATCTAGACCTCAAACTGACTTCAAATTTTGGGTGCAAGTTTATAAATTAGCAACTAAGGTGCCTACCCTTTTACATTTTCAAAAATCACGATTTAAGGTCAAATGGGCATAATGGTCAACATATAAGCAATTAACGGAAACATGCATGTGAATAGGATATCTATTGAACCGGGTTGTATAAACTCAGCGAGTTATACTAATATGAAAATAGGTTCAAAAAAAGCTCTAAGGCAATCCTAATCTTGGCTTAAACGGGTCAGAACTGAAAGTCAAAGCAGAAGTCAAACTTTGCGACTTTCGGTCCCCAAACCGAGCCTAAACTGAAAATTGTCGAGTTGAACATGTTGGAACATGTTCTTACATTAATTACCAAGTTATTTTAATGATCAAACAGATTGCATGTAACCTACATTGCTAATTATAAGTTAATTTGAAGTTAAGCGTTCTGTTGACTTTTTATAGTTAACTTTGACTCGACAATTTGCATGCTTAAAGTGGGAATCTGGAAATACCCTTTTAAGGGTTTGATGCCCACTTAATTACCTTCTTAAAGGTATCTTTAATTCGTGATTTGACAGAGCACATTATAAGTAATCACGAAGTCAAACCTTAATTACGATGGTTTGACTTTTAGCTAATTAACTAAGCTAAAAGTAATTAGAGGGGTTTAAGGTCACTTACAAGAGTCCTAAGAATGCTTAAGATGCCTAAGAAAATTTGTTGTAGTCCAGGAAAGCTCAAGAGATGTCTTGAACCAAAGTCCCAAGTTAGCAAGTGACAATGGTTACCATTCAAGTCCTTATATAGTGAGCCAAGAGGTCCAAGATTGTGACACACAAGTCTACAATGGTTGGGGGATCATCCCAGGTGTTCCTAGAGAGCTAAATACAGCCTAGCAAGCCCATGGTTTCGAAATTTTACGTTTTAAGTCGGTGCAACGGGCTGGACAGGCAGCTGTCCAAAAACTGCTGCCAGCGACGGTCTTACGGACCGTATGCTTAAGGCCTTGCGGTCCGTAAGAACCTCTTGCGGACCGTAAGCTAACATGGCTACGGTTCGTAACCGACCCTTGCTGAAACGCCCAGGTACCCTCCTTACGGACCGTAAGCTTGGGGCCTTGCGGTCCGTAAGAGGTGGTCAGAGGACAAAATTTTAAAACTTTTAAGTCTTGACCATGCAACTTTCAAATGTCGAAACATCAGACTTTTACTGAAATGTAGGGTCCACCATTGTCAGGTTTTGCATGCTTGCATGAATATTGATACCTTGGAATCTTATGGCAACTTTAATTTGACGGAAACATCAAGAATAAGTCCTTGGATTCTCATGTTAGTTGGCCAAGGTAATTAACTATTTTGATTCATTCTTATAAGACTTTTATTTAGCATTATTAGTAACAACATTCCTGCCAAATCTCGAGTTCACATAAAAATGGAACTTTATTTATTTGGAAACGACCGGTTATCATATAGATGATCTTCAAAAGATTTAAGGATCTTGGGATTTTATAAAAATTGGTCGCTCAGAGGTGTTTTAATAACATGCCGCCCTCGGGTCGTTCAGAGGTATTTTAAATAACATGACGCCCTATAAATCCTACCAAACCTCTTTTATTTAATCCGGCTTTTCTGACACGTCTGTCCCTCGCGACACGTGTCTTTATTTCAATGGACAGGAATTTCCGAGGTGTTACATGTACTCATATATAAACATGAACTTTCTCTCATGATTATTGGCTTTGCTATCAATTGTAGACGTTCAGCGATCGTCTTAACAAAAGTAATTCGTGTATGAACATAATCTACAAGAAGTTCAACACTTATTCCACCGATCATTTATAGCTAGGGAAATAAACTTATCGTCATTACTAATAAATACATTCAAACTGGAATATTGTCCTTGCTATCTTATTAGCTAAGCCATAAATTACACAAACATCAAATTGTGAATTTGATAACCATCTAAACGATGCGTCGATTTAAAACACTAAATAGTATCATGTTGGGATATGCATATCCCTTAATCACTTCCAAAATATTTAGGGATACACACCCTTAACTGGCATATAAATAATTTCCCTTAAGAGCAAACAATACATGCTATCAGTTAAAAGAATCTTCTAATTCTTCAATATGATCCATAAACTTGTGGTTTAAGACCATATATGTATCACTTGCACGAATGTAATACAAAATGTAAGATACGATACAACAATTAACTATCATTTCAAACTGTCACGTGAATGTTCATCCTCTCCGAATATTATCTTCATATAATTACTCTCATAATTTACCACTTATAGTGGTCAATCTCATTATGACTATTATTACAATTTTGATAGTCGATCTCTTTAACTTGGCTATCATAACATTCTAATATGGTCAATCTTATTATCAGCTTGGCTATCATAACACTTCTTATGACCGATCTCATTATTATTACGATTATCATTACAAATTTCTCAATTATGTACATGATCACGATATTTTCAATGATCGTTATATAATCATACTAAATTCAGGGAATGAAGTAGAACCATAACAAGTCTTATAGCTTTTCATTCTTCACTCGATCAGATGAGTTTAAAATCATTTCAAACTTATCATAGCTCTAATAATGATATTGCTAATTCATGAGCATATCTCATGTGTTATATATGGAAAATTTTTATCGAGTTTTTTCACATAAATAATCTTCTCTTCATATAACATCAATTAAGAAGTAATTACATGTCCGAGTCGTATAAGATTTATCGATCTAACATCTTACGACCTTTTATATATATATAATGAGATTCAATGGGTATGAGTATGACAAAACTGATGTCACATATAAGCATATTTATATTCTTTCATGATGAGAGAGTGAAAACAAACCACACCTTTGGTTTAGGTGTTCTATCCAATAATATCGATATAAATAAAAATTGCATATAGCAAGAAGGTATAATAACTTCAAAGTGTATAATTACATGACATTATAATACTACCACCATATAAAACGAGTTATCATATAACTTTATCAAATAAGATATATAGTGACATTCAGTGGGTATGAGTATGACAAAACTGATGTGTGAATTCGTTCCCTGGACCGAATTTCTAACCGTTGAATGCGTATCGACATGTGATATGTGCGGAGTCCAATCACGTACGTGGATGAGAACACGAGGATGTAATTAATGCTAATTTCTATTAAGACATTAACAGTACAAAACCACGAAATCATTTGGCCAGAGCTTCGCCACAAGAATTCCCAAAAGTTACAAATGAACTAAACAATACACCTATATATAGACTAGCATGTTCGAACTAGGATATGCATGGCTCCGTACGAAGGCACAACTGATGAACACTATTGGCTTCGTTCGAACTTGCCCTTCGAATCAAGACACACTATCTCAATAGACTTCATGCTCTTCTCTATTTAGTACCAGTCTTGTCTCATTTGCTTAAGCTATGTTATGTGATTGACGCAAGCGATAGACATATGCACCCACAGACTCCCCCTTGGATATTGCTACAGTCAATCTCGTATCTCGAAACAGTTGAACTTTATGTGAAAATTTAAGTGGATCAGTATACTGACAATCTTAGTGAATCGTTTAGAACTTAAAGTGTTAATAGCTCAATGGTGCTAGTGATTTGTCATAAACTAACATGATCCTCTGACACGAACTCAAACAAAAATATTATCTGTAAATATTTGTTTATTGTTTTTTGTTTCAGAAAAATACAAAAAAATTTTGTTTCTACTTTATTTTCGACAACTGATGTTTGAAGGCTGAGTTTCAAAATCTAAGTATGTTGATCATGTTTCTGAAAATAAACAAGTTTATTAATTTGAAATTTGAAGTTTTTTATAAAATTCAAAGAACAGTTTGTGAAATCTCCAAGGTCATTAATTTGGACTTGGATGATTATTTGATAAAAGTTTTGGATTCGTAAAATTGTCAAATTTTTAGAGTCATCTGATAGAGGGAGTGGCGTCCGGTAAAAATGGTTATAAAATATTGTTACATTTTCATTTAGAGCCAGGTTTCTGATTCTGAGTATGTGGGTTTTTGATTCAGGTCATCGATTATGGAAAACCTAAAATGTTTTCACTATTAAATATAAATTTCAGATTTCTGTGAATAAACGATGTCTTGTGCTACTTGTGAATTCGTTCCCTGGACCGAATTTCTAACCGATGAATGCGTACCGACACGTGATATGTGCGGAATCCAATTACGTGCGTGGATGAGAACACGAGGATGTAATTAATGTTGATTTCTATTAAGATTTTAACAGTGCAAAACCACGAAATCAGTTAGACAGAGCTTCGCATCAAGAATGCCCAAAAGTTACAAATGAACTAAACAAGACACCTGTATATAGACTAGCTGGTTCGAACTTGGATATGCATGGCTTCCTACGAAGCCATCAGCCTTCGTACGAAGGCACAACAGATGAACACTATTGGCTTCGTTCGAACTTACCCTTCGAACCAAGACACACTATCTCAATAGACTTGTTGGGATTGAACCCTACCAAAGGAACAGATAATAAAAGCCAAAACTGGATCACAACAGTAGATTCAAAATAAGCAGATGTTTGGTTGCAAGTCTCTCCCCTTGAAAGTGGTTTCAACATCTGCTGACCTCCTATCCGCTGATCATGCAATCTGCTGACCTACAACTACTAACCAAGACAAAGTCTGATAGAAGAACTAAAGCTCTGCTGCTCAATCTACTGCCTTGGATCAAGCACTACTGATCATAACAACATCTGCTGGGCTCACAGTAGTGGAAGGATGCAGCAGCAGTTTATATTTGGTTTATGCATTGTAATGTAATATCAGTAGTTAGCATAAGCAGTATTTGTATAGATCAGTTGTTAGAGTTTGTTATGAGGTTAGATGTCACTTTCATGGTGACGTCAGCTTAGATACTCAGAGGTTTGCAAGTGCCTATAAATAGAACAGTACTCTGTACTGTTCTGTTGAGCTCATTCACCATCTTCTTTCTGCACGAACAAACACTGAGCTCAGGCTGAGGGGGAGTTTGCATATCATACACACATTATAATCAGAGTTTAAAAATAAATTTAATCATTTGATTCAGTGTTAGAAAATGTATGATTGATAGCATTTCTTCTGTTTGATTGTGAAAAGTTTGGTTCCATTAAATTCCGCTGCACTACTCTTTCATTTGTCCATCTAAATTCAAACACAAATCACAATCAATCCAAACTCAGATCCTAACAATTGGTATCAGAGCTAGGACAGTCAAACGTGATCTAACAATCATTTTGACGTAAATAGTTCAGCTCGAAATTGTTGATACTGATTGTTTGTTCGTTGTTTTGAAAAACAGAGTAAGGTTTAATCACTGATAAAGTTGATTAATCAGTACCTGTAAAACAACCGGAAAGATGTCGCAATCTCAAGATGATAAAAATAACATTGGCTCTTTGTTTAAACCACCTATGCTGAAAAGAAATGAGTACAACATCTGGGAGCGAAGGATGCGTCACATCCTCGCTCAACAAAACACTGGATGTTGGAGGTCTGTCATTTTCGGTCCTCATGTTCCTATGGTGCCAAGCGCAGAGGATGCCAAAAAATCCGTTCCTAAACCATCTGAAAATTACACTGAATTAGATTTTCAGAAGTTTGAACTGGATGCCAAAGCGTCTACCATCATAGCCTCTGCACTCCCCAACGAAATCTGTGCTGGACTGTTACATTGTGACAATGCAAAAGAATTGTGGGATGCATTGAAGGAACAGTTCGGAGGAACAGAGGAGGTTATCGAAAACAATAGGGAAATTCTGAATCAGCAGTATGAAACGTTTTGTCACATCAAAGGGGAATCACTAACCCAACAATTTGAACGTTTCAGCTGTCTCATCAGTGAACTAAGGCTTGTTAAGGTTACATTTCCAAATGCAACCCAAAATAGCAGGTTCCTCAGATCACTGCCAGAAAAATGGGAAACAATCGTTTTTGTCACCAGGAATTCAGCTGAATTCAAAGATCTGACCCTGACCCAACTCCATGGTAGACTCCTGACCTACGAAAGGGAGTTGAACCAAAAAAAGGAGGTTGCAAGAGTCTGGTAAAGTTGCTGATGATTATTCATTCGGCAGCACAGCTCTGTTTGGTCAGGAAGAATCTGGTAGTAGTAGTAAGGATCAGAGTTATGATCATTTTATTGACAAAACAGCTGGGGGAAACTTCGTCAACTCTGATTCTCACTCTACAAATTATGCTTTCACAGCAAATACTGAGAACCAGATGTCAGATAATTTGTGTTTTGAGCTGAATGATTTGCAACATTTTGATCCCACTGACTTAGAGGAGATGGACATATTGCATCAGTTGGCCTTGCTTAGTGTAAGAACAAGCAAGTTCTATAAAAGAACAGGGAGAAAATTTCCAGGGCTTCATGGAAATTTAAGGGTGGGGTTGGATAAATCTAAAATCAAGTGTTACAAGTGTAGTAGACTAGGTCACTTTGCTAGAGAATGTAGGAGTCAAACTACTGGCCCCATAATAACTCACCCTAGCACAAATCCTAGACCACAACAACAAAACACTGTGCACTATACCCAATATGCCCCTGCAGCACATGTTAACACTGCTCATTATGCTGCAACCCCTGTGCCGGTGCATTATGTTCAAACCACTGTTCCACAAATTCAGTATGTTCAAGCCCCTGTCCCTCAGGCACAAGTGCAACCTGCTGCACCTCAAACAACTGCTCCAACTGTGACACAACCAGATCAGCAAAGCTTTTTCACACAAGGCTTTGTTGATTGGAGCAGCATGCCTGAGGAGCATAGTGATGAAAATTTTGCTCTATATGCTTCTAATGATGCTTGTAATGATGAATTTTTTTTTGATGGCATTAGAGTCAATATCAGAAGGGGATGAAGCTGAAGGTGAACAGCTAAGTGCTGAAACAGTGGATGAAGTTGCTGAAGCAGTGGTTACTGCAGTTGCTGGTGAACTACTGTTGGATGAAAATTCAGAAATCCTGATTAAACCACTGACCGACCCCAGGTCCAAAGAAGACAAAGAGTAAGAAGAACCAAAGGAAGCTGGTGATGAAGAAGAGAGAGCTGATGAAGAAGATAATCATCGATGTGATTGTGCCATGATGGCTGCTGCTAAGGTATCACCTCAAGTTCTTGAAAAACTGTGTTCAGACAACTGTATTATTGCATTTGCTAACATTAAAGAGGTGAATGAAAACCTTAGAGATAAAATCTTGTCTGATGAAGTCAAATTTGAAAAGTCATTGAAAGAACTGAAAAACAAATTGACTGAAAAAGATAAAGAGATCAGCAGTTTGAAAGAAGAACAAAGCATAACCAAAACTCAACTCCAAACTATGGTAGAAAAATACCAAGTTTGCAAAAAGGAGTTAGAGTCTACCCAGATCACCTGTGAAAGGTGGGTGGAGTCTTGCAAAGGGTATGAGGTTATGCTTGAGAAACAGCTTAAAAGCAATGTCAAGTTTGGTATAGGTCATAGAAAATATGATGACATTGCAAGCACTGCTGCAATGCAAGCTGTTTCTTCTGAAATCATACCAACCAACAAAAATGGCCAAGAGGTTAAAATAACCGACAAACTTGGTAACAAAATTACCCTGGAAAGATCTGTGGGATCCTCAACTTTTGAGGAAATTGAGAAATACCAATTTAAACCCACATGGCCTGATGAGTGTGATATCCTTGAAAATTTCAAACCAATGGATTTCACAACCACTGATGGTGTCAAAGCTCCAAAAGCAAGAGTCATTCATATCAAAGATATCCCAACAAAGGTTCAAAACTCTGTTGCAAAGGAATCTGAGAAAAGGAAGAAAAGATAAAAGATCAAAAACTTGTTTTGTGAATTCTGTGAAAAGAAGAATCATCTAACAAAAGATTGTTTTCATCTAAAAGCATATGATATAAACAAAACAAGCAACATTTCACTTGCTGCCAGCTGCACCATCTATGGTAAAAATAACCACAAAACTAAGGAATGTGTGTATCTCAAAAACTTTGATGAAAAGAAGAAAGAGTACACTGCAAAAACATCCTTAAGTTCATCAGCATCATCTGTTAAGTTCACCAAGAAACAACCACTGTTCATCCTTGTCCAAACTGTTGTCACAAAACAGTTGAACCAAACATCTGTTCAAAGGGATGTACAGGTGACAGATGCACCTCCAGCCAATCAATTCAGAAAAGGGAAGGAAAAAGCATCATACCAAAGGATTTCACACGTTTATGAGACTTACAAAAAGCCCTCTAAACCAAAAGTGAACAGGCATCCTTTTGGTTATCAACAGATGATAGGTCAAGACCCACAACAGTGGTTAGAGAAATACATTCCCAAAAATGTACAAACCCCTGAGCTAACCACTGTCCATGCATATGCCTCCATCCCAGACACTGTTGAGACCCCATCCAAAGCCCTGTTGGCTTTGGAAACCTTTTTGAACTAATCCTTTACTTCATGTCCAGGGAGCTTCTGCATGCTTAGATAGTCTTTGGTATGTAGATAGTGGAGGCTCCAGGCACATGACAGGATGTAAAGCCCTTCTTCAAGATTTCAAAATCCATGGAGGGGGTGATATATCCTTTGGTAATAATAGTAAGGGAAAGGTTCTGGGGTCTGGTACTGTCAAGTCTGGAAATGTAAAATTTGAAAATATCAATCTTATTGATAATCTGAAATTCAACCTCCTGAGTGTCTCAAATGAGTGATAAAGGGTTTGGATCATTCTTCACAAAGGATTGTTGTAGGATTGTCGGACCAGAAATGGTTAGTAAGATTGAAGCAATAATCAAGAAAGGCTCAACAAAACTTGTTGCTCAAAGAAGTGGCAATGTTTATGTTGTTGACATGTCAAGAGAGTGTCCTAGAGCTGATGCTTGTCTATTCTCAGCTGCCTCTAACAAAGAGACAGAGCTATGGCACAAAAGACTGGGACACACAAATCTTAAAACAATCAATGAAATTTCAAAAAATGGCTTAGTAAGAGGCTTGCCACAAAAAATGTTTTCATGTCCTGAACACTGTGTTTCCTGTTTAAAAGGAAAACAGCACAAGAGCTTTTTTAAGTCCATTGAAGAGTCCAAAACAACCCAGTGCTTGCAGATGCTGCACATGGATTTGTTTGGCCCAGTGCAAGTCATGAGTCTCAAAAAGAAAAGATATTGTTTGGTTATTGTTGATGACTTCTCTAGGTTTACATGGACCTTCTTTTTACACTCTGAAGATGAGACTGCAGGCATTTTGCAAGACTTTGTGATACAGGTTGAAAAGCAATTTGACCTTCCAGTAAAAGTCTTCAGGAGTGACAATGGCACAGAATTCAAAAATAAGGAGTTGGATGCCTTCTGTGTGAAGAAAGAGATTGTAAGGCAGTACAGCATCCCTAGAACACCAGAGCAAAATGGAGTTGTTGAAAGAAAAAACAGAACATTGATTGAGGCTGCCAGAACCATGCTTGCAGATTCAGGTTTGCCATTAACTTTTTGGGCAGAGGCAGAAAACACTGCTTGCTATGTCCAAAACAGAGTGTTAAGCAACTCCAGGCACAAAAAGACTGCTTATGAAATTCTGTATAAAATAAAGCCATTAATCTCATATTTCAAAGTTTTTGGTTGCCCATGCTTCATTTTGAACTTAAAAGATTCTATATCAAAATTTGCAGCCAAAATCGATATGGGATATCACTTGGGATACTCATCCACTGCTAAGGCCTACAAAGTGTTTAATACACGGACCAAAGCAGTGGAAGAGACTTTGAATGTAAAGTTCAATGAACTTTCATCACTGAAAATCCCTACAAATCCTGCAGAATTGTTTGATCTTGAAAAATTCACCTTTGAAAATACTGCTGTCAAGACTAACACTGCAGGTCCATCAGAGGATTCATCACCAGACTATGGATATGAAATCATCATTCCTCAAAAGTCTGCCTCAAGAGGGGGAGCATCAGTTGTTCAAAACAGTTGTCAAAGCTCAACCACTGCTACCTCAACAGTTGTTGACCAAAGTAGCCCCTTAACCACTGCTTCCACTTCATCAAACATTGCTGACAAAAGTCCTCAAACAGTGGATCAAAGTCAGCAGATGTTCACACCTTTACCTCCAATGCCTCCACCTTTTGAAGCCACTGCTGGGTCATTAAAGTCACCAGCAGTGGTTAGCTCAGATGATACACATCTGCAGCCTTCACCACAAAATGCCATCATTCCCTACCAAGGAGAGCTAATCTTCTTGAAATCTCATCCACCAGATCAAATCATTGGCAACATCAATAAAGGGGTGCTCACAAGAAAGCAGTCCCAAAACATTTGTCTTTTTGTTGTCTTTCTATCACTCCATCAGCCAGTCAAGTACCAAGAGGCACTAAAAGACAACAGCTGGGTAGAGGCCATGCAAGAAGAACTCCAACAATTCAGAAGACAACAAGTATGAGAGCTTGTACCACTGCCAGAGAATGTAAGTCCTATTGGCAAAAAGTGGGTCTTCAAAAACAAAACTGATGAAAGGGGTATTGTTGTCAAGAACAAAGCCAGGCTTGTGGTTCAAGGCTACAGACAAGAAGAGGGAATTGATTATGATGAAACCTTTGCTCCTGTTGCAAGACTTGAAGCAATCAGACTCTTTCTGGCCTTTGCTGTCAACCACAATATCAAGGTGTATCAAATGGATATAAAATGTGCATTCCTCTATGGTAAGATTCAAGAAGAGGTATATGTCTGTCAACCTCCAGGTTTTGAGGATCCATTTTATCCAGATCATGTCAACAAGCTAAACAAAGCTTTGTATGGCTTGAAACAAGCACCCAGAGCCTGGTATGAAACTCTCTCCACCTTTTTACTCTCCATTGGTTTCACCAGAGGCAGGAT
The DNA here is from genome assembly GCF_002127325.2 of Helianthus annuus. NCBI lineage: Eukaryota > Viridiplantae > Streptophyta > Magnoliopsida > Asterales > Asteraceae > Helianthus > Helianthus annuus. Next base: position 57,813,589 of record NC_035442.2, on the reverse strand, counting down.
TGATAAAACACTAATTTTAAAATGGAGAGGAAAGGATTTGATGATTGTCCAGATTTATGTGGATGACATCATTTTTGGAAGCACATGTAATAAAGTGTGTGAAGAGTTCAGACAACTCATGACAGCTGAGTTTGAAATGAGTGCAATGGGTGAACTTCAGTGCTTTCTTGGTCTCCAAGTAAGGCAGCTGCAAAATGGAACTTTCATCCATCAAGGCAAATATGCCGAAGAGCTCTTAAAGAAATTTGATATGGATGATTGTAAGCCATGTAGTACACCCATTGCAACCAACAAATTGGTCATGTCTGAAGACAAGGATGATTTGGTTGATCAGACCTTATATAGAAGCATGATTGGGTCTTTATTGTACCTAACTGCATCTAGACCAGATATCATATTTGCAACATGTGTCTGTGCAAGATCCCAATCAGCCCCTAGAAAGTCAAACCTTATTGCTGTAAAAAGGATATTCAGATACCTCAAAGGTGCTCCCACACTTGGTATCTGGTATCCAGCTGATGGTAAAATTGAGCTTTCAGGTTTTTCATATAGTGACTTTGCTGGATGTGATAAAACAAGGAAGTCCACTTCAGGAGGATGCCAATTCCCAGGCAATTGCTTAGTGTCTTGGCAAAGCAAAAAGCAAGCAGCTGTTTCCACATCCACTGCTGAGGCCGAATACATAGCTGCTGCAAGCTGTACAGCCCAACTGCTCTGGCTTCAGAATCAGTTACTGGATTTTGGTATCACTGCCTTGAAGACACCACTCATGTTGGACTGCCAGGCAGCAGAAAATATCATCAAAAATCCAGTTTCCCATTCAACCACCAAACATATCGACATCAGACATCACTTAATGAGGGATTGCTATGAAAAAGGTTTGATTTCTCTGCATCATGTTCCAACTAAAGATCAGCTGGCAGATGTGCTAACCAAAGCATTAGACACATCTACCTTTGAAAGCTTGATCTCTAGGATTGGTATGCTCAACATGGAATAACAGGCAAAATCCTGTTTTTCTATGAATAAAAGCATCAAAATGTTTTCAGAAAATCAAAAATCCATCCTTAAAAATAGCTAAAAATGAATTTTTCATTAAAATCCTAAAAGTCTGCCATATCCACTGATTGGGTTCAAAAGTCTGTGCTACTACAAAAGTCTGTCCACTGCTGCAAGTCATCCCCTGTTCTCATTTCTCTTGATAACCACTGATGATCATAATCAGTGTTGCATCCACTGCTGAGCTATCTACTGATAGTGAAAAGCATCCACTGTCCTCCATTCCCATTGTAACTACTGCTTTCACCAGTTGTTTTCACAAAAAAGTAGTGTTCAAAAGTACCGTCCTTCACTTCACCAGGGGATAGCATGCGGACAGTACTTAGTGGTCAGACCTTTTGTAACTGATGCCACGTCAGCATTCACTCTTCCTCTATAAAACCCCCTTTCTACACCCAAACAAGGTTTCACTGTCGAATTGAATTCTCAAAAATTCTCTTCTCAAAGCAGTTTTCATCACATTTCTTCAAATCACTCCACAATCTCATCTTCGATCCTCATCTTCAAAATGACAAAATCGAAATCTTCCGCTTCAAAAGGTGCCTCTCAAAAGGCTACCTCCACCGACATCCCACACAAACCATCTCACAATCTACTGGGTCTTCTCACAAAACCTGGCAATATCGATACATTCGATTCCATCCTCGATATTATCAACGCTTCAAAGTACAAAACTTTGTTGACCGCTGATGCACCAATTTACCTGCAAACTCAGAGAGAGTTTTGGAAAATTGCATCCTTGAAAAACAAGGAAAAGATGTCATAGCCATTAACTCTTCTCTGCAGAAGAAAGCAGTCCGAATAACACCGTAATCCATATCTGAAGTCTTTCAACTCGATGATTTTCAAGGTAAAGAGTCTTTCCCTAAAAACGAGTTAAAAATTGACTTCATTGAGAGAGGGTATGCAGACACAATGATGAAGAGGGATACCTTAGAAAAAGGTTTCTTCCCTTCTGCAACCAGATTTTTATTTCATACCCTTCTCATGTGTGTTTCAAACAAAACCACCTCTTTTAATGAAATACCAATGAAAATTCAAAACTTGGGGTATGCTATTTTACAAGGCGAAAATCTTAACTACTCCAAGGCAATTTTCAATGATTTGGTTAAAAATGTTGAAACAAAATCATTCTTGCTGTTCCCAAGATTTTTAAGTTATTATTTTGAGAAAAAGTTCAGTCAGGATGATATTGCGGTAATAAACCAAGGTGACTCTTTTCAAATGAACAGCTTAACTGCTGAAACTTTTTCAAGAATGTCAACACCTTGTAAAACACGAGCAGAGGTGCCTGAGCAGATTTTAGCAGCAAACACTGCTCCTCAGGTATCTGCTGCTGAGCCCACTGCTCAAGGTGATCATGGCAGTCAAACAACTGTCTTGAAACCCACACCTAAAATCACCAAACAGCCACAGAAAAAGAAAAATCAAAAACCCACCAAACCCATCAAAAAGGCAACTCTGGAGGATGAGATACCAGAGCAACTGCCTGTGATTGCACAAAAATCACAACAAACCACTGCTGCTACTTCCTCACAGCAGTTGGTAGAAATATCTCCACCCATACCTGAAACTCCTCCTGTCTCTTCACAAAAAGAACAGGATGTACAAACAGGGTCACCACATCATGAGGCTCTGGAAGCACTCGTTTCCATCCTCCACAGCCCAATACCCGGGGCAATTCCGCTTTCTAAGCCTACCCTCACATCCCCATTTCCACCAAACACCAAACTACTGTTGGATGCAATTGATTTGAACCTAGCACAAACCAGTCCTTCTCAATCACCTGTTTATGAGAAAATACCTCAACAAGAGACTGGGCTTGATGTATCAATCTTTGCAAACCCACCAACACAACCTGAGGAGGTTACACCCCTTGAGTTACAAGTAACTCTTGGTGGTATTCCAAGTGAAGCAGCCACTACGAGTGTTGAACCTACAGGTTTACACTTGGATAGTGGTTACATCAATAAGACTTCCTTGGAGGCAATTCCTTCTACAACACCTCTGTTATCTGCCAGTGAGTTTTTACTAACCACTGGTAACATCAAAAAATTATCAAGTGTTGAAGGAAGAAAACCCCAGTACCAAGAAAAAGGGACATCAGTTGTTGATGTTTGGAGTACACTCCCTACCTCAACTTCTGATAAAACCACTGCTAGTGGGAAATCAGATGATCCCATTAAATTGGGTGATGGTTTAAAGTACCAAGAATTGACGGCACGTGTTGAAAAATTGGATACATCTGTTGCAGAAATTAAAGAAATGCTGCAACAGTTGTTAACAATTCAAAAGGTACCATCCACTGCTGTTCCATCTCAAACACCTGCTCCACCACCAGCAGATGTTACAAATGAGCTCTGGAACCTCTTTCAACCTTTTCTCCATCAACAATTTCAATTGGCCGAGCAACAACATGAAAAACATGTTCAAGAGCTCAAAAAGGCAATGGTGTCTAAGTTTCGGGATACAAATAATGACATCAAGGCTCTTAAGGCCCAATTGCTAACAACCACTGGCACTGCTCCTCCGACTGTACTTTATATTGATGACCTCCCTGCAGATAATGCCAAAAAGGGGGAGAAAATTAAGGAGTGGGTAAAGAAGGTGATTGATAATGGGCTGTATCTTGATGATGCTGTCATAAGTGTAAAAAGGGATAGAATGTCAAAGGCCTTGTCAAGGTGGAATGAGGAGAAGAAAGCTTTCATGAAGCTGAATGCGCAGGGTTGTTCTGGTGAAAAGGATGATCAAAATCCGATTCCAAAAGGAAAGCTTACTAGAAAAGTAAGGAAACCCAAATCCACACCATCCAGCCTTTCAAAGCACTCTCCAAAAACACTGTCCAAAAGCCACCTACATCAAACCACCACCACTGCCTTACCATCACCATCTGTCCCTGCCCTAAAGTAGAAGACAGCAGATGACAAAACATCTGCTGTAATGACAACAGTGGTTGAAACACCAGTTGTTTCAACAGCTGTTAGTCAAACACAAACCACTGATCCACCTAAAACATCATCTGCCCTTCCTAAAATAAAAAGGAAAAGGGTTGTCATATCAGATGATGATTCTCCATCTCCACCACCAAAAGCTTAAAAATCCCAAGCACTTGTCACAGTTTCAAAACCCATTCCTCTCTCTTCAGCTCAACTATACAAACCCTTACCTCCTGCAGGTGTTCAATTTCCTCTTGAACTTGTAACAGTCAGAGAAGAGATTAAGTCCTTCTACTATGAGGATGACCCTGCCAAAAGGAGTTTGCCATCGATTGAAGGATATCCCAGGCTAACCAATATTGAAGAATACTTAAAAATCAAGGCCAAGCAAGCAGAGGATATCTCAATCAAAAACAAACAAGGGAAATCTGATAGAGAGTATCAACAAAACTATCAGTTTCTACTTACACAGGTCAAAGCTTTGGAACAGTTTGCAAAGAATGTATGTCAGCAAATCTCAGAAAAGGCAGATGAGTCCTTGAGAAAAGACTACATTGAAAACATCATGACCTACAAGACATACAAGGGGGAGAAGCACATGTTCAGAAACTGGACTATTCCTGAGCTTGAAAAGGAAGTAGCCAGGATTCATGAAATGATCAAAAATAAAGTCAAGCAGACTCCCACAGAAAAATTCAAAAGGGTTGAAGCTGATAAAGCTTTAGAGCTGAAGAGAATGAAAGAAGAGCTGATAATTGCTGAATATGGGTCAAAGAACTCTATGTCTAAGTGGGGAGAAGCGAGGGTCAGGGCCACCTACAAGAGTTTGGAAGAGCTAAGGAAGAAAGATCCAAAAGCTCCACAAAAGCCTGACTACTCCATAGCAGAGGTTTCAAAAGGATCATCAAAGCCACATCTCAAAAGAACCACTGCTCCTGCTGGTACTGCCATCTACAAAAGAAGGAGACAAAGCCAGTTAGGTTCTGAAACAGTTCAAGAAATTCTTACTGGAAAAGCCATTGTGCAAATGGGCGCATTGGTAATGTTGAAAGAAGAATTTGAACTGGAAAAACCTGCACATACTGCTCAGTCAGTTATGAATAGGCCAGCCTCACCAAACTCCTCAACAAATAAAAATCTCCCAAGAAACCCATCTCGCCTAAAAATACAAGAGTGGAAAACTGACAAACAGAACCATGTATTGACTATGGTCAGGGCAGATGGCGAAGTGAAGAAATTTACAAGGGAACAAGCTCTTAGCCTAAGACTTGAAGATTTGCAGGATCTCCTTGATCTTCCACTTAGCAGGGATGAAGATGATACAGATGCCTTAACCTTCGAACTACAATTCAAAGGGAAAATAAGGGAACTGTTGTTGAGGCAATAAAAATCTACAATAATGGAGAGTTTTGGCATTATCTGTTCCAGGGGAGATTGTTGGGATTGAACCCTATCAAAGGAACAGATAATAAAAGCCAAAACTGGATCATAACAGTAGATTCAAAATAAGCAGATGTTTGGTTGCAAGTCTCTCCCCTTGAAAGTGGTTTCAACATCTGCTGACCTCCTATCCGCTGATCATGCAATCTGCTGACCTACAACTACTGACCAAGACAAAGTCTGATAGAAGAACTAAAGCTCTGCTGCTCAATCTACTGCCTTGGATCAAGCACTGTTGATCATAACAACATCTGTTGGGCTCACAGCAGTGGAAGGATGCAGCAGCAGTTTATATTTGGTTTATGCATTGTAATATAATATGAGTAGTTAGCATAAGCAGTATTTGTATAGATCAGTTGTTAGAGTTTGTTAGGAGGTTAGATGTCACTTTCATGGTGACGTCAGCTTAGATGCTCAGAGGTTTGCAAGTGCCTATAAATAGAACAGTACTATGTACTGTTCTGTTGAGCTCATTCACCATCTTCTTTCTGCATGAACAAACACTGAGCTCAGGCTGAGGGGGAGTTTGCATATCATACACACATTGTAATCAGAGTTTAAAAATAAATTTAATCATTTGATTCAGTGTTAGAAAATGTATGATTGATAGCATTTCTTCTGTTTGATTGTGAAAAGTTTGGTTCCATTAAATTCCACTGCACTACTCTTTCATCTGTCCATCTAAATTCAAACACAAATCACAATCAATCCAAACTCAGATCCTAACAAGACTTCATGCTCTTCTCTGTTTAGTACCAGTCTTGTATCATTTGCTTAAGCTACGTTATGTGATTGATGCAAGCGATAGACATATGCACCCACATGATGTTGTATATAAGCATATTTATATTCTTTCATGATGAGAGAGTGATAACAAACCACATCTTTGGTTTAGGTGTTTTATCCAATAATATCGATATAAATAAAAATTGCATATAGCAAGAAGGTATAATAAATTCAAAGTGTATAAATACATGACATTATAATACTATCACCATATAAAACGAGTTATCATATAACTTTATCAAATAAGATATCTTTTTATCAGTGGCAAGCAAATTTATGTATTAACTTATCATGGTATAATTACTAGCAATAACATCTTATATATATATATATATATATATATATATATATATATATATATATATATTTCACTCAACTTTGAACATAAACAAATATCTCAATCAACACCCTATGATATTTTTAATGTTGAAAAGATGTAATATAATGTCATATAACGCATCAAAACTGTCTTGTATTGCAAATAACTATACTACAAGTATTTATAGCATATTCAGAAAAGTATACTAATAAACATTACATCTTATTGCACATTCTAAGCCACGATGTAAGTGAAAAGATTAAACAAATATTTGTAATTTCTCAAAAATTTTAATGCTTCAATCATGACCGTAAATAATAGCATTACCACAAATGATTAATATAAATTAATTGTCACATAGTTTGATAATCATACAAAAAGAATAATAATTTAAATGTTAAGAGAGTATAATTCAGGAAAAAGATCATAACAAATTTGAATTGTGCTAATAGAATTATAATAAACACAAAAATAAGTTAACCCCACCGCTAGTTTCGTCGGTGATTTTTTCAAACAATTCGCGGGGTGATTTTTCCAAACAATTTGCACAAGCATTCCGTCGGTGATTATCCGGTTGACTAATTTGTTTAATGCACAAAACAGATCGGCTTTTCCCATATATTTCCCAAGCAATTAATTTCAAGAACCAGAATCAAGTTCACATAAACAAGATTAACTATCATGTATTGATATCGAGGTTGCCTTTATCAACTCGAAAAGTATAGCAAGACATCAGTGTTGGGTTAGTTGTGCCTCTTTCGCATGTGCTTATAAACCATTGTCATAAAACAATTATTTAATATATTTATATTCTATACAAAATCATCGAATCTTGATTAAAAGAAATCATATTTTGTATATGAGATTTACAAGTTCTTAAAAGTGATCATACTCTCCGATGAAGCAAAATGTTATTTGTTTACCTTTTTTATGCCATAGGAGTAATATGTATGGCAAACGCAGCAAAACAGTGGTAAATATATCACCAACCATATTATAATTTTGTTAACTATTATATATACTATTAATATTAAACTATTAGTAAACACTAATTCGCTATTTACCGTATATTAAATAAATACCTGGCACAGAATTGATAACCGTATTTCTTAGCCTCCTCACTAGCTTTGATATGACACAATACCCAATATAACTTATATGGACATTACCGAATTACCCTGTAATAATGCGATCCAACTCTAAAAAGCAACTCATGCTGATAACGTGTTGTGAAACTTGCCTAATAGCAAAACAATAGATTACATCTGATCTCGCTTGAAACAAGAAGATTACATCTGATCTCGCTTGAAAGGATATTTATAGGCATGTGATTCCGCTTGAACATGCTTCAAGCGGAATTACATCTTCAAGCGAAATTACTTGAAACGGAATAAACAACATGATTCCGCTTGAAATAATTCAGCTGATTTCGCTTGAAATGACTCCGTGTCATTTCAAGCAGAATTACCTATAAACCCATTTCTTGTTTTACTTGCACTGATCTATCAGTTCTAACCTAAGACTCGAACGAAGATGAAGTCGACAGACAACCGCACCAACCGAATGTAGGATCGTGAAACGACCTTAATGAGTCGATCAGAAGAGGTCTTAGACTGAATCAGCGGCGAAATTCATTGATTCAGTCTTTGTTTAGCTTGTATAACACTAGAATCACTATTAACTGTCTCTTGTATTAATTAGAACACGTTTACAGACTTGGAGACACTTCGACAGCACTTCGGCGTTGGAAACAAGAAGATTACATCTGATCTCGCTTGAAAGGATATTTATAGGCATGTGATTCCGCTTGAACATGCTTCAAGCGGAATTACATCTTCAAGCGAAATTACTTGAAACGGAATAAACAACATGATTCCGCTTGAAATAATTCAGCTGATTTCGCTTGAAATGACTCTGTGTCATTTCAAGCGGAATTACCTATAAACCATTTCTCGTTTTACGTGCATTGATCTATCAGTTCTAACCTAAGACTCGAACGAAGATGGAGTCGACAGGCAACTGCACCAACAGACTCCCCCTTGAATGTTGACGGAATCTTCAGTGAGAGTCTTCAACATGACGACTCTTCAATCTTGATCGGTCTTCTTTCTTTCTTAGCATGTTCCAGGATCTTCTCTTTGGCTCTAACCTCGTCAGACTCCCCCTTTCATCATGCTGGGATCGCTGTCTGGAATTAGCTGTCACCTTGAGATCAATCCCTGGCCTTATCTCTATTCAGCTCATCATCTGCACACATTCTCTCACAAATACATAAGTTTTTACACTAGTTACCTCAAGTTCAAATTAATGACCTTGATTAACTAATCAACCTTTCTTTCTCAAAATAAATTTCTTCATTTAAGCATACACTCCCAACCCTGTTCATCATATTCAGCACTTAGAATTTTGAAAATTAGCTCTTCAACATCAGTTGTCGAAAAACTTTTTGGATTTTTTCAAAATTTTATGCTAAAACACACTAAAATCTTTTTGGATTTTTGAATATAACAGAAATGAAATACAATAAAGAAATATTTATAGACACTATTTTTGCGAGTTTGTGTAAGAGGATCATATCAGTTTATATGACCAATCACTAGCACCGTTAAGATTTAAACATTTTTAGTTCTAAACAATTCACATAGATTGACGATATTGCTGTCCACTTAAACTCAATCTAAAACTTTCGAAAAGCTTACTGATACGTTAAGGTATATTAATCATGCACTAAGTTCTTATGGTCCCCACGATCTCAGCATATCCCCTCATCATGCAATATACTGACTCAAGTAATGCTTTTAAACTTTTATCAACTGTGATTTATGCGAAAACAACGCAGAAAGTTTAAACATTAACAATCAGGTCGATACTTCCGTATACGCAGAGAAAGTCCAATGTTTAAACAAAATAAGAAAATAAAAACAAGTTGAAATTGTTTAGGCTTTAACCACTAGTTCGATAATTCCGTATATGCAGAGGTGATCCAAAGCTTAAACGAAACACCAAAGAAAATAAAGCAGAACATTTAGGCACTAACATCCAGGTCGATACTCACGTATACACAGAGGATGTCCAATGCTTAAACAAAATAAAGAAATAAGACAAGTTTAAATCCTTGCAAAATAAAATGCACAATCACAGTGTCATTTTCAGCAAAGTTGTGAAAGCTCACAAACATAACCAGTTTTTATGCTTTTTGGCATTCAGCGATTACTGAGCAGGCATACAATCAAGAAGGACAAAACTAAGTACTATGCTTTCAACCATGTTTCCCACTAGAACTAGGCTTTCATTTATGTTTGTATCGTTATCGCAAATCTACTAGTCTAGCTGAGCCTACCGTCACATCTTTAGTGAGACCGTTTATTACTTTTAGCATTACCTTTCTTTAGCATGCTGTGATAGTCCACTGATTTACTATCATTTCCTGTTGTATCAACAAAACTCATTTTTATATTTTTCAATGTTTTTGGAATTTTCAAATTTTCTAATTTTTTAAAAATTTTACCCCCCCTAAAATCAAAATATGTCTCAATTTTGATTTTCGGGGAAAATTTGAAACAACCTGTACAAACTTGACAACTTGATCAGAATCGCTTCAATTCTCCATTCACTGGGCGTAAACAATCAGAACTCCCCCTTACAACAAACTATTTTTCCATTATGATTTCAAAACACTTAAGTTTGTTTTAATCAAAATGGTTTTTCCGGAAAAATTAGTTTGTCTAAAATCACTTGTAGGTTCGGGGATCATCACCTTGTTTCTTTTAACCACATGTAGATTTATTATTTTTCCGGTTTTAAACCTCAACACAACTTGTAGAAAATCAAGTACAATTTAATGTCCTTAATTAACCACTTGTCGATCGAAATATCACCGGGGTAAATTTCTCAAGAAATATGCCGATTCATGTTCCACGCTTACCAACCTGGGAACTCCGGCAAGTCAGGTTTTTCATTTAAACAGATTCACCCAAGCCTGACGGTCCTTGGGTGATTTTGAATTCTTATTCAACAATGGTGGAAAATTTGCATCATCCATTGTTAAACCAGAATTCTCAATTTTTACCTCAACAAATGGCTCTTCTAGTTTTGATGACCAGATTAATCACCTGAACATGGCTCCTTTGACTTTAACAAGTCAAGATCATTGCCAACAACTGGCTCCTTTGTTTCCGGGGAAACAAATTCATCACCAGTTTTCATTGGAATCCAATGCTTTCTGGATTTAGGTATTCCATACTTATTAACCTGTGATATGAATGATCTTTCACAGTTTCTTTTATACTCGAAAACCTTGATAAAGATTTTATCTGAAAAATTAACTTTCTTTGATTTTTTATCAGTTTGATTAGTTAATTTTTCTTTCGTTACTTTCTCTTTTGTCCTCAGATTTGTATCTGATGAATTTGTTTTGCAAGACTTGTTGTTCTTTGAAGAGCAAGACGATTTATCAGAACTTTTATCTGATTTTCCTGTTGAATCCGAGGACAAAATCCTTTCCAGATACTCTCTCGCCTTCTTCCTCTTCTTCCTCAGTCTGTCTTTCTGCCCTTGTGAAAGCTTAATTTTCTTTTCTTGAACTTTCTGTTCGTGAACTTTTGGTTCTTGAACTTTCTGTTCTTTGGGCTTGACACTGACTGGTTTCTTTGCCATTTTCTGAGATTCAGCCCTCGATCTTCCCTTTTATCTCATTGGGCAATCTCTGGCAATGTGTCCTTTGATTTGGCAATTATAGCATCTTCTCATCTCATAATTCCAACTCTGGCAGTTAACAGCAATGTGTCCGTGAACACCACAAGTGTAACACACTCTGTTATCGTACCATTCACCACTATCATACCAAACATTCATATCATAGCATTGTCTGGCTTTGTGGTAATCAACACTCCTTCTAAAAGCTGGATTTGGCTTTGAAGCAGTGTGGTCAAACCTGCACCACTCATTACCAACTATTTTTGAGTTTTCATTTTTCAATTTTTGTGATTTTTTATTGCGATTGGATGATTGATCTGATGAGCTTTTATTTTCTTTTTGAACAATTTTCACATTTTTCCCTTTTTGTTTTGATTCTGCATTCTTTTCCAAAGGTTTCTGTTTTGAACATTCACCTTTTTCTGTAGAATGCAAATTAGTTTTCTGAAACTTTTCTTTTAATTTCAAAAATAATTTCTTTTTCTCAATTTTTTCATTTTCATCATCAAATTTCTCATCGCAATCTTCAATTTTGACTTTGTCAAAATTTGTGACATTTTCACTTATTGGAACAGAATTGATCGGTTTTGGACAAGGGTGATTCAAAAACTCTGATGAAGTTGTCACACCCCCAAAATCCACCTGCGGAGTATCACCGCTTGGAGGCGTGACATGACCAGGATCTTAACCACCAATCATATTGAACGTGTAATATAGTTAAGTATAGCGGAAGCATTTAAGTAACCCAAACAATAATATTAATGTATGAATCATCATAAGTGTTGAAATAGCATTCACGATCCTTTGCCCACAACGACCTGCTCCTCCCTGTGCAAGCTCCATAATGTACCTAAGGTCCTGCAAGGCATGCAGCAGAGAGTCAACAACTAGTTGAGCGAGTTCACAGAAAGTAAGTTCAGTAATAGAAATGGTATAGCAAGCATTGCGTTCGTTTATCTAATCATGCATCGTATTAGTTCGTTCATTGTTCATGTATAGTATTGGTTCGTATCGCGGGCCCTTTCGGCATGTATGCGAAGATTGGGGTTAATACTCCCAAATGTCCTAGACTATGTATATTTGTATCGATGGCCACCCTGGCATGTGTGCGAAGTTCTAATATGTTTAGTTCGCAGCCTTCCCGAGGCATGTGTGCGAAGATCAGTCATAATTATCGCAGCCAACCCTTGGCGTGTGTGCGAAGATCTGTTCAAGAAGGTATACTAGTCTAGCCATATCTTATCATTCACCACCCTCACCCTGAGGACTCATATCATTATGTTCCGTTAACTGAGTATGTACGTATATTTCATTCAATCTCATTCCCACCCTGGGAACCCCATGCCTTGGCTGTGTGAACTCACCTTGGGTTGCTCGGCAGATACACAAAGAGAAAGGGAGAGTTTCTTGAACTAACGGTGGTCAACCATGTCCTAACAGGGTTACCACATAAGTCAGGTTCGTATATAGCACGCATATTGTATCACGTATAATCATGGCAAACACGTACACGTATCAGCAATCCAATAACCAACAAGTAAACAAATCCAAGTGTCCGGCCCAAACATAACCCGGCCCAAAAACAGTAATAGCCCATAACAACATATCAGTCCAACCAGATAAGCAGTCCAACTAGCAGAGATGTAAACAAGTCCAATATCCGGCCCAATTAGCTGGGCTCGTGTCAGTGTGCAAGTCCAATTATGTGCACGTGCATGGTCTCGACTCGAGACTAGAGATCTCGAGTCGCAACAAGGGAGATCTCGACAGATGCATATCCTTCGAGACTAGGTGGTCTCGAGTCAGGTCTCGAGTCGCAACCGGGTTACGAGTCGCAACAGGTGGTCTCGGTTCGTCATGGTCTGGTTACGAGTCGCAACGGGACTCGCAACCATGGTCTCGGCTGATGTTGTTGCTGGTCTCGAGTGAGGTACCGACTCGCAATCCGTGTCGCAACCAAGTGTGGCTATCAATTGTAACAGATTTCCAAGTTTATCGAAGTCAATCAACAATTATCCGGTTTCTATGATTATCACCTAATCAATTAACAGTTTCTATCTTATTCAATATCCGATCAAACAAGCATAATTCACAAGTTCCTATCAAGAACCCTACCCGAAACATACATGAACACATCTTAACATATGAGCAGAATCATAACAATTCATATAACCATATAGCCGAGATCAAGCAATTAATCCGATTAAGTCAACACACACACATGGCCGGTTAACACTTATATTAGACCGATTCGATTCCTACAACCTTTTCATCACATCAATCAGTTCGAAAACCAAGCATAGCAAGAAAACAATATCACACCGGTATTAACTTATTAACATGCAGTTCAATTCGGTTTAGCTTAGGCACGAAATCATGATCATCATTTAATCAAATAAGCATAAACAAACCACTAACCGGTTAAGATCAAACAAGGGAAGGGAGTGACCCGATTGATGAACAATATCTTCGATCGGAGGAGTGGTGTTTGGCTGCTTTTGGTCCCGGTTCCGGTTGCGAGAGAAAGAGAGGAATTGTGTGTGTGTGTTCTAGATTGCAAGGTTGTAAAACTAGAACCCTAAAGGTGTGTATGTGTATATATACGTAGAGAAGGTGTGGGCCGAAATCCCACATGGGCTGTGTCATGGTCTCGAGTCCACTAAATGGACCAAGTGGGTTTTCGTGTAATCCAATACTATTCGGTTTAAGCAACATATCACGCAATCACATAACCATGTAACACATAACATATCATGTATTCGTTCAAGTAACATAGTTCACGTGAGCATATAACGTTACACAAGATAAGTCTAGAGTACGGGTTGTCACATTATCCCCAACTAATTGGAAATTTCGTCCCGAAATTTGGTATGCACTCACTGAGGAAGCTAGGTAAGTTCAATCGTTCACTGGTTTTCCTGGGGTGTCACATCCTCCCCCCGTTGATCTGGAATTTCGTCCCGAAATTCCGAAGTAGTAGCTTCAGCCTCAGTAGTGGTAGCATTGGTTTCGAATAACTGGGGGTACTTTTCTGTCATCCTGTCTTCGCGTTCCCAGGTGTACTCTGAGCTACGTTTGGAGTTCCAACGAACTCGAACAAGAGGGATTCTCTTGTGTTTGAGGACCTTCACATCCCGGTCCGTGATGTCAACTGGTTCCCCGACGAACTGCAACCGCTCGTCGATAGTGAGTTCCTTAAAAGAAGTGATGAGGATTTCATCTGATAGGCACTTCTTTAGGATCGACACATGAAAGACATTGTGAACTGCCCCGAGTTCAGCTGGTACGTTCAATCTATAGGCTACCCTGCCTATGCGTTCTATGGTCTCGAATGGTCCGACATACCGCGGATTCAGCTTGCCCCGTTTGCCAAAACGAACTACACCCTTCCAGGGTGAAACTTTCAATAAAACCCGGTCCCCGACCTCAAATTCCAATGGCTTTCTACGCTTGTCCGCGTAGGCTTCCTGACGGTCGCGTGCTGTCGCCATGCGCGGTCGTATCTGTGCAATCTTTTCTGTGGCGTCCACTACGATCTCTGGACCCAACCATTTTCAGATTATATAGCTCGTCTTCCAACTTGTGAATATCTTCACGCGTGCAATATTCCCTCTTAATGAGTTCCTTAAAGTCGTTCCAGGGTGTGGCGTTAGCAGCTGCCAACCCTAAGATTTGAACTTGGGCGTTCCACCAAGTCAGTGCTATTCCCTCCAAGGTGCCGGTGGCAAACTTGACCTTGCGAGCCTCAGGGCACTCGCACATTTCGAATACGGATTCTAGCTTCTCAAACCAGTGGAGGAGTCCCACTGCCCCCTCTGTGCCGCTGAAGGAATTTGGACGACAGTCCATGAAATTCTTAAAGGTGCAAACTTGCTGCGCTGGTTGACCTATTGTGTACGAATAGGGCAAAGTTTAAATACAAGGGCTAGTTTAGGAATGTAGGATCTAAAGATCCTAGTGTAAGTTATGACTACAGGGTATACTACCTGCTTGAGCAGCTGCAAGTGCCGCAGCAACTTGAGCTTGAACGAGAGCCTCTAGCTGGGCTTGAGTCATGTTGATTCGTCCAGACATGATCTTCATAGTAAAAGTAATGTAAGCGAGAGTGGTTCGCGAGTAGGGCGATGACAGAAAAGTGTGAGCACGTAGGGATTCTCATGTAATAAAGTCGTGTGTATCTAAGCGTAATGCGAGCAAAGTTCTAAGCAGTTCTAGCAAACAGGCAATAAACATAAACCTTATTACCTAGGATGTCGAGTCTTGCACCTGGAGCGAAGCGTCGTTGTGGATCGTTGAGAGCACTGTTCTGGTTATAGTCTGGTTTTAATAAAAACGTTTTTCCCATATTAAAACCTAGTTCTCTATAACCAATGGCTCTGATACCAATCTGTCACACCCCCAAAATCCACCTGCGGAGTATCACCGCTTGGAGGCGTGACATGACCAGGATCTTAACCACCAATCATATTGAACGTGTAATATAGTTAAGTATAGCGGAAGCATTTAAGTAACCCAAACAATAATATTAATGTATGAATCATCATAAGTGTTGAAATAGCATTCACGATCCTTTGCCCACAACGACCTGCTCCTCCCTGTGCAAGCTCCATAATGTACCTAAGGTCCTGCAAGGCATGCAGCAGAGAGTCAACAACTAGTTGAGCGAGTTCACAGAAAGTAAGTTCAGTAATAGAAATGGTATAGCAAGCATTGCGTTCGTTTATCTAATCATGCATCGTATTAGTTCGTTCATTGTTCATGTATAGTATTGGTTCGTATCGCGGGCCCTTTCGGCATGTATGCGAAGATTGGGGTTAATACTCCCAAATGTCCTAGACTATGTATATTTGTATCGCTGGCCACCCTGGCATGTGTGCGAAGTTCTAATATGTTTAGTTCGCAGCCTTCCCGAGGCATGTGTGCGAAGATCAGTCATAATTATCGCAGCCAACCCTTGGCGTGTGTGCGAAGATCTGTTCAAGAAGGTATACTAGTCTAGCCGTATCTTATCATTCACCACCCTCACCCTGAGGACTCATATCATTATGTTCCGTTAACTAAGTATGCACGTATATCTCATTCAATCCCATTCCCACCCTGGGAACCCCATGCCTTGGCTGTGTGAACTCACCTTGGGTTGCTCGGCAGATACACAAAGAGAAAGGGAGAGTTTCTTGAACTAACGGTGGTCAACCACGTCCTAACAGGGTTACCACATAAGTCAGGTTCGTATATAGCACGCATATTGTATCACGTATAATCATGGCAAACACGTACACGTATCAGCAATCCAATAACCAACAAGTAAACAAATCCAAGTGTCCGACCCAAACATAACCCGGCCCAAAAACAGTAATAGCCCATAACAACATATCAGTCCAACCAGATAAGCAGTCCAACTAGCAGAGATGTAAACAAGTCCAATATCCGGCCCAATTAGCTGGGCTCGTGTCAGTGTGCAAGTCCAATTATGTGCACGTGCATGGTCTCGACTCGAGACTAGAGATCTCGAGTCGCAACAAGGGAGATCTCGACAGATGCATATCCTTCGAGACTAGGTGGTCTCGAGTCAGGTCTCGAGTCGCAACCGGGTTACGAGTCGCAACAGGTGGTCTCGGTTCGTCATGGTCTGGTTACGAGTCGCAACGGGACTCGCAACCATGGTCTCGGCTGATGTTGTAGCTGGTCTCGAGTGAGGTACCGACTCGCAATCCGTGTCGCAACCAAGTGTGGCTATCAATTGTAACAGATTTCCAAGTTTATCGAAGTCAATCAACAATTATCCGGTTTCTATGATTATCACCTAATCAATTAACAGTTTCTATCTTATTCAATATCCGATCAAACAAGCATAATTCACAAGTTCCTATCAAGAACCCTACCCGAAACATACATGAACACATCTTAACATATGAGCAGAATCATAACAATTCATATAACCATATAGCCGAGATCAAGCAATTAATCCGATTAAGTCAACACACACACATGGCCGGTTAACACTTATATTAGACCGATTCGATTCCTACAACCTTTTCATCACATCAATCAGTTCGAAAACCAAGCATAGCAAGAAAACAATATCACACCGGTATTAACTTATTAACATGCAGTTCAATTCGGTTTAGCTTAGGCACGAAATCATGATCATCATTTAATCAAATAAGCATAAACAAACCACTAACCGGTTAAGATCAAACAAGGGAAGGGAGTAACCCGATTGATGAACAATATCTTCGATCGGAGGAGTGGTGTTTGGCTGCTTTTGGTCCCGGTTCCGGTTGCGAGAGAAAGAGAGGAATTGTGTGTGTGTGTTCTAGATTGCAAGGTTGTAAAACTAGAACCCTAAAGGTGTGTATGTGTATATATACGTAGAGAAGGTGTGGGCCGAAATCCCACATGGGCTGTGTCATGGTCTCGAGTCCACTAAATGGACCAAGTAGGTTTTCGTGTAATCCAATACTATTCGGTTTAAGCAACATATCACGCAATCACATAACCATGTAACACATAACATATCATGTATTCGTTCAAGTAACATAGTTCACGTGAGCATATAACGTTACACAAGATAAGTCTAGAGTACGGGTTGTCACAGAAGTCACAAAACCTTTCAATTTCTTTTCAAGCTCATCAATTTTAGTTCTTGAATTCTCAGCTTCATTTTCAAGCTGAGAATTACTTTCAAGATGAGACTTGATTGTCTTTTCATTTTCAATCTAAATATTTTCAAGAACAAACTTTTCATTTTCCAAAACTTTTATCTGTTCTTGAAATTTTGTTTCATTTGCTTTCAAATTTTTGTTTCCAAGCTTTATCTAGAAATCTTCATTTTCTGAAGATTTCTTTTTGCTTTCAAAATCTTTTTCTTTCTCTTTCAAAACCGTGTTTTCTAATGTCAAACTGTTCAAGTCACTTAACAGTTTAACATTTTCAGATTTCAGCTTCTCACAATTTCCCTGCAAAACAAGAATCTGTTTATCATCAGATTTCTTCTCATCTTTCAACTTTTTGATTTCCAATGTCAAACTTTCCGCATCCTTTAAGAGTTTGACATGGTCAGCTTCAAGTTTATCAAATTTAGAGCACACTGATTCAGAACTTGATGATCCAATCTTCACAGACTCTTCATTCTTTTGAACTTGCTCTGTCTCTGTCCTTGTCAAGAATATGCCTGCACAAAGAGTTTTAACAAAATCAAGAGGATTCAAATTGTTATCAAAGTAACATCCCCTCTTATAGTCATATCTCATGATCCTTTGTGCAGCAAAGCATATACAGATTTTTCTATCTATTTCAGTAATTACATCCAAATTTATTTTATCTAGATTCCCCAAATTCAATTCATCTAGACTTCCTTTTATTTTATCCATCAATTTTTTCTTCTTCTCATAATTTTCATAACTATGTGTTTGAAGTTTATCGATGAAATTAGATGGATGTAATTTTGAAAATTTTGACTTTTGTTTTATCTTTTTCAATACATCATCCCATTCAGCAGGTAACGCATCTGCAAGCTTTGATACCTTTTCAGCATCTGTCAACTTAATCTCAAACGTTTTTAATTTGTCTATTAAGTAATCAAATCTTTTTTTCATCTCTTTTACTGTTTCATTCTTTTGACACACATTATTTTTAAGTCTGAGCGTCCAAATATTCTTATCATCTTGTTCATACACGCTCACTCTATACCATCCATAACCACTATTTAATCTTTCAATAAACTCATTTTCCTTTTCATCAAACATTTTTCCATATTTCCAAAACAATCCCGACAAATTTCTCACGCTAGCCAACTTTCAAACAAAATTACCAACACACCAGCTTCAAACGAAATATCAATTCAAGCGAAATTATCCCTTTTAAACGGAATAACCTGTTGGAGCGAAATTACCTGTAATTCAGTTTCAAATGGAATGCCAAACCAAACGGAATTACGATTACGATTTGAAGCGGAATCACTGATTTCGCTTGAAATGTTTCAAGCGGAATAAGTTTTCAAACAGGATAATTCAAGCGAAATCACAACTTGAAGCGGAATCAGTTGTAATTTCAAGCGAGATTACGTTTTCAAGCCGAATCAGATGATATTTCAAGCGGAATACCTTATTTCGCTTGAAATTACCACAATTGTTCAAGCGGAATCAGATCTTTTCAAGCGGAAACAAGTGATTTTCAAGCGGAATACCTTATTTCGCTTGAAATTACTATAATTTTCAAGCGGAATCAAAAGTTTCGTTCAAGCGGAATAAGGTTTCTAGTCCATTTTTATCAGTTTTAGTCCGAATTTTGATCTGATTCTCTCAAGGGTTTGTTAAAACACAGTTTTACACACAATACTAGAAACTCAGTCCATTTTAACCGTGAAAACTTGATTAATTGTGAAAAGAAGGTGTAGAAATCAGAATTTTCCAGCGAAAACGAGCTAAACAGTAAGAACTCTTCCTCCTGAGCTCTGATACCACATGTAGGATCGTGAAACGACCTTAATGAGTCGATCAGAAGAGGTCTTAGACTGAATCAGAGGCGGAATTCATTGATTCAGTCTTTGTTTAGCTTGTATAACACTAGAATCACTATTAACTGTCTCTTGTATTAATTAGAACACGTTTACAGACTTGGAGACACTTCGACAGCACTTCGGCATCGGAAACAAGAAGATTACATCTGATCTCGCTTGAAAGGATATTTATAGGCATGTGATTCCGCTTGAACGTGCTTCAAGCGGAATTACATCTTCAAGGGAAATTACTTGAAACGGAATAAACAACATGATTCCGCTTGAAATAATTTAGCTGATTTCGCTTGAAATGACTCCGTGTCATTTCAAGCGGAATTACCTATAAACCCATTTCTCGTTTTACGTGCACTGATCTATCAGTTCTAACCTAAGACTCGAACGAAGATGAAGTCGACAGACAACTGCACCAACAAGGAGTTGAAACCTTATAATATATAATATTTATAACAGATAATTATTTATTTAATCGTGGTATTGAGTCTATAACCTAACTTACTTTTTTTATAAATATTGAAATCAATCTTTTTTATTAATAAAACATACTTTAAAAAAAGCTTCTTTCTCAATTTTTTATATAATAATATGATTGTAATAATTTCAATAATTTGTTACATTTTTATTTTTTACTTATACATCTTATATATATAAATAACCAAACATAGCACATATTTAAATAAAGCCTAACTTCATCAGCTAGAGATTTTCTACTCGTTGAGAACGAAGCTCAATATTTAATATCTTATTCTATTGGTTTAATAAACAATATATTAATAAAACATGTATTTTACATTTTTAACGTTCCGTTTTTTTATTACCCATTTATATACTATTAAATTGAAAGATTTGTGTGCATATTTGGTTGTAACTTGTGCTTTATTAGTTGTATCTTAATCAAATATAGGTTGTAAGTTGTGCTTAAGTGGTTGTACCTTAATCAAATAATAATGGTTTCATTACCTTACCAAATTCAATATGTTTTGTATGCATGTATGGTTGTACATTGTGCTTAAGTGGCTGTACCATAATCAGATAGTGGTTTCATTATCTTACCATATTCAATCGGTTTGATCCATTCAAAGTTGTGTTGTTTTATTTGTAAATTATTATTATTTATAATAATCTAATTACTTTAGCCAAAATCTTGTATAAATATAATTTGCAACATATTGATGCAATGGTTGTTGTAATGTATGCGTTATGGTTTGTATAGTGGTAATGATATATATTATATATAGATTACGATGAACCTGTCAAACGAGAAAAAATTGACACGGGTTCATTATAACGCGCGAGTCCTAGATCAACTTAGTTATTTTATTCTATGTTTTACGTTTCGGTTTAATTTCTTTGCATTAACACCGCAACTTCAGTGTCGGTGGTCGCTGACATTAGTGTCGCATTAGTGCACGCCCCCGGTGCAACGCGGGGGGTGCTTAATACTAGTTTATTAAATATTGTATCATTTTTTATTAATCATTTATTAAATATTGTATCACCAAAAGTTTGCAACTTCATAATTTGGCCAATCCGATTGTTTTATGGAGTACCGAATTGTAGTAACTAGTAATATGATCTACGGGCGATGCGCCGCAGGGCCCATTGCACACATCAAATGGATTAGCCTAAACTTTATGTAATGCATTAACCATATGAAAATTCATGTTTTTACGTACTCGGTTCAGCTCAATGTAACATATATTGAATCAAAACGTTAAGTAATCGAGTTTATAGAATTTATATTGTATAGTTATAACGTAATGTGCCAAAAAAACATAAAGTGTGTATAGAGAAATAACTGACATGTGTAATCAGAAGGGGCTTATTATAGCTTTTAGAAACCAGAAACCACAAAAGAAAAAAAGAAAACACATTCACATCACGGGGCAACTATAAGTATTATGCAAAGTGAAAGGACCAAAGTTGGGAGGTGTAAACGTCAGCGACTATGGTTTTAGTATAGATATATAATAATAATATAATTGTAAGTTTATCTGTGTTGCATTGCTAATGATCGAAATGTAGAGTAACTCGAATTTTTACCATCGAATGAATGAAAATGTATCATATTTAACGATGCTCGGTTTGATACATTTACGCGAAACGTGGACCAACTGGAAACGTACATAAAATAAGCACCAAAACTTATTATATTTGAGCGGACTCATTTAAAAAAACGCGCGTAAAAAATTAGTTTTTTTGAGTAAAGGAACGAAAGGGGTAAACTTGAAACTTTAGAAACTCAAGTAGGTCATTGACAAATTTGTTTTTTAAAAAGAAATTATCAAATGAAAATTATTGAAGAAAATAATATGTTAAAAACGTATATTATAGATGGTATTTAAGGGGAAGTTGAAACGTTAGAAATTTGAATGATTAATTTGTAAAATTTGTGTAACAACCCTCACTAAAATTAATATTTAGTATGATAATTATGCAATAAGGAAACCCTAATTAAGTTTAGTATGATTAATTAATCAGTTAATCAATATTAATTAAGCTAACAAGATTAATTAAGCTAAGTAAGGTCTATTAAAAATAGATATATATGAGGTCGTATAAGAACGTTTAATATTAATAATAAAATATATTATTTTTTTCCTTACTCCGTTTTTAATGAAACTTAGGTTAAAACGTAGATAAAAATATGCTCGTTCTATTGACATATTCGTCGTTTTATAAAACGTCATATTTTAAAAGTTATACAAGAAAAACGAGTTAAGCAGCTGAAATAAAATAACTAAGCTAGCTAGCTAGCACGTCAAGCTAGCTAGCAAGCACGTCACTTGAATCCCACATCGACCAGAATATGAAATTGAGCTGCCTGCCTGCTTGCTATAAATAAGAAGCTTAGGATTCATTTTTCTTTGCTCATTTCTCTTCTTCTTCTCTCTATACGTTGGTGTTCTAACCAATAATCACTCAATCGCTATTACGATTCATTTTTCGAGTGATCAATATATCCAAAGAATGCCTAAGTGCCGCCCACATTGGGCTATGCTTTATCGTTTGTCAGTAATCCGATAAATGAGCCGAAGCATTGTACTTTGTCGTTGTCGATAATTCGATATACGAGTTGAAGTACTATACTTTGTCGTTTGTCATTTTGATAAATGAGTTGAAGTATTGCACTTGGTCATTCATTGTGAGAATTTGATCTCGGGAAATTATCGTAACTGCTGTATTGATCATTAACCTAGTTTTTGTGAAATTCGTTAAGGTTCGAATCTCATGACTACCGTTAAAGGTTTGATTTGGGTTTTACACCAATACGTATTCTATTCTGTTAAACCACCAAAAACACTCCCAACTACACCCTTACAATCAAACAAACTATTAAATCATCAGAAGATCCAGAATAATAAAGTACATGCCTAATTATCGAAAGAAGTAGAATCAAGAAGTTTGTTAACTCAATCCTGCATGATGATTTGTGAGTTATTCTTCTTTTCTAAACTCTTTTCTCACCGTTTGTGAGTGTTAACTATTTTACAATACTCCAAATTCATTTTCCGAGATTATAATACCAGTGATTAAGTTGATGTAATCACCAAATTACAGCCAGTATGTGGGGTATTGTGCACAATATTACAGTTTAAATCATTTTAGGTGGGCGAACCTAATTTAATTGATTTACGTCATTCATTGGGGCAGCCAATGGTGATATGACCACTGTCACAGATTCGGTCGAGTGACAAATACTGTGGGTAGTTGGTTGATATTAGAAACATGCGTAAAAGATCTTAACACTGTGAATAATCATAAAACGTGTCATTTTCAGTAAAATGAATAATTCACTCAGTATTTCCCGCTGACAAAAATCTTTTTAAAACGCGTTTCAGGTAATTACAGTAGATTGGAGTAAGGATTGGATCCAGCACTAAAAGACTTCAAGAAATGGCTTATTTTATTAATTAAATCAACTTAAGAAATATTGTTTTCATTAAAAGCTACCTTTGTAAAACTTGGAATTTATTCCATCCATTTAAATAAAATCCGGTGTTTCTAAACTCTGATATTTTTCCTAACTCACGGTCCTGATAAAATTTCCGCTGCAATATTTTTCAAAATAATCACCGGTACCACTGAGCTGCTCACGGCACCGATTCCGGCTAGATGGGGTCGGGGGTCGTGACAGAAGGTGGTATCAGAGCTAAGCCACTACTTTAAGCCTATAAGTGTTGTGATAACAATACTTAAGCTTAAATAAAAGAGTTAGGAGATCGCTATTAACTTAACTGGTAGCACATCTGATAGCATTTAGACTTGAACATAAGAAAAGATGCCTTAGTATAAGCTAAGCCACTTGTTTATGCAAATAGGTGTTATAATAATACCTAAGCTTAAACGGAAAATTAGAAACTTAATATTATTTAAGGTAAATTACTTAGACTTGAACTCTGAATGATATTTAGACTTGAACTTAAGAATTTTGCCTTAAAATAAACTTTAAGGTAAATTACTTATATAAGTATAATGTAATGGATACTGGTATGTCATAAGAATAACGGTTAGCAGGCAATAGCACTTAATTGCTATTTATTCTTGCTTATTGATATTATTTGGTCTAGAATAAGATATGCTATGGGAATACAAATTTCTTTGATTCTGGATAAAAATCCTAATAAAAGAGGCACTTTTAAAATCTTGAAAAGATACTATTTATGGGAAATAGAAAATTTTCTCCGGCAAAACTGGGTATAGAGTAGCAGACTCTCCAGCTTGTCCGGATATACTGAGGTTACCTCTCCGGCGCGAACCGGGTAAGATGGGGTATATATAAAATGTCAAACAAGTGACAAGATTTCCCTAAATAAGTATCATGGCCTGATATCAGACTTGTTTTTGGAAATAAGAATCTGTTAAATACATTAACCTTATAAAGGGTATGTATATTACAGCATGTGAAATATATGATTATATAGATATGTATATCTATAAGAAATTTCAAAAGCCATAACAATTGATAATTAGGGATAAAGCACAAGTATATGTGTCAATAATAAATTTAGATTCCTTTATCAAGAATCTCTTACCTATATCGATATCAAACATTATTTTGTTTGATCATCTACCTCGTAACTCGAGCAACAATAATAAATGGAAACCCATTAAGTTGGGACACCATCAAAAATATAAGAATTACCAATACGTTGCCATAAATTATTAACGCCATAAATTATGAACGCAAGTAAGAAGCCTGTCAAGTTGTGCTAATGCACAAGAAAACACATGAAACTTAAAATTATACGTCCACAGACGTCAAAGTTTATCACACACAACTTCCAAGGCAAGACCTTTGAAAAATATAAATTAGGCACGATAACACCAATATTAATTCCGTCGGTAAAAGTACTACTAATCAAAAAGCGGTATTTTGCCACATGATCTTACAAACAATCAAAATCTCGCTGAGGTACGTTGGAACAACATTTCACAAACATCGGTACATAGTTTAACCTGAGTCATAATTATTAGTACTACAAAAGAAGTCATATAGTTTTGCACATTCCCTATTCCATTTCACTTCATTCGACATTCTCTGATAATGTCATTAAACAAATAAGTTATCACACGAAATTCCAGATAAAGCTCTTATATTTCTTTCGTTACAATTCTGACTTCTGCCTATAAAGAATTGACTTTCGTGTTTTTACTTCCTCTAAAAGTCATCATACCATGAGGATTTCTTTCATAGTAGCAAATATTGATCTATTTTATTTCTTGGTAAATCCACACTTTACACATGCACTGTTTGTTGCGCATGTGGTTCTTTTGATTTATAAAGACCCCTGGAGGGCTTCATTTCAATTTATTATTTTTATCAAAAGTTCAAATATCATATCACTATACTTAATCTATGCATTTATAAACCACGTTTATCGCAAAACGTTGACTCTTTCATATTGAGTCAATAAGTTCCTTGAAAAAAAAACTCAATTTCCTTTAGCATACATGGTTTTTGTTGTAAACATATCCCAAAATTTCTTATTAATACATGAACTCGTTTTGTTTACACCAAGTTCAATTGTGTGAACCTGCTCGCATCATGTATTCAATTCAAAGTCCTATATGATGGATTGAAGCCATCATATTCAAAATAGTCCCGACAAGCACTTCAATTCTCTTGAACCATAGCATGCTTGTTTAGTCTTCGAATTCATCAAAACATTTATTTGATTACAATCACCTTGTGGTGACATTTTTCACAACATTTGAAAATTTCGCTGATCTCGTTTAAATTATTTATTTTTAGTAAATATTTAAATATTAATAACAGTAGGTATTAACATTATTTTAAGGGTATTATCAAGACAGATATTGGATAGCGCAGCCTTAGTTAGGCATGGACTGATCACCTATGCTTAAACAAGGCAGTACTAACCAATATCCAACAATGATAATAACTATTTAATATAAATTAAGTCATCATACTTATTTAGTAAATTTCAAATTATATATATAAATATTTTTATAGAAATATATATATATACTTCGTACTGTGAAGAGAAAACATATTTTCATAAAACAAATAAAGAGACGAATAAAATTATCTAAATAATCGCCTAAATATTCATAAACAAGACATGTTATAAATAAATTTTTGGTTAATATTTCACAACTATTAAATACTTATAGAACTATTCCTTTATAATATGTACATATTAAAATATCAAATGTCATTTACGCAAGCCAATATTTAAGTATGCTCGATATTAAAATAAACATTTATTATTCTACTTTCATGATACCCTAATCTTATAGTAAACATACTTGATTTTAAAAAAATAATAATCATGAGTTCTACGATATTGGGTAAACCTATTTATAAAACATATATTATTATTATTATTACGGGTTTTGATATTTTAAACCTATCTATATTTATTTATTATTCTACTTTATGATAACATAAAAGGAAAAGGTATTTAGTAAACCAAAATATCACCTATCTTTAAATCAAACATTTTGATTAAAATCATCTGAATACAATTTTGTATTAAGACAAAAATACTCTAACTTTATTGTCTTTTCATGTATTCTTACAAATCACCCATCGCAACACATTGATTTTCTCATATTTGCCGAATCATTTTCATGGTTTCATTTCATTTTTAACTGGTCAATCTTAAATCTTCCTTAGGTGCCAATTAAGATAAGGTTCCTTCTGACAAAGAATTTTACTAATTCCAAAAAGTTCTTCACATTCATTTTAAGAATCTATAGATCATATATCTTTTGGCTTAAACCCAATCACCTTGAAAAACTATACCATTTCATCTCATTCGTTTGAATATTTCATCTTTTGAAATATCCAAATTCGCTTCCTTGAAACTCTCAATTTCGAAAAAAGGTGAATTTGTTCGGTCATCATTGAATTCTTTCAATCATTTCAAACACTTTCTAGCGTCCGAATAGATTATAGCCTGTGCTAAACCGTATTCATACGCCATTCGTTTGATTTGTCATTTTCTTGGTACAATTATATACTCAGATTACGATACACTGAATTATGTTGTCCAGTACCATTTAAGTAAACGATATTGATTTTCGGATAATCATTAACAAATCATTTTCCATACTCCCATTCACAAATAGATATTTATCGAATCGGAATCTCCCTCAATTGATTAAAGTAAGTTTATTTTGAATATTAAATCCAATTGTTTCTATAAATCATTTTTATTTTTAAAATGTTCATACCCCTCAAAATATCTTTTGATTCCATTCCACGCTACATTATTCCTCTTAATTAAAAGAAGAAACATAACCCCAAGAAAATACCATAGTTCAAATCTCGAGGACGAGATTTTTATTAAGGTGGGGAGAATGTAACAACCCTCACTAAAATTAATATTTAGTATGATAATTATGCAATAAGGAAACCCTAATTAAGTTTAGTATGATTAATTAATCAGTTAATCAATATTAATTAAGCTAACAAGATTAATTAAGCTAAGTAAGGTCTATTAAAAATAGATATATATGAGGTCGTATAAGAACGTTTAATATTAATAATAAAATATATTATTTTTTTCCTTACTCCGTTTTTAATGAAACTTAGGTTAAAACGTAGATAAAAATATGCTCGTTCTATTGACATATTCGTCGTTTTATAAAACGTCATACTTTAAAAGTTATACAAGAAAAACGAGTTAAGCAGCTGAAATAAAATAACTAAGCTAGCTAGCTAGCACGTCAAGCTAGCTAGCAAGCACGTCACTTGAATCCCACATCGACCAGAATATGAAATTGAGCTGCCTGCCTGCTTGCTATAAATAAGAAGCTTAGGATTCATTTTTCTTTGCTCATTTCTCTTCTTCTTCTCTCTATACGTTGGTGTTCTAACCAATAATCACTCAATCGCTATTACGATTCATTTTTCGAGTGATCAATATATCCAAAGAATGCCTAAGTGCCGCCCACATTGGGCTATGCTTTATCGTTTGTCGGTAATCCGATAAATGAGCCGAAGCATTGTACTTTGTCGTTGTCGATAATTCGATATACGAGTTGAAGTACTATACTTTGTCGTTTGTCATTTTGATAAATGAGTTGAAGTATTGCACTTGGTCATTCATTGTGAGAATTTGATCTCGGGAAATTATCGTAACTGCTGTATTGACCATTAACCCGGTTTTTGTGAAATTCGTTAAGGTTCGAATCTCATGACTACCGTTAAAGGCTTGATTTGGGTTTTGCACCAATACGTATTCTATTCTGTTAAACCACCAAAACCACTCCCAACTACACCCTTACAATCAAACAAACTATTAAATCATCAGAAGATCCAGAATAATAAAGTACATGCCTAATTATCGAAAGAAGTAGAATCAAGAAGTTTGTTAACTCAATCCTGCATGATGATTTGTGAGTTATTCTTCTTTTCTAAACTCTTTTCTCACCGTTTGTGAGTGTTAACTATTTTACAATACTCCAAATTCATTTTCCGAGATTATAATACGAGTGATTAAGTTGATGTAATCACCAAATTACAGCCAGTATGTGGGGTATTGTGCACAATATTACAGTTTAAATCATTTTAGGTGGGCGAACCTAATTTAATTGATTTACGTCATTCATTGGGGCAGCCAATGGTGATATGACCACTGTCACAGATTCGGTCGAGTGACAAATACTGTGGGTAGTTGGTTGATATTAGAAACATGCGTAAAAGATCTTAACACTGTGAATAATCATAAAACGTGTCATTTTCAGTAAAATGAATAATTCACTCAGTATTTCCCGCTGACAAAAATCTTTTTAAAACGCGTTTCAGGTAATTACAGTAGATTGGAGTAAGGATTGGATCCGGCACTAAAAGACTTCAAGAAATGGCTTATTTTATTAATTAAATCAACTTAAGAAATATTGTTTTCATTAAAAGCTACCTTTGTAAAACTTGGAATTTATTCCATCCATTTAAATAAAATCCGGTGTTTCTAAACTCTGATATTTTTCCTAACTCACGGTCCTGATGAAATTTCCGCTGCAATATTTTTCAAAATAATCACCGGTACCACTGAGCTGCTCACGGCACCGATTCCGGCTAGATGGGGTCGGGGGTCGTGACAATTTGTAATATGAAGTAGTAGTCTAAGGATTAAAATTGTCATTTTATGAAACTTTGAGGGTAGAAAAAGTAATGAACTTAAATTGTAACATAATAAAAGGTTAGAGGTTGTGACAACCCTCAAATTTGCATGTAACCGTACAGTTTATTCATGATAATAAAAGTACTTGATGACTGTGCTGAATCATTTAACTGCTCTTCGATTTTTGTGTTATAGTTACATGAGCGTGTTAGCATACTAGTAGTATACAGAAAAGTTACTAAATAGTCCGGTATATTTTCCTATGTGTTAGGAATTAATTTCGTTACAAAAAGATGCACAAAAGACGCTTTACGGGACAATTAAACGCTTTAACGAAACGATGCGAAACCGAACAACCAGACATTACCGAAGACACGAAAATATTGTCAGAAATATTATTTTATCATTTTAAATTATTTACGGTCATAAAAATCCCTATACACCATGTAAACATGACATACACCCGCTATACTTGTAAATACCCTTAACCTCTTATTTACTTACCCACTAATTACCAAAATTTTTCATAATACCCCCCCCCCCCTAACCGAATTCAGCCCCCATCATTACATATATTTTGTTTAGATATTTGGATTATCTTGCCTTGATTTGGTGAGTATTCTCCTAATTGTGGATTGGCCAACAAGGGTTGCACTCATGACCATAGAATAGGGTGGCACTTGTCTTTCCAAGGAGAACCATCATTACATCAAAACCTGCACTCCATCTCACTCTCTCTCCCTAAAATCGGTCCTTCATAACCGAAACCAACCCCCACACTCTCATACCTTCATCTCTTTCACTAACAAACCCATTCCAAGCTCCAAGGTTGATCCATAGAGGTGCAAGTTGAAGTGCTCTCAAGAAGCCTTGTTCAAGCTTTTCTCACCATCATTCTTCAGCATCCTCACACTAATATTACAACCCTAGCCTTGTGCTAGTAGTAAGTCCCTTCATACTCTTGTTCCACCTTGATTCTTGTTACGATTTGTTGAATGTTTATGACACACAAAGCTTAAACACTAAAAACTTTATGTAAAAAGGTTGTGTGAGGTTGAAATCTGAATAATTTAGGGTTGGTTAAAGCATGATTGAAGTATTAACATTTGTTCATCAATAAACCATGGTTAGGATCTTTGTTTATGCACTTTTAGTCACTTCTACAATGTAAACAGCTTGCTGAGTTGGATTTCCAGCCAACTTCAACAGGCTGTAACGGGATCATTTTAAATCGACAAACGGATTTTCTGAAGCCTACAATGAATATTTTGGAATAACTAAACAAATGGCACTGGAATCATAATTTTTTGAGACCGTTCACTACTTCTAAAAGACTATTTTTGGACAGCAGCTCAAGCTGCATTTTTACTACAGAAAAAGTGTGACATATTTGGAGTCATAACTTGAAACCTGAGTAAAATCGACTCATGGAATTTTTACAGTAGTTGGTCACCGTTGTCAGGACGACCCTCCAACTGGAATTTCGTCAAACGAACTTACGGTTAATTTTTAGTGAATATTTCCGTAAACTGCAATCAGAAAGTAACAAATCAGATTGCAGTCGAGAAATTGATTTTCTATAAGATATGGGTAACGAACTGGACTTTGATATTTTTACATAATAAACTTTGGAACATATAGAATCTTCTGTAAAAATTTGAGAATTTTTGGAAAAGGTTAACTGTTTTATTAAAATGCTCGAAAACAGTCCAGTTTCGATTAATAAAGCTGAAACGACATAAGTAGTGATTTGTGTGTCTAAATGTCGAGTGGGTTATCCGAGAATGTTATAGCATGTTATATGTCAATAAAAGTGTTATGTGCAATGTTGTATGTTTGACTATGAGTGGGGAATAGATGGGAAACTTATATGGGCATGAACCGTTAAAGTGATGCATGTTATGTGATAGATACGTGTAGGGACTTTGTGTTCTATTTGAAATCACTAATAAACTAAGTGATAATTATACTAGGGCGTGATTGACCGACCTCGACTATTAGCTATATTTGAGAATCAAACCGAGCAACCAAGGTGAGTTCACACTCTTTCCAAGGCATGGGATTCTCGGTGGGTTGGGAATGGGATTGAATGGCTACTCGAACTATCATTTCTATTAAACTACTTACTACTGTCCTCGGATTGAAGGGCACGTACGTAAAGCCTACGTACACGACCATAAGACCATCAACTCTATCAATTGAAGTCACTCATTTATCGACTTAATCGCCGAGGCCTATGGCGAGCGGGTCATTAGTTAATAGCGCTATTAGGTTTAACAAACCTCACACCGTGCCAGTCGGACGGGCGTGTACTAATGGACTATGGGCAAAGGGTCAATGCTGATAGACATTAACTTAGGGCACCTCTTACATTTTCGTAGCAGTCGATACGCGTGGTCTAGTAACTCATGGGAAGCCCCCACCAACCTTCGCAAACATGTCAGAAAGACCGTGATACGAATTCATACGATACATGATTTACAAAACGAACAAATGATTTACGAAACGAATGCTATAACTAAACAACCAGCTGTGAATTCACTCAACTTTGTTGTTGACTCGTTGTTACATGCCTTACAGGTCGCTAGATGCTTGGAGCTTGCACGAGGAAGGAGTCGTTGTGGTGTACGGACTGTTATGTTCCGTGCTTAATATTTAAATCCTTATGAACTTATTAAACTTGGGTTTTGGACTTTAAACTTATGGACTATGAATTTATATTTTGATATCACGTATTATGCTTTCGCTGTTTAATTTAAAACTTGGTTAACAGGCTTTTGGTCACCAATTGTATTGTGGTTGGTTTTATTTACTTAAAATACGCTGTTCAATATGATTGGTGGCTCGATCCTGGTCACGTCACGCCTCCAAGCGGTGGTACTCCGCATGGTGGATTTTGGGGGTGTGACTGATTGGTATCAGAGCCATTGGTTATAGTGAACTTGGTTTTAAAAAGGGAAAAGCTTTTTGAAAAAAAAAACAGACTATAACTTGTACAGTGCTCAACGATCCACAACGACGCTTCGCTCCACGTGCAAGACTCGACACAATAGGTGGTAAGATCCATGTTATATTGTCAGTTAAATAGTTTACACTGTGCATTAGATAACGTGATAATTGCTATATGAACCTTGTGTGCTTACTATCTACTGTCGCCCCACACTTACGCACTTCCGCGACACTTTCCTCACTTACGCTGCTTTGTTATGAAGATCATGAGCAGACGCGGAGGACGTATCAACCTCACTCAAGCCCAGTTGACGGCTTTGATCAACGAACGAGTTGCTGAGGCACTCGCAGCTGTTCCTGCAGGAGGTCCACATGCTCAGCCTCCTGTGTGTACGTTCAAAACATTCACGGATTGCCGACCAAGCACCTTCAGCGGCACAGAAGGAGCGGTAGGTCTACTTCACTGGTTCGAGAAGCTTGAGTCTGTATTTGAGATGTGTGAATGCCCCGAAGATCGAAGGGTGAAATATGCTACTGGAACCCTCGAAGGAGCTGCATTAACCTGGTGGAAAGCACAGGTTCAATTGCTTGGGTTGGCGGTTGCCAATGCCACCCCATGGAACGGTTTCAAGGAACTGATTAGAGAAGAGTACTGCAGTAGTGACGACATCCACAAGCTGGAAGTGGAATTTTTCAATCTGAAGATGACGGGATCTGAAATTGAGGCATACACGAAGAGGTCAATGAGCTAGCCATCTTGTGCCCTACTATGGTGGACCCTCCCTACAAACGCATTGAGCTGTACCTTAAGGGTTTGGTGCCAGAAATTCAAAGCCACGTAACCTCAGCTAACCTTGGCACTATACAGCAAATCGTCAATTTGGCTCATCGTCTCACTGATCAGGCAGTTGAGCAGAACAAACTGCCCAAATGTATTAGCGCCACTACTTCTGATACTCTTACCGACAACAAGCGAAAATGGGATGGAAACTCCAGTAAGGGTTCTGCTTCGGGTCAGTCTCAGCAGCGAAAGACTGAAGACTACCAGAGTCCTGGTCAGCAATCCTCCGGTAATCAAGGACAGGGTGGATATCGGGGAAACCACCCAAAGTGCAACAAATGCAGCAGACACCATAGTGGTCAGTGCAACAAGGGACGCTGTCAGAGGTGTCTTAAGATGGGTCATGAAGCCAAGGATTGCAGGAGCTCACGGCCTGCAAATCAGAATCGTCAGCAGCAACAGCAAGCACCGCAGAATCAGCAAGAGCAACAGGGCAACAGGGGATGCTTTCAGTGTGGCGCTGAAGGCCACTTTAAGAAGAACTGTCCCCAGCTGAACCAGAATCAAAACAACAACCAAAGGAACGGGAACCACAATGGAAATAACAACGGAGGTAACAATAATGGCAATGGCGCCCAAGGTCGTGTGTTCGTGATTGGCCAAGGGGAGGCAAGGAACAATCCCAACGTTGTGATGGGTAAGTTTCTTCTGGATGATTTCTTTGTTACTGTGTTATTTGATTCGGGTGCCGATACTAGTTATGTGTCCTTGAAAGTTAGCCAAATGCTTAAGCGCACTCCAACACTTTTGAACACCAAACACATGGTAGAAATAGCAAACGGTAAAAGTCTTGAAGCCACACACATAGTTAAGGGTTGTAACCTCGTCCTAGCTGGTCAGACCTTCTCCATCGATCTTATTCCTATCGTTCTGGGTAGTTTCGACGTCGTGATCGGGATGGATTGGCTATCTCATCATCAAGCGGAGATTATTTGCAAGGAGAAAATCGTCCGCATTCCTCGTTCTGGTAAAGAACCCCTCATAATTCGTGGCGACAAGAGTGGTGCTGTTGTGAGCATTATCTCTTTCCTTAAGGCCTAGAAGTGTTTGCGAAAGGGCCACACCGCTATTCTAGCCCTTGTTTCTGATGCATCCTCAGAGGAAAAGAAGATAGAAGACATTCCTATTGTGCGCGACTTTCCCGGTGTCACACCCCGGCCGCGGTAAAACAACGAAAGTCGCGGCGGAAACGCCGGGGAGGTGAGTAGCGACAGAATTATTGTTTCAACAACCATGGCAAATAAAGTTTTGTATTATTAAAATTAAAGTTACATTGTCTTGAGTTCAAATAAACTACATAATATTTGTCTTTTAAGTCACTAAGGCCCGAGTCCGCCTAAGTGAAGCACAAACACCCTTATGCATTAGCACCTGAAACACATGTAAAAATAGGTACGTCAGCATAAAAATGCCGGTGAGATACATAGGTTTTGTTTATGCAGATTCATGACTTGTTTTTGAAAGAAGTGTTTAAATAAAATGATGTCATGAATCTTGTAAAATGTTTTCCTTTGTAAAATCATGTGAAAATCGATATGAAAATCAAATGATAATGAAATGATAATGCATGGTTAAATGAATAACCAAGTGAAAATGAATTTGAATAAAAATATGTAATTTGTAAAACAATGTCATGTTTATGTATGAAATGTTCATGTCTTGCCCAAGTGGTTTATATAACGTAACGATGTATAATACGATAAAAGCACTTATATATAGGAAGTACCAGCGGTGTATCCACCATGTTTTTATCATATAACACATAGCCTCGTTACATAAGTCACTTATCAATAACCAACCAAAATGTCTTGTTCCATGTCAAAATGTGTATGTGTAAACCGTGTACAATGTCATGTGTATCATGTATAACCAATGAAATGCATAGCAAGTAGGAAATCATCTACTTAACTATGTAATGATGTCTAATGTGAAAACAAATGTCATGTATGGCGAATAACTAGAAGTTACTCAACCCCATAGGAAATGTACAAAACAGGTTTTTGAATAAACCTAAGTTTAAATCAAATGTTATGCTTTGCAGAAAAACAATGCTTTATGATTACAAACATTTATGCAGTAATGTTAATCGCATATATTCAAGCCTTGAGACTGTGGCGACAAACCCTTAAACGAATTAAAGGTTCATCTAAAGTTATGTTGTCGGATTCTGTCATCCCCAACTTCCAAACAAACCCAGGAAGTCGGAAACGGGAGCTGTCAATTCCTATGGTACCATTACATAAGCCCGAGCGGCGTAGCTAATGTTAATGAATGTATTATTGTCCCGATTGAACATACCAAATGTCATAACCAATGTAGCATGTGAAAACCATGTACTAGGAATGCTAAGTAAACATGCCTAGTAGAAATGTTCATGTAAAAACAATGTGCTAGCATGCTCAGTAAACATACATAGCAGAAACGTCATGTAAAACAATGTGTTACATATGCTAAGTAAACATATGCAACAAATGTGTAACAAATCAATGTGCTAGCATGCTTGACATACATAGCAAAACACAATGGAAAGCATGTACTATATATGTATTAGGTGAAAGTAGCATGTTTATGTCATAAAAGCATGAAATACACAAAAGTAACATGTATGTACATGTGTATCACCCCAAAATATTTGAAAACGGTAAAAGAGGGGAACTATGTACTCACTTAGGATTGCTAATTAGTCTTGAGAATAAGACCAATTTAAGCTCCAAGGGTCACGGAATCAACCGGCACCTAGTATAGGTAACTATGTTAATAAATTGGCTCCTAAATCGGGAGATAGGATAGAATGAGGTTCTATAAATCAAATGAGTAATTGAACTCATATGGTATGATTTAATAGGCCCTACATTCTGATTGGAAAGCCTACCTAAGTGCTTTTGACCCGTTTCGACACATTATGGTAACATAAGTCACTATAAGGCGTCGTTCGCGTAAAACTATGTTCGGATGGTTAACTATGTGCTATGTCAAGTCTTACATGCCAATTATCCCTAAACATGTTACTAAATCAGATTATATGTCAAAATTATGTTTACATAATCAATGTACGGATTTATGCTTCAAAACAGGGCATTTTGGTCATTTCCTATGGGCATACAAGCTAACAAGCATATGACTAACCAATCCTAGGTGATCATAAGGTTATAACCTCAGTGGTTATTCCCTATGAATCTATGCTCACTAACTAAGCTTGGTCGGATCCTAAAGATCGACCAAACGGGTCGGGTTCGGAAGTATAAGCGGTTGTTTAGACCGCTTACCTTACGACCCTAAACAAGCACAAACTAATAGTGTCGTGTTAGACATGTCAAAACATGTCTAACCTACTGATTTGGTATCAAAACAAAGTGCTTTGATACCCTAAAGCAGTTCCGAGGCAAAATGCGTGCTAAAACGCATTTTGACTGAAACTTTGACTCGACACTACAACTAGCTAACGTGGTAATCAGCGGTTATAACCACGAAGGATTATAACTATCGTGATTACAATCACGTTTCAAAGTTCAATTGAACTTTGACTTGACCAATTGATGGTCAAAACCGAAAGTCAAACTGTTGGCCAAACGTTTGACTTTCTGCACTACATAAGGAAAAAGCCATAAAAAGAAATGAAAGAATGCTCACTAAGGGTCCTTGCTATCTTTTCTACAAGAAGACAAAGTCCCAAATGCTTGAGAGAGTGCTCCAAAGCAGATGTGAAGAGAGAAAATAAGGAATGAGCAAAGAATGAAGGAGTTTGGATGGCTATTTATAGTTGTAGTAATGCACTAGGATCATTACAAGTGTTTTGCTTGGTCATTAAGCATTAATCCTAGCCATACATGTGTTACAAGCTGATTAGAAGCCTTGGTGAACACACAAACTTGCCCACCACACAAAGAATTAACCATAACAACCCCTAAATTATCAAAAAGTTAGCAAAATATGATTTCTGGTCGCTGGGCATCCTTTACGGTCCGCAAGGGGACCCTTACGGTCCGTAAGGACCCTGCATCTGATCAGCAACTTTCACATTTTGACAGCTTTGGCCCCTGCACTTGTTTGAGTCCATTTCAGGCACTTTTGACACCCGTTAAGCCATTTTCAAGGCTCCACAAGGTCAATAAAGTTTAGGGGATTCAAAATATGCTTGGAAAACTCACGGATGTCGGTTCGTTTAGTCGTATGGTTGCGTTGTTCGGCTAATTACGACGGAAATCGTAACGAGCGCGAAAACGATCCAAATTGCGAAACGAATGGAATTTTTGCATGCCGGTCACTAAAATAAAAATATTTTAGTGTGTACAAAAATTTTGGATGTCCAGATGTGTCCAGAACGTAAGATATGCGCGAAAATGCAAACCTACGTCGTTTTTGACACTTTTAGTCCCTGTAAGATCATATAAGCATGTTTTCGCACACCGAACCTATCAAAGCTTATTTCTAAGCCATGTTTAGGTTATATATGGTATGTTTAACTTATGATCAAGTTCCGGACTGTACGTTTCCTTACGAAACGGCAGACTTTTGCAAATTGATGCAAATAGTCCCTGAGAGCGAATAAACTTGTTTTTGCCATACCAAAGCCTTCAAAACTTATTTCTAAGTTATGTAAAGGTTATTTAAGGTATGTTAAGTTTATGATGATGTTCCGGAGTGTTTGTCGCGTTATACTGATCGTGTTAACGCATCAGTTCGCGTATAACTTTCCCGAAAGCGATATAGAGTTCAAAATCGATCAAAAATCAACATGGGCACAAAACCAAATATAAATGACAAACATTGGGATCAAAACACATTGTTTTATAAATATTGTATTGTTCAGAGTTTGTAAAATGATATCACAAGCACAGATGTCACACCCAGGGTATTTCCTGAGGAATTACCTGGTCTTCCGCCTCATCGCCAAGTTGAATTTCAAATCGAGCTAGCTCCAGGAGCAGCGCCCATAGCTCGAGCACCGTATCGTCTAGCTCCATCGAAACTTGAAGAACTGTCCTCGCAACTAAAAGAACTATTGGAAAAGGGCTTTATACGTCCTAGCTCTTCACCCTGGGGAGCTCCAGTCTTGTTTGTGAAGAAGAAAGACGGTACTTTCAGGATGTGTATTGACTACCGCGAGCTCAACAAGGTGACTGTGAAGAATCGGTATCCTCTTCCACGCATTGACGATTTGATCGACCAGTTGCAAGGGTCGAGTTATTACTCTAAGATTGATTTAAGATCGGGATACCATCAGCTGAGAGTCCGAGAGGAGGACGTCTCCAAAACAGCATTCAGAACTCGTTACGGCCATTATGAGTTTCTAGTTATGCCTTTCGGGTTAACGAATGCACCTGCAGTTTTCATGGACCTCATGAACCGAGTGTGCAAGCCTTACCTGGATAAGTTTGTCATAGTGTTCATTGACGACATCCTGATCTATTCGAAAAGCCAGGAAGAACACGAGCAACACCTGAGGCTTATTCTGGAACTTCTTCGAAAAGAGCAGTTGTACGCCAAATTTTCGAAATGTGACTTCTGGCTTCACGAAGTCCACTTTCTAGGCCATATGGTAAACAAGGATGGGATTCATGTTGATCCATCCAAGGTTGACTCGATCAAGAACTGGCCTGCACCCCGTACACCAACCGAAATCCGCCAATTCTTGGGTTTGGCAGGATACTACAGAAGATTCATCAAAGATTTCTCCAAGATTGCGCAACCTCTCACTTCACTGACTCAGAAGGGGGTCACCTACCGTTGGGGCGATGCACAGGAGTCCGCATTTCAGCACTTGAAGGATAGACTCTGTAGCGCACCTATCCTCTCATTTCCTGAAGGTACAGACGATTTCGTGGTTTATTGCGACGCTTCCATCCAAGGACTTGGTTGTGTGCTGATGCAACGTGACAAGGTCATTGCCTATGCATCACGCCAACTTAAGGTTCACGAAAGGAACTACACTACGCACGACTTGGAATTGGGAGCAGTTGTTTTCGCGCTTAAGATATGGAGACATTACCTGTACGGTACCAAGTGCACCATTTACACCGATCACAGGAGTCTCGAGCATATCTTCAAGCAAAAGGAATTGAATATGCGACAACGCCGATGGGTAGAGCTCTTGAACGATTATGAATGCGCTATCAAATACCATCCAGGCAAAGCCAATGTTGTGGCCGACGCCCTCAGCCGAAAGGATACTATACCTAAGCGTGTACGTGCGTTACAGCTTACCATCCAATCTAGTCTTCCTGCCCAAATTCGTGATGCTCAGGTTGAAGCATTGAAAGCAGAAAACATCAGGGTTGAGTCCTTGCGAGGATCGAGGCAACGGCTAGAACAAAAAGAAAACGGCGCCTACTATTTTAACGGACGCATCTGGGTTCCACTGTACGGAGACCTACGCGAGCTTGTGATGGATGAAGCACATAAGTCTCATTATTCAGCACATCCTGGTTCGGATAAGATGTACCACGACCTAAAGACTACATACTGGTGGCCTGGTATGAAAGCCAGCATAGCAACCTACGCCGGTAAATGCTTGACCTGTGCTAGGGTCAAGGTCGAATATCAGAAACCATCAGGCCCCCTTCAACAACCAGAGATACCTAAGTGGAAATGAGAGCAAATTTCCATGGATTTCGTTACTGGCCTGCCCAGATCTCAGCGCGGAAACGATACCATTTGGGTGATCGTAGATCGACTGACCAAGTCTGCACATTTTCTACCTATCAAGGAAACGGATAAGTTTTCTACTCTAGCAGACATCGACCTAAAGGAAGTAGTATCAAGGCACGGAGTGCCAACCTCCATCATTTCAGATCGTGACGCGCGTTTTACTTCTGAACTGTGGCAAGCTATGCATAAGTCTTTTGGCTCACGTTTAGATATGAGCACCGCTTATCACCCACAGACAGATGGGCAATCTGAACCATCCAAACCCTTGAGGACATGCTTAGAGCATGCGTAATCGACATCGGCAATGGCTGGGAAAAGCATCTTCCGTTAGTGGAGTTTGAGTTCCAGGTTGGGGATCGAGTGCTACTCAAAGTCTCACCTTGGAAAGGTGTAGTTCGTTTTGGCAAACGAGGCAAGCTCAATCCGCGTTACGTCGGACCATTCGAGATCATTGAGAAAATTGGCAAAATCGCTTAAAGGCTGAACCTACCTGAAGAACTCAGTGGAGTTCACAACGTATTCCATGTGTCGAATCTGAAGAAGTGTCTGTCAGATGAGACCCTCATAGTTCCTCTCAAAGAGCTCACAATCGACGACAAGCTGCGATTCGTCGAGGAACCAGTAGAGATTACGGATCAAGACGTTAAGATTCTCAAGCACACCAGAATACCTCTCGTCCGAGTTCGTTGGAATTCCCGTCGTGGTCCAGAGTATACCTGGGAATGAGAAGACCAAATGAAACTCAAGTATCCCCAGTTGTTTAAGAAAAGTGCAACCACTACTGAGACTGAAGCTACTGCAGAATTTCTGGACGAAATTCCAAATCAACAGGGGGATGATGTGACACCCCAGGAAAACCAGCAAACAACGCAACTTAACTAGCTTCCTCAGTAACCACGTGCTAAATTTCGGGACGAAATTTTCTTAACAGGGGGAGAATGTGACAACCCTCAAATTTGCATGTAACCGTACAGTTTATTCATGATAATAAAAGTACTTGATGACTGTGCTGAATCATTTAACTGCTCTTCGATTTTTGTGTTATAGTTACATGTGCGTGTTAGCATACTAGTAGTATACAGAAAAGTTACTAAATAGTCCGGTATATTTTCCTATGTGTTAGGAATTAATTTAGTCACAAAAAGATGC
Source organism: Helianthus annuus (assembly GCF_002127325.2). Taxonomy (NCBI): domain Eukaryota; kingdom Viridiplantae; phylum Streptophyta; class Magnoliopsida; order Asterales; family Asteraceae; genus Helianthus; species Helianthus annuus. Next base: position 57,772,650 of record NC_035442.2, on the reverse strand, counting down.
ACAAAAGACGCTTTACGGGACAATTAAACGCTTTAACGAAACGATGCGAAACCAAACAACCAGACATTACCCGAGACACGAAAATATTGTCAGAAATATTATTTTATCATTTTAAATTATTTACGGTCATAAAAATCCCTATACACCATGTAAACATGACATACACCCGCTATACTTGTAAATACCCTTAACCTCTTATTTACTTACCCACTAATTACCAAAATTTTTCATAATACCCCCCCCCCCTAACCGAATTCAGCCCCCATCATTACATATATTTTGTTTAGATATTTGGATTATCTTGCCTTGATTTGGTGAGTATTCTCCTAATTGTGGATTGGCCAACAAGGGTTGCACTCATGACCATAGAATAGGGTGGCACTTGTCTTTCCAAGGAGAACCATCATTACATCAAAACCTGCACTCCATCTCACTCTCTCTCCCTAAAATCGGTCCTTCATAACCGAAACCAACCCCCTACACTCTCATACCTTCATCTCTTTCACTAACAAACCCCATTCCAAGCTCCAAGGTTGATCCATAGAGGTGCAAGTTGAAGTGCTCTCAAGAAGCCTTGTTCAAGCTTTTCTCACCATCATTCTTCATCATCCTCACACTAAGATTACAACCCTAGCCTTGTGCTAGTAGTAAGTCCCTTCATACTCTTGTTCCACCTTGATTCTTGTTACGATTTGTTGAATGTTTATGACACACAAAGCTTAAACACTAAAATATGAACTTAAGTTTCTGCCTAAAAACTTTATGTAAAAAGGTTGTGTGAGGTTGAAATCTGAATGATTTAGGGTTGGTTAAAGCATGATTGAAGTATTAACATTTGTTCATCAATAAACCATGGTTAGGATCTTCGTTTATGCACTTTTAGTCACTTCTACAATGTAAACAGCTTGCTGAGTTGGATTTCCAGCCAACTTCAACAGGCTGTAACGGGATCATTTTAAATCGAAAAACGGATTTTCTGAAGCCTAAAATGAATATTTTGGAACAACTAAACAAATGGTACTGGAATCATAATTTTTTGAGACCGTTTACTATTTTTAAAAGACTATTTTTGGACAGCAGCTCAAGCTGCATTTTTACTGCAGAAAAAGTGTGTCATATTTGGAGTCATAACTTGAAACCTGAGTAAAATCGACTCATGGAATTTTTACAGTAGTTGGTCACCGTTGTCAGAACGACCCTCCAACTAGAATTTCGTCAAACGGACTTACGATTAATTTTTAGTGAATATTTCCATCAACTGCAATCAGAAAGTAACAAATCAGATTGCAGTCGAGAAAATGATTTTCTATAAAATATGGGTAATGAACTGGACTTTGATATTTTTACATAATAAACTTTGGAACATATAGAATCTTCTGTAAAAATTTGAGAATTTTTGGAAAAGGTTAACTATTTTATTAAAATGCTCGAAAACAGTCCAGTTTCGAATAATAAAGCTGAAACGACATAAGTAGTGATTTGCGTGTCTAAATGTCGAGTGGGTTATCCGAGAATGTTATAGCATGTTATATGTCAATAAAAGTGTTATGTGCAATGTTGTATGTTTGACTATGAGTGGGGAATAGATGGGAAACTTATATGGGAATGAACCGTTAAAGTGATGCATGTTATGTGATAGATACGTGTAGGGACTTTGTGTTCTATTTGAAATCACTAATAAACTAAGTGATAATTATACTAGGGCGTGATTGACCGACCTTGACTATTAGCTATATTTGAGAATCAAACCGAGCAACCAAGATGAGTTCACACTCTTTCCAAGGCATGGGATTCCCGGTGGGTTGGGAATGGGATTGAATGGCTACTCGAACTATCATTTCTATTAAACTACTTACTACTGTCCTCGGATTGAAGGGCACGTACGTAAAGCCTACGTACACGACCATAAGACCATCAACTCTATCAATTTAAGTCCCTCATTTATCGACTTAATCGCTGAGGCCTATGGCGAGCGGGTCATTAGTTAATAGCGCTATTAGGTTTAACAAACCTCACACCGTGCCAGTCGGACGGGCGTGTACTAATGGACTATGGGCAAAGGGTCAATGCTGATAGACATTAACTTAGGGCACCTCTTACATTTTCGTAGCAGTCGATACGCGTGGTCTAGTAACTCATGGGAAGCCCCCACCAACCTTCGCAAACATGTCAGAAAGACCGCGATACGAATTCATACGATACATGATTTACAAAACGAACAAATGATTTACGAAACGAATGCTATAACTAAACAACCAGCTGTGAATTCACTCAACTTTGTTGTTGACTCGTTGTTACATGCCTTACAGGTCGCTAGATGCTTGGAGCCTGCACGAGGAAGGAGTCGTTGTGGTGTACGGACTGTTATGTTCCGTGCTTAATATTTAAATCCTTATGAACTTATTAAACTTGCGTTTTGGACTTTAAACTTATGGACTATGAATTTATATTTTGATATCACGTATTATGCTTCCGCTGTTTAATTTAAAACTTGGTTAATAGGCTTTTGGTCACCAATTGTATTGTGGTTGGTTTTATTTACTTAAAATACGTTGTTCAATATGATTGGTGGCTCGATCCTGGTCACGTCACGCCTCCAAGCGGTGGTACTCCGCATGGTGGATTTTGGGGGTGTGACAAAGGTGGTCTATTGGAAAATACACTGATGTTGCAAATTAAGATAGATAGAATAGAATATAGTTAGTATTATCAAACAGTAAATATATATATATATATATATATATATATATATATATATATATATATATATATATATATATATATATATATATATATATAAATATATATATATACTAGTTTATAGCCCCGTGTGTTACACGGTTTAACGAATAAAACCAAATCATGATATAATAATATTCATTATAAAGAATTGTTTGAATATCCAAAAAATCAGATATTTAACACTCACGGACAAAATAATATGAAGGTACACGTTACAGTCTACAAATCTCTAAAAACTTCTTTATACACGACATTTGTAGTTTTGTTTGTGATTTGACCATCCTCATCAACTATCAATAGCTTGAGTCCATGTCTACTTTTTACTCTTGATAATCCCACGTATAGCTGGCGTTGTGTAAATACTGGTTGTTTTAGAAACAATCCAACCTTACACAATGATTGTCCTTGACTTTTATTAATAGTCATGCAAAACAAAAGGCGAGAGGAAACTTTGCAAATCGTTTATATCATTTTTCAACTACACTTGCTTGCATTTTGTTTCCCTGAAAATAAATATATGTATATATAAATTGACAGCAATAATAAAAAAATTCAGTGGAAATCTAAACTTTTAATTTATTACATGCTCATCAATGAAGACCATCCCATAAAATAGTGTTGCAGTCGGGTTTTTTTAGACTGGTTGCCTCCACAGTCTGATGATATGGACATTTATATTAGAATCATCATTATGAACACAAAGTTCATTTAGCAAGGATCTTTTTGTTGCAGCCATTTAACTGTTTTTAAATTGAAGGAAGAGTAAGAATCCTCAAATCATGTTAAATGAATAAAAGTAAATAATACATATTGTTATAGATCAAGGACCAAATAAATAATATACAACTTAACTTATAATACCATAACTGACCATGATACCTACATAGAGGATGGAGATTAGAAGTCTTATTGTGTGCATAGAGGGGTCGAATTCGAAGGGTTTTTTTTTTGTGAGGATTGAAACAGGAGTAAATAGCTCTATATATATAGATTAATGGATTATAGATGATGAGTGTTGATTGAGACTCTTCATTCTCTCAAAAGGTTATAAATTTTGTAACTGATAGTTTTATTATCTCATAAGTATAGAATAATTAGTCCCTAATTGGTGAGGCTCTTCACCTTCATAAGTCACCAGTAGATATGTACGTATAGATAATGTTTTTTTTTATCATAATGTAAAATGTTAAAATCCCAAAATAAAACTGAAAAAACTAAACTCAGTATGATAGCGTTCGGGATGAGCAAATGGTACCGGGTACGGGTACCCAATTTACTGAAGCGGAATATTTTTGGAATCGATTCGGTATCAACTTTTGACGTTTTTAGTACTTTAAAACATAAAGCATTTGCAACAAAGTAAATCATGATCTCTAATCACGATATGATCCAACAACTATAAAGAAACTATCAAAATATCACAACTTAATACTCGTAAACAGATTCAACAAATAATATAAAGTTAATAAAAAATGTTATATAATCTGACCTGCTCGAAATTAGGTGTTGATATGCGAATGGGTTCAGAACGTGAACTCCCAAAAACTTCGGCGATTCAGCACTGACGCCGTCCAACATGGTGGCGGAGTAACCCTTGTAGAGATGATGTATGACTTTTTGGGTGGCGGTCAAATCCGTAGGTGTCAAAAAGCTTTGAATTTTTTAACCGATCTAGATTTCCCTAGATATCATACGAATAACATAAAGAGGTGACAATTAGAGAGATATTAAACATAGAAAAAGGAAAATGTTCGATATATTCTTATATATGATTAAAAAAACATCCAAAGACTATTCAACTCACAATGTTGACTAATGTGTAGTGGTCAAACTGACAATAATCTTCACTGAACATTGGTACTTCCTGCATTTCATATAATGTTGCTTTGATCTTGAACCTAGTACTATTCAAAGGCCAAATCACAAACTTATAGCAAACATTTCTTTTCCTATTTTAACATATTAGTCTGTTACATAACCCATATTCATTAGTGGTTGGAAAGGACCCATTAGTAGAAAGTGTCAACATAGAACATAACTAATGATACCCCTCAAGTTTGACCAAAATGCTTAATCAAAAGTCAAAGCTTGGGATAAGCCCCCCACTTGATTCATAACATCGTAAAGCTCTTCAAGGCTAACCAGAAAACACGCAATGAAATGCAATTAGAAGCATCACAATAATAAACAAACACCAAAACACAATGAAGACGATTCACCTCATCAATTTTACAAGTTGCATAATATGTTCATAGATACTTCAAACGACAAGCATACCTAACAGATTTAACTATGACGAAAGGGATTTGATGATTATTCGACTACAGCCAAATACTCAAATACTAATATATGGTAGGCACTTGTCAAACAAAATTCTTAACACACATCTATACTATCATCGATTAAGTGGACAAAGCAAATGTTCACAAAACTCAAAACAAACATCGATTTGGCATAAAGGAACTAATATTACCGATAGTAGGAGCTAGATCGTCGACGGCGTTGGAAATATAACTGACAAGAAGACTACTATTGTCGACACCAAATTATCCATTTGATGAGATCTTAAATGATAGATCGTACTAACCGAACAACAAACTCAAGTTGCTGAATCCAAAATTAGTTGTATGGATCTGTATTTTTTGAGCAACAAACAAATCTCATTAGCCACAACAGTCTATGGCGTCAAATTTGTGGATGAAATTAATAGCATCGATGCATTAGTGAAAGCTGGAATCCAGAGAGAGGATTCTAATCATGTTTCATAGCGGTTCAATAGGTACACAAAAATAAAAAAGTAAAGATAATTTAAAACATAAAGCATTTGCAACAAAGTGAATCATGTTCTTCCTATAAAAATTCAAGTGAAGTTTAATACATATGCCTAAGTTACTGAACCAAATAAGGTATGATAATTAAAACAGGAGAAATTAGGTGTTGATATGCAAATGATGTTGTAGAATCTGACCTGCTCGAACTCTTGAATCAAGCTCTTTAACATCAACCCCTAAAGGCACAATCTTTTTCAGGGTTAGAACCTCAACGCCCAAAAACTTCGGCGGTTCAGCATCGGCGCCGTCCGGCATGGCGGCACAGTAAGCCTTGCAGAGATGAAGTTTGCTTCCAATTTTTTTAAACCCATCAAGATTTCTTGAAAACCCGTTTGCTGCTTTGGGCTTCAATAAATTTAGGAGATTAATTTGTTCTAAGTCCATCTCCACCTCTTCTCTCTATATGTTTGAGAGAAGTGGATAGGGTTGATTAGTGTTTGGGAATGATAAAGATGTGGATCAGTGTTGGGCGGGTGGTGGTGGGGAGGGAGACGGTTGTGAGCGTGATGAGGGAGATGCTGATTAGGGTTTGGAGTGAAATTGATCTCAGTGTAAAGAATGTCGTGTGTGAGTTTAGAACCAGAGCATTAGAAAATGCCACGTGGCATTTCAATAAGCTGAGAAAGAGAGATGTTGACATGTGGAGTTTTACGGAGTCTTTTATTAGATTTAGATATATATATATATATATATATATATATAAGAGACAAAAAACGGCAAAACAGAGAAAGTGGTATTTGATCATATTAGACAAAAAAGGATAAAAATGGAGAAAGTGGTCGGTGGCGAAAGTCACCGATTTTCTGTTTTAAGATGTTATATAATGAGGTATCAAACCGATACGAACCAATTAGGTGTTTTGGCATTATTGATACTGAATCGGCGTTGTATTGGTTTCGGTATTTTTAGTTCCCGTACCGCTAAGATGCCAACTTCATCGCAATTGTAAACGCCTTATATACATACTTGCATAAATAATTTTGATGGAATATAATTACATGAAGACTAGATCACACACAACTATGCTTAACTACTAAAAGCTTTCTATTTTTTTTATTTTTAATAAAAACAAAGTCCTTGGTTTTAGTAATAAAATATTTTTTTAACTGTTAACCAAAGGAAAAAATTACACCGTTGGTCCTTGTGGTTTCTGTCAAAGTTCAATGTAAGTTACTAATATTTTTTTTTTTTTGTAAAATCAGGTATTAACTTTCTAATTTGTCATAATGTTGAGTATTAAGACCAAACCTTGTTAACTTTTTTTTTGTTAAGTCTTAATAAAATGACTAAAATGCCCTTTAATAAATAGAGAGTCTATTTTTAATTAATTATATTTGACTAAAATAATTTAATGTTTTATTTATATTAATATTTATATTTATATTTATATTTATATTTATATTTATATTTTTATTTTTTTCTATATTTTTATAAAATTATATGGATTTGAAGTTTATTATTTATAAACTCAAAGTTTATAAATAATAAACTTCAAATCCATTTAATTTTATAAAAAATATAAATAAAACATAAATATATAAAAATATAAATATAAATAAAACTTTACATTATTTTAGTCAAATATAATTAATTAAAAATAGACTCTCTAGATATTAAAGGCCATTATAGTCATTTTAGTAAGACTTAACAGAAAAATTTAATAAGATTTGGCCTTAGTACTCAACATTGTGACAAGATTTGACCTTAGTACTCAACATTATAACAAATTAGAATATTAATACTTGATTTTGCAACAAAAATCTATTAGTACCCGAATTTAAAATTTAGCAGAAACCACAAGGACCAACGGTGTAATTTTTTCTAACTAGAAGAAAAACTCTTTTTTTTTCAGTTACATATTTGTATAAAAATGACAAGTTTAAGGATTGTATAAAAATGACAAGTTTAAGGATAAATAAAAGTTACCGTATAATTGGAATTAGTATATAAGAAAACTAATTTTTAAAGCAGGTTTATTAGAAAAGGGTTCATTCTAATATTATAAAAATGAATAAGTTATGTTAGAGACCATGATTAAATTAATAGTTATTTAATAAATTGGGGTTAATCAATGAGAGTAGGAATCAATGAGAGTAGGAGTGGGAAACTATTAAATCACCAAAAACACTATTTTCATAAATATTTTTTCAAGAACATCATATTGCTAAATATTTTTTCCACCGTCACTTTAGGAAAAAAAAACTCTGTAGGTCCCTCGGAGGATGAGGTCAAACCTTAACCTTGTTATGTGAAACACACTAGCAAGTGCGGAATCCAAGCTAGTATGCAAACCGAGATGAAACAAGCACAAACACAAGACACACAATATTCACCGATTAACACCACTTGTATTAATGCGTATGAAAGGTTCGGTTACAAGCTCAATGTTTACAAATCTGTTTTGTAAACTCTCTAACAGTCTGTGTGTGTTCTTAACAGAAGTGTCTCTCCTTGTCTGCCTTATCTCTCGTGTCTCTTCTGAAGTGAACACACTACATGGGTATTTATACCCAACACAGGATGTATGGTCGAAGGATCAAACAGACTGATCGAAAGATCATCTGTCGATCACAAAGCCATCGAAGGATTCACATATACCTCGAAGGATGGTATATCCTTCGAGTTCCATCAGTATCCTTCGTGGGATATCTTTCGAGCTCATCGAAGGATGGAAACAATCCTTCGATGACCCAACCTTCGACACAGACAATTTTCAACCATATTATAACTGTTTGGCCAAGTCAAACCAGGAGGATGGTTGACTTGGTCAAACTTACATGACTAACAAAGACATCGTTTTACATCATGACCGAATACAGACAAAGTACAGACACAAGTGCACCAACAAACTCCCCCTTGGCTGTAGCTTTGTCTCGATCTTGATCATCTTTGATCTTCGTGTCTTCAAGACTCTGATGTCCTTACAAGTCTTCAATGTCGGAGGATCTTCAAAGTTTTCACATCTTGAAAGCAGAAAGTGTATCAACAAACTACCCATATCATGTAGAAAGTGTGTTGACAAACTCCCTCTTAACATAAGCTCCCCCTTGAGTTATGCTCGTGAATGACTTGATCTTTATAGCTTGAGATCCTTGTGGTGTTGATGATGGTCAGCGGCAACTCGATCATCTTCATCTATTGAGCGCTTTCACGTCGTGTCTTCATTCCGAAGCTTGTCATCGACCATGTTCTCCTTGCCTTTAGAATCTGCACATGCAAGAAATCTAAACGCGTAATGAGAACACCTGCTTGGAATATAGTTAGAATAAACAAATGACACACGAATGACCATGTTTCAATCAAACACCGTCCGACAGTTTGAAAGTTTAGTAAATTTGTCAGCTTTAGTTTCTAACTTTCAAAAACTTGCAAATTTCGACCGTTTATGAAGATTTAGTCAATTCGGTTTTCGTTCAGGTTTCAGGTAACGAAGACTCGAGCTCCAACATCGTACGATCGAAAATAAAATAGAAATAAAATCTTTTTGGCTTTTATAAAGTTTATATTAAAACTCACCTAAAATATTTTTGGAATTTTTGAATTTTTCAAATGTAAAGACTGAAAGTAGTAAATAAATATATACAGACATTCTTTTTGCGAGTTTCGAGGGTAAGAGAATCATATCAGTGTACGGTCATGCCAAAACGCTCTTGTTGTTCAATTAGTTAACATTAAGATAAGCATCCTATAACAATTATCGGTATTGTTGTCCACTTAAGCTCAACTTATCAGATGTAATCATGGCGAGGGGATACGTTAAGGTATGATTTATACTTTCCGACCGGTGTTCATCCACATCACGACACATTCCCGTATCAAGGTATGCACGAGGGTTCATCTTACCGGTGAGTATACTGATTATCATCTGTTTGACCGTATATGATGTGAGATTCTCACTTATTTTGATTTGAAAACAAGCCCTATGTGATATAATCACTTATTGATGAGGAACTTGATTTTCATATGCATGAGGGCACAGGAGCAAGTCCGTGAACAGGTCAGTACTTTCGTACAGCAGAGAGACGAACTTGACTCCCGGATAAATGTGATATTTTATCACTTATTTGTTTGGACATGTGATTGTTTATCACTTATTGAGGTCGTATGCAGTATGAGATATGTACACGTATGTATAGTATCATGGAAGATCTAGACTTACGTCCCCGTTATTTTTCGGTAAAAGATACAACCATGATACCCAGATGATAAGCAGCATAAAGACCGAATGTCTCAGAACCTCGGCAATCTATCAAACGAAATTTCGGTACTAAGACCATATGCCAATGAATGGTTCCCACCTGGTCTTCAGTCGATTTAAGTTTATATCACCCTGCACACTTTAAAATGATTGTGAGACTACCGATACATCTTATATAGAGCTGCTTATCGTTTTTCATTTAAGGTTTAAAGAGGTTTGGATAGACCACTGATGTACTATCATTTTCTCTTTTGCTCGCCAGGAAACTCATTTTTGCTTTTCTATTGTTTTTGTGTTTTTGAAATTTTTCGATGTTTTTGGATTTTCAGATTTTGGATTTACTCCCCCTAAAATCAATAAACTAAGACAATTTTAAAACACAAAGGTATTTACAAAAATGATTTTCCGATGTTGGTTTTACTCTTGCTTGACCTTAATGTCGTTTACCAATAATAAAAAGTCAAATCTTGATTTGTCAAATGCTTTGGTAAAAAGGTCGGCACGTTGGTCATCAGTGTGGACCTTAACAACATCGATTAGCCTTTTCTCAAAGCAATCACGTATGAAGTGATATTTGATTTCGATGTGTTTGGTCTTTGAGTGCTGCACAGGATTTCTAGTGATCTGTAATGCAGCAGAATTATCAACGTAAATAGGAGTAGTTAGGAATTCAAAACCGTAGTCCCGCAATTGTTGTTGGATCCACAGAACTTGGGAGCAACAACTTGAGGCAGCAATGTATTCAGCTTCGCATGTTGATGTAGCGACGCACGTCTGCTTCTTGCACTGCCATGTGACTAGGCGATTTCCTAAAAACTGACATCCAGCCGTTGTGGATTTGCCGTCGATTTTGCATCCGCCAAAATCAGAATCACTGAAAGCAACCAATTCAAAGTTATTATCCCTAGGGTACCATAGACCGGTGTCAGGGTAACCCTTCAAATAACGAAAAATCCTTTTGACAGCTGCAAGATGTGAGGCCTTCGGGTTGACTTGATATCTGGCAATGTAGGATCGTTTGGCGACCCGAACGAGTCGTTCAGAGGTGTTTTCGTCAATTACAGGTGCGGAAAACAAGTAATCAACGTAGGAATAGCTTGTATATCACTTTAAACTTCTTTTCTATTGATTTGACGATGAATACAACCTGTTTTTGATCCGGCAGCACCTCGGTACAAAAATCAGGAACGTTACAAATGAGACCGCCTTTAGGGTATTTATAGAACTTTGGGACCGCTTATTGGACAGGCCCAATAAGCGGCCCAGACACTCACTCGAGCGGCCCAGCCATCATTGTGACAACCCTCACAAAACCAGGTATCCGTACGACTTAATTAGCTATTAACTGTTGCCTAATTATTGTGCTTAACTGAGATTTCTGATAAACTGCTACTTGATTGTTGATACATGTACATGTCTGCATCATACTTTGATTTTTCCTGTCACTACATTATTTATTTACTGAACTCTAGTGACAAACTTGATGCACAAAAAGCACAGTAGCACTAAACGGATACACAGTGAACATGCTGATATAGCCAGCATCAGGCAGACACTGCCTCTAAAGGCCTGAATGAGCCAGAATTATTTTACTACACCCATAGTGTGTGTAAGGATACAAGGGTTGTATGATTACGTCTCTAGGAATAAGATACAGAGATTGGATGTGCCTAAAACGTACCTTAAGCACGGAACACAGCACTTTTATTTACACACTAGCTTCTAGCTAATTAATAAAGTGCCAAAATACAAAGAATATTTCCCGACACTTTGCTGAATAAATTGTGTCGCCAAAAATATTACTTACGACGCTTAAAGGATAACTTAAGCACTTTAACGGATTCCTATCCGACCGAACAACCGGACAATACCCGGAACATAAAAATATTGCCAGGATTATTATTGGTATTTTTCTGAGCCAGTTAGGGTCCCTGATTACCCTAACACCCGCAATATAACACATTAAACAACTAACGAGGTTAGACCTTTAAGTAACCAACCTTAACATAACTGAACTGTAACTGGACAATCGAAAACGAACCGGATACCATTACCATCTAATGGAATCGGCCAAATGGTGGGACCAAGGGAGTACGTCCTTTATTATATTTTATTAGATTATGCGGATATCTAGAACGAGAAACCGATGGACGATAACTAAACTTTTTCTATTTAAACTCTCTCTCTCTCACAATAACACACACACACTCAAGATCACTCTCTCCCTCCCTCTTGCTCCCTCACGGCCGAGAACCCCCCCACCACCACCCATCCGTTTTTCGGTTCAAGTCTCTACATTCCAAGTGCATACAAGTCTTAAGGATCGCGTACGACGAAGCTTGGAACAAACGGAAGTTGAAGGACCTCGAGCATTTGCTTTTATCCACGCCGTTTTCGACTAGTTTCTTCCCTAGCCTCGAGCTAGAGGTATATTGTTTAAAACTCGTTTTTAGTCGTGTCTAAATTGGTTAAAAGGATTTTTATCGGTTAAATGTCGGTAACCCGCTTCATGAATCTTTAAAGTCTACAAAAAAGTGAAAATCGTTGGATAAAAGAACATAACGCGTGTAAATGTCGTAGTATTTGAATATGTTGGTTAATATGGCCCGATCTACGATGTGGTGGCTCTCATCATCGTTTAACCCGACCTTGTTAGGATCACGTATCTTGACATACACTTGTTTCTTCTGTACAAGGGTTAAAAGGTGAAACTCCACCACACGGGAAACATGAACTTGTGTAAAAATGTTTTAACATGAAAAATAGTATTTAAAACGAGCCGATCTACGTATGTACAAGTGGTATATTCGTAGGACCGGGTGTTGAGAAAATCATGTTTTGTAAAAGTTGTATAACAGGTTAACAAATGTGATTTTTATAGTCTACAAGTGTATAAACACTTGTGAAATGAAAGATCCGACAAAATAACAATTTTTATAAAAATTGTCGGAAGTTGTAAAGTGTGATTTGTTCCAAAAACGGGGTTTTTGCAAGAATAAACTATTTTATACATAGATCCACTAAATATAACGAGATCTACACAATAGTTTTAGAAAAACTACAAGTTCATGTAATAATGCGATTTTACATACTAGTCTACTAGTTGATGTGTTGGAATTGATTTGGTTGATTTGAAAAATTGTTGGAAATTGATTGATTGAAATAAAGAAAGTGTTGAAATGATTTTGTAAAAGAAAATGATACGCTTGAAAGCGTGGCCACCTCCAGTTACAGGGGAAACTCTGGCGAAATTTTCTAAAAATATAACACTTAGAATTATTTACAAGTGTTAGAATTATTTTTGAAATGTTTTCAAAATATATTTCGCCATGACTTTATTTATTAAATAATCGGAGGTGGGATTTTCACAAAACTAAACGTGATAAATATATATATTCGGTAAATATATTTTGTCACAACACTGTTTATGATTATTTTGTGAAAATGTATAAATATTATTTTTAGAGTAAAAATAATATTTACTAACTTGTCAAACCCAAAATAATACCAACGCTTACACGACAAGCATAAAAGTTACAACGGTAATTTCTATTACCACCTAATCATTAAAACGTAACTTACGCATTACGCGGAAATATTCACCAACACGTATGTTGTCAACGTATTATTTTGGGAAAGTATTATGTAAAGAGAAAATATATTATTTTTGAGAAAAATAATTATATTTTGGAATGAGAAATAAAAATATATTAAGTGGGACTTAATGAGATAGTATAAATACACATGTATTTAAATCCCCCATCCTTGGGAAGGAAAGTAAAATACCAAGTATGTACACGAAACGGTTGTCTAACCGTCTCCTAAAAATATAAGTTATAAAGCTAAGGCACGGCCATCCGTCTAATAGAATTAGCACCTGTAGGTCGTTGCACAGCTTCGGATATTCGGATTACTTGGTAGAGATACGCATTCACTGTGAGTTCATGTCCCCCTTTTCTCTAACTGTTTTCAGTTTACTTAACTGCGGGGGTGAAATACATGTTACTATGATTTACGAGTACTTTACAACGGTATGTTTAACGTAAGGAGGTGTTATACGATCATGTGAGTGGATAGGAACAACATGGGGCCATTAGTCCTCATGGAGGGACCGAGGGACAGGAGCGGTAGATCTATCTGGGTGTAGCGAGCCCAGCCCCCGGCCAAACTAGAAACGGACCGTGGGGTGACTTTGTCCACATACTTTGTCGTGGCATAAATCTGCTAGGTTTGAGTCTCCCTATTTGCACTTCACATATGTCAGTGGCCTTGCAAACCATTGATGATCACAAGTCCTCTTACACTGCTACATACCACAACTATTTTCATACTCACAAAGGTTTTACATACTCACTTACACATGAACTCGCTCAACATTATTGTTGATTTCTCAACTCACATGTATTTCAGGAAATTAAACGGATCTGGCACGGTATGGAACGTTTTCCGCTGCACTGGTCATGAAGTCATCAGGGTTTAGGGTTGTGTCTCTTACCTGGACAAGACACAATCCCTAAATCACGTTTATGTTTTGTTATAAGTTGTAATGCTACTGAACAAGGTTATGGTTGCATGTTAAAAACAATGGTATTGTATGATGTTTTCTAAAACTTAATGGATGACTTGCATGGTTTTTAAATTCATATAGCTTTGTTATGATTAAGCTATGGTATTAAGAAGTCACACAAATTAACCACGCTTCCGCAAAGCCAGGGTGTGACAGCTTGGTATCAGAGCTCTGATCATAGCGAACTAGGATTCTTTCTCGAGTCTAGACTATGATCACTAGGGCTCTCACGAAAACATTTTTCTGCATACCACTTAAGTCCAGATCCACAAACTTTTTACAAACAAATGTTGAGCACATTTTATTCATTATTCTAGGCTCAGTCTGGGAGGCTGAGGTTCAGGCTAGTGGGACTAGGAGTGTTGGCTAGTGGGACTAGGAGTGTTGGCTAGTGGGACTAGGAGTGTTGGCTAGTGGGACTAGGAAGGACAGTCTGAGAGGCTGGGAGGCTAGTGGGACTAGGAGTGTTGACTAGTGAGACTAGAAAGGACAGTCTGGGAGGCTGGGAGGCTAGTGGGACTAGGTGGATTATGTGATTATTATCTGGTAACTTATGTGACTATTTGATTCACTGATTTTGTGCTTATTCTGTGTTATGTTACAGACCCATGGATTCACCAGCTACAGGTGGATCAGATACCACTGGACCCCTACCGTTAGTATCAGACGATGTTATGTCTTCGGAGCATGAGGTGCACACCTCAGACTATACTAGCACCGACGATGACGACTTCCAGCCGTTCGCGTTACCAGACGGCGCCGATGAGCACACTGATGACTCCTTGCCCTTCGCTTTACCCGAGGGTGCCTATGAGCCCATTGTTGGCGATCCTGCTGAGTACCTCCCTATTGTTGCGATTCCAGCACCGATTCCTCTTGCTTCTTACCCTGCTTATGAGCTTATGCCAGACGCCGATGCCGACGGCGACATCGAGCTTTACGAGGACGAGCCATTTGAGGACGAGGATCCTGACGTAGCTCCTCTACCTGCTGGCGGTCTCTTGATGATAGCTGACGTTCCAGCTGGAGACTCGCCCATTCACTCACCAGTCCCAGACTCTTTTGAGTCTGTGGCATCTGTATCATCTCGCGGGGCGAGCGCGCAGCAGTTTATTCACGACTCAGACCCTGATCATGCGTCTTCAGTTGCCCCCATTCCGAGCTACACGTTTGAGCATGATGATATCGAGGATTCTGACCCTATTTTCCCTCCAGGATTTGATCCTGACCATGATATCGAGTATATTCCTATGGATGAGCATATAGAGGACCCTGATGATCCTATCGGTCCCATTGATCCAGATTTTGACTTTGACATGGCGTTCGACGACCCTGAGCCTGCCATAGCCCCAGAGCAGGCAGCTGCTTTTGACCCTTTACCTGAGCATGACCCTGTTCATGCTGATTTTCCTCTTGAGCCTGTTGATGTTGATCCCCCTGTAGGTGTTCCTGTGATCGAGGGCGATCATGTTGCTGCTGATCCCATTGTTCCTTTACCCGTAGGTGACATACCTGCTGATCCTGTTATTGATCCTGTCGATCCTGTTATTGCACCTGTTGACCCCGTTATTGCTCCTATCGATCCTTTACCCATCGAGCCCGAGCACGCTCTTTTTGCTGAGCACATGGATCCTCCAGATGAGGAGGCACAGCACGGGTGGATACCGGCGGACGAGGATGTTCCACCGTTTCCCCCACATCACACTGGCACACATCATACTGAGTTCTCTTTTCAGACCCCATCATTTATTCCTCCAGCGGGGCCTGGAGAGGGCTCTTCAGCCCACCCTTTCGGTCATGTACCGATGACCATGCCATTCATGCCTCAGATAGCATCTATCCCATCTTCTGTTGCACCTATCGATCTTACCAGCACGCCATTACTTTGGTCATCTTCCTCACCGATGCCACCCACAGATCCATACCACCCATTTCATTTGGGCCATACTATTGAGGATCTTTTGATGTCGTTTGTACACCAGCACGAGTCTCATTCACAGCGACTCCAGGAGCTCGAGAGAGCTCAGTTGTCTTTTGGTCCGTATCTTGGTCAGACATCTTCGTCGTTTCAGCCTTTTCGATCATTTCCTCCTGACATTGCTGCCCGACTTTCGACCTTGGAGCAGCAGGTTGCGTCCGTGATCCGTACTCAGCAGGCGATGGAGGAGGACTGGTATCACTTACGCCGCTTACTCTTCGCTCACTTTCCCCCTCCCCCACCCCCATCCGCATAGGGCTCATTGGTACTGTAGTGGTAGGCGATGGTGAGACGACCGCGATTGTGACTGCACAGATTTTTGGAGACCATCTGACGATACAGATTTTTGCTGATATTTGTTGATGTACTGGTTGTATGTGACACTGGTGTGATGTTGTTTTTGACAGGGGTGATGTAGCCCCTATTTGATTTGTGATTGTATGATACAGTGACGTGCTGACACACTTGCTACACTTTATGGTCTCGATATATATAACAATCGCCGTATTCTCACCATATCTGATTCACTTGATTGCTCATTTATGTTGTGACATGGGATATTGTATGTATGATATTTGCAACATGGGATGTTGGGACATGGGATGTTGTGTGTGTGATATATTGATAACATGAGATGTTATATGCTATTACTATTACTATATACGTATGTTTACTTTGGCCTAATCGACGTACGCATCTTTAGAAGATGGCACCAAGACGTCAACCGCAGCCGATGCCCACTACTCCCGAAGAACTACAGCAAGTTATTGCTGCCGCCATTGCTCAGTATGCTGCCTCGCAAGAAGGACCAAGCGGAAGTAACACGAACATCAACGGCAACCAAAATCCTCCTCATGGTAACCCTAAGTCACTAAGACATACCGTGACCTGAATGGATTCCTTTAGCGAATGCTAATGCCGTTCCTATGATATGATGTATGTGCAGGGTGCACCTACAAACAATTCTTGGACTGTAAGCCCATCAACTTCGACGGCACAGGTGGTGCTGTTGCTTTCGTTCGCTGGGCAGAAAAGACTGATTCCACCATCCGCATGAGCAAATGTGCGCTCGACCAGCAGGTCACTTACATCTCAGGGCTGTTTCTAGACGGAGCCCTATCTTGGTGGAACTTACAAGTGCAAACACTAGGCGAAGCTGCCGCCTACGCCGTGACTTGGGCCGAATTGAAAGAGCTTATGCGCAAGAAGTATTGTTCCCGTGCAGAAATTCAAAGGTTGGAGACTGAATTTTGGCACCTAAAGATGGATGGACCAAAGGTTGCAGAATACGTCCAGAGGTTTCATGACCTATCTCAAGTGGTTCCTTATATGGTCACGCCTGAATACAAGCGAATTGAGCGCTTCATTTGGGGGTTAGCTCCCCAAATCATTAGCATGGTGACCTCCGCCAGACCGGCAACTATTACAGAAGCCATTGATTTTAGCGTGGCTCTCACTGAGGAGGCAATTCGTTTAAACAAGTTTGATGAAGTCAAGGCAAAGAAGACAGAGACTCACGTTGAGTCCTCAGGAGATAACAAAAGGAAGTTTTCAAACTTCAAACAGGGCGTCAGTTTGGCAGTAAAGAAGGGAAAATCAGCTGGTGGTACCAAGAAAGGGAAAGGGTACCAGGGCACCCAGCCCAAATGCAACAACTGCCAACGCCACCATACTGGAAATTGTAACGTGAAAGTTTGTGAATCTTGTGGAAAACCGGGCCACTCAAAGGAATCATGTTGGGCTAGTGCAGGCCGAGGAGGCCAGGGAGGATATGTGAATAGAAACGATAATCGTGGTGGTTTGGGAAATCGCCCACAAGGAAATAATCGAGGCTACAATGCAAATCAAGCCGGAACTGCCAATCAAAACAACCCGCCAGTTGGGGGCGGTGCAGGAAGTGGAAAAAGATTAGGATGTTTTCATTGCGGTGACGTTGGGCACTTCAAGAAGGATTGCCCAGGATTGAACCAAGCCCGTGGAAGGGTGTTCCAGATCGGTGCACAGGAAGCGCGCCAGGATCCCAACGTTGTCACTGGTACGTTCCCTGTAAATCAACGTTATGCATCTGTTCTGTTTGATACTGGTGCCGACTATAGCTTCATATCACTAGAATTTAAGAATATACTTGGGCTAGCCGCTAATAAGTTAGACATTCCCTACGTAATCGAATTGGCTAATGGAAAGTTGGTAGAAGCCAATGATGTGATCAGAGGTTGTGTGATTGAATTAGGAGAACGCGAGTTTACTCTAGATCTACTACCAGTCCAGTTGGGAAGCTTCGACGTGGTAGTAGGGATGGATTGGTTAACAAGTAACAAGGCTGAGATAGTGTGTCACGAAAAGATTATTCGTATTCCGACCGACGATGGTGAGACCATTGTTGTTCATGGAGAAAAGCGTGAGACGCCGTTAAGGATGATTAGTTGCCTGAAAGCAAGAAAGTGTCTGAAGAAAGGATGTGTTGCTTTTCTAGCGCACATTGTGGATAAGAAGGCTGCTGAGCCAAAGATCGAAGACATCCCTGTCGTGAGGGAATACCCAGAAGTCTTTCCAGAAGACTTGCCTGGCTTGCCACCTCAAAGGCAAGTGGAGTTTCGCATCGACTTAGTTCCAGGCGCTGCGCCTGTGGCTAAGGCACCTTACAGACTTGCTCCGTCTGAGATGCAGGAATTGTCGACGCAACTTCAAGAGTTGTTAGACAAGGGTTTTATCCGACCAAGCTTCTCGCCTTGGGGAGCTCCAGTTTTGTTTGTGAAGAAGAAGGACGGTAGTTTCCGCATGTGCATCGACTACAGAGAGTTGAACAAGCTGACGATCAAGAATAGGTATCCTTTGCCAAGGATTGATGATCTGTTCGACCAGCTTCAAGGTTCAAGCTTCTATTCAAAGATCGATCTTCGATCCGGATACCATCAACTTCGGATACAGGAGGAGAGTATCCCGACGACAGCTTTCAGAACTCGTTATGGACACTACGAGTTTCTCGTTATGCCGTTTGGTTTAACAAACGCACCTGCAGTGTTCATGGATTTGATGAACCGGGTTTGTAAGCCGTATTTGGATAAGTTCGTGATCGTATTCATCGATGACATCCTGATTTACTCAAGGACGAAGGCTGAGCATGAGCAACATCTTAGAGGCATTCTAGAGCTGCTGAAGAAAGAACAGTTGTACACCAAATTCTCTAAGTGTGAGTTTTGGCTACGCGAAGTCCAGTTTCTTGGACATGTGGTTAATAGGGATGGAATTCATGTTGATCCCACCAAGATCGAGGCAATCAAGAATTGGGAAACGCCTACAACGCCAACCGAGATTCGGCAATTCTTGGGATTGGTTGGCTACTATCGAAGGTTCATCGAGGATTTCTCGAAAATCGCTCAACCTTTGACGCTCCTCACGCAGAAGGATAAAAAGTTTGATTGGGGAATCAAACAGGATGAAGCGTTTCAAGTGTTGAAGGATAAGCTTTGTAACGCGCCAATCTTAGCTCTACCGGAAGGTACTGACGATTTTGTGGTATACTGCGACGCATCGCGTCAAGGATTGGGTTGTGTGTTGATGCAACGCCAAAAGGTCATTGCCTACGCATCACGCCAACTGAAGGTGCACGAAAAGAACTATACCACTCATGATTTGGAGCTAGGCGCAGTGGTTTTTGCACTAAAGATCTGGAGACACTACCTGTATGGTACGAAGTGCACAATCTTCACAGATCACAAAAGCCTACAGCATATATTCAACCAGAAGGAGTTGAATATGAGGCAAAGACGATGGGTCGAATTATTGAACGATTACGACTGCGAGATAAAGTATCACCCAGGGAAGGCGAATGTAGTCGCCGATGCCTTAAGTCGTAAGGAAAGGATCAAGCCCCTAAGGGTTAGGGCTATGGAAATGATAATCCAAACCGATCTCTCCTCGCGCGTTCGTACAGCACAGAAAGAAGCTCTCAAGGAGGAGAACCTTGAGAAAGAGTATCTCCGTGGGATGGAGAAGATATTGGTGCCAAACGAGGAAGGAACGTTATGTTTTGAGAAAAGGATTTGGGTTCCTCTATTTGGTGGATTAAGGGAAGTTATTTTCGATGAAGCGCACAAGTCACGGTACTCTATCCACCCGGGATCGGATAAGATGTACCAAGATCTCAAAAATTACTATTGGTGGCCTAGGATGAAAGGCGACGTTGCAATTTACGTGAGCAAATGTTTAACGTGCGCTAAGGTCAAGGCGGAATACCAGAAGCCCTCGGGACTTCTGCAACAACCTGAGATTCCCAAGTGGAAATGGGAACAAATCTCAATGGATTTTGTTACAAAACTGCCAAGAACGCCAAGAGGCCATGATATGATTTGGGTGATTGTTGACCGTCTAACAAAGCCCGCACACTTTCTGCCAATCAAGGAGAAAGACAGTACTAGTAAACTTGCAGAAATTTACTTGAGAGAGATCGTAGCACGACATGGAGTACCCCTCTCGATCATCTCTGATAGAGACGGAAGGTTTGTGTCAAGGATATGGCAATCCTTCCAAGAAGCTTTTGGCTCACAATTGAATCTGAGCACTGCGTTCCATCCGCAAACTGACGGCCAGAGCGAGCGAACGATACAGACTTTGGAAGACATGCTGAGAGCATGTGCTATGGATTTGGGCGGTAGCTGGGATAAACACTTACCTTTGGTCGAATTCTCATACAACAACAGCTACCACACCAGTATTGGTGTCGCGCCTTTCGAAGCCCTTTACGGACGCAAGTGTCGATCACCCCTATGTTGGGCTGACGCAGGTGATAGGCAGCTTGCCGGTCCCGAAATCGTCCAGGAGACGACAGACAAGATTGCGCAGATTCTC
The DNA here is from genome assembly GCF_002127325.2 of Helianthus annuus. Lineage (NCBI taxonomy): Eukaryota > Viridiplantae > Streptophyta > Magnoliopsida > Asterales > Asteraceae > Helianthus > Helianthus annuus. The sequence goes on along the minus strand of NC_035442.2, from coordinate 57,751,486 downwards.
AAACGCATCGAAGCCGCTCGCCACAGACAAAAAGCCTACGCGGATCCAAACCGAAAACATGTGGATTTTCAAGTTGGAGAGATGGTGTTATTGAAGGTATCACCCTGGAAAGGGGTGGCACGCTTTGGGAAGCGTGGGAAGTTAAATCCACGCTACATTGGTCCTTTCAGAATTCTAGAAAGAATTGGAACCGTAGCATACAAGTTGGACCTACCTGCTGAATTAAATGGTGTCCACGATACATTTCATGTATCCAATTTAAAGAAGAGTCCAACTCAAGTTGACGTTGCCATTCCTATCGACGAGATTCATGTTGACGACATGCTCCACTTCGTAGAAGCACCTGTCGAGGTCACAGATTGGAAAGTTAACAGGACCCGCCGGAGCAGTGTCAAACTCGTCAAGGTTCGCTGGAATGCCAGACATGGTCCTGAATACACCTGGGAGCGTGAGGATCGGATGAAAGAGAAATACCCCCACCTATTTCCTAAAAACTCTGCATCTACAAGCAGAACTTAAATTTCGGGACGAAATTTATTTAACGGGGGGAGAATGTGACAACCCTCACAAAACCAGGTATCCGTACGACTTAATTAGCTATTAACTGTTGCCTAATTACTGTGCTTAACTGAGATTTCTGATAAACTGCTACTTGATTGTTGATACATGTACATGTCTGCATCATACTTTGATTTTTCCTGTCACTACATTATTTATTTACTGAACTCTAGTGACAAACTTGATTCACAAAAAGCACAGTAGCACTAAACGGATACACAGTGAACATGCTGATATAGCCAGCATCAGGCAGACACTGCCTCTAAAGGCCTGAATGAGCCAGAATTATTTTACTACACCCATAGTGTGTGTAAGGATACAAGGGTTGTATGATTACGTCTCTAGGAATAAGATACAGAGATTGGATGTGCCTAAAACGTACCTTAAGCACGGAACACAGCACTTTTATTTACACACTAGCTTCTAGCTAATTAATAAAGTGCCAAAATACAAAGAATATTTCCCGACACTTTGCTGAATAAATTGTGTCGCCAAAAATATTACTTGCGACGCTTAAAGGATAACTTAAGCACTTTAACGGATTCCTATCCGACCGAACAACCGGACAATACCCGGAACATAAAAATATTGCCAGGATTATTATTGGTATTTTTCTGAGCCAGTTAGGGTCCCTGATTACCCTAACACCCGCAATATAACACATTAAACAACTAACGAGGTTAGACCTTTAAGTAACCAACCTTAACATAACTGAACTGTAACTGGACAATCGAAAACGAACCGGATACCATTACCATCTAATGGAATCGGCCAAATGGTGGGACCAAGGGAGTACGTCCTTTATTATATTTTATTAGATTATGCGGATATCTAGAACGAGAAACCGATGGACGATAACTAAACTTTTTCTATTTAAACTCTCTCTCTCTCACAATAACACACACACACTCAAGATCACTCTCTCCCTCCCTCTTGCTCCCTCACGGCCGAGAACCCCCCCACCACCACCCATCCGTTTTTCGGTTCAAGTCTCTACATTCCAAGTGCATACAAGTCTTAAGGATCGCGTACGACGAAGCTTGGAACAAACGGAAGTTGAAGGACCTCGAGCATTTGCTTTTATCCACGCCGTTTTCGACTAGTTTCTTCCCTAGCCTCGAGCTAGAGGTATATTGTTTAAAACTCGTTTTTAGTCGTGTCTAAATTGGTTAAAAGGATTTTTATCGGTTAAATGTCGGTAACCCGCTTCATGAATCTTTAAAGTCTACAAAAAAGTGAAAATCGTTGGATAAAAGAACATAACGCGTGTAAATGTCGTAGTATTTGAATATGTTGGTTAATATGGCCCGATCTACGATGTGGTGGCTCTCATCATCGTTTAACCCGACCTTGTTAGGATCACGTATCTTGACATACACTTGTTTCTTCTGTACAAGGGTTAAAAGGTGAAACTCCACCACACGGGAAACATGAACTTGTGTAAAAATGTTTTAACATGAAAAATAGTATTTAAAACGAGCCGATCTACGTATGTACAAGTGGTATATTCGTAGGACCGGGTGTTGAGAAAATCATGTTTTGTAAAAGTTGTATAACAGGTTAACAAATGTGATTTTTATAGTCTACAAGTGTATAAACACTTGTGAAATGAAAGATCCGACAAAATAACAATTTTTATAAAAATTGTCGGAAGTTGTAAAGTGTGATTTGTTCCAAAAACGGGGTTTTTGCAAGAATAAACTATTTTATACATAGATCCACTAAATATAACGAGATCTACACAATAGTTTTAGAAAAACTACAAGTTCATGTAATAATGCGATTTTACATACTAGTCTACTAGTTGATGTGTTGGAATTGATTTGGTTGATTTGAAAAATTGTTGGAAATTGATTGATTGAAATAAAGAAAGTGTTGAAATGATTTTGTAAAAGAAAATGATACGCTTGAAAGCGTGGCCACCTCCAGTTACAGGGGAAACTCTGGCGAAATTTTCTAAAAATATAACACTTAGAATTATTTACAAGTGTTAGAATTATTTTTGAAATGTTTTCAAAATATATTTCGCCATGACTTTATTTATTAAATAATCGGAGGTGGGATTTTCACAAAACTAAACGTGATAAATATATATATTCGGTAAATATATTTTGTCACAACACTGTTTATGATTATTTTGTGAAAATGTATAAATATTATTTTTAGAGTAAAAATAATATTTACTAACTTGTCAAACCCAAAATAATACCAACGCTTACACGACAAGCATAAAAGTTACAACGGTAATTTCTATTACCACCTAATCATTAAAACGTAACTTACGCATTACGCGGAAATATTCACCAACACGTATGTTGTCAACGTATTATTTTGGGAAAGTATTATGTAAAGAGAAAATATATTATTTTTGAGAAAAATAATTATATTTTGGAATGAGAAATAAAAATATATTAAGTGGGACTTAATGAGATAGTATAAATACACATGTATTTAAATCCCCCATCCTTGGGAAGGAAAGTAAAATACCAAGTATGTACACGAAACGGTTGTCTAACCGTCTCCTAAAAATATAAGTTATAAAGCTAAGGCACGGCCATCCGTCTAATAGAATTAGCACCTGTAGGTCGTTGCACAGCTTCGGATATTCGGATTACTTGGTAGAGATACGCATTCACTGTGAGTTCATGTCCCCCTTTTCTCTAACTGTTTTCAGTTTACTTAACTGCGGGGGTGAAATACATGTTACTATGATTTACGAGTACTTTACAACGGTATGTTTAACGTAAGGAGGTGTTATACGATCATGTGAGTGGATAGGAACAACATGGGGCCATTAGTCCTCATGGAGGGACCGAGGGACAGGAGCGGTAGATCTATATGGGTGTAGCGAGCCCAGCCCCCGGCCAAACTAGAAACGGACCGTGGGGTGACTTTGTCCACATACTTTGCCGTGGCATAAATCTGCTAGGTTTGAGTCTCCATATTTGCACTTCACATATGTCAGTGGCCTTGCAAACCATTGATGATCACAAGTCCTCTTACACTGCTACATACCGCAACTATTTTCATACTCACAAAGGTTTTACATACTCACTTACACATGAACTCGCTCAACATTATTGTTGATTTTTCAACTCACATGTATTTCAGGAAATTAAACGGATCTGGCACGGCATGGAACGTTTTCCGCTGCACTGGTCATGAAGTCATCAGGGTTTAGGGTTGTGTCTCTTACCTGGACAAGACACAATCCCTAAATCACGTTTATGTTTTGTTATAAGTTGTAATGCTACTGAACAAGGTTATGGTTGCATGTTAAAAACAATGGTATTGTATGATGTTTTCTAAAACTTAATGGATGACTTGCATGGTTTTTAAATTCATATAGCTTTGTTATGATTAAGCTATGGTATTAAGAAGTCACACAAATTAACCACGCTTCCGCAAAGCCAGGGTGTGACAATCATGACATAAGAGCGATCCAGAATCATGACCATTCGAGCGACCCACATACCTAATGGACTAATGAGCGGCCCAACTATCTTAAACCTATACAATCTCACTATTTTCTATATTTCAAGCTAAGATCTATCATTTTATGACTCTGACTCGATACAAGACGTAATCAGCAGATGTAGTGCACCAACAGACTCCCCCTCAGATGTTGATGGAGTCGACTATCGAGTCACACCATGTTGTATCTTCACATCTTCAGTCTTGATCAGTCTTTGAGCTTCTCTCTCTCTATCTACAGACTCCCCCTCTCGATTTGCTGGCACTCCTTTGATCTTCAGCAACATCTTCAGGATCTTTGCCTGGCTAACCTGCATAAACTCTACCTTAAAGTAAATTTCTTTTTGCAAATTGATTTCAACAACTATGCACCAACATTCCCCTCAAAAACACTCTATGATGAACCACTTATAGAAGGTTATATTTAAACAACAGTTAAATTTACACAAACACTCCCCCTCAAACACTGTTCATCATGTTTAGCATTCGGAATTTTGAAAATCAGATTTCCAATATCAGTTGTCGAAAATCTTTTTGACTTTTTCAAAAAATTTAAGCTAAAACACACTAAAATCTTTTTGGATTTTCTGAGAGACATTTGTTGACACCTCTTGCAGATAAAACATAAAGAAATGTAATATTTACAGACAATAATTTTGTGAGTTCGTGTAAGAGGATAATATCAGTTTATGAGACAAATCACCAACACCGTTAAGCTTGATTTCATTTTAAGCTTTAAACAATTTACCTAGATTGTCAGTATGTTTGTCCTCTTAAATTTTCAACACAATTTTCAATCGATTCGAGATACGATATTAATGTTTTAGAGACTTAAACTTAATTGTGTATCACTCCACTTGAATATACTCCCGTATCCAGATCCCAAATATTCAGTCTTACAGGTGAGTATACCACAGCTGATATCTGTATAGGGGTTAGATGCGAAACCGTGAGAGCTCAGGTCAGAACTTCCGTTCAGCAAAGAGATGACGGCTCGACTTTTGGTGGGTCCCCTTTAGAGGATCTTTTTGCATTTCAACAGCAGCGACTATCAATTTTATTGTTTCATCAGCATGCTGAGGGAGAAGCTTATGTTTCAAAGCTTTAGCAGAAAGTATTATCCGGGGACTAGGTCAGTACTTCCATACAGCAGAAGTCCCTGGATAATACCCCAGATATCACTGAGTATAAAGACCTAGTATCTCAGAATATGGGACCTTTCAAACAAGATTTCGGGGGTTACCCATATACTCAAGAATAGTTACCCACGAATTAAGCAAGTTTGAATTTAGGTTTATATCTCGTTTCAATTTACTAAATGTGCGAAAATCTACTGACACATCCGCAGTAAGATCGTTTAACACTTTTTATCATTACATTTCTTTAGCGTGCCGTGATAGTCCACTGATGTACTATCATTTCCTCTTTTTCGCAACAAACTCATTTTAAATTTTATCATGTTTTTGGCTTTTTCAAATTTTCAAATGTTTTTGGATTTTCTGAAATTTCCCTACTCCCCCAAAAATGCAAACACATTTTAAAGAAAATTTGAAAACTTCTAGATATTTGACCTACTAGAAATATAAAAAGCAACAACAAACTGTACAGAAACTTGACAACTAACACTGAATCACATCAAATCGCCATTCACTAGGCATAAACAATCTGAACTCCCCCTATCACATCAAATCATTCACTTATAGGTTTATCAATTTTAAAAATGGGGATGTGGTTCATCATCTTGTCTATCTTTTACCCATAGGTAGTAAATCAAGTACAACTTAATGTCCCTGATTTACCACTTGCAATCAAGCAATCTCTAAACCAATTGTAAAAATAACCACTTGTAAAAGTAACCTCTTCAAAGAATACAAACATCTCAAAATTTAACCACAAATACCACTTGTGGGATCAAGATTACCACTTGTAGGTACCCAAAAACTACCTGTTGTAGGAATATTACGTCTACATCACCATTATATCAATCAGAATGCCGATTCCTGCTTCGCACTTACCAACCTGGAAGCTCCGGCATAGTCCTTTCACCTGTAAACAAAACATCCAAACATTAAACACAAACATTCAAACTTCTCAAATACTAGAAAGATGCCGATTCATGATCCACGATATAAACTTGGGATCTCCGGCGTAGTCCTTCGACTATTATGGAAAACAAACATCCATCCAAGTCTTCTCAGACTTGATGGATTTCAATTCCTGAGCAGTCGGGTTGTATGTAGCCTTTTTTGTGGCGTAAAAATCTTTGACCCCCTTTGCTCTTCCACTCAACATCTTTCCAAATATCTTCTTAACATTCCCGTTGAATGTTTTCTCGACATCAAATTCATCTTTTTCTTTGTAAAACTGATTTGAAATCTCAGTTTTTCCAACTTTCTTCTTTACTTCTTCAAACTTCAATGATGGAAACTCCTCATCATTTAGTGAAAACTTCTTCTCAACCTGTGACTCTTCTGGCTTTGTGGAACCAGATTCATTGCCAACATTCACTTCATCTTTCTTTGCAACCCACACCTGGTTGTCTTTTCCTTTCTTATCATACTTGTTCTTTTGTGAACATTCACCAACCTCGAATTTTGAATTCTCAAAATTCTCAATTTTTCAGTCGGTAGTTCAACCTCAACAACTTTCTCTTTCAACTTCTGAAAAACTCCCTGTTTTGCTTTGGCATTCTGTGTACAGTTCCATGCAATGTGACCGACTTCATTGCATCTGTAACAGGTTCGAGTCTCTCTTTGATAACAAATCTCAACTCCATTCTTTTTTCTCTCAGCAAGAAACTCCTGGTTTGACTGTCTCCAGAACGGTTTCTGCTGTTCATCTTCAGAGCTTCCACCTGACACAAATTCAGATTTTGTATTAGAATTTTTCACATTTTTATCATTTTCTGGTGGAACAAAACCTAAACCTTTCTTTTTGTAGCTACGATTTTGGTTAGGTTTCTTTGGAAAACCAGGACCAGAATTGTAACATTTTTTCTTGTTTAAATGTTGTTGAACTCTTGAAGTGTATTTTTTAGGTTTTTCAATAAGATTCAAATCTTTTATTTCAGAAATATTAATTTCTGTCATTTTGAAAACATTTTTGATCATGTCAAATCGAACACTTCTTATTGGAAACTCTTTGTTGTAATATAATTTGTCAGAACCATTCAAAGTATAAACAACTTCGAATGTTTCATCATTCAAATCAGCTTTTGATAACAAAAACTCTTTACTATAAGACCGTTTAACCAACGAATTTTGACTGTTGACTGACGACTTTGACCCTCCAGACTCAGACTTTGACTCTGTCTCCTCATCAGTATCCAACACCTGATCGACCACCTTTTTGATCAATTCAGACTCATGATCAGTATCGGATGAGGTAAACGTCACATCAATGTTTTCTGGTAAAACGTCAGTTGTGTCATTTTTAAGCTGTATATTAACTGCTTTTGCAAGTTTCTCCTCATTTGGTTTCCTAGGTGAATACCCATCCCAAATTGGAGGCGGACACTTGTTATAGCTAACAGTCGGTTTCTTACCACAGTTTTTCTTTTCTTTCAGCTTCTCGTCTTGAAAAGCTTCCATACCTGCAACAGTTGGGTAAACACGATCAATAAGATAATCAGAGGTAGAATAGCTCAACAATAACCTCCTAATCCTCTCATTTTCAATCTTTTCGGTTTCCAACTCTTGCTTCCATTTGGCACTCTCTTCAATGTAGAAATTTATGGCTTTTTGCTTCGACATTAAAGTTGCATTCATCATTGTTAGCGCCTGTTCTCTCTCAGTGTTTGTTGTTTGTAGACCAGTTACTGTTTTGTTCAATACGTCGTACGATTCCTTCACGTAGTTGAGATTGAACAATAACTGCTCTTTCTTCTTTTCATACTCAGCAATGATGTCATCTTTAGCTGCACAATCCTTGCATGCTTCTAAACACTTCTCACAGGGCTTGACAACTTCAACAATCTTTTCCACTTCGATTGTCTTAACAACTTCAATCACTTTCTCTACTTCAATCACCTTTTCTTCTTTCACCATCTCGGTAATCTTCTCAACTACACTTTCAGCATTCTGAGCATCACTTTCAGATTCAGATTGTTGTTCTTTTGCAGCTCGTTTTTCCTTCAGTTTCTCCATTTTTTCTGCAAAATAAAAATGAAAATTATCAGGAGACAGATGAGAATTTGCCATATTTTTATGTTTTTCTTCCTCATCATCACTACTGCTGTTATCAGGTGACTGATCAAACTGAACAGATTTTCCAGAATCATTATCAGAAACACCAGAATCAGATGGTGTTTTATCAAATTCAACTGTTTTTTCTGAAATAGTCTCATTCTGTATACTCTCATCAGAACTAACAACATTTTCAACACTTTCATCTGAATCTTCTGAAATTTCTCCAGATCTTTCAGAAATTTCATCGGTACTCTCTGAATTTTCATCAGATATAACAGAAAATTCATCTTCACTAGACATTTTCACTCCAATCGATTTCATCCAACTAGTAAAAAGATCTGGCTCTTGGACAATCTTGCCAATAAACGCTTTAAATTCTCCTTTTTCATCCACAAACATATCCCAACTGAAACCTTCAGGTAATTTCTCATCATCTTGATCGATAATGCGTTCTGCTATGGCTCCGCATGGTATATAATCATTCCAGCTAAAATCTACCAAACATGCTCTTTTGGGATCTTCAATCTTTCTCCCATGAGCTGTCTGAGGTTCCTGGGATTGTCCGACTTGCTGATAGATAGCTTTGCGGTAGTAGTCATCTTTCCCGAATGGATTCTGTGCTCCGCTAGCTTCTCTTCCTTTGCACTCCCGCTTGAAATGGCCTTTCTCCCTGCAACGAAAACAAGTAACTTTAGATTTATCAAAACCTAAAGTTGAAACATGAGCATCAAGAAAGTCATTTCTCCCGGTAATAGTTTTGAATTTCTCAGCCCGACGAAGAACACTTGCAAGACACCATTTGATATCCATGAGTTCCATTTCCTCAGCGTCTATTTGATCGTAATCCTCTTTGGTAAGCATAGGATTTCCGATCCGACCAGCGACTAGACCTTCATAGGATAACAGAACTGAACCCAGAAGTGCCATGTGGTCTTTTGCAGTGTCTTCAGAGAAGCTTTGACCTTCTGGAAGATTAAGAGCTATGTTGCATTGAATCACATATCCGTTCCCAGTTCTTGTACTCTGAGACTGAAAACTCGTGTTAGTTTCTTTCGGATTCACACTCGGAAACGATGAAAACCCACTGCTGCTCTTATTTAAACCCTGATCAACTTTGTCTGATTAATATCCAGCACTGAAAGCGGTTTGAATTTTCGGACTTCTTTCAGTTTCAGAAACTGGAGCACTTCCTTTATAGTACATTTTAACATCCTGTTGACCACTCGAGCTATTCATCCGGGCTATCTGCTGTTGTTCCAGATCCTGCCCCTCTAACTTCTCAATAAACTGCCCGATTGTTAGTTTGTCATAAACACCCGTGTTTTTCAATATCATCAAATACGTTCCCCACTCTTTCTGAGGTAACGCATCCGCCAATTTATCAACCCATTCCTCACGACCTTTTTCAACTCCTAACATCGATAATGATCTCACCAAGTGACAGTATCTCTCGATTAGCTTTTTAGTATCCTCTCCCGGCAAACTGCTAAACAAATCAAATTCCTTTTTAAGCAATGCCTTCTTGCTTTTGAGCATACTTTCACTACCCTCGAATTTTACTTTAAGAGCATCCCAAATTGATTTAGCAGTTTTGTCGTGCTGTAGTAAAATGAATATGTCTTCTTTAATCGCCTGCTGTAACAAACTGATCATCATTTTCTCTGCCTTGTACATTGCACGTTCTTGATCTGTAAATTCAGATATTTGTTTAGTAACTTGCAATTCTGTTTTAGGCAATGTGTATTTTTCCAATATGCACTCCCACGATCTGAGATGATTTGCCTGAACCCAGTTTTCAAAGCGATCTTTCCACCCGTAGTATTCTTCAATACTCATCAATTTCGGGGGTTTCTGGGTGGTTCCCGTTTCATTTTCAATACTCATGGCTTGAGCAATTGCGGCTGGAGTACTCGGTGTAGCAAATGCGTTGAAAAATTCAGAACTCATGTTGACTTAACACAATATTCAATGCAATTGACAAAAAAGCGGTCCAAATATAGTTCCTTGGAGCGGTCCAGAAAGAAATATTTGGAGCGGGTCAAGATATGTACTTTAAGCGGTCCAGAAATATGACTGTTCGAGCGATTCACCCTTGAAATAATTTGGAGCGGTTCAAATCACCCGACCGTATAAGCGGTCCGAATACAATCAATTTCGAGCGGTTCAACTCCTGTTCGAATGAGCGGTTCAAGCTAGGTCCAATGAGCGATCCAGAGTTGTTCCAGAAAAGCGATCCAACTTCGGACAACAATTTGACCCACTATTTCTTAGAATTTCAACCCCAAATTTTCAAGGGTTTATCTCTACATTATCGTGCACAATCCCTGAGATTTTCAGCAAGTTTTGACCGTGAAAAATGTCTGAATCCCGAAAAAGAATAAGTAGAAGACAGAATTTTTGACGATTTCCAGCTATTTCCTGTAGAACTCCTCCTGAAGCTTTGATACCACTTGTAGGATCGTTTGGCGACCCGAACGAGTCGTTCAGAGGTGTTTTCGTCAATTACAGGTGCGGAAAACAAGTAATCAACGTAGGAATAGCTTGTATATCACTTTAAACTTCTTTTCTATTGATTTGACGATGAATATAACCTGTTTTTGATCCGGCAGCACCTCGGTACAAAAATCAGGAACGTTACAAATGAGACCGCCTTTAGGGTATTTATAGAACTTTGGGACCGCTTATTGGAGAGGCCCAATAAGCGGCCCAGACACTCACTCGAGCGGCCCAGCCATCATGACATAAGAGCGATCCAGAATCATGACCATTCGAGCGACCCACATACCTAATGGACTAATGAGCGGCCCAACTATCTTAAACCTATACAATCTCACTATTTTCTATATTTCAAGCTAAGATCTATCATTTTATGACTCTGACTCGATACAAGACGTAATCAGCAGATGTAGTGCACCAACAGGCAAGCAGGCACGTTGGGTACATTATGTCTGGTCTTGATGCTGTGAGGTACATAAGAGATCCGATCATTGCGCGGTAGTATGAGGGGCTAACAGCTTCACCCTTCAAGTCTGGGGTAATTCCGTGATTTTGTGGCAGTGGGGTACCAATGGGCGTTGCATCAGACATCTGGAACCGGCTCAAGATGTCACCAACATATTTAGTCTGATGGATGAATATCCCAGACTCAGTTTGTTGCACTTGTAGGCCCAAAAAGAAAGTCATTTCCCCCATAGCACTCATCTCGAATTTATCCTGCATTATGCGCTCGAAATTCCTACACAAGACATCATTAGTAGAACCAAAAATAATATCATCAACATATACCTGTACCAGAAGAAGATCTCCATCTTGTTCTTTGATGAAAAGAGTACAGTCGATAAGACCTCTTCGAAAACCGTTTTCCAGCAGATAGTTAGATAAGGTTGCATACCAAGCTCGCGGTGCTTGATGAAGACCATAGAGAGCTTTGTTGAGCAACCAAACCCGATCGGGATGGATAGGATCTTCAAAACCTGGAGGCTGTTCGACGTACACCTCTTCTTCAACCACACTATGTAAGAATGCACTTTTGACGTCCATCTGGTAGACCTTGAATCCTTTGAATGAGGCATAAGCCAGAAAGATCCGAATTGCTTCCAGACGTGCAACAGGTGCATAGACTTCGTTGTAGTCGATTCCTTCTATCTGACGAAAACCTTGAACGACTAAACGTGCTTTGTTCCGGATAACAACTCCGCGGTCATCCTTTTTGCATTTGAAAACCCAACGGGTACCAATCTTCTTGTAACCAGCAGGTTTCTCTACGAGTTTCCAGACACCAAGCTTCTGGAACTGTTGCAGCTCTTCCTGCATTGCTTCAACCCAAGAGTTATCTTTCATGGCTTCTTTCCAAGTTCTTGGCTCTTCCTGTGAAACATAACACGCGAAAGACCAATCGTTTTGTTGCCCGGATTCTCGTATAGCCGCATACAGTCCTGCATTGTTGTTGTTTCGCAACATGTTTCTTGTTTGAATGCCACTTTGCACATTTCCGATGATGTTCTGTTGAGGATGGGTATTATGAATCCTTGTTTCTGGATTATCTGGAACTGGAATATTTATACCCAGGTTGTTGAGATTGAGATCAACAACTAAATCAATGCCCGGAATTGACGAAGAGGATGATGCAGTAGCTTCAGCTGTTCTAGGGGCATCCACTGGAGGAGTACCCTCTGAAGTACCATGAACTGCTGTTGGAGCTTCTTGATCTGCATCTAGAAATTCATCATCCTCTGAAGATTCGTTCAATTCGGCTGCATCATGAAAATCCTCATTGTCGAGAGTATTATTGTTCACCGAAGATGGTTCTTGATTGACAAGAATTGGATGAACCACCGGTGAAACTGTTGCATTGTCACTCTCGAAAAACATCCTTGCCGCAGCACTTTCTTCAACGGCTTCAACATTGATCGAATTGAAAAAGTCATCGTACTCAAACATCCAAGGTTGACCAGGACATTTGACTGGCAAAGTGTGCCTTTGTACTCTGATCTCAGACCATTCCTAGACCCTTTTAGTCTCTAGATTCCAGACTCGTAAGTTAGGGGTGGCATACCCAAGAAAGTATCCGTCAATTGCTTTCGCCCCAAACTTTCCACTAGGATCGATGATTGTACATGGAGCTCCAAACGGTTCAAGATAAGACAAATCTGGTTTCCGTTTTTGAAGAAGCTCAAAGCAGGTCTTATTGTGCCTTTTGACTGTAAGGACTCGGTTCAGTGTGTAACATGCAGAGGCCACAGCTTCAGTCCAGAATGGAATGGGCAACTGTGACTCTACCAACATTGTCCTAGCAGTCTCGATCAATGTGCGGTTCTTACGTTCAGCGACGCCATTTTGTTGAGGAGTATAAGCTGCACTAAACTCATGAAGAATACCCTTTGAAGTGCAAAACTCCGCCATGGCATGATTTTTAAATTCAGTACCATTGTCGCTTCGTATCCGCCTAACCTTCAACTTATACAAATTCTCAATCTGAATGATCAAGTTTTTGATAATACCAAAGGTTTCACTCTTGTGTGCCATGAACGCCACCCAAGAAAATCTTGAATAATCATCAGTAATCACGAGGCAGTATTGATCATTCCGAATACTCTTGTGCTTGACAGGACCGAACAAATCCATGTGCAAACGTTCAAGAGGAACTGCCACCGTGTTGATCTTCTTTGTAGGGTGCTTCTTCTTCGTTTGTTTTCCCTTCTGGCACGAAACACAGACGTCTTGAAGATGAAAATTTTTAAGAGGAACACCATTCACCAATTCATTTGATACCAAATGATTCATTTTACGTAAGTGAATGTGACCCATTCGTCTGTGCCAAGAGATAGAGTCTTTTTCTGTGGCTTTGGAAACGAAACAAGTTGCTTGTGCAGACGTAGTAATAGCTTGGCTCATATCAAGGACGTACAAATCATTTATCCTTGGAGCTGACAAGAGAATCCATTCTTTTGGAATTTTGAAGCCGGGTTTCAGCACATAACATCCATTAGCATCAAAGTGTACTGAGAATTGCTTGTCACAAATTTGAGAAACACTAAGAAGATTGTGATCAAGTTGTTGCACAAAGTTGATCTTGTCAAAGCTGACAATCCCGTTGGATATCATTCCTTCACCCGTAATATAACCACCCTTATCTCCAGCAAAAGCAACATAACCTCCTCTAATAGATTTGACGTCGTAGAGAAGCTTCATGTCGCCTGTCATGTGTCTGGATGCCCCACTATCAACAATCCAATGACTACTGATAGTTCCTCCTGGAACACCCTGCACATGAACTCAAATGATTAGTTGGAGATGGGGACCCAAGCCATTGTGGTCTTGGGTCTTCCATTTTCATCAATAACAATAACTTCTTGTCTTTGATGATTGGTAAATTGTGATGGTCCCCCTGATTCAGTAACCGTTTTTGGTTTCCAGGTCTGTTTTGTTTTACCAGTGTCATTCTTTAAAATTTTAACTTCATGGTTGTCTGAAGTTTTTGAATTGTCTGGTTTTACAGAAACAGCTGTTTTGTTAACCACATCGGTTTTAATTGCCTTTTCAATTTTCTTGACCTGTTGGCGTTTTTGTTTCTTTTCCCTTTCTTTTATAAGACGAGGATCTTGTTTTACCGAAACAGTTTGCCTGCGGTCAGTTTGGTCACGGGGAACATCAACTTTTCCTTTTTGTTTATGAAGATATGGACAATTTCGAATTATATGTCCAATTGTTCCACACTCAAAACATGATCTTCGTTCAACAAACCCCGAAGTATCATGTGATCGTTTAGCCGATGATGTTGAACTTTGTGAACCCGAGGTACTAGGCTTTGAACTGGTTTGTTCATTTCTTTTCAGAACAGTAGCTTTCTTGACAAAATCTAAGTTAGATTTATTTTTAAACGTTTCAATTTTGTCCGTTCCCGTCGATTTCACAAAGTTTACATTCTTGTTTTTCTTCCGATTCGGCTTCTTTTGAGTTTGAGCCGGTGATTTTGCTTTTGGCTTGGTGTGATTTTGCTGTTTCTGCACTGTTGGTAATTTCTTGTTGCCAAATTGTTTTCGAATTTCGGCCTTTGGAATAGGAGGACACTGTGTAACTGTAACACGTGGTCCTGTCTTTCCCAAAAACTTACTTGTCGAGTTTTCAAAAACTTTGTTGATTAAGGATTGATTCACATTCTTAATGGGAAAGTCTTTGTCTGAATAGATTTTATCATCACCAATAAGAGTGTACAGCAAGCTCACACTCTCCGACTCTTTTGCAGACGAGGACTCAATTGCAACAGTCTTAGCGGGTTTTGCAGGAGGATCACATAGAATGTGATTCTCGAGAGGTATGTCCTCATTTTTGACTACCGCATCAGACTTTGCTGGGACAGCATCATCAGATTCATCATCAGAAGAATCAGCATCCTCAGTAATGACTGGAGGATCCTGATTCAGTTCAGCAGAAGACACACATGTATCTGCTGATACATCCGAATCTGATGATACTTCCTTTGTATATCCGAGCCCTGCTGCAAACTCTTTCACATCTAGAGGCACAGATGGTTCAAAGAACACTCTGTCCTCCTCATCCGGCATGGCATCATAATTATGTCTCACTGGTGGTGGACAATTCTTATAGCCTATGCTTGTGACGTCCCTTTTCTCCTTTTGGACATCAATGATGTGATCCAACACATAGCTAGAACTCAAATAACTATCTAACTTGAGTTGGATTGCCTCACTTTCCGTTTTTACACAAGCCATCTCTTTTTGCATTGTCTCAAGACGAGATATATACAAATTAATGTCAGTTTGTTTTCTGGAAACCATTTTAGTTAACTCGGTTTTATCTTTCTTTAACTTTTCGATTACCGATTTAAACTCCTTTTCATGATTTTCATAAAACATATTGGCTTCTGTACATTTGGAAAGGTCCACAGTCAATTTCTGATTATGAATAAAAGTCACATCATACTTTTCTTGCAAAGCTTCATGCTTACTTTGCAAGTCACACAAATTCTCATTCACTGTAGTATGTTTGTCTTGCAAGTCAAACAAACTAGCTTGTAAAGCATCATGTTTGCCTTGCAACTCAGACATACTTTTCTCTACATCAGCACATCTAGCACGCAACCTATCACATTCATCACAATTTATAACAGTGGGTTCATCGACACATACCTGACTTGATGAACCGTCGACATTAGCCATAAAGGCTGAATGGAGAGAAGACGAAGAATAAGCAGCTTGATCCACCAGAACAGATCTTCTATCACTTAGTGCTGCAGCTTCCTCCAAAAGCTCATCAATGTCAGCATCAACCGAAACATTTGTTGTCTCACCCACATGATCAACAACCTGAACTGGATGATTCTTCATCAACACTCCTGCTGTATCCCGAAGAGTCTTCATCCTCAGAAGATTCACCACCATTGGCGGAAGATTCTCCACCACTGGTGTGAACTAAATCCTTCACAACTTCAGCAAAACATGCTGTTCCATCGGGAGCATCACCACTCAACTGGATTGACCAGTCACAACCTTCATCCACTTGAACCACAAGTGCCCGGTTGGCATTTGATGTTCCAGCTTGACCTTGGTTGTTGACAGGTATCAATGTACGTTCATTGTTCCTATTCTGGTTATGCTGGTTGCCTTGGTTTCTGAAGGGGTTCTGGTTCCCGTGCTGTGCTGGCTTTGTACATTCCCTTTTAAAGTGACCCCGTTCACCACAATTGAAGCACTTTACTGCCTGTTTATCGAACCCATACTTGGTGTCCTTCTTACTCTCCAAGCTGGTTCTGCCAGTACTTTCCATGAAATCCTTTGCCCTTCTTACAGCACTAGCAAAGGCCCACTTGATATCCATCAAGTCCATCTCTTCCTTATCAATCTGCCGATAGTCTTCTTGTGTCAGATTAATGTTGCCAATCTGACCTTCCACTAACCCACAGTACGCGCTCACTACAGTGTTAAGCAGCTCCATGTGCTCCCTTGCTACTTCTACACTGACCTTAGAGAGGCTTGAAGTATCGAGCTGTACTGTATTTGGCTTTGATTGCTGACCAGCAGATGATGTTCCTCCATAACACGCATGTTGTTGAGCAGGAGGAGGAGGAGGTGGTTGTATTGGATTTCCATACATGTCTGTGGTGGGAGGTGGCTTAACAGGAACTTGTACCGGATTGCCATACATATCTGTACTTGTGACAAACGCCGTTTGAAGTGGAGCATGTGGACCAGTTCTTGCAGACGAAGAACTGGAAGTTCCATAATACATTTCTGGATTCTGTGGCAATGGAACTCTTTTTGCCTTTAATGTTTCCTCCTGATCCTTGTTTTCTAAAAGTTGCACGAAGTCGTTGATATTGTAGTTCTCAACACTCCGTTATACTTCAAGATTTCCAAGAAACTACTCCATTGGGGAGGCAAAGCATCAGCAAACTTCTTCACCACTTCTGCTGTAGTTGTCGCTACTCCGAAATTGTTCAGCTCTGTAAGCAAGTGATAAAACCGGCTTGTCATGTCTCCCAAAGACTCCTTATCCATGCACGTGAAACAGTCAAATTCTTTCTTGAGCAGATCATGACGCAATTGACGTGTTGCTTCATTCCCTACTCCTCTGGTTTTCAACCCGTCCCACAACTTCTTTGTTGTCTTGAAACTGACAAACTGGTGGTAGATATCTTTGCTTAACGCCTGAGTGAGAATGGCGTATGCTTTCTTTTCCAGATCATACGTTTTCTTTTGATCTTCAGGAAGATCGGCAAACGTAGCAGTATCTGAAGCAGCAACCTCTATAGCTTGATCGAAATCTGTAGTGAAACGTATCCACAGTTCGGTATTTTGACCAAGAACATATGTACGAAATCTATCAACCCAGCCCGGATACTCGTTTAAGTGCATCAACTTTGGAGGACGATTCAAACTTCCGGTTTCGCTTTCGCTCAATAAGATACTTTGAATGCTCGGAGTTTGATTTGATACTAATGCCCATTGACCTGACGATATGGCATTTGCTTGTGAAGATGTCGATACTGGAGATTCGGCCCATGAAGGAGATAAACTTGTACTCGTGTACTCTCCACTGTCTGGAGCCGGTGTACCCCACCATGAGGGAATGGAACCTGTACTTGTGTATTTTCCACTATCTGGAGCCGGAGTTCCCCACCAACTCGGATTCATGTTTGAACAGAAAAATGAATTCTATATGAATATCTTCGAAAGATAACAGCCAGCCGAAGGATCCAACCTCGAAAGACAAGACAACACAAACTTGTTAAATATAAACAGACAAGAATCGAAGGATCAACACTTGTTCGAAGGATCAACAGTGTTCGAAAGATCACTATTGAATTTCGAACAATGATTTCGAAAGATTCACAATTGAAAGATCCTTATCTTTCGAATAATGATTTCGAAAGATTCACAATTGAAAGATCCTTATCTTTCGAACAATGATTTCGAAAGATTCACAATTTAAAAATCCTTATCTTTCGAATATATATCCTTCGAATAGATTCCTTGGCTCGAAAGATAAATCACAGACTTTGAAGGATGTTCGAAGGATCAATATCTGTCGAACCTCCTCTGATCGAAAGATGATCTTTCGACTTCGAAGGATATCCTTCGATCTCTACTGACACAGCTGACACAAAGTTGACAGGTTGGTGAAAAGGTGATGGGTTGGTAGAGATCTTTCGGCAGAAAGGTATGGTCAGACCATACTTTTTCACCAACTCAGATTTGACTAATAAACTATGCTTAAAATAGAAAGATCTTATCCAGAAACCGGTCACCGGAGTAAGCCGGAATTTTGGCCGGAAATCACCAAGTTCCTTAAAAACAAGTTTTAAGTTACCCAACCCGTTCCTTAACACACCCGGTAAGTTTAGAACACGTTTTTACGTCAAGAAATGCGAGAAAAACACTAAAAACGGGTGCTAAACCATGTGTCCAAACACTCCAAAGTCTTGTAAAAACTCGGTTTTTAACAAGGAAAAGAGCCTTAGCTCTGATACCACTTGTAGGTCCCTCGGAGGATGAGGTCAAACCTTAACCTTGTTATGTGAAACACACTAGCAAGCGCGGAATCCAAGCTAGTGTGCAAACCGAGATGAAACAAGCACAAACACAAGACACACTATATTCACCGATTAACACCACTTGTATTAATGCGTATGAAAGGTTCGGTTACAAGCTCAATGTTTACAAATCTGTTTTGTAAACTCTCTAACAGTGTGTGTGTGTGTGTTCTTGACAGAAGTGTCTCTCCTTGTCTGCCTTATCTCTCGTGTCTCTTCTGAAGTGAACACACTACATGGGTATTTATACCCAACATAGGATGTATGGTCGAAGGATCAAACAGACTGATTGAAAGATCATCTGTCGATCACAAAGCCATCGAAGGATTCACATATACCTCGAAGGATGGTATATCCTTCGAGGTCCATCAGTATCCTTCGTGGGATATCTTTCGAGCTCATCGAAGGATGGAAACAATCCTTCGATGACCCAACCTTCGACACAGACAATTTTCAACCATATTATAACTGTTTGGCCAAGTCAAACCAGGAGGATGGTTGACTTGGTCAAACTTACATGACTAACAAAGACATCGTTTTACATCATGACCGAATACAGACAAAGTACAGACACAAGTGCACCAACAAACTCCGAAAAGATGCACCATTTTCAATTCAAGAAAATAAAAACTACAGTAACCGACAAACTTATTTGATAATATGCATTAACATTAGGGATCGTAAAATATACAAGTGATCGTATTTATAAATTTATCGTTACCATTCGAATACTCCAGTGAGAATTTTATTGTTAATATCTTTTGAAGGGCAATTGTTATCTACTCTACTTTACACCAAAATCCTAAACTACTCTCTTTTGTTCAGATTTAAACCTACGACCTCCTCTATAAAATACATTTAATTAGTAAATTTACAAGCTATGGATGGGCTCAAGCTTACATCCTTAATATTGGGTTAGATTGTTCAAAAAAGAACATTTAAAGGCCTTAATATTGGGTTAGATGGATCAAATAGAACATTTGAAGGCCTATTTCAATTTGGGTTGGATCGAGCTTATTGAAATTTGGTTTGAGGCCATATTTTGAAAGGCCGAATAAAACTATGCTAACTGGGCCACAAGGTTGATTAAGTTTAAGTTGCAAATAATAAAGCAAAATATCACCAGAACACGCTAACGTGACAGCAAAAAGATTGGTCTACGACATATAATTCCATACTGTCAACATCTAGTTATGAGGATTTAATTTTATCTATCTATATACATCTCTCTAGATCAAGGATGCAAAGTAAACCAAAAAAACGTCATAAAATTACTTTAAAAGGGAAAAAAGAAAGAAATAAAACACTTGAACCAACTGACAAGTTGGGACCATTGATTAATTCCTTTTTGGGTCCTAATCTTGTCGAGGGCGTGCAACCCAAAGAGAGCTGAGAGAACGAAGACGATGGAAGTGCTCAGAAACCGCTAGCAAACTCCTTGCCGCTTGGCGGGTTGTCAGGAGTTGGAGGACATGATGAATTGTCTGGCGTCGCAGGTTATCGGCCTACAAGATAGTTGTGGTGTTAGTAAGTTAACATTCGTGTAAAAAAATTGTTATTCAAAATAGAGCACAATTTTAAAAGTCAATTACTTGTAGCACAAAGAAGGCAATATATAATGACATGTATCAATTAAATCAAAATATAGGTTGACATTTTACAAGAGAGACATTGTCATAGTGAGTGGTTGTATCGATTGTCAAATGATCGATTATTATAGTTACTTCACATCCAGCCGGTTTGTATGCGAAGAGAAAATGCAACATCTATTAGGTTGAATTTTTCTTCTATTAGGTGGATAGGTGGCAAATTTTGCACATAATTATAAGATACTTTTTAAATGAAAGTTTGTATAATAAATTCATAGAGTAAATTTACGTACAAAGTGCCTTATCGTATAAAATGTAAAGCCAAAAAAACGCGGTGATATTTTCGTAGTTATTTACTCGTAGAGTAATTATCAAAATTACTCTACAAATGATTCTGTAGAGTAATTTTGATCTTATAGAGTAATTTTGTAAAATGTCCTTTTAGGGTAATTTTATAGAGTATCATAATTACTCTACAAATAATCTTATATGGTAATTTTGATCTTGTAAGTTAATTTTGTAGAGTATTATAATTACTCTACCAATGATTTTGTAGAGTAATTTTGAATCGTATGTTGTTTGATAAACTTGAAGAGCAATTTTGATACACTTGTAGAGTAATTTTGATAATTACCCTACAAGATTAAAATTACTCTACAAAAACATTTTACAAATTACTCTACAGGATCATTTATAGAGTAATTTTGATAATTACTAATAATTACCAAAATATCACCGCGTTTTTTCAGCAAAACCTTCAGTTCGAACGCTTTATACGTTAAAGTTATTTGTATTTGATCTTTTGTTTAAATTCATATACTATCACATCCATGTATAAAACACTTAGTATCCGATATTTATTGTTTTACACTATTAGTCTATTACTACTTAAAAACATTTCTCTTCTAAATCTAACACACTGAAGTTATTTTCATAAAAAACTTGCACCATAATCTGTTTGTAGAGGTCAGAAAGAGAGCAAAAAAAAAAAAAAAATTAAACGAATCAATGAATTTTGCCATTTTGACATTTTTTACATAGTACGTTATATTAATAAAGATAAAGATAGAGATTAATGATGACAACTTTATATCTTTTAATTTAGTGTCAAACAATCCCACTGTTACAATATCTCTTAACATACAATACGTACGAGATGAAATAATAACATGCGTGATTAGTTATATAACATGCGTGATTAGTGTTTTACTCCATACGTGATTTCTGATTTTGTACATGCGTAACTATGGTTTTCAACATGCGTAATTATTTTTTTCAACATGCGTGATTAGGGTTTTGAGTTCTATAACGCATGTAATTTCATCTCGTACACATCATACGTTAAGTAATATTGTACGTTAACCAACCCCTATATATAGATAATATAGAGGGTTTTCTATATAACACAATTTTCTTGGAGTACAACATAAAGAAAATTAAATATTCGTCTTTAGAGTTGTAAAAACTTTTAAAATATAAAAAACTCTTGTTGAAATGCAATTTTTATTCATTTATTCTAAAAATGTGTAACCAGTGTTTTTAGACCTGGACAAGCCCGATCGGTCGGACCGGGAAACGGAAGTTGAGTCAGTCCGGGTTATGGTATAGGATCGGAAATACATTGAACCGGAGGTTGAACCGGTGACCGGCGGTTGGACCGGGAAACCGACCGGCCGAATCAGTTTTTATAAGGGTTGAACCGGTTTTTTTTTATATATTTTTTTCAGATTTAACCCAATTAAATTTTATATTAGACACCTTCCGGTTCTTATGTCTAGTCTGACCATTCGAACCATTAAACCGGTAAAGAGACCGGTTTAACGACCGGTCCGATTCTGAAAACATTGTGTGTAAGTCATGCATGTGTATGTTATGTTACATACATATAGCCTACACATGTGTAACATATGTAAATGCTTACTTGTTGAAAAAACTTATTAAAAATAGTTATACAATTTGTTTTATATATATATGCACAAGTTACATATTTGTACGAAAATTTAAAAAATATGAACAAAAATAAAAATGAATGAATTGAAATTTTTCTTTGTGTTGCAATAAATAAGTATATATGCGCGTCTTTATATTATATAGAGAGAATGTTAGGGTAAAATTAAAACTCATACGACTTGTGAAAACTTAGAGTACTCGGCCTTACGAAAGGTTTTTTCAAAATTTACTTTACCAAAAATCCTAAAAAAATCAACTTTTCAAAAAAAAAAAAAAAATACCTTTGAATTTTTGTAGCTGTTGTAAAGAGCCAAAAACAACACTTCGATTTTTTTTACAGCCACCTTTGTAACGTTTTAAACTAGGGGTGGGAAAAAATGGGGTCAAAACTCTCACTGGGAGACCGAGTTCTCTAAGTTCACAGAACTAGTATTAGTAGGAGTTTTCTCTTGATCCGGATCATATATATATATATATATATGTTGAACGATAAATTGGGATCACTGACGGGCCATTGGAGTATAATCGTGCCACCAACGGAAGCACTAATGCCTATACACCAATTCTGGAGGAAACCCAAAGACCTAGTAAAAATACCCTTGTGGGTGTCGAACCCAAAACCTAATAGTCTCTAAGACTTATCTCACCTTAAGATGCACTAGGTTATAATGTCATTATATATATATATTAATTTATAATATAGTTAGAAATATTAACTCTGTTGTCTTTTAGTATTTTGTCACTTAGTGAGTTTTTGAAAATATCCCTTAGACCAAGCAGTATGGGGGCCGGCTTAGGCCCGGCGTGGCCCGGCGCCGGTCCCCCACACCGCCCCCTCGCCCTGTCCCGTCCTTTCCGGCTCCCAAGCGACGATCTTCACGGGCCTTCCTCCTCCTCCCTTCTCTCACATATACCTATACATACATACATACATACATACATACATACATACATACATACATACATACATATATATACATAAAGGGGTTCATCCCCCACCCCTTAGGTCCATCCCTTCCAATCCACTCCTATGTGGCGCCGACGTAGCAGTCCATCCTCTTAGGATGAGGCTCTCCATACCCACTAGTCTTATAGTTTATGAAGTTCATTTACACCCTACTTTGTTCTTCATCTTTCACTGATTTGTCATTTACTAAATTTTTATTTACACACTTGTCTTTGTCATTTAGGGAATTTTCTTTCACACTTTGTATTTTACTTTGTTTTCATTTAATTTTTTTGTCATTTAATGAATTTTCAGTTGATACTCAACACGGTTTTATCCCCTCTCCCTTGCATGTGTATCACAATGTGGGTGGCTTTAGGACCAGTTCATGTTTAATCAATAGATGCACATAGTTTTATTTGATATTATATTATATGCTAATTATATAGAAATCAAGTTATTGAAGCAATTGACAAAATGCAACTAGATAAAAAAATATTGAGTCGAGCTGGTTTACCAACCTAAATGAGCATAAAACATATATACTTATTATATTTAATGGATTAGGATCAAATACAAATACTCTTAATTGTAAGAAGGGTACAAAGACTTCTAAAAAAAAAAAAAAAAAAAAAAAAAAAACCTAAACACCCACCACCACCCAAAAATCTAAACCCCTTACCCCCCTCCCCCCCTCACCCACCCAAAAAAAAAAAATGTCAAGAGGTGGGTTAGGGGTGGGGGGCTTAGGTTTTTGGGTGATGGTGGGTGTTTTTTTTTTTTTTAAATTTTTGAGGGGTGGGGGGAGGGGGTTAGGTTTTTGGGGGGTGGGGGTTTAGGTTTTTGGGTGGGGGTGAGTGTTTAGATTTTGGGTGGTGATGTATTTATAAATGTATATAAGTTAATTAATAAATAATAGATGATTTTAGCACAAGCTGAGCTCAAGTTTGTAAAACTACACACGAGACAAGCTTAAATCCAAGATCCCAAAGAGTTACACAATTTGAACTCTAACTCAGTCGAGCTCGGGCTAGAATTCACTCGGTATGTATATAGAAGTTAGTTTTGATATTTTTGTAGCAGTTGCACTTTTTTGTTCTAGGGTTTAGTGTGGGGTTGGGCTAATGAGTTGGTTAACATCAAATGCCACTGAAAATGACATCATGAAAATATGCATGGGTTTTAGGATCTCAATGATGGGGATGTTTTCTTGGGTCCACTCTCCTAAAAGACATAGATTACCATGCCCCTCTAGGGATGTGATTTGTAGAAAGTAATTTCGTTTGATAATAATATGTTACGCGGTCTATTTCTCAAATGTGTTTATTTAATTCTTATTATGATAATAGGAGACATGATTTTTATTTATTCCGTATCAATCTTTACTGGCATGTATATTTTTATTCGTCTATATTTTATTTCGTTTACATGCTTTTGTAACCATTGTTATGACTTATGGCCTTAGATCAGTCTTCTCATTGTTTTTTTTTTTTTTCATTCTTGTGGATTTTTTTCTTTGTTTTTCGAGATTGCATTTTCTTCTTATGCTAATGCATTTGTTATTTTTCGCTTTAACCTAAGTGTTCATTTTTTTCCGCCCTCTATATAATATATATCTTGAGTTTATTATAATTTCCTACACAATAACTTTCAGATATAATTTAATTAGATTTTCTTTGTAATCATATAAATAAACAATTAATAATATATAGAACCCTATTATGTTTTCATTATTATATTTCATAAGGTACAAATAAGAAAGTTGGGCCCATGACATTATAGCGGGGCACGATAAGAATTAGTGACCATTAGGTACTGGGTCCGGTTTGTATACACCAGCTAATGATTTTGTAAGCACAAAATAATCATAAAATGAGAAGTTCTCGAAAACCTTAAAAATATATAATTATGACATTATTAGCCATTAAATTATATAATCAAGTCTATTTGGAGATGTGGATATGAACAAATGAATCATTACATGTGCCAACTGTAAAACTAGTGTTTTCTTTTTCAATTGATGTGGATTTTAAAGCCATATATAATTGGACTAGAGGAGGAGCAGGTTAATAATCTGTTGGAGTAGGTTCCCTAACCAAAGATAGCTAACAACATATTCCTTGTCATATGGACCCACTATGCATATAACATATATGCATACATAAAGGATATATTTTCACTTTAAGCAATATAATTAGGCCTTGTAAACTGTAGATGTTTAAGATCATACCATCCTGTAATAAAGAAATGGTACGCACCTGTATCACGAAATTTTCGAGGGTGGAGAGCTTGTTCATGGCTGCAGCCATCTGACCCATGTAGTTAGCCATGTTTGTAGGGGAGCTAAGAGCATCAGAAGCAATGGTGTCCGATAGAGATTGATTTAGCGCATCGAGACCATGTGAGAGTGCTTCTTCTGCCTCTTGTGTTGCTTGTTGCACTTCACATATAGCCATGAGTTGTTGTTCCGTTAATGGCTCAATTTGACCAAGAATTATCTGGAAAATAAATCCCATATTCAACCCAAATAAGGATCACTGCTATAAGTTATAAAAAAATAACACAAGGCATAGATTTTATATACAAACGTAATTTTAATAATTTAGACCATTATTTTTTTACGAAGGAATACTAGCAATTTGACGCATGATATAACATTTATATTCGTTGTCAAGAAGAACAATTCTACTCTAATGAAAAATAACTTTTTGACCAAAGTAAGTTTTATTTAATATGCTACAACATGAATTTGATAAATGACTAACTAGGCTTGGGGAGTACGGCGTTGGTTGGGGCGGGGATGCCCTTCAACACCAACTGTTCTATCCCGGGTTGGCGTTGGCATAGCGTTGCCCTTTTTGGCGTGGGTATTCAGTCTGGCGTGGGGCGGAGGGCAAGGTGACTTGTTTAACTTTGGTTGGTTGGTTTAATATTGCCGGATTTGGTTGGTAGCTTTAATTAAAAAAAAATCACATGGCTGACCGCGCCAAGCGAAGACACGCCACACCAAACCCCTCATTTTTCAATATAAGCTTGTGGATCCCACCTTCAACACATGTCAAGCAATGCCCCAAACACAAGTACCTCCACACCCACTAACCTTAATAATACACCATAGCATGAAATAAATGGTAATTAATAACACTTTTTGGAATCATTTATACATTTACGTAATCTTGTTTGATTGGTTCTTATTCTAAAGCGGAATCAAATGGTCAAATCAGAGGGTTTATAGATGGATTCATATCCAACAAAAAGGTATCAGTACGAGAAAAAAACATACAAATTGGTGAAAATGTATTTTTCCCTCAATAAAAACTTATTCTTTGAACATATAACACACACATATATATATATAGAGAGAGAGGGAGAGATAAAGCGAGATATGTAGAGAGAGAGAGAGAGAGAGACAACATCAGAGCTCAGAAATTGTAGTGACAGACAAGGGCTTTTTAGCACAGTTTGGAATAATACCTAACTCACCCTACAATGGAAAAAACCCTTTCGTCATCTTTGTAATCATTCACTCTATGTCACCTTCACTTACACACAAACAGAGAGTATATGTACCATCAAACAACAGCTTACAGTACTCATGTATACAAAATAACTGCGACTAATACTTCCTCCAGTATCTCATCATATCTCTTCCTCTTACAATTTATTGACACGCTTTCTAGTTTTGGCAAAGCTATAGCACATTAATTAGAGTTAGTTGTTCATAAATTTTTGTCTAGTTTTTTATATTATAAGTCCACCCCAATTTTATATTTATCTTCTAAAGAATAATGTTCTAGTTGACTCAACTTAATTGAATATGATTGAATTATCATTAAACAACCAACATACTTGTCTTTGGGTTTCAGATTAACAATTAAACTTATGTTTCAAAAATATATAGATAAAATAGTCAATTAATTGTAATGTGATTAAATAATGCATAATCTAGAAGTGGCGGACCTGAAAATATTTGTTGGGGTGCGAATGAGATGTTTAACCATATTTTCAAGGAGTGCGGTCGATTTTTTTGTCTAAATTTTTTTATAAGGGGTACGGCAGCCTACCTTGAACAAACGATGGGTCCACCCTTGATATCTAGGTGTTTCTCATATAGTTTCTCACTAGTTAGTTAATAAACTAAGTTTATTTATTTATTTATTTTTTTATTTGTATATAGTTTTGCAACTAACATACTCTCGAATACTTCTTTATCTATTATATCTTGCACGATGTAAACCCTCCACCTCAGAGATAAAGGAGAGTCGCTTTACTATCACACATTTTATCTTGTGAACTAATAAATTATATTGCTATTATAAGTCATGATATTCAATTTTCTAATATGTATCAATTTATTCATCAAAGTTAGTATTCTTTTTTGTGTTACTGTTAATTACTTGTTCTAATCAACTTCCGGACTTTTGGCATAAAAATGTTTAAGCTTTTAAGAAATTATGTTCTAATGTTTTGGCATATAAATGACGAAAACTAAACAGTTACAAAATCTTGTATATTACAAAAATATGTAACATCTGAATAACTACGTTATAAAAATAGGAAACCACTTGATGAAAACAAAAGATACAAAACTACAAAATTTTTTAAAGTTTCATACTTTTTATCGTATAAAAAAAATTTCTTCTTTTTTTAAAGTTTCATACTTTTTTAAAATTTTTTAAAGCGCGTCATTCCTAGAGTAATATTTTTTTGTGACAAAAAAATTTCTTCTTTGATTTTAAAGTTTCATACTTTTTATCGTATAAAAAACTACAAAATTTTTTACTTTAGTAATTTTAAACACTTCTCAGTTTTTTTTCCAACAATTCTTTTTTTTAACACCTGTAGAAAACACGTGTGTTGACTTTCTGCTTTATGTAATACTTGTAAGTGTAAAGTTGTGCAATCTAAATAAGATTAAAATGATATAATATTACAGTAGTCTTCTACAGACAATTTAATAAAATAGTATAACAATCAAATTATTACTTAAGTGGTTTATGTTATACATACTAAAACAACGAATATATGAAAATATCAAAAAACAGTTCATTAATCTTAATATTTAATATTATTAATAATAATTATAATGATGGAAAGTATCTTGTTTGGTTTAAAAAGTTTCATGAAAATGTTGCCAAATTTTCTAATACCAACTTCCGATCGTCTAACTTATAACAAGTATATAAACAAGACGTACACGGATTATTAATTTATCCAAAATATTTTTATACTTTTTTCAAAATTATTTATTGTAATTAGTAAATGTAGCTATGGTTTTTCTATGTCAACAAAAGTTAATATTACCGATTTTAAATTTTAAAAATAACAATTTAATCTAACACATAATAATATGTTCTTATTGTTACAAACACTTTGAGTGATTATAATGTCCTAATTTTCATCTCACAGAAATACAACAACCGTTTGGATGAATTCTAGTAAAATAGTTGGTTTTACAAAACTGATAGATAATTTCTGAGAAAAGTTTGTTTGATTGGGAACATAAATATTGTAGTGGTAATGGCCATACTTTTGTGCGTTTTGCGTCATATGGCAGCACAGTCAGCAATGAGGTATTATAAGGCGTTTTCTAAAATGGGTGTAGTGGGGATGTGGATATTATGTTAAAAGAGGTGTAATAAAATTAAATAAAAAAACCCTAAAAAATCTTATTGGACAAACAAAAGGAAGAATAAGGGTGGTTGGCCAAAACCAATGAAATAAGGCATGGAAAAAAGCACGGCAAAAGCAAATTTTTTGAAAAAAAACGCTCTCAATAGTGGAACTTGGGCGTTGTGAGGCGTTTTTTAGGGAAAGAACACCTAAAAAACCTTACTACAGATGGTCTAAGAGAATAATACAAGCTCTCTGTAACACATCAAATAGTGATGTCTTGTTTTAGAAGAGTTCCCTACAAAAGTCTCATACTTTTGACTATTCTTGTTCCATTTTAATATTTTTAGGATTATGTACCACCTTTTATATCTCAATTCAGTATCTTGTATTTAAGGATTGTTAATATATATTTATATAAAAAAGTGAACATATGTGTGTATGTATGCATGGGAAGATAAGTTTAAACCTTGATAAGCTCAGATGGTCGAAACCCTCCAATCCACATGAAGCATCGCTCAGCAGGTGTCTTCCAAGTACCCGAGATGATGTGAAAAACATCAGATTTAGCCACAATGCTCTTTATATTGAGCAAATCATCGATACGCGCTATACAATTATCGACATAAATCCGGAGCTCGTTTTCTGGCAAGTGTTCTTGAATCGCAGCTTGAAGCTCACACATTTGACGGTGGTAGTCCTCGAGCCACCTTGCATACTCCATGTCAAAAACTGCAGCATCTACATATTATTTATATAAATCAAGCACCACTCCACAATATACAATTGAGGAAACCATATTCAAAGATTAACATTGTGGATTATTATATTAATCATTTGGATAATTTTAGTTCTCGTACCCGAGCTTATGTTACTCAGGCCGAGAGGAACACCTTGGTCAGCTCCTAGAACATCTCCACCACCACCAAGATAAATCCCCTACAAAAACAATAAGATAATACACTAGAAAATCAATTTACATAAATTTTTAAAGAATTACAAATTGACATTATCGAATTACAATTTAAATAAATTTATGAATGATTATTGTTAATCAATTTTATTATGTATCACGGTCCTCAGGGGCGGACCTATAGTGTTCCAAGGGGTAACCCCCTTGCCCCTTGACGCTCTAACGGTAGTGTAAATTTTGAAAAAAATTGACGTTTTTCTGATTTTATTACCCCCTTTTTTAAATGTTACCCGTATATGAATTTTCTAAATCCGCCACTTACGGTTATGGTTATTGCTTGATTATTGCTTGATTTATCATTTATCCATAACATTTTTTGTACTATCCTTTTCATTCTAACCTTTTGATATTAAGAGATCAGATTTCAATTATTATTCAATACATTGAAAACATTACTTACAATTACGGTTTTAGTTTTTATTTTTTATTTATTTATATATTTATGTTTTGAATTCTTTACATTGACATTTTCTAGTAATAAAAAAAACAATGAAGTGTTCACCTGAGCTCTGGCTCTTTGCAACTCTTGTTCCAACTGGGTAAGCTTAATTCTGCTTGATTCTAGCTGCTGAACATAAGCCTGTAAAAGGAACAAAAAACGATGCACAGAAAATCATGGAAGTTAGCATCTCGAGGCAACAAATAAATTGTGAAACTTTGACAAAATATTCTCTTTTTCATAAATTTCATACCTTTTTTCTCAGCCTGCTTTTTCTTGCTGCTTCTCTATTTTGAGCAAGTCTCCTCAACGTCTGCTTAAAATATTCAAACATGGTAGACAATTTATATCTTCATTTTCTGGGGAAATTTTTATTCCAACTTTCACAACTTTGTTAAAAAAAAATAAGAAACCTTAGGATCGGGTGTTTTCGGGCGACCCTGATCGGAACTAGTCGTTGGCCCTTTCTTGTTTCCTTCACGCTACATAAACAAAAATTAAAAAAGAAAAAACTTGATCAAGATTGGAATCAAGAAAATATACCCCTTTTTTTAGTGAACCTATCCCTCCTTTAACTTTTACATTATTACAATTTAATCCCTTCTGCTTTTTTGTCATTTTTATCTTCAATAATAATAATAATAATTATTATTATTATTATTACTATTATTACTAGTATTTTTTTTAAACGTTATTTTTTTTAAAAAGAATTTTTTTGGTTATCTTAAAAAAAATCATTTACTTACGTTTTAAATTGAAGCGAGTCATTTTAGTTTTGAAGTGGGAGTTTTTTTTGTTCATAACGGCTTAAAGTGGGTATTTGAATTCAATTTGTATAAACAATAATACGCAAAAATTTAAATGAAGCTTTGAAGCCAACCAACTTAATATAGTTTTTGGAGTTAAAGGAAGAGAAATATATTTGAGAATCACCACATCAATTTGTAGATAACGATTTTGATTAGTCAATAACATACCCTCACAATAATTAAATTTCAACTTATATCGATTATTAATTGATATTATATGCTTTGATCAAATCATTTTACTAACTGTGTGCTAGTTAACATTTTAATATAATATAATACTAATAAAAATAGAAATAGAAAGATGAGAAAACTAAAATAAGAAATAAATAAAAAATATAAAATCAACTGTTTTTTTTTTCAAAAAAAAAATCTGAAACCTTTTCATTGTTTGAAAAAAATATCTTTTCTATTAATTTGTAATGACGTTTTATAGAAACATAATAAAATACTAGTTAGAGAAAGTGTCAAAAATAATATTAATTTGAATTGTATAGTAGGGAGAAATTTGATAACTTTTAAACTATATTTTTAGAAAGGGTGTATAACTAGTAAAAATAGGGATGCATTTAACCAACCCCTTAAACTAAATTGACTTGAACAAATTTAATTGAAACCCATATCTCGGTTAGATTATGTACAAGAGTTGTTAATTGTTAATTAATTATATATTATCTAGTTGTATAATAATAAAATATTTAAAAATAAGATAAACAACCATATGTACCTTTATAGCTTTAGAAGATTGAGGGGCAGGTGGAAGAGTATCCATTTGGGGATTGGCGATGTCTTCCATGGAAGGCTCAGATGGTCTTCTTGAACCACTGCTTGATGGGGAAACTAATCCAGTAGTTGCCTAAACACACAAATAGAACTCATTTTTTTAATTAAATTGACTTACACAAAAATGATACCTTAATTAGTAGTAGATGTTAAAAAAAAGTTAAAGTCAGAACAAAACGAATTAAAGGAAGAACTTAATGATTTTAGTGACTATAGTTTTAAATAGTGACTATAAATAGCAAATTATATCTTGGTAGTAGAGATCAAAAAGAAAAAAATAAATTGATGAAAGAAAAACGGAATCAAAGGAAGAACTTAATGGTTGTAGTGACTATAATTTAGAAAATTATACCTTAATAAAAAAAATTGAAGTCAGAAAAAACCGAATGAAAGGAAGAACTTAATGATTTTAGTGACCATAGTTTTAAATAGTGACTATAAATAGCAAACTATATCTTGGTAGAAAAGATCAAAAAGAAAAAAAAAATGAAGACAGAAAGGAATCAAAGGAAGAACTTAAGGGTTGTAGTGACTATAATTTAGAAAATTATACCTTAATAAAAAAATAGAAGTCAGAAAAAACCGAATCAAAGGAAGAACTTAAAATTTTATTGACTAATTTTAGATAGTGACTATAATTTAGAAAATTATACCTTAGTAGTAGAGGTAGAAGGGTCTACTACATGCATCGGTTGGGAAGGAAATATGTTTAATGTTGGAGGCCTTATTGATGAACTCGAACCCTCTGCACACATAAATTATACTTGAATAACCAATAGATAAACAAATAAATATTCTTCTGAATTTAATTAAATTAATTGTGATGAAAAAAATATTTTCATTCTTTGATGATTAAGAACAATTGATCTTAAAATTAAGACAGGCTTGAAAACAACTTTTTTTTGTAGTAATATCAACTCATAAACTTGATCAAGAAACAATAAAAACCTAAAACTTGTTGTGAATTTTAAAAAGAATTTTCACGTACGGCAAAGAAAATAAGTTCCTAAAAAAAAGAACCAAGAGAATGATTGTTTTGCTGCATGTTTGTGGTCCAAATCTTGAAACAAGAAACCTTGTAAACAGGAAGACAGAAAAAGGTTTGTTTTTATTTTATGTGAAGGTTATGAATATCTTTTTTTGTTCTTCAAACAAAGGATCTGGTCAAAGCAAGTACCATCAGATCATATTCCCTGAAGAACATGCTTTTCTCATGATCCAAAAACAAACCCTTTTAGAGAGAGAAAGAAGAGAGAGAAACATAAAAAATTGTTTGAATAACAAGACTCTCACGTCTATGGTGATCTTGGATTATAGGAAAAGCAGATAGATCACCTCCAGTAGTTGCAGCTTGGCCATCACCATACAAAAAAAGTGATTGATCTAAATCAGTTAAATCATAAGGCCCATCGCCATCGTTTCTCCTGCATAATACAAAATCAAATAATTAAAATAATACAATAAAGTAGTATGTATACACACAGATAAAGTTGATCTTGAAAAGGGTTTTAAAGAGAATCACACACATAATATTATTGGTTCGGATAGATGATGATGAGGGAAGTGAATGATTATTGATCATGTTGAAAGATATTTGATTGTTGTCATGGTGATGATGCTCTTGATGGTGAACAAATTGTAGTTGTTGGTCTAAAAAGGTATGATGGGATGATGTGTTTGAGTAGGGTTTGTTGGTGGTAGCCATGAAAAAGGGAGGAGCTTTGGTGTCTTGAGGTGGTGGTGAAGGGTGGTTTTGTTGTGGATGATGATGGTCTTCACCTCTCTCAAAACTCATGTGTGTGATTACAAATCTCTCTCACATCTATACATACATGTAGAGATATGTCTCTAGAGAGAGAAAAGGTGTTCAAAGAAATTAATTCACACCATGAATTGAATGCTAAATATGCAAAAGACAAACTTTTAAGCTATTTTTAACACTTCTCATCTCTATCTCTTAACTCTCTCTCTCTCTCTCTCTCCTGCTTTTAAAACCTATATTGCTACCAGAACCAAAAACCCTTTTCTCTCTTTCTCCAGAAAAGGTTCAGTCGGCAAAAAACCAGCGAAGACTCGGAGATAGAGAAGAGAGAGAGAGAGTGCACTTTATGGCTTGCTTGTCCGACCATCTTAAACATATACATGTTAAGTTACTTAAATGCCCCTACCTGGTCGTCTAATTTGCATATTCAATTGGTCTTTTCCATGAAAGAACATATTTTATATGGTCAACTTCAAGGGTAGTATAAGAAGGAAAAAGTTAGTTAACAACCATTTTAACAACATTTGTTAATTAACAACTCATGGAAGTAAACGTATATTAGGGGAGAAGTTGAAAAGTAATATAAACCAAGAAGTTATATTAGGGTGAGCGGGGCACCCCCATCTTAGGGGAGTCTCTTCTCTTACACACACCCAATCAGGTTATGCCACGTCAACTCCCCTCTTAAATTCCCCTCACACCCTCAATTTGATGACAGCACTCCCCTCTTAGGGGACTTGTTTTTTTATTAAAAAATAAATAAATAAATAAATAAAAATAATTGATTGATTGTTACAAGCTATGGGCTCACCATCTCCTCTCTTCTTGTGCGGTGACTCCTCCCCCAACCCCCTCCCCGATTTGGGTCCCCGCAGGGATGGCGGCGGTGTTCCCGCTCGGGGAATGGGGTCACCGATCCGCCTCCCCGCTTGTGCCCCGCTCACCCTTACAAATTGGTTTTTAGTTGATTTCACTATTGTACAATGTATAAAATACGGATATAATAATATGGTTAACAAAAATTTGTGTAAATGTATATATATTTTTCTTAAGTAGTACCAAAAAGATGTATAAATGTATATATATTTTTCTTAAGTACCATATAAAATAAATAATACCTAAAAAATTACAGA
Organism: Helianthus annuus; assembly: GCF_002127325.2. Classification (NCBI taxonomy): domain Eukaryota; kingdom Viridiplantae; phylum Streptophyta; class Magnoliopsida; order Asterales; family Asteraceae; genus Helianthus; species Helianthus annuus. Next base: position 57,716,721 of record NC_035442.2, on the reverse strand, counting down.
TACAATCTGTCCAAGTGAATTGAAAATGAGTTTTACTATGACATCGAGAAAAAAAATACCACATAAACTATAAGGAGTTCAAGGCCATGAAAAAGGGGCATAAAGAATCATGTGACAGCCACATTAGCACCCGTTAGAAAAATTGTGTAGTGCATATAATGGCAAAGTAAAACGGGTGGCATTTTATGACATGTGGCATACATTTTGTATATTTATTTTATATTAAAAAAAATCAAATAAAAACCCACCATCAAATCAAAACAGCACACATAATCACCATCTTCTTCACCACGCCGATGAAGAATCCAGCGCCCAAAACAGCCATCAGCCATCAACCATGCCAAGCACGGGCAGGTGTGCGGGCATGGTTGAAGCCTCCGTGTCGGAAACCACGCTCCACTCAGTGTGATCTTAGACGACGTTCTTAGACGACGTGTAGCAGATAAAGTGAAAAAGTTCATACCATGTCACTCAAACATAGACATAAGTCTTTAAGGGAGTGTTTGTTTTTTGTGAAAAGTAGTTCTGGACCTCTTATGTCTGCCCCACTGTCACACCCCGATATTTCCACATATTACCGTTGGGCCCGGCGGGGAGTATCGTGACGTAGTTGATATCATCATTGTCAATACACACAATATTATAGCACAGCGGAAGGCTTGGTGAATAAACTATTACAAACTATAATGTCTGAGTGTTCGAGTTTATGAATATACAGACTGGAATGTAATAAGATCCACAGGCGGATCATAAATGTACAACGAAACAAAAACAACAGGCTTCAGGTATCTTATGGATTTGCAAGATCCTCTATGACACCCTATAGCTCCAGCATATTACGAGAGGTACCTGTCAATCAGCCTTTAAGAAAATACGTCAGTTTGCACTGGTAAATACAATTTAACTGACTCATTTTGAAAATATTTATGAAAATTGATTTGAGTGCACATGGCACAAACCATTTATAACCTGAGACAATCTTTTTTAGAATCTTGTATACAGCTTTACATGTTTGTCATACATGTGGGGCCGGTTTGGAAGCCGGACATGATTAACTGACTCACCACTTACAAAACCCACAGAGGAGTTATCCGCAACTTGTGGGTAATTTAATATTTAGCATTTGCATCTGTCAGGTGCATGCCTGCACCCCGTGCATAGGCCGTGGCCATTAAGAACTTAAATGAGCCGAGGATATCCAGGACACGGTCGTTAACCCCGAATGTTTATGTTATCAAACAATACAGATTAAAACGGGTTATGCAGACTTATTACATCACAATCCGATTAAATAATCTCATACCCGACCAAGCGGTATTATTATAATACCGTATCCCAAGCCCGTATAAGGGAAAATAAGTTAAAAGTATTTACCTGATGCTAGTAGTAAAATCCTAAAGCTTTTGAAGGCACCTTCTACCGAAAGCTATTTAATCTGTATAGAAGGTTTATTAACCTATTAGGATGCTAACGGGTCTTTAATTAAGTCAAGGACTTAGACCGGCTAGCTAGAAGGAAACCTTACGGTTCTAAACGCTAGATTAAGCGGAGACCGGGATAGAATGTGATTTAGACCCGACAAGCTTGGATACTTGTGTAATATGGGTAAACTAAATACATTCTGGAAATTGAGAATTTAATGATAAGGTTAAGCCCGTTTCGGCTATTTTACGTAAACTAGTCACGTAAACCGATCCGAACACATAAATGCGTAACGGGTAACCAAATAAATTATATACAGGTCTTAATCATTATTATGCTTAAAATATGTTAATATATCAGTAATATATTAGCATATATGCCCAAAAAGTAATTTAAACCAAAATGAGTCCCATAAGGGCATTTTGGTAATTTTAATGTCCATAAAAGAGTTTAAATACTAAATTGAGCTCCATGTCTTATTTAATCAGTAAAAACATGCATTTTTATAAATTATATCAGTAGGGTATTTTATATATGTGAAATATATCTTATATAACCCAACTATGCACCGTTGGGGCACTTTGGTAATTTCACATAAGCTTTAAAGGTCAAAATAGACTTCTGAGTTTAAAAACTTTGGCTTACTATATAATGATATAAATTAGCTTAAAACATTAGTGAGTAATAAATTTTATATGCCAAATATAGTTTTGACCCATACTAGGTGCTAAAAACGCTTAAAAGTTGGTTTAAAGGGGTATTCAGGTTAAAATAGGAAATCTGAGTTTTTGATCAGTTTATAAGCTTCAAAATATTCTTTCTATCATATAGAATCAGTAGCAAAAGGTTTGGCATTAAAATGTTATGTAAAACTCATTTTATGCATGAAAAAGGTAAAACCGACAATTACCGAAATCAAGCTATAATCCTATGTTATGCTCAGCCTAAAAATAAATAAAAATCTTCAAAAATCCAAAAATATTATTTTACATCAGTAGGTAAAAAGTTTGGTGTTAAAAATCAGGTTTAGATAGGCTTTATGCTAATTACGCCTTTTAAATAATAAAAAGCTCCTTAATTACGCTATTGAGCATAACTCCTATTCTAGACCACAAACTGATGTCAAATTTTCGGGACATGTCTAAATATCAGTAGCAAAGGTGTTAGTCCATTCACATTGCTAAAAATCTCAGTTTTATGTAAAAAGGGCGTTTATGGCATTATTAAGCATAATTACGATCAAGTGCATATAATTCAAACCACTAGGCACCATGCAATATAACTCCAGAGGGTTATACTACTAAGTAATGTGGTCCTAATGGAAGCTTAAAACATGGGAGAATCAAGCTTGAACGGGTCAAAACTGAAAGTCAAAGCAAAAGTCAAGCTTTTGTGACTTTCGGTTATAAACTAACCTTAGACTACTAATTGTCGGGTTAGGACAAATAAATCATGTTTTAATATCAATTACCAAGTCATTAGAATGTTAAAATATAATTTAAAACCTCTGGTTTATTAATTTTAATCATTTTTGACTATTCTGTCCAGTTTGACTTTTTGTCAAACTACTTTGACCCGACAATTGACCAGTCAAACGAGATAATTAGGAGATGCCCTTTTAAGGGTTAATCACCTATACTAATGTGGTCTTATAACCACTTTCAATTTGATCAGTGGTTAAACCATATGTAATAAAAATGAAAGTCAAACTAAATTTACGCTAAGATTGACTTTAGAGTAATTAAGCTAATTATAATGACTAAACGAGTAATTAGAGGCTTACTAAAAGTCCAAGCAGTCTTTTCTACACTTGATAGTCTTCTCCTTGTCCTTAGCAAGCTCCAGATGTTGTAGATTAGTAAATGTTGCAAGTGTGCATAAGAACTCAATACTAGCACTCCTTATATAGCAATTTACAAGATCATGGATCCTTTCCAGGTGTTAAGGGAGGCCCTAGGATCACCCAGGTGTCCTAGCAAGTGAATTTAACCGACTTACAGCCCCTAGAGTCGATACAATCGAAGTTAAGGTGGTGGAACAGCCTAACCTGCACCTGGCAGCCATTTTCTGTTACTGGCACTCTCTGGCGGGCTGCGTAAGCCATAAGGGGGGCTTACGCGGGCCGCGTGACCTGACTGAACTGGTAAAACAAGTTTCGATGTTGGAAAATTCAGTCCCTGGTGCTTTTAAACCCTTTTTAACTTTATTTTTGGCAATCAAGGTCCTTGTAGTTAGTTTGTTGAAGTCCAATGATGAATAAACAAACTTCGTTAGGCTCGGGTTCGTTAAATATCTCTATGAAAGTAAGTTTCGTCAAGTTAACACTTATAGCCCAAAGTTTGGAAAACATGCTTAACGATCTCGGAATCACGTGAAACTTTTATTACTTATTCTTGGGAGTATATTTGAATATTTCGAAGCCTAGGTTTCGTTAAAAGGTCACTCAGAGGTCAGAATTGACATATTGACACTTTTAACCCTTGTAATTATATAATCTTCCGATTATTTCACAAACGGCTTCTTATATCCAATTAATCACCCGTTTAAGAATATTTTCTTCACATATGGTCATTCAGAGGCTCAAGTTTGGCATGTTGGCACTTTTAGAGTTTAGGATACGTGTCTATATATAATTGGACACGTTTTTACGTGGTGTTACATCCTCACCCCCTTAAAAGAAATCCCGACCCCGAGATTTACTGGAACAAGTGAGGGTACTTCTGCTTCATATTGGACTCGACTTCCCACGTAAATTCGGGACCTCTGTGAGCGTCCCATTTGACCTTTACTATAGGCACATGCTTTCTTCGGAGCTTTTTAACCTGTCGATCTTCGATCTATATAGGTCTTTCAACAAATTTCAAGCTTTCATCGATATGAACGTCTTTATGAGACATAGCTAGCGATTCATCGGCTAGGCATTTCTTGAGATTACAAATGTGGAACACATTATGGATTCCACTCAGCTCCTCAGGTAGGTTTAACTTATAAGCTACACTGCCTACACATTCGATAATCTTGAATGGTCCAATATATCTAGGGCTCAACTTGCCTTTTTTACCAAAACGCATCACACCTTTCCAGGGTGACACTTTCAATAGAACTTTATCGCCTACCTCAAACTTTAGAGGTTTTCGCCTCTTATCAGCATAACTTTTCTGCCTATCCCTGGTAGCTTTCAGGCGATCACGAATTTGGACAATCTTGTCCGTCGTTTCTAGGACTATGTCAGGTCCTGATAACTGAGCTTCTCCTACTTCTGCCCAACAGATAGGCGTTCTGCATTTCCTACCATATAATGCCTCAAAAGGCGCAGCCTGAATACTTGTATGGTACCTATTATTATAGGAGAACTCAATCAAGGGTAGGTGGTCATCCCAACTACCACCTAAATCAATAACACATGCTCGAAGCATGTCTTCCAAAGTCTGAATTGTACGCTCACTCTGCCCATTCGTCTGAGGGTGGTAAACAGTACTAAAATTCAAACGCATGCCCAAAGATTGTTGGAAACTTTTCCAAAAATATGAGGTGTATCTAGTATCTCTATCAGAGATAATAGCCACCGGTACGCCACGAAGAGCTACAATCTTATCCACACACAACTGAGCTAATTTGTCGGAGCTGTGAGTTTCCTTAATGGGCAAGAAATGTGCGGACTTCGTCAGTCTATCAACAATAACCCATATGGTATCATTTCCATGCCTTGTTTTAGGTAACTTGGTTATGAAATCCATGGTTACCATCTCCCACTTCCATGTAGGAAGTTTTGGCTGTTGTAGAAGACCTGATGGTTTTTTATGTTCAGCTTTAATCTGAGCACATGTCAGGCACTTAGCTACATGTGTGGCAATAGATTTCTTCAAATCTATCCACCAATAATTAGTCTTTAAATCTTGATACATTTTATCACCTCCAGGGTGAACTGAATATTTGGAGTTGTGGGCTTCCTGGAGGATTACATCTCGAAGTCCTCCTTGAATAGGAACCCAAATTCTTCCATTCATTCTGAGGATTCCATCCTTCCCAAGTGTTAACTATTCAGCAGTTACACCTAATTTTTCATTTGGAAGGTTAACTTCCAAAACAACATCTTTCTATGCAGCTAATAGTCTTTCATTCAGACTATTCTTCAACTCAATACTCTTGGCATTGATCGTAATTGGTTTAACTCTTTCCTTTCGGCTTAGAGCATCAGCGACCACGTTTGCTTTACCTGGATGGTAGCGAATTTCACAATCATAGTCATTCAAAGTTTTCATCCAACGGCGTTGTCTCATATTGAGCTCTTTCTGATTGAACAGGTGTTGGAGGCTTTTGTGATCTGAATAGATCACACACTTTGTTCCATATAGATAATGTCTCCATAACTTAAGTGCGAATACAACGGCACCCAACTCTAAATCATGGGTGGTGAAATTCTTTTCATGCACTTTTAGCTGTCGTGATGCATAGGCGATTACATTGCCTCGCTGCATAAGTACACACCCATGCCGGTGTGCGAAGCATCACAGTATACAACAAACTCTTCAATTTCTTCTGGTAATGATAATACCGGAGCATGGCTCAACCTTTGCTTTAGAATCTCAAAAGATTCCTGTTGCTTTGGACCCCAGTCAAACTTCACATTCTTATGGGTCAAAGAGGTTAATGGTGCAGCTATTCTTGAGAAGTTCTCAATGAATCTTCTATAATATCCTGCTAAACCCAGAAAACTGCGAATTTCCTTAGGCGTCTTAGGTGCTTCCCAATTCATAACAGCTTCTACCTTGGCAGGATCAACTTGGATGCCCTGCTCACTAACAACATGTCCAAGGAACTGGACTTTGCGAAGCCAAAACTCACACTTGGAGATTTGGCATACAATTTCTCCTGTCGAAGCAGTCCTAAGATACACCGAAGGTGCTTTTCGTGCTCCACTTGGCTACGAGAGTAAATAAGTATGTCGTCTATAAAGACAATGACAAACTTATCTAAGTATGGTTTGCAGACTCTATTCATGAGGTCCACGAATGCTGCAGGCGCATTAGTGAGCCCAAAAGGCATTACTAAGAACTCGAAATGTCCATACCTCGTTCTGAATGCCGTCTTTGGTACATCTTCAGTTCGGACCTTGAGTTGATGATACCCGGATCTCAAATCAGTTTTTGAGAAATAACTTGCCCCTTGAAGTTGATCGAATAGATCATCGATCCTGGGCAAAGGATAACGATTCTTGATCGTTTCCTTGTTCAATTCACGGCAATCAATGCATGAGCGCATTGATCCGTCCTTCTTCTTTAAGAACAGAATAGGAGCTCCCCAAGGTGAAGAGCTGGGCTGAATGAAACCTTTTTCTAGTAAATCATCTAATTGAGTTCTGAGCTCCTTCATTTCAGTAGGCGCTAAACGATACGGAGCTCGTGCAATAGGCGCAGATCCTGGAAGGATGTCTATCCTGAACTCCACTTGCCTTTCTAGAGGTAATCCAGGTAACTTGTCAGGAAATACATCAGGATACTCAGAGATGATCGGAATGTCTTCAATTTTAGGCTTCGGATCATTCACAGTCACTTGTGCCATGTAGATGACACATCCACTCTTCAAACACTGCGATACCTTGAGAATAGACACATTGCTGGGCAACCCATATTGTGTATCTCCCTGAATAGTGACTGATTCCCCAGAGGGGGTTTTGATAATGACAAGCTTTTTATCACAGGCAATTTGGGCTTGGTTATGCGACAACCAATCCATGCCTAAAACTATATCAAAACCAGCCAATTTCATTGGCAAGAGGGATAGTGGGATAGAATGATTCTTAATGGATATAGAACATCCATCAAGGAGAGTTGAAGCTGTTTCTAAGGTACCATCGGCAAGCTCTACCTCATATTTTATGTCTAGAGTCTTAATAGGCAAATTCAACAACTTACAGAACTTATGGTCTACAAAAGACTTATCAGCACCGAAATCAAATAAGACTCTAGCATAGTTATTATTGATGAGGAAAATACCTGTTATAACGTTCTCGTCGTTCACCGCTTCCTTCGCGTTCATCTGGAACACTCTTGCATTGTTCTTCTTTGCCTCTTCAGGCTTCTTTGCATTCTTGGGGCAATTGGTTTTGATGTGCCCCTTTTCATTGCAACCATAGCAGGTTGCATCCTTAATATTTCGGCACTCGACAGACTTGTGCCCTTTCTTCTTACAAATCCCACATGGTTTGGCCTGTGGGTCCTGGTTGCATTTCCCAAAGTGCCTCTTATGACATGTCTTGCACCTGGGTTTATCATTCGACTGCCCCTTTTTGGAACCCGAGTTCCCCTTGCCCTTCTTGTTCGATTGAGAAGACTGTTCATCCTCTCTTTTCCTTTTTCCTTCATCAGTAGTCTTCTTTGTCCTACTCCACACCACATCCAAAGTGATGGACAATGACAGATCCACAGCGGATCTATAGGTGGCTGGCTTAGAGGCCTTAACATTCCCCTTTACTTCAGGGGCCAGACCACCAATGAAACGCGCAATGCGTTTGGGCTCAGGAGTGACTAGATATGGCACAAGCCTTGACATGGAATTGAAGCTAGTCACATAGGATCTACAATCCAGATCCTTCATCACTAAGGTGAGGAAATCGGTCACTATTCGCTCGACTTCGTGCTGAGGACAATAGGTGTCCTTAACCAAATCAACAAACTTTTCCCTAGAGAGATTGTACAAATGAACCTTCCCAGTGGATTGCACTAGAGCTTTCCACAATGTGAGGGCATCGCCCTTAAAAGATTGGGATACAAACATAACCACATCCTCCTTAGCGCACCCGCTAATGTCTATCACAGTCTCCATCTCGTCTAACCATTTCATACAATCAATCGCCCCTTTTTCCCCTGTAAAGTCTCTCGGCTTACAGGAGACAAATTAATTGTAGGTACAACCCTTGGTGTACCTAGGGGTCGGCTTGAGGACTATCTGTTTCTTGGGTTCACTACCCTGGTTAGATGAGTGCTGTGACTCACTCTTCTTATGAGTATGAGGTTGAGAATGGGATTTTGAATGAGTTTGAGACCGAATAACACTCGGCTCTTTAAACTTAGCATCTACCGCTTGAGAAACTGCTACGGTGATCATTGCTTGCAGTTCGGCACCAGTGATATTAATCCTGGTGTTGCCTTCTGCAGGATGACTGTTTGCTTCATCCGAGAAAGCCATTACTAAAACAAGCAAGGATGGTATTTAAATTATATATTGATTCATCGCATTGATGATCAGATGGTCATGGTATTATTAAACCATTTAGACCATTTTAAGTAATAAGTAAAAAAAATCAATAGAATACACTATTCTTTATACTATTAGGCAGGGGAAGATAGAATTTTCACCACTGCCAATGTCGTAAAAGACATTTTATTTATCATTAAGCTCGTCTCGAAGGACATTTAAATAGCTTAGGAAGCTTGTCACAGGGACGATTTAAAATCTAATCAGCGATTTCTTGGATCAATGATCTTTTAAGGGTTGAACAAAGTTCATCGCCTTTTTGACAAGAAGTTTATGAATAGAACTTTCATTGTCATTTATTACACCTTTGCTTATAAGCATACATCTCTAATGGATGTCCAGGTGTACACATCATATTGATGTTTTTTAGCCATGATTCGCGTTGATCATTTAGGCTATATATGTGACTTGGAAAGATCCAAGTACCTTTTGGAAGCTTGTGTGGTTTCTCATACCGCATAGCTAGGAATGTTAACATGTTCACAGATGTTAACAGAGATTTGCTATCTTAAAAAGGTTGTACCATCATAACCAATTAATATTTTGGCTAGGTTATACCTCTAAGAATTTCTTTGGCAGATCAATTATAAATTGAAAAGATATAACATGATGAAATAAAATTACATATTTAAAAACCAAAGATAAACTTCATTAACTTAAAACGAGTACAAATGCCCTAAACGGGACTTAGAAATAACAAACTGCCCACGCAGGGGCTACAGAAATAGGAAAATAAGTCCACGCAGGGACTTTGATACTGAAAATAAACTAATGTCCTCACAGGGACATGATTACAAACAACATAATAAAATTAAACAATCCCCAACTTCTTCTTTCCTTTGATAAGGTTTGCAAGGCCCTTCATGAAGCTATTATGCTTCTCCTTGTTTTTCCTAGCTTTCTGCTCAACCCTATCTAACCTCTCCAGGATTTCCTGAGTTTGCTGCTACTGCTGCTGGGGAGGAGGAGGTTGCTGGTACGGCTGGTACTGGTAATACTGTACCGGGTATCCAGTTGGATAAACTGGAGGGTAAGAAGAAGGGTAAAGATGATGGTATTGAGCAGTGGTAAGGTATGGATCCTGGTTTCTATGGTCTGATGGATATCCCGATGTGTTTTCAAAAGGATTATACCCAGAAGAACCTGGGTAAGTCGGGATAGGGTTGTTGAAACCCATAGGCGGCTGAGGTGGTGCATAAGAAGCTGGCGGAGGATCAATCTCCGGTGCCGCGTTCGAGGGTCCACCCATTTGGGGGTCCTCTGGAATAGGAGGGTAGGAACTCGAACCCTGTGGAGAACTAAAACGAGGTCCTCCTCGTACGGATATACGTGCGTTCCTCCTTGGCCTCGGAGGCTCGAGAGGTGGCTGAGGTGGCTGCTGAGGTGGCTCCTCAACAGGAAGTGGTGGAGGTGAAACTGCCTGAAGCTGGGGCACATCCAAGGGAGGTTGAGCTGGAGAACTATTGTGACAAATCGTATCTCAAATCTCTTGTTGTGTGCTTCGATGTAACTTGTTTGAACTATATGTGATCATGTGAACGTTGATGATTAATGAAATATGTGTTGTTATGTTATGAGAATATGTGTATGCATGTATGTACTTAAACGACTCCAAACGCACAACTCTTGGCCGATCGCACAAGCATATTCGGGCCTTACTCTTTGTATTCGGATCAAGGGCAGCCCATGATGGGTTTGGCCCACTTCCTTTGCACGCATAACATTAGGAGGAGGGGGTATACTCCTCATTAGTTGTAAAACACACAACACACACAAACCCTGCACACTCTCCTTCTCTCTCTCGTGAAGCCGACGGCAACATCCCTCGTTCCTCTCGAAGCTTTTGATTCAGATCATCCTCTCCTCTAGTCGGTTAGTGTTTGTGTTTACCGATTACATGTTTGATGATGTTGTGATGTGTGTGTGCTATAATAATCTTGCATGATGATCTAGGGTTCTTGTTAGCATGATTGATTATGATGTTAATTCTTAGTGTTCATGAAATCGACTCGTATGTGTGTATTGGAATATGTCCATGTTAATCGTATTTGCATATTATGGTTCTAGAACTGAATGCTTGTTAATCGGCTGCATGTATATGAAATCGGATTGTTATATGGTCGAGTATGAAGTATTACGAGATGATTGAAACCCCTAGATGGATATGTTTAAGTGTTTTGAATTATTGTTCATGCTATGATTATGTTAGGGTTCATATGAATTTTGTGATGAAAACCCTTGTTTGATCGAATATTGACTAAGTTTGAAACTGTTGATTTTGATTGATTGATCGAATAAATGGAAACTGTTAAGAATTGAATTACAAATAAAAGGGTGTAACTGCTTTCCATAAATTACGGATAATAAGCCTGATCGAACAAGTAAATCGCACAAGACAGGGTATAAACACATAAGGCACCTAGTACTGCTTATTTATGCATGATCGCACAAGATCTGGTGGACCGCACAAGATGGTGCCGATCGCACAAGATCTTGGGCCTCACACACACTGTTTGAACTTGACGTGTTATTGGATCGAATGGCCCAAAACCCAGTCGCAAGTTATTCAGATCGCACAAGGATAACTCAGTCGCACAAGCTCAAACGGGTCGCACAAGGCTTGTTATCTGGACCGTGGTTATGTTTATAGTTTTGTTTGGGTTTCTGGAAATTGGGCCGGGTATTATTGGGCTCCAACGGGTGACTCGCACAAGACCACTAGACTTGTGCGACTCTAATCTTTTAATCGCACAAGTTGAATACATTATGACTGTGAATGTGTTAACATGAATTAGGTGTTTGCCATGATCTATACGTGCTCGTAACCAGTTAGCTTATATGTATCATACGTGCATTACTTGAACCTAGACCTGACTTGAATGGTAACCCTGTTAGGACGTGGTTGACCACTCTTAGTTCAAGTAACTTTTCGTGTAATCTGCCGAGCAAACCAAGGTGAGTTCACACTCATACCAAGGCATGGGATTCCCGGTGGGTTGGGAAGGGGATTGAAGGAATGGGATTGAACAAACACTTGTACTTACACTGTTACTAGACTATCTACCATCGTCCTCGGATGCGAAGGACCCATACGTAAAACCTACGTATACTTATACCTATCACTGTCCTCAGGTTGCGAAGGACACTTACGTAAAACCTACGTAAACTTATATTCACTACTGCCTCGGTTGTGACAGGCACTTACGTAAAACCTACGTAAACCCCCGCGTACCACTGTCCTCGGGTGAAGAAGGACGCTTACGTAAAACCTATGTAAACCTCGTACGTACTACTGTTCTCGGGTTAAGAAGAACACTTATGGTTATCCTATTCTAGTACATACACACATGGGAAGCCCCCACTAAATGATCATACAATTGACTTAGTTAATAACGCATGGTGATGCAACGAACTTACTATCACGAACTTACTTACTGTGAACTTGCTCAACTAGTTGTTGACTCTCTGTTACATGCCTTGCAGGACCATAGGTACTCATGGAGCTTGCACGGGAGGCGCGGTCGTTGTGGACATGGATTGTGGATGTTTTGTTAAATACTTATGACAGTTGAAAACTTAATAATTACGTTGGATTTTCATACTATGCTTCCGCTACTTAAACTATGTTATTTGAACACCTTCCATATTGTGGGTTGATATACATTTACATTTACTATTCACTTATATGTTCAATATGATTGGTGGCTTGATCCTGGTCATGTTACGCCTCCATGCGGTGGTACTCCGCGTGTGGATTTTGGGGGTGTGACAACTATGGTACGATGGAATAAAGTACCAATCATAGGTGGCCATCTTCTCCTGGAATGAATCGGGCCCACGGTATGGTGATCCCTGAAATGGAGATCCACTTGATATGCTTATTGGGTGACCCGGCGTTCCGGTCTGCATCTCCGGATCTGGATCATAGTCCATCTCCATTTCTTGAGAAAAATGGTCCTCAGGGCCCAAAGGGTTGTATCCAAGGAAATCGTTAACATAATCATTCGGGTTGAACTGCCCCGGGGAATAGAGGGAATCCGAATGATGGAAAGAATGCGATTGCAACAAGTGGTACGACTGGTGAGACTCGTGAGAATGATGGGATTGTTGAGAGCGGTGCGAGCGTTGGGGCTCATCTGGGATAAGTGGCCCAAAAGATGGATGAAAGGAAGGTGAAGAACTTAACGAGACAGAATGTCTCACCGGCTCAAAGGAGTGACCCCACAGATTGTGAGAGCCAGAACTAGAAAGGGACGCAGACGGAGTGCGTCTGTGAGATGGTCCTGCTACTGATGGTCCCCCACGTATGGGACCTTTTCCTCTTCCTCTAACTCTGGGAGGCATTTTTGATGAACTTCCTGTCAAAGCAAGAAATCAAAACAAAATAAAATATAAATATCAAAGGAAAGTTAAAGATAAATCCTAGGTCATTTGCCTAGACTCGAGAGTCTAAGGAATGTGCTTATTGTGTCATTGAGATTAAACACAAAAGGTTAGTGATTAATTCACTCAATGTTGGCTCTGATACCAACCTGTCACACCCCGATATTTCCACATATTACCGGTGAGCCCGGCGGGGAGTATCATGACGTAGTTGATATCATCATTGTCAATACACACAATATTATAGCACAGCGGAAGGCTTGGTGAATAAACTATTACAAACCATAATGTCTGAGTGTTCGAGTTTATGAATATACAGACTGGAATGTAATAAGATCCACAGGCGGATCATAAATGTACAACGAAACAAAAACAACAGACTTCAGGTATGTTATGGATTTGCAAGATCCTCTATGACACCCTATAGCTCCAGCCTATTACGAGAGGTACCTGTCAATCAGCCTTTAAGAAAATACGTCAATTTGCACTGGTAAATACAATTTAACTGACTCATTTTGAAAATATTTATGAAAATTGATTTGAGTACACATGGCACAAACCATTTATAACCTAGGACAATCTTTATTAAAATCTTGTATACAGCTTTACATGTTTGTCATACATGTGGGGCCGGTTTGGAAGCCGGACATGATTAACTGACTCACCACTTACAAAACCCACAGAGGATTTATCCCCAACTTGTGGGTAATTTAATATTTATCATTTGCATCTGTCAGGTGCATGCCTGCACCCCATGCATAGGTCGTGGCCATTAAGAACTTAAATGAGCCGAGGATATCCAGGACACGGTAGTTAACCCCCAATGTTTAGGTTATCAAACAATACAGATTAAAACGGGTTATGCAGATTTATTACATCACAATCCGATTAAATAATCTCATACCCGACCAAGCGGTATTATTATAATACCGTATCCCAAGCCCGTATAAGGGAAAATAAGTTAAAAGTATTTACCTGATGCTAGCAGTAAAATCCTAAAGCTTTTGAAGGCACCTTCTACCGGAAGCTATTTAATCTGTATAGAAAGTTTATTAACTTATTAGGATGCTAACGGGTCTTTAATTAAGTCAAGGACTTAGACCGGCTAGCTAGAAGGAAACCTTACGGTTCTAAACGCTAGATTAAGCGGAGACCGGGATAGAATGTGATTTATACCCGACAAGCTTGGATACTTGTGTAATATGGGTAAACTAAATGCATTATGGAAATTGAGAATGTAATGATAAGGTTAAGCCCGTTTCGGCTATTTTACGTAAACTAGTCACGTAAACCGATCCGAACACATAAATGCGTAACGGGTAACCAAATAAATTATATACAGGTCTTAATCATTATTATGCTTAAAATATGTTAATATATCAGTAATATATTAGCATATATGCCCAAAAAGTAATTTAAACCAAAATGAGTCCCATAAGGGCATTTTGGTAATTTTAATGCCCATAAAAGAGTTTAAATACTAAACTGAGTTCCAGGTCTGATTTAATCAGTAAAAACATTCATTTTTATAAATTATATCAGTAGGGTATTTTATATATGTGAAATATATCTTATATAACCAAACTATGCACCGTAGGGGCACTTTGGTAATTTCACATAAGCTTTAAAGGTCAAAATAGACTTCTGAGTTTAAAAACTTTGGCTTACTGTATAATTATATAAATTAGCTTAAAACATCAGTGGGTAATAAATTTTATATGCCAAAAATAGTTTTGACCCATACTAGGTGCTAAAAACGCTTAAAAGTCGGTTTAAAGGGGTATTCGGGTTAAAATAGGAAATCTGAGTTTTTAATCAGTTTATAAAAAGCTCCTTAATTACGCTATTGAGCATAACTCCTATTCTAGACCACAAACTGATGTCAAATTTTCTGGACATGTCTAAATATCAGTAGCAAAGGTGTTAGTCCATTCACATTGCTAAAAATCTCAGTTTTATGTAAAAAGGGCATTTATGGCATTATTAAGCATAATTACGATCAAGTGCATATAATTCAAACCACTAGGCACCATGCAATATAACTCCAGAGGGTTATACTACTAAGTAATGTGGTCCTAATGGAAGCTTAAAACATGGGAGAATCAAACTTGAACGGGTCAGAACTGAAAGTCAAAGCAAAAGTCAAGCTTTTGCGACTTTTGGTTATAAACTAACCTTAGACTACTAATTGTCGGGTTAGGACAGATAAATCATGTTTTAATATCAATTACCAAGTCATTAGAATGTTAAAATATAATTTAAAACCTCTGGTTTATTAATTTTAATCATTTTTTACTATTCTTTCCAGTTTGACCAGTCAAACTGGATAATTAGGAGATGCCCTTTTAAGGGTTAATCACCTATACTAATGTGGTCTTATAACCACTTTCAATTTGATCAGTGGTTAAACCATATGTAATAAAAATGAAAGTCAAACTAAATTTACGCTAAGATTGACTTTAGAGTAATTAAGCAAATTATAACGACTAAACGAGTAATTAGAGGCTTACTAAAGGTCCAAGCAGTCTTTTCTACACTTGATAGTCTTCTCCTTGTCCTTAGCAAGCTCCAGATGTTGTAGATTAGTAAATGTTGCAAGTGTGCATAAGAACTCAATACTAGCACTCCTTATATAGCAATTTACAAGATCATGGATCCTTTCCAAGTGTTAAGGGAGGCCCTAGGATCACCCTAGGTGTCCTAGCAAGTGAATTTAACCGACTTACAGCCCCTAGAGTCGATACAATCGAAGTTAAGGCGGTGGAACAGCCTAACCCGCACCTGGCAGCCATTTTCTGTTACTGGCACTCTCTGGCGGGCCGCGTAAGCCATAAGGGGGGGCTTATGTGGGCCGCGTGACCTGACTGAACTAGTAAAACAAGTTTCGATGTTGGCAGATTCAGTCCCTAGTGCTTTTAAACCCTTTTTAGCTTTATTTTTGGCAATCAAGGTCCTTGTAGTTAGTTTGTTGAAGTCCAATGATGAATAAACAAACTTCGTTAGGCTCGGGTTCGTTAAATATCTCTATGAAAGTAAGTTTCGTCAAGTTGACACTAATAGCCCAAAGTTTGGAAAACATGCTTAACGATCTCGGAATCACGTGAAATTTGTATTACTTATTCGTGGGAGTATATTTGAATATTTCGAAGCCTCGGTTTCGTTAAAAGGTCACTCAGAGGTCAAAATTGACATATTGACACTTTTAACCCTTGTAATTTTATAATCTTCTGATTATTTCACAAACGGCTTCTTATATCCAATTGATCACCCGTTTAAGAATATTTTCTTCACGTATGGTCATTCAGAGGCTCAAGTTTGGCATGTTGACACTTTTAGTTCCTCTGTAAGCATAGTTTCATTGTTTGTCAACTTTAGTCCTTCAAACTCAATTCTTCACATATTTAGAGTTTAGGACACGTGTCTATATATAATTGGACACGTTTTTACGTGGTGTTACGCCCACACAGACCACGCGTAGACGTATGAGTCCACAGAGTGTTTGTTTTTTGCAAGTGATTTCATTAAAAAGGTCTTCTAAACCTCTTCTCCAAGAAGATGTGGACTCCCCTCTTCTCACCTCTTCTTATCTCCTTCTTCAGCTCTTTCAAAACAACTTCTCAAAACCCTAGCATCTACCTCCCAGCACCACCACCTACTCCGTCATTTCTCTTATCCCCCTCTCATTTCTATCAAACACCTAGCCACCACACCTTTTTCTACCCTCACACCCACACACTACTGCAACCAGCTTGAGAGAGAGGCGAGATGAAGAGAGAGTCATGGTGGTAGTGGAAGCCGACCGACCATCCTCCACAACCACACTGAAGCGTGTAACGGAGCTTAGTGGCATAACCTTTAAAGGCGACCGAGCGAGTGTGGGGTTCCAGATAAGGCATTGGCTTGGATTTATTAAGGGAGGATGGGTTGGCTTGTTCATCAATTGGAGTTGGTGGTCGTTGGGTATGTTTACGTCTTCATCAAATCGGATGTGAATGTGCAGTGAATCATATGATTGACATTCATTTGAGGCCGCTGATGTTGTCTCAAGATAGTGTTTGATTATGTTTTGTGGATTTGATTGTTGAATTGTTCGATTAGGTTCTTGTTTTCTAGAGCTTTGTTATGATTGATTGAAAAATTGATCATGTTAAACTGTGAGAATTGTTTGAAATTTTCAGCAGATCTTTGCTTTGTTAAGTTAAAAACAAATAGTCTTCTTTTTGTAGACTGCAAAGGTTTGGTCCACCTCTTCAGCTGCAGACGTTTGCAAATGTGGTCCGCAGACTGCAGACATTTTACCTCTGAAAAAACAAACAGCACCTAAGTAACTATACCCTCAAATATATAGCAGTTTAAATAAATTAAATAAATAAAAAATAAAATAAGAAAATGTGGGTGATATATATGCCCAATGATGATTAGTTCAAAAACTAAAAAATAAAGTTACACTCACGCCCGTCAATCACATGGCACAAGTGACCTTAACGCCAGGTAATGCCCACAACGAAATGGTGTTTGGTGTCTTTAAGTGTTTAGGCAGCTGGGTGTTCACACCCACTACACTCAGTCTTATGATAAGCAATCAACATTTATGACATTTAATATATATATATATAGGGTAACATAGAAACTTATACGAGTTGTGTAAACTAAGAGAATTAGGCCTTACGAAAGATTTTTCAAAATCTTCTTTTACCAAAAGTCCTAAAAAATCAGCTTTTCCAAAAAAAATATTTTTTTTTCATTTACGACAGCCGTAAATGCTGTAAAAAGTGATGTCATGCTTATTTCATCATCTTTTTACAGCTGCTATAAGAGGCCGAAAAACACCACTTCGAAATTTTTTTACGGCAGTCTTTTTTAACACTATAATCTATGGTGTGTATAAACGGTGGAAAAACTCCCACGGGAAGTACGAGTTCTCCAAGTTCTCAAAACTCGAAGGAGTTTTTCCTTGATCTTGATCCTATACATATATAGGATGAGGTTTATGAGTGAACAACATCTTTGTTTGTGAACCGTGCGAACCAATCTGAGCCATTGATCATTTTTTTGGATGTAAAGGATATGATGGTAATTAATCAGTTTAAATTAGGAAGTTATATATTTTTGTTAACATTAAACTAACTACCCCTTATGATCTTTAAATGGTTATAAATTTTTCACACGTTAATATTTTTTATTTAAATACACCATGAAAATGAGTTTTTTGTTCTCTTTAATTTGAGTATGATATTGGTGTAGTTTTTTTTAATAAAAACGAACAACATATGCATTTTTCGTTTCCCAGCATTTTATTGTTTATATACACAGGTGTGCATGAGTACAATATATAGATGTACAACGAAAATATTATTGTACATATATGTACATATGTGATTATACATATATGTAAAAGTGAAAACATACACAGAATACACATATGTTTGTAAATATTATTAGACATGTTTATATGCAGATTTGTAAATATTATTACCCATGTGTATATGAAGATATGTTAAAACGTAAAAAAAAAAAAAAAAAAAAAACTAAACGGTTTTAATTGTTAAAACAAAAGTGATTATGCAATATAATTTGTTTTAATTCTTAAAAAAGGCATGAAATCCAGATTCAGGGATTTGGAATAATTGATTGGGAAAATACCAAATTTGCCCTTTACAGTTAGATTTTACTTAAAATAAGTCTGCTTATTTACAAAAATATCATTCATTTAAAAACCATTGATTTCCACAATGAATGACCAGGATTTGTTCACTTAGTTCACAAATACAATAGTGTTCACTCTAGAACCTCACCCTATATATATATATATATATATATATATATATATATATATATATATATTGGAGAGTTTAAATTAAGAATAAAGTAATTTTATAAAAGAGAGAAAAAATAAATTTAGACCAATAAAAATGCTTTATTAATATCCGTTTTTAATGTTAATGTAAGGGTAAAGATGTAATTTTGCACAACTAATTATTTTATTTTATTTTCACAAATTAGCTAACTTCATCAAATTTATAACTGATTTTTAAAATATATCCTTTCAAAACAAACTTAATTTAAAAAAAAACTAAATTTCAATATGTGTAGGATAAAGTTTAAATAAATGTAGGATAAATTTCAATACATGTAAAATATATGTAGAATAAATTTTGATATGTATAGGATAAAGTGTTTTAATATATTAATTATGGAGATAGATCATGGATACAATCGATATAATCATATAACAGTCATTATATTAAATTAGTCTCATACCCCAAAATGTTAAAGATACCGTTTTCATTTAAAGATAAACTTAAATTGGTAACCATGAGAATATTAATGTAGGGTGTACATTAGTTCAGGAATGATTAATTGAGAAGAAACTTTAATGTAAGAAAAGAAAAGTAAAGAGTTAAATGGCATGCATCGTTCTTAAGCTTTGGGCAATTTCATCACTTTTATTCAAAATAAGAATTTTTGTAATTGGCTCCCAATGTTTGATTTTTGTTGTCATTTCCATTTAAATGACAAACTAAGTTACAAAATTCTGTTATCCAATCCTATTTTTTTCATTTTGCACATTTAAATGAAGGGTAAAATTATTTATAAAACATAAACATTAAAGTAAAAAGATATATAACAAATATATATTTTATTAAATTAAACATAATCTCCATTCCATTGTACACACCCTCTCTAATATATCTTTCTCTAAACGTACTCTATTTCTCTATTTCAAACTCTTCCATTTCTAGCATCCTCTCTGAGGTTCTGGTTTCAAAAATCAAACAGGTCAAGGGGTGCAGATGATAACTAAAAGGTTGATGATGGTGATGGATATTGTCGATCGCGGTGATAGATGTCGATGGTGACTGTTTGGCTTAGAGTTCAGGCAATTGGCAATGAAGCGGGGTACTTTAGATGCCACGGATGAGGGTTCAAAGGTGAACAGACGATTGTGATCGGAGTTGTAGTCGCGATTCCGGTCAGCTAGGGTTCTAGCGAGTACTCCGATGAACCATTTTGAACGACATGTGGACTTTCTTGAAGGTCAACGACGTCAAGGCCTTTCGTGTAAATCAACATCGATGACTTTAGGTTTCGCCTCATGAGCTTGGTTCTTCGATGACCACCTATAATATCTAACTCACTCAGCGACCTGTTTTTCGATTGTGTCGAACACGTTAAAATGGTGATGATATAGGGGGTTGAATATGGTGGTGGTGGTGGTGGTGCAGCGGTATGAATATGTTCCGTGTGTTTGCTCATATATGTATAGATTGGTTGAAGATGGTGGGAGTGCAAAGGGTTGGAGATAGTGGTGGGGGTGGTTTAGTGGTGGTGCGACAACGGTGGTTTGGTAGGGCAACGGTGGTGCAATGTGTGTGGTGAAGTGGTGCAACCGTGGTGAGGTGGTGCAGATGAAGGTTGAAGATGAAATAATATGAACTTAGGGTTTCTCAGGTTATAAAGGGGGATGCTATAATTTTTGGTTTTTTAATTAAAATGAAAAAGGAGTTAATTTCCATTTTAGTCCCTGAGGTTTGCTCCAAAATGCCACTTTAGTCCAAGTAGTTTTTTTCCCCTATGGGTCCCTGACTTTTGCGTTTTTTTTTTTTTTTTTGTCATTCTGATCCAACCCACTAACTCTGTCAAAAAATCTCAGTTAATTCAAGGTTATTTTCGTCACTTCGCATATATCTTTTTATGATTTTGATTTTCATCCAAACCCTATTTTTACCTATTTATTTTATTTTTATTTTTATATTGCACCAATACAAATTATTTATTATTATTATTATTATTTACTTTTGTTATTATTTGTGGTGGGACCCACCCCCACCCTCCCCATCAAAACACTCCTATTGGAGGCCCCCACCACCAACTAAGAACTCCAGTGACACGCTTCATTTAGATGTGCAAAACGACAAAAATGGGATTGATTAACAAAATTTTAATGGTAACAAAAAATTAAATGTTGGGGAGGCAGTTACAAAAAAATCTTATTTTGGATGAAATTGACAAAAGTGTCAAACCTTAGGGACGATTTTGACATTTAATTCCAAAAATAATATGGACGACTCATTTTTTTAAGTCTTAAAGCAAAAAAAACTAAATCAAAATGACATAATTGTAAAATACTGAATAATACAAGCTTGGGGGCATTACCTTGCAAGTTCAAAAGTGAGCTTCAAACTCACTTTTCTTTCTCTTCTTCATGAATTCTTGCTTCCAACTCATTTGAAACACCTCTAGAAGTGTTTCCACAAGTTTATCATGCTAAACTAAAGTGGAACATCACCATTTTGAGGTCCAAACTTTCTAGTTTGTTTTCACTTAATACAAACTTTCCATAAACTTGTTATTTAAGTGGTAATCTTGCACCTATCTTGCCTCTAACCAAACCCATGGTTGTGGGGCTTGAGCATTCATGATTCTCATTAGTTTAGAGGTCCAAACACCTGTTAAACTTTCTATTTTAACAAGGTTCCAAGTGACCTAGACAGGTGTTGAAACCATCCAAACTCACCACCTTCAATGTGATGAGACTTGTGTTTTGGTAATTAGTGTGAACCATGGAAGCCTTGGCTTTCCAACACTATTCCACTACTTCACTTGCTTGATTTGTTAATCTCCCATGTAAGTTACCAAGTAAACTTACTAGCAACAAAGTGACCAAACTACATCAACTGTTAAACATTTTTCATGTTTCGAATGCACTAGTCTAGTTTAAACTCATTTAGTTACTTGGTGAATTAGATGTGTACTTTTATTTTAATGCTATTCATGACCAACCGAATCATCAACAAAGTTGATGATTTTGTGCTTTGGTGAATCCATACAACGAGGTTAAATTGATGGAATTCATCCTACCACCATGCATGACACAATATGACTTGGACTAGATATATATTGTCACACCCCCAAAATCCACCTGCGGAGTATCACCGCTTGGAGGCGTGACATGACCAGGATCCTAACCACCAATCATATTGAACATGTAATATAATTAAGTATAGCGGAAGCATTTAGGCAAAACTCAAACACAAGTGTTAACGTATGAAATATTAGCATTAACGATCCTTTGCCCACAACGACCTGCTCCTCCCTGTGCAAGCTCCATAATGTACCTAAGGTCCTGCAAGGCATGCAGCAAATAATCAACAAACTAGTTGAGCGAGTTCACAGAAAGTAAGTTCAGTAATGGAGTAGTATAGCAAACATTGCGTTCGTCTATCTGGTCATGCATCGTATTAGTTCGTTCATTGTTCATGTATAGTATTGATTCGTATCGCGGGCCATTTCGGCATGTATGCGAAGATTGGGGAAAGTTCCCAAGTATTCTAGACTATGTATATTTGTATCGCTGGCCACCCTGGCATGTGTGCGAAGTTTAGCATGTGTAGTTCGCAGCCTTCCTGAGGCATGTGTGCGAAGATCAGTCATAATATCGCAGCCAACCCCTGGCGTGTGTGCGAAGATCAGTTCAAGTAAGTATACTAGTCTAGCTGTATCTCATCATTTACCACCCTCACCCTGAGGACTCATATCATTATGTTCCGTTAACTAAGTATGTACGTATATTTCATTCAATCCCATTCCCACCCTGGGAACCCCATGCCTTGGCTGTGTGAACTCACCTTGGGTTGCTCGGCAGATACACAAAGAGTACAGGTAGCAAGTAAATGATCAACCACGTCCTAACAGGGTTATCACATAAGTCAGGTTCGCATATAGCACGTATATTGCATCACATAGGTTAACACGTTGCAAGCATGCAAGGATTTATGGTAAACTTGCACACGTATCAGTAATCCGATAAACAATCTAAGTATTCGGCCCAACCATAACCCGGCCCAATGACAAATAATAGCCCAATCAGATAAGCGGTCCAATTAGCAAAGATGTAAACGAGTCCAATTGTCCGGCCCAATTAGTTGGGCTCGTGTCAGTGTGTAGGCCCCATTTATGTGCACGTGCTTGGTCTCGACTCGCAACAGAGATTACGAGTCGCAACAAGGGAGATCTCGACAGATGCATATCCTTCGAGTCCGGTCTCGAGTCGCAACGGGGTTACGAGTCGTAACAGCTGGTCTCGGCTCATCCTGGTTTGGTTACGAGTCGCAACCGGGACTCGCAACCACGGTTTCGGCTCATGCTGTTGTGTGAGGTTCCGAGTCGCAACAAGACTCGCAATCCGTGTGCTTAACAACTTGTAACAGTTTCCATGTTTCATGCAATCAGTTATGCCAATCAATTATCAATTTCCATAATTCAAATCGACTAACAGTTTCTCATGAATCCTACTAAGTATTATCGATTAAACAGGCAATAACAACATAACTTCTTATGAACCCTACTCAGATCAAAGCATGAACAATAACAATAATCATAACACTCCATCATATTATGATCCGATTTCATGAACATTAAACTCGAATTGCATAACTTCACAGCCAATCAACAAGACATTATCATTAACATCATCAACAACAAATCCGATTTCGTAACATGGTGGCCGATTAACTAACCTATCCGACCGATCAATCAAACAAGTTTGGCCGATTGACTAGCCGATCAACAACAACATCCTAACAATCCAGTTAACATGCATAACCAATTAACAACATATCCGATTAACAACGCATCCGGCCGGTTTATAATACGTTCGGCCGATCGAACAAAGCTTAATTTAACACAGAATCATTCAAAGCATGCGATCTTATAATCATTCAATCAATAGGTCACAATTAAACACTAACCGATCGGGTAGAGGTGATTCGAATTCGAGGTTGATGTCCGGCCGTCTTGTGTTTGCGAACGAGAGGGAGAGTTTGTGTGTGTTCTTGATTGCTAAGTTTTGTAAAACTAAAACCCTAGAGGTAATGTGTGTATATATGCGTGTGAAGGGAAGTGGGCCGAAACTCCCCACTTGGGCTACCTCATGGTCTCGAGTCCAACCATATGGACCGAGTGGGTTCTTGTAAAGGTTTTACTAATCGGTTCAATTAGTAACATATGCAATCACATTAAGTCGCGTAACATGCAACATTCAATCAGTCAATATAATCACATAATCACACAATCGTGTAACACATAACATATCATGTATTCGTTCAAGTAACATAGTTCACGTGAGCATATAACGTTACACAAGATAAGTCTAGAGTACGGGTTGTCACATTATCCCCAACTAATTGGAAATTTCGTCCCGAAATTTGGTATGCACTCACTGAGGAAGCTAGGTAAGTTCAATCATTCACTGGTTTTTCCTGGGGTGTCACATCCTCCCCCCGTTGATCTGGAATTTCGTCCCGAAATTCCGAAGTAGTAGCTTCAGTCTCAGTAGTGGTTGTATTGGCTTCGAATAACTGGGGTACTTTTCTGTCATCCTGTCTTCGCGTTCCCAGGTGTACTCTGGGCCACGTTTGGAGTTCCAACGAACTCAGACAAGAGGGATTCTCTTGTGCTTGAGGACCTTCACAGCCTGGTCCGTGATTTCTACTGGTTCCTCGACGAACTGCAACCGCTCGTCGATAGTTCGATACATGAAAGACATTGTGAACTGCCCCGAGTTCAGCTGGTAGGTTCAATCTATAGGCTACCCTGCCTGTACGTTCCATGATCCGAACGGTCCCCGACCTGATATTCCAATGGCTTTCTACGCTTGTCCGCGTAGGCTTTCTGACGGTCGCATGCTGCCGCCGTGCGTTGTCGTATTTTGTGCAATCTTTTCTTTGGCGTCCACTACCATCTCTGGACCCGTAATTCTGACTATCCCCCACCTCTGTCCAACAGAGAGGTGACCGGCATTTACGCCCGTACAATGCCTCGAATGGAGCGGCTTGTATGCTATTGTGCTCATGTTTAATCGTGAGTCAAATAGTTTGTGCATTGCGTGAATCGTGCATCGCGATCCGAAATGATAGACGTGGGCACCCCCGTGCCTTGAAACGACCTCTTTAAGATAGGTGTCTGCGAGAGCGGAGAACTTGTCCGTTTCCTTAATCGGTAGGAAGTGTGCAGACTTGATGAGTCGATCCACGATCACCCATGTGGTACCGTTCCCATGCTGGGATCGAGGTAGGCCTGTAACGAAATCCATGGAAATTTCTTCCCCTTTTCACTGAGGTATCTTAAGCTGCTGAAGTAGGCCCGTTAGTTTCTGGTATTCAACCTTGACTCTCACACAGGTCAAGCATTTTCCGACGTATGTAGCGATGTGGGCCTTCCTACTAGGCCACCAATAAGTAGTGCTGATGTCCTAGTACGTTCTATCCGACCCTGGATGTACTGAGTGGTAAGACTTGTGAGCTTCCTCCATCACAAGTTCGCGTAGACCGCCATTAAGTGGGACCCAAATACGCCCAGTTGCGTAGTAGGCGCCGTCTGCCTTCTGTCCTAATCGTTGTCGCGAGCCGCGTAAGGCATTCAGCCTTGACGTTTTCGGGCTTCTGTGCTTCTATCTGAGCAGTTCGTATCTGTGCTGGCAGGCTAGTCTGGATCGTAAGCTGTAGCGCTCGCACGCGCTGAGGTAGAGTGTCCTTCCGACTGAGGGCGTCTGCCATAACATTGGCCTTGCCTGGATGGTACTTGATGGCGCATTCGTAGTCGCTAAGTAGTTCAACCCATCGCCGTTGATGCATGTTCAAATCCTTCTGCTTAAGAATATGCTCGAGACTCCTGTGATCGGTGTAAATCGTGCACCTGGTACCGTACAGGTAGTGTCGCCATATCTTAAGCGCGAAAGCGACAGCTCCCAGCTCTAAGTCGTACGTCGTGTAGTTGCGTTCATGAATCTTAAGTTGACGTGAAGCGAAAGCGATATCCTTGTCGCGCTGAAAAGCAATCTCCTGGGGCTCTCCCAGCAATAGGTGACACCCTTCTGTGTCAGTAGCGTAAGTGGCTGGGCGATCTTCGAGAAATCCTTGGTAAACCGTCTGTAGTTCGTGGTGCAGGCCAGTTTCTGGTTGAGTCTACCTTGGATGGATCGACACGGATCCCATCCTTGTTCACTACGTGGCCTAAGAAGTGGACTTCACGAATACCATGACGAGCTTGTCTAAGTAGGGTTTGCACACCCTGTTCATAAGGTCCTTAAATACGGCAGGAGCGTTCAAATAATATCAAACCATCCATCATATCAAACATAAAGTATAGTAATTAAAATAGTCCATAAAACCCAGTACGATTCATGTTCAAACCAAACTTTGTTCGAGTAACAGAAACATAATAAAGAAAATCCCAAAACGAGTGATGAGTTCAATCAGCGTCTCCTTGTCCTAGCATGAAAGCTCGACCCCTTGCCTCGTTGCCATTGTTGTTGTTGTTGTTGTTCCCATTGCCCTGGTTATTGTTGTTGTTCTGATTCTGGTTCAACTGTGGGCAATCGCGCTTGTAATGACCTTCTGCCCCACACTGGAAACATCCCCGATTTCCACGCTGTGGCTGTTGCTGCTGTGGGTTCTGAGGAGCTGGTGGTGGAAGTTGCTGATTCTGATTTGCAGGTCGTGAGCTCCTGCAATCTTTGGCTTCATGCCCTATCTTGAGACATCTCTGGCAACGTTCCTTGCGACACCTTCCACTGTGGTGCTTGTTACACTTGTTACATAGTGGGTGTACTCCCCTGTATCCACCCTGCTCCTGACTGCCAGATGATTGCTGACTCGGATTCTGGTAGTCATTCGTTCTGCGCTGCTGTGCTTGAGACTGTTCGGAATCCCCATCCCATTTCCGTTTGTTGTCGCTGGGTGTAGCAGTAGTAGCAGCTGAAGTGACTGTAGCAGTAGCGTTGACACGCTTAGGCAGTTTATTCTGATCCACTGCCTGGTCGGTGATGCGATGAGCGAGGCGTTGGATTTCCTGGATGTTTTCGAGGTTAGCCGAAGTCACGTGGCTCTGAATCTCTGGCGCCAATCCCTTGAGGTACAACTTAATGCGCTTGTATGGAGGGTCCACCATAGTAGGACACAGAACTGCCAGCTCGTTTGACCGTTTCGTATATGCTTCGATCTCTGACCCATTCATTTTCAGATTATACAGCTCGTCTTCTAGCTTGTGAATGTCTTCACGCGTGCAATACTCACGCTTGATGAGTTCCTTAAAATCGTTCCAGGGTGTGGCGTTAGCAGCTGCCAACCCTAAGATTTGAACTTGGGCGTTCCACCAAGTCAGTGCTATTCCCTCCAAGGTGCCGGTGGCAAACTTGACCTTGCGAGCCTCAGGGCACTCGCACATTTCGAATACGGATTCTAGCTTCTCAAACCAGTGGAGGAGTCCCACTGCCCCCTCTGTGCCGCTGAAGGAATTTGGACGACAGTCCATGAAGTTCTTAAAGGTGCAAACTTGCTGCGCTGGTTGACCTATTGTGTACGAATAGGGCAAAGTTTAAATACAGGGCTAGCTTAGGAATGTAGGATCTAAAGATCCTAGTGTAAGTTATGACTACAGGGTATACTACCTGCTTGAGCAGCTGCAAGTGCCGCAGCAACTTGAGCTTGAACGAGAGCCTCTAGCTGGGCTTGAGTCATGTTGATTCGTCCAGACATGATCTTCATAGTAAAAGTAATGTAAATAAGAGTGGTTCGCGAGTAGGGCGATGACAGAAAAGTATGGGCATATAGGTGTTCTCATGTAATCAAAGCATATGTATCTAAACGTAATGCGAGCAAAGTTCTAAGCAGTTCTAGCAAACAGGCAATAGCATAAACCTTATTACCTAGGATGTCGAGTCTTGCACGTGGAGCGAAGCGTCGTTGTGGATCGTTGAGAGCACTGTTCTGGTTATAGTCTGGTTTTAATAAAAACGTTTTCCCATATTAAAACCTAGTTCTCTATAACCAATGGCTCTGATACCAATCTGTCACACCCCCAAAATCCACCTGCGGAGTATCACCGCTTGGAGGCGTGACATGACCAGGATCCTAACCACCAATCATATTGAACATGTAATATAATTAAGTATAGCTGAAGCATTTAGGCAAAACTCAAACACAAGTGTTAACGTATGAAATATTAGCATTAACGATCCTTTGCCCACAACGACCTGCTCCTCCCTGTGCAAGCTCCATAATGTACCTAAGGTCCTGCAAGGCATGCAGCAAATAATCAACAAACTAGTTGAGCGAGTTCACAGAAAGTAAGTTCAGTAATGGAGTAGTATAGCAAACATTGCGTTCGTCTATCTGGTCATGCATCGTATTAGTTCGTTCATTGTTCATGTATAGTATTGATTCGTATCGCGGGCCATTTCGGCATGTATGCGAAGATTGGGGAAAGTTCCCAAGTATTCTAGACTATGTATATTTGTATCGCTGGCCACCCTGGCATGTGTGCGAAGTTTAGCATGTGTAGTTCGCAGCCTTCCTGAGGCATGTGTGCGAAGATCAGTCATAATATCGCAGCCAACCCCTGGCGTGTGTGCGAAGATCAGTTCAAGTAAGTATACTGGTCTAGCTGTATCTCATCATTTACCACCCTCACCCTGAGGACTCATATCATTATGTTCCGTTAACTAAGTATGTACGTATATTTCATTCAATCCCATTCCCACCCTGGGAACCCCATGCCTTGGCTGTGTGAACTCACCTTGGGTTGCTCGGCAGATACACAAAGAGTACAGGTAGCAAGTAAATGATCAACCACGTCCTAACAGGGTTATCACATAAGTCAGGTTCGCATATAGCACGTATATTGCATCACATAGGTTAACACGTTGCAAGCATGCAAGGATTTATGGTAAACTTGCACACGTATCAGTAATCCGATAAACAATCTAAGTATTCGGCCCAACCATAACCCGGCCCAATGACAAATAATAGCCCAATCAGATAAGCGGTCCAATTAGCAAAGATGTAAACGAGTCCAATTGTCCGGCCCAATTAGTTGGGCTCGTGTCAGTGTGTAGGCCCCATTTATGTGCACGTGCTTGGTCTCGACTCGCAACAGAGATTACGAGTCGCAACAAGGGAGATCTCGACAGATGCATATCCTTCGAGTCCGGTCTCGAGTCGCAACGGGGTTACGAGTCGTAACAGCTGGTCTCGGCTCATCCTGGTTTGGTTACGAGTCGCAACCGGGACTCGCAACCACGGTTTCGGCTCATGCTGTTGTGTGAGGTTCCGAGTCGCAACAAGACTCGCAATCCGTGTGCTTAACAACTTGTAACAGTTTCCATGTTTCATGCAATCAGTTATGCCAATCAATTATCAATTTCCATAATTCAAATCGACTAACAGTTTCTCATGAATCCTACTAAGTATTATCGATTAAACAGGCAATAACAACATAACTTCTTATGAACCCTACTCAGATCAAAGCATGAACAATAACAATAATCATAACACTCCATCATATTATGATCCGATTTCATGAACATTAAACTCGAATTGCATAACTTCACAGCCAATCAACAAGACATTATCATTAACATCATCAACAACAAATCCGATTTCGTAACATGGTGGCCGATTAACTAACCTATCCGACCGATCAATCAAACAAGTTTGGCCGATTGACTAGCCGATCAACAACAACATCCTAACAATCCAGTTAACATGCATAACCAATTAACAACATATCCGATTAACAACGCATCCGGCCGGTTTATAATACGTTCGGCCGATCGAACAAAGCTTAATTTAACACAGAATCATTCAAAGCATGCGATCTTATAATCATTCAATCAATAGGTCACAATTAAACACTAACCGATCGGGTAGAGGTGATTCGAATTCGAGGTTGATGTCCGGCCGTCTTGTGTTTGCGAACGAGAGGGAGAGTTTGTGTGTGTTCTTGATTGCTAAGTTTTGTAAAACTAAAACCCTAGAGGTAATGTGTGTATATATGCGTGTGAAGGGAAGTGGGCCGAAACTCCCCACTTGGGCTACCTCATGGTCTCGAGTCCAACCATATGGACCGAGTGGGTTCTTGTAAAGGTTTTACTAATCGGTTCAATTAGTAACATATGCAATCACATTAAGTCGCGTAACATGCAACATTCAATCAGTCAATATAATCACATAATCACACAATCGTGTAACACATAACATATCATGTATTCGTTCAAGTAACATAGTTCACGTGAGCATATAACGTTACACAAGATAAGTCTAGAGTACGGGTTGTCACATATATATACCTTAGAACTGAATCATAACACCAACCAAACCCATGGTTGAATGTTATATATTGTGGTCACTTTCATCTTGGACTAAAGTTCCTCAAACTATAGATTCTAATGGGTGAATAGTTACCCATTAAAACATGACCAAAATAGTGTCCATATGAGTGCTTTTTAGATAAGATGTTTTCTTGCAATATACTTACTTACATACTACTTTAAACACCTACTGCGAACTCAATACCGACCTCTATAACTCCTTTTCCCCTTGTAGGGTGACCTCGGCATTCCTAAACTCTCAAGACTTTTTGCTCAAGTTTTTGGAAGCTTTTGCAAACCGTGAGTATACATGAACCCTTTTTAACTTTAAGTACACTTTTTGGGTGCAATATATATATGCGTATCAAACTTACATATACACAAAATATTTACATGATTCAATCAAACAAATCCATACATACATGCTTAATACATTATCACTAGGATACTTACATGCTAGAAGCCATTCTTGCACGAATACTTGTCATTAACTTCATGAGCCAACCTTAACATGTATAGCGCTATAGGAGTAGCACACCGCCCGGTTGATGGGTCGTTGTTAAGTATTCAATCGT
Source organism: Helianthus annuus (assembly GCF_002127325.2). Classification (NCBI taxonomy): domain Eukaryota; kingdom Viridiplantae; phylum Streptophyta; class Magnoliopsida; order Asterales; family Asteraceae; genus Helianthus; species Helianthus annuus. The sequence continues at coordinate 57,685,935 of NC_035442.2, read as the reverse complement.
AAACGGTCTCGTCGCTTTGGTAACGAGATTGCGCTAGTGGAATCTTTGGGTTGACACGTATGTGATGCATGGTAGTTCATGTTAAATTATGCCATAGTATACGTTTTTGCCATGTGGATTTTGTTAAAATTTTATACGTTTGACAGTAAACCAAACTCGTATGCTCACCAATGCTTTATGTGTTGACCGTTACTTTAATATATATTGCAGGAATATAATGATTATGCGTTGAAAAGAAATCTAGTAGAATAGACTAGAAACACGCCTTGTTTTAAATTTTGTTATGCTGTTTTTAGTTTTTATGATGTTATTTACTTCCAAACAAAGTATTCAAATCCTTTAAAATGAAATTAAAATCGTTATTTAAAGTATTGTCACAAATAGCAAATTGTGAAGTCTCGAGTAATCTCGTTTTCGTCTCACTCTTGTGTTTCCACCATCGGTTGGGTATGACAGAATCGCTATGTATACGATGAAACCCTAATGTGCATGTGAAACTCTATGTGCGGCATCAAACTCTATATGTATAGGTTGAAACTTCCATAGAACTACAAACTCCATATATTTAAGTTGAAACTCCATCTGTAGGGTGAAACTCCGGTACAACTATACTTATATTTATCAGTACATAAAATAAGGGTATTTAGGACTGAAAATCGAGTATTGATACTTTCTAATTTGTACCTAATGGTTATCGAGGATCAATTTTGCCACTCCCTAGCTAATAAAGGTGTTTTAGTACAAAAAAGTCCCAATATATGGCACCAATAGGGACTAACGATTAGTGTTTGATACATAAAAATCCAGTCTTCAATTTGTTCCTTAGTACCATGTCATTTTAGTCCTTAATACAATTTGTGTATCACTGAAAATCAGTCTCTAATACTTCTATATTTCTGTAACTAATACATTATTTTAAGAGTAAATTGCCAAAATCGTCCCTGAGGTTTGGTCATGTTTGTCATTTTCATCCAAAACAACTTTTTTGTACAATATAGTCCTTCACTTTTGGGATTTTTTGCCATTTTCATCCAACATCTAATTTGCTTAATTTTTTCTATCAAACATTTGGATGAAAATGACAAAAAAATCCCATATCTTAGGGACGATTCTGGCAAAAAAAAAAAAGTCAGACATTTGGATGAAAATGGCAAAAAAATCCAAAAGTAAAGGACTACATGGTACAAAAAAGTTGTTTTAGATGAAAATGACAAACATACCTAAACCTCAGGGACAATTTTGACAATTTTAACAATTTACTCTGATTTTAATGATTAAACATCATTTATAAACCATGTCTATTCATTTAGTACACGATTCAATATGAGTTGAGTTCCTAATAATAAGTTGTTTCAGAAAATGAGTGAGTAATGAGTGAGTATTTGATACTATTTCAGTTTAGTTTAGTTCCTTATATGTTTATATTAGAGACTGAATAATAATCTCAAATACTATGTTATTTTAGCCTCGTATATGGTTTTTAGAGATTTGAAACCAGTCTTCTATAACAAATTTATTTAGTTATACTTGTATAGTAGGAAAAAAAAAATCAGTATTCAATATGTATTTACAGTTTTTAATATATTTTTAGAGTTAATTACACAGATGGATCCTATGGTTTATAGCTAGTTTCACCTTTGGGTACTAACTTTTTTTTAACAGGATTAGGTTTCATGATTTCAATTTTATAACACCTTTGGGTACTAACACCAAAATTATCAATATAATGACTAAAATACCCTTTCATTTTTTTTTATTTTATCAATGTAACACATTTGGGTACTAACACCTAATTTATTTAAGTTTAGAGTTAATTACACAAATGGGTTATGTGGTTTATACCTAGTTTTGCCTTTAGGTACTAACTTTTTTTAACAGGTTTAGGTTTTATGGTCTCAATTTTGTAATACTTTTGGGTACTAACACCAAAATTATCAATATAATGACTAAAATACCTTCCATTCTTTTTAATTTTATCAACGTAACACATCTTGTACTAACATCTAATTTTATTTAAGTTTAAATCAATTTTACAAAATCAATTTTTTTTATTTTCATCTTTTTATTATATCTCTTAATTAACATAAAATCTATTTATTTTTTATAAGTAAATATTTATATATAATTGAGTAAACTTCCGTTTTGCTCCCTGTGGTTTGGTCACTTTAACGGTTTTGCCCCAAACCTTTCAAAATAGCCATTTTACTCCCTGATCTATGAAGGCCTTTATGATTTTGCTCCCCGCCCCTAAACACCATCCATTTTAACTGTTAAACCCTATCATGTGCAAAACACCTGAGGGCAGTTATGTCTTTTCCCAACCCTGATTAATGAATTACATTTAAAACCCTAACAACCCATTATCTGCTTCCCCATTCCATCTTCTTCTCCATCGCCTTCAAACCCCTAACTTCCATGGCATCTTCTATCGGCGTCTTCATGCCCTGCAATTTGAATTCTGAAACCAACATCTTCAAAAATAGTACAAATCATCAATGCACAGATCTATGAAACAAACAATATCCAGTTCAATTTAAGTAGAAACTAAAACCATATTCTTAATCCAAACAACAATCAGTTCCGATTCCAGTTCCTATCACTATATACAATTAAGTTTTCAATTCCAATTCAAACCGAAACTAAAACATAATTCATCAACAAAAAATATCAGCAATTACTCTAACACTAACTAACAATGAAGCCCTAACACAGATCCATTTTTTCACCTCAATCACCACACCACAATTCACACCACTCTCAACTCTATGAGTAAATATCTTCAAAACCCTAACCCTACCTACCAGCTTCATCCCCGTCTCAATCTCCATCGTCTCTCCACTCATCCTAAATTCCGGACCACCACCATTCCCCACCGTCTCCGCCGCCGTGACTAGCGGCGGTCTCGCCGGAATCGGAAATGACTGGATGGCGAACTTCGCCGACATGTGTTGTGTATGGCCGCCGTCGATTTTTCTGACGGTGAGTTAGAGTAGGCGAGCTGGAGAGAGCTGTCGTAGTGAGTGAAGGCATCGCGGTTAGGGTTTTAGAATTCAGATTGCAGGGCATGAAGACGATGATAGAAGATGCCATGGAAGCTAGGGTTTTGAAAGCGATGAAGAAGAAGATGGAATGGGGAAGCAGATAATGGGTTGTTAGGGTTTTAAATGTAATTCATTAATCAGGGTTGAGAAAAGACATAACTGCCCTCAGGTGTTTTGCACGTGACAGGGTTTAACAGTTAAAATGGATGGCGTTTAGGGGCGGGGAGCAAAATCATGAAGGCCTTCATAGATAAGGGAGTAAAATGGCTATTTTGAAAGGTTTGGGGCAAAACCGTTAAAGTGACCAAACCACAGGGAGCAAAATGGAAGCTTACTCTCTATAATTTTTTTTAAGAAATGATAAATAATTTAACATAATATTATTGTTATTGGTTTTATATTATTTAATCCCATATATTTAAAATTACAAAAAGTAAAACTAAGTTTTATACATTAAACAAGTGTAATACACGTAGTTTTAACCTAATATCTTAATAATAATTTATTTGCACCTTACCAACTATCATTATACCTATTGAATTTTTAATTATTTAAGATTTTGAGCAACTTCTATCGTGCTAAATTATTTATCATTTCTTAAACAATTATATATAAATATTTACTTAAAAAATAGGTGTTAGTATAAAATATAAAAAAAATATTTATCATTTCTTAAAAAATTATATATAAACATTTTTTTATAAAAAATAAATAGATTTTATGTTAATTAAGAGATATTATAAAAAGATGAAAATAAAAAAATAGATTTTGTAAAATTGATTTAAACTTAAATAAAATTAGGTGTTAGTACCCAAAGGTGTTATATTGATAAAATTAAAAAGAATGGAAGGGTATTTTAGTCATTATATTGATAATTTTGGTGTTAGTACCCAAAGGTGTTACAAAACTGAAACCATAAAACGTAAACCTCTTAAAAAAAGTTAGTACCTAAAGGCGAAACTAGTTATAAACCAAAGGACCCATTTGTGTAATTAACTCTTAAGTTTAAATCAATTTTACAAAATCTATTTATTTTTTTTCATCTTTTTATTATATCTCTTAATTAATATAAAATCTATTTATTTTTTTTATTTTCATCTTTTTATTAAATTTCTTATTTAGCATAAAATCTACCAATCTGATTTTAATAATAAATATTTATGGTTGATTTTTGAACTTTGTATTCTATTCTAGGATAAAACTAATATGCTTTTAATAATAAATATTTATGGTTGATTTTTGAACTTTGTATTCTATAGTTAAACTAGTAAGATTACCCGCGCTTCGCAGCGGGGTTTAAGTCGATATCTATTTTGGTTCTGTATAAAAACCGAAAGAAATCTGCTTAAAAGAATATAAAACATATCTTACATCGACAAAAAACATAAAAATAAATTTAAATTGAATAGCGAGACAAATTGATTTAAATTCATTAACATAAACTCTATCTTAAATATAACTTTAATGAAAAAGAAACCTTAAATTAAAACACTAATATAAAGAAAAGTAAAAAAAATAAAGTCGAAAAAATCAAGAAAGAACAAAAAAAAAAAGAAAAACAAATAGGATGAAAGCACTATTCATACAACTTGCTAATTGTAATGTACGTCAATACGTAGACCAACTTGAATTTATACTAATACGTGCATAAAAATAAGCACATAAGAAAACAATTACGACGTGGTGTCGGACGTAAAGTGACTCGAATTTATACCGTCTAGTGAAAACGTATTATATTTGACCCAACTCGTTTCCGAATAAAATTCATGTCAAAACGTAGAATAACAGAAAACATACATAAAAATAAGCAAGAAAATATATTATATTTGACCCGAATCATTTTCAGAAGAAAAAAAATTGCATCAAAACATAGAACACTTGAAAATGTATATAATAATAAGTATAAAAACATATTATATTTGATATAACTCATTTCTGAGAAAAATTTATGTCTAAACGTAAATTAATTTGAATTTATGCCAACACATAAATAAAATATAAGCACGTAAAACTCGATTACAAAGTTCTTAAAAATTTAACGGTTTGTAAGTGTTAACGCAGAAATTTGAAAGATATAAGAATATAAAAATACAAAAATAAAAAAGGCAAAAAAATCAAAAGGTAAAACAAAAAGACAAAAGACAAAAAAAAAACAAAAACAAAAAAACAAAAAGCAAGTTACTCTACAACACCTTTGTAAATGTAAGGATGTAGAATATTTGTATAATTGTATTATAAGTATTTATTATGTGTAATGTAATATTATGTTTTATGAATATTAAATATTTAAATAATCATATTATGCTTGTTTAGTTTATATAAAATTAAAGCAGAAATAAATATAGATTAATACTGTCAGATTTTAATATTTTAATATGTAATATAATATTCTGGATTTCTGGTACCATAACTAAATAGCAGCAATATTTATTGATAATTAGTACGTATATTCTATAAATTTTTATGTCAGTAAAAAAGTTATATTTTCCAATATATATCAGTAATAAAGATTAATCATTTATATTTTACAATTATGAATACGGTTTTATGTATATGATACTTGCGTCAGTTTTAAATTTCAAAGTGTGTCTAGTGACCCTTAAAAGTTAATTATAACCGGTAACAAAAACTAGATGAAACTAACAATATATTTACATGTTATTAGGCTATACTCTCTATATATGATATGATCATCTTTTTTTAGTATAATCATCTAACCATCTAACCAAGTCTTTTAAAATGTAAACATTTTAAAATTATTAATCCTTTAATAAAGTTGATTAATTATTATAAAGAATAATACAATTTTAACAGTCTTACAATTTCAAATATATATATATATATATATATATATATATATATATATATATATATATATATATATATATTATACATCTCAGTTATTTTAAGCAGCTAAAATTGATTTCTAATAATTTAATATATATTTCTTGAGTCAGTATTGTAAAACGCCAACTTTACTTCATAATTTTTACGACAAAATCTTTTCAACAGTTTAATTTGTTGCATTGAAGTTTTTAAAATCTATTTAGCAAGAACGTGTATTTTATTTTATAAATGAACAAAAAAAATACTGGTGTAACTAGTAGATTTTATGTTAAATAAGAAATTTAATAAAAAAGATGAAAATAAAAAAGTAAATAGATTTTATGTTAATTAAGAGATATAATAAAAAGATAAAAATAAAAAAATAAATAGATTTTATACAATTGATTTAAACTTAAATAAAATTAGGTGTTAGTACTTAAAGGTGTTACATTGATAAAATTAAAAAAAAATGGAAACGTATTTTAGTCATTATATTGATAATTTTGGTGTTAGTACCCAAAGGTATTACAAAATTGAAACCACAAAACCTAAACATGTTAAAAAATAGTTAGTACCCATAGGGAAAACTAGTTATAAACCATAGCCCATAAGGTCTATCTGTATAATTAACTCATATTTTTATTTAAGACTAAATACAAACTATAATACCATTCTTTTCAATCTCTAATATTTTATTTTTAGGGTTGAAATAGTCTCTGATACCTTGCATTTTCAATCTCTAACTTTTTTTTAATTAACCAAAAACATTCTCCAACAAGTTCACGAAAGTGATTCTTGAAGCATAAAATATATTCAAAGATATGTACAACCACAAATGAAACTAAACCAAAGGTTAAACATATCATCTATGCACAACGAAACATGAAATATTTATAAAGTAACTTAGAGAAATCCCCTCGTTATTACTCGTGCCGTCGCATTGAATCCATGTCTAAGTTTTTCTAGTGCTGGGTTTCTATTTGAACAAAAATAAGCTATGATTTGGATTTGCACGAACAAGGCCCTAATTTTATAAGTAAAGCAATATCTTATTTTAACAAACATCTAGCAAATATGTTTGATGTTTATCATTCAAAATATGGTTGAACACCATCAATGGATAGTGTGACAAGTAGTGGCGATACAAGTTCAATCCTTAATTTATTTAATACTATAAGACAAGAAAATGTCAAATGGGCTCATGGAAGCACCCCCTAAGTAGCGTGCTTGGAAGGTATACTTCCACAACTTATTTAAGTGGTATGAATTAAAGGATTTTGAAAGTTTTGATAGTGCTTGATAAAGAGAAAAAGAAACCAATTTCTGGTTCTAACTATAAACCATAGTGACAAGGTTATATTTTTAAGAAGACCAAAGCTCACTCAAGAATTAGTGGAAATGTGTATTTGTTTCAAAGACCACTTTTGCGTGGTAGAACAAATATAACATGTTGTAGGCCTTGAAGGTGAAAATGATGTAGAAGCACAACTTAACGACGAGGATATATTGTAAGGAATTTCAATGCCATTAAGCGATGTAGAAGTCGCTTACAAAAGCCTACGTACAAAGATGAATAAACAACAACCTCAATGAATAAAAACAAAGAAATAATAACGACAAAGATTGCCTATGGCTTTATAGCCTAGTGGCATCTTGTGTGTGGTATAAGGCTTTGTGACCAATAGGTCCTACGTTCGATTCTGACAAAGGGGTTTTCCCACATTTATTGGGTTTCCTCCTGAATTGGTGTATAGGCATTATGCCTAGTGGAGATGGATATGATCGGGTGGTTCCGCTGGTGGCACGATGATACTCCGGTGGTCCGTCAGTGATCCAAATTTGTCGTTAAAAAAAATAATAATAACGACAAAGATTAAAAACCAAAAAACGAGTGTAGTTTGTAATTTCTATGTTTTTTTAAATGTTTTTCAATTTATGTTTTTGTAAGTTTTAAATAGGAAAAACTACTAAAACCAAACTTTATTATGTTACTATATAGTTTATTTATTTAAATTTTCTAAATGTAATGTAATATATATATATATATATATATATATATATATATATATATATATATATATATATATATATATAGGGGAGGGTTATCTTGAGAACCGTGAGAATGAATGAAAAAACCAACCAAAACAATTTTTTTAATACAAACCTCGTTGTAATTAAGATACAACATAAAAAAAAAGAATTTACAACATCAAATAATTCATTTCTCCTTTCAAAATCACTCTTTTTAGATTTTTTACACATGTGTATTTTTTTTATTTACAAATTCACGTAAATGTAAACGTATAAATTAAATTTCTAACATTGTATTCGAATAATAATGATAAGTGTAGAAAAAAATTTTGAATTTGAATTGTTTTTGACTAACTTCTCACGGTTTTTTTATTTGTTCTCACGGTTCTCACAATATTTAGCGTTCATTTAAACCTTCCCCTATATATATATGTATGTATATGGTGGGAGTTGGCTACAAAGTTTATTTTTCGTACAAAGTGTACAAAGTCATAAAACACCGTAATGTTAACCATAAAACACACTCAAAATCCACAAATAACATAGTGGAGGTTACTAAAATACCATATTTGTGGGTTTTGTGTTGTGTTTTGAATGATAAGGCTTTGATTATCGAATGACTAATATTAGTGTGTTTTATGTTTAGTATCATATTGTGTTTTATATTTATAGTTGTACGATGGTGTGTTTGAAGTTTTTAAGAAATGTTAGGGTTTGGATATTGTGTTTTAGTGATCTTCACTATGTTATTTCTGGGTTTTGAATGTGTTTTATGGCTTAAATTGTGGTGTTTTAACACTTTGTGCACTTTGTAGGAAAAATGGACTTTGTAGCGGAACCCCACCCTATATATATATATATATATATATATATATATATATAGGGGGCTGCTAGAATGAGAACCACCCCGAGTTGTAAGAACCGCGAGAACTACACCCCACGGAGCGCCGTTCGCCATGATTTTTTTTACAAGTAGATGTGTGTATTATAAACACAGCCGTAAAAAATCATGGCGAACGGCGCTCCGTGGGGTGTAGTTTTTTACACCACAAGTTTGGTGTTTTTTAATTTTTTTTCTTTTTTCTTTTTTTTTTCACCAAACTTGTGGTGTAAAAAACTACACGCCACGGAGCGCCGTTCGCCATGATTTTTTACGGCTGTGTTTATAATATACACATCTACTTGTAAAAAAAAAATAATGGCGAACGGCGCTCCGTGGGGTGTAGTTCTCGCGGTTCTTACAACTCGGGGTGGTTCTCATTCTAGCGGCTCCCTATATAGGTATGAGAGGGTTATCTTGAGAACGCTAAATATTGCAAGAACCGTGAGAACGAATGAAAAAAGTAATCAAAACCGATTTTTTTAATACAAACCCCATTCTAATTAAAATACAACATCAAAAAAGAATTGACAACATCAAATAATTCATTCCTTCTCTCAAAATCACTCTTACTAGATTTTTTACAAGTGTGTAAATATAACAAATTTACACATATGTAAATGACAAACTTACACATGTGTAATTTTTTGTTATTTACGAATTAACGTAAATTTAAATGTGTAAATTTAATTTCTAACATTGTATTGAATAATAATGATAAGTTAAAAAGAAATTTTGAATTTGAATTGTTTTTTATCAAGTTCTCATGGTTCTTTTATTTGTTCTCACGGTTCTCGCGATATTTAGCGTTCTCATTTAAGCCTTCCCATATATATATATATATATATATATATATATATATATATATATATATATATATATATATATATATGGTGGGGTTCTACAGTGAACACTAGTGTATTTGCGAACTGAGTGAACAAATCCTGGCCATTGATCTACACACTTGTATGGCCAGGATCTCATCAACAAATCGTAAAATATACTAGTGTATTTTAACATCAAATCTTGGCCATTGATCTATACACGTGTATGGTCAGGATTAGTTCACTCAGTTCGCAAGCTACACTAGTGTTCACTCTTGAACCTAATCCTATATATATATATATGTATATATATATATATATAATTTTATTCAATTAATCACATATAAAAGTTTTAAAAGCTATTAAAAATATTTAAATTATTTTAAATTGTTAGTATAAAATTGTTTAGATAACTTTTTTTATAAAAAGAGTAGTTATTGGAACCGGTTCTAAATAGGACTAATAGGACTAACTATTAAAACCGAACTTTATTGTGTTAACTATATTTTGTTTATGTAAATTTTCTAAATGTAATGTAATATATATATATATATATATATATATATATATATATATATATATGTAGAGGATCCTGTAAAAAGTGCTCGAAGTGTGAGAAGTGTATTATAACACTATATATAATACTATATAAAACCATATAAACACCGTATAACAATATGTAACATCATATAATACCATATAACACTTTGTAACACTATATATCATTATATAACAAATATAACACTATAGGTTGTCTGATAGCATGTCTATGATAGATGTATAATGTTATATTTGTTATATAATGATATATAGTGTTACATGGTATTATATGGTGTTACATATTGTTATACGGTGTTTAAATGGTGTTATATAGTATTATATATAGTGTTGTAATACACTTCTCACACTTTAGGCCCTTTTTACACTATCCTTACCCTATATATATATATATATATATATATATATATATATATTATTTTGTTCAATTTATCATATAAAATTTTTAAGAGCTTTTAAAAATATTTAAATTATTTTAAATTGATAGTATAAAATTGTTTAGATAAATTTTTTATAAAAAGAGTAGTTATTTAAACCGATTCTAACCCTATTCAATTTGGCTATAATCTGCTTTGGTTCCACGTGGGTAGGCTTTTACTCAGCCTAAACTGATTTAGATGATAACCAATTCCACCTAGAAGTGGTTTTGACCACTATTAATCGAATCTAGAACCTATTTGAAAAATCGGTCTTATGTGCCTTTAGCCAACACCAACCGTCATTAATAACAAATTATCAACCACAAATTTCCTGTTGAGCCCAATAGTCATATGTTAGTTCATGTTGAGAGCCAAGTTTCTACTAACCACACTTTCTATATAATAACTTTACCATGGAAAAAGGATAGACCATTTCTATTTCTAGTAATAGTAATCAACAACATTCTTGAATAGTTCCTGTTCCCATTGAGTCTTGTTTAATACGTAAATGCTCATATGTTTTTGCTTAATATCTAAACATGTGCACACTACATTTATACACAGTGACAGTGACGGATGCAAGATTTTATTATAATAGATTTCTTTTGGTAAATTCTTAAATTTTTCTAAATTCTACAAAGTTTTCATTAATTTTTTTCGTTTTTTCCAAATGTACCGGGTTCATGAAAACTCACAAATATAGGCTGGATCCACCTATGTTTATACATATGTGTAGTTGGGTGATAATATTAAATAAGTATAGTTTGTAAGGGCTTTTCAATAATCCCAAACTCCACGTTAATTCGCATAGGAGAACGAGATATCAAACGACGTACTTTTAGAAGTGGCCAAGGTTGTGAAATCGTGACGTCTACATTTATTCCTATATATTTCACCCTTCAACAAACATATTTAATTTTGTTGACTCCGGGTAACGTTCACCGACTGATTACTTCATTACTCGAAATAAAAAATAAAAAAAATAAAAAAATAAAGTGAAAAGTTGGTGATGATATCGTCTCCAATTTATTGTGAAATAGTAATGGAAAGATATAAAAAGATAAAACTCTCTTTTTAACATTAACCAGGCCGGGTTAGTAGAAAATTCAGGGATTTAGAAAGAACTCATAAGATATTTGTTAAAGTACACAATAATCACGTTCAATATTAACCTAAAAACCAAAGAACAAGCAATCAACATGTGTAATCTATCTAAGGCTTTTTTTTAATCTAATCATACTATACGCATAAATATTAATTTTTTTTATTTAGTTTTGGTGAAAGAAATGAATGATAATAAATTAAGTATTACAAGTGAATATAAAATTATGATATTGTATAATTATATTAAATGTATACCGGAAGTGAAAAAAATCTAAAAAAAATGTAAACCAAAATTATTTGAAAATACTAAAAACTTTAAAAAAATATAGTGTTATTAATAATAAATATATAAATTGTGTGTTATTACTATGTGCAGAAACTAGCTAATTATTATATTAGAAATAATAATACTTTTAATATAATAATATATATTCAGTAAACATGAAGTAACCATAATATATTAATATTTTTTATGGAATGGGTCGGGTTTGGGACGGGTTTAGGTAATCCCGAACCCAAACCCGATTAGATAAGCTTGTCCCAAACCCGTCCCAAAACCCGTCGGGTTTCTAGCGGGTAAATACCCATCTGGTATCGGGTATACCCGCGGGTATCGGGTAAACCCGTTAATTTAAAAAGATAACTCGTTGGGTATACTTATCTAAAAACCCATTGGTTATCTATCGGGTAACTACTAACCGGTTACATTTTGTATTGTTATTATAAAGATATATATCAAATAACTACAATGTATACGGAATAAAATACCTATATGTGTAAAAAATGGATGTATCATATATATACATATTAATAATATAAAAGAAATTATAACGGGTATACAATCGGGTAAACGGGTACACTTTATCGGGTAATTGGGTCGGGTAAACGGGTATATCACTAAATCCCAAACCCGTCCCAAACCAAGGAAAAAAATAAGACCTATTCCCAAACCCGTCCCAAACCCGATTAACCGACCCCAAACCCGTCCCAAATGTATCGGGTTTCGGGTTTACCCATCGGGTTCGGGTTTGATTGCCATCCCTAGATGATATCGTCTCCAATTTATTGTGAAATAGTAATGGAAAGATATAAAATGATAAAACTCTCTTTTTAACATTAACCAGGCCGGGTTAGTAGAAAATTCAGGGATTTAGAAAGAACTCATAAGATATTTGTTAAAGTACACAATAATCACGTTCAATATTAACCTAAAAACCAAAGAACAAGCAATCAACATGTGTAATCTATTTAAGGCTTTTTTTAAATCTAATCATACTATACGCATAAATATTAATTTTTTTTATTTAGTTTTGGTGAAAGAAATGAATGATAATAAATTATGTATTACAAGTGAATATAAAATTATGATATTGTATAATTATATTAAATGTATACCGGAAGTGAAAAAAATCTAAAAAAATGTAAACCAAAATTATTTGAAAATACTAAAAACTTTAAAAAAATATAGTGTTATTAATAATAAATATATAAATTGTGTGTTATTACTATGTGCAGAAACTAGCTAATTATTATATTAGAAATAATAATACTTTTAATATAATAATATATTCAGTAAACATGAAGTAACCATAATATATTAATATTTTTTATGGAGACAATTTTTTCATGGTTCCTCGTAAGTTTCCATTGTGACTACTTATCTTCTTATGCTAGCAATCATGTCACACGATACGATTATTCGTAGTTGATGAACTTGATGACTTGGGTCCTCATGATAAGTCACCATGGTGTGTATTGAGTATTGACCAGATAGTCATACCAACATTAACGCAGATGGGGCCGGTTATAGCTTATTCAACTTGACTAAAATTCCTGCATAAGATTTGTTCACGAGTCGAATCAAACCGATTAGAGATCTTTGCTCGTACTCGGTTCGTTTACAAACCGAACCGAACGTTTTTCAACCGAGCCAAAGTCGAACGAGCGCCTTTTGATCTAAGTATTTTTCAAACAAACGTCGAGCGAGTATCGAGCATCGCATAACAAATAGAAAAGTGACGATGAGGTTGTTAGTTTCTGGAGTAAAGTACAGTTTTCGTCCCTAACATTTCGTCCAATTAGAACACAAGTATAAATTTTCGAAATAACAAGGAATAAAAAAAACACTCAACTCGTACGACCGAGATCATCTGAGCGGAAAGATGGATCATCGATCGATTGAAGTAGACCTTTGATGTATGAGAAGTTTGAAATCGAATGAATGGATTGAAACAAAACCTTAGGGAGTTGGCGTCTTGGCGACGGAGAATTTGAATAATGATGGTTGATCCGGGGTTTTAGTTAGGATTATGTACTTCTGAATTGAATGGTGGGTTGACACTTGAGTATCGATCGACGCTTTACGTGTGTTACTGGAAAGTAAATCAAATGGTGAGTATGGAATCACAAAAACTTCTAAGGTATATATTTAATCGACACTCTAACATAAACCTTTTAAATGTTTGTGAAATAGTGTTTCATCAAAGCGCCCATATGTAACTGTACATTATCGTTTACAATAATCAAGTATAATCGTCAACAAACAAGATGGAATGAACTAAAAAAATGTTTAAAGTAACATTATTTTTTGTAATAGTGTTATCGTAGAGCCTATATGTTGTAACACCCCCCATATTTTGATCCATTTATGATTATGTATAAACCTTCGTGTTTAGTTTGAGAACATGTGAAGTACAAAAGGGTGTTTGGTGATATGCATCAAAACCTTAATATGTAGCTATGCAAGCGAATCGAACGAACACGAAAAAGGCCTTGGTCGTGTTTGTTCTTTAAGAAATGAACATGTTCATTAATGGTTTACGAACGCTTACCGAACTTGATTCCTTGTTGGTGTTCGTTCTTTTAAAAAATGAACATGTTTATGAACACTTACCAAACGCAGACACACGCAAACAAATGTTTAGGAATATAAATAAATGAACACAAGCAAACGTTATATATTATTTTTAAAATAAAATATGCATTTTTCATCGAGAATCCATCAAAAATAAATAAGTACTTAACTTAACCATCCGAGCTGACATAGTCATTATTAACATATTTAACACAAAAACTAATAAGTTTGTCAAGCTTTAACACAAACTAAAATTGAAATAGTCAAATAATGAATGTTGGCGGAGACGTAAAGTATTACAGTATTTGAAATTTTAAAAAGCTAAAACCAATAAAATAAAATATAGTTATATAAAAACCTTTAAATGAACCGAACACGACTGAACATAAACGAGCGATCATATTGAACACATTACCGAACATTCATGAACATAACCAAATGAATACAACCTTTGTTCATGTTCGTTTGTTTAACTTATCAAACGAAATTTCTTATTCATGTTTATTCATTTATTAAACGAACGAAGATAAAGAAACTTCACGCCTAACGTTTCACGAACTATTTGCTAAACGTTTGTTTCATTTACAATCCCTAGTAATATGGAAAGGTCTTACAAGGACCCAAAACCCGAGGGCCTTAACTATTGGATTTACTAATCGAAAAATGTCTTTTAAAACATAATATTTCATTAAATATCATGCAGTGGAAATACAAATATAGCCAACCAATACAGTGCAAAGGTAAAACTACTGTATTTAAACTAGAAAGAAGTAACATAGATGGGATGTCAATCATCCATAGGTAGCCTTGCCACAAACTAACAGTTAGAACTGTCTAATCAACCTGATGTGCATACTAAAAATCGGCTATTTTGAGTGAGTTCTAGTTTAATTAAAACAATTGTAAACTTTAACAAGCAATAAACTTTAAACAATTAAGGCACATCAGGATATACATAACTATACACTGTGAAATAAACATAGCATTTTATCAGAAACTATAACACTTTACTATAAACTATAACATGTACTCTAAACTAGGGGTGTTCAAAACCGGATATCCGAAAATTCGGATATCCGAATTTCGGATATCCGAAATTTTCGGATACCAGATTTCACTATCCGAATCCGTATCCGAAATTTCGGATATCCGAAATTCGGATATCCGAAATTTCGGATACGGATTCGGATAGTGAATCGGATATCCGAAAATCCAACTTTTTATTTAATTTTTATTTTTTTTATTATTTTTTTCATATTCGGAAACGGATATTTTGGATAGTTTCGGATATCCGAATATAAGTTTTCGGATATTTCGGATATTTTTGGATATTTTTCGGATATTTCGGATATTTTCGGATACTTCGGATATTCGGATATCCGAAAAAAATGAAAATTAAATTTTCGGATATTTCGGATATCCGAAATATCCGAAAATTTTGAAAATTACTATCCGAATCCGAATCCGAAAAATTCGGATATCCGAATTTCGGATATTTCGGATTCGGATATCGGATATTTCGGATCGGATTTTCGGATACGGATACTTTTGAATACCCCTACTCTAAACTATGCATATTTCATCAACCATCAGCAAGCCACAAAGGTACTCCTTTACCATTTGGTCATGGTGTTAACTTTAAACACCATGTGTGACCACAGTGCTAGCTTTAGACGCTAACTTTATTGTAACACCTCGTAAAATCATGACCAATGTTATAGAAACACGTGTCATGAAAGGTAAACGTGTTATAAACCCGGATCAAGATGAAAGATATCTGAAGGGAATAAAGGTGTCAACATGTTAAAATTATTACCTCTGAGTGACCTTTTTATTAATTCCAAACCTTAATATGTTTTTATAAACATCTAATATAGATTCAAATCCGGTTATTTCTGGTGACACATAATTCAAATTGCATAAGAAATGGATCCTATATGTTTTTACGACAATTTCCAATCAAAAACCTTTTTCAATAAAGTCCAAGAACATGTAAGTGCATGGCATCACATGCAAGGGCATGCAAGGTCTGATTATATGGTCCCCTCTACTGGAAAATGACATGAGATTCGAAATTATAAAGATTGCATGGTCAAAACCTAAAAGTTTACAAATTTTTGTCTTCTGGTCATCGGATACGGACCGTATGAGCTTAGGCTTACGGTCCGCAAGGACTGTAACTGGGTGATTCAGTTCAGGGTTGGTTACGGACCGCATCATTTTGGACTTACGGTCCGTAAGAGGTAGATGCAGACCACAAGGGTCTTTGCTTACGGTCTGTAAGGCTTATCGCTGGCAGTAACAACTGTAGGTTAAAGCTGTTCCACCGCCTTTGTAAGCTTGTATGTCGATACCAGGGGCTTTGCAACTGGTTTTTACAGTATAGGGACACCTGGTAACATCTGGGATCATCATAGGGACACATGCAAAGATCTTGGAGCTTCCATTTTGCTATATAAGGCCTTGTTCATTCACTTGTCATTTGGACACTTGAAATATTCACTCTCAAACTCACTTCTCTGGAGCATCCTGACTCTAAAGGAAGCTCTCTCAGTAATAACCTTCGTGCTAAGGACTAATGTAAGTGTTCTTAGCTTCCTTAATTAAGTTTTCATTAGTATAATGACCGAAAGTCAAAGTTAGCATAATTACACTTTGACTTTGTGATTAATCACTAACGGTCCCGCCATTATTCAAATTGAAAGTGGCTATGAGTTGGTAATTATGTGGGTAATAAATCCTTAAAAGGGCACCCTCTGATTTCCAATCTAACTTGGTCAATTGTCGGGTCAAACTTGATATTAAAAAGTCAACAGAAAGTTATTTTGCAAATAAATTCATAATTAGTAATGTAGGAACTATGGAACCTGTTTTAACATTTAAATAACTTGGTAATTAATGTAAGAACATGTCTAAGCATGTTCAACCTGACAATTTTGAGTTTAGGCTCGGTTCGGAACCGAAAGTCGCAAAAGTAGACTTTTGCTTTGACTTTCAGTTCTGACCCGATTTAGATTGTTTTAGAAATTGCCTTAGGGTTCCGTTAGGACTATGTTACATATTAGTATAACCCTCTGAGTTTATACAATGTGGTTCTTTTGTAATCCTAGTTCGTTGCATGTTTCCGTTATATGCCTAAAATTGACCATTATGCCCTTTTCTTGTAAAAATGAGATTTTTGAAAATGTGAGAGGACAAAGACCTTTATTACTGATTTATAAACATGTCCTAAAAATTTGACATCAGTTTGAGGTTTAAATTAGGAGTTATGCTCAATATCGTAATTTAGAAGCTTTTTTATTAATTAAACGACATTATTAGCATAAAGCCTATCTAAACCCAAATTTTGACACCAAACTTTTTACCCACTGATGTAATATAATGTTTTGGGATTTTTGAAGATTTTTATTTATTTTTAAACTGAGCATAACATAGGGTTCTTGCTTTAATTCGGTAACTGTCGGTTATACCTTTTTTGCTAATAAAATGAGTTTTACATAACATTTTGATACCAAATTTTTTGCTACTGACTTTATATGATAAATAAAATACTTTGAACTTTATAAACTGATCAAAAACTCAGATTTCCTATTATAACCCGGAAATCGCTTAAAAACCGACTTTTACGCGTTTTAAACGCATAGTACGGGTCAAAATTATTTTTAACATATAAGACTTAATACCTACTGATGTTTTAAGTGAATTTTTATACTTTAACAGTAAACAAAAGTTTTGAACTCAGATTTCCAAATTTGACCTTTAAAGCTTATGTGAAATTACCAAAATGCCCCTACGGTGCATAGTTTGGTTATAAATGATAAATTTCACATATATGCAATACCCTGCTGATATAACTTGTTAAAATAAATATTTTTACTGATCATTTCAGACCTGAACCTCAGATTAATATTTAATCTCTTTTATAACCTTTAAAATGACCAAAATACCCCTACGGGGCTTAAATTGAGTTTAAATCCATTTTGGGCATAATGGAAGGTATCTTACTGATATCACAACATATTTAAGGCATATTAACTTAGGAAACCTGTTCATGACTCATTTGTTTGCCCGTTATGCATTTTCGCGTTTGGTGCGGCTTATGTAACTGGTTTGCATAAATTAACCGAAACGGGTCAAAGCTTATCTGTGACAACTCGTAATTCGAACCTACTTTGTGTAACGATACGTGCTTATGTGAACTATTCTGATTATTGAATGTTATGATTTTGTGCTTTGTGTAATGAAACGTATGTATGTATATTATGGCCCAAACGCACAACTGAACCGAACCGCACAACCCACCCGATCGCACAAGCTCTTTCGGGCTACACTTTTGTATTCGGACCAAAGGGCAGCCCGTGATGGGCCGGCCCACTCCTCTTTTACGCAAGCAAACACCCACCTTTGGGGTTGTTCTCTCATTTGTTACAAAACACACAAGTTACCCCCCAAACCCTAAACTTCTTCTCTTTCTCTCTCGTTTTGCTTTGGAACCCGACGGCTGTCCCATCTCCTTCGAAACCGACTTCCTTGCTCGATCATTCTAAGTTCCGGTTAGTGCGTATCTATTTGATTCTATGTAGCATGATGTTATGACGTAAATGCTTTACATGATTGATAGCGATGTAAACTGTTAGTGATTGTGTGCTAATAATCGGCCCATATGCATAATGATTCACACTAATCGGATTTGTCACATTAATCGGATTGTATTGAATGATACTTGTTTAATTTCTGTTATGTTACATGTTTTCGGATAAGTAGGGTGATGTTAATCGACTAGCATGTCATGTTCTTGGATTGCTTGCATAGAGAGTAGGTAATCGGCTGTGATGTATTACGAGTTGAATGAATTTACTGTGTTGGCATAATCGGGTGTAGGTTAGAGATCGAGACCCATGTTGATATGATTATGTAATCGTTGTTCATGATTTTGATTATGTTAGGGTTCATGAGATTGGATGTTAAAAACTCTTGATTGATCGAATATTAGTTAAATATGAAACTGTTAATTAGTTGATTGATTATCGTAAAATTGGAAACTATTAAATGGATTGTAACCGAATGGCAAGTTGATCGGATATTTAAAACTAATCGCACAAGACTTCTTGGTCGTACAAGAAGTCCAGTCGCACAAGTCTTGTCAGTCGCACAAGATAGCTTCAGTCGCACAAGGCTCGCTGGATCGTACAAGCCGTAATGTTTGTCTAACTATTGGGCCTCAAAGCCCAAAGACCAATCGCACAACCCATCCAGTCGCACAAGACAAGCTGAACCGCACAAGATAAATTAAATCGTTTTGTTATTGGGCCAGGTATAAGGCTGATCGCACAACCCATTGTGGATCGCACAAGTTGTGCTGATCGCACAATAGGTTGGGCCGCCGGTTGTTTGGGCTTTATCTTTGGGATTGTACAAGTGTTAGTATGTTATCAACTTGACTACTAATGTGTTATACGTGTTTGCCCTGATCTATATGTGTTTGTAACGTGTTAACTCTGTGTAACCATTCGTGCTTTACTTGAACCAAACCTGACTTGTATGGTAACCCTGTTAGGACGTGGTTGACCACCCTTAGTTCAAGAACCTTTTGTGTATCTTACCGAGCAAACCAATGTGAGTTCACTGCATTTCTCAAGCATGCGTCCCGGTGGTTTGGGACAACTAGTAAACATTTGGAAGGGAATCTTTGGTAAACATTTAAATTGGGTTTTGGTTATTGAACATGGAATCAATCATTATCAGATTGCCTGTAGGGCAATGGGGTAATTAGTTGATAGCGCTATTAGGTTTGACACCTCACACCGGGCTATAAGGACGGGCGTGAACTAATTATCTGGGCATCATTACCAATGCTTGGTTAGGGGCATTGGGGTCTGGACACTTCCAGGTTATTAAGGGGCACACTCCCCGGATACATATGGGCACACTCCCTAGGGTATCTAGCATGTATAAGCAACATCGTAACACAACGTTGAATCGGCTTAACAGACATTTGGTAACATCACACGTAAACAAAACTTTGAACTCACCAGCGTCGTCTGACACACTTGTCTGCATGCTTGCAGGTCGTTAGAATTCGTGACATGGACTTGCTATTTGGAGTGCTGGAGTGGTCATGGATCGAGGCTCTTGGATTAACTTATATTTGATACATTGGTTTTGAGTATTATTATGAAACAGTTGTTAAACGATTTACAACATGCTTCCGCTATACAACTCTTGGGAATTAATATTATGTTTGACATTTTCTATTGGTAATTAACGACATGTTTTATTTAAATATTTATCCTTGGTTCAATGTGATTGGTGGCTCAAACTCTGATGCATAACACGCCTCGCGGAGTTCCCGCAGGTGGTATTTTGGGGGTGTTACATTATCATTTTTATCTCAAAATCCAGAATGTGTTTAGTTTACCCATATTATACAAGTCTTCAAACTTGTCAGGTCTAAACCACATTCTAATCCGGTCTTCTCTTAATCTTGCGTTTTGAACCATATATCTTCCTTTAAACTAACTGGTCTAAGTTTAGACTTAATTAAGACCCGTTAGGAATCTAATAGGTTATTAAAACCTTCGTTCCAGATTTAGGAGCCCAGTAAAAGATATCTGCATTTGCCAGTTGGATACGGCTGGGATAAATTGTATAATTTGCTCAGGTAAATACTTTTAAGTTATTTTCCCTATACGAGCTTGGGGTACGGTATATAAAATACCGCTTGGTCGGGTATTGAATCTTTAATCTTATGAAGGTTAAATAACTGAGATAACCCGTTTATTCTGTTTTGTTTGTTTAAAGCCTTTGGGGGGTTGATGACCATGTCCTGGATATCCTCGGCTCATTCATTGAAATGGCCACGACTTAAGCACGGGGTGTAGGCATACACCTGCCGGTGCGTATGTAAAATTAATGTACCCGCCTGTTCGAGAATAACTTGCCGCGGGATATATTATGTGGTGTGTCTATTAATCTTTAACCCGGTATTCAGCTCGTTCTACTGAATGTATAATAAATATGTAATTCCTTAACAAGTTTATTTTTAAATCATTATCCCAAGTTATAAAGGATTATTTGTGCCTTGTGCATTTCAAATCAATTTTCTTATACACTTTTCAAAAGAGTCGGTTAATTGTATTTACCAGTGTAAACTGACGTATTTTCCAAAAAGGCTAAAGTGCAGGTACTAGGCGGAATAGGCTGGCTACTCCTAGCATCAATAAAGAGTCTTGCAAGCTTAGATATTTAAGAATCTGTTGAACAATGTTGCTTTTATCTTTGATCCTCCTGTGGGTCCCTTTTACAACTGTTTGTAATAATTGATATCACTTTTCATCGGTTTGTAATGTTATTATCTTTCGACTTCCGCTGTGTATTAAACTGTGATAAATTGTCTATGATGATATCAACTACATCACGATACTCCCCACCGGTATTACGTGGAAATATCGGGGTGTGACAGGTTGGTATCAGAGCCAACATTGAGTAAATTAAACACTAGCCTTTTGTGTTTAATCTCAATGACACAGTATGCACATTTCTCGACTTCCGAGTCTAGGCAACGAACTTAGGACTAATCCTAATTCATTTTATTTTGTCCTTTATTGTTTTCTTGGTTGTTTCTTTTGTTTTTGGTTGACAGGAACAGAAAATGCCGCCACGATTCAGAAGAGGAGGACGAGGCAAGGCGCCATTCACAAGCCACGACCATGAGGCCGGACCTTCCCACCGGTAAACTCCGTCTGCAACAATGAGCACAAGTCCTCAAGAGGATTGGAGGACATATTTGGAGCCCGCAAGGCGATCTGTCTAGCTAAGTTCATCACCCTCTTACCATCATTCTTTTGGGCCGCAATCGGAGAACGAGCCCAACGATTCGCACCACTCTTACCTACCACTGCAGCGGTCGGGGTCGCACTGCGGATATCAAGACCCGACCCCGTATTTCCAGAGCTGGTTTAACCCGGCAAATCAGTTTGAAGAACCAATGGGTCCTAACCCATTGGGCCCTGAAGACCATTTTCCTGAAGCTCAGGACATGGATATGGATGATGACCCAGACCCTGCCGAACCACCATCTGGGACACTGACTCACCCCATCAAGATTTCGGATGGGTCGTCTTTTCATGGATCACCTTATCGTGGTCCAGACAGCTATGAGGCAAGATTTGCCCAATACGACTGGGTGTTTACTCCCTCTTACAACCCAACACCTTAGCAGCAACAGGATCCCTCGGAGGATTCACGTTTTGTAGCGGTCACTCCACCGCCACCGCTGCCAGAGCAACAGCCGCCTCCGGAGCCACCGAGGCGGAGAAGATCAAACGCATGGATGTCCGTGCGAGGGGGATTCCATTTCAGCACCCCTCAACCTTCCAGTGGCAGTCACTACCCGCCACTTTATGAAGACCCGCATATGGGTGGGCCTTCAAACCCCATTTCCGAGGTGGACTCTGCGCCAGTCGCACCACCATCACACATGGGTTATGATAACCTGATTCCTTCCTACGCTGGTCCAACAGCGTATAACCCTTTTGAACTGTGACAACTGTCAAATTTGCATGCATCCGTACATTTAATTAATATTGATTTATGCTTAATGACTGTGCTTAATTACAACCGTTGATTATACTGCTTTCTGATTTCTGTTACATACATACATATGCATCACATTTTATACTGTCCCTCCATTAATTTCACACAAACCTTAGTGACAACCTTGATGCACAAAGCACAGTTAGCACACTGAGCGGATAACTCAGAAAACATGTTGACAATGCCAACACTTAGACAGACAATATTTTTGAGCCCAGTATGAGCCAGAGACAGGATATTACACTAGTAGGGAGTGTAAGGAAGTTAGGACCATAAAACTACGTCACTAGGTGATAGTTAAAGTGCCGAGAGGTGCCTAAATCACACTCTAAATGCAGAATTCTGCATCTATTAACAAAATTTAGCATTTAAATGTGCTAGTAATGTGCAAAAACTTGACAAGATGGTCCTGTAAGCTTTCCTAAGTGCCGGGAATTAAATGTGTCACTAAAAGTAATATAAAAGACACTTTATAGATTAATTTAGCACCTTAACGGACAACACCCAACCGAACAACCGGACTTTACCCGGAACATAAAAATTTTGTCAAACACATTGTTTTTATTTTTCTGAGCTAGTTAGTGTCCCCGAACACCCTAACACACTTTATAAATAACAACACATCATAACATACTAACTTAATCATTAAATCTAACTAGAACTAGTAACCAACAATTGAAACCCAACCGGTTGTGTGGGAGTGGGACACCCCTACAATTCTTTCCATTATTTAAATTGTAGATGTTGGTGGATTAGAAGCATATTACATGATGGTTAAAGATGGACATGGTCTACTTAAATGCACAAGAGTTAACCCATTTCAATTCACAACTCAACATCACACAAAACACTCTCTCCTTCTTCCTCTTTGGTTCGGCCGCCACCCCCATACCCACCATCATCACCTTCAAGTCTTCTTTCATGCAATCTATACTCATCCAAAGGTGCAAGAGACCCTACAAGTAAGCTTGGTGTGTTCGGAAGTTCAAGGACCGCTCTCGTTTTCTTTTATCCATCACTTTTACGCTCTTGAACTCCCCTAGCCTTGTGCTAGTAGTAAGTGCCTTAGATCTTCATCTTGTTCACATTTTTGTTGGTTAATAGCAAAAAGAATGGTGAAATGTTAAGAACTCTAAAGAACATGAACAAAGTCTTGAAACATAAACTAATAAGTAATGAAAAATGGTTAAAGTAAAGATGAAAATCATATGTTCTTGTGTTGTTATGCTTGTTGAATGTTATTTGTTAGTAGAAATGGTATGGTTCATCACATGGACTTGCTAGATCATGTTTAAAGACATGAACTAGCAAGATGTGAAAGTTAAAGATATGAAGGATGATGAACTCATTCACACATTAACTATGAACTTGAATAATGGATGTTTTCTTGAAAAATAAAGATCAAAATAAGTTGTAATCTTGTAGATCTAAAGATCTATGAGTGGTTTTTCGAAAGAACCAAGTGAAAGATATGAGTTTTATTAAGAAATGGATCTTACATAAACTAATCATATTTTTAGTGGATAAACAAGTGTAGGAACACTTGTGTGAAAAGAAAATTTCATAAAGAAATATTTTTAGAAAATATGACTTGAAGATGTAAATGTTCAAATCCTTTAAAAATGAAGTTTTTAAGAAACTAATCACATTTTTAAAGATAACAAGACTTACAAAGTATGCTAGTAAGTTACTACATACTTTTATAAATTTTCAAGTTCTTGAGTTTATGGTTTATGCTTATTTTTGACAAGTTGGTAAATAGAGATTGAATGTTGATGATTGAGAATTGTTTGAATGATTTTACAAAAGAAAATGATATGCTAGAAAGCATGGGCACTTCCATTTACAAAGGTAACTCTGGCGAAATTTTTCTAGAATTTCAACACTTAGAAATATTTTTCTAACAAGTGCTACAAAAATATTTTCAACTTGGTTTCAAAGTAAACTTCGCCATGATTTTTATTACAAAAATACTAAGTGCGGGAGGTTGATTTTCGTAAATAAAATCTGATAAATATATATGTAGAATACATATTTTATACTTAAACGCTTGTGTGATTATATGATTATTTTGCGAACTAGTTATATAATTTTTAGGGTAAAAATAATATAACTACTTTATGCCATAAAATTTACAACTTCAAAATAATATTAAAACTCACACAGAATAAATAATTAAGTTACGCAAATATTGTTGCATTACGCAAACCCTAAAAACGTAACTTGTACATATTGCCGAAAAATACTTTTATTCGTATATTTTTGGTAGAATATTGTTTTGGAAAATTTATGAAGTAAAATATAATATTTTGGAAAAAAAAGTATATTTTGGAAATAAGATGTTTTAGACAAGTAAATTAAATATATTTTCTAAGTGGGACTTAAAATATATTTTTCGGAACTATAACGTGTACATGTATAAAAACCCCTTCCTTGGGAAGGAAATACGCTTATAAAAATACGTGGGAAGTGTGGATACAAAATAGTAGCCTAACTATTTTTCCTAAAAACAAAAGTTATGTTAAAATAACTATTATTATTTTAACAAGTATAATATCAAAGTAACGCAACCCAAAAACACAAATACTAAGGCAAGGCACGAACCGTTCGTCTAATAGACGTTAGTACACTGTAGGTAGTCGTGTTGGCTGAGAAGACTTGGGTTACACATACGGAACACGCAATACTATCAGTTCATGTCCCCCCTTTTCTCTTTTCTGTTTTTCAGTTTTATACTTCGGGGGTGAAATACATGCGACAAATATTACAAACATTTATTACATGGTATGGTTAGCGTAGGGAGGGTTTATACTACTTAGATCATGTGAGTGGGTAGGTAGAACTTAAGGCCATTAATCCTCGTTGTAGGACCGAGGGACATGAGTGATAGATCTATTTGGGTGTAGCGAGCCCCACTCCTGAGTCCGCCGAGTGGACCATGAGGTGACTATGTGCCCGACGCACAAATCTGCTAGGTTTGAGTCTTCCTGCATCACTTCACACATATCAGTGGCTTTGCAAGCCATTGGTGATCTCTTTTTCCTTATTGCTACATACCAGGGACTTACATACATACTTACAACATTTTTCAAAGGTTTATACATACAAACCATCACATGAACTCGCTCAACTTTTGTTGATGTTTTTCAAACTACATGTATATCAGGAAATTTTAATGGATCTGGCGGGCGTTTGAAGTTTTTATGCTGCGTTAAGAATAAAGGTGTCATCCATGGTCTTTGAGTTTGAACGGTGTGTCTTATTCCTGGACGAGACATGTCTTCCAAACCTTGGTATTATTCAATATCTTTTGTCGAGTCTTTAATGAACTCAAATGCATTTTGTACGATTTGTAAAACTAGAATTTGTAGTCTACGTTTTAAATTGATGTTGTTATGTTTTAAACTTATTTAATGGATGAGAAACCTATGGTTTTATCATATAGTTGATGTTATGATTGAATGCAATGATATTAAGAAAGTTACACCATAATCACGCTTCCGTAAAAGTCAGGGTGTGACAGCTTGGTATCAGAGCCTCGATCAAAGCGAACTAGGATTCTTTCTCGAGTCTAGACTATGATCATCAGGGCTCTCACGAAAATATTTTCAAACATTTTTACATTGCATACACTAAACGTCCAGATCCAGGGTACAAAACATTTTTACAAACAAAACAAAACACTTTTACAAACAAAAGGCACAAATGCACTTTTCAAAATTCGTGGTTAAGTCTTAGAGACTGTGGGAGTTCAGCCTTAGAGGCTGAGGGAGGTTCAGTCTTAGAGACTGAGGGAGTTCAGCCTTAGAGGCTGGGGAGGGTCAATCTTAGAGATTGGGATGGTTTATTTAGTCTTAGAGACTGGGAGGTTGGTCCTGGAGACCAGGGATTTAGTCTTAGAGACTAGGAGTTGGTCTTAGAGACCAGGGAGTTGGTCTTAGAGACCAGGGGATTAGTCTTAGAGACTGGGAGTTGGTCATAGAGACCAGGGGAATTAGTCTTAGAGACTGGGAAGGTTTGGTCTTAGAGGCCAGGGAGTTAGTCTTAAAGACTAGGGAGTTCAGTCTTAGAGACTGGGAGGTTTAGTCTGAGAGACGGGATGTGTTAGTCTTAGAGACTGGGGAGGTTTAGTCTGAGAGACGGGATGTATTAGTCTTAGAGACTGGGGAGGTTTAGTCTGAGAGACGGGATGTGTTAGTCTGAGAGACTGGGTGGTTTAGTCTGAGAGACTGGGAGATTTGTCTGAGAGACTAGGAAGATAATGTGAATACATGACTACGTGATAAATTACTCTTATTTGCATACGCTGATTTCTAATGCTTATTATGGATATACGTGCTACGACTACTATGTACCGGCACACACGTCACCTTCCTCAGGGAACGAATTGTCAGATAATGATGACCCTACGGCCACCACCACAGATGATGAGACTGTACCTGTGCCGGAGATATTTACGACAGACCCTGAGAGCGACCCTGACATGCTGACCAAGGACGAGGACGACTTCCAACCGTCCGCGCTGCCAGACTTTGGTGAAGAATGACCCTTGCTGATGGTTTCCTTGACGAGAATCTTCCTGTCATTCTTGATTCGGTCCACGACCGCCTTACCATTTGGACACTTCGGTAGAGAGCACCTCTTGAGTCCAAACCTCGACAATGCGCCTCCTGTGGACATTCCTTCCGAAGGTTGGCTACTCAACGAATAATTGATGATGACATTGGCATATTATTGATGACCCTTCTGATAACACCTATGATGATGGAAAGTTTGACGAGCACGATTGTTACTAAGTTCACTTTTTGAGACCCCTGATAACGAGCTATCCTCTGATTCTAGCATACATTCGATTTCAGACTCCTTTGAGCCTGTGACATCCGCAGCCTTACAGACAGCCAGATTACAGCTTCCTACTACTGACGCAGATGACGACGCCGTTATAACTGCTGCAACTATCACCTGCTCGAGGCACAACACCGTTACACGACCCAGAACCTGCTTCTGAGACAACTTCTGTTTCTTTTGGGGTCAGCCTGATATTGTACCTGCTGATCCCGCACCCTTACTTGATCATGACCCTGTTTCTTTTGATTTACCAGGCAATGCACCCCTTATACCCGACCCAGTACCTGCACCTAATGATCTTCTTATCAGTTGAGACGTTTGTACCTGCACCTTCATCCGCTGATGTTGCTCTTGTGAAGACCGACGTCCATTGCGCCAACGTGCCTATCGCTTTCTTTCAAGACATACCCACACCCCAGGAAGGTACTCCGGGTCAGCACCCGCGTAACGGTCCGTTTTGCTACAACAGCATTTTCTATGACCTCACAGGCCGCACCGTCTGATGCATTCATCTCTACATCGCTGGACGAACCGTTTCGATGGTCCCTATCATACACTATACTAATTTTAGACCCTTACCATTCCTCACATTATGGAGGCTACACACGGAATGGATGCTATCAGCTACAGTTTGAGAATATAAGTCGCAGAGTTTTAGAGCTTGAGCTGACACCACGTCCTCCACCCTGCCTATTGCCAGTATACTTTCATCAAGGTTCCTTTTGCGCTCTTACCTGCTACTATTACACCTTTCCCAGGTTTTGATGCTCGCATCCTTACTACCAAGCAGCAAAGCAGTTACCCCTTCGACGTATATACAAGCTTGAGGAGGAATTCACGTATGTCGACAGTTTACTTTTCTTTTTTCCCCCACCTCAGTCACCAGTATAGTTGGTTTCGGGATTATGCGGATTGCATACAGCTGGGTAGGACATCAATGATAAGCCGAGATCGTGGAGACTTTTGAAGACCACATCCGACTACGTAACTTTGATACACTAACATATTTAATGGACAAGGGTAGGGTGACCCTGTGTCCCTGTTGATGTGATACATTTTGGAACACGATACAATTGTGGCCCGGGGAATAATGAGAAGTCAGTCATCATTAAGCATGCGACAATACTTTGTGACCAATGACCAACGAAAGCTCAGTCGCTATGACTTCGATAAACAAGTTATTGTCCTATATGTGCGTGCTATAATTATAATACTACGTGCTTACTTGCTATAAATATAATTACCAAGTTGCTTGGTTATGCTATGATTATACTATTGCTTGATTGGTTGGTAACCTATTATGTGCATGTGCATATGACCTCTAAACAACTGTATGCACTCCCCGAACGAATAAGACCTGACCTAACCAATCTTCTTCTCAGAAGATGTCGATACCAGGGAACGTCAATACCAACAACCCTTTGCCGACAACAGCAAAGTCAGAACTACAAGAGCGCATCTCACGAGCCATCGCACAACTCGAGGCCCTTCGCTCCGAACACGGTGGAGGTACCTCAGGAAATAACCCACCCAGTGGCTACACCTACGAGCAGTTCTTGAACCACAAGCCTCGAGGATTCGATGGCAATGGGGGTGCCTTAGCCTTCGTGCGCTGGGTTGAGAAGACAGATTATGTCTTACGGTTGAGCAAGTGTGCCCCAGAACATCAGGTCACGTATGTAGCTGGACTATTAATAAATGGGGCTCTGCCATGGTGGAACTTTTAGGTTCAAACAATGGGCGAGACTACTGCGTATGCTTTGACGTGGGACGAACTGAAGGAACTAATGCGCAAGAGATATTGCTCTAGGGTAGAAGTCCAGAAGTTGGAAACTGAATTGTGGAACCTGAAAATGGAAGGTCCAAAGATAGCTGAATATGTGTAGAGATTTGGCGAATTATCACAAGTTGCATCGCGTTTGGTGGAACCAGAATCTAGGAAGATCGAACGTTTCATCGGGGGATTGGCACCTCAGATTCTAAGCCTGGTAACAACATCTAAACCTTCAACGATCACCGAGGCTATCAGCATAAGCGTGGCACTCATTGAAGAAGCAATTAGACAAGGAAAATTTTCCAGTGTGGAAGAGAAAGAGGAGACTCCTGTAGAGTCATCTGGAGATAACAAGAGAAAGCTCACAAAGTTCAAAATGATTACTCGGGTGAGTAACAAGAAGAAGGCCAAAAAGGGAAAAGACTACATGGGTATCCTACCCAAGTGCGACAATTGTCTACGTTATCATACCGGGCGATGTAAATATGGAAAATGTGATAACTGTGGTAAGAGGGGGCATCCCAAGGAGACTTGTAGACAAGGTATTGAAAGTGGAAATAAAGGTCAATATGATAGCGAGAATCACGGAGGAAACAACGACAATGACGAAGGCAGGACGAGTGACAAACAAAAACGTGTTGAAGGTTGTCTTAACTGTTGAAGCAAGAAGCATTTCAGAAAATACTGTCCTAAGAAGAATCAGGCGCAAGGATAAAAGCTCAGTAGCAGAGCTAGTGGAGCTCGCCAGGAATCCAAGCGTGGATATCGGTACGTCCCATATTACTCAACGATATGCGTCCGTGTTGTTAGATACTGTCGCAAATTTAGTTTCGCATTTTTAGAGGTTGAAAGTATGATTGGTTTAGTAGTAAGTAAGTTAGGTAACCCGCACTCGATAGAACTAGCTAATGGGAAGCTAGTAGAAGCCAACAAAGTAAATGGGACATGGCAAGATAGGATCCGGAGAGTGTGAGTTCACGGTTGATCTACTGCCAGTGAATTGGGAGACTTCAACAAGGTAGTTGGAGGGATTGGTTGAAAAATGATCAATAGGAGATTGATATCCGCACCGCGATGGCGAACGAAGAAGCGATCTTGACTCATGAGCGGGATACACCTCTTCAAATTACTAATTGCTTGAAGGCACGAAGGATGTTGCGTAAAGAATGTGTTGTTTTCTTGACTCATGTCATGGACGAGGGAGTCGAAGAACCAAAACACGAAGACATTCCTGTGATAAGGAAATATCCCAAAGTCTTCCTCGAAGATTTTCCAGAATTATTTCCTTATCAACTAGTCGAATTTCACATCAGTCTGATTCCAGGCGTCGCGCCTGCAGTCAATGCACCTTAGTGACTTACACCTTCGGAAATGCAAGGATTGGCAGTGTGGTTTCAGTAGTGGATAGAGAAGGAAGATAACAGACCAAAATTTCCGTTTTAGGTAACCCCAGTTCTACTTGTCAAGGGAAAGGGCGATGACTCTCAAATGAACATAAAACTACCAGGAGCCGGACGAGCTAGCCAACAGGAGCCAGCGACTCTTGCTAAGGATTGACGAACTACTTATTTGACTAACTGCGAGGATCCAACCAGTATTTCCCGACTGAACGATGATTGAGTAGCTGTAAATTTAGGAAGAAAGTATACCGGGGGAAAATTGTGGGACAATAACTTGTTTTAAACGTACACAAGAATGGCGTTTCCTACACGATGCACAGAAGGATTCTACACCAAATACGAAACTCTGAGGATCTAGGAAACATGTATTTAGGACCATCGGGAACCAGGTCCAAATTCACAAAGGTCGTTACTTCGAAACCACACCCGTTAACTCAAAGCAGACACCATTAACCTGATATATATGCCAGTTCCGTTGACCAACCCGAAAGTACTTCAATTTCTTTTACTTCTAGCGAGTAGATGTTTGCATCTCTACTCCCCTTTAATGGTAGTTGGATCACGTTAATTTTCTTCGCTAAGAGCGAACACACATTTGCTTCAATATCTAGTCATTTCTTCATTTTAGCAGATACTCATTTTTCCTTTTCTTGGAAACTTATTTGTCACATGCACCATTTGCTATGCATGCGACTTCACTTCGTTTCAAACACTTCATTTAAGTTCAAATGTTATGATGCTAAATCTAATTACCGAATTGTGAATTCGAATGACCTAGATTACTGTGATTGTTGACTCTTTTGCTATCAAGTCAACACACCCTCTTGAAACTTCATTTAGTTTAAGTTACATTCATGGTTTATCTTTGCGACCATGCCGAGATTTCCTTTGTTGATACATACGTTTATTGCCGAGTTACGCTAAAACCAAGTTCAATTGCTTGAACTTATCCATTTCGTATATTCAGTTTAAAACGTCATATGATGTATTGAGGGTATCATATTCAAATCATTGGCAAAGATTCTTTTGTTACGAGTCGCAGTAGACTTGTTTGGTCTACGACTTCACTAAATCATTTGTTGGTTACGACACCTTGTGGGGAATACTTTCACAAAACTGAAGCTTGCGCTTGTTTGGTTACTCACTTCATACACAGATTTAATTGATTTTTTTTGATAATTTGCCCTAAATCCGTCTTGCTTATCACAGTGAAATCGGTCTCAACACAGTTGTGTGTTGAGACAAAGGTACATAAAATCATTTCATATCACAGTGTACCTCCTAACGATTCTTTTGATCTATCGAATGCCTTGCGGTACTTATTGCTTTCTCACTTTCGACCGAAAACAGTGGCTCTTTGATGTTCCATATTCGACTGAAAACTCTATGACATTGTGTAAAACAAATCTTCAGGCTTGTTCGGTGGACTTTTATTTGATTTCCAACACGGTGCATTTGTTCAGTCACCACTATATTTGAATTATGTCATTACGACACCTCGTGGTGTCCTTACAAACTTGTAGCTTGTGCTAATCATGGTCAACCGTTTCATCCAAAACTACATATACTTTCGTTTGACCTGTCATTTAAACATTTCTGATGCAACTGCGAATCACGACAATGATACACCAGGTTCGCTTGTATTTCATTCGGTGTACTTTTGAAATTTAAGAATGTCAACACACTAAACCTTACCATTCATTTATTCGGAGTTAACAGATCATTTTACTTTTACATTTGAGTTGTTGATTTTGAGTTCATATTGCGGATGCTAGGGTGTGCGAAAACTCGTTGCATATGCCGATCGAGCGTTTGAGAATCATATTAGTTAAAACTCTTCTTTTATGAAACCCCTTGCTAGCTGGATTACAG
Source organism: Helianthus annuus (assembly GCF_002127325.2). Classification (NCBI taxonomy): domain Eukaryota; kingdom Viridiplantae; phylum Streptophyta; class Magnoliopsida; order Asterales; family Asteraceae; genus Helianthus; species Helianthus annuus. The sequence goes on along the minus strand of NC_035442.2, from coordinate 57,652,909 downwards.
TAGTCTATACGTCCACTACGTCTTGTACCTTTGACATCAAAGGCCAAAAGTACATACCTTTTAACCATAGGATTCGAGTTGTTATATATTCGTGGACTCACCTGATGTGAGTAAGGTTTAATGCAGTTTAGTGATTATCTACCTCGGTATTAGTCATATACATACACGTGTGACGTAACCATGAAGAGTTAAGGTAGTACAAATTTCGAGGACGAAATTTTCTTAACAGGGGGAGAATGTGACAACTGTCAAATTTGCATGCATCCGTACATTTAATTAATATTGATTTATGCTTAATGACTGTGCTTAATTACAACCGTTGATTATACTGCTTTCTGATTTCTGTTACATACATACATATGCATAACATTTTATACTGTCACTCCATTCATTTCACACAAACCTTAGTGACAACCTTGATGCACAAAGCACAGTTAGCACACTGAGCGGATAACTCAGAAAACATGTTAACAATGCCAGCACTTAGACAGACAATATTTTTGAGGCCAGTATGAGCCAGAGACAGGATATTACACTAGTAGGGAGTGTAGGGAAGTGAGGACCATAAAAATGCGTCACTAGGTGATAGTTAAAGTACCGGGAAGTGCCTAAATCACACTCTAAATGCAGAATTCTGCATCTATTAACAAAATTCAGCATTTAAATGTGCTAGTAATGTGCAAAAACTTGACAAGATGGTCCTGTAAGCTTTCCTAAGTGCCGGGAATTAAATGTGTCACTAAAAGTAATATAAAAGACACTTTATAGATTAATTTAGCACCTTAATGGACAACACCCAACCGAACAACCGGACTTTACCCGGAACATAAAAATTTTGTCAAACACATTGTTTTTATTTTTCTGAGCTAGTTAGGGTCCCCGAACACCCTAACACACTATATAAATAACACCACATCATAACATACTAACTTAATCATTAAATCTAACTAGAACTAGTAACCAACAATTGAAACCCAACCCCATACCCCCCGCCCTTCGAACCGGTTTTGTGGGAGTGGGACACCCCTACAATTCTTTCCATTATTTAAATAGTAGATGTTGGTGGATTAGAAGCATATTACAGGATGGTTAAAGATGGTCATGGTCTACTTAAATGCACAAGAGTTAACCCATTTCAATTCACAACTCAACATCACACAAAACACTCTCTCCTTCTTCCTCTTTGGTTCGGCCGCCACCCCCATACCCACCATCATCACCTTCAAGTCTTCTTTCATGCAATCTATAATCATCCAAAGGTGCAAGAGACCCTACAAGTAAGCTTGGTGTGCTCGGAAGTTCAAGGACCGCTCTCGTTTTCTTTTATCCATCACTTTTACGCTCTTGAACTCCCCTAGCCTTGTGCTAGTAGTAAGTGCCTTAGATCTTCATCTTGTTCACATTTTTGTTGGTTAATAGCAAAAAGAATGGTGAAATGTTAAGAACTCTAAAGAACATGAACAAAGTCTTGAAACATAAACTAATAAGTAATGAAAAATGGTTAAAGTAAAGATGAAAATCATGTGTTCTTGTGTTGTTATGCTTGTTGAATGTTATTTGTTAGTAGAAATGGTATGGTTCATCACATGGACTTGCTAGATCATGTTTAAAGACATGAACTAGCAAGATGTGAAAGTTAAAGATATGAAGGATGATGAACTCATTCACACATGAACTATGAACTTGAATAATGTATGTTTTCTTGAAAAATAAAGATCAAAATAAGTTGTAATCTTGTAGATCTAAAGATCTATGAGTGGTTTTTCGAAAGAACCAAGTGAAAGATATGAGTTTTATTAAGAAATGGATCTTACATAAACTAATCATATTTTTAGTGGATAAACAAGTGTAGGAACACTTGTGTAAAAAGAAAATTTCATAAAGAAATATTTTTAGAAAATATGACTTGAAGATGTAAATGTTCAAATCCTTTAAAAATGAAGTTTTTAAGAAACTAATCACATTTTTAAAGATAACAAAACTTATAAAGTATGCTAGTAAGTTACTACATACTTTTATAAATTTTCAAATTCATGAGTTTATGGTTTATGCTTATTTTTGACAAGTTGGTAAATAGAGATTGAATGTTGATGATTGAGAATTGTTTGAATGATTTTACAAAAGAAAATGATATGCTAGAAAGCATGGGCACCTCCATTTATAAAGGAAACTCTGGCGAAATTTTTCTAGAATTTCAACACTTAGAAATATTTTTCTAACAAGTGCTACAAAAATATTTTCAACTTGGTTTCAAAGTAAACTTCGCCATGATTTTTATTACAAAAATACTAAGTGTCGGAGGTTGATTTTCGTAAATAAAATCTGATAAATATATATATAGAATACATATTTTATACTTAAACGCTTGTGTGATTATATGATTATTTTGCGAACTAGTCATATAATTTTTAGGGTAAAAATAATATAACTACTTTATGCCATAAAATTTACAACTTCAAAATAATATTAAAACTCTCACAGAATAAATAATTAAGTTACGTAAATATTGTTGCATTACGCAAACGCTAAAAACGTAACTTATACATATTGCAGAAAAATACTTTTATTCGTATATTTTTGGTAGAATATTGTTTTGGAAAATTTATGAAGTAAAATATAATATTTTTGGGAAAAATATGTATATTTTGGAATTAAGATGTTTTAGACAAGTAAATTAAATATATGTTCTAAGTGGGACTTAAAATATATTTTTCGGAACTATAACGTGTACATGTATAAAAACCCCATCCTTGGGAAGGAAATACGCTTATAAAAATACGTGGTAAGTGTGGATACAAAATAGTTGCCTAACTATTTTTCCTAAAAACAAAAGTTATGTTAAAATAACTATTATTATTTTAACAAGTATAATATCAAAGTAACGCAACCCAAAAACACAAATACTAAGGCAAGGCACGACCCGTTCGTTTAATTGACGTTAGTACACTGTTGGTAGTCGTGTTGGCTGAGGAGACTTGGGTTACACATACTGAAGACGCAATACTGTGAGTTCATGTCCCCCCCCTTTTCTCTTTACTGTTTTTCATTTTTATACTTCGGGTGTGAAATACATGCGACAAATATTACAAACATTTATTACATGGTATGGTTAGTGTAGGGAGGGTTTATACTACTTAGATCATGTGAGTGGGTAGGTAGAACTTAAGGCCATTAATCCTCGTTGTAGGACCGAGGGACATGAGTGATAGATCTATTCGGGTGTAGCGAGCCCCACTCCTGAGTCCGCCGAGTGGACCATGAGGTGACTATGTGCCTGACGCATAAATCTGCTAGGTTTGAGTCTTCCTGCATCACTTCACACATATCAGTGGCTTTGCAACCCATTGGTGATCTCTTTTTCCTTATTGCTACATACAAGGGACTTACATACATACTTACAACATTTTTCAATGGTTTATACATACAAACCATCTCATGAACTCGCTCAACTTTTGTTGATGTTTTTCAAACTACATGTATTTCAGGAAATTTTAATGGATCTGGCGGGCGTTGGAAGTTTTTATGCTGCGTTAAGAATAAAGGTGTCATCCATGGTCTTTGAGTTTGGATGGTGTGTCTTATTCCTGGACGAGACATGTCTTCCAAACCTTGGCATTATTCAATATCTTTTGTCGAGTCTATAGTGAACTCAAAAGCATTTTGTACGATTTGTAAAACTAGAATTTGTAGTCTACGTTTTAAAACGATGTTATTATGTTTTAAACTTATTTAATGGATGACAAACCTATGGTTTTATCATATAGTTGTTGTTACGATTGAATGCAATGATATTAAGAAAGTCACACCATAATCACGCTTCCGCAAAAGTCAGGGTGTGACATGAACTGTCACACCCCCAAAATCCACCTGCGGAATACTACCGCTTGGAGGCGTGACTGACCAGGATCCAGCCACCAATCATACTGAACAAGCATATTAATAATCATAGAAGTTTAACCAATACGATTGGTGTTCCAACCAAAACCAAGTTTAAGTTGTAAGCGGAAGCATAAGTTTAAAGTTATAACATAAGTTCAAATGTTTTCAAATAGAACATGGCACGCGGCAATCCGTGTCCCACAACGACCCTCCTCCATGCAAGCTCCAGCTGAGTACCTATGGTCCTGCAAAGCATGTAGTAACGAGTCAACAACTAGTTGAGTGAGTTCACAGTTGGGTGTTCGTTTTAGTTGTTTCGAAAACAGTTTCCTTTAACTGGCATCCTGCCGTGGGGGTTACCCCATAGTTTAAAAAACGTGACTTGTTCATTCTCAGTTACTCCGGCATTCCAGCCGTGGGGGCTACCCCATGTTAGTTATTAGGCATTTCGGCCGTGGGGGCTACCCCATGCGTACACTAGACTCGTTACCATATCGACTGCTGACTGTAGTCATGTTTATGTGCCCTGAAAACCGTCAATGTCTATCATCATTGACGTGCCCCAGATCCATTAGTTCACGCCCGTCCTCTGCGGCACGGTGTGGGGTTTGTCAGACCTAAATAGCGCTATCTAACTAATGACCCGCTCGCCATTGGCCCGGCGATTAAGTCGATATAAAAAGGAGGGACTTCATGATAGAGTTTTAGTCTAGTACAAGTTATCCGTCCGTCCGGACGAGGAATCACATTCCTGAACCACTGCCGTCCTACCCAAGGAGGACGAGGAATCCACGTTCCTTAACCCCGTTCCCAACCCAGGGAATCCCATGCTTTGTAGAGGGTGTGAACTCACCTTGGTTTGCTCGGTAGTAGCACAGAAAGGTCAATCAAGTCGCAAGTAGTCAATTACGTCCTAACATAGATACCACTTATAATCATATTCAAACCATGCAGTGCACGTACAAGTAGTAGTCATGGCATACAAGTTCAAGTATGGCAGTTCATCGATAGTTCACAACAATTTTCACAGTTAAACCCAGAGTCTAAGTATAAAGCCCGAACAGTTGGGCTCGTGATAACAGGCCCAAAACAACGCATCAACAGTAACTCAGAAGCCCATAAGACCGGCCCATTGATTAAGGCCCGTAACTAAGCAAGCCCACTAAGCGTAGTCTCGAGTCGCAACCGGACTCGCAAGCATGGTTTCGAGTCATGCTGTTTGTGTTGATCATAGGTGGTTGCGAGTCGCAACCTATGTCGCAACCGTGGTTTCGGCTGATCATGCTAAGGTCTCGAGTCGCAACGGGACTCGTAACCTGTGTCGCAACCTGTGGTCTCGGCTTGTCATGTTATGGTTGCGAGTCGTAACCAGGTGTTCTCGACTCGCAACTGGTGTCGCAACGTGGAGGTTTCGAGTCGCAACCAGGGGTCTCGACTCCCCAACAGTTGCTGATTCTGCACAGTTGTACTATCCAATAGAATTCCAATTGCATGCACCCTATTTGTGTACTATCCACTTAAACATGTTTCTTTGTCTAAAAACTAACCAAATCGGATCAAACATTACATAATTCAAATATTCAACACACATTCATATGATATTCATACTGTTCTTCATGTTCTTCAAACATTCAAAGCATAAATAACCTTCATTCAACCTTATGCATATTCGGACAAAACTATAGTTTCTAAGCTAATCATCAAACCCATTTTCCAAGCAACAACATATGCAACAATTCATAAGACAAGCATGTAATCGATACTTTCATCATACATATCATCATTGAACCGAAATATTATTCATGTGTACACATAACTTATAAATCTTGGTTTTCATTTCTTAGACAAGTGTAGTAACAAACAACTCAAATCAAAACTTCATCATACACATCCGAATCACAAGAGCATCAACACACTTACAACTATACTTAGTTAAATCATGTCATTCATACTATCACTTAACACCACAAACACCATAAACATTCTAACATACTAGCATTGACAATAAGCATCATAAACACTAACCGGTTATGAAAGGGGTACCGAGAAGATGGATGGAATGTCCGATAGTTCCGGGCTCTTGTTGGTTCCGATTAGAATCCGAGAGAGAGATAGGGGTGGTGTTTGGTTCAAGGGTCTTTAGAGAGGGAAAGTGTGAGAGTGTGGATGTGTGTGTTGTTCAAGAAAAATGGCAAGGTTTGCCATGAGTGTGGTTTATATAGTGGACTTGGTGCACCCTAGTGGGCTTAGAAGTCGATAGAAGGGGTTTACGGCCCAAAGGCCCAACCGGCTATACTGTTTACTCGAGACCTCATGGTCTCGAGTCGGGTTCTTATCGTCTTGGTTCACTTATACACACACATATATATATATATATACCACACACACATAATCACATAAGGTTCACTTATATCATTACACCATTCGTATCAACTAGTTACATAACGTTACACTAAAGGTTCCGAATTTCGAGTTGTCACATCATCCCCAAGTTGAAAGAAATTTCGTCCCGAAATTTGATGGCACTCACTGAGGAAGCTAGTTAAGTTGTAAGGCTTTCCCGGTTTTCCTGGGGTGTCATATCCTCCCCCCGTTGATCTGGAATTTCGTCCCGAAATTCCGTAGCTTCAGCCTCAGTAGTGGTTGTATCGTTTGCAAACAGTTGGGGATACTTTTGTTTCATCCGGTCTTCGCGCTCCCAGGTGAACTCTGGGCCGCGACGTGAGTTCCAACGAACTCGAACGAGAGGTATTCTAGTGCTCTTGAGGACCTTAACATCCCGGTCCGTGATTTCGACTGGTTCCTCGACGAATTTCAACTGTTTGTCGATCGTGAGTTCCTTCAGAGGAACTACGTGGGTCTCATCTGACAGACACTTCTTCAGATTCGACACATGGAAAACGTTGTGAACTGCACCGAGTTCTGCTGGTAGGTTCAGTCTGTAGGCTACCTTGCCTATTTTCTCAATGATTTCGAAAGGTCCAACGTATCGTGGGTTGAGTTTGCCTCGTTTACCAAAACGAACCACACCCTTCCAGGGTGAAACTTTGAGTAATACCCGCTCCCCAACCTGGAGCTCAAGTGGTTTCCTGCCCTTATCGGCGTAGGCTTTCTGACGGTCTCGAGCGGCCGCCATGCGTTGTCGTATTTGAGCAATCCGCTCAGTAGTGTCTACCACATGTTCTGGACCAGTGATTTGACTATCCCCCACCTCTGCCCAACAGAGAGGTGACCGGCATTTACGTCCGTACAATGCCTCGAACGGAGCAACTTTAATGCTGGTGTGGTAGCTATTATTATACGAGAATTCCACGAGTGGCAGATGCCTTTCCCAGCTGTTGCCAAAGTCGATTACACAAGCGCGAAGCATGTCTTCTAATGTCTGGATAGTGCGCTCGGATTGCCCGTCCGTCTGTGGGTGATACGCTGTGCTCATATCTAATCGTGAGCCAAAGGACTTGTGCATTGCCTGCCACAGCTCTGAAGTAAAACGTGCATCTCGGTCAGAGATGATAGAGGTGGGCACCCCGTGCCTCGAAACAAATTCCTTGAGATATATCTCCGCTAGAGTGGAGAATTTATCTGTTTCCTTAATTGCCAAGAAGTGTGCGGACTTTGTGAGTCGATCCACGATCACCCAAATAGTATCGTTTCCGCGCTGTGATCTAGGTAGGCCAGTAACGAAGTCCATGGAAATTTGCTCCCACTTCCATTGTGGTATCTCTGGTTGTTGGAGTAGGCCCGAGGGTTTCTGATATTCCGTCTTGACTCGCGCACAAGTCAAACACTTGCTGACGTAAGTTGCTATGTGGGCCTTCATGCTAGGCCACCAATACGTAGTTTTAATATCGTGGTACATCTTGTCCGAACCAGGGTGTACCGAGTAGCGAGATTTGTGCGCTTCGTCCATCACAAGTTCTCGTAAGTCGCCATAGAGTGGGACCCAAATGCGTCCTGTTACGTAGTAAGCACCGTCTTCCTTCTGTTCTAAGCGTTGCCTTGACCCGCGTAGGGCTTCAGCTCTAACGTTTTCTGGTTTCAGTGCTTCTATCTGAGCAGCTCGTATTTGCGAAGGTAGACTAGAATGGATCGTGAGTTGTAGAGCTCTTACGCGCTTAGGCGCAGTGTCCTTTCGACTGAGGGCGTCAGCCACAACATTGGCCTTGCCCGGGTGATACCTGATGGAGCACTCATAGTCATTTAGCAGCTCGACCCATCGTCGTTGCCGCATATTCAGTTCCTTCTGCTTGAATATGTGCTCTAGGCTCCTGTGGTCGGTGTAGATGGCGCACTTGGTTCCGTATAGGTAATGCCGCCATAGCTTAAGTGCGAAAACAACAGCTCCCAGTTCTAAATCATGCGTAGTGTAGTTCTTCTCGTGAAATTTTAGTTGGCGTGAGGCGTAGGCTATGACCTTATCTCGTTGCATCAATACACAACCAAGACCTTGAATTGATGCATCACAGTAAACTACAAAATCGTCTGTGCCCTCTGGCAGTGAAAGGATAGGTGCACTACACAGTCTATCCTTTCGGTGTTGAAAAGCTAACTCTTGCGCATTTCCCCAATGATAGACAACGCCTTTCTGCGTTAACAAGGTGAGAGGCTGCGCGATCTTTGAAAAATCCTTAATGAATCTCCTGTAGTAACCTGCCAATCCCAAGAATTGGCGAATTTCCTTTGGCGTACGAGGCGCAGGCCAGTTCTTAATAGAGTCCACTTTGGTTGGATCAACGTGAATCCCATCCTTGTTCACCACATGCCCTAGGAAATGGACCTCTCGAAGCCAGAAGTCGCATTTCGAGAATTTCGCGTAAAGCTGTTCTGTTCGAAGGAGTTCCAAAATAAGTCGTAGATGCTGTTCGTGCTCCTCCTGACTCTTAGAATAGATCAGGATGTCGTCGATGAAGACTATAACTAACTTGTCCAGGTAAGGCTTGCACACTCGGTTCATCAAGTCCATGAAAACTGCGGGTGCGTTCGTCAGCCCAAACGGCATGACCAAAAACTCATAGTGCCCATATCGAGTTCTAAAGGCTGTCTTAGAGACATCCTCTTCCCGAACTCTCAGCTGGTGATATCCCGATCTCAGATCGATCTTTGAATAGTAGCTCGACCCCTGCAACTGGTCGAACAAGTCGTCAATGCGCGGTAGAGGATAACGATTCTTCACAGTCACCTTGTTGAGTTCTCGATAGTCGATACACATTCTGAAGGTACCATCCTTCTTTTTCACAAATAGTACTGGAGCTCCCCAAGGCGATGAGCTAGGACGAATGAAACCCTTATCCAAGAGTTCTTGTAGTTGCGTAGAGAGTTCTTCCAACTCTGATGGAGCTAAACGATAAGGTGCACGAGCTATAGGCGCAGCTCCAGGAGCTAATTCAATCTGAAACTCGACTTGGCGATGGGGCGGAAGACCAGGTAATTCCTCAGGGAATACCTCAGGATAGTCACGTACAACTGGAAAATCTTCTAGCTTCTTCTCTTTCTCTGTGGTATCAGTAACTAGAGCCAAAATCGCAGTGTGGCCCTTTCGTAAGCACTTCTGGGCCTTGAGAAGAGAGATGATGTTCTCAACAGCACTTCTCTTGTCGCCACGAATCATGAGAGGTTCACTACCTAAACCAGGAATACGAACGATCTTCTCGTTGCAAAGAATCTCTGCTCGGTGTTGGGATAACCAATCCATCCCAATGACAACGTTGAAACTATCCAAGACGATAGGAATAAGGTTAATAGAGAAGGTCTGGTTAGCGAGAACAAGTTTGCAACCTTTGACTACGTGCGAGGCCTCCAAACTCTTACCATTTGCTAGTTCTACAGTGTGCTTGTCGCTCAGGGGTGTTGGAATACGCTCAAGCATTTTACTAACTTCTAGTGACACATAGCTAGTATCGGCACCCGAATCAAATAAGACTGTAACATAAAAGTCGTCGAGAAGGAACTTACCCGTCACTACGTTGGGATCATTCCTTGCTTCACCTTGACCAATCACGAACACTCGTCCCCTAGCACCATTGTTGTTGTTGTGGTTCCCATTGTTACCATTCCCCTGATTGTTGTTGTTGTTGTTCTGGTTCAGTTGGGGACAATCTTTCTTGAAGTGGCCTTCAGCTCCACACTGAAAGCACCCTTTGTTGTTACCCTGCTGCTGTCGCAGGTTCTGCTGAGGTTGCTGACGATTCTGATTGGCGGGGTATGCGCTCCTGCAATCCTTTGCAACATGACCAGGCTTGTTGCACCGATGACAGTTGCCCCTGGTGCATGGCCCACTGTGGTGTAGGTTGCAGCGATTGCATTTGGGGTGATTCCCCTTGTACCCACCATGACTTTGACCACCCGACGACTGCTGACTGGGGCTCTTGTGATCGTCAGTCTTTCTCTGCTGGGACTGAGATTGCACAGAAGTTGAACCCTTGCTTGAAGTTCCATCCCATTTCCGTTTGTTCTCACTAGAAGTACCAGAAGTAGTTGCAGCACCTATGCGCTTTGGTAACTTGTTCTGCTCCACCGCCTGATTAGTGAGTCGGTGAGCCAACTGAACAACCTGCTGGATAGTAGTCAAGTTTGCTGAAGTCACATGACTTTGGATCTCTGGCACCAAGCCCTTGAGGTAGAGTTCAATTCGCTTATAGGGAGGGTCCACCATAGTAGGACACAACAAGGCAAGCTCATGCGATCTCTTAGTATACGCCTCAATCTCTGACCCCGTCATCTTGAGGTTGTAGAACTCATCTTCTAACTTATGGATGTCATCGCGACTGCAGTATTCCTCCTTGACCATTTCCTTGAAAGTTTCCCATGGGGTGGCGTTGGCAGCAACCAACCCCAGCATTTGCACTTGAGCATTCCACCACGTGAGGGCCAAACCCTCGAGAGTACCAGTAGCATACTTCACCCTGCGCGCTTCAGGGCATTCACACATTTCAAACACAGATTCTAGTTTCTCAAACCATTGTAGGAGACCTACTGCTCCTTCAGTTCCGCTAAAAGTAGTGGGTCGACAGTCCATAAAGGTCTTAAAAGTGCACACCGGTGCCTGAGCATATTGACCTAAGGTAGGTGAAAGAAAGACAGAGTTTAACACAAAGGTTGGTTCACGAGAGTAGGATCCTAAAGATCCTAGGATAAGTTCGGGCTGCAGGATATACCTCCTGCGTGTGCAGCTGCGAGTGCTGCGGCAACTCGTTCGTTGATCAGTGCGGTCAACTGGGCTTGTGTCATGTTAACGCGTCCAGACATGATTCTTCATATCAAGAGTAATACGAGTGAGAGACGTTCGCGAAAGTACGATAGTAGGACAGAGTAAGCACGCACGTGTTCAAACAACAGTAGTTATACTAATCAAGCATACCATGAGCAATGTACTACGTAACTAACAAGTAGGCAATATACGCACATCATATTACCTAGAATGTCGAGCCTTGCATGCGGAGTGGAGCGTCGTTGTGGACCGTTGAGCACTAAACCGGTTATAGTCTGGTTTTAACAAAAACGTTTCTCCTTTATTAAAACCAAGTTCACTATAACCAATGGCTCTGATACCAATCTGTCACACCCCCAAAATCCACCTGCGGAATACTACCGCTTGGAGGCGTGACTGACCAGGATCCAGCCACCAATCATACTGAACAAGCATATTAATAATCATAGAAGTTTAACCAATACGATTGGTGTTCCAACCAAAACCAAGTTTAAGTTGTAAGCGGAAGCATAAGTTTAAAGTTATAACATAAGTTCAAATGTTTTCAAATAGAACATGGCACGCGGCAATCCGTGTCCCACAACGACCCTCCTCCATGCAAGCTCCAGCTGAGTACCTATGGTCCTGCAAAGCATGTAGTAACGAGTCAACAACTAGTTGAGTGAGTTCACAGTTGGGTGTTCGTTTTAGTTGTTTCGAAAACAGTTTCCTTTAACTGGCATCCTGCCGTGGGGGTTACCCCATAGTTTAAAAAACGTGACTTGTTCATTCTCAGTTACTCCGGCATTCCAGCCGTGGGGGCTACCCCATGTTAGTTATCAGGCATTTCGGCCGTGGGGGCTACCCCATGCGTACACTAGACTCGTTACCATATCGACTGCTGACTGTAGTCATGTTTATGTGCCCTGAAAACCGTCAATGTCTATCATCATTGACGTGCCCCAGATCCATTAGTTCACGCCCGTCCTCTGCGGCACGGTGTGGGGTTTGTCAGACCTAAATAGCGCTATCTAACTAATGACCCGCTCGCCATTGGCCCGGCGATTAAGTCGATATAAAAAGGAGGGACTTCGTGATAGAGTTTTAGTCTAGTACGAGTTATCCGTCCGTCCGGACGAGGAATCACATTCCTGAACCACTGCCGTCCTACCCAAGGAGGACGAGGAATCCACGTTCCTTAACCCCGTTCCCAACCCAGGGAATCCCATGCTTTGTAGAGGGTGTGAACTCACCTTGGTTTGCTCGGTAGTAGCACAGAAAGGTCAATCAAGTCGCAAGTAGTCAATTACGTCCTAACATAGATACCACTTATAATCAGATTCAAACCATGCAGTGCACGTACAAGTAGTTGTCATGGCATACAAGTTCTAGTATGGCAGTTCATCGATAGTTCACAACAATTTTCACAGTTAACAATCACATACAACCCAGAGTCTAAGTATAAAGCCCGAACAGTTGGGCTCGTGATAACAGGCCCAAAACAACGCATCAACAGTAACTCAGAAGCCCATAAGACCGGCCCATTGATTAAGGCCCGTAACTAAGCAAGCCCACTAAGCGTAGTCTCGAGTCGCAACCGGACTCGCAAGCATGGTTTCGAGTCATGCTGTTTGTGTTGATCATAGGTGGTTGCGAGTCGCAACCTATGTCGCAACCGTGGTTTCGGCTGATCATGCTAAGGTCTCGAGTCGCAACGGGACTCGTAACCTGTGTCGCAACCTGTGGTCTCGGCTTGTCATGTTATGGTTGCGAGTCGTAACCAGGTGTTCTCGACTCGCAACTGGTGTCGCAACGTGGAGGTTTCGAGTCGCAACCAGGGGTCTCGACTCCCCAACAGTTGCTGATTCTGCACAGTTGTACTATCCAATAGAATTCCAATTGCATGCACCCTATTTGTGTACTATCCACTTAAACATGTTTCTTTGTCTAAAAACTAACCAAATCGGATCAAACATTACAGAGTTCAAATATTCAACACACATTCATATGATATTCATACTGTTCTTCATGTTCTTCAAACATTCAAAGCATAAATAACCTTCATTCAACCTTATGCATATTCGGACAAAACTATAGTTTCTAAGCTAATCATCAAACCCATTTTCCAAGCAACAACATATGCAACAATTCATAAGACAAGCATGTAATCGATACTTTCATCATACATATCATCATTGAACCGAAATATTATTCATGTGTACACATAACTTATAAATCTTGGTTTTCATTTCTTAGACAAGTGTAGTAACAAACAACTCAAATCAAAACTTCATCATACACATCCGAATCACAAGAGCATCAACACACTTACAACTATACTTAGTTAAATCATGTCATTCATACTATCACTTAACACCACAAACACCATAAACATTCTAACATACTAGCATTGACAATAAGCATCATAAACACTAACCGGTTATGAAAGGGGTACCGAGAAGATGGATGGAATGTCCGATAGTTCCGGGCTCTTGTTGGTTCCGATTAGAATCCGAGAGAGAGATAGGGGTGGTGTTTGGTTCAAGGGTCTTTAGAGAGGGAAAGTGTGAGAGTGTGGATGTGTGTGTTGTTCAAGAAAAATGGCAAGGTTTGCCATGAGTGTGGTTTATATAGTGGACTTGGTGCACCCTAGTGGGCTTAGAAGTCGATAGAAGGGGTTTACGGCCCAAAGGCCCAACCGGCTATACTGTTTACTCGAGACCTCATGGTCTCGAGTCGGGTTCTTATCGTCTTGGTTCACTTATACACATATATATATATATACCACACACACATAATCACATAAGGTTCACTTATATCATTACACCATTCGTATCAACTAGTTACATAACGTTACACTAAAGGTTCCGAATTTCGAGTTGTCACATGAACAGCCAGCCCATACTAACTACGGCTACTCCGAAGTTGACCCATACCTTGTAGCGGCGAACTACAATGCTCTCCATCCTGAAGGGCCCTATGGAGGTCCCTGGCAGACCGGATACCCGGCCTATGGGTATCAATAGCTGCCACCTCCTCAACCTCTGCAGCCGCAGATCCATCCACCGCAGCAGCAGGAGATTCTTCAAAGGTTGAGTCAGGTGGAACGGGAGGTTTGAGAAGAGCGTACAAGCCACCGGGGTTTTCTTAAGGGCTTGGCAAGTTTAATCAAGGGGAAGAGCAAGAGGGATTTTTGAATTCCTTGTTTGTTAGTTTGTTTTGTATTTCAATTTTAATTAAGTCCCTGCGTGGACATCTATTTATGTACTTAGTCCCTGCGAGGACTTGTATTTCTGTTTAGCCCCTGCATGGGCAACTTATTTCTGTTAAAGTCCCGTTTAGGGCAATTATGTACTCTTTAATTATTAGTGGAATGTTTGAATTTAAAATTTCATTTTGTCATCATATGTATGAATATAATATATAAAATAAATAAAAATATCATTCCTTTTATAAGATCTGCCATTATTAAATAAAATCTTAAAGGCAAAACCTAGCCCATGTGTCATTTTAAGACAGGGTCATGATGGTAATTCCTTATTAAGATTCAGATCCTTGTTAACATCTGAAAACATGTTAACACTCCTGGCAAATGTGATTCGATAAAATCACATAAGTCATCCTTATATTGGATTCTTCCAATTCCTTTTCTTAATTATCATTTAATCATCCATTAGTGATGAAATGCCTACGAGCCATAATTAATGTCCTTTGGGACTAAAGACAGTTGTAGTCTACCACTCCCTGTCAAGAAAAGGTAATGAACTATGATTCAAGCCTTAATGCCTCGATCCTATACGATCTTGGCTTATAATTTAAAGTTGTCCTTGTGACTTGGACTTTTGTGCCATTATTATGTTTTAATTATAACTGAGGATAATTATAATAAAAAATCCTGAATGAATATGCTTAACCAATATGGTTCATTAATGCCATGGTTAATAAATTATCAAGATGACAATTCTGTTGTAGACCTAGAAATAAATCATTGTCATCATTTTATGTACCAATCAAGCTACATGACAGAATCTGAAGAAATCCACAGTCATCCGAGAGAGAATCATGATACCACCAGAATCAACATAGCTGGTGCAGAACTGCAGGCGTTAATAGACAATGCCGTTACTCGAGCTCTGGACAGACGAGATAATGAATCAAGTGGTACTCGGAGCAAGACCCTATCTGCACCTCATTCCAAATCACACCCTAAGACTCACTCTAAGGCTCATAGTAAGCCACCTTCTAAACATCATGAGTCAAAGAAGGTTGATGCTCAACACTCCTCAAATCAGCGTAGTGTTCCACCTAAGAAGATTGTCTTTGATCAAGAGCCACACACAAAGACCTGTTCATATAAGTATTCCGTCTCCTGCAAGCCCAGGGATTTCAATAGGGAAAAAGGACCCATTGATTGCATGACATAGCTAGATGAGATGGATACCGTGGTTGATATCAGTGGTTGTGCTGATGGGGATATTGTGAAGTTTGTGTCTCAGTCATTTAAAGGAGAGGCTCTAGCTTGGTGGAGGTCTCTAATCCAAGCTACTGGGAAGATCCCGTTCTACAATCTGTCATCGGATCAGTTTGTGACTTTGATCAAGGAAAATTTCTGTCCTCAACATGAAGTTGAGAAGATCGAGACTGACTTTCTGACATTGGTTATGAAGAATTTGGACTGTCAGGCATATCTCACGAGTTTTATTACCATGTCTCGATTGGTTCCATACTTGGTGACACCGGAACCAAAGCGTATAGCCCGTTTCATTGGGGGTTTAGCCCTGGAAATCAAAGCTAGTGTGAAAGCATCCCGACCGACTACCTTTAGGTCTGTAGCTGATCTGTCACTATCTCTTACCCTTGATGCGGTCAGGCAAAGATCACTTAGAAATTCTGATGCTGGGAAGAGAAAACGTGAGGATGATAACTCACACCGTTCAGACAAGAAGCACAAAGGGAACTCTGGTCACAAGAAGAGCTCAGGGTTCAAGAAAGAGCACCAACAGTCGGGTGAGAAGTCCAAATGGAAGACCTGCAAGAAGAGCCATTTGGGAAAGTGCAGGTATGAATCAAAGTCCCAATCACAGCCAAGAGCTTGTGGGATCTGTAAGTCTTCGGAGCATAAGACGTTGGATTGTAAAAAGATTAAGGATGCATCTTGTTACAATTGTAACGAGAAGGAGCATATCAAGTCTAACTGCCCAAAGTATATCAAGAAGACTGAAGATGGTAAGAAGACGGATGTATGCAAGGTGTTATATATTTTAGATGTATATTTTAAGCCCTTTTTACACTTTTAGCCAAGTTTTAAATTTATAAAACACGATATTTACTAACACTAAACACACATATGGGTAAGTGCACCCATCGTGGACATAGTATAGTGTTGGTAAGATACCGAGGTCGTCCAAGGACACAAGAGCTTTTAGTACCGGTTTATCCTCAACGTCTAATCAAACCAAAATGTTAGAAAAAGATTTTTAAACTAAGAAAATAAAACTAACTAAAATGCTGAAAATAAACATAAAAATAAAAAACAGATAGACAAGATTAATCACTTGGATCCGACTCGTGTGTTAGTGTAACCTTTGATTATTTTCGCACTTTTACACTTGTTTAAGAGATTATCTTAGTTATTGTAGTAGGGCCCTCTTTTGAAGGTGACGTTACCCTCAACCCAGTAGTTTGAGTCAGCAAGGATACAATCCTAAAGGGTCGGATTATTGAAAGATAATTAATTAAGTTATTAATGCATAATGTGGTAGGCCCCTCTTTTGAAGGCGACGTTACCCTCAGCTAAGTAGTCTGAGTCAGCAGGGATACAGTCCTAAATAGCTAGGTTAAAGTTTTAATAGTAGTTAACTTATGAGGGGATCAAAGAGTTTGGACCCTACTAAATTTGACCCAGGTCCCTTGCAGGATCTCTAAACGCTGAACAACGGCAAGACTCTTACCAAACCGTTCCCTTAACCCCCGACCAGGTAGCCAACATACCACCATATAGACCGTGGAGATATGAATGGTGAAAATCTTTTATTTTATATAGACAGTAAAATAATGCCAAGACACAACGGACAAACGATAAGGAAGAATCACCTTCAACATAAGAAACTAGTAATTAAAGTCATTAATAAAAAACTAATTAAAAAGTGCAAAATATTAAAAATAAAAAGTATTACACTAAACACTTGTCTTCACCAAGTGATGTAAGAGACTTAGGCAAACATGGCCTTTGATTGTCAAGAACTCTTACGATCAATCTTGGATCCCGAGATGACTCACACACTCTATGATGGACAATGGATGATGGTGGTGAATGATGGTGTTATGGTGGTGGTGGGTGGTGGGTGAAGTGTGAGAGAGGTTGTGTGCCAAGGGATGAGTTGAAATGTCTCTAAGCACTCCTATTTATAGGCTGAACAGAAGCTCGGGCACGGCCCCGTGTCCATCCTTGTCTCTCTCCTCATTAATTGTAATTCGCAATTACAATAAATGCGCCTGCAGGAGTCTGACCACGCCCTCGTGTCCACTGAGCACGGCCCCGTGGTGGGCAATAAAAACTTCTAAAGGTTTCTCTTTTCTGCTGCTTCTTGGGCACGGCCCCGTGCTCGCTGAGCACGGGGCGTGTTCAGTCTTCTGTGTCCTTGGTTTTGCTTGGGTAGATGCTGTTGAGGGGTCGGGCATTCCACTTTTGTTCCTTTTCTTGTATTTATGTTAGATTTTGCTGTCTTTTTGCTTCTTTTATTAATTTAAGCTCATTTAATCCTGAAAATACAAAAGGAAGACAAAAACACACTTTTTCCAACATTAGTACTAAAAAAGGGTTAGTTTTATGCCACATTTGATATAATTTATATGTTGCATTTTGCGCATATCAAATACCCCCACACTTGAATCTTTGCTTGTCCTCAAGCAAAACTCTTTATAATGTGGCTTTATTCACTCCCAAATGGAATGGGTAGAAGAGAAGGTTTTTGGACTTGTCATGGAGCGTCGGGATTTCCAAGATTTTTTATTGATGTTTTATTTTTATTTATTTACAATCCTATTCAATATGATTTATTAAGAACATTCTTTAAGATAAATTACTTATTTGGGATAACATACCTTTTTTAAATCTCATATATATATACAAGTTCACATACCTCACGGGAGATCACTCAACACTCGGCCGAAGGTGTATTTTTAGTGAATCACTCGAGAGCGGCATGGAACTTACTTCTACCATAAGCTTGCCAAGCAATCAATCCTCCTCCTTTTTAACTATATACCTGTGTAAATATCAAGAGGACTTTATGGGTTTTTTTTTTTTTGGCTTGGGCTAAAGGTGGGTAGTTGGGTTAGTGGTTAGTAAAAGGGCGAAAGGCGTAACAAACGTTGGTTTGAAAGACTTTTTTATTTTTCATATTTTTATTTTATTTCGATGGATTTTTCAAAACAAAGAGATTTGATAAACTTTGTTTGTTTATTTGGCTTCATCGAAATATATATACATATATATATATATATTATTTTTTTCAAAGTCATAAGAGAACCAAACGTTGTTACTAAAAAAAATAAATAAAAAGGTTTAGGTGGGTAAAAAGGGTTGTTTTGGGATAAGAAATGAAAATGTTTAGGCTCAAAGGGGTTAACTAAGGGGATTTTGGGTAGGTGGTAAAAAAAAAAGAAAAATAATGGTGTAGAATGAAAAAGGGTTAGTCCTAATGCCTCTATCATTTACTTACTCGGGTTTAAGTTGGTAAGGACCGGGAATGTATTGTTGTGGCAAGTTCTAGAGTCGTATGAACCAAGCGGCTATTCACACAAGAAACGAAAAATGAGCATTTAGTGTAAAAATATATATATATTTGTATGCTCGTTAAAGTCTCAAAACTCACTTTTGTGGGAAAAGGGTTTTTATGTGATCAAGTATATATAATCGTATTTTAACTAAGTTTGTCATGCCTTTTCATAATTTTCTTATGTTGGTTCTTTTTATCACGACGCTACCGGTTGTAAATTTGTAAAAATATAACCTTATTAAGACTTGAATTCCCAACTTAACTTAGACAAGAATTTTTTTTTTTTTGGAAAAAATTTGGGGTGATTAGCGGTTCCAATAAAGTTTTGTGTAAGGCTTGTTGTTAGGACTTGCAAAATTCAAAGTTTTAGCATCCCCCCACACTTAAATTACACATTGTCCTCAATGTGTCCCAAAAATAAGTTTTTAGGTTGATTGAATGTGTAAAATGGTGTTAAAAGCAAAAGTTTATGTTACTGGCAGTCTGGACACGACCCCGTGGGGACCGGACACGGCCCCGTGTTCAGGTGTCAGTGACAAAAATTTAAGAAAAGAAACAGAAGCCTGGGCACGGGGGCGTGTCCAGTGAACACGGCCCCGTGTCCAGTTACCTGAACTGGGCGATTTGCTGCACATTGTGCAGCACGGGGCCGTGTTGGGTGGACACGGCCCGTGCTGAGCCTACTGTAATGGGAGATTTTTGTCGGATTACTCTGTTTTAGTGCATGGGGCTATGTTTCTCGTTTCCCTTGTTATCCTTTACCATCCAGAGTGTGTTTTATTTCTTATAACACCATCCAAACCTTAAAACCATCCATTCATTAAAAATCATAGAGAGGATTACATAGTCCTAAATATTACTAAGTTAGATAAGTAAGCACAAGAAGCATAAACCATGGAGTTCTAGCCTACAAGTTATTTTAATTAGCGAAATTTCCAAGAAGCTAATACTCTTGGTTGGTTGTGGCTTCATAGAACTCCTTCTTCCGGGCATGGGCTCCTCATATGTCGGCGAGCCACTCCTCTATTTCTCTTGGGAGGAGAAAAGAGGGCTCGTTAGTGTCGGTTTGAGGAGGTGCAACTTCCACCGAGACTTCTTGTAGATCTTCAAGGGGAGGTTCCGCTGGAATGTCATCCCATCCGGTCGGGTTGTTGACTCCAAGTGCTAGGTTCCAATCCTCTTGAGGGAGGACGGGTTCCATTGGAGGTGTTACAAGAATGTTTAACCTTTGGTGCAATACGTTAATTTCTTGAAAACTGTTTTCCAGCCCCACCGTAAGATAATTTATACGGTCAATTAGGATTTCCTCAACCGAAGTTATCTCATCGAGAGCTTCCCGAAGTGCCATGTTGTAGTGTACAAGGGTAGCTTCAATGGAAGGCCTCCTTCCTCTTCTACTGTTTGTTCCACTGTTTTCACTTGACATTCTACGAAAATAAACCGAAAACAGCTTATTTTATGAAACAGTATATTGGACACGGCCCCGTGCTCATTGTGCACGGCCCCGTGTTCATCTTTCTGCAGAATTTTGTAACAAGAAATTTTGAAGTTTTAAGTTATTCCTCAAACTTATGAAGCCCGGTTGAGCAATATTAACTTAAAACCATGTTGTTTAACTTGTTTTTAACAAGATTTCTTGAACAAAACTCAATAATCCCTTTATCAAAGCTTGAAACTTTAAGCTTTAATGGAGGTTTATGGAGAAAGATGAAGAAGAAGGAAATGGATAAAAGAGGAAAGGACAAGATGGTTGTTGGAACCTTCTTTTAGAACATACCTAGGATGGTAGGAGAGAAGATCCCTTCAAATCTCTGTCCCTAGATGGTCCAAATGTGCAGAATTCTTGGCTGCATTTATAGAAAATGACAGCGCGCTGGACACGGCCCCGTGTTGGCTGGACACGGCCCCGTGTGTAAGTAGGATTCTGACACAGTTTGTCCGTATTCTGACGTAAAAGTCAGAAGGGAATCTTTTGGTGGACACGGGGGCGTGTTGGCTGGACACGGCCCCGTGTCGAAGGGCTGTTTATGAAGTTTGTCTATTTCTAAGGAACTTATCCGGATCGGGTGGTTCCTTACTGGATGGAACAACCCCAAAGTGCCTAAGATACCTTAATTGACCTAGGTTAAGACGAGAACGCAAGAGGTTGTCGGTGAGGGTGATTCCTATGTTATATGTGTAAGACACCGTTCACAAAATAAATAAAATAGTAAATTCTATTAATAAACATTCTGATTACAATACATAAAGAAGAACAAACGTAAACTGAGAGAAATTACAATACAAGAAATTTAAATTAAACTAAGAACAAATTACAAGGAAAATAAGGAATAAAACGAAAACCAAAGGTGACTGAGGCACGTGAAGATCACGCTTCCCTTAAAACAGATTTCGGGCCACCCAGGTGAACCCGTCTGTTTCCCAGGGTACAACAGCCTAAGCAGATTGTACTGCCGGGATTAGCCTAGCACCTGAAACAATACCTGAAACAAGAGTGCGTAGTGATCCAAAATTCGGAAATTCGTTAGAAGCTGTGTTTGTTGTATGAACCATACGAGTTTCAGACTCTCGTCCCAAAAAACCAAGCACCAACAAAGCACCAAGCTTTGTATATAACCACCCCCTAGAATTCGAAAAGTCAGTTTCTATTGAATACCAAATTCAATAACAATAAATTCTAAGACTTAATCATTTTTCAGTTAGGAACTTGAATAGTCTATATTGAATACAAAATTCAATAAGAATAAATTCTGAGACTTAACTATTTTTCAGTTAGGAACTGGAATAGTCTCTAGTTGACCACAAGCCAAGACACATCTAAAAAATACTAAAGGTGGCTCCATGCGGCTCGTGGCGATGCGAGCGTGCGAAGTGCAAAGTGCGCCATCAAAGCGCCACATTGCGCCCATCGCCCTTGTCCCGGTCCCGGTCTCCACCTATGTGGGACAAACTCAATTTCCCACATGTTTATGGTTCCAACACACAAAACTTAATGCACAAGATCTCTCATTCATCTTGGCTTAATTATTATTTGATGAGTTTTATTAGAGTTTAAATATATAATTATTGAGACTCCTAACTCTTCATATGTGAAACTCTTGAGTAGAGTTTTAATGGTGACATTTGATGAGTTTTATTAGAGTTTAAATATATAATTATTGAGACTCTTAACTCTTCATATGTGAAACTCTTGAGTAGAGTTTTAATGATAACATTTGATGAATTTTATTAGAGTTTAAGTCTATAATTATTGAGACTCTTAACTCTTCATATGGTGAAACTCTTGAGTAGAGTTTTAGTTGTGAAATTTGATGCTTTAATTTGGTCATGTTATATATATAATGACTTAAAGTTTTCTAACATGTGTGTTAGAAAATGTGTATCACGAATACGAGGTTAGAGATTGTTCATAATGGACATAAATGTTTTATGTAATCATTTAATTGCCTATGTGTGTATTAAAACTGATGAGAAACAGTTTATTTTATAAACTATATCTTTGGAAAACGTTTTATGTAAACGTTCGATTCTATAATGTTCTTGTTATAACATTTTTTTTAACATGTGTGTTAAAAAAATGTTATTTGGTGAAAACAACTTGGTGTTGTTGTGAACAAATTTAATTGTTCAAGTAGTATTTGTAACAACTTTGTGTTGTTTTAAGCATAATTGTCCAAGTTTAAAGTTTCAAGATGAAATGGGAAACTTGTACTTACAAATGCATGGAGTCTTATTGAGGGAGTACCTCAAGACACGCCATGGGACAATATTGTTGAGAAGATTTCGGTCAGATTATAAAGTGTTGAAGATAAAAGCACTTTGCTATTTGATGTCTACATATTGTCTATGCTTCCGTTTAAATTTCAAAAGTGATTGCCACTTATGATTTAGTTTCCAATGTATTAATTTTATTGTTTTGTGTTCAATATCTTCGGATAACACATGCAATTTTTTACAAAGAAATAAATCACTAATGGTTGTGACGTATAAATTATTTTTGTGGAAAATAATTATATCGTCGGTTATACATTGTTTAAAAGAATATGATTTTAAACGGATAGCACATGAAAAATACTTGGACATAAACAACTTGAGAGTTGTTACATTGACTAAAAGTCAAAGATGAAACATCAAATGTATAACCACATCATGAATGAGTAATGAAAGAACGTAGTGAGTGTATTGAGATGAAATACACTAACAACATTCATGTCGCATACTTCATTAGAAGTCATTGAAAAATTCACAAGTGTGAATTCTAACATATGAAAGTAAAAGTACTATATGTTATTGTATACCTTTAATAAATCTTGCGAGATTTATAAGTAGATGCGTCTACCACTTGATTATTGTTAGATCTATATGGAGATTTTACATTCATTAGGAGAGCATCCTAAATATACATATCTCCTAATGAATAACAATAGATGTGTGCAAATCACTTATGGCAAAATTATGAATGCCATGTTGTTGAGTGTCGATCTAGTTAACTCTATCTCACACATAATAGTGATTGTAGACAAGAAACATTCATCTTGTTGGTGATGAATGTGTTCAACAAGTGACTTGGATTAAGACTTATGTTTAAGTACTTACGAGTCAATGGTAGATTGTTGGAGATCAAAGGTAATCAAGTTATGTTCCTTAAATGAATGATGAAATTTAGCTTTGTGCTATATACAATAATTTGTGAGACCTTCCTAAATATTGATGTTTTAGGATTATAAATAAGTCTCATTATTTTGTCTTAACAAGGGATGAATGTTGTAAAGTGATATTATGATATCCTTAGGGCTGTGAAGAATCAGAATGATGCATCTTCTGTTCACATGCTAAAGTATTGTAGTCTAAAGCATGCTAGACTAGTACTTGGTTAATTATGGGTCTTGACGGAGACTAATTAACTCTAAACATTCAAATGTGTATGAACACAAAAAGAATTTGTGTATGGACAAAGTTGAGAGAGAATTTTCATTCATTATAAGGAAATGACATGTAACTTTTAAAAGTTTGTTCGAAAAAGCTAATGAGGAGAACTCATTGTCTAAGCTTATTCTAGATGTTAAATTAGAATTATTCTAAGTTGGTGACAAACTTATGACAATGGCATGTGTTGCTTTGGTCAGCTCGGAAGCTTGTGTAAGCTAATGCAATATGAGTTGAATTCACTGATACAATAAGGTTGGTCTTGTTCAATCATATGTGTATAAATGTCGCCATAAGTGGTGTTACGGAAATGTTTATCAAATGGCAAGAAATGTGGGGGAGGAACCATTTAAGAAACAACCCTATAAGGGTATGTAGAAATGGTTCTCATTAACACATCTAAATGTTATCCAATAACACTTAAATGTGGGGGGTGTCTTGCATTTGTTTTTAGCAATAAGGATTTTGTAATCCAATCTAACATTGCAAATAGACGACTAAGTGGAGGACACAAAGGTCGTAGTGTATAATGGAGATGTGTTTGCCTTAAATGATACACGTATCTTACGAAGACATATGTTATAACCAGATTCAGATGGCCACTGAGGTTATAGTCTTAGAAGTTGACAATAGGCAAAATTAACTTATGAGTTAAGAACACATCATGACAACTGATCTCAAATACGCAAAGTTATTTGCTAATGTTATGGATCCAACAACCTGAGGGTTTATTAGAGATCAAGTTGTGGAATGGGACTGCAGCCCTTAAAAAAAATGAAGTTCATATGATGGAAACCTAACTCAGTAGACTGGAGATCCCAAGAATTGAGTTCAATAGGAAAACCTAATTGTATGAATAAGCGAGGTCACTGTGGGGGAATAACCCTACGCATTTAATAAGGTAGTTTATTATAAAGATTAATAAACTTCCTAGTCCATTCCTAAAAGTGACAAGTGTGAGGCTAAGCATAATATGTGGTAAATGATTTGAATAGATCACGGTAACCACAATGCTTTTAATGATCTAAGGAGAATCACCTATGTTAGAGAGAAGTGGGGTCGCTTCGAATGGAATTGAGGGCACAATTCCTAGAGCTCTCGCAGAACCAGGAAAGTGTTCCACGACCATTATTGGACACGACTATGAGGAGATGACCCGGCTAGGGAGAGTCTTGTGTGAAGTGTATTGTCGTCTACACAAACGGCAGACGAGTTCAAAGACATCGAGATCTACTCAGAGCTAGTGGGCTAAGTGCATTTCATGAGCGAAGGTTCAAAGGGTAACACCTACCTATCGTATGCAAAACTCAACTGTCGAGGTTCCATTGGATTTTTGTGTGTTTTGATTAATCTCCACTCATGTGGGGGATTGTTGGAAAATTAGAATAATGTGAATGGAAATTAATTTAGTGATAATTTATGGGACTCTTCATGGTGACAAACTCTTGAGTAGAGTTTTTATGTCACTTGATTAGCTTTTATTAGAGTTTTTATTTCTCTAATTAAATACCTAATTAAGTGAAACTTTACTAGAGTTTTATGTCTCTATTAAATCACCATTTAAGAGAAACTTTTCATAACCCACATCTCTTGTAAAAATAGTAGGCTTTGTGCCTCATTTTGAGATAGAGAAAAATGCTAGAAAAATACAAGAGAATGGATACAAGAAATATACATGAATATATGGAGAGTTCTTGGAAAGAAGAAATACTTGGAGACCCATGTGATGGGTACTTAGAGAAATATGTTTTCTCTATACGATTTCATCACCTTTGTATCATAATTTTCCACAAGTTCTAACACTACAATTACCGGATGTAACCTTGGGCCCGTGAGCCATCTCCGGCAGTACAGACTGCTTCGGCTGTTGTACCCTGGGAGACAGACGCGTCATCTTTAGTAGAGGCGCGCAATCTGTTTTAAGGGAAGCGTGTTGAACACGTGCCTCAACCAAATTCGTCAACGTTTTAGTGTGCTCTTTGTTGCAGTCAAGGAGTATTTTTCAAGACTCAAGATGATGAATATTCGAGTCTAGGATGCTATCAAGTGCGCGTGAAGGACCCACCAGAGATGCCGCTTGAATTAAGATTGGTATATATAATTATATTTATATTCTTTTATTTAGTTATTGCAACCAGTATTGTACCATGATATTTCCTAAGAATAACGAGAGTCTTGTTACGATATATTTTGTAATTATATTTTACAAAAGGTGAACCTATTTCCTACAATATGTAGGTGGGCAAGTCTAACCCTTTTCCGAGCTCTCGTTAAAGAAGGTGTATGCCGAATCGCTCAGGTCTATGTATGCACCGAACGAAGTCGTTGGAGAGTCCTTCACGGCACAATCGGCACAGGGACGACTATCGTCCAAGTCTTTGCTAGAGTCGAAGGTATTATCGGGAGCAACGAGGTTGTTTGAATGCGATCCCAACACTTCTTCTTGGTTATTGTCTTGAGATGAATTTAGAAAATCCATCCTAAGTTCTTTTAACCAATTAAGAATCAGATCTTCTAGTTGAAATAGTTCGTCAAGAATCATTTCTCCTAAAATATCTGGTTGGGCGTCTTCGAGGGAGAGATAAGGATTATTTTTACTTTCGCCCCTCTTAAGGATACAGGGAAATGATGGGTCTATATAGTGGGGCTTATAGTTTAGAAAATAACATTCTAATTCTTTATGTCCGCCTCCACATAATTGACACCACGTACCATAAGAGTGCCGAAAGTAAAAAAAATCATCATCACTCATTTTTGCGTCAGAATTTACCAACCGTCGGGATCTTATGGTTCTGTTTTCAGTAACTGAATCTTGGGCACGGGGGCGTGTTGAGTGGGCACGGCCCCGTGTTCAGCTTACTGTCTGACTTAAAACATGATTGCCAGTTCCAAAGATTGGGCACGGGGCGTGTTCAGCGGGCACGGCCCGTGCTGAGTTCTGCAGAAGCTGAAAAATTAAGAAAAGCCTAAAAATTAAAAAGAAAAAAAAATGATTAGGCCGTTGATTCCTAACTTTCTTAAAATCCTTGTGTCCCCGGCAACGGCGCCAAAAACTTGATGTGTGCAAGGTGTTATATATTTTAGATGTATATTTTAAGCCCTTTTTACACTTTTAGCCAAGTTTTAAATTTATAAAACACGATATTTAATAACACTAAACGCACATATGGGCAAGTGCACCCATCGTGGACGTAGTATAATGTTGGTAAGATACCGAGGTCGTCCAAGGACACAAGAGCTTTTAGCACCGGTTTATCCTCAACGTCTAATCAAACCAAAATGTTAGAAAAAGATTATTAAACTAAGAAAATAAAACTAACTAAAATGCTGAAAATAAAAATAAAAATAAAAAACAGATAGACAAGATGAATCACTTGGATCCGACTCGTGTGTTAGTGTAACCTTTGATTATTTTCGCACTTTTGCACTTGTTTAAGAGATTATCTTAGTTATTGTAGTAGGCCCCTCTTTTAAAGGCGACGTTACCCTCAACCCAGTAGTTTGAGTCAGCAAGGATACAATCCTAAAGGGTCGGATTATTGAAAGATAATTAACTAAGTTATTAATGCATAATGTGGTAGGCCCCTCTTTTGAAGGCGACGTTACCCTCAGCTAAGTAGTCTGAGTCAGTAGGGATACAGTCCTAAATAGCTGGGTTAAAGTTTTAATAATAGTTAACTTATGAGGGGATCAAAGAGTTTGGACCCCCGCCATCCAATACCTTTGGGTATTGAAGGAGGTCATACTAAATTTGACCTAGGTCCCTTGCAGGATCTCTAAACGCTGAAAAACGGCAAGACTCTTACCAAACCGTTCCCTTAACCCCCGACCAGGTAGCCAACATACCTCCATATAGACCGTGGAGATATGAATGGTGAAAATCTTTTATTTTATATAGACAGTAAAATAATGCCAAGACACCACGGACAAACGATAAGGAAGAATCACCTTCAACATAAGAAACTAGTAATTAAAGTCATTAATAAAAAACCAATTAAAAAGTGCAAAAGATTAAAAATAAAAAGTATTACACTAAACACTTGTCTTCACCAAGTGATGTAAGAGACTTAGGCAAACATGGCCTTTGATTGTCAAGAACACTTACGATCAATCTTGGATCCCGAGACGACTCACACACTCTATGATGGACAATGGATGATGGTGGTGGATGATGGTGTTATGGTGGTGGTGGGTGGTGGGTGAAGTGTGAGAGAGGTGGTGTGCCAAGGGATGAGTTGAAATGTCTCCAAGCACTCCTATTTATAGGCTGAACAGAAGCTCAGGCACGGCCCCGTGCCCGCTGGGCACGGCCCCGTGTCCATCCTTGTCTCTCTCCTCATTAATTGTAATTCGCAATTACAATAAATGCGCCTGCAGGAGTCTGATCACGCCCCCGTGTCCACTTGGCACGGCCCCGTGGTGGGCAATAGAAGCTTCTAAAGGTTTGTTTTTCTGCTGCTTCTTGGGCACGGCCCCGTGCTCGCTGAGCACGGGGCGTGTTCAGTCTTCTGTGTCCTTGGTTTTACTTGGAAAGATACTGTTGAGGGGTCGGGAGGGGTCGGGCATTCCACTTTTGTTCCTTCTCTTGTATTTATGTTAGATTTTGTTGTCTTTTTGCTTCTTTTGTTAATTTGAGCTCATTTAATCCTGAAAATACAAAAGGAAGACAAAAACACACTTTTTCCAACACTAGTACTAAAAAGGGTTAGTTTTATGCCACATTTGATATAATTTATATGTTGCATTCTGCATATCAAAGACCAATGCTAGGGTCTTTCAGATGAATGCTAGAGAGGCCATTCAGGATGATAACGTGATAACAACCTTTCTTATTAATGATGTTTATGCAAGGGTATTATTTGATTCGGGTGTAGATAAGTCATTTGTTGGCGATAAGTTTTGTAAATTGTTAAATCTGACTGTTAAAACCCTAAGCATAAAATATGAAGTAGAGTTGGCCGACGGTACCATAGAAACTGCCTCAACTGTGTTAGATGGATGTTTTATATCCATTAGGAACCACTCCTTTCCGTTATCCTTGCTTCCTTTGAAATTAGTTGGTTTCGACATAGTAATAGGCATGGATTGGTTATCTCATAACCAAGCCCAGATCGTTTGTAACAAGAAGCAGGTGATTATCAAGACTCCGTATGGTGAGCCACTTACCATACAAGGAGATACTCAGTATGGGTTGCCTAAGCAAGTGTCTATTCTTAAGGCGTCAAGGTGTATGAAGAAGGGTTGTGTCATTTACATGGCACAAGTGACTATTGATGAACCAAAGCCCAAGGTTGAAGACATCCCTGTTATATCTGAATATCCAGAAGTGTTTCCTGAAGAATTTCCTGTTTAACCACCAGATAGGTACGTGGATTTCAGAATCGACATTATTCCTGCGGCTGCACCAATTATGAGAGCACCTTATCGGTTAGCACCAACTGAAATGAAGGAATTGAGAACTCAGTTAGATGATTTGCTGGCAAAAGGTTTTATTCGACCTAGCTCATCTCCTTGGGGAGCGCTGATATTATTTGTGAAGAAAAAGGATGGATCAATGCGTTTATGCATTGATTACCGCGAGCTTAACAAGGTTACAATCAAGAACAGATATCCATTGCCCAGGATCGACGATCTGTTTGATCAACTTCAAGGAGCAAGTTACTTCTCCAAGATTGACTTGAGATCAGGTTATCATCAGTTGAAGGTTAAAGATGAAGATGTGCACAAGACTGCATTCAGAACTCGCTATGGTCAATACGAGTTCTTGGTGATGCTTTTCGGGCTCACTAACGCACCAGCAGCGTTCATGGATCTCATAAATCACGTTTGCAAACCCTACTTGGACAAATTTGTCATCGTCTTCATTGATGACATTCTTATTTATTCGAAAAATCAGGCTGAACATGAGAAGCACCTTTGATGTATTCTGAAACTTCTTCAACACGAGAAGTTCTATGCCAAGTTTTCAAAATGTGAGTTTTGGCTTCGTGAACTCCAATTTATTGGACATGTGGTTAGTGAGCGTGGTATCCAGGTGGATCCCGCTAAGATTGAAGCTATCATGAGTTGGCAAGAGCCGAAGACGCCCACAGAAATTCGAAGCTTTTTGGGTCTGGCAGGATATTACAGGCGTTTCATTGAAAACTTCTCAAGGATCGCAGCACCCCTAACTTCACTAACTCGTAAGAATATCAAGTTTGACTGGGGTCCCAAGCAGCAAGAATCCTTTGACATTCTTAAGTAGAAGTTGAGCAATGCACCTGTGTTGACATTGCATGATGGTATAGAGGAATTCGTGGTATACTGCGACGCATCACACACTGGCATGGAATGTGTGCTAATGCAAAAAGGCAAAGTTATTGCCTATGTTTCTCGACAATTAAAGGTGCACGGAAAGAATTACACCAACCACGACTTGGAGTTGGGTGTCGTTGTGTTTGCACTAAAACATTGGAGGCATTATTTATATGGTACCAAGTGTGTGATCTATTTTGATCACAAGAGCCTTCAACATCTGTTTAACCAGAAGTATTTAAACATGAGACAACGTCGATGGATGGAGACACTGAATGATTATGATTGTGAAATCCGATACCATCCAGGCAAGGCGAATGTAGTCGCCGATGCTTTGAACAGGAAAGAAAGGGTTAAGCCCATTAGAATCAATGCCAAAAGCATTGAATTGAAGAACAGCTTGAATGAAAGATTGCTAGCCGCTCGAAAGGAAGCTGTATTAGAAGCCAACTATCCAAATGAAAGGTTGGGAGTAACTGCTGAGTAGTTATCGTATGGCAAAGATGGAATCCTAAGATTGAATGGACGAATATGGGTTCCAATCTATGGAGGACTTCGGGACATTATCCTCCAAGAAGCCCATAGTTCCAAGTATTCTGTTCACCCTGGTAGTAACAAGATGTACCAGGATTTAAAGGCAAATTATTGGTGGATAGGTTTGAAGAAATCTAGAGCCACTTATGTGGCCAAATGTCTCACATGCGCTCAAGTTAAAGCAGAACACCAGAAGCCGTCAGGTTTGCTGCAACAGCCTGAACTTCCCACCTGGAAGTGGGAAGTGGTAACTATGGATTTCATCACAAAGTTACCAAAGACAAAGCGAGGAAATGATACTATTTGGGTTATAGTGGATAGACTGACTAAGTCAGCCCACTTCTTACCTATTAAGGAAACACACAACTCAGATAAGCTAGCTCAGCTGTACGTGGACGAGATTGTATCTCTCCATGGAGTGCCAGTGTCTATCATCTCTGATAGGGATACGAGATATACATCGCATTTCTGGAAAAGCTTTCAGTAATCCCTAGGCACTCGATTAAATTTCAGCACTGCATATCATCCTCAGACAGATGGTCAAAGTGAACGTACTATACAAACACTCGAGGATATGCTACGAGCTTGTGTTATCGATTTAGGAGGAAGTTGGGATGATCATCTTCCATTGATAGAGTTTTCATACAATAATAGCTATCATTAGAGTATTCAAGCTGCACCTTTTGAAGCTTTATATGGAAGAAAGTGCAGAACGCCCGTTTGTTGGGCAGAAGTTGGAGATGTCCAACTAACAGGACCTGATATAGTCCTGGAGACGACAGATAAGATTGTACAGATATGAGATCGTCTCAAAGCTGCCAGGGATAGGCAGAAAAGCTACGCAGATAAAAGGCGTAAACCTCTAAAATTCGAGGTAGGTGACAAAGTATTACTTAGGGTATCACCCTGGAAAGGGGTAATGCGTTTTGGTAAGAAAGTCAAGTTAAGCCCAAGATACATAGGACCATTCGAGATCACCGAATGTGTCGGAACAGTGGCTTACAAGTTAAACCTGCCTGAAGAACTCAGTGGAATCCATAATGTGTTCCACATTTGCAACTTCAAGAAGTGTCTAGCTGATGAATTGCTAGCCATGTCACATAAAGATGTGCATATTGATGAGAGCTTAAAGTTCGTTGAAAAACCCTTGTCGATTGAGGATCGACAGGTTAAGAAGCTTCGAAGGAAGCACGTGCCGATAGTGAAGGTTAAATGGGATGCCCGTAGAGGTCCCGAATACACGTGGAAGGTTGAGTCCACAATGAAGCAACAGTACCCTCATTTATTTCAGTAAATCTCGAGCTCAAGATTTCTTTTAAGGGGTGAGGATGTAACACCTCGTAAAATCACGACCAACGTTATAGAGACACGTGTCATGAAAGGTAAACTTGTTATAAACCCGGATCAAGATGAAAAATATCTGAAGGGATTAAAGGTGTCAACATGTTAAAATTATTACCTCTGAGTGACCTATTTATTAATTCCAAACCTTAATATGTTTTTATAAACATCTAATATAGATTCAAATCCGGTTATTTCTGGTGACACATAATTCAAATTGCATAAGAAATGGATCCTATATGTTTTTACGACAATTTCCATTCAAAAACCTTTTTCAATAAAGTCCAAGAACATGTAAGTGCATGGCATTACATGCAAGGGCATGCAAGATCTAATTATATGGTCCCCTCTGCTGGAAAATGACATGAGATTCGAAGTTATAAAGATTGCATGGCCAAAACCTAAAAGTTTACAAATTTTTATCTTCTGATCATCGGATACGGACCGTATGAGCTTAGGCTTACGGTCCGCAAGGACTGTAACTGGGCGATTCAGTTCTGGATTGGTTACGGACCGCATCATTTTGGACTTACGGTCCGTAAGAGGTGGATGCGGACCGCAAGGGTCTTTGCTTACGGTCCGTAAGGCTTGTCGCTGGCAGTAAAAATGGACAGCTGCAGGTTAAAGCTGTTCCATTGCCTTTGTAAGCTTGTATGTCGATACCTGGGGCTTTGCAACTGGTTTTTACTGTATAGGGACACCTGGTAACATCTGGGATCATCATAGGGACACATGCAAAGATCTTGGAGCTTCCATTTTGCTATATAAGGCCTTGTTCATTCACTTGTCATTTGCACACTTGAAATATTCACTCTCAAACTCACTTCTCTGGAGTATCCTGACTCTAAAGGAAGCTCTCTCAGTAATAACCTTTGTCACACCCTGACTTTTGCGGAAGCGTGATTATGGGGTGACTTTCTTAATACCATTGCATTCAATCATAACAACAACTATATGATAAAACCATAGATTTGTCATCCATTAAATGAGTTTAGCACATAACAACATTAGATGTAACTAAGGTTTGGAAGACGTGTCTCGTCCAGGAATAAGACACACTGACCAAACCCAAAGACCATGGATGACATCTTTATTCCTATCGCAGCATAAAACTTCCAACGCCCGCCAGATCCACTTACTAATTCCCTGAAATACATGTAGTTTGAAAACATCAAGAAAAGTTGAGCGAGTTCATGTGTTTAGTATGTGTGCACGAATCATCCTTGAAAACCATTGTATGTATGTATGTATGTACTTGTAAACTGGTATGAAGCAACAAGAAAAAACAGATCAATTAATGTGTAGCTAATACATTAATATAAGTGACATGGCATAGGAAGCACTCAACCCTGTATGCGTATTTCGTACCGGCCCCTCCGGCGGAACGACATAGTCACCACATGCGGCCAACTCGTAGGCCCATGGGTGGGGATTGTTGGTGCAGTCATCTGTCGTCTTCGTCTTATGTCGAGTCTTGGGTTCTTTGGAGGTCAGATTGGGCTAGAAATCAAGGAAAAACAAGCCTGGCCGTTTGAATGAAGCCTGGCCGTTTGAAAAGGCTGGCCGTTTGAAGCTGTCCGTTTGAAGAGGCTGGCCGTTTGGGCATGTTCAAACGGTCAGGCTATCTAGTATATATAGGCTTCAAACGGTTTTAGTTGTAACAGTTGTGATTTCCGACAGCGAAGCTCTGTCGAAGTGTCTCCGTGACTGTATATTCGTTATAATCAATACAAGAGACAATTAATAGTGAATACAAGCTAAACGAAGACCGAATCAATGAATTCCGCCTCTGATTTTGTCTAAGCGCTCTTCTGATCGACTCATCAGGACGTCACACGATCCTACAATTGGTATCAGAGCTCAGGAGGAAGAGTTCTTACCGTTTAGCTCGTTTTCGCTAGCAAATTCTGATTTTCTACACATTCTTTCAAAATTAGATACTTTTCACGGTTAAAAACGGCTGATTTTCACATATAACATACATAACAGTGTTTTAATCAAGCCTTGAGAATCTCAGCTTAAAACTCGACGTAAAAGTAGTAAAAATGACTTAAAAAAGGGTGTCCGTTTGAACGAAACATGCTTCCTATCGTTTGAACATGCTTCCCATCGTTTGAAAACGTGTTCCATCGTTTGAAAACGTGTTCCTGTCGTTTGAAATTCACTTCCTGTCGTTTGAAAAGTAAAGCTATCGTTTGAAGCATGTTAACCGTTTGAAGTGACCGTTTGAACTTGTCCCATCGTTTGAACATAACCCACCGTTTGAAATCATCGTTTGAAAATGATATCCATTTGAAAATGCATGTCACCGTTTGAAACTATCGTTTGAATAATAGTCACATCGTTTGAAGGTTGTCACTGTTTGAGTGGTCGTTTGAAAGAGTATCCACCGTTTGAAATCAATACATCGTTTGAAATATAATGGCCGCTTGAATACTAATTGAACTGTTTGACCTATATTCACCGTTTGAATATATTGCCGCCCACACTTCACTAATTGGCCCAATCCATTGAAGTATTAGTGGACTGTGAGGTCCAATGGATTTCTTTTGAATATTAGCATTGTCGGTTACTGTGAAGATATTGGTCTAATCATAAAAAGAAATTTAATAATTGTACGAGTCTATGTAAAATGTTTGGCGGTATTTGACAGTTGTGTATTTGAGGCCCATGTGATCATATTTTACAACATAAATGGACGGCCCAATCAAATTTTTGTAAAGTGAGCCAAATTGTCGGCCACTCAGTGTCATTATAGTTGCGGCCCAATCCAGTAGTAATATTAGCGGCCCTATTAAATCACATAGTTTACTTCATTTGTCAGCATCATTATTATAAAGTTGCCGCCCATATTAAAAAAGAGGTCCAAGTTAACCGTTTGAAACAACTTCTGTTTGAACAAGATCATTATCATTTGAAACTGTTCCGTTTGAAGAAGGATATAGTTTGAATTTGGTATTTCGTTTGAACAGATTGTGTTGAAAAATGGCAATGAAGTTTGATGAGCAGGAAAACAATGATCTTAAAAGATTGAATGATTGGTATCGAGGATATTTTAGTAGTTCTTATCAGAAATTACCCAAAGATGTTTGGAGTAAACGTTTCGAATGTTTTCTGAGTAAGAAAGATGAGAAATTGGATGATTTGGAGAAACGTTTTGATCGTTTGATTGACTACTTGAAGGAAAATCAAATAGTGATAGCAGAAGCTGATAAGATATCAAAGTTTGCTAATGGTTTATCAGCTGAATGGGATGATTTTTTGGAGAATTTGAAAGAAAATTCTAATTTTTCAAAATTACCTCTGAATAAATTCATCAGCGAACTTAAAAATCACGATAATGAGAATTATCAAAAGAAGAGAGAAATATTTGATAAGATAAAAATGAATTTGGATGATTTGAATTTAGATGTGATAATTGAAATAAATAAAAGAATCAATGTTTGTTGGGCAGCAAAAAGAAATTTGGTATATGATATGAAAAGAGGTTGTTATATTGATGATAATAGAAATCCACTTGATCTTGTTACAGTCTTTGGTGCAGGTACATATCAGATAGAGAAAGAACAAGTGCCAAAGGTTGAAGAATCTGTGAAGTATGAAACTTCAAGTTCTGCTTCAGTTTGCTCAAAATGTGACAGCTTCAAGACTGAGAATGACAAACTCTTGAAGGATGCGGAAAGTTTGACATCAGAAGTCAAAAAGTTGGAAGACGAGAAGCAAACTGATATTAAACAGATTCTTATGTTGCAGGAAAATTGTGAGAAATTGAAAGCTGAAAATGACAAACTGTTGGATGGGTTGGACAGTTTGACATTTGAAAACGAAGGTTTGAAAGAAAATGTTAAGGTTTTTGAAACCAAACAGAAATCATCAGAAAATGATGATTTCTGGATAAAACTTGAGAACAAAAATCTGAAAGCTAATGAGACAAAATTTCAAGAACAGTTAAAAGTTTTGGAAAATGAAAAATCTGTTCTTGAAAACATGAGAAATAAGAATGAAAATTCAATCAAGTCTCATCTTGAACGAATTTCTCAGCTCGAAAAAGAAGTTGAGAATTCAAGAATCAAGATTGATGAACTTGAAAAGAAGTTGAAAGGTTTTGTGACTTCATCTGACAAGTTGAATTTTCCGTGTCCAAAACCAATCAACTATGTTCCAATAAGTGACAATGTCACAAACTTTGACAATGTCAAAGTTGAAGATTGCGATGTGAAATCTGATGATGTAAATGAAAAAATTGAAAAACAAAAATTGTTTTTAAATTTGAAAGAAAAATTTCAGAAAACTGTTCTACAATCGACTGAAAAAGGTGAATGTTCTAAACAGAAACCTTTGAAGAAGAAAGTAGAACAGAAACAAAAAGATAATAAAAGTTCATCAGATCGATCATCCAATCAAAAGAAAAAATTACAAAAAGTAAAAAATGAAAAATAAAAAATTGTTGATAATAAGTGGTGCAGGTCGGACCACAGTGCTCAAAAGCCAAAATCAGCAAACTTGAGGAAAGAATATCACCAAGCCAGACAATGCTATGATCTGAGCATTTGGTGTGAAGGTGGTATACGGTACGATAACAGAGTGTGTTACCGATGCGGTTATCAAGGACACATTGCTGTTAACTGCCGGAATTGGAGTTATGAGACCAGAAGATGCTACAATTGCCAAATCAAAGGTCATATTGCCAGAGAATGCCCAAGGAAATCGAATGACAGATTGAGGGTTAATTCTCAAAGATTGGCAAGAATTCCAGTCAAATTCAAGCCCCAGGAATAGAAGGTTATAAAACCTAAAGTTCAAGAACAGAAAATTCAAGAAAAGAAAGTCAAGCTTTCACAGGGGCAGAAAGACCGACTGAGGAAGAAAAGGAAGAAAGCTCGAGAGTATTTGGAGAAGATTTTGTCCTCGGGTTCACCCGACAGATCGAATAAGAGTTCTGATGAATTAACTCCCTCAACTGCAAAGTCAAGCAAGTCGAATTCATCAGATACAAATCTGAGGACGAAAGAAGAAAAGAAGAAGAATAAAATGGTCGGCGATGAATTTGACGTGTCGAAGTCAGACAAGCCACCTTCAGGCGATGAATCTGACAGATCAAAGTCAGACAAGCCACGTGCAGGCAATGATTCTGGTTCGTTAAAGCCAGAAGAGCCTGGTGTTGAGGTAAAAAAGGAGAACTCGGGTTTAACAATGGATGATGCAAATTTTCCACCATTGTTGAACAAGAATTCGAAATCACCCAAGGATCGTCAGGCTTGGGTGAATCTGTTTAAATAGAAAAACCTGACTTGCCGGAGTTCCCAGGTTGGTAAGCGTGGAACATGAATCGGCATCTTTCTTGAGAAATTTCACTTTGGTGATTTTTCGTCTTACATGTGGTAAATCAAGGACATTAAGTTGTACTTGATTTTCTACAAATGATGTTTGAGTTTTGAAACTGGAAATGATAAATCTTTAAAAATGTTTGAAGAAAACAATGTGAAGAAGTAACCCCGAATCTACAAATGTGTGGTAAACAAACTTATTTTTCTGGAAAAATCATTCTGATTAAAACAAACTTAAGTGTTTTGAAATCATTATGGGAAAATAGTTTGTTGTGAGGGGGTGTTCTGATTGTTTATGCCAGGTGGATGGAGAATTGATGCGATTCTCATCAAGTTGTCAAGTTTGTACAGTTTTGTTTCAAATTTTCCCAGAAAATCAAAATTGAAACATATTTTGATTTTAGGGGGAGAAAAATTTTAAAAAAAATTAGAAAATTTGAAAATGTCAAAAACATTGAAAAATTTCAAAATGAGTTTTGCTGAAACAAGAGGAAATGATAGTAAATCAGTGGACTATCACAACATGCTAAAGAAATGTAATGTCAAATGTGATAAATGGTCTCACTGATGATGTGACGATAGGTTTTCATACATTTAGTAGATTTATTTGGGATATAAACCTAAAATTTCAAACTTGTGAAATTCATGGGGAACACTACTTGGATATATAGGTAACCCCTGAAATCTCGTTTGAAAGATCTCGTATTCTGATATACTAGGTGTTTATACTCTATGATGTCTGGGGTATTATTCCGGGACTTCTGCTGAACGGTAGTTCTGACCTAGTCCTTGGCTAATACTTTCCACAAAATGCTTGAAACATAGCATAAAGCCCTCAGCTGATTAGACAATAAAATTGATAATCATCTGTTGTAGCTGAAAAGATCCTCTACAGGGGACACACTGCTAAGTCGAAGCTGATATCTCTCTGCTGAACGGAAGTTCTGACCTGAGATCCCTCAGTTCTCGCATTTAACCCCTAATTTATGTACAGATATCATTGTAGTATTCTTGCCTGTAAGACTGAATATTGGGATTCTGGATACAGGAGTATATTCAAGAGGTGGGACACATGAATCGAACTAAGTTCATAAAACACTTAAATAGTATCCTGAATAGATTGAAAATTGTATGAAAATTTAAGAGGACAACTATATCGTCAATCTACGTGAATCATTTAGAGCTTAAAATGATTAAAAGCTTAACGGTGCATGTGATGTGTCTAAAAACTGATATGATCCTCTTTCGCAAACTCACAAAAATATGTTTGTACATATTTCTTTTCTGCATTTAAGTTTTGCATTTATGTTTCATAATTTTGAAAATTCAAAAAGATTTTTGACAACTGGTGATGAAGAGCTGATATTCAAAATTTCAAGTGCTGAACATGATGAACAGGTTTGGGAGTGTGAGTTAATCAGGGTCATTAATTTGAACTTGGTGTAACTATTTCTAGTAAGTTTTACTTATTGATTTAAGTAAAAACTTATGTTTCGATGAGAAGTGTGCAGGAAATGAGCTTAACAGAGATAAAGCTAGGATTTGATCTCCGGGTAATAGCAAATTCCAGATAGCGATCCCATCATGATGAAAGGGGGAGTCTGACGAAGCTAGAGCCAAAGAGAAGAAGATCCTGGATAAAAAGAAAAGACAGATAGTGAAGCCTAGAGACTAATAAAGACTGAAGTTTATGAAGACTCGACACTTAAGACTCGTCAATATCTGAGGGGGAGTCTGTTGGTGCAGTCATCTGTCGTCTTCGTCTTATGTCGAGTCTTGGGTTCTTTGGAAGTCAGATTGGGCTAGAAATCAAGGAAAAACAAGCCTAGCCGTTTGAATGAAGCCTGGCCGTTTGAAAAGGCTGGCCGTTTGAAGTTGTCCGTTTGAAGAGGCTGGCCGTTTGAGCATGTTCAAACGGTCAGGCTATCTAGTATATATAGGCTTCAAACGGTTTTAGTTGTAACAGTTCTGATTTCCGACAGCGAAGCTCTGTCGAAGTGTCTCCGTGACTGTATATTCGTTATAATCAATACAAGAGACAATTAATAGTGAATACAAGCTAAACGAAGACCGAATCAATGAATTCCGCCTCTGATTCTGTCTAAGCGCTCTTCTGATCGACTCATCAGGACGTCACACGATCCTACAGGGATCGCAATACCTGATAGATCTACATGCGGCGGAACGATAAGTAACGCGTAAAACGGAACGATAAGTAACGCATAAAACGAAAAACAAGTGTTGGAGGGTCGGACAGCTGGTCGATCAGACGGTAGTCTAATCGGACGGCTGACTGTTCGGTTAACAGTCCGTTCGGACAGCTGTTCGGTCGGTCGGTAGGCCGATCGGATGGCTGTTCGAGTGGATTGTTTCTTCCTTAGAGTAGGATGTGTTTGTGTATGATAGTTGGCTTTTGAGGTTTACGTTGTAGCATTTGAAAACATTGAAGTATCTTTACCTTTCAGGTCGGTCGATCGGACGGTTGTTCGATCGGCCAGCAACCCGATCGGTTAGGTACTCTTTAGCAACACAAGTTCTCAGCAGGGTGTCACCTGATCGGACGACTGTTCGATCGGGTGGCACTCCTAGTGCATTGAACATGTTGAAAAATTCGATTAAGTGTAGAAGTATAGTATCTCATGATCCGAAGAGTAATCCAATCGGACGGTAGTCCGATCGAACAACAGTTCGTTCATTACTCAACTTCAAAGATTAAATTGATTAAGTGTGGGACCATGTGCTAGCCGATCGGCTGACTATCCGATCGGCTGGCTGTCTGTTCGGACAGCAGTCCGATCAGTCAGCATCCTGACCTGATCAGCCTATTCGTCTAACACTTAGTTGTTCTGATTGTTTGTCGTTTTATCGAGGTATTTTGACAACTAGTCGAACCATAGAACCCTCGTTCTTACTTGTTTCCCATGATCGGACAAGAATCACCCAAATCCGGCCGGTGAACTGTTCGGAACAGAGTTTAACGTTTAACCCGAAATCGGTGAACCTCGTGGGTAGAATCCGGATCTTAAACCATGCAACCACCGGAATGATTAGCAAGTCGGCACAAGCTCCGTTTCTATCGGTTTGAAGGCATTGAGTGTAAAAGAGTTGAAAGAAAGTTGGAGAAACCATCTTTCAATCCTTTTCACCGTGTATATGTTTAGACCTATGAAAGATCTTCGTTTTTTTATGTGGAAATCGGCTAGATCCAAGTTATTCTTGGTGGATTGAGGTCAAAACATGAAGTTCTTCAAGAACCCATGATGACATCATCCTAGAACACTTGAATCTCAATGATTTCATGGTTAAAAGTTAAGATTTGAAAGATAGAAAGGTGTAGGAGTGCGTGTAGATCAAGAAAGTACAAGATTTATAGGATGACAAATGAGGAAAGTGCTGGCCGATCGGCCAGGCAGCTCGATCGGACAGCAGTCCGATCGGCTGGTAGCCTGATCGATTAGCTGCACGATTCGAGTGTTCAGCGCGACGATTTTTGATATTTTGATTCCGATTTGCGATTGACGAGAATACGATAGAGTTTCCTATTCAAATTACTTTTAATCCCATCTACTATATCTAACATACAAGCATCTATATCTCGCACTATCTCTTCCTCACCAATTATCATGATTCGGTTTCGATTGAGTTCGATTGAGTTTCGATTGCGATTCGATTGATTTCCACACATAACATAAATAAGCATGCACAAGTAACACTTAAGGTACACACACGTATAATAACACCAAAGTTGCATAATTCGAGTTTCGAGCTCGATGATGATTAGACTAGTTTGATTATTGATCAATTGACTTTATCGCATTGTTACTTCCTATTATTCACAGTCGTAAAGCGGTTCGTAGCGATAAACATTCGATTACTTCGATTGTAATTAATTACTCCACATAATACAACTAACGTAAATACATAAAATAGGCTAATTACAGTCAAAGAGGTCAAACAATAATTGAGTAAGGAATGACAGATCGCAATCAACGATCTTTTGTTCCTTTGACTTCAATCTTGACTTTGACTTTGACTTTCGGAAACACGGGGTGTTACAGCCTCCCCTTATTTAGGGAATTTCGTCCCGAAATTAGGCTGGAAGCTGCACAACACCGTGAATCACGTTGGAGGACTTTCTCTCTCTAGACTTTTACTTAAACAGCTGCGGGTATTTCGCCTCTACGTCGCTTTCGAGTTCCCAAGTGAACTCCACGCCTCGTTTGCCTTCCCATCGGACTTTCATAATAGGAATGCGCGAGCGCCTGAGTTGCTTGGTTTGGTGGTCCATGATTTCGACAGGCTTTTCCACGAAGTGCAATGTTTCATTTATTTGAAGGTCATCGAGAGGTACAATTAAATCATGCTCAGCCAGACACTTTCGGAGGTTTGACACGTGGAAAATCGGGTGGACGTTACTAAGTTCCTCCGGTAGTTCGAGTCTGTAGGCGACTTTTCCGATCCTTTCCAGAATCTTAAAAGGTCCAACATATCGAGGCGCTAGTTTCCCTTTCTTGCTGAATCTGACCACACCCTTCCAAGGTGATACCTTTAGGAGTACGTAGTCGCCAACGTCAAATTCCAGGGGCTTGCGTCTTCTATCGGCGTAACTTTTCTATCTACTTCGAGCTTTCAACAAGTTGTCTTGGATTTGGAGGACTTTGTCAGTCGTTTCTTGTAGTAGCTCAGGACCGGTTAATTGCGAGTGACCGATCTCGTGCCACACAATAGGCGATCGACATCTTCTCCCATATAAAGCCTCGAATGGTGCCATTTGTATGCTGGTATGATAACTGTTGTTATACGAGAATTCGACTAGCGGCAGGTATGTGTTCCAATTACCACCGAAGTCTATGACACACGAACGGAGCATGTCTTCATGAGTACGGATCGTTCTTTCAGTCTGTCCGTCGGTTTGAGGATGGAATGCAGTGCTTACATTAAGCGTCGTATCAAGAGCTGCTTAAAATGTTTCCCACAATCGCGAAGTAAAACGGGCATCACGGTCAGAGATGATGTCACGAGGCGTACCATGATTACAAATAATCTCGTCAGTGTAGATTCGGGCTAATCGTTCTACCTTGTAGTCTTCCCGTATTGGCAAAAAATGGGCTGTTTTGGTTAAACGATCAACGACAACCCAAATTCTGTCGTGACCTGATGACGTGGGCGGAAGTTTGGTTATGAAGTCCATAGCTATACTTTCCCACTTCCACATAGGGATTGGGGGTTGTTCGAGTAAGCCAGAGGGCCTTTGATGTTCAGCCTTGACCCTTGCACAAGTCAGGCACTTCCCAACGTAGAGAGCGATATCCCTTTTCATGCCCGACCACCAGTACTTGTAGCGAAGGTCCTGGTACATTTTATCAGCGCTGAGATGAATAGAATACCGGGATTTGTGGGCTTCGTCCATCAAGATCTTTCGCAGTTCGGTCCGCTTAGGGATCCAAATTCGGTCCAGAAAATAGAAGATCCCATTCGATTTGCTTACAAGCTGAGCTCCATCGTGATAGATTCTCTCCTTCTTCAAGCTGCGTTCATTAAAACAAGCATGTTGGGCTTCGCGGATGAGGGTTTCGAGATCATATTATGCTTGGGTATCACGAATGCTGAGCAAATAACTCCGTCTGCTGAGTGCGTCGGCAACAACATTTGCTTTGCCTAGGTGATAACGAATCTCACAGTCGTAATCGTTGAGAAGTTCTACCCGTCGGCGTTGACGCATATGAGTTCCTTCTGATCAAAGATATGTTGCAGGCTCCTATGATCGGTGAAGATCGTACACTTGGTACCATATAGGTAGTGTCGCCAAATCTTTAATGCAAAAACAACCGCGCCTAGCTCGAGATCATGGGTTGTATAGTTCTTCTTGTGGATTTTGAGCTGTCGAGAAGCGTAAGCTATAACCTTGTCTCGTTGCATGAGGACACAGCCAAGACCAAGGTTGGAAGCATCACAGTAGACAATAAAACCGTCATTTCCATTGGGCAATGTGAGAACGGGAGCATTGCAAAGCTTATGCTTGAGGGTTTGGAAAGCAGACTCTTGTTTAGTTCCCCAAACAAAAGACCTGTCTTTATGCATAAGAGCGGTAAGCGGTACAGCGATCTTGGAGAATCCTTCGATAAATCATCGATAATAGCCCACTAATCCGAGAAAAGAACGGACTTCAGACGGGTTCTTTGGCGTAACCCAACTCTTAACTGCTTCAATCTTCGCAGGATCGACATGAA
This sequence comes from Helianthus annuus, assembly GCF_002127325.2. Taxonomy (NCBI): domain Eukaryota; kingdom Viridiplantae; phylum Streptophyta; class Magnoliopsida; order Asterales; family Asteraceae; genus Helianthus; species Helianthus annuus. Next base: position 57,609,411 of record NC_035442.2, on the reverse strand, counting down.
TACCCTGACTATTCACGATGTGACCCAGAAACTGAACCTCCTCCAGCCAGAATTCGCACTTGGAGAACTTGGCATAGAGTTGGTTCCCCTGAAGTAGTTCGAGAACCAAACGTAGATGTTGCGCGTGTTCGGCTTTCGATTTGGAATAGATCAAGACATCGTCGATGAACACGATGACGAAACGGTCAAGATATGGTTTACACATGCGATTCATTAGATCCATGAACACCGCGGGTGCGTTGGTTAAACCAAAAGGCATAACAATGAACTCGTAGTGGCCGTAGCGAGTGCGAAAGGAGATTTTGGGTATATCTTACTATTGAATGCATAGTTGATGATAGCCTGAGCGTAGATCGTTCTTCGAGAAACACGTAGCACCTTGCAGCTGGTCAAACAAATCGTCGATACGAGGTAGGGGATAGCGGTTCTTGATGGGTAACTTATTCAACTCCCGATAATCGATACACATCCTGAACGACCCATCCTTCTTTTTAACGAAGAGGACTGGCAATCCCCAAGGAGAGGTGCTCGGGAGAATAAAACCTTTTTCAAGTAATTCCTGGAGTTGGTTCAAGAGTTCCCGCATTTCGGATGGCGCGAGTCGATAAGGGGCTTTGGCAACGGGGTTAGCTCCAGGAATGAGGTCAATACGGAAGTTGATATCACGACTTGGCGGTAGTCCAGGAAGATCATCAGGGAATACATGAGGAAATTCATAGACCACAGGAACGTCTTTGACATCTGTCTTTCTTTTCTTTTCCTTCTCCACTACTACAGTGTTGGCCAAGAAAGCTCTGTATTCCTTGCGGAGATACTTGCTAGCCTGGATGCAGGACATAAGTTTGAGACCTTTCGAATCAGTTTTGCTGTACACACGTAATAAATCACCATTTGCGAGGGAGAATCGAATCATCTTATCGAAGCACACAACTTCGGCATGGTTTTCGCGAAGAAAGTCCATGCCTACTATGACATCAAAACTTCCGAGTTGCATCGGAATAAGGTCGATTGGGAAGATGTGATTGTTGAGCTTGAGGGTACAATCACGAAGAACATAATTAACGGCGACGGTTCTTCCGGTAGCGACTTCAACTTCGAATGACGAGGGAAGATAAGAGCGCTTACGACTAAAGAGCTTCTCGAATTCAAACGACACAAAGCAGTTATCGGCTCCAGTATCAAACAAACATGACGCATAAATACCATTCACAAGGAACGTACCATTAACCACGTTGTTGTCAGCCTGGGCTTGACGAGCATTGATGTTGAAGGTTCTAGCACGTGCTGCTTGTTGTTGCTGCTGATGCTGATGCTGCTGCTGCTGGGGCTCCTGCTTCACAACCCTGTTCGGGCACATGTTTGCAAAATGGTTAGGATCACCACATGCAAAGCAGACTCGAGCATTGATCGCGGGTGCCTGAGCTGTTTGTTGGCCTTGTGGGGCTGGGTGTAGAGCTTGATGAGCAGTGGCCGGAGCTGCGGTGTTCCGGTGACCATAGCGACAGTTGGCAGTGAAATGACCCTACAAATTGCAATGAGCGCAGAAGCGACAGGCGAGACCCACCAGATGATGGTATGAGCAGGTCGGGCAGAGCGGGTGGGAACCTGTGTAAGCACGCTTCGCTGGCGGCGCTTGAGTAACTGGTGCTGGTCGATGATGAGACTGCTGCTGAGCTGGTACGGCTTGCAGAGGGGCAGCAGTGGTAGTGACAACACAGTTCTTGTTGCTGGAGTTGCTATTTTTGTGCTTCTTCTTGCGGCGTGATTACTTGGACGGTTGAGCAATGGCGGTTTCGGCAGTCGGTGTAGTGGTGGCTTGATGCAGAGACTTGGAGGGCTTATCCCAAAAACCAGCTTTCACTCGCTTGTCATTGATCTCGGCGACAAGCAAGTAAGTCTCTTCAATTGATGAGGTCTTCGCGGCGTGAACAAAATCGGCAACACAATCGGGTAGAGCTCGAATGTACTTCTTGATTGCTATCTCTGGCGTCTTGACTTGATCGGGACAGATAATGCTGAGCTGCTTAAAGCGAGCAGTCAGGGCAGCGTTGTCTCCATCCTTCTGCTTAATGTTCCAAAACTCGTCCTCCAGCTTTTGGCGTTCATGGGGAGGGCAGAATTCGCCCATCATAATGGCTTTCAGCTCTTCCCAAGTCAGCTCATAAGCTGCATCATTCCCGTGTTTGTTTCGTTCGGCCGTCCACCAGTCTAGAGCTCGGAACTGGAAGACGCCTGTTGCGTTTAGGGTACGGAGATTTTCTGGACAGCCGCTTTGGCGCAGAGTGACTTCGACGGAATCAAACCATTGAAACATAGCTGGTGGGCCATCTTCTTCGGTGAACTCCTTTGGTCCGCATACCTTGAACTGTTTGAAACTGAAAACAGTCTTGGCAGCATCTTTGGGAGCTTCAGTTCTCGACACCTCAGATGATTTGCTAACGTTCTCATAAACCTCACTCACAGCTTTTGCTACCTGTTTGGCGATGATAGCAGCAAGACGCTTGTCCCTCTTTTCTTGGCGAGTAAGTGGGGTTCGGTGTCCAGATGATGACATTGTCTGCAATGGACATCGTCGTAGGTCTCAGACACATCATAATCGAATCTCACCTCACACGTCTACTACTTACTAAAGCTTAGGAACACGTTGAAGCACGCATCACATAATCACATAAGCACATAACCACAGATTCACATAATCACAGAAGCACATAAGCATGTAGAGCACAGAAGCACATAGTATCACGTAATCACAAATCACCGAAAGCAGTCAGAATACAAAAACCTATCATTCAAAGCTCGCGAGTCGTTTGAATATAGCGATCGCGTACAATATATCGTATAGCATAATGTCGTCCAGATTGTAGCGACCTGTTAGAGTATTAAGGTAGAAGAGCAATGCGGGTTGTGTGTGTCGATCGATGTGAGAGCAAAATCGGATAAATATCAAAATTAAACACACAAACAGTTAAACACATATAAACACATAAAATCAACGAGTCATCAGAGTCAGCAGTTGTGGGCTCAAAATTGAAATATGTAAAAATTGATAAATGGATTGTCTGCGGCTATTAGACATTGACTACCCAAAGCGATTCGACTAATCTCAAGGACTTGTCATCACATTCCAACTTTCGGGATTGGCCTTGGCCTCGATTCTTGGGCATTTGGGGTGCATCCCTTGAGCCGTGTTGTGAGTTCAGGTCGTTGGAGTCCGTCAAGACTTTGGTGAGAGTTTTGGTAAAATCTTTGGACAAGCCGTCAAGGTTAGGGTTTCACCCATGGCTTGACAACTTCCCCTTGATTTTAGTAGCAATAGAGGAGAGTATTCATCAAAATATGGATTTCACTCCTGATTTGGTATAATTCTCCCGTTGAACAAGCGTTCGTTATTAAGAAAAAAAGTATAATGAAGAGATCATTGATAAGTTGATAAAACAACATTGATCAAGCAATTTAGTCGAGAGTTTGCGGTTTTCACACCTAATCTTGGCTAAATCGCTTTCTCATTATTGAATATTCGAGTGCGGTGATAGTGTAAGCGAGAATAACGAGATATAACATGCATGCTCGGTCTGTTGGTTCCTAACTATATTCTAGGTCTCTAAGACATCGACCTGGACTAGGTCGAGTCTTGCCTAATTCCCTATAGTTACCGCTCTGATACCAATCTGTCACACCCCAACCGATGGCGGAATCATCGGGGCATGGCACTGAGCGAAACAGATTGTCCAGAAGTTTCCATAACATTTATCATTACTATTCAATTTAAATAATACGTCCCATACCGTATCTCAAACAGTAAAATAAATTATTACAGACAAAAATCCAGGCAAATATTCTGTTCCGACAACTCAGATTTAAATAGACAGCAATTGTTTATCTGCTTCTAGAGACCCTTAATTTGACCACTACAGACAACTATTTGTTGGGTTCTAGAGCTTTATTCTAGCCTCGCTTTCCTAGCAGATAAGCATCTTAAACACCTGTCACATACGTTAAAATAAATTCAATACATAAAATGTGAAGGTGAGCATACAAGTTTGATAATAGCATAACAGAGTTCGAAATAGTTTACGCATAACCAGCACGTACACAGAGGAAAACGAAGCATGTTAATTATCGACATGGATCTATCGATACCAATGACTGCGGGTTGACTGCCCGAGGCAGTTCGCAATACATGATTACCACCGTAATCCATGCAAGTAATTGTCCTTAACAACCCCCGTGTGAACGGGTGCTGAGTCCAAACTATAGTACTATCGTCGTTAAGGCAGGTAGACAGCATTCCACGTGTAAACATAACAACAAGCATTCATTTAGTCACATAATACATGCGGTATCGGTTAGCGTTTAAAATGTTGCGTAGTGTGTTCGATGTGATTTCATATAAGTAACGCATGTAACAACCAAAAGTGCTGAAAGCAAAAAAGGGATCGAGTATACTCACAGCGATTGATGGATTGAAGGGAGCGCTTGAGAGTAGGGTTAGCCTGAATAATTCGACAGCATAACGATAAGTAACGCGTAAAACGGAAAACAAGTGTTGGAGGGTCAGACAGCTGGTCGATCAGACGGTAGTCCGATCGGACGGCTGACCGTTCGGTTAACAGTCCGTTCGGACAGCTGTTCGATCGGTCGGTAGGCCGATCGAATGGCTGTTCGAGTGGATTGTTTCTTCCTTAGAGTAGGATGTGTTTGTGTATGATAGTTGGCTTTTGAGGTTTTCGTTGTAGCATTTGAAAACATTGAAGTATCTTTACCTTTCAAGTCGGTCGATCGGACGACAACCCGATCGGTTAGGTACTCTTTAGCAACACAAGTTCTCAGCAGGGTGTCACCTGATCGGACGGCTGTTCGATCGGGTGGCACTCCTAGTGCATCGAACATGTTGAAAAATTTGATTAAGTGTTGAACTATAGTATCTCATGATCCGAAGAGTAATCCAATCGGACGGTAGTCCGATCGAACAACAGTTCGTTCAATACTCAACTTCAAAGATTAAATTGATTAAGTGTGGGACCATGTGTTAGCCGATCGGCTGGCCAGTCGATCGGCTGATTGTCCGATCGGCTGGCTGTCCGTTCGGACAGCAGTCCGATCGGTCAGCATCCTGACCTGATCAGCCTATTCATCAAACACTTGGTTGTTCTGATTGTTTGTCGTTTTATCGAGGTATTTTGACAAAGAGTCGAACCATAGAACCCTCGTTCTTACTTGTTTCCCCTGATCGGACAGGAATCACCCAAATTCGGCCGGTGAACTGTTCGGAACGGAGTTTAGCGTTTAACCCGAAATCGGTGAACCTCGTGGGTAGAATCCGGATCTTAAGCCATGCAACCACCTAAATGATTAGCAAGTCGGCACAAGTTCCGTTTCTATCGGTTTGAAGGCATTTAGTGTAAAAGAGTGGAAAGAAAGTTGGAGAAACCATCTTTCAATCCTTTTCACCGTGTATATGTTTAGATCTATGAAAGATCTTCGTTTGTTTATGTGGAAATCGGCTAGATCCAAGTTATTCTTGGTGGATTGAGGCCAAAACATGAAGTTCTTCAAGAACCCATGATGACATCATCCTAGAACACTTGAATCTCAATGATTTCACGGTTAAAAGTTAAGATTTGAAAGATAAAAAGGTGTAGGAGTGTGTGTAGATCAAGAAAGTACAAGATTTAGGACAAAATCTTACCGGAATTGGGAGAAATCTAAGAAAAGGATGAGCTAAGCGTGCTGGTCGGACAAAGGTTTCCAAAAGTGGAAAGGATGATAATGACAGGGGTATTTATAGGATCCCAAATGAGGAAAGTGTTGGCCGATCGGCCAGGCAGCTCGATCGGACAGCCTGTCTGATCGGACAGCAGTCCGATCGGCTGGCTGTTCGATCGGCTGGTAGCCTGATCGATCAGCTGCACGATTCGAGTGTTCGGCGCGACGATTTTTGATATTTTGATTCCGATTTGCATTGACGAGAATACAATAGAGTTTCCTATTCAAATTACTTTTAATCCCAACTACTATATCTAACATACAAGCATCTATATCTCGCACTATCTCTTCCTCACCAATTATCATGATTCGATTTAGATTGAGTTCGGTTGAGTTTCGATTGCGATTCGATTGATTTCCACACATAACATAAATAAGCATGCACAAGTAACACTTAAGGCAGACACACACACGTATAATAACACCAAAGTTGCATAATTCGAGTTTTGAGCTCGATGATGATTAGACTAGTTTAATTATTGATCAATTGACTTTATCGCATTTTTACTTCCTATTATTCACAGTCGTAAAGCGGTTCGTAGCGATAAACATTCGATTACTTCGATTGTAATTAATTACTCCACATAATACAACGTAAATACATAAAATAGGCTAATTACAGTCAAAGAAGTCAAACAATAATTGAGTAAGGAATGATAGATCGCAATCAGCGATCTTTTCTTCCTTTGACTTCAATCTTGACTTTGACTTTGACTTTCGGAAACACGGGGTGTTACAATTTCACCCCCGAAGTTATAAAACTGAAAACAGTTAAAAGAAAAGGGGGAACATGAACTCACAGTTTTGCGTTCCTTGTATCCGATGTAACTCAAAGCTTCCTCTAGAACGCACAACTACCTACATGCGTACTACGGTCCATTAGACGAGCGGGTCGTGCCTTGACTTAGTAATGACTAGTGTCTTTGAGTTATGTTCCAAGGTGTCTTCATTAATGTTCCAAGTGTTTAATTATTTGTTAAAATAATTAATATTTTAACTTAACACTTCTCAAGTATTTAAACATGTATATCTTTCCCAAGGATGGGTATATTTGTATTTGTATAACTTGCCATGTATTGGCGTCGTATTCCGGCGTGGATTTATACGTTCGAGGATACGTATCTTCTTGTAATAGTTAATTACTCTTATACTTAATTTTATGTTAAACTTTCCGGAATATTATTTCTAATAAAGGTCCACTAATATATATATTTTTCCCAATATATATATATATATATATATATATATATATATCTATTTTAGAATTATTGCTTAGAAAAATTATTTATAATTTTTCCTTTTAGCAAAAATATTTGTAGTTCGAAAATAATATATTTCCAAGTCTTACTTAGAAAATATTTATAAACTTATTCTATCCAATACTGTATTTCAAGTTTATCCAAGAAAATGTATATTTTCCCAAAAATAGTATATCTTCTAAAAATTACAAGAAAATATATTTTTACTTCCCAAAATAATATATTTTCTCCTTGTAAAAAATATGATATAACTTTATAATAATTGAAAAAATCTTACTTTCCTTTCTTGTGTCCAAAATATTATTCACCAAAAATATACTTATAAATGTATTTTCCGGAATATTTTGTAAGTTACAATCTTTCATTCGGTTTCCCAATATTGTATGTGTATCTTGTGTATTTATTCCTTGTGATTTTTGGTAATATTTTGAATTGTAATTTCTTGGTATTTTGTTAAGTTATATTATTTTAACCCTAAAATAATATAACTAATACACAAAGTATACAAATATTCACACATGTGTGTCTTCAATGTATATATATTCTAAACATATATATTTAGCCACTTTTATTTATAAAAACCAACCTCCAACACTTATATTTTTGTAACAAAAATTATGGCAAAGTTTATATGGAAAACTCATGGTTCAAATATACTTGTAAATATTTGTTTAAAAATATTTTTCTAAGTGTTTATATTTCTAGAAATTTTGCCATAGTTTCCCCTAAAAATGGAGGTTTCCATGCTTTCAAGCATATCATTTTCTTTTGTAAAAATCATCACAAACAATTTACAATCAACTCTAAACAACTTACTCTTACCGATCTTGGCAAAAATATGCATTTTCTACTACTTCATGAACTTGAAAGTTTATGAAAATTTGTAGTAACTTGGTAGTGTGTTTAGTGAGTTTAGTTACCCTTTAAAGTGTGGTTGTTTTTATAAAAACATCATTCTGGAATGATTTACATGTTTACAACTTCAAAACACATTTTCTAAAAATGCTTCTTTATGTAACCTTCTTATTACACAAGTGCTTCTACACTTGTTTAACAATTAAAAATAGTGTTTGTTTATGTAAGAACCAAGATCTACTAAAACTCATATTTCAAGCTTGGTTCTTTTGAAAAAAAACCATTCATAAATTTTTGATCTATATGATTATTAACTCACTTTGATTATGATTTTTCAAGAAAACAATATATTCTTTCAAGTTCATGTCTTTCATGAGGATGATTTATAAATTTCTAACATTTTCATCCTCTCATCTTGCTAGATTATGTTTTTAATCATGATCTAGCAAGATCATATAATGATTTACATCATTTACACAAACCAACAATCATCAGGCATCATAACAACACTAAACAACATGATTTCTTTAAGATTTCTTATAGTTTTATGCTTATGTTCATGTTTCATCTTCAAGTTTCTTAGTGTTCTTCATGATAAATCTTGTATCATCTTTTATCCACTTAAAATAAATGTAAAATGAAGAGTAGAAGATCTTACTACTAGCTCTAGGCTAGGGATGATCAAGTGAATAAAACAAGTGGATAAAAGCACTATAGAGAGGTCCTTCAACTTTCAAGAGCATCAAGCTTCCTTATGCACCTTCTTACACCCTTGTAGCACCTTGGAATGGAAGAACAAAGCTTGAAAATTATGGTGTTGAGTGGGGGTGTCTTGGCCGTAGCTTATGGGGGAATAAGAGAGAGTTTTTCAAGTGTGGTGAGAAGTTAGATTGAAATGGTTATGAACCTTGGGATTAATTTATAAACTTCCACCATTTTATTAACCAATGGATCATATGTTTCATAAGTACATGGCAAATCTTCTAAGCAATCTTCATAAGATCAAGCAAGATCAAATAAAATCTCCCAATTAGGCCATGTGGGCCGTGAGATAGGTGGGGGGGGGTCTAGTATAGGTTTAAAGCATTAAGTTACAATCTAGTTTAAATTTCAAGTATTACTTACTTACATTAGTTAGTAGATATTTTAGTAGGTGTTATGATGTTCGGGGATCATAACTAGCTCAGTAATGTTAAAACAATGCTTCTAGTGTAATTTTGGTGTTTCGGGTAGTATCCGGTTTTTCGGTCGTATACTGGTTCGTTAAAGTGCTAAACTATACCGTTTAGTGTTCTTTATGTACCCTTTTGTGACCCTTTTAATTCCCGACACTTACGAAAGCATTCAGGACCATTTAGTCATATTTTTGCATGATACTAGCTTATTAAAAAGTTGATTTTTGCTGAATTTGTAGGTCCCGGTTTTCACTCCGAATCGATTGCGTAACGACACGTTCGACGTGCGGAATCCACGAACGTGCTTGACCGAACACACGAGACGTACAATAATCGGTGATTCTATTGATGATCTGACAATTACAAGCTCTGAGAATCACGTTTTGCCACTTTCTCTCTCTAGTTTCTCTCTCTAAGCACCAAAGCTCTCAAAGTCTCTAATGTGGCAAAAGTTTCAAACTCTAAGCCTTAGAGTTCTATTTATAGGCCAAGGGGCTTAATGAGATTCCTCATTATTACAGAAATGCCACCTTGCCTTTTCTCCTAAATCTAACACTATAAGCACTAAACATCTTCTGTTTCAGCTACGGTTTGAATTGACGGAGGCGATCGACATTAATGCACCAACAGACTCCCCCTTGGATATTGCTGCCATCAATCCGTAGTCAAGCTTGTAGCGACTTGTCTTTCTTTTTCTCTCTAAGTCTTCTTGAAGGTTTGATATCATCAGCAACCACAGACTCCCTCTTTCTCGAACAAAATCCTGGTGGATCTGTCTTCAGCCTTCAGTTGCTCCCCCTTTCAGTAGACTCTATCTTCAGGCTCCCCCTTTCGTTAAGCTTTCCGTGCTTTTGGGATCGATACCTGGCTTTCCGGATACAAGCTCCTCCAAGATAGTTTCCTGGTACCTTGAAAGCACGCTTCCGTTTGCGTTTAGCTCGTCTTCAGACTCCCCCTTAGACTCGGCTGTCGGGATCGTAGTCTGGCCTTTATAGGTTCACAAGTTCAGGATCAATTCCTGGCTCTATTCTGCATCTGCTCAGGATTTGAAACTTGGTTAACCTGCACATCCTCTACCTCAACATAAGTTTCACAAATTTATAACACTTAGATTTAAGAAACTTACTGGAAGAAGTCATTCATTCATTAATCTGTAAAGTTACATCAAGTTCAAATGAATGACCTTGATTAACTAACCACACAATCTTTCAAAACATTTGTATATAGCATTCAAATTTTTCAACATATTCTCCCAATCCAATGTAGTTCATCATGTTTAGCACTCAGAATTTTGAATATCAGCTCTTCAGCATCAGTTGTCGAAAATCTTTTTGAATTTTCAAAATTTTATGCTAAAAGACTCCGAAAATCTTTTTGGATTTTTGTTTTTAGAGAAATGCAGTAAAGAAATATATACAAACAATATTTTTGTGAGTTTGTGTAAGAGGATCATATCAGTTTATGAGACAAATCACTAGCACCATTAAGCTTTAATCATTTTAAGTTCTAAACGATTCACATAGATTGACGATATAGTTGTCCTCTTAAACTCAATCTAAAAACTTTCGAAATGCTTACCGATACATTAAGGTATATTAATTTTGCACTAAATTCTTATGGACCCACGATCTCAGCATATCCCCTCATCACGCAATACACTAACTCAATTAATGCCTTTAAACTTTCATCAACTGTGATATGTGCGAAAATAAAGCAGAATGTTTAAACCTTAACAATCAGGTCGATACTTCCGTATACGCAGAGAAAGTCCAATGTTTAAACAAAATAAGAAAATAAAACAAATTGAAGTTGTTTAGGCTTTAACCACCAGGTCGATACTCCCGTATACGCAGAAGTGATCCAAAGCTTAAACGAAACACCTAAGAAAATAAAGCAGAACGTTTAGGCAATAACATCCAGGTCGATACTCACGTATACCCAGAGGATGTCCAATGCTTAAACAAAATAAAGAAATAAAACAAGTTTAAATCTTTGCAAAATAAAATGCACAATCACAGTGACTTTTCAGCAAGTTGTGAAAGTTCACAAACTGACCGGTTTTTATGCTCTTTAAGAATTCATTGATTACTGAGTAGGTACACAATCACGAAGGACAAAACTAAGTACTATGCTTTCAACCATGTTTCCCACTAGAACTAGGCTTTTTCATTTAGTTTGTATTGTTATCGCAAATCTACTAGTCTAGCTAAGCCTATCGTCACATCCTTAGTGAGACCGTTTATCACATTTGACATTTCATTTCTTTAGCATGCTGTGATAGTCCACTGATGTACTATCATCCTCTTTTCTCAACAAAACTCATTTTTCTTTTTTCAATGTTTTTGGCATTTTCTGGTTTTATCATGTTTTTGTATTTTTCAAATTTTCAAAATTTCTAAAAATTTTCTTACTCCCCGTAAAATCAAAATATATTTCAATTTTGATTTTCCGGGAAAATTTGAAAACAATAGACTGTACAAATAACATGACAAACTGATGAGAATTGCCTCAGTTCGTCATCCACTTGGCATAAACAATCAGAACTCCCCCTTACAACAAACTATTTTCCCATTATGATTTCAAAACATTTAAGTTTATTTTAATCAAAATGGTTTTTCCGGAAAATAAGTTTTGTTTGTCTTTTCACAAACTCGGGGTTCTTTTCATCACATTGTTCTTTTATCACTTCCTAAAAAATTTAACATTTTTAGTTTCTATCAACAAAGTCACTTTGTAAGAAAGTTAACTCAAGTACATCTTAATGTCCTTGATTAACCTCTTGAAAGTCGAAATATCACAGTTACCAACCTGTGAATTTCTCAAGAAAAGATGCCGATTCCTACTCCACACTTACCAACCTGGGAGTTCCGGCAAGTCAGGTTTTTCATTTAAACAGATTCACCCAAGTCTGACCAGCCTTGTGTGATTTTGACAATTCAGATTCACCACTTTTTACCTCAATTTGTGGCTCTTTTGACTTTTTCGAGTCAGATTCATTGCCTGATCGTGGCTTGTCTGACTTTGATGAGTCAGATTCAAATTCCTTTCCAGAAGATGGCTCTTTTGTTTTCTCAGAAACAAATTCATCGCCATTTTCTATTGGAACCCAATGCTTACACCTTTTAAGCTTTCCAAAATTGTCAACCTGTGATGTACAAACTCTTTCACAATCTTTTTCATACTTAAAAACTTTGATAAAAGCTTTTTCTGAAAAATTAACTTTCTTTGATTTTTTGTTGGTTTAATTAGTTAATTTTTCTTTCTTTATCCCCCCTTTTGTCCTCTGATTTGCATCTGATGAATTCGTTTTGCTGGACTGATCCTTGTTAGTTGAGCAAATCGGTTCATCAGAACTTTTTCTCGGATTACCAGTTGTATCCGAGGACAAAATCTTTTCCCAATACTCTCTTTCTTTCTTTCTTTTCTCCGAAGACAAAATCTTTTCTAGATACTTTATCGCTTTCTTTCTCAGTCTATCTTTCTGCCCTTATGATAATTTCACTTTCTGTTCTTTGGGTTTTTCTTCAATTTTGACTGTTTCCTTCACCATTCTATGAGATTCAGCCCCCGATCCTCTCCTTGATCTCATTGGGCAATCTCTGGCAATATGACCTCTGATTTGACATTCATAGCACCTTCTTGTTTCGAATCTCTGACTTTGGCAGTTAATAGCAATGTGTCCTTGATAGCCACAAGTGTAGCACACTCTGTTATCATACCTTTTACCACTTTCATACCTCATACCATTTTCATACCATACACTTAGATCATAGCATTGAGTTGCCTTGTGGTAATCATTTCTCCTCTTGTATCCTTGATTTGGCATTTGAGCACTGTGGTCAAACCTGCACCACTTATTACCAACTTTTTGTGAGTTTTTATTTTCAGATTTTTGTGATTTTTCATAATGATTGGATGCCTGATCTGATGAGCTTTTATTTTCATTTTTAAAATTTTTCAAATTTTTAACTTTTTGTTTCTGTTCTACACTCTTCTTAACAGGTTTTTGCTTGGAGCATTCACCTATTTCAGTAGATTGCAAAACAGTATTTTTAAATTTTTCTTTTAATTCTAAAAATATTTTTCTTTTCTCTTCTTTATCTTTTTCATCATCATATTTATCATCACAATCTTCAATTTTGACTTTGTCAAAATTTGTGACATTGTCACTTATTGGAACTGAATTGATCGGTTTTGGACATAAATGATCAAACTTTGCTGAAGTGGTCACAAAACCTTTCAATTTCTTTTCAAAATCATCAATTTTATTTCTAGCATTCTCAACTTCTTTTTCAAGTTGAGAAATTTTCTCAAGATGAGAATTTATTGCCTTTTCATTTTCAATTTTCTTCTCTTCAAAGACTGATTTTTCATTTTCTAAAATTTTTATTTGATTTTGAAAATCTGTTTCTTTTTCTTTTAACACTTTATTTTCTAATTTTATCCAAGAAACATCTTTATTTTCAATTTTAAAATCTTTTTCAAATTTCAAATTTCATTTTCTAAAAATGTTATCTTATTTTGAAATTCTTTTTCTTTTAAAATTTTGTTTTCCAATGTCAAACTCTCCACATCTTTCGAGAGTTTAACATTGTCTGCTTCAGATTTTTCGCATTTTGAGCATACAAGTTCACATTTTGAAGTTTCATCCTTTTCTTTTTCTTTCTTATCAGTTTCTACTTTTTCTGTTTCTCCACCCCACCACAATCTTTGATTTGCTTCTTCTTGTTCAGCAAATTGTTGGATGAAAAGATCAACAATAAAGGAATCTGGATCAACTGCAATGTTTCCATTTGGATCAATGTAACATTTTCTATCAGCATCCCATCTCATCGCCTGCTTAGCTTCTTTGAACGTACGAGAGATTCTGATCAACTTGGTATGAGCTTTCATTTTTCTGTTGATGAATTTTTCTTCTTCTGTTCTGGTGTCTTTGAAAGGAACAATTTTTTTCATGATTGTATATCCTTGAATCACCTGCAAGCAAACAATCAAATGATCAGTTTAAAAATATCAATCAACTAAATTGGACGGGAGGTTGATCGATCGGACAGTATGCTGGTTGATCGGACAGGGTACTGTTCGATCGGTTGGTGTTTTGTCTAGAATAGAGTGAGTTGTCCGATCGGTCGGGAACGCTATTCGATCAGCTGACGCTTCGATCAGGTGAGTCAACATAAGTCAACTTTTGTTCGATCGGTTGGCATAGCCGATCGGTTAGGCTAGCCGTATGAAAACACTTCACAACAATTAACTTGAATCGGTTGGCACTTCAAAAGACTCGCTGTTTGAACAAAAACACTATAGGACAAATATGTGTTGTTCAACCGGTTAGGCTAGCCGAACGGTTAGGGTATTGAGTAGATTCACAAAACGACAAGCTGTTCGATCGGCTTACACTTCTACCAAAAGCACTAAAAGACAAATCTTGACCGATCGGTTGGCCAATTGTATTATCACACGCAATTATTTAATGATCACAAACAATTTACCTGCTCAATACACTAAGACGACAACAGTGAACTGAAATAAAATGTGATTGGGCCGGTTATATCAAGAAGTGATTTTAACTTGACCAAATATCAAAAGTAGCCGACATATTTTTATCATTCAATTGTGATTGGACCGATTCACTATATTGAACAATTACTTATGACTTTTTATTTAATGAGCCGACAAATTCAGATAACAAAATTCTCCTATTCAGCCTTTAATTGACAATGCATGAAATCTGATTTGGCCTTATGACATTAATCAAAATATTATATGGCCGGCACTCTTATGACTTGTTTGTATCCTATAGGACCTTTAATCTTTTGATCAGAATACTATTTTTTTTTTTTTTTGAACGACAAAACCACTTTATATATAAATATAAAGAGCCAGCAAGGAGCTGGGATACAAAACACGAAACGAAACAAAACGGAAACGATTACATCACACTAATAACATCAAAATCCCTCCAGTTTTCCCACTTAATCGTCTTTATGTTCGATCTAGTGCTCACCCAAAGGAAGGAATCCTCCTTAATTTGATCAACCGATTTGACTATGGGAATGAATTTGTCTTCAAAAGCCTTCAAGTTTCTTGCTACCCACAATCTCCACACCGTGGCGGTCATAATCAAGTGCACCATCCGTTTCCACACCGTACACCCAGGTTGGTTTTTAATGTAGCGGACAAGGTCCGAAAGGCTGGAGATGTCGTTCGGGAACCTGATCCTAACCCAAGTCAAAACGTTCCACCAGATGCTTTGAGCCCAAAGACAGGACACGAAGATATGGTCTGGAGTTTCGTCACCAATCCCGCATCTTGGGCAGCGACCGTCCACCAAGGGGATACCCCTTTGGATAAGGCCGACACAATTTATTCAAAAACTCATTTCTATAGGGCCACTACAATGATGTTCACGTGGTGTTGAATCAAGATGGCCTCCTATTTGACCGAATATATCACATAAACTGATGAGCCAATGAACAATAATCTTGGTATCACATGTAAAGGTTTTCTTAAATTTAATAATGAACCATCAAAGTCACAGATATCACATGCAATTTATTAAAATTTTCAACAACCTTTACACTCAAAAACTTTTAATTGGACCTTTTGATTTTGTGGAAAGAAAAGATTCACATGCACAACAGATTATTGACTGACAAAAACTGAGCACGTTGACATAAATGATAAGTATTGTTAACCGATTGGATGGATATGACGGTTGATCGGACAGGGATGCTGGCCGTTCGGCTAGGGTGCTAGCCGATCGGCTAGGTCAACAGGTCAACGACTTAAGTGAATGTCAGTGATGCAGAGAAACGGACGGGTTGTCCGATCGGCCAGGGTCAACAAAGTCAAATCTTTTAATGAATGGCAGTGCAATCGATCGGTTAGCCTAGCCGACCAGGTGGGATGTTCGATCGAACAAAAATTTTGCTAGCCAATCGAGTGGGATATTCGATCGAACAGGACTATGCTTAGCCGATCGAGTGTGATATTCGATCGAACAAGACTTTGCTTAGCCGATCGAGCATGCTACTCGATCGAACATGACTATGCTTAGCCGATCGAGCATGCTACTCGATCGAACAAGACTATGCTAACCGAACGAACATGCTACTCGATCGAACAGGTCTGATCAGCTGGTGACGAACAGTTTTAGCATAAACGATCACAAAACGCAGATTTCTCCCAAACGGCTTGGAATTTTGACCTGAAAATTTGTAGGATTATAGATCAACTAATTTCGCACAACATATCAAAAAGTCAGCTAATTTGGACCGTAAAAACCCTGTCAATCTTGCAAAATTCATAGAAAAACGTGAAGAACAAGAAAGTTAAGAGAAATTTGACAAATCTGGATGTTTTTGGCTCTGAATCTGATCAAATCTTGTACGATTTTGTGCGTTTGATCTTCGCAACCGAGCACCTACTCTGCTACCACTTGTAGGTCCCGGTTTTCACTCCGAATCGATTGCGTAATGACATGTTCGACGTGCGGAATCTGTGAACGTGCGTGACCGAACACACGAGACGTACAATAGTCGGTGATTCTATTGATGATCTGACAATTACAAGCTCCGAGAATCACGTTTTGCCACTTTCTTTCTCTAGTTTCTCTCTCTAAGCACCAAAGCTCTCAAAGTCTCTAATGTGGCAAAAGTTTCAAACTCTAAGCCCTAGAGTTCTATTTATAGGCCAAGGGACTTAATGAGATTCCTCATTATTACAGAAATGCCACCTTGCCTTTTCTCCTAAATCTAACACTATAAGCACTAAACATCTTCTGTTTCAGCTACGGTTTGAATTGACGGAGGCGATAGACATTAATGCACCAACAGAATTCAGCATTTTGAGTGAGTTTTAGGCACTTTCCGGCACTTAAACTATCACTTAGGAATGCAGTTCAGTGGTCCTTACTTCCCTACACACCATACTAGTGTAGTACCTAGTCTCTGGCCCATACTGGGTATCAAAACACTGCCTGTCTATGTGCTGAGTTCTGTCAGCATTTTTCTAAGTTATCTGCTAACTGTGCTAACTGTGCTATGTGCATCATTTATGTCGATATGGTTCGCTTGTAATAATGATGTGACATTTTGCAATATGTAATGCATATGTAAGTATGATGCAGTAATCAGTAAGCTGTTCAAGTTATTAATTGCAAATCAGCACAGTCATTAATCATTAATTATTGTCTAATTAATTGTACGGATGCATGCAAATTTGGCAGTTGTCACATTCTCCCCCTGTTAAGAAAATTTCGTCCTCGAAATTTGTACTACCTTATCTCCTTATGGTTACATCATGCGTGTATGTTTATGAATAGTACTGAGGTAGATAACCACAAAACCTATAGTACCCAGCTAATCCTAGAAAACTTCTAACTTCCATAGCTGATTGCGGAATCTTTCAATTGGTGATTGCTTCTATTTTGGAGGGATCTACGTGAATACCTTCGTGATTCACCATGTGTCCTAAGAATTGCACCTCCTGGAGCCAAAATTCACATTTCGAGAATTTGGCGTAAAGCTTCTTCTTTCTTAAAAAAGTTAAGAGGGCATGTAGATGTTCACAGTGCTCATCCTAGTTTTTGGAATAAATAAGTATGTCGTCGATGAAGACAATTACAAATTTATCCAAATACGGTTTATAGATCCTATTCATCATGTCCATAAATGCTGTAGGAGCATTTGTTAACCCAAAGGGCATGACTGTAAACTCGTAATGACCATACCTAGTTCTAAAAGCAGTTTTAGGCATGTCCTCTTCTTGTACCTTCAATTGATGGTATCCGGAGCGTAAATCTATCTTAGAGAAATATCTAGCTCCCTGAAGCTGATAAAAAAGATCATCAATTCTAGGTAATGGGTATCGATTCTTAATTGTAACTTTATTTAATTCCCTATAATCGATACACATTCGCATCGAACCATCTTTCTTTTTCACAAACAACACTGGTGCTCCCCAAGGGGATGAACTAGGCTGTATAAACCCTTTGCTTAGTAATTCATCTAACTGCTTTTTCAATTCTAACATTTCGGTGGGTGCTAACCGATAAGGTGCTTTAGCTATCGGTGTAGTTCCAGGAATTAGATGAATTCTAAATTTTACTTCCCTATCGGGTGAGAAATTAGTAATGTGCACAATATCCCACTAGCCAGTGATTTAAGATAACCACGACTTAATCACTGTAATTATAACTTTTGAAAATAATTTGGAGTATTGTAAAGCATGATTGATAAAAAGAGAATGACTCACATTGCAAGTGTATACAGGCAGAGTTTAGCCTACTAATAAGCCTGATAACCTAGTTTAAACAACAATGCACACGAACTAGGTTAGTAACTAGTACAGCATTTACGATAACTCACGAGATACAAACCCTCACAACGAATGACAAAGTGCGATACTTAAACATTCATCGAATTCACGACGAATGACAAAGTATAACCCTAATGTGGGCAGCACTTAAACATCCATTGGATAGTTCCAATCGATCGGACCTTGAATCGTAATAGCGATCGAGTTAGTACCCGGTATCGTGGCAGCGCCTCCCTAATGAAAATTATGATTTCGAGCAGTGATACTTCGTTTTTGATTAAAACTTTCGACACAGAATGAAAGCCCCATGCACAGGCTATTTATAGCCTGAATTTGGGTTTTACGCGGCCCGTGTAAGCCCATACATAACCTTTACGCGGCCCACGTGGCCACCTAGTCTACGTGTAGGGCATATGTGTCACGAGTAGGGTCGCCACCTGGTCAACACGTGGTCCCGGATGCTTATCCGGTCAAACTTCATGTTGACGCGGCCCGCTTAAGGTTATGCTTTCCCTTACGCGGCCCGCCTGAAACTCATTTTTCTTGTTTTCTTGGTTTTTCATGCACAGTAGGGTTTCAAGGGTCCAGGTTTTCACTTACGGGTCGTTTAGGGACATTTTTTATGGTCCTTACATCCTCCCCACGTTATTTAAAATCTCGTCCTCGAGATTCATTGAAATAAGTGTGGGTACTTTCGCTTCATTTCCGATTCCAACTCCCAGGTGTGTTCAGGTCCTCTTTTTGAATCCCATTTGACTTTGACTAGTACCAGTCTTTTGTGTTTGAGAAATTTAATCTTTCTGTCTTCTATTTGAAGTGGTTTCTCAACAAACTTCAGCTTTTCATTCACTTGTATATCTTGAAGAGGTACTGCCAGGGATTCGTCAGATAAACATTTCTTGAGGTTGGATACATGAAATACGTCATGTACCCCGGCTAACTCTTCTGGTAGTTGTAAGCAATAGGCAACTGGTCCTATGCGCTGAATTACTGGAAATGGTCCTATGTATCTTGGACTCAACTTTCCTTTCTTACCGAACCTAACTACTCCTTTCCAAGGAGAAAATTTCAAGAGTACCTTGTCTCCGACTTGGAATTCAAGTGGCTTGCGTCGATTATCTGCATAACTCTTCTAGCGATCTCGAGCCGTCTTTAGTCTTTCCTTGATTTGAGTTATCTTGTCGGTAGTCTCTTGCACAATCTCAGGACCTGATAATTGGCTTTCTCCTATTTCTGCCTAGCAAACTGGAGTTCTACACTTGCATCCACACAGTGCTTCGAACGGGGAAGCTTCGATGCTTGAATGATAACTATTGTTATAGGAGAATTCAATGAAGGGCAGGTGGTTATCCCAGTTACCACCAAAATTTATTACACATGCCCTGAGCATGTCTTCCAGGGTTTGGATTGTTCTTTCACTTTGTCTGTCAGTTTGGGGATGGTAGGCAGTACTTAAATTCAATCGGGTTCCCATTGCTTTTTGAAAACTCGTCCAGAAATGTGAAGTGAAACGACTATCCCTATCTGATACAATGGAGAGTGGAACTCCATGTAAGGATACTACTTCGTGTACGTACAACTTGGCTAACATTTCCATGCTAAAGGTTTCCTTGATGGGTAGAAAATGAGCTGATTTGGTTAATCGGTCCACAATCACCCAAATCGCGTCATTACTTTTTCTGGTTTTAGGCAACTTAGTAACGAAATCCATGGTTATTAGATCCCATTTCCAAACAGGCATTTCTAATTGTTGGAGTAACCCTGAAGGTTTCTAGTGTTCTGCCTTAACTTGCGAACAAGTTAGACACTTAGACACATATCTAGCTATGTCCTTTTTCATTCCTATCCACCAGAAATTATTTCTTAGGTCTTGGTACATCTTATTGTTTCCTGGGTGCACGGTATACCTAGATTTATGGGCTTCCTCTAAAATCTTATCTCTTAAATTTCCTTGTTTAGGTACCCAAATCCTTTTCTTATGGAATCTCCAAATTCCATCAGCTCCTTGCTCTAGTTCTTTTATATTTCCTTTCATTCCTTCAGCATCATCCTTGATTGTTGTTTCCTGAATATTCCTTAATTGTTCCATTAAATCTACTTGAGGATTTAATCTAAGAGCACGAACTCGCCATTGCTTTTTCATGATACTTACGACTGAGAGCATCCGCGACTACATTTGCTTTTCCCTCGTGATATTGAATATCACAGTCGTAGTCACTTAGAATTTCCATCCATCTTCTTTGTCTCATGTTTAATTCTTTTGGCCCAAATATGTATCTTAAACTTTTATGATCCGTATAAATGGTAAACTTACTCCCATACAGATAATGTCTCCAAATTTTGAGGGAAAAAATTATTGATCCTAACTCTAAATCATGAGTCGTATAATTTTCCTCATGCTTCTTCAATTTCCTTGAGGCATACGCAATTACCTTCTTGCGTTGCATTAGCACACATCCTAATCCTAATTTAGAAGCATCGCAATAGACTTCAAAATCTTCTGTTCCTTCTGTAAGGGCTAGAATTGGAGCATTTGTTAACCTTTGTTTTAAAATCTTAAAAGCCTCTTCTTGCCTAGGTCCCCACTCAAACTTGACTGCTTTGCAAGTTAGCTTAGTTAATGGTACAGCTATCTTAGAAAAATCCTTAATGAATCGCCTATAGTACCCAGCTAATCCTAGAAAACTTCTAACTTCCATAGCTGATTGCGGAATCTTTCAATTGGTGATTGCTTCTATTTTGGAGGGATCTACGTGAATACCTTCGTGATTCACCATGTGTCCTAAGAATTACACCTCCTGGAGCCAAAATTCACATTTTGAGAATTTGGCGTAAAGCTTCTTCTTTCTTAACAAAGTTAAGAGGGCATGTAGATGTTCACAGTGCTCATCCTGGTTTTTGGAATAAATACGTATGTCGTCGATGAAGACAATTACAAATTTATCCAAATACGGTTTACAGATCCTATTCATCATGTCCATAAATGCTGCAGGAGCATTTGTTAACCCAAAGGGCATGACTGTAAACTCGTAATGACCATACCTAGTTCTGAAAGCAGTTTTAGGCATTACTCTTCTTGTACCTTCAATTGATGGTATCCGGAGCGTAAATCTATCTTAGAGAAATATCTAGCTCCCTGAAGCTGATAAAAAAGATCATCAATTCTAGGTAATGGGTATCGATTCTTAATTGTAACTTTATTTAATTCCCTATAATCGATACACATTCGCATCGAACCATCTTTCTTTTTCACAAACAACACTGGTGCTCCCCAAGGGGATGAACTAGGTTGTATAAACCCTTTGCTTAGTAATTCATCTAACTGCTTTTTCAATTCTAACATTTCGGTGGGTGCTAACCGATAAGGTGCTTTAGCTATCGGTGTAGTTCCAGGAATTAGATGAATTCTAAATTTTACTTCCCTATCGGGTGAGAAATTAGTAATGTGCACAATACCCCACTAGCCAGTGATTTAAGATAACCACAACTTAATCCCTGTAATTATAACTTTTGAAAATAATTTGGAGTATTGTAAAGCATGATTGATAAAAAGAGAATGACTCACATTGCAAGTGTATACAGGCAGAGTTTAGCCTACTGATAAGCCTGATAACCTTAGTTTAAACAACAATGCACACGAACTAGGTTAGTAACTAGTACAGCATTTACGATAACTCACGAGATACAAACCCTCACAACGAATGACAAAGTGCGATACTTAAACATTCATCGAATTCACGATGAATGACAAAGTATAACCCTAATGTGGGCAACACTTAAATATCCATTGGATAGTTCCAATCAATCGGACATTGAATCGTAATAGCGATCGAGTTAGTACCCGGTATCATGGCAGCGCCTCCCTAATGAAAATTATGATTTCGAGCAGTGATACTTCGTTTTTGATTAAAACTTTCGACACAGAATGAAAGCCCCATGCACAGGCTATTTATAGCCTGAATTTGGGTTTTACGCAGTCCGTGTAAGCCCATACATAACCTTTACGCGGCCCGCGTGGCCACCTAGTCTACGTGTAGGGCATATGTGTCACGAGTAGGGTCGCCACCTGGTCAACACGTGGTCCCGGATGCTTATCCGGTCAAACTTCATGTTGACGTGGCCCGCTTAAGGTTATGCTTTCCATTACGCGGCCCGTCTGAAACTCGTTTTTCTTGTTTTCTTGGTTTTTCATGCACAGTAGGGTTTCAGGGGTCTAGGTTTTCACTTACGGGTCATTTAGGGAAATTTTTGAAGGTCCTTACAATGTTAGGGGATCATAACTAGCTCAGTAATGTTAAAACAATGCTTCTAGTGTAATTTTGGTGTTTCGGGTAGTGTCCGGTTGTTTGGTCATATACTGGTTCGTTAAAGTGCTAAACTATACCGTTTAGTGTTCTTTATGTACCCTTTTGTGACCCTTTTAATTCTCGACACTTACGAAAGCATTCAGGACCATTTAGTCATATTTTTGCATGATACTAGCTTATTAAAAAGCTGATTTTTGCTGATTTATGCTGAATTCAGCATTTTGAGTGAGTTTTAGGCACTTTCCGGCACTTAAACTATCACTTAGGAATGCAGTTCAGTGGTCCTTACTTCCCTACACACCATACTAGTGTAGTACCCAGTCTCTGGCCCATACTGGGTATCAAAACACTGCCTGTCTATGTGCTGAGTTCTGTCAGCATTTTTCTGAGTTATCCGTTAACTGTGCTAAATGTACTTTGTGCATCATTTATGTCGATATGGTTCGCATGTAATAATGATGTGACATTTTGCAATATGTAATGCACATGTAAGTATGATGCAGTAATCAGTAAGCAGTTCAAGTCATTAGTTGCAAATCAGCATAGTCATTAATCATTATTTATTGTCTAATTAATTGTACGGATGCATGCAAATTTGGCAGTTGTCACAACCTTCATGCTAAGGACTAATGTAAGTGTTCTTAGCTTCCTTAATTAAGTTTTCATTAGTATAATGACCGAAAGTCAAAGTTAGCGTAATTACATTTTGACTTTGTGATTAATCACTAATGGTCCCACCATTATTCAAATTAAAAGTGGCTATGAGTTGGTAATTATGTGGGTAATAAGTTCTTAAAAGGGCACCCTCTGATTTCCACTCTAACTTAGTCAATTGTCGGGTCAAACTTGATATTAAAAAGTCAACATAAAGCTATTTTGCAAATAAATTCATAATTAGTAATGTAGGAACTATGGAACCTGTTTTAACATTAAAATAACTTGGTAATTAATGTAAGAACATGTCTAAGCATGTTCAACCCGACAATTTTGAGTTTAGGCTCGGTTCGGAACCGAAAGTCGCAAAAGTAGACTTTTGCTTTGACTTTCAGTTCTGACCTGATTTAGATTGTTTTAGAAATTTCCTTAGGGTTCATTAGGACCATGTTACATATTAGTATAACACTCTGAGTTTATACAATGTGGTTCCTTTGTAATCCTAGTTCGTTGCATGTTTCCGTTATATGCCTAAAATTGACCATTATGCCCTTTTCTTGTAAAACTGAGATTTTTGAAAATGTGAGAGGACAAAAACCTTTATTACTGGTTTATAAACATGTCCTAAAAATTTGACATCAGTTTGAGGTCTAAATTAGGAGTTATGCTCAATATCGTAATTTAGAAGCTTTTTATATTAATTAAACGGCATTATTAGCATAAAGCCTATCTAAACCCAAATTTTGACACCAAACTTTTTAGCCACGGATGTAATATAATGTTTTGGGATTTTTGAAGATTTTTATTTATTTTTAAACTGAGCATAACATAGGGTTTTTGCTTTAATTCGGTAACTGTCGGTTATACCTTTTTTGCTAATAAAATGAGTTTTACATAACATTTTGATACCAAACTTTTTGCTACTGACTTTATATGATAAATAAAATATTTTGAACTTTATAAACTGATTAAAAACTCAGATTTCCTATTATAACCTGAAAATCGCTTAAAAACCGACTTTTACACGTTTTAAACACATAGTATGGGTCAAAGCTATTTTTAACATATAAGACTTAATACCTACTGATGTTTTAAGTGAATTTTTATACTTTAACAGTAAACAAAAGTTTTGAACTCAGATTTCCAAATTTGACCTTTAAAGCTTATGTGAAATTACCAAAATGCCTCTACGGTGCATAGTTTGTTTATAAATGATAAATTTCACATATATGCAATACCCTACTGATATAACTTGTTAAAAAAAATATTTTTACTGATCATTTCAGACCTGAACCTCAGATTAATATTTAATCTCTTTTATAACCTTTAAAATGACCAAAATACCCCTACGGGGCTTAAATTGAGTTTAAATCCATTTTGGGCATAATGGAAGGTATTTTACTGATATCACAACATATTTAAGGCATATTAACTTAGGAAACCTGTTCATGACTCATTTGTTTGCCCGTTATGCATTTTCGCGTTCGGTGCTGTTTTGTAACTAGTTTGCATAAATTAACCGAAACGGGTCATACCTTATCATTTTTATCTCAAAATCCAGAATGTGTTTAGTTTACCCATATTATACAAGTCTTCAAACTTTTCGGGTCTAAACCACATTCTAATCCGGTCTTCGCTTAATCTTGCGTTTTGAACCGTATATCTTCCTTTAAACTAACCGGTCTAAGTTTAGACTTAATTAAGACCCGTTATGTGACAACTCGAACTTTAGGCTTACTTTGATGTAACGTTTGTGCACGATATGTGATTTTATAAACCTGAATGATTAATTGATTTCATGATAGATGTTATGTTATATGCATTATGTGCGTACGTATGTCGTATGTATGCGGACCGAGTACACGAGCCCTTTGGGTCACTCCTTGTTCTCGGGTCCATTAGGTAATCGAGTGGGCTCGGCCCACTCCCCACTCGCAACACACAAAACTGAGTTTAGGGGTTTTGTTTTACCACTTTTGCAAATCACAAACACACACACAAACCCTAGAAGCTTTGCTCTCTCTCTCTCGTTCGTTTGGAACCCGACGGCACCAAGGAACACCCTTGCTCGGATCACACTCTCCTTCTTGTAATCGGTTAGTATGATGTTTTATGCTTGTGTGTTAAGTGATGCTTTGATTACATGCTTAAATCGAACCGATTAGAATTTGCATGATGATGATCTAGGGCCGGTTAGATTATGTGGTTATGTTGGTCCTTGAATGTATTGTTATATAATCAGTTTGTAGTTGTGATTAGTTTAGAACCGAATGTATTGATATATAGAAATCGGCTGTTTTGATGATCATGTAATTGGCTTAGATATGAACCGGATATATGTGCGAATGTATGAATTGCATAAGGATCGATGATCTGGTAGTATTACCGAATGAACAAGTAATCGGCTATAGTATGCATCGGGTTAACTTGAATGTTGGTTTGTCGATGAATTGTTGGTTGTTCATGCATGTTATAATTAGGGTTCTTATGAATTTGTGTTGCAATTGTTCTGTTTGATCGATATCATGCTATTGATTTGTTGAGAATTTTGTTAATTGATCTGGTTACCAAACTGACCAAACTGTTAGCTGAAATCACGGATAAGTCAATGCAGGATTTATGGAAACCGGTTACACACACACGTCACACGGTTGCGACTCAGATTGCGAGTCGAAACCTCGTGGTCACGACTCGAAACCACAACAGCACCAGCCGAGACCACGATTGCGAGTCCCGTTGCGACTCGCAACCAGCACATGACCACTCGTAACCAGACCATGATGAACCGAGACCATCATTGCGACTCGCAACCAGCTGTTGCGACTCGTAATCTCTGGTTACGACTCGAGATCTCCGTTGCGACTCGAGACCACCGTTGCACGCACACTGTTGGGCCTTCACTGTCATGGGCCCAATCTATTGAGCCCAACGATTTGAATTGTGGACTGTTTGCTATTGGACCGATATACGTTTACTATTTGGGCCGATTGAGAATCTGGACTGTTTTGTTATTGGGCTGCTTATGCTATTGGGCCGGGTATTGTTGGACTTAGACAATTGGATCCTCACATGCTATGTCTTATCTGCTTACGTGCGTACATGTTTGCCATGACTATACGTGATTGCTATATACGTACTATATACGAACCTGACTCGTATAATAACCATGATAGGACGTGAGTGACCATTTACTTGCTACTTATATTCCTTGTGTATCTGCCGAGCAAACCAAGGTGAGTTCACACAGCCAAGGCATGGGATTCCCGGGTTGGGAATTGGGTTGGATATGTTGGATATGGAATGATTACTCGTACTTACGCATATACCAGACTATAGACCATCGTCCTCAGGTTAGTCAGGACACGTTACGTAAAGCCTACGTAACCCAGTATATTTGCCATATGTCTCCCGGGTCGGGAGGACACGTTACGTAAAGCCTACGTAACCCAATACCATCTACTGGCTTCCAGGTCGGAAGGCCACGCTGCGTAAAGCCTACGTAGCCCCCACGCGTACCACTGTCCTCGGGGAAGGGCACGTCACGTAAAGCCTACGTGACCCTGTACGTTTTCCTGTTCTCGGTAAAGAAGAACACATGGTCGGAAGTTAGTCTAGTAAGTACCGTTAATGAGACGCCCTCATTAGCCAAGATAAACATGGGAAGCCCCCACCTTTATTACACACTAGTATGGGAAGCCCCCACTAGCTATACTTATGCATTACATTATGAACTTACTTTCTGTGAACTCGCTCAACTAGTTTGTTGATTATTTGCTGCATGCCTTACAGGACCTTAGGTAAATTATGGAGCTTGCACAAGGAAGGAGCAGGTCGTTGTGGCAGATGGATCATGAACATTATTGAACTTATAACTTTATTTGGGTTTACTTTACATTGCTTCCGCTACTTAAAACAGTATTTGGTTTTGAAACATCAATCATGTCATGGAGACTTACGTTAATTACTTTTATATTAAATGCTATGTTTGATATGATTGATGGCTTGATCCTGGTCAGTCACGCTCCCAAGCGGTGGTATTCCGCGGGTGGATTTTGGGGGTGTGACAGATTGGTATCAGAGCCATTGGTTATAGAGAACTTGGTTTTAATATGGGGAAAACGTTTTTATTAAAACCGGACTATAACCAGAACAGTGCTCTCAATGATCCACAACGACGCTTCGCTCCACGTGCAAGACTCGACATCTTAGGTAATAAGGTTTATGTTTATTGCCTGTATGCTAGAATTGTTTAGAACTTTGCTCGCATTACGCTTAGATACACATGCTTTGATTTCATGAGAACACCTATATGCCTACGCTTTTCTGTCATCGCCCTACCCGCGAACCATTCTTACGTATGCTACTTGTTACTATGAAGATCTTGTCTGGACGAATCAACATGACACAAGCCCAGCTAGAGGCTCTTGTTCAAGCTCAAGTTGCTGCGGCAGTTGCAGCAGCTCAAGCAGGTAGTATATCCTGCAGTATAGGCACACACTAGGATCTTTAGATCCTACATTAACGCTCGTATTTAACTCTCGTCCTATTCGTACACATTAGGTCAACACGCGCAGCAGCCTGTCTGCACGTTCAAGAACTTCATGGACTGTCGTCCGAACTCTTTCAGCGGCACAGAAGGAGCAGTGGGACTCCTCCACTGGTTCGAGAAGCTAGAATCAGTATTCGAAATGTGCGAGTGCCCTGAGGCTCGCAAGGTCAAGTTTGCTACCGGTACTTTGGAAGGGATAGCATTGACTTGGTGGAACGCCCAAGTCCAGATCTTAGGGTTGGCAGCTGCTAACGCCACCCCATGGAACGATTTCAAGGAACTCATCAAGCGTGAGTATTGCACGCGGGAAGATATTCACAAGCTAGAAGACGAGCTGTATAACTTGAAAATGGTTGGATCGGAAATCGAGGCGTATACTAAACGGTCTAATGAGCTGGCCGTTCTGTGTCCAACTATGGTGGACCCTCCATACAAGCGCATTGAGTTGTACCTCAAGGGATTGGCGCCAGAAATTCAGAGCCACGTGACGTCGGCTAACCTCGAAAACATACAGGAAATTCAACGTCTCGCTCACCGTATCACCGATCAGGCAGTTGATCAGAATAAACTGCCCAAGCGTGTTAACGCTACTGCTAACGTCACCACCTCAGTTACTCCTGCTACATCTGGTGACAGTAAAAGAAAATGGGATGGAGATTCTAGTAAAGGTTCAGCGACCGTTCAGCCACAAGCTCAGCAACAGAAAATCGACCACTATCAGAGTCCCAGTCAGCAATCCTCTGGTGGTCACAGACAGAGGAGATATCAGGGTAGTCAACCCAGGTGCCACAACTGCAACAGGCATCACCACGGCCCATGTAACAAGGGTCGCTGTCAAAGGTGTCTTAAGATGGGGCACGAGGCCAAAGACTGCAGGAGCCCTCGTCCTGCGAATCAGAATCAGCAGCCTCAGCAACCAGCTCCACAAAACCAGCAGCAGCAGCAGCAGCCACAGCGTGGGAACCGAGGATGTTTCCAGTGTGGGGCTGAAGGTCACTTCAAACGCGATTGCCCTCAGTTGAACCAGAATCGCAACAACAATAACCAGGGCAATGGGAATAACAACGGCGGGAACAACAACAATAACGACAATGAAGCTCGTGGTCGTGCATTCGTGCTAGGTCGAGGCGACGCAGTGAACGATCCCAACGTTGTTATGGGTAAGTTTCTCCTCGACAATATTTACGTTACTGTTTTATTTGATTCGGGTGCGGATACAAGCTATATGTCTGTGAAAATGTGTCAACTGCTAAAACGTGCACCAACACTTTTACCCACCAAACATGTAGTCGAGTTAGCTAACGGTAAAAGTCTAGAAGCCACGCACGTAGTTCAAGGTTGTAATCTTATCTTAGCTGGTCAAGCCTTCTCTATTGATCTCATTCCCATAGTTTTGGGTAGCTTCGACGTCGTGATTGGGATGGATTGGTTGTCCCAACACCAGGCAGAAATCTTATGCAGCGAAAAGGTTATTCGCATTCCTCGTTCGGGTCAGGAACCTCTAGAAGTTCAAGGCGACAAGAGTGGTGCTGTGGTTGGCGTCATCTCTTTCTTGAAGGCTCAGAAGTGCTTACGAAAAGGTCACGCAGCCATTCTGGCTCTCGTTACAGACGCATCAGCAAAGGAAAAGAAATTGGAGGATATTCCAATTGTACGCGATTACCCTCAGGTGTTTCCTGAAGACTTACCTGGCTTACCGCCTCATCGTCAGGTCGAATTTCAGATCGAGCTCGCTCCAGGAGCAGCACCCATAGCTCGCGCACCATATCGTCTGGCTCCATCAGAATTGGAGGAATTGTCAAAGCAACTGCAGGAACTCTTGGAAAAGGGTTTCATACGACCAAGCTCTTCGCCTTGGGGAGCTCCAGTGCTTTTCGTGAAGAAGAAAGACGGTACGTTCAGGATGTGCATCGACTACCGTGAACTCAACAAGGTGACGGTGAAGAACCGTTATCCTCTTCCACGCATAGACGACTTATTCGACCAATTGCAAGGGTCGTGTTACTACTCGAAGATAGACTTGAGGTCTGGGTACCATCAGTTGAGAGTCCGGGATGAGGACGTCTCCAAGACAGCCTTCAGAACTCGTTACGGTCACTACGAGTTTCTCGTCATGCCATTCGGGTTAACGAACGCGCCTGCGGTATTTATGGATCTTATGAACAGGGTGTGCAAACCCTATCTCGACAAGTTCGTCATTGTGTTCATCGACGACATCCTGATTTACTCCAAGAGTCAGGAGGAGCACGAGCAGCATCTTCGCCTTATTTTGGAACTCCTTCGGAAGGAACAGTTGTACGCCAAGCTTTCTAAATGCGACTTCTGGCTTCGTGAAGTCCACTTCTTAGGCCACGTGGTAAACAAGGATGGGATCCATGTCGATCCATCCAAGGTAGATTCGATCAGGAACTGGCCTGCACCGCGTACGCCAACGGAAATACGCCAATTCTTGGGTCTGGCAGGTTACTACAGACGGTTTATTAGAGACTTCTCGAAGATTGCTCAGCCGCTTACGCTACTGACACAGAAGGGTGTTACCTATCGCTGGGGAGAGCCCCAGGAGACTGCTTTTCAGCACCTAAAGGATAGACTTTGCAGTGCACCTATCCTCTCATTGCCAGAGGGCACAGATGACTTCGTGGTTTATTGTGATGCATCCATTCGGGGACTTGGATGTGTGTTAATGCAGCGCGACAAGGTTATCGCTTACGCCTCTCGTCAACTCAAGATTCATGAACGCAACTACACGACGCACGATTTAGAGCTGGGAGCTGTTGTTTTCGCGCTTAAGATATGGCGACACTACCTGTACGGTACCAGGTGCACGATTTACACCGATCACAGGAGTCTCGAGCATATCCTTAAGCAGAAGGATTTGAACATGCGTCAACGGCGATGGGTCGAATTACTAAACGATTATGAATGCGCTATCAAGTATCATCCAGGCAAAGCCAATGTGGTGGCTGATGCCCTTAGTCGAAAGGACACTTTACCGAAGCGCGTGCGAGCACTACAGCTTACGATTCAGTCTAGCCTTCCTGCTCAGGTACGAGCTGCTCAGATAGAAGCACTGAAGCCCGAAAACGTCAAGGCTGAAGCCTTACGCGGCTCACGGCAGCAAATGGAACAGAAGGCAGACGGCGCCTACTATGTAACGGGCCGGATTTGGGTCCCACTCTATGGCGGTCTACGCGAACTTGTGATGGATGAAGCACACAAGTCTCGCTATTCGGTACATCCAGGGTCGGATAAAATGTACCACGATATCAGCACTACCTATTGGTGGCCTAGTATGAAGGCCCACATTGCTACGTATGTTGGAAAATGCTTGACATGTGCAAGAGTCAAGGTCGAATATCAGAAACCAGCTGGTCTACTTCAGCAGCCTAAGATACCTCAGTGGAAATGGGAAGAAATTTCCATGGATTTCGTTACAGGCCTACCTAGATCCCAGCGTGGGAACGATACGATATGGGTCATAGTTGATCGACTCACTAAGTCTGCACACTTCCTGCCGATTAAGGAAACGGACAAGTTCTCCACACTTGCAGACGTCTATCTTAAAGAAGTTGTCTCGAGGCACGGGGTGCCCACGTCCATCATTTCGGATCGCGACGCACGATTCACGTCAGAACTTTGGCAAGCAATGCATAAATCCTTTGGCTCACGACTAGACATGAGCACAGCATACCACCCTCAGACGGATGGACAGTCTGAGCGTACGATTCAAACTCTTGAAGACATGCTTCGGGCATGCGTCATCGATTTCGGCAACGGCTGGGAAAAGCACCTCCCTTTGGTGGAGTTTTCTTACAATAACAGTTATCACACCAGCATTCAAGCCGCTCCATTCGAGGCATTGTACGGGCGTAAATGCCGGTCACCTCTCTGTTGGGCAGAGGTGGGAGATAGTCAGATTACGGGTCCAGAGATTGTAGTGGACGCCACAGAAAAGATTGCACAGATACGACAACGCATGGCGGCAGCACGAGACCGTCAGAAAGCCTACGCAGATAAGCGTAGAAAGCCATTGGAATTTGAGGTCGGGGACCGGGTTTTATTGAAAGTCTCACCCTGGAAGGGTGTAGTTCGTTTTGGCAAACGGGGTAAACTGAATCCGCGATACGTCGGACCATTCGAAATCATAGAAAAGATTGGCAAGGTAGCCTACAAGTTGAAATTACCAGCTGAACTCGGGGCAGTTCACAATGTCTTTCATGTATCGAACCTAAAGAAGTGCCTATCAGATGAAAATCTTATCATTCCTTTTAAGGAACTCACTATCGACGAGCGGTTGCAGTTCGTCGAGGAACCAGTCGAAATCACGGACCGGGATGTGAAGGTCCTCAAACACAAGAGAATCCCTCTTGTCCGAGTTCGTTGGAACTCCAAACGTGGCCCAGAGTACACCTGGGAACGCGAAAACAGGATGACAGAAAAGTACCCCCAGTTATTCGGGAACCAGGCAACCACTACTGAGGCTGAAGCTACTACTTCGGAATTTCGGGACGAAATTCCAGATCAACGGGGGGAGGATGTGACACCCCAGGAAAATCAGTGAACAGTACAGTTTACCTAGCTTCCTCAGTGAGTGCATACCAAATTTCGGGACGAAATTTCCAATTAGTTGGGGATAATGTGACAACTCGAACTTTAGGCTTACTTTGATGTAACGTTTGTGCACGATATGTGATTTTATAAACCTGAATGATTAATTGATTTCATGATAGATGTTATGTTATATGCATTATGTGCGTACGTATGTCGTATGTATGCGGACCGAGTACACGAGCCCTTTGGGTCACTCCTTGTTCTCGGGTCCATTAGGTAATCGAGTGGGCTCGGCCCACTCCCCACTCGCAACACACAAAACTGAGTTTAGGGGTTTTGTTTTACCACTTTTGCAAATCACAAACACACACACAAACCCTAGAAGCTTTGCTCTCTCTCTCTCGTTCGTTTGGAACCCGACGGCACCAAGGAACACCCTTGCTCGGATCACACTCTCCTTCTTGTAATCGGTTAGTATGATGTTTTATGCTTGTGTGTTAAGTGATGCTTTGATTACATGCTTAAATCGAACCGATTAGAATTTGCATGATGATGATCTAGGGCCGGTTAGATTATGTGGTTATGTTGGTCCTTGAATGTATTGTTATATAATCAGTTTGTAGTTGTGATTAGTTTAGAACCGAATGTATTGATATATAGAAATCGGCTGTTTTGATGATCATGTAATTGGCTTAGATATGAACCGGATATATGTGCGAATGTATGAATTGCATAAGGATCGATGATCTGGTAGTATTACCGAATGAACAAGTAATCGGCTATAGTATGCATCGGGTTAACTTGAATGTTGGTTTGTCGATGAATTGTTGGTTGTTCATGCATGTTATAATTAGGGTTCTTATGAATTTGTGTTGCAATTGTTCTGTTTGATCGATATCATGCTATTGATTTGTTGAGAATTTTGTTAATTGATCTGGTTACCAAACTGACCAAACTGTTAGCTGAAATCACGGATAAGTCAATGCAGGATTTATGGAAACCGGTTACACACACACGTCACACGGTTGCGACTCAGATTGCGAGTCGAAACCTCGTGGTCACGACTCGAAACCACAACAGCACCAGCCGAGACCACGATTGCGAGTCCCGTTGCGACTCGCAACCAGCACATGACCACTCGTAACCAGACCATGATGAACCGAGACCATCATTGCGACTCGCAACCAGCTGTTGCGACTCGTAATCTCTGGTTACGACTCGAGATCTCCGTTGCGACTCGAGACCACCGTTGCACGCACACTGTTGGGCCTTCACTGTCATGGGCCCAATCTATTGAGCCCAACGATTTGAATTGTGGACTGTTTGCTATTGGACCGATATACGTTTACTATTTGGGCCGATTGAGAATCTGGACTGTTTTGTTATTGGGCTGCTTATGCTATTGGGCCGGGTATTGTTGGACTTAGACAATTGGATCCTCACATGCTATGTCTTATCTGCTTACGTGCGTACATGTTTGCCATGACTATACGTGATTGCTATATACGTACTATATACGAACCTGACTCGTATAATAACCATGATAGGACGTGAGTGACCATTTACTTGCTACTTATATTCCTTGTGTATCTGCCGAGCAAACCAAGGTGAGTTCACACAGCCAAGGCATGGGATTCCCGGGTTGGGAATTGGGTTGGATATGTTGGATATGGAATGATTACTCGTACTTACGCATATACCAGACTATAGACCATCGTCCTCAGGTTAGTCAGGACACGTTACGTAAAGCCTACGTAACCCAGTATATTTGCCATATGTCTCCCGGGTCGGGAGGACACGTTACGTAAAGCCTACGTAACCCAATACCATCTACTGGCTTCCAGGTCGGAAGGCCACGCTGCGTAAAGCCTACGTAGCCCCCACGCGTACCACTGTCCTCGGGGAAGGGCACGTCACGTAAAGCCTACGTGACCCTGTACGTTTTCCTGTTCTCGGTAAAGAAGAACACATGGTCGGAAGTTAGTCTAGTAAGTACCGTTAATGAGACGCCCTCATTAGCCAAGATAAACATGGGAAGCCCCCACCTTTATTACACACTAGTATGGGAAGCCCCCACTAGCTATACTTATGCATTACATTATGAACTTACTTTCTGTGAACTCGCTCAACTAGTTTGTTGATTATTTGCTGCATGCCTTACAGGACCTTAGGTAAATTATGGAGCTTGCACAAGGAAGGAGCAGGTCGTTGTGGCAGATGGATCATGAACATTATTGAACTTATAACTTTATTTGGGTTTACTTTACATTGCTTCCGCTACTTAAAACAGTATTTGGTTTTGAAACATCAATCATGTCATGGAGACTTACGTTAATTACTTTTATATTAAATGCTATGTTTGATATGATTGATGGCTTGATCCTGGTCAGTCACGCTCCCAAGCGGTGGTATTCCGCGGGTGGATTTTGGGGGTGTGACACGTTAGGAATCTAATAGGTTATTAAAACCTTCGTTCCAGATTTAGGAGCCCAGTAAAAGATATCTGCATTTGCCAATTGTATACGGCTGGGATAAATTGTATAATTTGCTCAGGTAAATATTTTTAACTTATTTTCCCTATACGGGCTTGGAGTACGGTATATAAAATACCGCTTGGTCGGGTATTGAATCTTTAATCGTATGAAGGTTAAATAATTGAGATAACCCGCTTATTCTGTTTTGTTTGTTTAAAGCCTTTGAAATGGCCATGACTTAAGCACGGGGTGTAGGCATACACCTGCCGGTGCGTATGTAAAATTAATGTACCCGCCTGTTCGAGAATAACTCGCCACGGGATATATTATGTGGTGTGTCTATTAATCTTTAATCCGGTATTCAGCCCGGGCTACTGAACGTATAATAAACATGTAATTCTTTAACAAGTTTATTTTTAAATAATTATCCCAAGTTATAAAGGATTATTTGTGCCTTGTGCATTTCAAATCAATTTCTTAAACATTTTTCAAAAGAGTCGGTTAATTGTATTTACCAGTGTAAACTGACGTATTTTCCAAAATGGCTAAAGTGCAGGTACTAGGTGGAATAGGCTGGCTACTCCTAGCATCAATAAAGTGTCTTGCAAGCTTAGATGTTTAAGAATCTGTTGAACAATGTTTCTTTTATCTTTGATCCGCCCTGTGGATCCCTTTTACAACCGTTTGTAATTATTGATATTACTTTTCATCGGTTTGTAATTTTATTATCTTTCGACTTCCGCTGTGTATTAAACTGTGACAAATTGTCTATGATGATATCAACTACGTCACGATACTCCCCACCAGGCCCACCGGTAATACGTGGAAATATCAGGGTGTGACATTTACACACCAGTGCAATATGCATACTATGGATACTTTATACTTTATCACAATAATAATTTAAAACTTTAGCATACTTTAATGTAACATAGAATGTCTGAAAGCAGAGTACTTTACTTTGAAACTTTAGTGAGTATGCATACCCCTCCAAAAGTAATATAAAGAGAGGTTTAAGAATCCACATGTTACTATGTTGTTCTTTACCAAACACGAGTTGTCCTAACCCTTGGTAACCGACTATAACAGTTTTAACTTTACATAAGAAACTGGTCAGCTATCACTCTATAGAACCTGGTGCAAAGGTAAACATTGCGCTTAAGACCATACCACATGCAATTCCTCTCTATGCTCAGGCAAAGTTTATGCTTAAACAATATCATTACGATATACTATGTGCGTGACAACATTGTGCGTGTATGAATCTCCTGCAATGTGTCAAGCGTGAACTACATTACGCCTGATCTATCAAGCGAAATCTACATGCGTAATCTTTACTATGAGTGTACGCAAAACGACACGCAACCTGTGAACCGCAATGCATTTGATCGAAGAAGAAACCCTATATTGAGTTGTTGGTGGCTATGGATTCCAAATCTGAAAATGAACCAAAATGCTAACTTATGAATCCACATGCTGTGATTTGTACCTTCACGGTGTTCCCATGCACAACCAATGACGAAAACACAAACTTTATCCAAAACTTACCTTAAACCGAACTTTGAATATCAAAGGGTGCCACCCAACTAGAAAGAGGTGTGAATCCATTTTCCCGCTTGAAGCTTAATCATGAACGATTCTTGATAGTCGCCTTTCAATTCTCCTTTGCAAATCGGGATTGAACCACTCGAGGTAACGTTTCTCTCTTTAGAACTCTCTATCTCTAACCTTCGAAGATGGATGGTGAAGTAGAAGGTGAGGAGGGGCTAATCCATGCAATAACATCCTACGGGTTGCAGTGTCATTTATAAAAATACCCCTCTTTGGGACATTCCAAAGCCTTAGCAGATGAGTCATATTTACGTTCCAAAATTATAAATTTTAATGAAATTTTGGGATGTGACACATCTTAGTTCTCATTTTTTCCATTTTAACACTTTCTGGTGAAAGAAAAATTGTGTGTTAGAGACAGGAAGCATCCGGGTGGTGATTATAGCCACCATTTCATGTGAATTTTGAAGCATAGTCCACAATTTCAAGTTTATATTGTCTACAAGCAACCAAGGTAAGTGAGTTAGTTGTTTCCAAGCTGATTCTTGAATTTTTCGAGCTCGGGTTTTGGCTTCATGAAGAAAATAGTGAGAATCACGTTAAATTTTGAGTGTTTGCATTGGTTTATGATTGGTATGGTATTATACGAAACTTGTAATGAAGTTCTAAAAATAAAGTTAGGATCTTGTCATGTATCAAGCTTGGATTTGGAAGCAGACCCCGTCATTGCTCACTAGGGGTACTACAACTAGTTTTTGCATGATAGATTTTGTATGATTACTTTTCGCATAATAGTTTTCGTATAGTAGTTTTTGCATAGTAGCTTTGCATGTTTGTTCTTTCACGATTATCCATACAAGAACTCTCGATTTTGCATAAGAAAGTGTATGTGAGAGTTTCATTTTTTGCGTAGTTATGTACATGAGATGCCTTAAATTTCGCATGTCCTCGTAGGCGAGACTTTTCACATATGAACCTTTTTCCAAATTGACATAGTTGTCCAAGAGTTAAGATCATCCAAGGTATAGAAAGTTGAAGCTATATCATAAGGTGAGTTTCTAGACCCCCATGTTTACATTTTTTTTTGGGGCAGTGTGCATAGTCAGTAAGAGTTTTAAATGAAAGGTAGTTTGTTCAAAGTCGGTCAAAGGTTACCCAAGCGGGATGACTCGCATCCCAAGTTTCACCGGCTGAGGGCGTAGTCCAGGCTTGAGTCTATTGCTTTGATGTAGTTGACCAGGTCATCCTTCACGCGTTGTCCCACTTCAAACTTTAGTTCCTTGTCACGTACCCTCAATGTTAGCCTCTGTCACTCATATCCACCATGGCCCGTGCGTTGGTAAGACGTTGACGGGTTATATTTTGTGCTAATAAAATTTACAATCAGGGTGTAAAAAAAGTTTTGAGCCAGTGCTTAAAAAAAGTTTACAACTGTGGTGTAAAAAGGTTTATATTTTTTTAACAGGGGCGTAAAAACGTTTACAACAGGGGGTTAAAAAATTTACGATCGGGGCGTAAAAAAGTTTACAACCGGGGCGTAAAATGGTTTACAACCGGGGGCGTAAAAAGGTTTACAACTTTTACGTAAAAAAATTTTTACGTGAACCTTTACCCGAGTACAAGCGTGAACAAACTTTTACATAAAAAAACAGTTTACATTCGACACCAGGTTGAAACGCCCAAATTTTTCTCATTCGACCAACAACAGAAAATTCTTACAATTTTACAAAATTTTGACATGACCCGTTCGTAGTAAGTACTTTTCTCCCTGTTTTTAACAATACCATTATAATTAATACTACGACACTTTCCAACATAACAAAGGTTAATACCATATAAGGTTCGCCATGAACGTTTTGTACAAACTACACAAAAGTTTAGGATCCAAACTTCTTACTAACAAACTAGACACTTACTAATTAACATTTACTAGACAAAATGGTAAGTTAACCCATCAAAACAAACAACTTGGACCGGAAGCGTATAAGGACGACATTACGTGTGTGTGTTCGGTCCGGGTGCGCCGCAATCAAGCAAGGGATTTACCTATCATTCATAACAACAACATTATTAGCTCATAACACATAGTAATTTAAAATCCTTTAATTACTTATCATTGTTCGACCCGTTAACATGACATGTTACCTTATTAACATCCTTACTTCCATTCGGAAACATTCAACATATCACCTTCCGACTCATTCGCAATGAATCGTTACATACCATACTTTTTAATATACTTACATCATTTGACCCGTTATGAATATTTACAACAAATCCATAGTACCAAATACTACTATTCATAAAACTACATTTAAAGTAAATAAAGCTCATATGAACTTACCGCGATCTTGAGATGCTTGTGCCTTCGAGTGACTTGCGCCTTCTTCCTTCTTTGTGCCTATATGTCATAATCTCATACTTTAGCTTTCTTAAACATTACTTTCACAATCCTTATAGTACGTTATGGCGTCTACTAATCACATACATCATTATCATAAGAAAGTTGCATCATCTTAACAAGTATTCATGCAAAAGCCATAACTAAACTCACTTAGACATTTTGTCAAACACATTGTGTGCGTATTACTAGTTTAGCATAATGTAGAAGCATTTTAAGCTCAACTTCCATAGTTTACTCATTGATTAACATAAACATCTCTAACTTGGGAATTTATCATCCTAAAGATGAATACCTAATTCTTAATCAATTATTCATAACAATTTCATCAATCTACAATCAAATTAACATGTAGAACTTCACAATTTCTAACCTTCACTTGACATGCAAGTGGGTTTTTGCCCTAATCATAATCATATTCGAAATTTAGCACCTATCGATGTCTAAACATTCATAGCAACCATAAATCATACTAGATTTTGTATTACATTCACGAATTACACTATACCTACATAACCAAACATCATCAAATCAGGAAATTTCACTTACTTGAGATCAAGAACACTTAGATAATCAGGATTCTTAGTTCATGCATTCGATTCTTCAACAATTTGGCTTTCAATTGATGGGATTTTGTGATTTAGGGTTTTGAGAGGGAAGGAGTTCTCCCCCTGGACCTCATGATCGCACACACACACACACCAGACTAATCTGGTTTATTTTTTTGTCATGTTTTAATTCCATATTTACATATCTAGTCCCCCATCTTTTAATCCCCATTCACTTTTTCTCATTTCTAATTACTAACTTGGTAACTTAATGCATATATGGGGTTTTTGATTTGTTAAATGGTATAAATCTTAATAAAGCTTTTAATTTCATATTTACCCTTTCTTTTCGTCAACGTTTTGTGATGAAGCATTAGAGCTCGTCACATACGAAATTTGGGGTGTTACACAGGTGTAAAATTTTTTTTGACACTCTACACCATACGTAAAAAAACATTTACGTGTGACCTTACATTCGACATCTAAAAAAACATTGGCAATCGACACCCGTGTGTAAATCAGATTCCGTTCTTGTACATATCCACGTTCGATTTTTCGTTAGCTTTTTTCTTTAAAAAAATTGGTGCTATATGAAAGCTGTGGTTTTTTCTTTTGATTTCGCAGGCTGTTGGGCTTTATAGTTAAAGACGAGGATAACACACAAGTGAAGAACGAGTTGAGTTTATTTTTTTGGCATAAGTTTAGTGATTTTTACGTTAATGTAAATATGTGTTATATTTTTTATTTGATATTTTTCTTGTTTTGATTTGATAGACAGAAAGTTAAACTAATTATTTTACAATGACAAAAAGTTAATGCAAAATGACCAAATAACCCTTTTCATAATCAAAGCTATTTTCACAAAAGTTAAATTAATTATTGCTTTATTTTGTACAGTTTAATATTAGTCACACAAACAAGAATGATCAAAGGTTGAGAATGATTTCTATGGTTCTCACAACTTAACACATCGCCAGTTGTGAGAACCATGAGAAATCCTATTATCCAATAGGATTTTAACATATCACCTATATTCAAATTAAATTAAAGAGGCAATATAATCTTTTGCTATATATGTCACATCATTTCACTCTTTTCTTTTTAAAAGTCACATCCATTTTCTTTCTTTCTTTTTCTATCTCTATTTTTCTTTTACATTAAAATATTTTTCTCTTCTCATATTTATTTTCTCTCATTTCTAAATTTTTACAAAAGCAAATAAACATAAAAAAAAACATTTTCAAAAAATGACAGAAAGGGGTGAGATCGGAATTTTCAAAAAAAAAAAAAAAACCTTTTACGTGGGAATTTATATTCGACATTTAAAAAAAACATTCACATTCGACAAAGTGCGCAAAAAAATTTGACATTCGACACCCTCTGTAAAAATTTTTTTGACATTCGACGCCGTCTGTAATATCTTTTGACTTTTTGACCTTCGACGTCGTCCGTAAAATTTTTTGACATCGACGCCGTCCGTAAAATCTTTTATAGAATTTTACAAAGCAGATTTTTTATAGATTTTTTTACAAAGTAGATTTCACCCGGTTATAAACTCTTTTTTACACCCAGATTTAAACTTTTTTTACGACCTGGTTTTAAACTTTTTTACGCCCCGGTTGTAAAATTTCTTTTGTTTAACCACATCCCCGGTTGAAAATTTTTTTACGCCCCGGTTGTAAAAAAATTACGTTACGCCCATGTAAAAAAATTTAAACTTTTTTTACGCCCGTGCTAAAAAAATTTAATTTTTTTTACGTCCCGGTTATAAACTCATTTTACACCCAGTTTATAAACTCTTTTTACACCCCGCCTATAAACTCTTTTTACGCCTCGGTTATAAACTATTTTACACCCAGATTATAAACTTTTTTTATACCCCGGTTGTAAAATTTACAACAAACATAAATTTTACACCAAATTCTTTTTACACCTCGATTGTAAATTAAACACAAAAAATATACTTAAAAAGTAACTAGTTAACTACACTAATCTACCGCGTATAAAACCATTTTGATTAGTGGGATGATTTTTGTCGAATGTGAACGTTTTTTTTAAATGTTGATTATAAACACCCATGAATTTTTTTTTTTTTTTTTTTTTTTTTGAAAATGTCAACCCAACCCCTTTCTATCATTTTTTGAAAATGTTTTTTTTATGTTTATTTGTTTTTTGTAAAATATAAAAATTAGAGAAAATATAAATATGACAAGAGAGTAATATTTTAATGTAAAAGAAAAAGAGAGATAGAAAGAAAGAAAATTGATTTGACTTTTAAAAAAGAGAGAGAGAGATAAATAATGTGACATAAATAGTAAAAGCCTACATTACCCTTTTGATTTAATTTGAATATGATGATGTGTTAAAATCCTATTGAATGATAGGAGTTCTCACGGTTCTCGTAACTAGAGATGGTTTTCATTAAACCGATCTATACATACATACATATATATATATATATATATATATATATATATATATATATATATAGGGGAAGGATAAATCGAAAACCCACTTGAGTTGAGAAAACTCAGAAAACCTTTGTAAAAAAACCATGTAAACTCAAGAAACATTTCTAAAAAAAATAGGAAATGTAATATACATATATTTGGACATTTTAAAAAAGAAACACAAAAAAACACCAAGTAGTTTTTTTTAAAAAATGTTATAAAATTTCAGGTTACATTATATATATGTCCAAAAAAAAAATGTAACATACAAATTTTCAACATTTAAAAAAAAAAAATATTAAGCATTTTTTATATTTTTTTTTTCATAAATAGGTCCGTGTACATTTATATTACATTCCCTATTTTTTTTAGAAAAAAAATAAAAATGTTACATAGGGTTTATTTGGGTTTTCTCAACTCACATGGGTTTTCGATTTATCTTTCCCATATATATATATATATATATATATATATATATATATATATATATATATATAGTAGGGTTCATTTAAAAAACACTCTTATTGCGAGAATCACGAGAACCAATATGAACACAAAATAGACCGACCCTACCACCACCCAAAACCTAAACACCCACCCCACCCCACCCCACCACCACAAAAAACCTAAACACTCCCCACCCTCCGTTGCAATATGCATCAGCCACCATCTTTAGAGACGGATTGGTGACGGCTTCCTGACTAAAGCCATAATTTCTCACACTTAAAAACGAAATCTGAAAATTTAATTAACCACATGGATAATACATGTTAATTACTCAAAATTATGTTAGAATTTTAAATAATTTTAATATACCACATGGATGATACACGTTATTTACTCAAAAATTATATTAGAATATTAAAATAGTGTAGTGGATAATTTAACACAAATAAATGGTGACGATGTTCAGGTGTGTATATATAACCAACAACCCCAGATTACCTAATTCATGCTTCTCCTTCGTCGCAATATGCATCAACCACCATCTTTAGAGACGGATTAGTGACGGCTTCGTGACTAAAGCCATAATTTCTCAAACTTAAAAACAAAAGTTGAAAATTTAATAAATCGCATGGGTAATACACGTTAATTACTCGAAAATTATATTAGAATTTTATACAATTTTAATTAACCACATGGACGTTAATTACTAAAAAATTATATATATTAGAATATATTTTATATAATTTTAATAAACCACATGGATAATACACGTTATTTACTCAAACTTTATATTAGAATTTTAAATAATGAAGTGGATAATTTAACACAAATAAATGGTGACGATGTTCAGGAAACTCAACGTGGACACTTCAATTCCATGATGTTAACATAAAAGTTCTATCCCAACATATATTACCGAAAATTTCTTTTGTCTATACTCGACATCATCGGCTTAGATGACAAAAGCACATATAAACATAAAATCACGTCAACAATTCCTCTTATATAT
This sequence comes from Helianthus annuus, assembly GCF_002127325.2. Taxonomy (NCBI): domain Eukaryota; kingdom Viridiplantae; phylum Streptophyta; class Magnoliopsida; order Asterales; family Asteraceae; genus Helianthus; species Helianthus annuus. Next base: position 57,566,094 of record NC_035442.2, on the reverse strand, counting down.
GAACCCTTTTATACTACGTTTCTATTTCATCATAATTGGGAGACGGAACATTATTTATATGTGTATCAAATGAATATCATGACCGATAAACGGAAAATTATTTATATGTGTATCAAATGAATATCATGATCGATATAGTGATTATTTAGAAGAAAATAAGTTGTGTTAATAGTTTATGAGTCATAACATGTTATAAAACTAGTATAATAACACAATAATATTTGAAAATAATAGAGAGTAGAGAATCATATATTCATTGATAGATGTGTAAAACAATGAGATGCGATAATGCATGTATATGGAAGGAAACCTAATCAACCTACAACTTTAACAGTCATTTGAATAATATGACAGTAGGAAAAGGGTAAAATTAGAATCAACAACCGTGAGAATTTTTACTTACTGTGCGAGTTTTGCCATTACTTTTGTAAAAAGTTGGATGAAAATGTCACAAACACATCTATAAAAAATGCCAAGCTGGTAATTTTTTTATGGATGTACGTGTTTATGTAGTTTTCATCTACCTTTGCATAAAAAAATATGAAAAACTCGTATGAAAAATAAAATTTTTCGCAATTGTCACAACTTAAAATAATTTTCACATGAACCAAATCGTATGATAGTAAATCCCTAAGAAAGTTTCTACATACATACATAAATAACCATAATAAAATAATATATTTATAACGTTTTATTAATTATTTTCGTGATCATGACCAATAATGTGCATTTTAATTTTGTTTTTGTCTGATTCATTTCATTATGTGGCTGCGTTTAGCAATGAACCAACTTCGGAATCAACTACTCTCAGGAATTTAACGAATAAGATATTTGACAATTTGAAATTTAACGGGTTTTAATATTAACTAAAGTCAATTGGAGGACTATGTATATTTTTATGATAGATATATGTGATGTGTGGTTTTAATAGACCATTAATTAATATTTTATTTTATTTTATATATATCTAGTTAGAAGTCAAAACAAAGTTTTATACAAGTGTTGCTACATCAATAAACAATAACCAATTGTTTATTTCAAGTGGGATTTCATGGGGCACCTATAAGAGATTATAATATTTAATTTCGCTGTTTTCAGCATGCGTGATGAATAAGTTGCAATGGTATAAATTAATTATATGACATAATTATAATAAACCAAGTATCAGTTGTACTTTTTCTTGATAACTGTTAACTATTTATTTATGTTAACTAGTAGAAAGATATGATGCAAAATATGAAAGTATATTCAATAATTCAATCAAATACTCTCATCCATCATGATTCATGGCAATGGAACAACGAATTGCATTAATTTATGTGAAATTAAAAAAAAAACATACGATAGTATTAGTATACAAAACACAATGCTAAACTTATTAGTTAAGAAACCAAATATCAGATGTAAATTTTCTTGATACTAACTATTTATATATGTTAATTAGTAGAAAGATATGATGCAAATATGAAAGTATATTCAATAATTCAAACAAATACTCATCCATCATGATTCATGGCAATGGAACAACGATATGCATTAATATATGTGAAATTAGAAAAAAAAAAAACATTAGAAGATCAAATACAATACAATGAAAACGTACAAAACATAGGCGACAAACTCATTAGTTGACCTTCCAAGATCAGTAGCTCAAAATCAGGCGGTGACATTTTGATAAATTTGAGGGCCAGACAATTGAAAAAATAAATAAAGATTGGGTATTCTGGTATTTTTTAACTTGAACTCCTTACCTCCTTGATTTTCAAACGGCTATAAGTTTTTAATACGTATTTTTTTTTAAATTACACTGTATTAACGAACATTTCACTCTCTTTAATTCGAACTGACTATTGCAATAGTTTTCTTAAAAAAATTACAGGATTTTGAATATATATTATGTGATTACTTGATTTTGAATACCCCGTTAGTGACTACGTGGTTTTGAATACGCATTACGTGATTACATGATTTCATTATAGTATTTCATGTGAAGCCTCACTAAGTGATTACGTAATTACGTAATAATAGTTGACTATGTAATATTACTTGACTACGTGATTTTGAATACTCATATCGTGATTACGTGATTTCATTATAGTATTTATGTGAAACCTCACTGAGTGATTACGTAATTACGTAAAAACAAAACATGTAATACATAACATTTCATATGGAATACCTAATATTTCAGGTATAATCACGTATTAAGGATAAATTATATACAAAGCATTAACCAAATCAACCTATAATAACTACACATGTCTTATTTGATAGACATGTGTAATCACATAATAAGCATAATTGTAATAACATTAGTTATAACAAATCTTATTAAATGTGTAATAACGTAATAAATTTATACTAAATGCGTAATCACGTAATGATTTATATTGAATGTGTAACCACGTAATGGGTATTTAAAAATCATGTAATGGGTATTGTGTATTCAAAACCACGTAATCACATAATGTGTATTCAAAATCTTGTAATTGTTTTTAAAAAAACTACAGTAATAGGCTGCTCAAATTAAAGAGAATGAAATGCTCGTTAATACTGTGTAATTTTTTTTTAAATATTAACATATGAAAAAGTTATAGATGATCGAAAATCAAGGAGGAAACTAGTTCACTTGAGAAAAGACAAAATTACCCTTCCTACTAATGACACTTGTCACTTCCTCTTTCTCGTGTATGTTTAGCATGGATTTTTGTCTAGTACAAGATCTTTTCTCTACAAACACAAACGCCAAACTTATTAAGGCTCTAACTATCTGCACACCCTGTTTGCCTATCTGCACATTTAGGGTTTACCTACACTACGTATAGACCTATACTTAGCTATATAAACCATGGAATTCAGAGCCTTATCAGCAATCATTGCACAGAAAACAAGGGTTTATATACGCTGCGTAGGGACCTATACGCAGTGTATATAAAGCTCAATTCTTGTATTTTTTATGTATTCCTTTGTTTATTTATAAAAAAGAAAATTATTTATAAAAAACAATATTATTGGTATATATTACAAATATAAATTATAAAAATTAAAAATAATACAACTATTATGAATTATAAAAATTAAAAAAGAAAATTATTTATAAAAAACAATATTATTGGTAAAAAATACAAATATAAATTATAAAAATTAAAAATAATACAACTACCATTAATTATAAAAATTAAAAAAGAAAATTATTTAAAAAAACAATATTATTGGTAAATAATACAAATATAAATTATAAAAATTAAAAAAGAAAATTATTTATAAAAAACAATATTATTGGTAAATAATACAAATATATTATACGATACGATGCAACACGATACGCTACTACACTATACGATACGATGCAACACGATACGCTACTATACGATACGATATAACACCCGTATAGGTCTATAGGTGTATATATGTCCCGTATAGGCCTATAGGTGTGGTTTAGGTCCCGTGTAGGCCTATAGGCATATATAAGACCAACATGGAACCTATACAGACTTATACTATACACTATACGATACGATGCAACACGATACACTACTATACGATACGATATAACACCCGTATAGGTCTATAGGTGTATATATGTCTTGTATAGGCCTATAGGTGTGGTTTAGGTTCCGTGTAGGCGTATAGGCATATACAAGACCTACATGGAACCTATACGAGACTTATACTATACGCTATACGATACGATACGATAATATACACTATACGATACGATACAATACGATACAACACTATAGTATAGGTCACGTATAGGCCTATAGGCAGATACAAGACATATTTGAGACTTATACGAGGTTTATACGAGACTTATACTATACGATACGATACTTAAGAATGTTTTTTTTTAAATTCACCCTTTATATACGTTGCGTATAGGCCTATAGCAGCGTATATAAAGGCTCAAAAAGTTTATTTTTACCACAAGTTTGTAGTTAAAAATAAAAATTACCCTTTATATACGCGGCGTATAGACCTAAACGCAGCGTATATAAAATGTCAAAAAGACAATTTTACCATTGCATATGGCTGCGTATAGCCCCAAATGCAGGGGTAAAATGGTCTTTCCCACTATACGCTGCGCATAGACCCATACGCAGCATATATAAAGGGTCAAAAGACATTTTTACCCTTGCATTTGGCTTCGTATAGCCCCAAATGAAGGGCTAAATGGTCTTTTTGACCCTTTATATACGATGGGTATAGACCTATACGCAGCGTATATGAAGTTTTTTTTATAAAGGTTATATCGAATCGTATAGGTGTAGTATAGGTCACGAATCGGCCTCGTATAAGCCTATAAGTGTGATATCGTATCATATAGCGTAGTATATGTCACGTATTGACCTCGTATAAGCCTATAAGTGTGATATCGTATCGTATAGCGTAGTATATGTCACGTATTGACCTCGTATAAGCCTATAATTGTGATCTCGTATCGCATAGCGTAGTATATTTCCCGTATACGCCTATAGGCATATACATCACCTATACGAGACTTATACTATACACTATACGATACGATGCAACACGATACGCTACTATACGATACGATATAACACCCGTATAGGTCTATAGTTGTATATATGTCCTGTATAGGCCTATAGGTGTGGTTTAGGTCCCGTGTAGGCCTATAGACGTATACAAGACCTACATGTGTCACACCCCGATTTCCACGTGTATCACCGGTGGGCCCGGTGGGGGATTACCGTGACGTAGTTGGCTACAATATAGTCAAACCACAATATATAAATGCACAGCGGAAGCATAAAGATAAATATAATTCAACCATTTACTGTAATATCAAATGTATCACAAGTAGTTGAATAGTATCCACAGGAGGGATCAAAATAAATAAAAATGTTGTTCAACAGATAAGACATCAAGCTTGCGAGACTTCTTAAGATGCTAAAGGAGCTATTGCCAGCCGATTACGTGTAGTACCTGCACTTAATCTTTTTGGGAAAATACGTCAGTTTACACTAGTAAATGCATTCAACCGACACTTTTGAAAAATGTTTATTAAAAATTGATTTGAATGCTCGAGGCACAAATTCTTTTATAACTTGGGAGAATTATTTAAAATTATAATCTTGTGAACGAATTACATGTTCCTTCTTTGCGTTCAGTAGCCCGGATCTATCCCGGGTTAAAGATCAATAGACACACCACATTGCGTAAAACCGAGGTGGGTAAACCATCGGCTACGTCTTTTAATAATATAGACATAATGCCGGGTGTACGCCTACACCCGGATGTCGAGGTCGTGGCCATTTCTTCGAATGATGCCAAGGATATCCGGGACATGGTCATTAACCCCCCAAAGGCTTTTAAGTAACAAGACTGTTTAAATGAGCCGATCAAATTATTCAATTAACCACCTAAGCGATAGAAGATTTGATGCTCAATCAAGCGGTATTTTATATACCGTAACCCAAGCCCGTATAAGGGAAAATAAGTTAAAAGTATTTACCTTTGCAAGTATTGTCCTTAATCGATTAAATCACAGATATCTTTTACTGGGGCTCCTATTCTGGAACGAAGGTTTTAAAATAACCTATTAGAATCCTAACGGGTCTTTATATTAGCCGTAGCCTAGACCGGTTAGTTTCGAGGGATAGATACGGTTTAATCGCGTGAACGGCGAAAACCGAGAATGGAATGTGATTCTGACCCAACAAGTTCGAAGACTTGTTTTATATGGGTTTAATATTCACACTCTGGATTCTGGGGTCAAAGTAATATGGTTTGACCCGTATCGGCTAATTTATGTAAACTAGTTACATAAGCCGAACCATGCGCGCAATCGGCGCAACGGGTATCCGTGGGAGTCCTACACTGTTTTCCTAAGTCAATATACTTTAAAGAGGTTGTGGTATCAGTAGGATACCTTCCATAATGCCCGTAACGAGTTTTAGTTCATTATACGCCCCGTAGGGGTTTTCCGGTTTTTTTAAAGACTTTTAAAAGGGCTTTCTGAGTTCTATAGGAAACCTGAGTTTCCCGATCAGTTTAATAAGTCTAAAATATCTTATTTATTATTTAAAATCAGTAGCAACTGGAATCGGGTCAAAAGACCTTGTAAAACTCAAGTTTTGGCCAAAAAGGGCATATTCGGTATTTACCGAACCGTAGCCATAACCGCAGGTTATGCGCAGGTTAAAATTAATTAAAAATCTTTAAAAATCCCAAAATATTATTTTACTACAGTGGGTAAAAGTTTTGGTGACGAATCTTGGTTTAGGTAGGCGTTATGTTAATTGCGCCGTTTATTACAAAAGTTTCTTATAAATGCGCTATTTAGCATAACTCCTATTCTAGACCTCGGATTGGCGTGAAACTTTAGGGACATGCTTGGAATTTAGTAAGCAAGGTTATGGTCCCTTCACGTGTCCGAAATACTCGTTTTATTTTAAAAAGGGCGTTACAGTCAACTTTTAAGTAATTAACGGAAATGCGTAAAAGACTCGGACAAACAACGAACCGGTCACAGAGGGTGATACCCTCACGTGACCTGGTCCTAAGAGAGTCCTAAGGCATATCTACATTGCACTAAAACGGGTCAGAACTGAAGTCAAAGCAAAAGTCAAACTTTTGCGACATTCGGCTCCGAACCGTGTCAATATATCAAATGGCCGAATCAAACGAGCTTAGACCAGTTAATATACTTAATATCATGTTTTATGAGTGTTCAAACAGGTTTCATACCATCTATATTACAGATTATGCAAGAATCACAAAAATGGCTTTCTGTTGACTTTTTAAGCATACGTTTGACTCGATATTTGAACTAGTTAGATTGGTGATCAGGGGGAACCCTTTTAGAGGTTTATTACCCACATGAATACCAACACATAACTACTTTTGATTCGAGAATTCACTGGACCATTCGTGATTTATCGCAAAGTCAATCGTTAGTTACGACGGATTGACTTTTTGGCTAAACTAAGCAAAAACAAAGCCGTAGAAGGTTTGGCATACTTACAGAGACTTGATGTAAGACTTAGAACTAGAGAAGAACACTTGGGAGCTTCAGAAATGATCAGAGAATGTGTTTTGAGGTGTGTTCTAGTTGTGAACCATGTATGCCTATTTATAGTGCAAGAATTGGCTTTAAGATCCTTACAACTTAGCCTACAAGTGAGTATGGATGATGGGCAGGTGGCCTAAGGTGCTATGGGTCGAGTAGGGGACGCCCATACCTCTGGGAAACCCATTCATAAATGTTTTACCGCTTTAAACAGCCAACAGCCAACTTTCTGTCGCTGGGCATCGCTTACGGACCGTATGGCTTGGGCCTTGCGGTCCGTAAGCCTGTGGCGGAGACAAACTTAATCATTCACCCCTTTACGGTCCGTAAGGCAGGACCCTTGCGGTCCGTAAGGGTTATTTTTAAATCTTTTTCAATCTTTTGTAATGATTAATAAAATCCTGGTATTTAGTAACGAAATCTTTGGTAATTAATAACCTGACCTTTCGGGTTTGAAGGGGTAACTTTGCGATTTGGCCCTTGATTATTTACAACTAAGGGCCTCGTGTTATTTACCCGCACCGTTAAGTCCCCGGTCATCTCGTTAATTATTCGGAAAGCCTTAACTTTCATTGTTGACGCTTTTAACCCTTCTCGTACGAATTTGATCATAACTTTCTCGTTTTAAAACGGATCTTCGCGGAATTTATATATTACATTCTAGTGAGCGTATTTTACTGTTACAAAGCCTCGGGTACGTCAAAGGGTCACTCAGAGGTATAATTAAACATGTTGACACAGTTAACCCCCGCAGCTTGTAATCTCTCACTTTCTTCCGCGTTTCGCTTCCGTACGATCCATGATTTATTCGTTTGAAGGTACGAGCATCGTTTAGGGTTACTATACAGTATACTTACCCTTAATTGACATTTATAACCCTTGAATTTACTTACTTTCAAGGTTTGTCAACATTAGTCCTTTATTAAATATAAAACGCCACGTGTAAACTTAAGACACGTGTCAATACATTATTGGACAAAAAAATTTCGAGGTGTTACATCCTCACCCCCTTAAAATAAATCTCGACCCGAGATTTACAAAAACAAATAGGGATATTTTTCTTTCATCGTGGATTCAACTTCCCACGTGAATTCGGGACCTCTCCGGGCATCCCATTTAACCTTAACTATCGGCACATGTTTTCTTCGGAGCTTTTTCACCTGTCGGTCTTCAATCGACAAAGGCTTCTCCACAAATTTCAAGCTCTCATCTATATGCGCATTTGTGTGTGGGATCACCAATGATTCATCAGCGAAGCACTTCTTTAGATTGCAGATGTGGAACACATTGTGAATTCCATTGAGCTCTTCTGGTAAGTTCAATTTATAGGCAACCGACCCGACACGTTCGATAACCTCAAAAGCTCTTATGTATCGCGGGCTCAGTTTACCCTTCTTACCTAAACGCATCACCCCTTCCAGGGTGATACTTTTAGTAACACTTTTTCACCTACCTCGAAGTGAAAATCTTTACGCTTCGGATCAGCGTAACTTTTCTGCCTATCACGGGCAGCTTTGAGACGTTCCCGGATCTGGACAATCTTGTCCGTTGTCTCGAAAACTATCTCTGGTCCTGATAATTGGACCTCTCCCACTTCCGCCCAACAAACAGGCGATCTACACTTCCTACTTTATAATGCCTCGAAAGGCGCAGCCTTTATGCTGGTATGGTAGCTATTGTTGTAGGAGAATTCGATTAGGGGTAGGTTCTTATCCCAACTACCACCTAAATCGATAGCACATGCTCGCAGCATGTCTTCTAACGTTTGAATAGTACGCTCACTCTGACCGTCTGTCTGAGGATGGTAAGCCGTACTAAAGTTCAAACATGTGCCCAAAGATTGTTGGAAACTCTTCTAGAAATGAGACGTGTATCTAGTATCTCGATCAGAGATAATAGACACATGTATGCCATGTAGGGCTACAATCTTATCAACATATAACTGGGCCAATGTATCGGAGCTATAAGTCTCCTTGATGGGTAAGAAATGAGCTGACTTGGTCAGTCGATCGACTATAACCCATATTGTGTCGTTTCCTTTGCTCGTTTTCGGTAACTTGGTGATAAAATCCATAGTTACACACTCCCATTTCCATTCAGGAAGTTCAGGCTGTTGTAGCAAGCCAGATGGCTTTTGATGCTCAGCCTTGACTTGCGCACAAGTCAAGCATTTGGCTACATAAGCGGCTACAGACTTTTTCAAGCCTATCCACCAATAATTTGCCTTTAAATCCTGATACATTTTGTCTGCTCCAGGATGGACAAAATATTTGGAACTATGGGCTTCCTGGAGGATAACATCTCGTAGTCCTCCATAAATAGGAACCCATATTCGCCCATTCAATCGTAAGATTCCATCCTTGCTAAGAGTTAACTGCTCCTCAGTTACTCCTAACTTTTCCTTTGGATAATTAGCTTCCAACACAGCCTCTCGCTGTGCAGCTAATATCCTTTCAATCAAGTTATTCTTGACTTCAATGCTCTTAGCATTGATGCGGATGGGTTTCATCCTTTCTTTCCGGCTCAGGGCATCAGCGACTACATTCGCCTTGCCGGGATGGTACCTGATCTCACAATCATAATCATTCAAGGTCTCCATCCAACGGCGTTGCCTCATGTTTAGCTCCTTCTGATTGAACAAATGTTGAAGGCTTTTGTGATCTGAATAGATCACAAACTTGATTCCGTATAGATAATGCCTCCACAGTTTTAGTGCGAATACAACGGCACCCAACTCCAAGTCATGGATGGTGTAATTCTTTTCGTGCACCTTTAACTGTCTTGAAGCATACGCAATCACCTTGCCTTTCTACATGAGCACACACCCCATGCCAGTGTCTGACGCGTCGCAGTAAACTACGAACTCTTCGGTACCTTCCGGTAGCGTCAACACAGGAGCGTTGTTCAGCCTTTGTTTCAAAATATTAAAGGATTCTTGCTGCTTAGGGCCCCAAACAAACTTTTCCTTCTTCTTGGTTAGAGAAGTTAAGGGCGCAGCAATCCTTGAGAAATTCTCAATGAATCGTCTGTAGTATCCTGCCAATCCCAGGAAGCTACGGATCTCTGTGGGCGTCTTTGGCTCTTGCCAATTCATGACCGCCTCTACCTTAGCGGGATCCACCTGGATACCACGCTCGCTTACGACATGTCCAAGAAATTGGACTTCTCGTAGCCAGAATTCGCATTTAGAGAATTTGGCATAGAGTTTCTCGCGATGCAGCAATTCGAGAATACATCGTAGGTGTTTCTCATAGTCGGCTTTATTCTTTGAATAGATAAGAATGTCGTCGATGAATACGATGACAAATTTGTCCAAGTACGGCTTACAGACGCGATTCATGAGATCCATGAACGCAGGCGGTGCATTTGTGAGCCCAAAAGGCATCACTAGGAACTCGTAGTGACCGTAGCGAGTCCTAAATGCTGTTTTATGCACGTCTTCATCTCTGACCTTCAGCTGATGGTAGCCCGACCTTAAGTCGATCTTCGAGAAATAGCTAGCCCCTTGCAATTGATCAAACAAATCGTCGATCCTTGGCAATGGGTATCTATTCTTTATCGTGTCTTTATTAAGCTCATGATAATCGATGCACAGACGCATCGATCCGTCCTTTTTCTTCATAAACAGGACAGGTGCTCCCCAGGGAGACGAACTAGGCTTGATAAAACCTTTTGCTAACAGTTCATCCAGCTGGGTCCTTAATTCCTTCATTTCAGTCGGTGCTAGCCTGTAGGGTGCTCTAGCAATGGGAGCTGCTCCAGGGATGATATCTATTTTGAATTCCACTTGCCTATCTGGTGGCAACCCAGGTAGATCTTCGAGGAAAACTTCTGGATACTCCGCAATGACAGGAATGTCTTCTATCCTTGATTTGGGCTCTTCAATAATCACTTGTTCCATGTAGATGACACAGCCTCTTTTTAAGTATCTTGAAGCTTTGAGCATAGTTACGTTCTCGGGCAATCCATACTGCGTATCCCTTCGAATGGTGAGCGATTCACCAGTCGGGGTCTTTAGCACAATTTGCTTTCTATTGCAGACGATCTGGGCCTGGTTGTGTGATAACCAGTCCATGCCCAGAACGATGTCAAAACCAGCTAGATTAAAGGGAAGTAGAGATAGAGGAAAAGAATGGTTCTTAATGGACATCATACATCCCTCTAATATAGTGGAGACGGTTTCTACTGTGCCGTCTGCTAGCTCTACTTCATATTTCACATTTCGGGTTTTGACAGGCGTATTCAACAGTTTGCAAAATTTTTGGTCTACGAAGGATTTGTCAGCGCCTGAATCGAAAAGTACTCTTGCAAATATATTATTCACGAGAAAAGTACCTGTGATTACGTTTTCGTCCTGCAAGGCTTCCTTCACATCCATTTTGAAGACTCTAGCATTGTTCCTTTTGGTTTCCTCAGTCTTCTTGGCGATCTTGGGGCAGTTGCTCTTGATGTGCCCCTTCTCACTATAGTTGTAGCAGGTCGCGTCTTTAATCTTCTTACAGTCCACAGTCTTGTGGTCTTTGGACTTGCACAGTCCACAAGCATGCGTCTTTGACTGGGACTGTGAGTTCGGCCCAAACCTGCACTTCCCAAAGTGGAATTTTTGGCAGTTTTTGCACTTGGGCTTCTCTCCGGTTTGTTGCCCATCTTTTCTTGACTCTGTTCCTCTCTTGCCATCAACGTTCCCATGGTGCTTCTTTCCCGACCTTCGCGAGGTATCATCCTCACGCTTCCTCTTTTCGGCCTCTTTGTTCCTCTGCGATCTCAGTCGGACCGCGTCCATCGTGAGAGACAAAGAGAGGTCAGTCACAGACCTGAAGGTCGTTGGCCGAGAGGCCTTCACACTAGCCTTTATCGCGGGTTCTAACCCCCCGATAAAACGAGCAATCCTCCTTGGTTCCGAGGTGACTAGATATGGAACCAATCGAGACATCGTGTTGAAGCTCGTTAAGTAGGCCTGGCAGTCCAGATTTGTCATCACCAATGACACAAAATCGGACTCTATCTTCTCCACCTCATGCTGAGGGCAGTAATTTTCTTTGATGAGAGAAACAAATTCCTCCCACGTCATGCTGTAAAGCACAGCTTTTCCCGAGGCCTGAACCAGCGCCCTCCACCAAGCTAGGGCCTCGCCCTTAAACGACTGCGACACAAACTTCACTACATCCCTTTCCGCGCAGCTACTGATGTCCACCACAGTGTCCATCTCATCCAGCCATGTCATACATTCGATGGCACCCTTCTCCCCCGTAAAGTCTCGGGGTTTACAAGACACAAAGTACTTGTATGTGCAGCCCCTGGCACGGGAAGCATCAGTATACTCCCTTTCGCGACAAACACTATTTTCATTTGACGAGTGATTGTCGTCGTCCTTCTTGGGCTTGGACGAGTGGTTATCGTCGTCCTTCTTGGGTTTGGATAGTGGTTTGCTGTGGGATTTTGATTGTGTCTTTGGCTTTGATGGTGGTTTGGAAACTGTTCTGCTTCGAGACTCTGTATATTGTCGATCCAGAGCTGCTTGCACAGCGTTGTCGACAAGAGCCTTGAGCTGAGCGCCCGTTAGATTTATTTGGGCATTATCATAATCATCTTCATTTGTATGACTATTTCCTCCATTAGGATTCGCCATAGTAGCTTGTATCTGCTGCAGAAGATAATGAAAATTCTATTTAGGAATTTATTATTGAATTGTCTTTTATGGTAATTCATTAACCATGGTAACGAAGACTATATCCGGTTAATTTATTACTCACTTTATATTTTAGGATTTGAACATACTTATCCTAATCACAATTAATATTGCTAGTGGCATAAAAGCCTAGTCACGAGGACGTTATTATAATATTTAGCCGAGATTACGGAGAATCAAGGTATGAAGGTTTGAACCGTAGTTCTTTTACCCTCTTCTGACAGGGAGTCCTAAACCACCACTGTCTTTTGCCTTATTATGACAACAATTATGGCCCATAGGCACTACATCACTAACGGATGTTTGATAGTTCGGCCCGTAGGCGCTACATCACTAATGGATGTTTAAACGAGTGATCATCTTCATTGATGATTTAACCCATGATTTATTATATCATTAATTTGGGCTTTGGAATCCTTTTAGAGGACTCTTGCATAAGAATGGCGTGTGTAATTTTAACGAATCACATCTGCCATGATTGTTAACATGCTTACAGAGGTTAACAGGGAATCTGAATCTTTTAATTAGGTCTTACCATCTTGGCCGGATCTTAAAAGACACCTGGCTAGGTTTCACTCTTAAGATTCTTTATTTAGGCAGATCAAATTAAAAGGAATGATTTTGATTTATTTCATGTATATAGTAATAACAAAATGAAATTCATAACATAACATTCTAAAACTTCAATACGATTACACACTGCCCTAAACGGGTCTTTTAACAAGTACATACCTACATAGAGGTTAATAAAAAGACAAGTCCACGCAGGGACTAATACTAGATAGGTGTCCGCGTAGGGACTGAAAGATGTCCATACGTAAAATCATAATTATTGATACGGGCCTTTTCCACATAAAACGCGGTCAGAGCCCCGGGCTCCTCCCACTGCTTGGGAGCTTACGGTTTCATGTTCATTCGCAACAAAATATTTTCTTTGTGCGTCCACGTAGGGACTGAAATTTGATAAATGTCCATGCAGGGACTTATTTAAAATAAACATTACATTAGAACATACATAAGGACTAATGGTCACGTTTCTTCTTCTTGCCCTTCAGTAGGTTTGCTAAGCCCTTGAGGAATCCTCGGTGGCTCTTACGTTCTTCCTTGAAGTCTCTTTCCACACGGCTTAAACGGTGGAGTATTTCTTCTTGTTCAGGAGGAGAGAAACGTGGTTGTGGCGCCTGTTGCGGAACTAGAGGTCTGGGAGGTGCCGGGTACCCATGACCTGAGTAGTCCGGTGCTCCCATGTTTCCATGAGCTCCGTCGGGATAGCGAGCATTATACCTAGCCGCTACCACATATGGGTCGCGCTCATAGTTGTAGTTGTAATGTGCTTGCGATGACGGTTCGAACGGGTTGTAAGCCGACGGACCCATGTATGCAGGTATTGGGTGGTCATACCCAAATGGTGGCGAAGTTGGTGCAGCTGGTGCGGAGTTCGCCTCCTGTACAGGACTTGAAGGTCCTTCTTCTTGTAGTGACGGGTAGTGGCTACTACTAGAGTTTCGAGGGGTGCTGAAGTGAAATTCCCCTCCCTGGGTTGACATACGAGCATTTGTCCTCCTACGCTTTGGCGGATCAAGCATCACTGGCTGTACCGGTGGCGGAGGTGGTGGCATAACTGCCACGAAACGTGGATCCTCGGAGGGATCTCGCGGATGTTGCGGCTGTTGTGATGTCTGTGGCGTGTGGTACCACTCGTGTTGATTAAACAATGCCATGAAGCTATCTGGTCCCTGATAGGGTGTACCATGAAAGGATGACGCATCAGAGATTTCTATTGGATGCGTGGGCGTACCACGAGCAGGTTCTGTCGGATCAGTATCCTCGTCCATATGATCTTCGGAGAAGTGATCTTGTGGTCCTAACGGAACGAAGCCTGAAGGTTCCTGGATGTAGTCAGCTGGATTAAACTGACCTCGGAAGTATGGAGTAGGGTCGTCAAAATTTCGGTGCGATACCGAACGCTACAGAGGTATGTAGGAGGGTTGCGGGTTGTTGGGATCATTCTCGGAATTTGGTCCGAATGAGTGCCGGTATGATGGCGTCGAGCTATGCGAGGTGGAATGCCTCGCAGGTTCATAAAGGTCTCTTCGCCTTTGCGGTTCTTCACTCCTTGTGGTGAAGGAGCTCGCGTATTTGAAGGTCCGGCTTCGTGATCGTGATGAGTAACGATCTCTCCTCTGCCTCTTCTTCCCCTTCCTTTTCCTCGGAAAATCACTGGCGGCATATTTCCTGCTTTTTAAAACTTTAAATACCATAATAAAAGAAAAAGACAAACTTGGAATAATAATTCGAATTTGTCCTAAGTTCTTGTCTAGACTCAAGTATGTGCAATTGTGTCACTGAGATTAAACACATTAGGATAGTGTTTAATTCACTCAATGTTGGCTCTGATACCAACCTGTCACACTCCGATTTCCACGTGTATCACCGGTGGGCCCGGTGGGGGATTACCGTGACGTAGTTGGCAACAATATAGTCAAACCACAATATATAAATGCACAGCGGAAGCATAAAGATAAATATAATTCAACCATTTACTGTAATATCAAATGTATCACAAGTAGTTGAATAGTATCCACAGGAGGGATCAAAATAAATAAAAATGTTGTTCAACAGATAAGACATCAAGCTTGCGAGACTTCTTAAGATGCTAAAGGAGCTATTGCCAGCCGATTACGTGTAGTACCTGCACTTAATCTTTTTGGGAAAATACGTCAGTTTACACTGGTAAATACATTCAACCGACACTTTTGAAAAATGTTTATTAAAAATTGATTTGAATGCTCGAGGCACAAATTCTTTTATAACTTGGGAGAATTATTTAAAATTATAATCTTGTGAACGAATTACATGTTCCTTCTTTGCGTTCAGTAGCCCGGATCTATCCCGGGTTAAAGATCAATAGACACACCACATTGCGTAAAACCGAGGTGGGTAAACCATCGGCTACGTCTTTTAATAATATAGACATAATGCCGGGTGTACGCCTACACCCGGATGTCGAGGTCGTGGCCATTTCTTCGAATGATGCCAAGGATATCCGGGACATGGTCATTAACCCCCCAAAGGCTTTTAAGTAACAAGACTGTTTAAATGAGCCGATCAAATTATTCAATTAACCACCTAAGCGATGGAAGATTTGATGCTCAATCAAGCGGTATTTTATATACCGTAACCCAAGCCCGTATAAGGGAAAATAAGTTAAAAGTATTTACCTTTGCAAGTATTGTCCTTAATCGATTAAATCACAGATATCTTTTACTGGGGCTCCTATTCTGGAACGAAGGTTTTAAAATAACCTATTAGAATCCTAACGGGTCTTTATATTAGCCGTAGCCTAGACCGGTTAGTTTCGAGGGATAGATACGGTTTAATCGCGTGAAAGGCGAAAACCGAGAATGGAATGTGATTCTGACCCAACAAGTTCGAAGACTTGTTTTATATGGGTTTAATATTCACACTCTGGATTCTGGGGTCAAAGTAATATGGTTTGACCCGTATCGGCTAATTTATGTAAACTAGTTACATAACCCGAACCGTGCGCGCAATCGGCGCAACGGGTATCCGTGGGAGTCCTACACTGTTTTCCTAAGTCAATATACTTTAAAGAGGTTGTGGTATCAGTAGGATACCTTCCATAATGCCCGTAACGAGTTTTAGTTCATTATACGCCCCGTAGGGGTTTTCCGGTCTTTTTAAAGACTTTTAAAAGGGCTTTCTGAGTTCTATAGGAAACCTGAGTTTCCCGATCAGTTTAATAAGTCTAAAGTATCTTATTTATTATTTAAAATCAGTAGCAACTGGAATCGGGTCAAAAGACCTTGTAGAACTCAAGTTTTGGCCAAAAAGGGCATATTCGGTATTTACCGAACCGTAGCCATAACCGCAGGTTATGCGCAGGTTAAAATTAATTAAAAATCTTTAAAAATCCCAAAATATTATTTTACTACAGTGGGTAAAAGTTTTGGTGACGAATCTTGGTTTAGGTAGGCGTTATGTTAATTGCGCCGTTTATTACAAAAGTTTCTTATAAATGCGCTATTTAGCATAACTCCTATTCTAGACCTCGGATTGGCGTGAAACTTTAGGGACATGCTTGGAATTTAGTAAGCAAGGTTATGGTCCCTTCACGTGTCCGAAATACTCGTTTTATTTTAAAAAGGGCGTTACGGTCAACTTTTAAGTAATTAACGGAAATGCGTAAAAGACTCGGACAAACAACGAACCGGTCACAGAGGGTGATACCCTCACGTGACCTGGTCCTAAGAGAGTCCTAAGGCATATCTACATTGCACTAAAACGGGTTAGAACTGAAGTCAAAGCAAAAGTCAAACTTTTGCGACATTCGGCTCCGAACCGTGTCAATATATCAAATGGCCGAATCAAACGAGCTTAGACCAGTTAATATACTTAATATCATGTTTTATGAGTGTTCAAACAGGTTTCATACCATCTATATTACAGATTATGCAAGAATCGCAAAAATGGCTTTCTGTTGACTTTTTAAGCATACGTTTGACTCGATATTTGAACTAGTTAGAGTGGTGATCAGGGGAACCCTTTTAGAGGTTTATTATCCACATGAATACCAACACATAACTGCTTTTGATTCGAGAATTCACTGGACCATTCGTGATTTATCGCAAAGTCAATCGTTAGTTACGACGGATTGAGTTTTTGGCTAAACTAAGCAAAAACAAAGCCGTAGAAGGTTTGGCATACTTACAGAGACTTGATGTAAGACTTAGAACTAGAGAAGAACACTTGGGAGCTTCAGAAATGATCAGAGAATGTGTTTTGAGGTGTGTTCTAGTTGTGAACCATGTATGCCTATTTATAGTGCAAGAACTGGCTTTAAGATCCTTACAACTTAGCCTACAAGTGAGTATGGATGATGGGCAGGTGGCCTAAGGTGCTATAGGTCGAGTCGGGGACGCCCATACCTCTGGGAAACCCATTCATAAATGTTTTACCGCTTTAAACAGCCAACAGCCAACTTTCTGTCACTGGGCATCGCTTACGGACCGTATGGCTTGGGCCTTGCGGTCCGTAAGCCTGTGGCGGAGACAAACTTAATCATTCACCCCTTTATGGTCCGTAAGGCAGGACCCTTGCGGTCCGTAAGGGGTATTTTTATATCTTTTTCAATCTTTTGTAATGATTAATAAAATCCTGGTATTTAGTAACGAAATCTTTGGTAATTAATAACCTGACCTTTCGGGTTTGAAGGGGTAACTTTGCGATTTGGCCCTTGATTATTTACAACTAAGGGCCTCGTGTTATTTACCCGCACCGTTAAGTCCCCGGTCATCTCGTTAATTATTCGGAAAGCCTTAACTTTCATTGTTGACGCTTTTAACCCTCTCGTACGAATTTGATCATAACTTTCTCGTTTTAAAACGGATCTTCGCGGAATTTATATATTACATTCTAGTGAGTGTATTTTACTGTTACAAAGCCTCGGGTACGTCAAAGGTCACTCAGAGGTATAATTAAACATGTTGACACAGTTAACCCCCGCAGCTTGTAATCTCTCACTTTCTTCCGCGTTTCGCTTCCGTACGATCCATGATTTATTCGTTTGAAGGTACGAGCATCGTTTAGGGTTACTATACAGTATACTTACCCTTAATTGACATTTATAACCCTCGAATTTACTTACTTTCAAGGGTTGTCAACATTAGTCCTTTATTAAATATAAAACGCCACGTGTAAACTTAAGACACGTGTCAATACATTATTGGACACAAAAATTTCGAGGTGTTACAACATGGAACCTATAAGAGACTTATACTATACACTATACGATACGATGCAACACGATACGCTACTATACGATATAACACCCGTATAGGTCTATAGGTGTATATATGTCCCGTATAGGCCTATAGGTGTGCTTTAGGTCCCATATAGGTCCCGTATAGACCTATAGGTGTGGTTTAGGTCCCGTATAGGCCTATACGGGACCTAAACCACACCTATAGGCCTATACGGGGCCTAAACCACACCTATAGGCCTATACGAGATCTAAACCACACCTATAGGCCTATACGGGACATATACTATGCTATACGATACGATATCACACTTATAGGCTTATACAAGGTCAATACGTGACCTATACTACACCTATACGATACGATATCACACTTATTGGCTTATACGAGGTCAATACGAGACCTATACCACACCTATACGATACGATATTACACTTATAGGCTTATACGAGGTCAATACGTGACCTATACTACACCTATACGATACGATATGATATCACACTTATAGGCTTATACGAGGTTAATACGAGACCTAAACCACACCTATACGATACGATATCACACTTATAGGCTTATACGAGGTCAATACGAGACCTAAAACACGCCTATAGGCGTATGCGGGTGTTATATCGTATCGTATCGTATCGTAGAGTGTATAGTGTTAGTCTCGTATAGGTTCTCTGTAGGTCTTGTAATTCATAATATTTGTATTACTTTTTATTTTTATAATTCATAATATTTGTATTATTTTTAATTTTTGTTATTCATAATATTTGTATTATTTTTAATTTTTATAATTCATAATATTTGTATTATTTTAAATATTTATAATTTATATTTGTATTACCAATAATATTGTTTTTTATAAATATTTTTCTTTTTTTATAAATAAACAAAGAAATACACAAAAAAAATACAAAAATGGAGCTTTATATACGCTGCGTATAGATCCCTACGCAGCGTATGAGACAAAAATGACACAACTTCCCTTGTATTTGGCTTCGTATAGCCTCAACACAAGGGTATAAAGGACATTTTCAGACCTTTGTATACGCTGCGTATAGGTCTCTACGCAGCGTATATAAACCTTGTGAAAAACTGATGCTTCAAACCTACCAAAATGACCCCAAATTTTCAGATGATTTATATACGCTGCTTAGAGACCTATACGCAGCGTATATAAACCTTGTTTTCTGTGTAATGATTGGTTATTAGGCACTGGGATCCATGGTTTATATACGCAGCGTATAGGTCAATACGCAGCGTAGAGGGTTAACCCTATATGCTGCTTATTGACCTATATGCTGCGTATATAAACCCTAGTTTTGCTAGGGTTTGGTGTGCCAATAGGCACACCCCTTATTAATTAAGACATCGTACCTTTTTTTATTTTTCATAAATACCATATCTTATTTGATATTTTAACACATAACATTCAAGTAGAAAATCTGACATATCCAAACCGATTTACAACACAGTTCTAAACAAACATATATATATATATATATATATATATATATATATATATATATATATATATATATATATATATATATATATATATATATATATATATATATATATATATATATATATATACTACATGGTAAAGCTGAGCTGAAACACTTCTAGAAAATAAAAAAGTTAAATATAGTTAGGTTTTTAACTTATCAACCCACCTCTCTCACACATAAAAATAAATTTGAAAAAAAGTCTTAGAGCAAGTTCTTTATTAAGATTCAGAGCTCTTACATCTAAATCTAAATTCTAATAAAAGATTTTAATTAATGCTGCATGACATTCTCCTTCAATTCATTCATCATCATACTTAATAAATCCCATCATTAGCAAAGCTAAGATAGGGTCTAAGTAGAGTATGACATAGACAACCTTACCTCTATCCTGTTGGAATAGAGAGGCTGCTTCCAGTGAGACCCAGACTCAATAGTAGTTTTGTATCAAGCCTTGGACATCAGGCACATAACACCCAACATTTGGGACAAATGCCGATTAGTGCATGCACCCCATTGTCTTTCGACTATTAATGCCACCAAATGATGCATGATTAATCATCCCCCTCTTTTAACGTTATTTTCATGAAATTAGTAAAATAACGTTAAAATTAGTGCGCTTTCACTCCCCGCCCCCCGAGCGCTCACACAAATATACATTATAGCGCATACCGCAAGCGGGGTGAATCTCTTTCAATTCATTAATAATATTATTTATTACTTAATATCTAATTATCTAATATCTAATTCTATTTTATAATTAAAAAAGTACGTAAACAATTAACTATATATGGTTTTCCATGGACCATGAATAGTACCAGCTATACAGGTGGCATCCTTTTTACCACCTGCTCACCTATGCTTAAAGCCACCTCTTTATCATTGCTTTTATTCATAAGCAAATCTGCTACTTGCTCAATTGATAATTTTCCATTTGTAAACCCTTTATATCAAACATTATTTCAGGATTCACGATTGACGACCATTTCTTAAAATCGAATCTACAATTACACCGACCAATTCTTAAACCCCTTGTTCCATCGATTTTTCTTCATCCATTTTCAAAATCCTAGGTCTTAGCATACGGTGAGAAGATGATTGAGTTGATCGATAACTTCGGCTGTAGGCGACAACGGTGGCGCGATTAAGGTTTCGCCTCAAACCCTCACAGTGGTGGTAGCGGCGGTTCCATAAGCCTCAAGGGTGGCGGCGAACAGAGCGTTCAGATCCAGGTGTCCAATAGACACTGAATAAAGTGGTTCGACGAAAATTACGGCGGGAAAAGAACTAGGGTTCTGGTGATGCTCGACGACGATCTCAGGTATGATTTAAGGTTGTATAAAACTCTTCCATATAGATCTGATTTCTAAGAACTGCCAGATGTTTCTAGCGAGTTTAGTCAGTGCACCTGTGGTAAGAACATATGTGTAGTGTCCTTTGTTCTAACATTGTACTGATTTGTTACTTTTAATACTTGACTGTAGAGGGTTTATTTGTGAATGTAGCCAAATCTTGAACAATATATCCTCCAGAATAAAAGTTTGGGTTTCTCAGTTTAGGTGAATTTTGATATGTACCATATTATTTTTTTGTTATATGTGATAGCATAATTGGTTTAATCATTAGGGTTTGTCGATTGTCATGGTAGTTTATAGTCTGTTGTTAACTTAAAGTTTTTGTGACCTATGAATATGGAATGATGTAAATGATTGCAAATTTTTCAAGGAAAGCCACATCCATAGGGGAAAGAAGGCAAGATCCAATTAAGATGAAATAAGATTTGCCGCAGAGATATAAAAACACGAGTTTTGGGAAAAAGGAATTTCGACGACAATGTCTTTACAATTCTTGATGAAAATGTATTCCAAAAGAAGCAGAAGTCCCATGTTAAAGGTAACAATAACAAGTATTGCCTACAATTTTTATTTTCTTAATATTGTGTTAGGGGCATTTGTATAATTGTATGTAGACATTGTACTATTGTATTCTGAGATGTTACGGTATGAAGCTGGTACCGAGGTATCACTTAACTAAAGATGAGATCAGTAGCACTAACGAAAATACTGATATCGAAGAATCTTATGACTTTAAGGAGAAATGGATACCGATTACCGCGCCGAATCTATCAGATCGGTACCGGATTTTTGGTATCTCGCCGCTTTGGTACAAATAGACACCAAATATTTGAAAATTATTTTAAGGTTAACGAATTACGAATATAAAGTCAGTGTAATTTCAAAATGAAACAAAGTTGAAATCAAATTTATTGTTTAAATTGTTAATGAATTGAGGTGAGTTGTATGAAGCAAACTTTCATTAAACATAATTTGTTTTATTCAACACTTTAGATTGTGTTCCCAGGTGAATGGTTCTTAAAAGGTCAAATAGAACATAATTGCTTCTAAGAATCATTGGTTTAATTGGAGAAACGAATAAATAGTTCTACATATGTAAATGACTCTTCTTTCTTTAAAATTATAACCCTCTGTTATCCAAAACATTTAGCTCATTAAATGCATATATATTTATAGCTACAAGTTGTTTTGATGCTACTGGTGATGATCAGTTTAATGATGGAAAATGATTTGTTTCGATTGGTTTCTTTGTATATTTGAATTTGAATGAGTGGAGATGATCTCTTGGTTAGGACTTAGGATATTAGAATACGAAATGCTGATTTTTTTCTTTGGAGTATGGATATCAAAGATCAAGATACCAATAAGAACTTCAAATTCCATTTAAAAAATTTGGTACTTAAGTCTGGAATACCGATATAACCGTACCTAATACTGAATGGCCCTATAATAGATACCAGAAATTTGGGGGCATTGATTGTATATTGACATGGCTATTTTTAGTAGCCCTTGAAATCATTAGAAGATGCTAGTAGGCCACTGGAAATTCTACATGTAAATTAAAAATGCATTCAGTTATACAAATAACTTATAAATGTGCGTTGCGTTTTGTAAAAAATGTCTAGCAGGTTGGAGAATGAACATCTGAATAACAACACAACCAAGTTTAGATCAGTGAAGATGGTACCTCAGCAAGTCATGATTTATGGCATATGGTTGGATATAGTTTCTCTGATGATTACTTATGTTGATTCCCAGTGGTTCAATTACAAACCTTTTTTGTTAGTGTTTTCACGTAGTTATTAAGATATACTTTAGTTTATTGTATGCAAAATGTCCCCTCGCCGCAACGCGCGACGATAAAAATACTAGTCTATAATTATAAACCTACTATTTGAGTATTCTTAAAATGGATAAGAATATGGTCCGATTTACTTTACCCTTTCTGCATAGGTAAAAATAATGATGGTGGTGGTGGTGATGATGATGATGTACAACACAGATTTTACGTCAAAGCATACGCGAGAAGGAGAGGAGGACAAGTGTCATTGGCTTGAAGAGTAATTTAGTCATTTCTCCCTTAAACAACTTCCCTTATTGATTTTCAAACGGCTATAAATTTTTTCATACGTTAATAGTTAAAAAAATTACACCGTATTAACGATCATTTCATTCCTTTTAATTCGAACATCCTATTGCCATAGTTTTTAAAAAATTTAGAGGATTTTGAATACCAATTAGTCAATTATGTGATTACGTGATTTTGAATACCGAGCACGTTGTCACACCCGGACTTTTGCGGAAGCGTGTACGTGTGACTTGATCAGTTCTCATTGCATTCGACCATAATAAACAACTACATGACTAAAATGATGTTCATCCATCCATACGTTTTAGAAATATTACAAACATAAGTTGTTTAAGTTTCAACCAACATAACTTCAAGTTAAATTACAAACCATCCAAAAGAGATTAAGTTCCATACATGGACTTTTGACAAAAGCTAGTTAAACCAAGGCTTTGCTTCATATATCTTATCCAGGATAAGATATACAAATCAAACCCTTCAAAAATGGATGACATCTAATCTTGAAATTTACTTCTTGAAAACCATTCCAACGCCGTAGATACATCTAGTTTTTTGAAATGCATGTAATTTGAAAACAATGAACAAAAGTTGAGCGAGTTCATGTGTTTTATGTGAGTTCCAATAAACTTGAAAACATTTGAGAGAATTCTTTTGATAACCGATATGTAAAGCGTCTATGAACAGATCAATTAATGTTTTGCAAGGACATTAATATGTGTATGACGGCGTAGGAAGTATCCGAATTTCCTCCGGTCCACCCGGCTGGAATGACATAGTCACTACATGCGACCACACAAGGACCCATGAGTGGGGCTCGCTACACCCGATAGATCTACCACTCCTGCCCATTGGTCTATACTAGATTAATGGTACTTAAGAGTGCGCCTACCTATCCACATGATCTAACAGTTCATTCCTTAGCTAAACCAAACCATTGAAACATGTATTTCACCCCCGATAGTTATAAATCCGAAAACAGTTAAGAGAAAAGGGGGACATGAACTCACAAATTTGCGTCTGTAGCCTCGTGTACTCAAAGGGGATGTCCTCAAGTCGTACTACTACCTACATACGTGCTAAGTTTTATTAGACACTTAGGTCGTGTAACGACTCTTTGCCTTAGTTAATTATTAAGACTTATTTTGGAATTTCGGTATACTTTGAGTTACACGTTCGGTGCATGTTGTATACGTAATTATATAATTCCAAAGTTGTATATATTAGTTAAAATAAGGATATTTTAACTTAAATTATTTGGGGGTACTCGTTAAAAATGATATATTTAACTTGTTTTGTCATATGGTTCTCACATATATATTTTTCAAGTATAGGTATACTTGTATTATGTGTATGTTATTTTGTATTTTCGTATTTGTGCATAATACTTGTATATGCATATTTTACCAAGTGTTGGTAGTGTATCTCGGTATGTATTTATACGTATAGGAATACGTATTTTCTTGTATTTATTAAGTACTCTATACTTAATTTATGTATAATTCTCCGAAATATTGTTTTTGCATAATTTAAAAATTACCAACTTTATATTCTTAATATATATATATATATATATATATATATATATATATATATATTAAGAGAATCTTATAGAAAATATCCAAAATTTTATTTGGTAAAAATATGTATACATCCACATATATCTTAAAAATAATATATTTTTAAGATCAAACTTAGAAAAATGTATATTTTTAGTTTTCACCAAAATAATATATTTTTGAGTTGTTTATGAAAATATATATTTTCTTCCACTTCAAAAATAATATATTTTCAGTTTTGACAAAATATGATATATTTTATAATAGTTGTTAAAATTCATACTTTGCCGTTTGTTCGGTTTCAAAAATACCGTTTACCAAATTTGTCAAGATACGAATTTATTTCCGGAATATATATAGTCCAAAGTGTACATTGTTCGAATCGTCCAATATTTGGGTATAAGTTATATATTTATTTTCTTGTGATTTTTGTAATATTTCAAATTACAATTTTTAGTATTTTGTTATGGTATATTATTTTTCAAGTTCCTAATTTTTAGTATAACTAATACAAGCAATATATATGTAGCACATAATTTTTGTGACTTCTAAATATATATTTTACTAAATATATACTTAGTCATTTTTGTTCTTGAAAGTCAACCTCCAATACTTGTAAGTTTATAACAAAAATTATGGCAAATTTTTATATTCAAAAACATGATCCAAAATAACTTGTAAACACTTGTTTAAAAATATTTTTCTAAGTGTTGAATTTTTTAAAATTTTTTGCCATACTTTCCTTTGAAAATGGAGGTTTCCATGCTTATTAGCGTATCATTTTCTGTTTCAAAATTTCACCAACAATCATCAACAACATTCTACAACTTACCATGAGCCATAAACATATTTCTACATGAAGGTATGAACTTGAAGATTTATAAAATCTTGTAGTATTTTAATATGATGTTTAACATGGTTTACTAACACTAAAAACGTGATTCTTATTTCATAAAAATCATTTTTACAAAATTTCAATCTTTACAACTTGTAACACATTTTTACAAAAATTCATCTTCTTGAATTTTCCATGTCTTATACACTTTAATGGTTCCATTTTAACACACGAAGCAAGTTTATTTTCTTTTAAAACTCAAACCATGTTCTTTTTAAGTAAACTTTGATTTTCTTGAAACTTTCATGTTTGAAATCTTTCACTTTTAAGACTTACAACTTGTAGGAACCAAGAAATCAAGTTTATTTTCAAGTTCATACTTAACATAAAGGATGCTTAACATAGATCTTTCAAGATCCATCCTTATTCTTGCTAGATCATGTTTTCAATCATCTTCTAGCAAGCTTTTATGTGGTGATCTATACCATACACTCCAGAAATCAACAAACAAGTTCATCACATACACTAAACAACTTAGATCCTCATGATTTTGAGCTTTATTCTTATGTTCATGTTCTTGTTTTGGTGTGATCTTTAGATTTTCTTGTTACATATCTACTTTAACCACTAAAATAAGGTGTAAAACAAAACCAAGAGGGCTTACTACTAGCACAAAGGTTAGGGATGAATAAGATGCAAGATGGAGAAGAAATGTGATGGTTAATAGCTCCTCAAGATGTCCTTCAAGTTCCCTTGCTTGCAACCTTCTTATCTAGTCTTGATTCACCTTAGAGTATGCTTAGATTATGTTGGAAAGTTGAAGAAAAATGGAGATGAGATTAGGGGTGTTTGGCCGTAGGTTATGGAGAGGGAGATGGAGTTTTTGTGAGTTTGAATGATAATGAGATAAGGTGTGTGGTCTAAGGGTTTTTAATAACTTTCATCCAACATTTAGTTATACAATGGATCATATGTCTAATATCCATACAACATCTCCATTATAATAATCAAGAAATGGTGGGGTGGTGGAACCTCTTGTTGACCGTCCACCAAAGGGGGGGGGGGGTTATAGTTTGATTTCAATTTCTAAGTTAGACATTAGTTAGGATTTAAGTGATTTGGTTAGGGTTTAATGATATTAGTGGTTTTGATGTATAATATGGTGTTCATTGCCAATAACTAGTCATGTAACATTAAAACAATGCTTCTTGTTCAATTTTGGTGTTTCGGGTAGTGTCCGGTTGTTCATTTGGTTACCGGTTCGTTAAGGTGCTAAATTGAGCGATTTAGTGTGTTATGAGATACTTTTTATGACAGTTTTCATTCCCGACACTTTACAAGTTATTCTGGACATCTAAACCTTGTTTCTGCATAACATTTTGATGTTTAATTGCTGATTTTTGCTAAATTTTGCAGAATTCTGCATTTAGGGTGTGTTTTGGGCACTTTTTAGTGTTTATTCGTCACTCGAAAGGCAGTTTCATAACCCTTATTTTCCTACATAGAGTTCTAATATAAACTTTGGTTCTGAGCCTCAATCTGTGTCCTAACATGATGTCTTTCTGAGTACTGAACTCCTGTCAGTACTTCTAGTTTATCTGCTAAGTGTGCTAGTTTCGTTTATGCACTAATTGAACTGTTTCGAGTTGCATTTAACAATGATAAGTAGCATGCATCATGTAATGTATTTGTGAGTCTTTTGAAAGCAAACATGAAATCATTCATATCAAATTTCAACATGCACAACCATATATTACAAGTTACTGTTCACATTGTACGGAAATTACATGAAAAAGTGCCAGTTGTCACATTCTCCCCCTGTTAAAAGAATTTTGTCCCGAAATCAAGCTGCGTTATCAATTGCAAGGGAGTTGTGAAATAAATGCGGATACTTAGACTTGATTTGGGCTTCACATTCCCATGTAAACTCTGGGCCATGACGTGAATTCCAACGGACTTTGACGAGTTTAATACGACTTCTCCATGTTTTGTGGACCTTCCAGTCCGTAACCTCAACAGGTTCTTCCGTAAATTGGAGTTTATCGTTGATGTGAATCTCGTCTACGGGAATGACGATTGTTTCCAGTGTAGGACTCTTCTTGAGATTAGACACGTGAAATGTGTCGTGGATACTGCTAAGTTCTTCTCGAAGATTTAGCTTATAAGCAACGGTTTCGATCCTTTCCAGGATCTCAAAAGGTCCAATATATCGCGGGTTCAACTTTCCGCGTTTACCAAACCACACTACGCCTTTCCAAGGCGAGACTTTCAACAAGACCATATCTCCAACCTCAAATTCCAATGGTTTTCGTCGCTTGTCGGCATAGCTCTTCTGTCAATCATGAGCTGACTTGATACAATCACGTATCTGAGAAATCTTTTCTGTAGTTTCCTGAACTAACTCTGGACCAATAAGCTGTTTATCTCCGGTCTCCGCCCAACACAACGGGGACCGGCACTTTCATCCATATAAGGCTTCAAATGGGGCGGCCTGAATGCTGGTGTGATAGCTATTATTGTAGGAAAACTCCACTAAAGGCAAGTGAGTATCCCAACTCCCACCAAAGTCCATCACACAAGCTCGTAGCATGTCTTCCAAAGTCTGTATCGTTCGTTCACTTTGGTCGTCCGTCTGAGGGTGAAACGCAATGCTAAGATTCAACTGTGATCCAAAATCCTTCTGAAACGTTTGGCAAATCCTTGACACAAAAGGACCATCTCGGTCGGATATGATGGAAAAAGGCACTCCATGACATGCCATAATCTCCTTGAGATATATTTCTGCTAACTTCTTCGTGTTATCTTTCTCACTGATTGGTAGGAAATTCGCGGACTTCGTGAGTCGATCGACAATTACCCAAATCATATCATGACCTCTTTGGGTTCTCAGTAGCTTGGTAATAAAATCCATCAATATCTGTTCCCCCTTCCAAACGGGAATCTCAAGTTGTTGCAACAACCCTGATGGTTTCTGGTACTCTGCCTTAACTTTGGCACAAGTAAGACAGTTACCCACATATGTGGCGATGTCGGCTTTCATCTTGGGCCACCAATAAAAGTCCTTCAAGTCTTCGTACATCTTGTCGGATCCGAGATGTATAGAGTACGTTGACTTATGAGCTTCATCCAAAATAAGTGTGCGTAGATCGCCGAAGTATGGGACCCAAATTCGCTCCATGAAGTACAATGTTCCATCTTCCTTTGGTAACAGATGAAAGAGACTTACAAAGGGTCCAAGCAATGAAGATTTGATCTAAAAATTCTCAGGTATGAAGGTTTTGAGCTTCAACTTAGAGAAAATTCAGATCAAGGTGTGAGGATTGGAATGAATGGAAGTGGGTATTTATAGATTTCGGGCCACCGTTAGGATAATCCGAGCCTTACATGTGTACTCACTGTTTTGGTAATCTATGGGTGCCCAAAACAAGCCTATAGATTGATAAAAACCATGTGCATAAACCAGAACCAAGCTGCTGATTAAAAAACAGCTGTTTTGCTGATCTGGGGAGCTCTCGCGCCCCGCGTACGAGCTAACCCCATCTTACGCGGCCCGCGACCGCCCGGGATATCAAAAACAGTTTTAAAAATGGCAACTTTGGTCCCTTCACATGTTAAATGCCTTTTTGACACATTTAAGGCTCCTTAAGCCATTTTCAAGGCTCTACAATGATGCCAAAGCATAGGGGACATGAAATATGCTTGAAAATGTGTTGGATGTCGGTTCGTTTGGTCGTACGGTCACGATATTCGGTTAATTACGACGAAACACGAACGGATGCGAAAAATGATCCAAATTACGCGACGAATGGAATTTTATCATGCCAATCACTAAAATAAAATATTTTAATGATTACATAAATTTTTGGATGTCCGGATATATTCAGAACGTAAGATAAGCGTGAAAATGCAAATTTATGCACTTTTTGACGCTTTTAGTCCGTATTGATCAAAAAGTTTATTTTTACGCACCAAACACCTCAAAGCCTATTTCTAAGCTATGTAAAGGATATTTGGGACATATTTAACTTATGATCAAGTTCCGGAATGTTCGTTACCATTCGATTCGGTATACTTTTGCAGTTTGACGCAAATAGTCCCTACGATCGAATAAACTTGATTTCGACACACCAAACCCTCCAAAACTTATTTCTAAGTTATGTAAAGGTTATTTAAGGTATGTTAAGCCTATGTCACTGTTCCGGAGTGTTTGTTGCATTAAACTGATTATGTTTATGCATCAGTTCGCGTATAACCTTCTAGAAAGCGATTTAAAGCTCGAAATCGAACAAGAATTGATATGTGCGCATGATACACATATTTATACAAATCCCAAGTATGAAACACAATATTTCATTGATTTGGTATTTGTTTGATGGTCATAGAGGCACAGATGTTACAGTCTCCCCTACTTTAGGAAATTTCGTCCCGAAATTTGTTCGTAGGAGTCTGTCTATGACGCTGTGTTAAATAATTGTCTTGCATGGAATCTAGGGTGTCATCTATTTGCGTAGAGTAATCCATCAAAGATTTTTATGCAAGGCATAACCCTGTCGTTCCCTAGTGGATACACTTCGAAGTGAAAATGAATGGACGATTCACTTTCTCCAATGGGTTCTTTGTCAGGTGTCAAAAGGATATTCATTTCCCTTGACGGATATTCTTCAGAAGCGAAAATGAATGGACAATTTCATTTTCCTCAACGGGTTCTTCGACAGAAATGGAAATGAAGGTATAATCAGAAGGATATTCATTTCCCTCAACGGATATTCTTCAGAAACGAAAATGAACGGATTGAGTCATTTTCCTCAACGGCTATTCTTCGGAAATGGAAATGAAGGAATAATCAAAAGGATATTCATTTCCCTCAATGGATATTCTTCAGAAACGAAAATGAACGGATTGAGTCATTTTCCTCAACGGGTATTCTTCAGAAATAGAAATGAAGGAATAATCAAAAGGATATTCGTTTCCCTCAACGGATATTCTTCAGAAACGAAAATGAGCAGATTGAGTCATTTTCCTCAACGCGTATTCTTCAGAAATGGAAACGAAGGAATAATCAAAAGGATATTCATTTCCCTCAACAGATATTCTTCAGAAACGAAAATGAACGGATTGAGTCATTTTCCTCAACGGGTATTCTTCAGAAATGTAAATGAAGGAATAATCAAAAGGATATTTATTTCCCTCAACGGATATTCTTCAGAAACGAAAATGAACAGATTCAGTCATTTTCCTCAACGGGTATTCTTCAGAAATGAAAATGAAAGAATAATCAAAAGGATATTCATTTCCCTCAATGGATATTCTTTCAGAAGTGAAAAATGAATAGCTAGTTCATTTTTCCTCAACGGGTGCTTCATCAGAAATAGAAATGAATAGAGTTAACACTAGACACCTTACACATAAACACATAAGCACATAATTGTTTTCCTGGTTTCTGTGCACTAAATTCCATAATTATGTATGCATCCATAATTACGTAATTCCTTGCACAGTTCACACAGTTTGTTTTATAATGTGAGGGGATAGAATTTGAACAAGCTCAATATAACTATGATTAGGTCAACACATAAACACATAAACACATAAGCACATAATTGTTTTCCTGGTTATTAATTTGTTATCAGTTTGTTATTAATTGTTATTAACTTGTTACCGATTTGAACACGGGTATTCAAGGTACACCAGGAACCCAGTCGATGGACTTCAACATCCTCAAGAATCTATCTGAGAAGATAGGATGATCTTCCAAAAATTTGATTTCGTTTACAAGGAAACGTAACATTCGAATTAAGGTACACAGCAATTAAGGACTTACGGAAATTCCCTTAGGTACCCTATTAAGGATTTGTAATGGTACTTTGGGTATTTATCCAGAGTTGTAACTTGCGCCTTGTACTCCGTTTTCCTTGGAAGAAACGGGCACTTAGGATTCTCGTGGAAAACGCAAGAGATCATAAAATAGAAGAATTTTGGGAGTTGGTTATTCTACAAGGAACACAGTTCCTTGGTTGTCGGTATTGTAGGGATTTGTTGTTTGTACATGCAACCACATTTGTAAATTGCAATGTAAATAAAAGATTTATTTATAAACAACAACAACTGTTTCATAGACCATGACAACAAAAAGAAAATAATACATAAGGCTTGATTATTTCTAAACAGTGTTGCCTTCAAGTCGGTCAAATGCTTATCCCTGCGCTTGATTTGCATGGTGGAAAACGAGCTTGAGCAGGATTGTTGTCAGCTTGATTTGGTGCAGCTGCTGCTCGGCAAACCCTAGCTGTATGACCCATAAGTCCACAAATTAGTCATTTGCGGCACTTCACACTAGCATGATGATGAACGCTACATTGGTTGCACAAGGGTGCAGTTCCGTTGTATGGCTTCCTAGCAGGGGGTTGAGCCGGTTGTTTGGGGACAGCTTGATCATTGTGAGCGACCACGGCGAAGTTCTGAGAAGCCTTTCGCTTCTTGGACTTCTTGGAGGATTCATTCTGCTCATCCTTTGGTTTTGATTCATCAGTCGGTTTCTTATCACCCTTTCAGAAAAGTTTACCTTTCCTGATCAGAGATTCAGTCAAGGTAGCGGATAGCTCAATGGCCTGTCTAACCGTAGTGGGGTTGCTACTAGTAACAATGTCTTGTTCTGAGTCAGGGAGGCCATCAATGTACTTTTCGATTGCCTTATCCAAAGGCGTAACCATGTTCGGGCATAACAGACTTATCTCCTCATAACGGTCCGTCTAGGATCGATGCTCACCGCTATCTTGCTTGAGATCGTCGAATTCCCTTTCCAATGCCATTATCTCAGGACGAGGACAGAATTCCTTCATCATCAGAGCTCGAAGCTCTTCCCAAGTTTGAGCCAGTGCTACCTCAACACCCCTATCTCTTATCACACTATTCCACCATGTTAAAGCTCGCTTCTCAAAGACACTAGATGCGAACTCAACCTTTCGCTCGTTTGGACACTGAACATGTCTGAAGGTGCTTTCTAGACTCTCGAACCATTGCAGAAGCGCAGTTGCTCCTTGAGACCCAGAAAATTTTGATGGCTTAGCTGAGTTGAACGTCTTGAAGCTACAGTGAGCATTATTGTTGTTATTGAAGGCTTGGTTACATTGAGCAATGATGTTTGGGAGTTCAGCAGCCATTTGCTGCGTCATGATAGCTGCCAGTTCTTCATTAGGTATCTGATTGTCGCGTCGTGGAGGCATTCTAAAAGAGGAAGCATGAGAGAAAACAAGTGAAATGGCATTGGGTAAGAATAGAATGTTACAATTACCGACCAAAAAGCATGAATGATGGTAATTTGTTCGAACCACGAAGCAAACAAACAACGCACAAAATCTGAATCAAGGTAAATAGGTCCTCATAATGTATCACGAAGACATGCTTTATCCTATAAGTGGACACTCACCCCAAGAGTTCCCAGGTAAGAGTGACTGGTCCGATTATGTGGATTTGTACGAACACTCTAGCCTTAGAGAGAAAACTCAGGATATAGGCATCCACCCTTCCATATTGCACGTGTTCACATTATAAGACCCAACCTTGACGAGATTTTGAAAACTTTGAAGGTTCAAAACCTTATAATAAATCACCCTAGAACAGATGATTGGTTTTCAAGGCAGATTCGAAATTTGTGTTCTTGTTGTGGTTGTCACCTAAAGATAGGTGACGGTATTGTTTTAGAGTCTAAACGCAAGTAAACTCGCGTTGGGGTCCTAGGAAGGTTATAGACTAAGTCAAAGCATTACTAATAACCTAATTCCCTATAACCATGAGCTCTGATACCAACTTTTCTGTCACACCCTGACCGCGTTAAAACAACAAACCGCGGCGGAAACGTCGGGGAGTGTCGTAACAGAATCATTGTTTCATAACACATGGATTGAAGTTCTTTTTTATTGAATTAAATGTATTACATTGCATTGAAATTAGAAACAAAACATGAACAAATAGACTTTCATTGTTATTAAGTCACTAAGGCCTCGTCCATTCCTATGTGAGCATGCATCAATATCATCATCAATCATCATCAACTATGGTACCTGAAACATATGTGAAAATACGTCAGCATAAAAATGCCGGCGAGTACATAGGTTTTATGTGAGTGTCAGATTCATGGCTCGTTTATATTTTGAAATAACTTGAACAACTTCATTATTAGAAAACCTAGTTTTGTAAAATGTTTGTAATTGATCGGAGTGTCGCGCTCCGGTCAAAGATAATATTTATAGTCCCAAATTACCCTTAACAAATAGTTAGTGGTAGCAAGGGGTCGAACTACGAAGAGTCTGTGGTTTGCGAATGGATTCGATTGAATTATGAAAAGGTGTCACTTTTATGAAGCTTGATATTTTGTTTTTATGTATTTTTGTTGATTGAAGAGATTTGAATAAAGATATCTAAATTGATTGAATGGGTTAACTACAAATGGTAAACAAACTGCAAAAAGTGAAATTGATTGCTTGAACAATAATAAGAAAACAAGGCTCACACCCAGTTTCAACAAACGCAAGACCTAGGGTTACTATGTGTTTTAATTTACTTTACTCGAAATAATTCATTAACGGGTCACAATCACAAAGCTTAGGTGCCAATCGCTATCAACGTCATAGACAACGGACCACGATGCACTTCGTTACTTTGGACTAGCAAATCCTATCAAAAGACAAGGCATAAATACGTGTATTCGTTTCACAAAGTCAAATTTAATCATTCACTCGACAATTCGCAAATTCAATACAAACGTAGGACAATTGTCTAAAGATTCAAATGTAAATCAAGCTGTCACAAAGCAAACATCAAAACATAATAACCCTAACTCTTACATAAGTCTACACCGGGGTGAAACCTCCTAGAAATTAGTCGCGCATGATCGAAAGAACTTGATCACCGGATGTTGAGAACTTGAAGTTGAACATCTTGAAACCTTGAAGTTGGTAGATGATGATGGTTAGGGTTTTGGATAAGTGATGATGATGAATGGATGAATGGATTGATGGATTGATGGAGCTAGGGTTTGGAATCAAGATTAAAAATGTTGAATTCGTTCTTGATTCGGGTTGTAGAGATGATGGTTCATGTTTGGTAGATGATTGATGGATGATAATGGCTCCAAAAAGAAGTTTAAAAACTCTAAGAAAAGTGTAACTCCCGAATAATTCCTGTCCCACCTCTTTTGATTCGTTCAAAACCCCCAAGAGCAAGTTTTGCACGTTTGCAGAATAGAGGAGCCGTCGCCGACGGCTTGATGCCCCGTCGGCGACGGGGCATGTTTTTTCACTTACATCTGACGGCCTACGTTACTGTTTACGGCACTTTATGGCTACGGCGCATTGCATATACCGTCGGCGACGGCCCTTATGGGCGTCGGCGACGGTGCCCGGAATCCCATCTTTCTGTTTTTCGCGTTTCTTGAGTCCGGTTGACCCGTTTCGCATCCCGGTGGTTCCGTTTTCACTCCGGTAACCCGAAAAGCTCCTTAAACTCTGTTAGACCTGCAAAACAAGTATCTAATCAAAAGTAGGCTATTCGAAATTAAAACTTGCGTAAAAACATCAAATTAAACAATTACAAGCACCGGTTTTCGACCACGTATCACATCCCCACACTTGTCTTTTGCTTGCCCTCAAGCAAATCTGTTTTTCACTTTCACGTGGGTCAAACAACAAATACACTCCCCATTCCCGAGATGAAGGTTAAGGTCCAATGTCATGCTAAAGTTCAAACTCTTTACAATTTTTAATATATTTAACGGTAATGTGATTTCACATACACAAATGGTTACCCAAGATTAACCCACCCGTGAATCTAACAATTCATGCACATCCCTCACAATGTTCTCTCTACTCGGCTTGAAAATTGGCTAATGTTTATAATGTATTAGCACTTCAAAGAATATTCACTCAAAACCGATTAGAACACATACCCGCATAAGCTTGCAACTCAATCATTCTCCACCATTGATCGCGAATACTAAGCACAAGTGATAAGGTCTTTGTAAGGGTTGTAACGAGGCTAGGCTAAGGGTAGGAAATAGGATATTTTAAAGTGGCTAAGGTGATGAAAATTCGATTTTTATTACAAAAGACTACTCTAAACAACACTAACTATAAACACCAATTATGAGGCAACAACTTTTCGCCTTTTATTCAACAACTACTAACACTTCTTTTTGTGTTTTTCTCAATGCTTTTTCAATTCTTTTTCATGACATTTTTTGATTTTTTCGATTTTTTTATATATGCAACAAAAAAAAACAACTATAAAAATACGATTCCTATAATCGAATTTTCGACACACGGGTTTAAAAGAAAAGGTTTAACAATTATTGGCTATAGGGTGGTCAAATGAAAGGTTTAGGCTCAAAATGGGCGACTAGGGGATTTGTTTCGGTAAGGATAGATAAATGGTTTTAAGAGAAAAGTTTTACCTAATGCCTTAATCATTCTCGTGCTTATATTCAGTCTATAGTCTCAACGTATCAAAAGTTGCAAGTTCTACAATATATGACTAATGGTCCACTCAAACAAAGAAACATAGGAATGTAATCTATGATATAAAAGTGGCTCAAAACCTCACATATCTAAAAGGGTATGGTATGTGACATGCATAAAATACTAGTTTCTTAGGCGGATTATTCCCAAATAACCACCCGCTAAATACCCGTCATGCTATTAATTTGAACTTGACCATGTCAAAAGACCAAATGGGTTGTGACATCCCTCGTTGACTTAGTTACTTGTGCTTTTAAGATCGCTTTTGAAACAAGATATTTTTGAAAAATTTTTGAAATTTTCCCCTATCCCCACACTTGAGGTAAACATTGTCCTCAATGTGTAGTGTTTAAATGAACGGGTCAAAATCGAAAATTCTTACTACTCCCCCGTCCCCACACTTGAGGTACATATTGTCCTCAATGTGTAAGAACTAGAGTATTAAACGCACAAGGGATGTGACACGGCTAACTTCCCCTAAATTTCACCCCGGAAGATGAAACGCCCAACTTTTCTCATTCGACTATTAACTTAGAAGTTCTTGAAATTTTACAAAAATTTTGACATGACCCGTTTGTATTAAGGACCTTTCCCCCTGTTTTAACAACATCATTTTAATTAAGTACTATGACACTTTCAAAATAAAAAAGTCGTGACCATAAAAGGTTCACCATAACTATTTTGTACATACTACAACAAAAGGTTTAGAAATCCAAACTACTTACTAACATACTAAACCCAAGTTTGACATTATTAGTTCATAACACATAGCAATTTAAATCCTTTAATTACCTATCATTGTTCAACCCGTTAACATGACATGTTACCTTATTAACATCCTTACTTCCATTCGGATACATCCAACATATCCCTTTCCGACTCATTCGCAATGAATCGTTACATACCATACTTTCCAACATACTTACATTATTTGACCCGTTATGAACAAGTCAATACCACACATTCCAACAATCAATCTACCTATCATTCCGACCCATTTAAACGGGTCCTTTCACATTCACTACAACATCATCTTTAGAACATTTCTCAATTCACTCTTTGCATCAAACCAATCATGACCCATAATGAAAATTTACAACAAGTCTATAATATCAAATACTACCATTCATAAATCTACATTTAGAGTAAATAAAGTTCATATGAACTTACCGGAGTCGTGCGCTCCTAGTGCTTTCGCTTGACTTGATTCTCCTCCTTTCTTCGACCCTAAAGGGTGTATCACAATTGCGTTTAGTTTCGCATTATACATCATTTACACGCATTTACATCATTCACTCTAACGTTCATTACTCATATTCATATTCCTCGCCATCATTAGATATTTTTAAATCTAAAATTCTTCATATTCATACATAATCAATTCAGCTCAAGCATTTCATCGAACACCTTATGTGCATACTACTTATCTAGCGAAATGTACAAGCCTATTAAGCACATCTCTACCAAGTTTTTTTTTTCTAAAATCATGGAAAAACATCACAAACACATGAATTCTTCAAATATTCAGATTATTATAACATCATTATGCATATATTAACCTTACTCATCAAACTATATCAAAAATTAACACATACATCATCATCACTAATCATATCATCACAAATTCAAATGGGTTTCTTATCAAACCATCAATATAGTCAAAAAATCAAGCACATGACGACTTCCTTATGTTGAAATTAACTAACATTTATGCTCAATTTCGCAATACATCCATGGATTACACATAACCCATATCATTAAACATCACTAAAGCATAAATTTCAACTTACTTGATGTTGAGCACACTTAGAGGATCATAAATCTGGATACATGCATCAATTTACACTTCAATTTCTCTTCTAATTTGATGGATTAGCAGTTAGGGTTTTGTTCTTCTTGCTTCACCTAATGTCGAACACACACATACGTCTGATGTATGTGTTGTGTTTATAGATTTTAACTTTCATTATTCCACTTTCAACTTATGCACATTTGGTCCCTCAAGTATTAAGTTTTAAATATATATGGTTAAGTATCTATTTGCATACTTTAATGTCTTAACATAACCATAATCATACAAGTACATAAACTACTTATTAAATTCTTTGGGGGTGTTACAAGTCCACCCCCCTTAAAGAAGGTTTCGTCCCCGAAACCAGAGTACATACCGAATAACTCTGGGTAGTGCTTTCGCATATCATCCTCCGATTCCCATGTGAGATCCGATCCCTTCCGATGTTGCCATTGAACCAACACTTATCGAACGGATTTTTTGCGGAGTTGCTTCACCTTAAAATCTTTTATTGCGACAGACCTTTCAACATAATTCAACTTCTCATCCACTTCAATATCATCCAAAGGCACATATGTCGTCTCATCCGCAAGGCACTTTCGCAGTTGCGATACATGAAAAGTGTTATGAATTCCATCCAACGCTGGTGGTAATTCTAGTTGGTACGCTACCGACCAAACCCGAGCAAGTATTTTGAATGGTCCAATGTATCGAGGACCTAACTTCCCGCGTTTACGAAAACGAATTATCCCTTTCCATGGAGAGACTTTTAGTAACACGTAGTCTCCCACTTGAAACTCAATTGGTCGCCTTCGCCGATCCGCATAAGACTTTTGTCTATCTTGCGCTGCTTTTATCCTTGATCTAACCATATCAATCTTTTCATTCGTCTTGGCTACTACGTCTTTTGATGCAAGTTCTCGTTGACCCACTTCCCCCCAACAAACCGGAGTCCTACATTTCCTTCCATACAGTATCTCGTAGGGGGCCATTTTTATGCTGTTATGATAACTATTATTATATGAAAACTCTACCAAGGGTAGATGATCATCCCAGCTTCCCCCAAAATCCATGACACACGCCCTTAACATATCAACTAATGTTTGTATAGTTCGTTCCGATTGACCATCGGTTTGAGGATGGTAGGTGGTGCTAATATGTAACTGGTCCCCAATTCTTCATGAAACTTCCTCCAGTAACGAGATGTGAACCGGGTGTCCCGATCGGATACTATAGACACCGGAACCCCATGTCGGGATATAATCTCGTTCATATAAACTTCTGCCATCTTTTCTGAATTATAAGCTTCCCGAATAGGTAAGAAATGTGCGCTTTTGGTCAGTCGATCAACGACCACCCATATTGCATCGTGCCCTTTTCTTGTCTTGGGAAGCTTAGTCACCAAATCCATCGTTACATGTTCCCACTTCCACACAGGGATCTCCAAGGGTTGCAACTTTCCATACGACCTTTGGTGCTCGGCTTTTACTTGAGAACATGTCAAACACTTAGCAACATACTTGAAAGTGTCTCTTTTCATTCCCGGCCACCAATAATTCATCCTCAAGTCTCGATACATCTTTGTAGCTCCCGGATGAACGGAGTACCGAGACTTGTGAGCTTCATTCAATAATAATTCTTTCACATCTCATTCCCGAGGTATCCAAATTCGGTCAAACCTCGTTTTCATACCATTTGCATTCTCTTCCAATTCATGAATAAATCCTTTCGTCCTCTCTTTCTTTGGGTCGCTAGCATTTAAAGATTTTGTTTGAGCTTCTCGGATTTCACAAAGGAGTTTAGATGTGACTACCATCTTCATAGATTTTACCCGAATTGGGGGCGGGTACTCCTTTCGACTTAGAGCGTCCGCCACAACATTAGCCTTCCCAGGATGGTAATGAATGTCACAATCATAATCCTTAATGAGTTCCAACCATCTTCGTTGCCTCATATTAAGATCTTTCTGCTGGAAGAAATATTTGAGGCTTTTATGATCTGAGTAAATAGTACATTTCACCCCATAAAGGTAGTGCCTCCATATCTTCAAGGCAAACACGACTGCCGCCAATTCTAGATCATGAGTTGGGTAATTGTTTTCATGCTGCTTGAGTTATCTTGAAGCATAAGCAACGACTTTAACCCTTTGCATTAACACGCCACCTAAACCTTGGTGGGAGGCGTCTGTATATACTACCAAATCATCCGTTCCATCCGGTAGTGTTAACACCGGAGAATTTTTAAGCTTTTCTTCCAAGGTCTGAAACGCCTTCTCTTGTTCTTCGCCCCATATAAACTTTTCGCTCTTCTTTGTTAATTTCGTCATGGGTGAGGCTATCTTGGAGAAATCCTGGATAAATCTTCTGTAATATCCAGCCAAACCCAGAAAACTTTTTATTTCGCTTGGATTCTTCGGGGTTACCCAATTCATTACCGCATCTACTTTGGACGGGTCCACATGGACACCATCCGCATCGATCACATGACCCAAAAATTGTACCTCTCTAAGCCAAAAGGCGCACTTTGAGAACTTCGCATACAACTTTTCCTTGCAAAGCGTTTCCAATACATCACGTAAATGGGAAGCATGCTCTGCTTCACTTCGGGAGTATATTAGTATATCGTCAATAAAAACGATTACATATTTATCAAGCATAGGTCGGCACACCCGATTCATTAGATCCATAAACGCAGCTGGTGCGTTCGTTTGCCCAAAGGACATTACTAAAAACTCGTAATGCCCGTACCGTGTTCGAAACGCAGTCTTCGGCACATCTTCGTCTCGTACACGCAGTTGGTGATAACCCGACCGCAGATCGATTTTCGAAAACCAACTTGCCCTTGTACTGGTCGAATAGATCATCAATTCAGGGCAACGGGTAACGATTCTTCACCGTCAACTTGTTCAACTCTCGATAGTCGATGCACATTCGCATCGAACCATCTTTCTTCTTCACGAATAATACGGGCGCTCCCCATGGTGAAACACTTGGTTTAATGAATCCCTTATCGAGTAACTCTTGAAGTTGCGTCATCAATTCTTTCATTTCAGTCAGGGCCAGCCGATAAGGAGCTTTAGCTACCGGTTTTGCATCCGGGTAAAGCTCTATTTTGAATTCTACTTCCCGTTTGGGCGGAAGCCCCGGTAAATCTTCCGGAAACACATCCGGATATTCGTTCACTACTTTCACATCTTCAATCTTTGGGACACCTCGATTAGTGTCAATCACGTAAGATAGATGTCACACCCTGGCTTTGCGGAAGCGTGGTTAATTTGGTGTGACTTCTTAATACCATAGCTTAATCATAACAAGCTATATGAATTTAAAATCATGCAAAGTCATCCATTGAAAATATAATTGTCAAACATTGTCTAAATGGGTAAACACCCAACAACCATTACTTGTCTTAAACAGTACAACCACTACCATAATGCAACGAAAATAAACATGGTTCAGGGGCTATGGCTTGTCCAGGAAAGAGCCATAAGCCTTGAACCCGGATGACTCTGAGTCTAAATGCAGCGGGAAATCCTGCTAAACCGTGCCAGATCCTTAATTCCCTGAAATACATGTAAGTTGAAAAATCAACAATAATGTTGAGCGAGTTCATGCGAAAATGAGTAAATAAACCTTTATCTTTATCAAAAATCCTGGTATGTAGCAAATAAGGAAATAAAAGAGATCACCAATGGGTTGCAAGTCCACTGATATGTGTGAAGTGCAAGTAGGGATGACTCAAACCTAGCGGATTTATGCGTCGGGCACTAAGTCACCCCGAGGTCCGTTCAGCTGGACCTGGGGCTGGGCTCGCTACACCCAGATAGATCTACCGCTCCTGTCCCTCGGTCCTCAACGAGGATTAATGGCCTCAAGTTTCTGCCTACCCACTCACATGATCTAAGTAATAACCCTCCTTATGCTAACCATACCATGTATAACATATCCATAATCATTGTAACATGTATTTCACCCCCGCAGTTTATAAAACTGAAAACAGTTAAGAGAAGAATAGGGGGACATGAACTCACAGTGAACGCGTCACAAAATCAAGCAATCCAATATCCAAGTGCTGTGCAACGACCTACATATGCTAATTCTATTAGACGGATGGCCGTGCTTTAGCTTCATAGTTTACATTTTTGGAAACAGTTAGACAACCGTTTCGTATATATATTTGATACGCATTCTCCTTCCCAAGGATGGGGGATTTAAATACATGTATACTTATATTATTTTATTAAGTCCCACTTAATATATTTTATTTCTTATTTCAAAATATATTTATTTTTCTCAAAAATAATATATTTCCTTTTTCTCATAATATTTTCCAAAATAATGTATTGTCAACACACGCGCTTATGAATACTTCTGAATAAAGCGTAAGTTACGTTTTATCGATTAAGTGGTAATGATAATCACCGTTGTAACTTATATGTTTGCCGTGAAGGCGTTTGTATTATTTCGGGCTTGGCAAAGTTAGTAAATATTATTTTTACTCTAAAAATAATATTTATACATTTTCACAAAATAATCATAAACAGTGAGGTGGCAAAATATATTTACCGATTATATACTTATCTCGTTTATTTTTGTGAAAATCCCATCTCCGATTATTTGTAAATAAAGTTGTGGCGAAATATATTTTGAAAACATGTCAAAGTAGTCTAACACTTGTAAATAATTCTAAGTGTTAGATTTTTAGAAAATTTCGCCAGAGTTTCCCCTGTAACTGGAGGTGGCCACGCTTTCAAGCGTATCATTTTCTTTTACAAAATCATCTCAACAATTTATCAAATCAACCGAATCAATTTTCAACACTTCAAATAGAAGACTAGTATGAAAAACCGCGTTGTTTTATGAACTTGTAGTTTTTACAAAAACTACGGTGTAGATCTCGTTATTTTTAGTGGATCTATACATAACATAACTTAGTCTTGCAAAAACCTCGTTTTTGGCACAAATCACTTCTTACAACTTCCCGACAATTTTTGTAAACATTGTTATTTTGCCGGATCTTTTATTCTACAAGTGTTTCTATACTTGTAGTTTATAAAAATCATATTTGTTAACACTTTATCCACTTTTATAAAAACATGATTTTCTCGACACCCGGTCCTACGAATATACCACTTGTACATACGTAGATCGGCTCGTTTTAAATACTATTTTTCACGTTAAAACATTTTTACACAAGTTCATGTTTCCCGTGTGGTGGAGTTTCACCTTTTAACCCTTGTACCAAAGAAACAAGTGTATGTCAAGATACGTGATCCTAACAAAGTCGGGGTTAAACGATGATGAGAGCCACCACATCATAGATCGGGCCATAAAAATCAACATATTCGAATACTACGACTTTTACACGCGTTTTGAGCTTTTATCCAACAATATACACGTTTTAGTAGACTTTAAAGTTCCATTAAGCGGGTTACCGACATTCAACCGACAAATATCCTTTTAACCACTTTAGACATGACCAAAAATGAGTTTTAAACGTTATACCTCTAGCCCGGGGCTAGGGAAGAAACTAGTCGAAAACCGCGTGGATAATAGCAAACCGTAGAGGTCCTCCGCGTTCCGTTTGTTCCGAGCTCCGTTGTACGTAACCACCAACACTCGAGTATACTTGGAATGTCAAGACTTGAACCGAAAAACGGATGTGGGGGTGGGGTGATGTTCGGCCGAGAGAGGGGGCAAGGGAGAGGGAGAGGTGGTGAGGTGAAGTGTGTGTGTTCAAGTGTGTGAGAGATGTGGATATTTATAGAAAAAGTCGTCTCGATCTTCGCGTAATCTAATATAAAATAATAAAGGTGTACTCTCCCGGGGCCCACTAGTTGGCCGATCCCATTGGGATGTAATGGTGCTCGGTTCGTTTCCAATCGTTCAGTTACGGTCCAGTTTGGTTAAGTGCGTTAAGTGCGAGGTCTAACCCCGTTAGTTGTTTAAGTGCATTAAAAGCGGGTGTTAGGGTAATCAGGGACCCTAACTGGCTC
The DNA here is from genome assembly GCF_002127325.2 of Helianthus annuus. Taxonomy (NCBI): domain Eukaryota; kingdom Viridiplantae; phylum Streptophyta; class Magnoliopsida; order Asterales; family Asteraceae; genus Helianthus; species Helianthus annuus. The sequence goes on along the minus strand of NC_035442.2, from coordinate 57,521,945 downwards.
AGAAAAGTACCAATATTAATTTTGGCTATATTTTTTTATGTTCCGGGTATTGTCCGGTTGTTCGGTCGGATAGTAATCCGTTAAAGTGCTTAAGATATCCGTTAAGCGTCATAAATAATATTTTTAGCGACACAATTTATTCTGCAAAGTGTCGGGAATAATTCCTCATATTTTGGCACTTTATTAATTAGCTTGAAGCTAGTGTGTTGATAAAAGTGCTGTGTTTCGTGCTTAAAGTATGTTTTAGGCACATCCAAATCTCTATATCTTATTCCTAGAGACGTAATCATACAACCCTTGTATCCCTACACACACTATGGGTGTAGTAACATAATTCTGGCTCATTCAGGCCTTTAGAGGCAGTGTTTGCCTGATGCTGGCTATACCAGCATGTTTAATAGGTTATCCGTTCAATGCTACTGTGCTTTTGTGCATCATGTTTGTCACTAAGGTTCAGCAAATAAGTAGTGTAGTGACAGGAATATCAAAGTATGATGCAGATATGTACAAGTATCAACAATCAAGTAGCAGTTTATCAGCAAACTCAGTAAAGCACAGTGATTAGGCAATAATTAATAATTAATTAAGTCGTACGGATACCTGGTTTTGAGAGGGTTGTCACATTCTCCCCCCGTTAAATAAATTTCGTCCCGAAATTTAGGTTCTGCTTGAAGAAGCAGGGTTCTTAGGAAACAGGTGGGGGTATTTCTCTTTCATCCGGTCTTCACGCTCCCAGGTGAAATCAGGACCATGTCTAGCATTCCAGCGAACTTTGACGAGCTTGACACTGCTCCGGCGGGTCTTGTTAACTTTCCAATCCGTGACCTCAACAGGTTCTTCAACGAAGTGGAGCGTGTCATCAATATGAATTTCGTCGGTAGGAATGGCAACGTTAACTTGAGTTGGACTCCTCTTAAGATTGGATACATGAAATGTATCGTGAACGTTATTCAGCTCGGCAGGTAGATCCAACTTGTATGCTACTGTTCCAATTTTCCCCAAAACCTTAAAAGGACCAATGTAGCGTGGATTCAACTTCCCACGCTTCCCAAAGCGTGCTACACCCTTCCAGGGTGATACCTTCAACAAAACCATATCCCCAACCTCAAACTCTTGAGGTTTCCTTTTCAGATCTGCATAGGTCTTCTGGCGATCACGGGCCGCGCTAATGCGATCTCGGATTTGCGCGATCTTATCTGTAGTTTCCTGAACTACATCGGGACCTACCAATTGTCTATCACCTGCGTCAGACCAACAGAGCGGCGACCTGCACTTGCGCCCATATAAAGCTTCGAATGGCGCGGCACCAATACTGGTGTGGTAGCTGTTGTTGTATGAAAACTCAACCAGGGGTAAATGCTTATCCCAGCTACCGCCTAAATCCATCACGCATGCTCTCAGCATGTCTTCCAATGTCTGAATCGTCCGCTCACTTTGGCCGTCGGTCTGCGGGTGAAACGCGGTGCTCATATTCAGCTTCGAGCCAAAAGCTTCCTGGAAGGATTGCCATATCCTCGATACGAACCTTCCATCTCTATCAGAAATAATCGAGAGAGGTACTCCATGGCGAGTGACAATCTCTCTCATGTAAATTTCCGCCAATTTGCTTGTATGATCCTTTTCGCGGATAGGCAAGAAGTGTGCTGACTTCGTCAAGCGATCCACTATCACCCAGATAGTGTCATGGCCCTTTGGCGTTCTTGGCAACTTCGTAACGAAATCCATGGATATTTCTTCCCACTTCCATTGGGGAATTTTTGGTTGCTGCAGAAGTCCCGAAGGCTTCTGGTATTCTGCCTTAACCTTAGCGCAAGTCAAACATCGGCTCACGTAGATAGCAACATCGCCTTTCATCCTAGGCCACCAATAATAATCCTTAAGATCTTGGTACATCTTATCCGCTCCCGGGTGGATAGAGTACCGTGACTTGTGAGCTTCATCAAAAATAACCTCTCTTAAATCACCAAACAAAGGAACCCAAATCCTTTTCTCAAAACATAACGTTCCTTCCTTGTTTGGAACCAATATCTTCTCCATCCCACGGAGATATTCTTTCTCAAGGTTCTCCTCCTTGAGAGCTTCTTTTTGCGCTGCTCGAATGCGCGAGGAAAGATCGGTTTGGATAATCATTTCCATAGCCCTAACCCTTATGGGCTTGATTCTCTCCTTGCGACTTAGGGCATCGGCGACCACATTCGCCTTCCCCGGATGATACTTGATCTCGCAGTCGTAATCGTTTAGCAACTCAACCCATCGCCTTTGCCTCATATTCAACTCCTTCTGGTTGAATATATGCTGGAGGCTTTTGTGATCTGTAAAGATCGTACACTTTGTCCCATAAAGGTAGTGTCTCCAAATCTTCAAAGCAAAAACCACTGCGCCTAGCTCCAAATCATGCGTGGTATAGTTCTTTTCGTGCACTTTCAGTTGGCGTGATGCGTAGGCGATAACCTTTTGACGTTGCATCAACACACAACCCAATCCTTGACGCGAAGCGTCGCAGTATACCACAAAATCGTCGGTACCTTCCGGTAGAGCTAAGATTGGCGCGTTACAAAGCTTATCCTTCAACAACTGAAATGCTTCATCCTGTTTGATTCCCCAATCAAACTTTTTATCCTTTTGCGTGAGGAGCGTCAATGGCTGAGCGATCTTTGAAAAATCCTCAATAAATCTTCGATAATAGCCAGCCAAACCCAAGAATTGCCGGATCTCGGTTGGCGTCTTTGGCGCTTCCCAATTCTTGATCGCCTCGATCTTGGTTGGATCCACATGAATTCCACTTTCATTTACCACGTGCCCAAGGAATTGCACGTCTCTCAGCCAAAACTCACACTTAGAAAATTTGGCATACAACTGCTCCTTCTTCAGTAGCTCTAAAATAGTTCTGAGGTGTTGCTCATGCTCTGCCTTCGACCTTGAGTAGATCAAGATGTCGTCGATGAACACAATCACGAACTTATCCAGATACGGCTTACAAACTCGGTTCATCAAATCCATGAACACTGCAGGTGCGTTTGTTAAACCAAACGGCATGACAAGGAACTCGTAGTGCCCATAACGAGTTCTGAAGGCTGTCTTCGGGATACTTTCCTCCTGTATCCGGAGCTGATGATATCCAGATCGAAGATCGATCTTGGAGTAGAAACTTGAACCTTGAAGTTGGTCGAACAGATCATCAATCCTTGGCAAAGGATACCTATTCTTGATCGTCAGCTTGTTCAATTCTCTGTAGTCAATGCACATACGGAAACTACCATCCTTCTTCTTGACAAACAAAACTGGAGCTCCCCAAGGCGAGAAGCTTGGTCGAATAAATCCCTTATCCAACAATTCTTGAAGTTGCGTTGATAGCTCTTGCATCTCAGACGGGGCAAGTCTATAAGGTGCCTTAGCCACAGGCGCGGCGCCTGGAACTAAGTCGATGCGAAATTCCACTTGCCTCTGAGGCGGCAAGCCAGGTAAGTCTTCTGGAAAGACTTCCGGATATTCCCTCACGACAGGGATGTCTTCGATCTTCGGCTCAGCGGCCTTTTTATCCACAATGTGTGCTAGAAAAGCAACACACCCTTTCTTCAGACACTTCCTTGCTTTCAGACCGCTGATAATCCGCAACGGCGTCTCACGCTTCTCTCCATGAACAACAATGGTCTCACCATCGTCGGTCGGAATACGGATAATCTTCTCGCGACAAACAATCTCTGCTTTGTTACTTGCTAACCAATCCATCCCTACTACCACGTCGAAGCTCCCCAACTGGACTGGTAGTAGATCGAGAGCAAACTCACGCTCTCCTAACTCGATTACGCAACCTCTAATTACTTCATTGGCTTCTACTAACTTCCCATTTGCTAGCTCGATCGAATAAGGAATATCTAACTTACTAGCGGCTAAACCAAGCATGTTCTTAAATTCTAGCGATACAAAGCTATAATCGGCACCAGTATCAAACAAAACAGACGCATAGCGTTGGTTTACAGGGAACGTACCAGTAACAACATTGGGATCCTGGCGCGCTTCCCTGGCCTCCATGTTGAAAACTCTTCCACGAGCTTGGTTTAATTCCGGGTAGTTCCTCTTGAAGTGCCCTTGATCTCCACAATTAAAACATCCGGGCCTCTGCCCGTTTCCACCATTGTTCCCAGCTTGGTGGTTTCCCTGGTTTCGGTTCACGGTGCCTGCTTGGTTAGCACGGTTTCCATCTCCTCCTTGATTTCCTTGTGGGCGGTTCCCAGCACCACCACGGTTGTTTCTATTCCCATTTCCTCCTTGGCCTCCCCGGCCAGCATTAGCCCAACAGAAATCTTTCGTATGACCAGTCTTCCCACAAGACTCACAAACCCTTAGACTGCAGCGACCAGAGTGATGTTTTTGACATGAGTTGCACTTGGGCTGTGCACCCATGTATCCCCTGCTCTTCTTTCTATCACCAACTGAATCTTGAGCTGGTGCATTCGATTCTCCCTTCTTGACCACCGTCCCGGTGCTTTGCTTGAAACTCGAAAACTTCCGCTTATTACCACCAGAGGACTCCACATGAGTCTCCTTTTTCTTGGGTTCAATCTCATCGAACTTGTTTAACCGAATTGCTTCTTCAGTTAAAGCCACACTCAGATCAATGGCTTCTGTGATGGTTGCGGGTTTGGAAGAAGTCACCATACTGATTATCTGAGGAGCCAATCCCCAGATGAAGCGCTCAACCCTTTTAAACTCGGGCGTAACCATATAAGGTACCACGTGAGACAGATCGTGGAATCTCTGAACATATTCCGCTATCTTCGACCCTTCCATCTTTAAGTGCCAAAACTCGGTTTCAAGCTTTTGAATCTCCGCGCGAGAGCAGTACTTCTTCCGCATAAGCTCTTTCAATTCGGCCCAAGACAGGGCGTAGGCGGCAGCTTCGCCTAGAGTTTGCACTTGAAGGTTCCACCAAGATAGGGCTCCATCTAGAAACAGCCCTGAAATGTAAGTGACCTGCTGGTCGATCGCACATTTGCTCATACGGATGGTGGAATCAGTCTTCTCTGCCCAACGAACGAAGGCAACAGCACCGCCCGTGCCGTCGAAGTTTGTGGGCTTACAGTCCAGAAACTGCTTGAAGGTGCACCCTGCACATTCGTTTCAATATAGGGACTGCATTAGTAATTGCTACAGGAATCCAATTAGACCATGGTACGTCTTAAAGACTTAGGGTTACCATGAGGGGGATTCTGGTTGCCGTTGATGTTCGTGTTGCTTCCGCTTGGTCCTTCTTGCGAGGCAGCATACTGAGCAATCGCGGCAGCAATGACATCTTGCAGTTCTTCAGGAGTAGTGGGCATCGGCTGCGGTTGACGTCTTGGTGCCATTTTCCAAAGATGCGTACGTCGATTAGGCCATAGAAATCATACGTATATAGTAATAGTAATAGCATATAACATCTCATGTTATCAATATATATCACACACAACATCCCATGTCCAACATCCCATGTCCAACATCCCATGTCCCAACACAAAAATAATCAATCAAGTAAATCAGATATGATGAGAATGCGGCGATTGCATATATATCAAGACCATAAGCATAGTAAGTGTGTTAGTACATCCATCAATCACATAGGGGTTACATCACCCCTGTACAAAATACATCATATCAGTGTTACATACAATCAATACATCACATGTATCAACAAAAATCTGTGTAGTCAAATGGTCTTCAAAAGCTATGCATAACAATCGCGGCTGTCTCACCGGTGTCTACCCTGGTAACGTCGATGTGCTCTAGACGGGTGGTGGTGGTGGAGGAGGATAGACAGGATAATGCAAGCGGCGAAAAAGAAGCCAGTCCTCCTCTAAGGCCTGCTGGGTGCGGATCACGGATGCAATCTGCTGCTCTAGGATCGAAAGTCGAGCGGCAATGTCAGGGGGAAAAGACCGAAATGGCTGAGCAGATGATGACGGACCATGATATGAACAAGGAGGCATCTGAGCTCTCTCGAGCTCCTGCAGACGCTGAGAATGGGAATCATGCTGAAGAACAAATGACATCAACAGGTCCTCTAGGGTATGCCCCATATGAGGTGGATCAACGGGTGGCATAACGGGTAGCGAAGACCAGAGAGAAGGCTCGCTGACAGTGCCAAAAGGCATAACAGGAAAAGATGAAGTGGATGCTGAAACAGGAGATATCTGAGGCATGACAGGTAGTGGCATCGGTACATGACCTAATGGATGGGCGGAAGAGCCCTCTCCAGGCCCCGCTGGAGGTATGACAGAAGGAATCTGAAACGAGAACTCAGGATGGTGAGCATCAGTGCGGTGAGGAGGAAGCGGCGGAACATCCTCGTCAGCCGGTATCCAACCGTGCTGAGCCTCCTCGTCAGGGGGATCCATGTGCTCTGCAAACAGAGCATGCTCGGGCTCAATAGGTAAGGGATCAACAGGAGCTAAAACAGGATCAACGTGAGCAACAACTGGATCAATATGATCGACATGAGGGTCAACTGGAACGTCAGCGATCGGAGGGTCAACAAGAGGATCAACAACATGGTCAGCATCTAACAAAGGTATATCATCAACAGGAACGTCGCCAAGTGGCTGACCCGCCAAAATAGGATCAACAGGAACATCAGCATGCGCCAAACCATGCTCATGTGCGGGATCGAAAGCAGCGGCCTGCTCTGGAGCTACTGCAGGCTCGGGATCGTCAAACGCCATATCGAAGTCAAAGTCCGGATCGATAGGATCAAAAGGGTCGGCAGGGTCAACGGGGTCCTCTACAGGCTGGTCCAAGTGAACGAACTCAATATCACGGTCTGGATCGAATCCAGGGGGAAATACAGGGTCAGAATCCTCGATATCGTCATGCTCAAAAACAAAGCTCGGCATAGGGGCGGCAGATAACGCCTGGTCAGGATCCGAGTCATGAACGAAAAGCTGCGTGCTCGCCACATGTGATGGAGCAGATGCCACAGACTCAAAGGAGTCTGGGGCTGGAGAATGAACAGGCGAGTCTCCGACAGGAGCACCGGCGATCATCAAAAGACCGCCAGCGGGCAAAAGAGCTGGGTCAGGAACCTCGTCCTCGTATAGCTCGTCATCGAAAAGATCAATATCGCCACCAGCCTCGGCATCAAGCATAAGCTCATAAGCTGGGTAGGATGCAAGAGGAATCGGGGCGGGAATCACAGCGAGAGGAAGATCCGCAGCAGGACCACCAACGATGGGCTCAACGACGCCGTCAGGTAGTGCGAACGGCTGAAAGTCGTCGTCGTCTGTACTGGTATAATCCGAGGTGTGCACCTCGTGCTCTGATGACATCATCTCGTCTGACTCCATGGGTCGGGGTCCAGTAGTGTCCGAGTCTCCAGTATCTGAGGTGTCCATGAGTCTGTAATACAATCACAAGTATGCACAAATATCAGCAAATCAGGTAATCACACAAGTTACCACATAATAATCACATATTCCTCCTAGTCCCACTAGCCTCCCAGCCTCCCAGACTGTTCTTCCTAGTCCCACTAGCCAACTTTTCTCAGCCTCCCAGACTGACTCCCTAGTCCCACTAGCAAACATCTCCCAGCCTCCCAGACTGACTCCCTAGTCCCACTAGACAACTACCTCGATCCGTTAGATCGAGCCTCGGCCTCCCAGACCGAGCCTAAAATAATAAAATGTGCTCAACATTTGTTTATAAAAAGTTTTGGATCTGGACTTAAGTGGTATGCAGAAAAACATTTTCGTGAGAGCCCTAGTGATCATAGTCTAGACTCAAAATGAACCCTAGTTCGCTATGATCAGAGCTCTGATACCAAGCTGTCACACCCTGGCTTTGCGGAAGCGTGGTTAATTTGGTGTGACTTCTTAATACCATAGCTTAATCATAACAAGCTATATGAATTTAAAATCATGCAAAGTCATCCATTGAAAATATAATTGTCAAACATTGTCTAAATGGGTAAACACCCAACAACCATTACTTGTCTTAAACAGTACAACCACTACCATAATGCAACGAAAATAAACATGGTTCAGGGGCTATGGCTTGTCCAGGAAAGAGCCATAAGCCTTGAACCCGGATGACTCTGAGTCTAAATGCAGCGGGAAATCCTGCTAAACCGTGCCAGATCCTTAATTCCCTGAAATACATGTAAGTTGAAAAATCAACAATAATGTTGAGCGAGTTCATGCGAAAATGAGTAAATAAACCTTTATCTTTATCAAAAATCCTGGTATGTAGCAAATAAGGAAATAAAAGAGATCACCAATGGGTTGCAAGTCCACTGATATGTGTGAAGTGCAAGTAGGGATGACTCAAACCTAGCGGATTTATGCGTCGGGCACTAAGTCACCCCGAGGTCCGTTCAGCTGGACCTGGGGCTGGGCTCGCTACACCCAGATAGATCTACCGCTCCTGTCCCTCGGTCCTCAACGAGGATTAATGGCCTCAAGTTTCTGCCTACCCACTCACATGATCTAAGTAATAACCCTCCTTATGCTAACCATACCATGTATAACATATCCATAATCATTGTAACATGTATTTCACCCCCGCAGTTTATAAAACTGAAAACAGTTAAGAGAAGAATAGGGGGACATGAACTCACAGTGAACGCGTCACAAAATCAAGCAATCCAATATCCAAGTGCTGTGCAACGACCTACATATGCTAATTCTATTAGACGGATGGCCGTGCTTTAGCTTCATAGTTTACATTTTTGGAAACAGTTAGACAACCGTTTCGTATATATATTTGATACGCATTCTCCTTCCCAAGGATGGGGGATTTAAATACATGTATACTTATATTATTTTATTAAGTCCCACTTAATATATTTTATTTCTTATTTCAAAATATATTTATTTTTCTCAAAAATAATATATTTCCTTTTTCTCATAATATTTTCCAAAATAATGTATTGTCAACACACGCGCTTATGAATACTTCTGAATAAAGCGTAAGTTACGTTTTATCGATTAAGTGGTAATGATAATCACCGTTGTAACTTATATGTTTGCCGTGAAGGCGTTTGTATTATTTCGGGCTTGGCAAAGTTAGTAAATATTATTTTTACTCTAAAAATAATATTTATACATTTTCACAAAATAATCATAAACAGTGAGGTGGCAAAATATATTTACCGATTATATACTTATCTCGTTTATTTTTGTGAAAATCCCATCTCCGATTATTTGTAAATAAAGTTGTGGCGAAATATATTTTGAAAACATGTCAAAGTAGTCTAACACTTGTAAATAATTCTAAGTGTTAGATTTTTAGAAAATTTCGCCAGAGTTTCCCCTGTAACTGGAGGTGGCCACGCTTTCAAGCGTATCATTTTCTTTTACAAAATCATCTCAACAATTTATCAAATCAACCGAATCAATTTTCAACACTTCAAATAGAAGACTAGTATGAAAAACCGCGTTGTTTTATGAACTTGTAGTTTTTACAAAAACTACGGTGTAGATCTCGTTATTTTTAGTGGATCTATACATAACATAACTTAGTCTTGCAAAAACCTCGTTTTTGGCACAAATCACTTCTTACAACTTCCCGACAATTTTTGTAAACATTGTTATTTTGCCGGATCTTTTATTCTACAAGTGTTTCTATACTTGTAGTTTATAAAAATCATATTTGTTAACACTTTATCCACTTTTATAAAAACATGATTTTCTCGACACCCGGTCCTACGAATATACCACTTGTACATACGTAGATCGGCTCGTTTTAAATACTATTTTTCACGTTAAAACATTTTTACACAAGTTCATGTTTCCCGTGTGGTGGAGTTTCACCTTTTAACCCTTGTACCAAAGAAACAAGTGTATGTCAAGATACGTGATCCTAACAAAGTCGGGGTTAAACGATGATGAGAGCCACCACATCATAGATCGGGCCATAAAAATCAACATATTCGAATACTACGACTTTTACACGCGTTTTGAGCTTTTATCCAACAATATACACGTTTTAGTAGACTTTAAAGTTCCATTAAGCGGGTTACCGACATTCAACCGACAAATATCCTTTTAACCACTTTAGACATGACCAAAAATGAGTTTTAAACGTTATACCTCTAGCCCGGGGCTAGGGAAGAAACTAGTCGAAAACCGCGTGGATAATAGCAAACCGTAGAGGTCCTCCGCGTTCCGTTTGTTCCGAGCTCCGTTGTACGTAACCACCAACACTCGAGTATACTTGGAATGTCAAGACTTGAACCGAAAAACGGATGTGGGGGTGGGGTGATGTTCGGCCGAGAGAGGGGGCAAGGGAGAGGGAGAGGTGGTGAGGTGAAGTGTGTGTGTTCAAGTGTGTGAGAGATGTGGATATTTATAGAAAAAGTCGTCTCGATCTTCGCGTAATCTAATATAAAATAATAAAGGTGTACTCTCCCGGGGCCCACTAGTTGGCCGATCCCATTGGGATGTAATGGTGCTCGGTTCGTTTCCAATCGTTCAGTTACGGTCCAGTTTGGTTAAGTGCGTTAAGTGCGAGGTCTAACCCCGTTAGTTGTTTAAGTGCATTAAAAGCGGGTGTTAGGGTAATCAGGGACCCTAACTGGCTCAGAAAAGTACCAATATTAATTTTGGCTATATTTTTTTATGTTCCGGGTATTGTCCGGTTGTTCGGTCGGATAGTAATCCGTTAAAGTGCTTAAGATATCCGTTAAGCGTCATAAATAATATTTTTAGCGACACAATTTATTCTGCAAAGTGTCGGGAATAATTCCTCATATTTTGGCACTTTATTAATTAGCTTGAAGCTAGTGTGTTGATAAAAGTGCTGTGTTTCGTGCTTAAAGTATGTTTTAGGCACATCCAAATCTCTATATCTTATTCCTAGAGACGTAATCATACAACCCTTGTATCCCTACACACACTATGGGTGTAGTAACATAATTCTGGCTCATTCAGGCCTTTAGAGGCAGTGTTTGCCTGATGCTGGCTATACCAGCATGTTTAATAGGTTATCCGTTCAATGCTACTGTGCTTTTGTGCATCATGTTTGTCACTAAGGTTCAGCAAATAAGTAGTGTAGTGACAGGAATATCAAAGTATGATGCAGATATGTACAAGTATCAACAATCAAGTAGCAGTTTATCAGCAAACTCAGTAAAGCACAGTGATTAGGCAATAATTAATAATTAATTAAGTCGTACGGATACCTGGTTTTGAGAGGGTTGTCACAATAGATACGCCTTACCCCCGTTCTTCACATGTTTAACAGCTCTGATTATGGAACACAATTTCGACTTGATGACCCTATCTCCTTGAACACTTACCCGTTTCCCCCCCGAGGTTACTACATGAATGACTTTCTTTTCACATTGAATTTCAGCATGGTTTTAGGCCAGCCAATCCATTCCTACAACTACTTTAAATTCCCCCATGTACATCGGGATAAGATCTATATTAAATTCCTCATCTTCGATTAAGATCTTACAGTTTCTACAAATATCATGTAACATATAGCTTTTAGTATCAGCAACTTCCACTTCTATGGGCACTAACATCTTTTCAAGCTTAAACGATGGATGAACAAACAATTCATTAGAAATAAACGATCTACTAGCCCCGGAATCAAATAATACATTCATAGGCATAGAATTAACCAAGAATATACCTGAGACCACATCCGGGCTAGTCTTAGCTTTATCCGAGGTTAACTGGAACATCCTCCCACGAGCCTTAGAAGACTCATCCTTCTTTCCATCTTTCTTTGCCCCTTGTTGGAGTTTCGGACATTCCGCTTTAATGTGCCCTGTTTGGTTACAATTTTAACACGCTTTTGAGTTTTCGGGGCACCAATAATACGGATGTCCCTCTTGCCCACATTTATAGCACCCTTTCTTTCCCAACAACATTCACCCGAATGATGCTTCCCACATGTCTTGCAAGTCGGAATCCCACTACTTGTCTTCCCTTTCCTGTTTTGATCTTGATATTTTGCCTTTTTCGATGGGTTTGTGTTGGTGGGCTTCTCCGCCACCCTTTTCTCTCCCCGTTCAACTTGCCTTCTTAACTCGATCTCCCTATCTCTTGCCCAGTCAATTAATTCATTCAACGTTGCACACTTGGAGGGATTTACAAACCCCCGATATTCAGCCTTTAACATAGCATGATAACGTATGATTTTAACCTTTCAGTCCCCGCTATCTCCCCACAGAATTTCACCTTCTTAAGGAACTTATTTGTTATTTCGATGATCGTTTCATCCTTTTGTCGAAGACGTAAGAAGTCTTCTTGAATCTTATCAAGTGTGGATTGTGGGCTATGATATTTCAGAAATGGTTCCTTGAACTCTTGCCATGTTAACATTACTTTGTCATCCCCCAAATCCTTCGAATGTGCGTCCCACCAATCCTTTGCTTGGAGTTGTAGGAGACCTGTAACAAACATCACTTGATCCTCCACTTCACATCTACTTCGTACAAACACTGCCTCGGTGCTTAAAATCCATCTTTGATAAGCTATCGGGTCAATTTCCCCTTTGTACGGCAAGGGGTTACATGCCATGAATTCCTTGTACGTGTACCTTCGTGTACTTTTCTTTGTTTGTAGTTCATTAATCATCGCTTTTAGTTCTTCCACCTTGGACGTTACTAAAGTATCGATTACCCCCAATACTTGACCTTCCACCTCTTGAGCTAGTCGAGGAATACCAGCTTCAATCGCTTTCTCTACTTCTTCCACAATCATTGTTCTCATTTCATTTCGGCGTGCTTCATCGTCATCATTTACATTTACCACATCAGCCATCTACATAAAACATTTATTAACTTCATTAGATTTCATTTCATACTTCCCACCATCATGTTTTAACATCATTTTATCATTACACATTCCATGCATCATTCATACTTCATGCCTTATCGTCATTGACGATCGTATCGTATCATTCTTTATTTTAAACATTCATTCATCCTTTCTATCATATAACCATACTAGTGATACGTAGCTCTCATTCTTTGTTGGTGCATTCATCTGTCGTCTTCGTCTTATGTCGAGTCTCGGGTTCGTTGCGGATCCGATTAAGAATGACATCACATGTGACATCACATAAGTGACATCACAAGTGACATCACAAGTACATCACCTAGGTGATATCACATGTGACATCATGAAATATGTTAATTGAATGTTGGCCGTTTGAATATGTCATTTATGATGATGTTGACCGTTTGAAAGGTCCAATTACATGAAGGTTTCGCTTGAACATGATTTTAGGAGGTTTCGCTTAAGTTGTCTAGTGTATCTTCAAGCGAAACATGAGTACTATAAATAGGCTAGTGGTTACTTCATTTGTAACAGAATTTGCAGAGTGATACCGAGGTGCTGCCGGTTTTTCCTTTGACTGTAAACATTGTAAAATCAATATACAAGAGGATTAAAGTGTGAATCAAGCTGTTTTTACATCTGTTTCTTAGTTTCCGCCTCTGAAACGGATTTGAGCTCTTCCGAACGACTCGTTTAGGTCACAATCCGATCCTACATTCTTTCTAATACATAAAAGAAATTACTCGCGACTAAATCATACTTAAACTTTCTTTGGAAACTCAACGTTTCCGACAACCAACGTCATAGTATTCTTTATCCCATATACCTTGGTATCACCTTCTTTTTTTATTCTTTTTATCCCCATTTTATATATTTCTGGTTACAAATTCAATTGAATCGACATTTAATTGTGTTTTATTTGAATATTGTAGTTTCGGAAAGCTTGTTGGTGATTCATTGCGGAAAACTCAAGAAAATATGAAGTTTGTGGAAATTTTGCCCAGACACAGCTGTGTTGGTTATCTGAGTACAAAGTCACACAGCTGTGTCAGCCTTGCCACACACCCTGATCTCAACGACAAGCATCAACGGTCCACACAGCTGTGTCACTTAACGACACAACTGTGTGCGGCGCCATATCTGATATAACCTAATGTTTAGCTCCCATTTCATTTGACCCGTTCTAACCCCCAAACTGATCCGATTCTACCCACATCTCTCCACAACATCCCGTAACCATTCCATATCATTCCGTAATTAAATTATTCGTAATGCAAAAATTTCAACTTTTAAAATACTTACTTGCTTTGCGCCGCGGATCGAACACACACTTCTCACGAGCTTTCAGTTTGAGTTCAAGCACTTGATGCTTAAATCCCTCAAACCTAGGCTCTGATACCAACTTGAAACGCCCAACTTTTCTCATTCGACTATTAACATAGAAGTTCTTAAAATTTTACAAAAATTTTGACATGACCCGTTTGTATTAAGGACCTTTCCCCCTGTTTTAACAACATCATTTTAATTAAGTATTACGACACTTTCAAAATAACAAAGTCGTGACCATAAAAGGTTCACCAGAACTATTTTGTACATACTACAACAAAAGGTTTAGAAATCCAAACTACTTACTAACAGACTAAACCCAAGTTTGACATCATATTACAAAATGAAAACTATGACCCATTCATAATTGACAAATTGAACCGGAAGCGTGCAGAAAGGTCGACATTGTGTGTTCGGTCCGGGTGCGCCACAATCAAGCAAGGGATTTACCTATCATTCACAACAACAAAACATTATTAGTTCATAACACATAGCAATTTAAATCCTTTAATTACCTATCATTGTTCAACCCGTTAACATGACATGTTACCTTATTAACATCCTTACTTCCATTCGGATACATCCAACATATCCCTTTCCGACTCATTCGCAATGAATCGTTACATACCATACTTTCCAACATACTTACATTATTTGACCTGTTATGAACAAGTCAATACCACACATTCCAACAATCAATCTACCTAAGATTCCGACCCTTTTAAACGGGTCCTTTCACATTCACTACAACATCATCTTTAGAACATTTCTCAATTCACTCTTTGTATCAAACCAATCATGACCCGTAATGAAAATTTACAACAAGTCTATAATATCAAATACTACCATTCATAAATCTACATTTAGAGTAAATAAAGTTCATATGAACTTACCGGAGTCGTGCGCTCCTAATGCTTTCGCTTGACTTGATTCTCCTCCTTTCTTCGACCCTAAAGGTTGTATCACAATTGCGTTTAGTTTTTGCATTATACATCATTTACACGCATTTACATCATTCACTCTAACGTTCATTACTCATATTCATATTCCACGCCATCATTAGATCTTTTTAAATCTAAAATTCTTCATATTCATACATAATCAATTCAGCTCAAGCATTTCATCGAACACCTTATGTGCATACTACTTATCTAGCGAAATGTACAAGCCTATTAAGCACATCTCTACCAAGTTTTTTTTTCTAAAATCATGGCAAAACATCACAAACACATGAATTCTTCAAATATTCAGATTATTATAACATCATTATGCATATATTAACCTTACTCATCAAACTATATCAAGAATTAACACATACATCATCATCACTAATCATATCATCACAAATTCAAATGGGTTTCTTATCAAACCATCAATATAGTCAAAAAATCAAGCACATTACACTACGCCAAAATAGGGATACAGCCACACCAAAAAAGTGTGACTATATGTCTTTCGCCACACATATTTTTTTCATATCAAGTGTGACCAAAGCTCGAGTCATCATAGGTATCATATGGCGACATACACTTTTTAGTGGCCTTAGAACTTAAAAGTATGGCTAAAAGGTAACAACATTTTTGGTTAAAATCTAGCATTTCCTCAATTAAGTGTGGCTAAAGGGTTGCAATAGCTACATAAATATAATTAAAGTGTGTCTCTTTGTATTATATAGTCACATATATTTACTAAAAAGTATGTTTTAGCCACATCAATTAAATAAAAGTGTGACAAAAAGAGTTGTAATCAAACATGTTATCTATTAAGTATGGCTAAAAGGTAGCAATAGCCACATGAATTTATTATAAGTGTGGCCGGTTCTATTACATTGTCACATGAATGTATTGTAAATGTGGCTATTGTCTAACTTTTAGTCACATATATATGTTTTTCCTATGACATTTGTTATTAGTTTGTCACACAATAAAAACAAAGTAATGATAGTGTGGCTATTGTCTAACATTTTGTCACACATATTTGTTTTTCTCATGACATTTGATATCATTCCGTCACACAAACAAAAAAACAAAGTGATGAAAGTGTGGCTAATGGTTATGTATAGCCACATTAAATTTTGTAATTATAAGTATGGCTATTGTCTAACATTTTGTCACAGATAACTTTCTTTCCCATGACGTTTGGTATCATTCTGTCACACACCAAAAACAAAGTAACTATGGCGTGACTAGTGGTTATTTATAGCCATACCAAATATTGTAATTTTAAGTATGGCTATTGTCTAACATTTGGTCACACATAATCTTCTTTTCCCATGACGTTTGGTATCATTCCGTCACACAAACAAGAAACAAAGTGAATATGATGTGGCTAATTTTTATTTATAGTCACATGAAATTTTGTAATTCTATGTGTGATTGTTGTCTAAACTTTGGTCACACTTTTTTATGTGGTTGTATGTGACCATTTTCATGTAATTACCCATTTTATTTTCCATTTTTTGTCAAATAAAAACTAAAGTAAAATGAGAAAACTAAAAACCAAATGCTATTAACAATAATAACCCAAAATCCATACATAAGTTTTTAATTTAAATTAACTTCTAATGAAAACCAATCCACAAAAGTTAAGAAGGAAAACAACTTTATACAGAAACTAATAACTATTTCAAGACTGTTTTCTTCAAGTCCATATACTCAATGTTTTAGACTTAAAAGTGCTGCAAATTGCATCCATGGGTTTGTGGCCACATTACTACTGTTGTGGTGGGGAGAAAATTTGTAATTGGTGACTAGTTCTGATGTTGTATGATTCCCCAAGTGTTTTATTCATGCTACTTGTAAACACCATGTTATTGTAATTTCCATATCAAGCGTTGTTTCGGAACATCTGAATTTTGGGAAGATGCAGCCTTTAAGGAATCAATACGAGCCTGCAAAATAAAAAATATCCAAGGATATCAACATGGTTTCATTATTTAGCTATCTTTTATACTGTTCAAAAATTTAGTTTAACGAAATCGTATTGCTTTTGTAATCATAATCATAGTCTACAAATAAGCTATTTAAAGAAAAAATTAAAATGGGTAAAAAGTGTTTATGGGTCACTTTGACCTGTCACCCAACCCGCCCATCCTACCATCTCTAATAGATTAACATAGTTCAAAAGAGTGTTGTTTAGACATAGCGATGATAAAAAATACCTGCATTCCGTTGATAACACTGGGACTAATTGACCCAAACTGAAGAGGAAATGCCCTAGAAGCATCAGCCGAACCTAAGCATCAAAAGATGGCTTGTAAGTACTCTCTTAAAACACATACTTGGTTCCAGATTGAATAATAAATTCTAACTCCAAAAATAATAAACTTCGTACCCTTAACAGGTGTAGAAGAGCCGGAACCAAAGGTGCCAGAACTGAGCGGAACTGCATTACTCGGTTGAGCCTTTGGCAGGCCCGGTGTGGTTTTCTGAACTGATGCATCAATCGGCTTCACAACACCACCAGTAGACGAAGCATCAGGTGTCCTTACAATATATAAACCAACAACATAAACTCCACAAAAATTTCATAACTCTATAATCTTTGTTACAAACTGCAAACATACCTCTTAATGCCGGTTGAACATGTGCACCATTCAATGGAGCTCTACCACCACTATAAGAAGAACTTGAAGGTCCCAAATTCGCATTCGAATATCCTCCTTGTGCATTACTAACCACTTTCTTAAAGCTATTAAAACAAAATACAAATGTATATTAGAGAACAGTAGAGTAAATAAAAAAGCCCTGATTCAGATAAAAACAAGCCCCAACTTTATTTCACCTTTTGCCGGAATAATACGCAGAGGATGAAGGACCAGTAGTACCACCGCCACCTGAAAAGTTAGCGGATCGGCCGGATCTTCTGTAGTGTGGTGGCTCGTTTTTATCGCCTCTTGATTGATTAACGGACATGTATCCAATTCAAACTCTCACGAGAAACACAATCCTTTTTTCTTCGTAATGGATAACTAACAAATTAATGTATTGTCTGGTGGGCGATTGACGGGTTTAATCAAACCTCTAACGGGGGACGATCGGAGTTTTTGTTTACAAAATACACTGACCCCCTCCCCACCCTTACCGCCATTGGGGCCATCCCCAAAAACTCTCAAAAATTTGAGGGCTCGATGCGAGTAGGAAAAAATTGGTCCCTAAAATATATTTTTTTAAACTAAAATATGTATAAAAAAATTAATATATATATACACACACACATAGTTTTTAAAAAAAATCGGTCTCACATCGAGAGTGAGCACTGTGTAGTCACTCAACCCGACCTTCCTCCAGGGCCATCCAGACGGTTGTGTGTTATACGTTAATGTGACTTACCAATTTCATGGAAATGAAAGCCAAATACACTGATCCCATGCTTTTCTAATGCAAAGGCGAGTTCCACCATCATACTGTACTCCTGTGTAAAGAACAAGCTCACAATTAGAAGTGGCGATTATAACCCGTTTAATTATGAGCATGTCGATTTGAATTATGTATTTGTCAAACAGGTAGAAACTTAACCTAAATCGACACAAAAAATAAAAATAAAAATAGATATGCTAGATTCATGGAGTCGTACAGTTCTTGCATCGCGGGGGTCCTTATCCGCAAAGAACTTTTGTATTTGTTGTATCAAGCTGCCAAAACAAAATACAACATCGTCTATAAGTCATCTATAATTACATAGGTCGAAATTGCCACCTCTACTAGATATCAATCAGTAATCAACAACCCATTCATGTTTTGCGTAAGCTTAAACAGAAAAGATAAAAAAAATCCAAGGTTAATCATTATCACCTTGATAATTAGTATGCAAATGCCAATACTGTAGATAATGAATGGACAAAATTCAAAAGCCGTTGCTTGACAGCTTGGCTTGATGCAGAAGGTAGGATAACCGGTTCTAGTACTCTGCAAAGATCAGTTATTGTCAATAAAAGGGAAAACTGGCTATACTAGAAACTATAGGCATTAACAGCTTCTATAATGATGTTACATTCACCTGCATATAAGTACAGCACCGCCCCATAGCTGTAACTCGTGTGTTTGGAACACTTCCATCAATCTGAAGAAGAAGCACAAGGAATCAGCACATCATATTAGAATAAACTTTCAATACACATTGATGTATACAGAAGTCTTAACCTAATAAGAGAGGATTTCTTCAGTTTTACTTTTACTAAACATCATTTTTTTTCTCCAATATTTTTTATCAAATGATCATTAAAGCTTCACTAAACCTATCGACTCCTTAAAGAACTTGTAAAACACTAAGACATCTGATTATTAAAGCTTCAAACCGAAAACACCTCCAAAAACAAAGTAATTACTTGCAAGTAGGTGATTATCACTAAGACATCTAATTATTACCATCTAATCCACTTTCTCTATTCCACTACCTTTTGTCCGAGCAGGTGATTCCTTGGCAGGACCGTATAAAAAAATGATTTGTTATATGCTTTCTTTAAAAAGTTATTGAACCCACACTTACAGATCGACGGAGTAGCATTGCTCCATGTAAAGTTTTGTATACATCTTAACTAATTCCTTCAGCAAAACAATTAATTGAAAAAATAATAACAATATCGATATCTATGCGTCAATCTTTTAACTTCACTCTATAACGTTAAAATTAGTGCACTTTCACCCCCCCCCCAAAAAAAACATTATATGCACATAACACACAACACAAACAACAAATTTGATAGTAGATCTGAGATAACAGAGGCTTAAAAAGGTAAACCTACCAGGTGAAATCTAACCAGACTTGCACTAGGCTAAAAACCAAGTTAATAAACATCTTAAATGATAGTATAATCAAACTTAATGATGTGATTGCTTATTGTTGGATATGATTAGTCAGTTCTGATTTTTATTTTAGTTATTGAACCTTGCACGCTAACATAACTTACATTCATAAATTACCAATTATCTTGTCTTCCACACACAATTTACCAGAACCCTAACTACAACCTCAACAAAATAAAACAGTAAATTACAAATAATACCTGTAGGAGATGACCAAGCAGCATGAAAAACACATTTGTCCTGCATATTCAAACATAATCCAACAGTAATCTTATTCAAATCTCCCCGTAAAACGACACCAATCCAGACCGACTTACCGGCCAATACAACATTTGGAGCAACGGAATGATCTTCCTCTGGCCTCTGTAGTCCCAATTCACTCGATTTAGAGCGTGGCGGTGGCAAGAGTGCGGTGGGAAGTGATTGCGGCAGTCAGGGTTAGGGTGAGAATCTTGTTAGTGACAACAATAGATCTTTTGTGAAGATAATGATGAATATGTGTAGTGGGGTTTTTTTCTTTGGTTTGATTTTTAGTTTTTGGACCTGGTGCATGTTTGGCTTTTCTTTTGAAAATGACTTTTCAACTTATTTGAGAAGTAATAAGTTAGGATTTCTTGACTTATTGACTTATTCACTCACACACAAAGGAATTCCAAACACTTTGAAAAGTCCTTTTTGCCTCAAATAAGTCAATAAGTTGAAATAGAAGGAACCCAAACACCCCCCCTGGTGTTTATGGTGTTTATGGGAGGAAGAAGAAGAGAGAAGAGGGAAAGAGGAAGGAGGGGGAGATGAATTTTAATACGAGGGAAATTTAACTTTTGGGAATTTATTGGTTACTACATGTAATTTTTCAAGAAGATTCATAAATATATTTATTTATATTAGTAAAAAACATAGTTTAACTTTAATAAAAATATAAATATATTTATTTATATTAGTAAAAACATAGTTTAACTTTAATAAAAACATTAATATATTTATATAAGTTAATATATACAAGGCAATAAAAAATTATTTAAAACAAACAAATAAACTTTCTCTAGTCGTATTAGCATGACTTTATCTAGAGGTCGCTAGTTAAAGTATAGTGTGTGACAAAATGTAATACGGAAATCATGGATTTTACCAAAGCAGGCCTTCGGGAGGTGGATTTCCCCTAGAATTGGCGGTGGCTCGGGTCATCAGCGATGTCTAAGATCGAGGGCGTGAGTGGCCTTTTGCCTATTCGTGTACCCAGGTGGTCCATTAAGACATATTCAATCTACTATTGTTCATTATGGTCCATTACGGCCTGATATGGTCCATTAAGACATAGACGATCTAGTATTGTTCATTGTGATCCATTAAAGCCCGATTTAGTTTATTAGAACACATGCGATCTACAATTAGTAATTGTGATCAATTAAGGTCCAACATGGTCCACTAAGACATGTATGATCTATTATTATCCAATGTGATCCCTTAAGGCCCAATATGGCCTACTAATACATATATGATTTACTATTATCCATTGTGATTTGTTAAGACCCAATATGATCCATGAAAACATATATGATCTATTATTGTCCATTATGATCCATTAAGACACTAGTTGGTCGATTAAAACATATATGATACACTATTGTCCATTGTGATCCATTAAGGCCCAATATGGCCAATTGAGACATTAATATATTATTGTCCATTGTTATCCATTAAGGCCTAATATGGTCCATTAATACATATGTGATATATTATTATCCATTGTGATCCATTAAGGCCCAATATGGATCATTAAGACATATGTGATACACTATTGTCCATTATGATCAATTAAAGCCAAAATATGGTCCATTAAGACATGTATGATCTACCATTGGCCACTGTGATCGATTAAGGCCCAATAAGGTCCATTAAGACACATATGATCTACTATCATCCATTGTGATCTATTAAGGCCTACTATAGTCCATTAAGACATGTATGATTTACCACTAGTCATTGTGATCAACTAAGACCCAATATGGTCCACTAGGACATATATGATCTACTATTGTTCATTGTGATCCATTAAGACCCAATATAGTCTATATATGATATATTATTGTCCATTGTGATCCAACAAGGCCCAATATGCCTCATTAAGACATATTTGATCTCATTTACTAAACCAACTTATTTTTATGTTTGGGTTCTGCTCATAAACAAGTTTAATAGTGTATTGTTTTAACTGAGAGTATTATTTAATTGAGAATATCGAACTTGAGCTCTAGTAAACGAGCTAAGCCGAGTTATGTAAACTACAAAATTTTAAAGCTACCGTATACATTAAAATTTGATAACACTACAAGTTTTACTCATAAGTATTCTTATATAAAATTAGAATATTCATGGCTAAGCTTTAAAGATCCCTATAATTACGTATACTTTAAAACAAAATTATACACTATTAAATTAACCGAACTTTAACATTGATATATTTGTTTCTCATTTAAACAATCTTATCTATGTAATTAAATCTAATCTAACTTATAATAAACGATTCCATTAAATGTCACGTGACACCCTCTCCCTTAGTCTCACAAATTTTACTTATATTTTACTAGGTTAGAACCCCGTGTATTACACGGGTTGAGTAAATGTAATTTTATATATTAAATAATAAAAAGTTATATTTTTATGAACCCTGTACATTGTACGGGTTAAATAAATGTAATTTTATATATCAAATAATAAAAAAGTTATATCTTTAAAAATCATGTGTATTACACAGATTAAATAAATGTAATTTTGTATACTAAATACCTAAATTGTCGTATCTTTAAAAAACCCATGTATAATCGGGTTGAATAAATCTACCAAATAATAAAAAATTACATCCTTAAAACTCCATATATTACACGTGTTGAATAGATCTAAAAAAGAGTTATATCTTTAAAAACCATGTGTATAACACAGATTAAACAAATGTAATTTTGTATATTAAATAGTAAAAACGTCGTATCTTTAAAAAACCCATGTATAGTCGGGTTGAAAAATCTACCAAATAATAAAAAAAATATATTCTTAAAAACCTCGCATTTTACACGAGTTGGATAAATATAATTTTGTATACCAAATAATAAAAAAAGTTATATTTTTAATAAATTAGGATAATATTTAATATTAATTTATTATTTGTATATTCAATATAAGATAAGTAGATAAGAGATGTATTTATTTTAAAAATATATTAAATTAACAATTTAGATTTGATGATAATATTTTATTAAAGTATGATAAGATTTAATATTTATTTATTATTTATTTATTTAGTTAATATAAAATAAATATAGATTTTAGAATACCTTCAATGAATGACATGTGTCCAAAAGTTGGTTTAGTTAGATTTTAAAATTAAAATATTGTTGTTAATCCTTATTCTCACTATTATTATTATTCTATTTAACATATATAATGAAAAAGATAATTATTATTTTTGTTATTATATCGTCATCTTATTTGATTTCACTATCTTATAACTTACAAATTTGATTTCACTATCTTATAACTTACAAAAGTACATAGATTTATATAACACGATATGTTCCCATAAGTTATGAAACAAATATAAACAAAAACCTTATATAATAATACAAACAACATTATAATTTCAATTTATAATATATCACCTCCTCACAAATCTTATAAATAAAAAACGATTGAATTTATCACACGAATAACTAAATAATGTTATGATTTATGAAACAATTCATATAACCATAAAAAATACACACTATGCAACCGGATTTTTTTTATCTTCAATCCGTGTAATACACGGATTTGTAATCAGCTCCAGCATATTTCTACCTGCAAGTTTTTGACCCATTTGAATACCAGCTCCAGCATATTTCTACCTGCAGGTTTTTGACCCATTTAAAGATTCTTTAACCATGAAAATCATCTCTGCTCATTTAATACATATTTTAATTTCTAAATTGAGATATACTCCAATATATCAGTAATCATCTCATAAATCAACTCTCTTTTTTTTTTCATTTTTCTATTCTTCCTTTAAGCTTTGAAGATCTCAATTATTGAACTCAAAGCTTCTGCTACCCAATTACATATTTCACCCTTTAATACAATATTGGCAGTAGTGCGTTACATACTTACATATGGTATAAGTTATATATAACTATTTTGCTAACTAAAGACCTACTCCACCACTTGTCTTAAGTTTTGTATCAATTAAACCACAAATGTTTTGAGTTCATAAAGCCTACAAAGAGGACATTACATCAGCAGTTCTAACTTCTCCTTAACATCTAATACCTGTAACCTGAACCTGATGGAGCTCGCGATAATCGGTAAAGCGTCCGGCTGCCGACCAATTTTAGCACCATCATTCTCAGACGGGTCACTGTTCCCGCGACCATGACCATTGGATCCAAATCTAGAGTCAAGATTTGTAGGGGCATTGGCAGCACTATCAAAAGCAGATATGTAAACAAAATGTTGGTAATAAAACGAAGCGGCGCAAAGTGTTAAACCAGCAGCAGCCTTCAACTGTTTTAACAGTTCATCTACTGCTGCTGATACTGTTTCTACACCCCTCGCCTCGTTGTTTTATAGCAAAACACAACAACTGTTTTAACATCCGTGACCCGTTAAAACATCGTTTTATAGCAAAACACTGCTGTTGTTTTAGCATTCGTGACCCATTTAAACACAACAGCTGTTTTAACATGGTTTTATAGCAAAACATTGTTGCTATTTAACATCCATGACCCGTAGTAAAACACTTGCTGTTATCGAAAGTGGTCTTATTTAATATTAAGCCTGCTTCCTGATAGGGGTGCAAACAAGTCGAGCTACTCGAACTCGGCTCGAAAAAAACCTTGAATGAGCCAAGCTTAAACGAGCTTGAGCCCGAGCCTAAAAACAATCTCGTTTAATAAACGAGCCCGAGCCCGAGCTTCACTTATCGAGCTCGAGCCGGCTCGCGAGCTTTACCGAGCCTACTATATTATGTTTTTTATTAATATATTAAATATATATAATAATCATTAATATTTCTTATATACATAATGACAACAACAAAACATGTGAACCGAAATCTGGTTGCAGATAAAATTATTATAAAATGCAATAATAAGTGTATTTACTTTTCTAATTCCACTAAGACATTATCTATTTTTTTCAATATAAAGTATTAAAAAAACCTCTTGATGGAAGTCCATAACCATGTATTTCAGCTGCTGCTCTGTATACATTTAATGCGGTCTACTGCTACTGCCTCGTCATTTGTTCGAAAAAGACAGCAGCAGCCGCAACTGCTGATTTAGCAAATCCATGACCCACATTAGTTTAACAAAAGCAACATCAGTCTAACCTGCATCGGTTTAACAACAGTAGCGTCAGTATAACAACATCACCACTGAGAACTATTATAAACTCTTGAAGTTGTTCCCTTGCTGCATCCTCATAGAGATTAACTTTACTTGAATTTCTACCATTAGCTTCACTGTTTCATTTCAATATTCAGTGAATATTAGAATAATAATAACAGAACTAAAATATGAGTTAATAATGACAACTCTTTACGAAATTCAAGAGCAAGACGCA
Source organism: Helianthus annuus (assembly GCF_002127325.2). Classification (NCBI taxonomy): domain Eukaryota; kingdom Viridiplantae; phylum Streptophyta; class Magnoliopsida; order Asterales; family Asteraceae; genus Helianthus; species Helianthus annuus. Next base: position 57,496,462 of record NC_035442.2, on the reverse strand, counting down.
GATTAGCTCACTATATTAGAAACAATAAATAAAAATAAAGAATAAAACTGAGTAAAAGATGATGTAATGTAAGAATTCAGAGAACCTTTACACCAGCTATGGCTTCTTGGCGTTCTCTGGTCGATTTTATGTCATATAAAGGTCTAGCAAGCCATGCTTTAAGCAACGGCTTAGTTGGTTATACAATGTCCTGTATAGATTTATGCAGCAAATTAGAAGGCTTATACAATTGGTAAATATGAATATAAAGGTGGCAAGAGGGATGGGCCGTGTAACGGATCAAAACAGGTTACGGTTGAAACGGGTTGGTTTGACCCACACGTTTTTTGTCCATCTTTTTAACTATGCAGTATGGACATAGCAACATTTTTAAATAGAACGATTTATGAGGTTGTTTAGAAATAGATTATGGGCGACTTCCAACCGGTTTCACCCATTCACCCAAATCAACTCATTTACAATGTTCAGAGTTGACTTGGTAAGCCCTGAACCAGTATCATCCACTTCTTCAGTGCTCTTAACATCTGTCTTCAGTTCCCCCGAGACCTCGTCAAGATGACCATAAAACAGCTCAACTTCACCATCAAAATTAATACCACCTACATCACCAAACTCACCAGCACTCACCTCGACACTCACGTTCATAAACACAGGCGAAATCGCCGTTGCCATTACAATTACCATTACCTATGACATTATAATCAATAGTAGCAACACCAGTGACTGCATTCACACTAGAACCACAGTTTTCCTCCTCCACCTTACAAACCACCTCACTGCAAACAATTTCAGCACCATCAATCATCTAGAAACGTTTGCGAATCCTGTAGCAGATTGGAATCCGGATTCGGTATGATCCAGATGCAAAAAATCAAATCGAACATAAACCGAATTGGAATATACCAGATCAAATCATTGTACATCATTATAACAAAAACTCAACGCAGTCTACAATATTCTAACTACCTCACCCATAGATTTGTTGAAATATGACGTAATCATCAAATATATGATATAAGGCAAGATGTATCAGTAGACCTGCTATATAGACCCCACCCCAGAAACAAATTACACAAAGGAATACAACACGAATTCCTAACAGTTCTATGAATTACACAAAGGAATACAAAAGTTCTACTCCGTAAACCTAGGGTTTTTAATTTCAAAATTAGGACTCTTTTGTAGGGCAGAGTTATTTGATTACAGACGAAGGCATTTAGCGGATGGATGAGTAGGCAGAGTGAAAAGATGGAGCTTGATGGAGGGATGAGCAGGGAATTGAAAATTTTGTGTGTATTTTAATGGGAAACTAAAGATGGTCACGTAAAGGAATTAAAGTATGACGATAGACTAGTTATAGTCACGATTTTTGTTTTGTAATGATCGTTGATAACTTTTAGTCACACATAAAAACTTATAAATGACTAACAAACATTACTTTTTGGTCACATAAATTCGTAAATGACCATATGTATTGTCTTTTAGCCATAGTCACATAAAGTAATTAAAGTATGACGATAGACTAGTTATAGTCACATTTTTTTTGTTTTGTAATGATCGTTGATAACTTTTAGTCACACATAAAAGCTTATAAGTGGCTAATAAACATTATTTTTTTGTCACACAAATTCGTAAATGACCATATGTACTATCTTTTAGCCACATCATTAAAAATCTACTATAGCAATTAGTAATATTTTGTCACACTTTTCTATTGTGGCTAGTGATTAACACATTTCTTTTATATAAAATGTGACTTGAAGGTTTGGAAGATATGTGTTTTTCATCACATGAATTAAAAAAATCAATTAAATAACATGACAATAGGTCACATTTTGCCACACTTTTCAAGTTGTGGCAAGATTGGCTAGTAAATGTCACATTTTTTTCAAAAATTGTGGCTAAAGGTTTTGAACTACTATCAAATGGTCACATTAATAATAAAATGTGTGACTAAAGGAGTTTTAAAATGTTATGAATGACCTTTCGTCACACTATTTTTCAAATGTGTGGCAGGGCGGTTTTGAGATATGTGTGGCCGTAGGCCTTTTTTGACGTAGTGTTACGACTTCCTTATGTTGAAATTAACTAACATTTATGCTCAATTTCGCAATACATCCATGGATTACACATAACCCATATCATTAAACATCACTAAAGCATAAAATTCAATTTACTTGATGTTGAGCACACTTAGAGGATCATAAATCTGGATACATGCATCAATTTACACTTCAATTTCTCTTCTAATTTGATGGATTAGTAGTATTTAGGGTTTTTTTCTTCTTGCTTCACATAATGTCGAACACACACATACGTCTGATGTATGTGTTGTGTTTAGAGATTTTAACTTTCATTATTCCACTTTCAACTTATGCACATTTGGTCCCTCAAGTATTAAGTTTTAAATATATATGGTTAAGTATCTGTTTGCATACTTTAATGTCTTAACATAACCATAATCATACAAGTACATAAACTACTTATTAAATTCTTTGGGGTGTTACAGAATAATAATATACACTTTACAATCCACTTATTTGCTAACTAACAATCAAAAGTAAAAAGAAACGTATGCACCTGATTTTACAATCTCACACCGGCAGCACCTCGGTATGGAAATTCACAATTGATACATTTGATTTCGCTCGGACTACTATTTATAGGCTGCTTGATTCCGCATGAATATATGAATGATCAGTTCAAGCGAAATCAGCATCAACCATTCAAGCGGAACCTTTACACATGCATACTCAAGCGGAATATATTCTTGTGATTTCGCATGAAATGACCAACTGCCATTTCAAGCGGAATCAGCCTATAAGACATGAAATTCTGCTATATTCTCGTAAAACGCGCCCTGATCTAAACTATCTAGACTAAGACTCGATACAAGACGAAGTCGACAGATGCATGCACTAAAACTTAAACTTATTCGCGTGTCCCATTACTTGAATATACTCCTGTATCCAGATCCCAATATCCAGTCTTACATGTGAGTATACCTAGATGATATCTGTAAGGGGTTAGATGCGAAACCGTGAGAGCTCAGGTCAGAACTTTCGTTCAGCAGAGAGATGACGGCTCGACTTTTGGTGTGTCCCCTTTAGAGGATCTTTTGTTTCAACAACAATGACTATCAACTTTATTGTTTCATCAATTTGCTGAGGGCGAGCTTATATTTCAAAGCATTTGCAGAAAGTATTATCCGGGGAGTAGGTCAGAATTTCCATTCAGCAGAAGTCCCGGGATAATACCCCAAATATCACTAAGCATAAAGACCTTGTTGGTGCACTTGTGTCTGTACTTTGTCTGTGTTTTGTCATGATACAAAACGATGTCTTGTGTTAGTCTGGGTTACGTCTTAGGTTTGTTAATATGTGTGTTTGATGTAAGTTTGACCAAGTCAACCATCCTCCTGTTTTGACTTGGCCAAACAGTTAGAACATGTTTGTAACATGTTTGTGTCGAAGGATGAGTCATCGAAGGATTGTTTAGATCCTTCGATGAGCTCGAAAGATAAACCTTCGATGGATGTTGATGGACCTCGAAGGATATCATCCTTCGAGGTATATGTGGATCCTTCGATAGGTTACAGATCGATAGATGATCCTTCGATCAGTCTATCTGATCCTTCGACCAGACGAGCTATGATGGGTATATATATACTCATGTAATGTGTTCACTTCATGGGTGATAGTGAGGAAGTGTGAGAGAAAGTGTGAGTGAACAAAGTCTTGTAGAGAGCGTATTTTCAGTTTGGTCAAGGGCTGTAACCGTGTCCACTGAAATACAAGAGAAAACTTTGATATCTTGTGTGTCTACCTTTCTCTTTGTAGCTTGTGTTCTCATATAAACTACCGGTTTGCATTCTAGCTTGGATTCCGCACTTGCTAGTGTGTTAAACATAACAAGGATAAGGTTTAACCTCAACCTCCGGGGGACCTACAAGTGGTATCAGAGCCGTGGCTCTTTTCCTTGTTAAAACCGAGTTTATACAAGACTTTGGAGTGTTTGAACAAAACTTACATGGTTTAGCACCCGTTTTTAGTGTTTTTCTCGCATTTCTAGACGTAAAAACGTGTTCTAAACTAACCGGGTGTGTTAAAGGACGGGTTGGGTAACTTAAAAACTTGTTTTTAAGAAGTTTGGTAATTTCCGGCCAAATTCCGGCTTACTCCGGTGACCGGTTTTCTGGATAAGAACCTTTTTAAGCAATATTTTATTGGGTCAAATCTGGTTTGGTAAAAGGTATGGTTTGAACATACCTTCTGCCGAAAGCTTTCTACCAACCAATCACCTTTTCACCAACCTGTCACCTTTTGTCAACTGTGTCAGTACAGATCGAAGGATATCCTTCGAAGTCGAAAGATCATCTTTCGATCAAAGGAAGTTCGATAGATAATCATCCTTCGAACATCCTTCGAAGTCTGTGACTTATCCTTCGATCCAAGGAATCTTTTCGAAGGATATATCTTTCGATCTACAGTTCTTATTCGAAAGATAAGGATCTTTCGATTGGAGAATCTTTCGAAATCATTGTTCGAATTTCAACAGTGATCTTTCGAACACTTTTGATCCTTCGAACAAGTATTGATCCATCGATCCTAGTCTGTTTAAGTTTAACAAGTTTGTGTTTTTCAGATCTTTCGATCAGGGATCCTTCGGCTGGTTGTTATCATTCGAGATATTAACATAGTTTGTGAAAATTAATTTTTTTTTTAAAAAAAAGGGGAAAACTTGTTTTTCAAATTTTAAATCAATTTTCACTTAATATATTAATTTTTATAAAATGGGAACAAACGGTCAGTGGGATCCAACCGCGTGGACTCAAACAACTTTGACTCCACAATCATCAGCTACGCAATCTGTGTCAGATTTCGACAAAACGGCATGGATGCGAGCTATTGCCCCACCTCAAGCTGCAATGATAACTGCAAATCAATGGGCATTGGTCACAAATCAAAGCAGCAGCATTCAAGCAATGATGCAGAACGACAGTGAAACTGGTACAAGCACAAAACCGCCAAAACTAAATCACATCAATGATTGGGGATGGTGGAAAGAAAGGCTGAGAACTTATGTTCAGGGGCAAGGTCAAGATCTATGGATGTGCTTCTTCACCGCATTTGACAATGATTTGGAAGTTGCAGGATCTAATCCAACAACTTACAGCACTATGTCTGATGATGATAAGAAGAAATTTGAGTTAGAAAAGAAAGCATTCATGATTCTCACACAAGCTCTTCACAGAGACATTTACCACCAGTTTGTTTACTGCACGACTACTAAAAGCTTGTGGGATATGCTCACGTTACGATGTGAAGGAAATGCTCAATCTAGAAAGATCAAGCAAGAATTACTGAAGAAAGAGTTTGAAGGATTCACGTGTATGGAGAATGAGACTTTGGCAGAGTTATCTACAAGGTTCCATCACTTGTTGAGCGAGATGTTTGCTTTTAGAGTCACTGCCACTCCACAAGAAATGGTGCAGAGATTCGCTGATAGCTTACCAGCAAAGTGGAGCAGTTTTCTTGAAATTCTCAAACAAAATGGTGTTCTAGACACAATCACCGTCTATGAGTTAATTCAAAAATTGGAGAACAAGGATGTAGAAGAAAAGCTTAAGGCAAAAAGAACACTAACTCCTCAAAATCCAGAGATGTACTATGGGATTGCAGGAGGTATCAGTGGAGAAACACCAGCCTCTCAACACGCGAAGCTTCAAACAGCTTTCATCTCAAACACCAGACTTTCCACAACAAATCAGTTTGATCCTTCAGCATACACGAAGATGTATTCAAGACCAGATTCTTCTTCTCAACAACAGTATGTGCAACCGACAGCTCAGCAATTCACACCACCGCCTTTCTTAGACCCAAGCAGAGCTCAGCAGCAACAACCGCAACAGCAAGGGTTTTATGGAAGCTCTTCAAACTTTCAAGCCACTTCCAATCCGAACACAGTCAGATTAGACACTTCCAACTTTTCCAAAGTCAGTGTCGAAAAAGCCAAGGAGCATATGGAGATGTTGAACACCTTGGTTAGTGCTTATTGTGGATTGGTCGCAGGTCAAATTGGGAATATCAATCTAACCAATGAAGATTATCAGCAAGTGGATAGAGAAGAGTTTGAAATGATGGATATCAAATGGGCTCTTGCTAGTGCAATTCGAAGAGCAAAGGAGTTTATGGAAAGGACGGGGAGAACCAACTTGGATAGCAACAACAACACCAAGTATGGTTTTGATAAGAATGCTGTCACTTGCTTCAATTGTGGTGAAAAGGGTCACTTCAAGCGGGAGTGTGAGAAGCCACCTAAGCAAGGAAATCAGAATCCCTTCAGGAATCAAGGACAGCCACAACAACAACTGAACAACAATTCTGTCAGATCAATAGTTCCCGTTGGAGGAAATGCATCTGGAACCACAAACACTAATCCCCACAGAGGATTGGTTGTTCAAGCTGATGAAATCTGCAACTGGAACCTTCAGCTTGGAGAAGGAGGAAATGGTGGAACAGCATGTTATGCTAAAGTGTTTGAGAAGGTAGTAGAACCCGTGTCTGCTGGTGAATCTTCAGAAGATGAAGATAGTTCGGGTTATAGTGGGAGCATGGATGGGGAATCACTTGATGCTGGTGATTTATCAAGTGATGCTTTAGATTTGGAAGTTGATGAGCTTTTGGCTGAAGCTGAAGCATTATGCAAGAGGAGATCTATTCTCTGCCAGAAATCTGCTGGAACTTCCGAGAAGCTTGCTAAGTTCTTCTCTGAAGATGGATCTTTTTCTTTTCATACAGCCTTTATGGCTCACGTAGAAGGTCAGACTTCTCAGGTATGGGATACTAATTCTGACTCTATTTCTGTTCCTATCGAATGTGCAAAGTGTTTAAAATATGCTGAAAAGGAAAGTCAGTTTGAAATCACACACAAACACAATCAAGAATTGATTGTAGATCTTTCTAAAGCAACCGAAGCTAACTTGTTTTTAACCAGAAATGAAAAGGAATTTAAAGCAACAATTGCGTCATTAAGACTGATGTTTCAGAATTACAAAAGGCTGTTTTGCGAAAACAACATGCTAACAATAATCTTATTGACACAATTGAAAAGCAAATGGTAGAGTTAGCAACAGCTCGATGTGAATGTGAGACAATTAAGCAGAAACTGGAAAGCTATTCCAATTCCCGCTATGTATTGGATCACATCATTGACGTTCAAAAGAAAAAGGGGGATGCAAAATGTATTGGATTCAACTCATGTCCTCCCCCAATGAATCACAATTACTCCAAATTGCCTGATGACGAGGATATGCCCCGTTTTGAACCTACTGTGCCACTCGGTCTAGATGACTTTGCAGCAGGCCTCGGGTTCACAACTGGTACATCATCCTCGAGTCAATCAGAATCTGAGAATGTGACAGATTCATCGTGTGTTAAGGAACAGAGTCCTCCCATTGTTGAGGATGCTGATTCTTCGGACGATGAATCTGAAGAAATTGTGAAACAACAGTCTAACTTGGTTACAACAGATATTCCAATCGAGAATCACATCCTGTGTGATCCACCAGTGAAACCGAGTAAGACTGAAATGTCAAAAGCAATGGAGTCCCTTGTATCTAGCCTTGAAGGGAATAATTTGTTGTACACGCTCAAAGGAGATAGCAAAATCTACTCTAACAAAGATTTTCCAGTTAAAAATGTAAATCAAGATTTAATTGAGCAAATTTTTGAAGGATGCACTGATAAGTTTTTGGGGAACAAAAGTGGCAAAGTTATCGTCACTCAATGTGATCCAATTCCGTGTGAACAATTTAGAAAACAATACGGAAACCAAAAACTACCAATTGAGCGAAAACAACAAGTCAACTCCGGAAAGGGTAAGGTACAGGGAAAGAAGGCTCAGAACAAGAATGTTCAAGCACCTAAAGTTCAGCAGCCTAAGACTGAACAACCAAAGGTTCAACAACCTAAAGTTGAACAGTCTAAGGCTACTCAACCTAAGGCTGCACAACCTAAAATTCAACAATCAAAGGTTGAGCAACCTAAGGTTCAACAACAAAAAGTGCAAAACAAAAGAGCTCCTGTTAAGAAACGAGAACTGAAAATGAACTTTGTTGGATCCACGGTTCAGACAAACTTGAAACATTTCAGGATAAATCTAACGTTGATTTTGTAAAACAAGTTAGAATTTTAAAACGAAATGATCAGAATAATTACACCCAACACACCAACGGATGTGATTTAGGTCCAAGCACGTCTAGATCACAAAGTTCATTGTCTGGTTCTCCGTCTGGTCATCAACATGTTTCTCCGAAGTTTGTAGAGCGGAGAACATGTTTTAAATGTGGCACAGTTGGGCATATTGTAAGATATTGCCCACACGTGCAAAAGCTGAAGTCAAAAACAAGTGCTCCCCAAGAAATCGATTACCGAAAACGACCAGTTTCCCCGAAACAAGACCCACGTGTCTTGAAAGAAAGGGAAAAGAAGTTAAAGCAAAAGAATCAAAAGGTAATTGAAAAGGCCTTAAAATCAGAGGTCAAAGAAGAAAAACCTGTACAAGCAAAACCTGAAACTGTAAAACCAGTAAATGCTAAAACAATAAATTCAAATACTGGTAAAAGACAAACAGCTTGGAAGCAAAAGCAGGTAATTCAATCAGGGGGAGCACCACAGGTTCTTTTTCCTAATCATCAAGTGATTGAAATCACTTTCCTTGATGATCAAGGACGACCCAAGTCCACAAAGGCTTGGGTCCCCCTCTCAAACTGATAAGTTAGTTGCATGTGCAGGCGGCTCTTGGAGGAACTATTAATAGCCATTGGATTGTTGATAGTGGGGCTTCCAAGCACATGACGGGCGACTATCGTCTTCTTTTCGATGTGCGAAGTATAAGAGGAGGATATGTCGCGTTTGCTGGAGACAAAGGAGGGTATATCACCGGCGAGGGAATGATCTCAAATGGAGTTGTGAGTTTCGACAAAATCAATTATGTGCAACAGTTGGATCACAATCTCCTGAGTGTTTCTCAGATCTGCGACAAGAAGTTCACCGTGCATTTTGATGATGCCGGTTGTTATGTGCTGAAGCCAGGATTCAAGATTCCCGAAGAATGGATTCTCTTATCAGCACCAAGAGTTAATGATTTGTATGTCCTCGATATGAGCCAAGCAATAACTAAGTCCAAACAAGTTACTTGCTTTATTTCAAAAGCCACTGAAAAGGAGACGATCTCTTGGCACAGACAGATGGGTCATATTCACCTCAGAAAAATGAACCACCTTGTCAAAAACAATCTGGTGAGAGGTGTCACTGTGAAGAATTTTCAACTTCAAGATGTCTGTGTGCCGTGTCAGAAAGGGAAGCAGATCAAGAAATCACATCCATTGAAGAAGGTTAACACTGTAAACATGCCACTCGAACGTCTGCATATGGACCTTTTCGGTCCAATCAAACACAAGAGTGTTCACGGGGAGGTTTTCTGCTTGGTAGTCACTGATGACTATTCAAGATTTTCATGGGTTGCTTTCATGGTCCACAAGAGCGAGACTCCAGAAATTCTAAAGAATTTGATCACCTTGTTGGAAAATCTTTATAATCTAAAGGTGAGGCGAATTCGAAGCGACAACGGAACCGAGTTCAAAAACAGGGTTATGGATGAATTTTGCACTGCAAAAGGAATCCTTCATGAATACAGCACTCGGTACACGCCACAACAAAACGGAGTCGCTGAAAGAAAGAACAGAACCTTAATTGAGACTACAAGAACCATGTTGGTTGAGTCTCAGCTTCCAGTTCGATTCTGGACTGAAGCTGTTGCCTCGGCTTGCTACACGTTAAACAGGGTTCTCACAGTGAAAAGACATGGCAAAACGTGCTTCGAACTCCTACACAAGAAGACTCCTGACTTGGAATATCTAGAACCTTTTGGTGCACCATGTACCATGATTGAGCCTGACGGGAAGTTTGGTACCAAAGCTATCGAAGGTTATTTCCTTGGGTATGCTACTCCTAATCTGCGAGTATGGAACCTGACTACCAAGAAGATTGAAGAGTGGGGTGAAGTAAAAGTTCAAAGATATTCTAATCCACCGAAGCCTTCTGGAGATCCATGGATGTTCGATTATGATGGTCTTTTCGACTCATTCAATCTGCCGACATTTGATGATGACAATGCAATTGCTCAAATGTTGTCTGAAAGCGAGAATGCGACTGGCTCTCAGTTAGTTCGCCCAATCATTGTTGACTCACAAGCATCTTCTTCTGTCAACAATCTCGTTTCAAATGAGGTGTTTAATGATCCTGTCGACTACAATTTGTCATCGGAAGATGAGGAGTATGTTGATGCAAATGATGGTGAAGCACCGCGTCCGGTTCAAGGTACTTCAGAAGCAACGGATCCAGTGTCTGCGCCAATTGTCCAAGAAGAAAATGCATCATCTTCTACAACTCAACAGCTTCAGAATGATACCGGGAATTTAAATATCAATAACTTGAGGACCAATGTTGAAATTCCTCCAGTTTCTGAAACCCGAATTCATAACATTCATCCTCAGCAGAATATTATAAGTGATGTTCTCAGTGGTGTAAGGACAAGGAATCAAATCAGAAATAACGAAAATGCTGGCTTGTATGCTGAGATACGAGAATCGGGACAACAAAATGATTGGTCTTTCGCCTGCTATGTTAGCCAAGAAAAGCCTAGATCTTGGAAGGAGGCATTGAAAGATGATTCCTGGGTGGAAGCAATGCAGGAAGAACTGCAACAATTCCAGAAGCTAGGTGTCTGGAAACTCGTAGAGAAACCTGCTGGTTACAAGAAGATTGGTACCCGTTGGGTGTTTAAATGCAAAAAGGATGACCGCGGAGTTGTTATCCGGAACAAAGCACGTTTAGTCGTTCAAGGTTTTCGTTAGATTGAAGGGATCGACTACAACGAAGTGTATGCACCTGTTGCACGTCTGGAAGCAATTCGGATCTTTCTGGCTTATGCCTCATTCAAAGGATTCAAGGTTTACCAGATGGACGTAAAAAGTGCATTCTTACATGGTGTGGTTGAAGAAGAAGTGTACGTCGAACAGCCTCCAGGTTTTGAAGATCCTATTCATCCCGATCGGGTTTGGTTGCTCAACAAAGCTCTCTATGGTCTTCATCAAGCACCGCGAGCTTGGTATGCAACCTTATCTAAGTACTTGCTGGAGAACGGTTTTCGAAGGGGTCTTATCGACTGTACTCTTTTCATTAAATAACAAGATGGAGATCTTCTTCTGGTACAGGTATACGTCGATGATATTATTTTTGGTTCTACTAATGATGTCTTGTGTAGGAATTTCAAGCGCATTATGCAGGATAAATTCGAGATGAGTGCTATGGGGGAAATGACTTTCTTTTTGGGCCTACAAGTACAACAAACGGAGTCTGGGGTATTCATTCATCAGACTAAATATGTTGGCGACATCTTGAGCCGGTTCCAGATGTCTGATGCAACGCCCATTGGTACCCCATTGCCACAAAATCACGGAATTACTCCAGACTTGAAGGGTGAAGCTGTTAACCCCTCATATTACCGCGCAATGATCGGATCTCTTATGTACCTCACAGCATCAAGGCCAGATATAATGTACCCAACGTGCCTGCTTGCCAGATATCAAGTTAACCCGAAGGCCTCACATCTTGCAGCTGTAGGATTTTTCGTTATTTGAAGGGTTGTCCTGACACCGGTCTATGGTACCCTAGGGATAATAACTTTGACTTGATCACTTTCAGTGATTCTGATTTTGGCGGATGCAAAATTGACGGCAAATCCACAACGGCTGGATGTCAGTTTTTAGGAAATCGCCTAGTCACATGGCAGTGCAAGAAGCAAACGTGTGTCGCTACTTCAACATGCGAAGCTGAATACATTGCTGCCTCAAGTTGTTGCTCCCAAGTTCTTTGGATCCAACAACAATTACGCGACTACGGTTTTGAATTCCTAACTACTCCTATTTACGTTGATAATTCTGCTGCATTACAGATCACTAGAAATCCTGTGCAGCACTCAAAGACCAAACACATCGATATCAAATATCACTTCATACGTGATTGCTTTGATAAAAGGCTAATCGATGTTGTTAAGGTCCACACCGATGACCAACGTGCCGACCTATTTACCAAAGCGTTTGACAAATCAAGATTTGACTTTTTATTATTGGTAAACGGCATTAAGGTCAAGCATGAGTAAACCAACATCGGAAAATCATTTTTGTAAATACCTTTGTGTTTTAAATTTGTCTTACTTTATTAATTTTAGGGGGAGTGAATCCAAAAATCTGAAAATCCAAAAACATCGAAAAATTTCAAAAACACAAAAACAATAGAAAAACAAAAATGAGTTTCCTGGCGAGCAAAAGAGAAAATGATAGTACATCAGTGGTCTATCCAAACCTCTTTAAACCTTAAATGAAAAACGATAAGCAGCTCTATATAAGATGTATCGGTAGGCTCACAATCATTTTAAAGTGTGCAGGGTGATATAAATCTTAAATCGACTGAAGACCAGGTGGGAACCATTCATTGGTATATGGTCTTAGTACCGAAATTTCGTTTGAGAGATTGCCGAGGTTCTGAGATATTCGGTCTTTATGCTGCTTATCATCTGGGTATCATGGTTGTATCTTTTACCGAAAAATAACGGGGACGCAAGTCTAGATCTTCCATGATACTATACATACGTGTACATACTGCATTCAACCTCAATAAGTGATAAACAATCACATGTCCAAACAAATAAGTGATAAAATATCACATTTATCCGGGAGTCAAGTTCGTCTCTCTGCTGTACGGAAGTACTGACCTGTTCACGGACTTGCTCCTGTGCCCTCATGCATATGAAAATCAAGTTCCTCATCAATAAGTGATTCTATCACATAGGGCTTGTTTTCAAATTAAAATAAGTGAGAATCTCACATCATATACGGTCAAACAGATGATAATCGGTATACTCACCGGTAAGATGAATCCTCGTGCATACCTTGATACGGGAATGTGTCGTGATGTGGATGAACACCGGTCGGTAAGTATAAATCATACCTCAACGTATCCCCTCGCCATGATTACATCTGATAAGTTGAGCTTATGTGGACAACAATACCAATAATTGTTATAGGATGCTTATCTTAATGTTAACTAACTGAACAAAGAGAGTGTTTTGGCTTGACCGTGCACTGATATGATTCTCTTACCCTCGAAACTCGCAAAAAGAATGTCTGTATATATTTATTTATTGCTTTCAGTCTTTACATTTGAAAATTTCAAAAATACCAAAAAGATTTTAGGTGTGTTTTAATATAAACTTTATAAAAGCCAAAAAGATTTTATTTCTATTTTATTTTCGATCGTACGATGTTGGAACTCGAGTCTTCGTTGCCTGAAACCTGAACGAAAACCGAATTGACTAAATCTTCATAAACGGTCGAAATTTACAAGTTTTGAAAGTTAGAAACTAAAACTGACAAATTTACTAAACTTTCAAACTGTCGGACGGTGTTTGATTGTGACATGGTCATTCGTGTGTCATTTGTTTATATAAACTATATTCCAAGCAGTTGTTCTCATTACGCGTTTAGATTTCTTGCATGTCAAGATTCTAAAGGCAAGGAGAACATGGTCGATGACAAGCTTCGGAATGAAGACACGAGGTGAAGGCCCTCAAAAGATGAAAATGATCGAGTTGCCGCTGACCATCATCAACACCACAAGGATCTCAAGCTATAAGGATCAAGTCTTTCACGAGCATAACTCAAGGGGGAGCTTGTGTTAAGGGGGAGTTTGTCAACACACTTCCTACATGAAACGGGGAGTTTGTTAATACACTTTCTGCTTTCAAGACGTGAAGACTTTAAAGATCCTCCGACATTGAAGACTTGAAAGGACGTCAGAGACTTGAAGACACGAAGATCGAGACAAAGCTACAGCCAAGGGGGAGTTTGTTGATGCACTTGTGTCTGTACTTTGTCTGTGTTTTGTCATGATACAAAACGATGTCTTGTGTTAGTCTGGGTTACGTCTTAGGTTTGTTAATATGTGTGTTTGATGTAAGTTTGACCAAGTCAACCATCCTCCTGTTTTGACTTGGCCAAACAGTTAGAACATGTTTGTAACATGTTTGTGTCGAAGGATGAGTCATCGAAGGATTGTTTAGATCCTTCGATGAGCTCGAAAGATAAACCTTCGATGGATGTTGATGGACCTCGAAGGATATCATCCTTCGAGGTATATGTGGATCCTTCGATAGGTTACAGATCGATAGATGATCCTTCGATCAGTCTATCTGATCCTTCGACCAGACGAGCTGTGATGGGTATATACTCATGTAATGTGTTCACTTCATGGGTGATAGTGAGGAAGTGTGAGAGAAAGTGTGAGTGAACAAAGTCTTGTAGAGAGCGTATTTTCAGTTTGGTCAAGGGCTGTAACCGTGTCCACTGAAATACAAGAGAAAACTTTGATATCTTGTGTGTCTACCTTTCTCTTTGTAGCTTGTGTTCTCATATAAACTACCGGTTTGCATTCTAGCTTGGATTCCGCACTTGCTAGTGTGTTAAACATAACAAGGATAAGGTTTAACCTCAACCTCCGGGGGACCTACAGACCTAGTATCTCAGAAAGAGGGACCTTTCAAACAAGATTTCGGGGGTTACCCATATATCCTAGAAGTTGTTCCCCACGATATAAGCAAGTTTGAATTTAGGTTTATATCTCGTCACAATTTACTAAATGTGCAAAAACCTACTGGCACATCATCAGTGAGATTGTTTACCACATTTTAACTATCCATTTCTTTAGCATGTTGTGACAGTCTACTGATGTACTATCATTTCCTGTTTTTGACAACAAAACTTGATTTTGATTTTATCATGTTTTTGGCTTTTTCAAATTTTCTAATGTTTTTGGATTTTCAGAAATTTTCTACTCCCCCTAAAATGCAAATACATTTAACAAAATTTGAAAATAAAATGAGCTCTTGACCCACTTGGTAGAAAGAAATTTAAAAACAAACTATACAGGAAAATGACAACCAATATCGAAATGCCTCAATTCGCCATTCACTAGGCATAAACAATCAGAACTCCCCATTTCAACAAACCATTTTCTCATTAAGATTTCAAAACACTTAAGTTTGTTTTAATCAAAATGATTTTTCCGGAAAATAAGTTTGTTTTAACCACTTGTAGGGACTGGTTCATCATATTGTTCATTTTTAACCATTTGTAGTAAATCAAGTACAATTTAATGTCCCTGATTTACCACTTGCAAGAATGCACCATCAAAACCTCTGTACCACTTGTAAGTATATCCAAAACATTTAACCACATGTAGAAATAAAACATCTACACAAACCAATTTACCAATCAGGATGCCGATTCCTGCTTCGCACTTACCAACCTGGAAGCTCCGGCATAGTCCATCACCTGTAAAATTTCAACAATTTTAAACTTCATTCACAAAAACTATTTGAAGAATGATGCCGATTCCTGATCCGCGATTACAAACTTGGGATCTCCGGCATAGTCCTGAGACTTCAAGGGAAAAGAATTTCCACCCAAGTCTTACCAACCTTGGATGTTTTTAGTTCTTGTTCAGTTGGGTTATATGTTGCTTTCTTTGTTGCATAGAAATCTTTAACCCCTTTAACTTTCCCCTCAATCATTTTCCCAAATATTTTCTTAACATTCCCATTGAATGTTTTCTCAACATCAAATTCTTCTTGATCAGAAAAGAATTGATTTGAGATTTTGTAGGACCGGTTTTGACGCCGTTCGATTGCGTAACGAACGTTTCACGTGCGGAATCCGTGAACGAACGTGACCGAACACACGATAACGTACTACTAACGTGATTCCATTGAGAAATACGACTTGAACGGTACAAGAATCACGATTACACCACTTTCTCTCTCTAGACTTTCTCTCTCTAGAAGTCTTCTCCTTCAATCTCCTATTTCACCAAAAAATCTTTTCTAAAGTCTTACTAAAATCATGACATAACCTCCTATTTATATGGTCAAGGCAGCTTAATGAAATTTCTCATTAATTACAAGTTTGCCACCTTGCCATTTCTAACTAAATATGACATTATGCGCTTGATTTCTTCCGGCTTTTCACTACGACTCGGATTGACGAAGGCGATAGGCAATAAATGCATCAACAATCTCCCCCTTGGATATTGCCGTAGTCAATCTCGTAGTGAAACTCGTAGCGACTTGACTTTCTCTCTCTCTTGAATCTTCTTGCTTGAACAGAATCCCGGTGGATCTGTCTTCAGCTTCCGTTGCTCTTTTTCTTCAGACTCTTCAGGCTCCCCCTTTCGTCAAGCTTCCGTGCTTTTGGGATCGACGCCTGGCTTTGCGTATCAACAGATTAAGAAACCTGCACATCTCAAACACACAATTATAACAAACAATATTGTGATTCAACTTAATGAACCAGCTAAACATTTGAGAATTTTCACATTTAAAACTGATAAAATTTGAAACATTCCAATTTCTAATTCAAATTTAATGAATTTTCTTAAACATTTCAAACCATTAACCAACCTGTCTGTTCATCAAGTTTAGCCTTTGAGATTTTGAATGTCAGCTTTTCAACATCAGTTGTCGAAAATCTTTTTGGATTTTTCAAACACAAGAAACATAAATGCAATAACAGAAATTAAATGCAGAAATGAAATATGTACAAACATATTTTTGTGAGTTTGTGTAAGAGGATCATATCAGTTTTTGAGACACATCACACGCACCGTTAAGCTTTTAGACATTTTAAGTTCTAAACGATTCACGTTGATTGACGATATAGTTGTCCTCTTAAATTTTCATACAACTTTCAATCTATTCAGGATACTATTTAAGTGTTTTATGAACTTAGTTCGATTCATGTGTCCCACCTCTTGAATATACTCCCGTATCCAGAATCCCAATATTCAGTCATACAGGCAAGAATACTACAATGATATCTGTACATAAATTAGGGGTTAAATGCGAGAACTGAGGGATCTCAGGTCAGAACTTCCGTTCAGCAGAGAGATATCAGCTTCGACTTAGCAGTGTGTCCCCTTTAGAGGATCTTTTCAGCTACAACAGATGATTATCAATTTTATTGTCTAATCAGCTGAGGGCTTTATGCTATGTTTCAAGCATTTTGCGGAAAGTATTAGCCAAGGACTAGGTCAGAACTACCGTTCAGCAGAAGTCCCGGAATAATACCCCAGACATCATAGAGTATAAACACCTAGTATATCAGAATACGAGACCTTTCAAACGAGATTTCAGGGGTTACCTATATATCCAAGTAGTGTTCCCCACGAATTTCACAAGTTTGAAATTTTAGGTTTATATCCCGAATAAATCTACTAAATGTACAAAAACCTATCGTCACATCATCAGTGAGACCGTTTATTACATTTGACATTACATTTCTTTAGCGTGCTGTGATAGTCCAACTGATTTACTATCATTTCCTCTTTTTCACAACAAAACTCATTTTTAAATTTTTGATGTTTTTGTCATTTTCAAATTTTCTAATTTTTTTAAAATTTTTCTCCCCCTAAAATCAAAATATGTTTCAATTTTGATTTTCTGAGAAAATTTGAAACAAACTGTACAAACTTGACAACTTGATGAGAATCACTTCAATTCTCTATCCACCCGGCATAAACAATCAGAACTTCCCCTCACAACAAACTATTTTCCCATTATGATTTCAAAACAC
This sequence comes from Helianthus annuus, assembly GCF_002127325.2. Classification (NCBI taxonomy): domain Eukaryota; kingdom Viridiplantae; phylum Streptophyta; class Magnoliopsida; order Asterales; family Asteraceae; genus Helianthus; species Helianthus annuus. Next base: position 57,478,713 of record NC_035442.2, on the reverse strand, counting down.
TTAAGTTTGTTTTAATCAAAATGGTTTTTCCGGAAAATTAGTTTTGTGTGTCATTTCATAAACACGGGGTTTCATCACTTTGTTTTTCAAATTACCACTTGTAGGAAAGATGAATCAAGTACAACTTAATGTCCCTGATTTATCTTTTGAAAGACGAAAAATCACCAGAGTGAAATTTCTCAAGAAATGTGCCGATTCATGTTCCACGCTTACCAACCTGGGAACTCCGGCAAGTCAGGTTTTTCTATTTGAAAAGTTTCACCCAAGCCTGACTGTCCTTGGGTGATTTTGAATTCTTGTTCAGCAATGGTGGAAAGTTTGTATCATCCATTGTTAAACCTGAATTCTCAGATTTTACCTCAATAACCGGCTCTTCTGGTTTTACCGTACCAGAATCATTGCCTGAATGTGGCTTGTCTGACTTTGATGAGCCAGATTCATCGCCGACATGCGGCTCCTTTGTTTTCGAAGAAATAGATTCATTGCCACAAACTGTTACCTTCTTCTTTATCTCCTCTTTTGTCCTCAGATTTGCATCTGATGAATTCATCTTGCTTGGCTTTGCAGACGATGGAATTGATTCATCAGCACTCTTATTCGATCTGTCGGGTGAACCCGAGGATAAAATCTTCTCGAAATATTCTCTCACCTTCTTCCTCTTCTTTCTCAGTTTGTCTTTTTGCCCTTGAGAAAGCTTCACTTTCTTTTCTTGAACTTTAGGTTCTTGGACCTTCTGTTCTTTGACATTCTGTTCTGAAACTTTCAGTTTCTTGGGCTTGACAGTGACTGGTTTCATCACCCTTTTCTGAGATACATCCCTCGATCTCTCATTTGATCTCCTTGGGCAATCCCTGGCAATGTGTCCTTTGATTTGACAATTATAGCATCTTCTTGTCTCAAATCTTTGTCTCTGGCAGTAAACAACACTGTGTCCTTGATAACCACATTTGTAGCACACTCTGTTATCGTACCAATCACCATCTTCATACCAAACGCTCAGATCAAAGCACTGTTTGGCTTGGTAATACTCTTTCCTCCTCTTGATTGTTGGATTTGACTCTTGAGCACTGTGGTCAAACCTGCACCACTTATTACCAACAATTTTTGAGTTTTCGTTTTTCAATTTTTGTGATTTTTGATTGCGATTGGATGATCGATCTGATGAGCTTTTATTTTCTTTTTGAACATTTTTCGATGTTTTAACAATTTGTTTTTGTTCAACAATCATCTTAACAGGTTTTTGCTTTGAGCATTCACCTATTTCAGCAGATCGCAAAACAGTATTTTTGAATTTTTCTTCTAATTCTAAAAACAATTTTTGTTTTTCAATTTTTCCATTTACATCATCAGATTTCTCATCAAAATCTTCAACTTTGACATTGTCAAAGTTTGTGACACAGTCACTTATTGGAATAGACTTGATCGGTTTTGGACATGGAATATTCACATACGCTGAGGAAGTCACAAAACCTTTCAATTTATTTTCAAGCTCGTTTATTTTCTTTCGAGCTTGTTCTCCTTCTTTTTCAAGTTGGATAATCTTCTGAAGATGAGAATTTTTCATTTTTTGCTTTTCGATGTTATTTTTACTGAACACATCTCTCCCATCTTCTAGAATTTTTATTTGACTTTGAAAATCTTTTTCAATTTTTACTTTTTCATTTTCTAAATTTTTTATTTGATTTTTCAAAACATTTTCTGATTTTTTAAGATTTTCGTTTTCTAATGTCAAACTCTCTAAATCCCTCAAGAGTTTGGCATTTTCAGATTTTAGATTTTCACAGTTTGAGCACTTCTCGATCGTTTTTACAGCTTCAGCTTTCGTTTCCACCTTGATAGCTGAAATTTCTTTAACTTGCTCCTCTACCTCTCGAACGATTGCCTCAGATTTTAATTTTAATTCATCAGCTGCTTCTGCATTACTAATCTTTTGAATTTCAAGTTCTCGCTCTTTAATTTTCTCGATGAAAAAGCTCAAATTCACGTCTAAATATATCTTCTTCAAGTCTAACAAATACGTTCTCCATCCATCACCCGGTAAAGCATTTGCTAACTTGTTAACCCATTCCTCATTGGACATGGTTATCTTCAATCTCACCATCTTCCAATACAACTCGATATATCTTTTGATCAATTCATCAGTTGACTCTCCCTTGATACCTGAAAAATTATTGAACTTGTTCAGTGCAATATAAATTTCAGAATCCATCTCCGGTATATAAAAAAAAATTCACAATGACGAATTCTCAATCAATAATGAATTTCGGACAAATAAACGACTATTCGACTGAATATCACAGATTAGTCAACAACAAATTGAGTGAGAATCCTATTCTTGACAAATCACCTTGGATTACCTGCAAACACACAAGTAAACGATCAAATCAAAACAAATTGACTAAGTAACAGTGTGTTGATGAACCCAATCTAAGACTCGTTGTCGAAGATTTGTGAACCCGTTCCAATGAATGCACACTGTTAATTCAAATGCCCCCAATTCTTTATAGACTAATAATGTTTTTTATGTTTGTTTTGTTTTGTTTTATTTTATTTTTTATTTTTTTATTTTTAGAAGTGGGGTCGGTGTAAAACAATGATCTGACAACAAAAACACCACTAATCTTGTGATTGGGCCTAAGATATTAAGTGGGCGGTGATGTTAAATTGAATAACAATTGATGTTTAATTTTGGGTGGCACAACAACAGCTCAACAATCAACAAATTAGTAGGGCAGTGTTAATGATAACAACTAGCCGACCAATCAATCAATGATAATTGGACGATAAGTGTTGTGGCTACCGGTTTTGACGCCGTTCGATTGCGTAACGAACGTTTCACGTGCGGAATCCGTGAACGTGCGTGACCGAACACACAATAACGTACTACTAACGTGATTCCATTGAGAAATACGACTTGAACGGTACAAGAATCACGATTACACCACTTTCTCTCTCTAGACTTTCTCTCTCTAGAAAGTCTTCCAAGTCTCTTCTTCTAACTCTCCCAAAAATCTAACTAAAATCATGACATAACCTCCTATTTATATGGTCAAGGCAACTTAATGAAAGTTCTCATTAATTACAAGTTTGCCACCTTGCCGTTTCTAACTAAATATGACATTATGCGCTTGATTTCTTCCGGCTTCTCACTACGACTCGGATTGACGAAGGCGATAGACAATAAATGCATCAACAATCTCCCCCTTGGATATTGCCGTAGTCAATCTCGTAGTGAAACTCGTAGCAACTTGTCTTTCTCTCTCTCTAAAACTCGAACAAAGATGTAGTCGACAGACAACTGCACTAACAATCCAACGCATATACCACCGCAAGTAGCTCTTTCTCGGTTGTTGTATAATTTAATTGGGCATCAGAGAAAGTCTTACTTGCGTAGTAAATAGCAACTGGTTTCTTATCTACCCATTGATCCAATACGGCCCCCACCGCATAATCACTTGCATCACACATAATTTCGAATGGTAAAGACCAATTCGGTGATTGCAAGATTGGGGCCTCAACCAACTTTTTCTTCAACACATTAAAGGCATTTTGACAATCTTTATTGAATTCAAATGGTTGATCTTTTAGCAATAATTTACACAGAGGTTTGGTTATATCACTAAAACCTTTTATAAATCTTCTATAGAACCCCGCGTGACCCAAAAATGATCTAATACCCTTAACATTCATGGGATAAGGTAAAGTAGAGATGACTTGCACTTTTGCACGGTCAACCTCAATCCTTGACTCGAGACAACATGCCCCAACACAATCCCTTCTTGAACCATAAAATGGCTCTTTTCCTAACACAAAACAAGATTTTTCTCAACACATCTTTTTAAAACTTTTTCGAGTTGGTCACGGCATGTATCAAATGATGACCCAAATATTGAGAAATCATCCATGAAGATTTCCAAAGACTCCCCCACCATATCTGAAAAGATACTCATCATACACCTTTGGAAGGTGGCGAGGGCATTACAAAATCCAAAGGGCATTCGCCTAAATGCGAAGGTACTGTATGGACAAGTAAAGGTAGTCTTTGCTTGGTCTTCCGGATGTATAGCAATTTGATTGTATCTGGAATAACCATCCAGAAAACAATAAAATTTTTATCCGGCCAAAAAGGGAAATGATCTTTGAAGTTGCAGCATTTAACTTGCTATAATCAATACAAATACGCCACCTGGTTATCGGCCGAGTGGCGACCTCTTCACCTGCGTCGTTTGTGACGACTTGAATACCCGCCTTTTTCGGAACTGTTTGTGTCGGGCTCACCCATTGGCTATCCGAGATAGGGTATATAATACCCGCATCTAGCCACTTCAATACTTCCTTCTTCACCACTTCTCGCATGTTCGGATTTAGTCTCCGTTGTGTGTCGCGAGAAGGACTCATACCATCTTCCGTAATGATCTTGTGCATCACCACCGAGGGACTAATTCCCTTCAAATCCGCAATGGTCCACCCGATAGCAGCTCTATGGGTGACCAATACTCTCATCAACTTCTCCTCTTGCTCCCCGGTTAAGTTAGATGCAATGATAACCGGGAGCGTGCTACCTTCACCCACATAAGCATACTTAAGATGCTTGGGTAGCACCTTCAACTCTAGCACCGGAGGCTCTTCCAATGACGGCTTCAACTTTGTATCAATGCTTTTCGGAAGACTTTCCACTTGGTGTGTCCAAGTGGGCCTTCCTTCCTTTGCCGCCATAACCTCCAACTCTTTCACCTCTTCATCCATGCTCCGATTTGTTTCTCCTTGTAACCTGTCAAACATGAAACATTCCTCTATTGTGTTTTCCTCTTCGACACTAATGTCGCATAGAGGTATACACTCGTCAACGATGTCCGCCATATAGCATTCATCACCAACTAGAGGATCCGTCAATCCTGAAAAAACATTTAACACCAACCGACTGTCACCAAAAGTCATGTCGACCGTGCCGAATTTGCAATTAATTTGGGCATTCGATGTTGCCAAAAATGGTCGACCGAGGATCACCGTTGGTTGCTTGGTTGGGTCCAAAGAGACATAATCTAATACAAGAAAGTCCACCGGGTAGTAAAAGTCCTCGACCTTGACTATTACATCCGTGACTATCCCACGGGGTAGTTAAGGGGTCAAATCGGCTAACACCACGGTGGTGTTAGACACTTGAAGTGGACCAAAATCATATTGGTTATATAAACTACCCGGCAAGATACTCACACTTGCCCCAAGATCCAAAAGTGCCCGTGTCATTTTAAATTCACCAACTTGTGTTGAAATAATGGGCGCCCCCGGATCTTGAAGTTTTGGTGGAAGTGCACCCGAAAGAATCGAACTCACATTTTCGGTTAAATCAAGTTTCTTAGGAAACTTGTGAGTCCGCTTTTGGGTGCATAAATCTTTCAAGTATTTAGCATATGAAGGTACTTGCTTGATTGCATCTAAGAGTGGTAAATTGATTTTGGCTTGTTTAAAATTTCCCACATCTCTTCTTGTTGTGGGCCCCGTTTGTTTACCACTTTCTTAGATGGTCCCAACAAAGCTCCGGGATAAGGGGCGATATTAACCTCCACACCCGTTTCCTTAGCCTTTGGGACGGGAACGGTCACAACGGGGGTGTTATTATTAATTTTTAAATCATTTTTCTTTTGACCCGTTTGACCGTTTTTACCTTCATCGTCACTATTTATGACTCGACCACTACGTAAAGAAATTTCATTTATTTGTACCTCACGTGTGTTCCTCGAGTTCGACCCTTGATGCTTAGGGTTCACCGTGGTTCAGTTGGAAGTCCTCCTCCACTTCCACGAATTTGAGCCATCTCTTGAGCTAGTTACCCCACTTGTTTCTCTAATGCCTTTTGAGATTTATCCTTCACTTCAAACTCTTTCTTTACTTCGGCTTTGAACTCTTGGTATGAATTAGTAACAGCTTGTTGTGAGTTGGTAAGATTACTCACAGCATTCATGATGGCATCAAATTTCGAACTTATTGAATCATCACTTTGGGAGTTTGATGTACCACCCCCATTTCCACTTTGGTTGTAACCCCGTTGATAGTTGCTTTCGCGGCCTTGATGTCCTTGGTTACCCCCTTTATTGTAATTCCTTTGGTAACCCCCTTGGTTACCACCTTGACGATTGTTATACGAGGATCCACCTTGACCACCTTGATTTCCCGATTGAAAATTCGTGTTCATTTAATTCGAATAATTACCATACCGGAAGTTAGGGTGATTTCTCAAACCCGGAAGGTAAGTGTTGGAGTTCATGTCATATTGCTTTCGATCCCCATACACTTGGTTTACTTCCTCGGTGTAGTCACTCGACCCCGTTGGACATTGCACGGTTCTATGCCCACTATCTCCACATTCTTCACACACCGCGAATTGTACCGCTTTAACCACCTTCTTCTTCATGCGAGCCATTTCCCGCTCTATGGTAGAAATTTGATCTTTAGAATCAAGATCGGGAAGTGACCGGGAAATGGGATGTTTCTTAGCTCGATCGGCCGATTCCTTCTCTTTTGACCGTTTGCTCATCCACTCCAAAAACTCCCAATCATCATCTTCATGATTACTCAAGAGAGTCCCGTTGCTCGTTGATTCAAGGCGGTTCCATGTATTGTCGTCTAGACCCCGTACAAAACACTTGACTAACTCCCACTTCTTTATTTGATGATGTGGGCACTTTCGCATCAACTCCTTAAATCTTGTGAATGCTTCAAGCAATGGCTCACCCGATAGTTGGCGAAAAGACCTTATTTCATCACAAGCATCATCGGTCTTTGCCATCGAATAGTATTCATCGAGAAAAGCTTGTTGCATTTGTCCCCATGATCGAATACTATTTGCCGGAAGTGTAAGGAACCATTGCTTCGCTTTGTCCTTTAACGAGAATTGAAATAGTCGAAGCTTGACTTCCTCTAATGCAAAATTGTGCCCCCCGATTGTGTTACATATAGATGAGAATTCCGCCAAATGCGTGTACGGTTCATCATTCGACCTTCCATTGCAGTGCAGAAGTATGTTGATGTAATGAGGTTTACAATCAAACATCCTCCTCTCACAAACAATTGGTGAATCATTCTCAGTGACCACCAGCCTAAAACGGTCATTCACTCCCCATGGAGGTTGTTGACGACGATGCGGACCGTTAACTTCTTGATCAACCGGTCTTCGGTTGTCCCTTCGATCACCCCTTCTATCCCCACCTTGATTTCTACCTTGATTACCTCTTTGATTGCCACCTCCCACAAAACGAGGAATCCAGTTATGGTTAGCATTGTTGTTATTGTTGTAAAACCCATCATTCCGGTTCCGTTGATAATTGTTTCGTGGTTGACGGTTGTTCTCGTAACCATCATTTCTTCCATCCCCATACCCGTAATCATCATCCCCAACATAGTTGGAGTTTTGGTAACCAAATTCCTCATCTTCATACCCTCTTGCATTGTAGCCATTACCCCAATTTACATACCCCCAATCTTCGTCATCATTTGCCCGATCATCATAGTATCCTCCATCGTCCGAATTTTCCGTATGAACACTCACGTGCTCCGGCGATTGATAACCGGGAACACTATATGGTTCGTCATCGGCGATGGCGTTCCTCAAATTGTCTATGTTGAAGAATGGGTCTTCGTTCGCGGAATTGCCACGATCTCGGTTGCCTCGACGGTCGGAATTGACATTCCGGTCATCAAGGTTTAGGGGTAAGGATTGTTGTCGATGAAGGTTTTGGTGTTGGGGTGTTCTTTGGGTGTTATTAGGATTTTGGTTTTGAAAAGGTGGTGTGGGTGGTCCATTGTTATTGTTACCCCCCGGTCGCTCTTGAGGTATAGGTTGAACGTTCTGGGCTGGGTTGAAGGTGCTTCGGTACTGGAATTGGTTCGAGTTTTGATTTTGATTTTGATTGAGGTTTTGGTTTGCCATTGAATCGGTTTCAATGGTTGGTGTGAGTGGTGGTGTTGTGGTGGTTTGATTAGAAGCAAGAGTTGCTTCCAATCGGCTTGCTAAATTCCTTCTCGCAACTCTTTCGATTTCCGGTTCGTAGACTAACGGTGAAGTCCTCCCGGAGTTCCGCGTATGCATGCACTACCTGTAACCTGCACAAGTAACATACCCCGCGTAACAAGGAAAAAGACAAAGTACAAGAAAAGAACCTATGCAAATTAAACAGTTAATCACGCAAATTCAAACAATATCCAAACACAAAGTGCACGCACTCCCCGACAACGGCACCAAAATTTGATCGGAGTGTCGCGCTCCGGTCAAAGATAATATTTATTGTCCCAAATTACCCTTAACAAATAGTTAGTGGTAGCAAGGGGTCGAACCATGCAGAGTCTGTGGTTTGCGAATGGATTCGATTGAATTATGAAAAGGTGTCACTTTTATGAAGCTTGCTATTTTGTTTTTTGTATTTTTGTTGATTGAAGAGATTTGAATAAAGATATCTAAATTGATTGAATGGGTTAACTACAAGTGGTAAAGAAATTGCAAAAAGTGAAACTGATTGCTTGAACAATAATAAGAAAACAAGGCTCACACCCGGTTTCAACAAACGCAAGACCTAGGGTTACTATGTGTTTTAATTTGCTTTACTCGAAATAATTCATTAACGGGTCACAATCACAAAGCTTAGGTGCCAATCACTATCAACGTCATAGACAACGGACCACGTTGCAGTTCGTTACTTTGGACTAGCAGTCCTATCAAAAGACAAGGCATAAATACCTGTATTCGTTTCACAAAGACAAATTTAATCATTCACTCGACAATTCACAAATTCAATATAAACGTAGGACAATTGTCTAAAGATTTAAATGTAAATCAAGTTCTCACAAAGCAAACATCAAAACATAATAACCCTAACTCTTACATAAGTCTACACCGGGGTGAAACCTCCTAGAAATTAGTCGCGCATGATCGAAAGAACTTGATCACCGGATGTTGAGAACTTGAAGTTGAACATCTTGAAACCTTAAAGATGGTAGATGTTGATGGTTAGGGTTTTGGATAAGTGATGATGATGAATGGATGAATGGATTGATGGAGCTAGGGTTTGGAATCAAGATTAAAAATGTTGAATTCGTTCTTGATTCGGGTTGTAGAGATGATGGTTCATGTTTGGTAGATGATTGATGGATGATAATGGCTCCAAAAAGAAGTTTCAAAACTCTAAGAAAAGTGTAACTCCCGAATAATTCCTGTCCCACCTCTTTTGATTCATTCAAAACCCCCAAGAGCAAGTTTTGCGCGTTTGCAGAATAGAGGAGCCGTCGCTGACGGCTTGATGCCTCGTCGGCGACGGTGCATGTTTTTTCACTTACATCTGACGGCCTATGTTGCTGTTTACGGCACTTTGTGGCTACGGCACATTGCACATACTGTCGGCGACGGCGACGGTGCCCGGAATCCCATCTCTCTGTTTTTTGCGTTTCTTGAGTCTGGTTGACCCGTTTCACATCCCGGTGGTTCCGTTTTCACTCTGGTGACCCGTAAAGCTCCCGAAAAGCTCCTTAAACTCTGTTAGACCTGCAAAACAAGTATCTAATCAAAAGTAGGCTACTCGAAATTAAAACTTGCATAAAAACATCAAATTAAACAATTACAAGCACCGGTTTTCGACCACGTATCAGTAATGTAATTTGAAATAACCAACTCAAAACAGATTAGTTTTATAAAACCTCGATGCCATGAATCTTAACTCAAAACATTTGTTTAAGTAAACCCAGATCGTAAATTGTTTTTGAAATAAAACTCGAATGGTTTATATTGTTAGAAAAACCTTGTAATATAACTTTGTTTTGTTAACCTTTGCCAAAGTAATCTAGTTAACACAACGATATATAATGTGTTGACAGCACTTATATATAGGAAGTACCAACGGCGTATCCACCATGATTTTATCACATTATACCCGCCCCGTTACCTAATCACTTCCCTAACCCAATGGTTCAAACATAGATCAAACAGTTCCAAATGGTTCAACAGTTCAAATAATCCACATAGATCAAGCAGTTCCAAATGGTTCAAACAATCCAAATAATTCACATAGATCAAACAATTCCAAATGGTTCAAACAGTTCAAAATGTAAAACAATGTGTCCATATGCTGGATGAACATATGCAACAAAATGTAATATATGAAAATCAATGTGCTAGCATGCTAAGTAAACATACATAGCAAAACATAATGAAATCATGTACTATATGCGTACTAATGAACATAGCAAGTATATGATATAAAAGCATGAAAAGCACGAAAGTAACAAGTAGGCACATGTGTTTCACCCCAAAACAGTTTAAAACAGTAAAAGAGGGGACTATGTACTCACTTGAGGATGCTTAGAAGTCTTGAATAACAACCAAGCAAAGCTAGAGGGATCACGGAATCAAACGACACCTAATATAGGTAACAATGTTAATAAACCGGACCTAAATCAGAGGATTGGATAAAATGAGGTTTTGTAAACCGTATAGGAACTCATGTTATATGGTTTAACAAAGCCTACATTCTAAAACGAAACCTATCCTAAGTGCTTACGACCCATTACGACTCGTTTAGGTAGTTTACGCTACTTTAACGCGTTGTTCGTGTAAAACGCGTTCGGACCGCCTAACTAGTCCTATGACAAGTATTATATGCCTTAACATGTCTAATAATGTTGCCTAATTAGTTTAGATGTCAAAATTTAGGTTACATATGCTTAAAATGAATTTATGCGTAAAAGGGGCATTTTGGTCATTTTTCTAAGGCATATAAACTACCTATCATACAACTAACTAAACGTAGTGACCATAAGGTATAACCTCGGAAGGTTATTCTCTATACAACTATGGTTATGAAATATGTTTGGTCGGATCCTAATGATCCACCAAACGGGTCGGGTTCGAAAGTCTAAGCGGTTGTTTAGACCGCTTATCTTACGACACTATATAAGCACTAAACCTAAAGTGACGAGTTAAAACATGTTTAACGAAGTTAGAAAACAAGTTTGATATCAAAACAAAGGGTTTTGATACCCAAGAATAGTTTGGTTGCTAAATACGCATGAATACGCATTTTGACTGAAACTATGACTCGTCACTACACCTAATCAACGTGGTAATCAGTAGGTATAGTCACAAGGGACTATGACCATCGTGATTACGCTCACGTTGCGAAGTTCAAACGAACTTCATGTTGACCATTGACCGGTCAAGCAGAAAGTCAAACATTGTTTGACTTTCAAGCTTAAAAACGCATAGAAGCATGAAAGAGACTTACAAAGGGTCCAAGCAATGAAGATTTGATCTAAAAATTCTCAGGTATGAAGGTTTTGAGCTTCAACTTAGAGAAAATTCAGATCAAGGTGTGAGGATTGGAATGAATGGAAGTGGGTATTTATAGATTTCGGGCCACTGTTAGGATCGTTCCTCGATAAACGAGCTTTAATCCGAGCCTTACATGTGTACCCAATGTTTTGGTAATCTATGGGTGCCCAAAACAAGCCCATAGATTGATAAAAACCATGTGCTAAACCAGAACCAAGCTGCTGATTGAAAAACAACTGTTTTGCTGATCTGGGGAGCTCTCGCGCCCCGCGTACGAGCTAACCCCATCTTACGCGGCCCGCGACCGCCGGGGATATCAAAAACAGTTTTAAAAATGGCAACTTTGGTCCCTGCACATGTTAAATGCCATTTTTGACACATTTAAGGCCCGTTAAGCCATTTTCAAGGCTCTAAAATGATGCCAAAGCATATGGGACATGAAATATGCTTGAAAATGTGTCGGATGTCGGTTCGTTTGGTCGTACGGTCACGATATTCGGTTAATTACGATGAAACATGAACGGACGCGAAAAACGATCCAAATTACACGACGAATGGAATTTTATCATGCCAATCACTAAAATAAAATATTTTAATGATTACATAAATTTTTGGATGTCCGGATATATTCAGAACGTAAGATATGCGCGAAAATGCAAACTTATGCACTTTTTGACGCTTTTAGTCCTTATTGATCAAAAAGTTTATTTTTGTGCACCAAACACCTCAAAGCCTATTTCTAAGCTATGTAAAGGATATTTAGGGCATATTTAACTTATGATCAAGTTCCGGAATGTTCGTTACCATTCGATTCGGTATACTTTTGCAGTTTGACGCAAATAGTCCCTGCGATCGAATAAACTTGATTTCGACACACCAAACCCTCCAAAACTTATTTCTAAGTTATGTAAAGGTTATTTAAGGTATGTTAAGCCTATGTCACTATTCCGGAGTGTTTTTTGCATTAAACTGATTACGTTTACGCATCAGTTCGCGTATAACCTTCCAGAAAGCGATTTAAAGCTCGAAATCGAACAAGAATTGATATGTGCACATGATACACATATTTATACAAATCTCAAGTACGAAACACAATATTTCATTGACTTGGTATTTGTTTGATGGTCGCAGAGGCACAGATGTCATAGTGATCTACAGTATACACTCAAGAAATCAACAAACAAGTTCATCACATACACTAACAACTTAGATCTTCATGAGTTTGATCTTTATTCTTATGTTCATGTTCTTGTTTTGGTGTGATCTTTAGATTTTCTTGTTACCTATCTACTTTAACGACTAAAATAAGGTGTAAAAACAAGATCAAGAGGGCTTACTACTAGCACAAAGGCTAGGGATGAACAAGATGCAAGATGGAGAAGAAATGTGATGGTTAATAGCTCCTCAAGATGGTCCTTCAAGTTCCCTTGCTTGCAACCTTCTTATCTAGTCTTGATTCACCTTAGAGTATGCTTAGATTGTGTGGTCTAAGGGTTTTTAATAACTTTCATCCAACATTTAGTTATACAAAGGGTCATATGTCTAATATCCATACAACATCTCCATTATAATAATAATCAAGAAATGGTTGGGTGGTGGGACCTCTTGTTGACCGTCCACCCAAGGGGGGGGGTATAGTTTGATTTCAATTGCTAAGTTAGACATTAGTTCGGATTTAAGTGACTTGGTTAAGGGTTTAATGATATTAGTGGTTTTGATGTGGAATTTGGTGTTCATTGCTAATAATTAGTCTTGTAACATTAAAACAATGCTTCTAGTTCAATTTTGGTGTTTCGGGTAGTGTCCAGTTATTCGTTTGGTTACCGGTTCGTTAAGGTGCTAAATTGTGCGGTTTAGTGTGTTATGAGATACTTTTTATGACAGTTTTCATTCCTGACACTTTACATGTTATTCTGGTCATCTAAACCTTGTTTCTGCATAATATTTTGATGTTTAATTGCTGATTTTTGCTGAACTTTGCTGAATTCTGCATTTAGGGTGTGTTTCGGGCTCTTTTTAGTGTTTATTCGTCACTTGGAAGGCAGTTTCATAACCCTTACTTTCCTACATAGAGTTCTAATATAAACTTTGGTTCTGAGTCTCAATCTGTGTCCTAACATGATCTCTGTCTGAGTACTGAACTCCTGTCAGTACTTCTAGTTTATCTGATAAGTGTGCTAGTTTCGTCTGTGTACTAATTGAACTGTTTCGAGTTGCATTTAACAATGATAAGTAGCATGAATCATGTAATGTATTTGTGAGTCTTTTGAAAGCAAACATGAAATCATTCATATCATAAGTTCAACATGCACAACCATATATTACAAGTTACTGTTCACATTGTACGAAAATTACATGAAAAAGTGCCAGTTGTCACACACATGACTACGTGATTTTGAATACCCATTATGTGATTACACATTCAACATAAGCCATTACGTGATTACATATTCAATATAAATCCATTATGTGATTACACATTTAATATAATTTGTTGTAACTAATATTATTACAATTATGCTTATTACGTGAATACACATTCAAATAAGAAGAACTTGATTGTTTATGCTTTAGTACGTGATTAAATCTCTAATATAGGTTGATTTTGGCTAATGTTTTGTATTATTTATCCTTATTACATGATTAGGTTTGAAATATTAGATATTCCATATGAAATATTATGTATTACATGTTTTTGATTTTATGTAATTAGGTAATCACCTAGTGTGGTTTCACATAAAATACTAAAAATCACGTAATCATGAAAGAGGTATTCAAAATCACATAGTCATGTAATAATACATTGTCATCTATTGTTACATAAGTACGTAATCACTTAGGCTGGGTGGTGTGGTATAAAGCCCCTAGGGGCTTTATCACGCCACATCAGCGCCACGTAGACAGACGCTTTATAGCTAACTACCATGCAATGGCATAAAACCCCTTACCTATTAATAAACAAAAAGGAAAAAAAGGAAGAAAAATGTGATTGGCTCTTGAAAAGTAGCCCCCACATGTGCATCGCTTAACACCCATTAAGGGCATCGTGAAGAGGATGATGGCGCCCCCTATGGCCCCTAGGAAGTGGGTTACAGGCGCTATAGAGCGCCAATTCATCTGATTTGGCATGGGACACTATAGCACACCATGTGGTCTTGGTGTGGTTTCACATACTATAAGGAAATCATGTGATGGGTATTCAAAATCATGTAGTCATGTGTTGGGTATTCAAAATCACGTAATGATGTAATGTGTATAAAAATCATGTAATTTTTTTTTGAAGAAACTATAGCAATAGGCTGCTTGAATCGAAGAGAATGAAATGCTCGTGTGTAATTTAAAAAAATATTAACGTACGAAAAAGTTATTGTCGTTTGAAAATCAACGGGGGAGTAGCTTACTTGAAAAAAAGACTATAATACCCTTTATATATATTTGTTTTCTCAGTTGTTTGATTCTGTTAGTTACATAAATGTCACCACTTAATTTTTTTATCCTTGATTTTGGGAGATCAACGAACCATAATCTCGTGTATACTTCGTTCAAGATTCTTATCTTGTTTGATAACTCTCCTCTTACTATTTCAAAAATAATAATTATCTTCCGTGTTTTGGGTTGAATCATTAAGGAACATCTCTACATATTTGCATGTATTTAGATGATTCCTTTATCACAACATGATCTTTACATATTTGGACACTAAACACCAAGATCATCAAACAAAACATAAACATGAATTCCTTCATATTAAGGTGTCCTCCATGTATGTTTTCTTAGAAGTTTTGAAGCACACCCATGTTCTTTCATGGATTGAAAGTTTAAAGATGTTTTGAGGCTTGTAAAAATACCTTAGGAAGTTGAGAGAAGATGAAGAACACTTGGGATGCTCTTAGAAGAGTTTTAGAAGGTGTTTTGGAGTGTTTAAGGTGTGATGTGTTATGTGACAACTCACATTTTCGGGTTATTACCTAACACATTTACGTACTTTTATACTCTGGGTGAATTGTGAATATTCATACATGTAACTATTTTAAACATGCAACTTATAATATACAATACGGTTTTGTACAAACATTAAAGTTAACGCGGTTAACTTTCTACGTAAACTGAATAATTTGTACACACGAGTGATGAATCTTGTCATCACGCAAAGTTATTTGGAATAACTTTTGATACAAGGTATCTCGATTAACTTCCTACGCAATTTTCAAGGTTTTGAAACTTGAAGGACTAGTCTTGTCATAAAACATAATGGTAATGTATTAACTTTCCATGCAAGTTCAAGATCTAGAGACTTGGGGGTCTAATGTGGGAAATAATAAAACTTGGAATGATGACTTTCTATGCAAGTTTCCAAGAGTTGAAACTTGAGGTACTTGAAGTGTCATTTATCAAAATAAAAGTTTGAAACATGTTTTAATTAAAAATAAAACCCTAGGCCCCCCTGAACCCCATCCGATCGATCTCTAGCTCTCTCTATGCTCCTCTCCAATTAACGAAAAACAAGGCCTCAATTCGTTCGGTTTCAAACTAACATCAATCCTCATCACGACTTTATTCGGTAACAGACATTTTATGCTTAGAGCCTTGGTAATTGTATAAATCCATGGTTGCGTTTCTTCATAAATATATGTTCTTGATGTTTTATAATGTTACTCGCAGTCTAGGGTTGCTAGAATTCATGCTTGATTAGTGTTATGATCACATATGCGTTCGTATCTTTACTAGGGTTTTTATTTTCGAATGACGTTGGGTTGAATCTTGTTAGTTCTAATGCTTTAGTGATAAATAAAATAAGTTTTATGACAACTTGTTGTATTTAATGTATAAGTGTCGTTGTTGTTCGTTAAACATGTTAACGGAACCAATAGCACTCACGTAGAACGTTAAAAACTGAAAACATGAAGTTGTCCAGCAGTTACAACCGTCTTCAGTTGGCTGTAACCAGGTCATAACATAATGAAAATTCAATTTTCTTTCTTGAGCATAAAATGTAGTATTTCGAAATACGTTTCTAATGACACTAGAATCACAATTTTTGGATTTCTTTTGATCTTTTAAACGAATTATTTCGTTTCAGTGTTCAAATCTGCATTTTTCTGCAGAATTTGTGAGTTGTTTTTTACGTCATATATCGGTGAATACTTGAAGTTAGGTCATTAAATTTATACAGTAGATGGTCTTAGGTGTCTATACTAATATCCAAGTGGAATCGGGTCAATCGGGTAATAGAGGATTTTTAAATGAACTTTTCCGTAAGCTGCAGTCAGAAAGTGATGAATCTAGCTACTGTATAATAAATGGATTTTCTAAATTTTTTGGTAAAGGGTTAGGCCTCAAAAACTTAACACAAGGACATCACCATCGAGGGGTACGTCTCATAAAAAGATCATAATTTATGTAACATCGTAAGTTTGGTAAACGAGCTTCTTGAAATAGCCTAATTTCAATGAATTTGCTATGCATGATTAAGAAACTTATAAGAGTCGAAATTATTATTTTAAGTGCTCACACTTGGTTAGTGATTGTGTATGATATATGACATGTCGTAGGTTATATTATGAAGATGCGCATGAAAAGCACACGGTAAAATATCTTGTGACAACTTGTTCGTGTGCTATGTAAACTAGATGAGTGTAGAACTTATGAACTTTGCATAAACACACTAATAGCCTTATCGGTATCATAATAGGCCGTGGTTGACCACATCAACTTATAACGCATTTATGTCTTACTGGTCAAAACTAAGGTGAGTTCACAACTCTTTACTAAAAGCATGAGTCCC
The DNA here is from genome assembly GCF_002127325.2 of Helianthus annuus. Lineage (NCBI taxonomy): Eukaryota > Viridiplantae > Streptophyta > Magnoliopsida > Asterales > Asteraceae > Helianthus > Helianthus annuus. The sequence goes on along the minus strand of NC_035442.2, from coordinate 57,461,614 downwards.
TGGTTTGGGATAACACACTTATTTTCCTGGTTTGGGAAACACATACGGTACCCCTGGTTTGGGGCTACACACGTGTTCCTTGTTGGAACCACTGAAACATACTATCCACTGGAGGTGGAGTAGTACACTTGGAGTAAACGAAAAACTCTATCCTAAAAGTCCCTACACATTATACTGATTAGCCTGTCGGGTTGGCAGACGGGGTATTAGTTGATAGTGCTATTAGGTTTGACAAACCTCACACCGTGCTGGGAGTCAGGCGTGAACTATTGACCTTTCTAATTACATCCATGCGGATAGACATTGATGGAGGACACAAAAACTTACTACGTTAGTTTTCGGTATCTACACAGTTTAGTCATGTGATGAGGGTTAGCTACCCGAGTCATACTTAAAACGCTTTTACATGTGAACTTAGGCTTACGCTCTACGCTTAACTAAAACTCTGAACCGACCAACTTTACATTGACACACTACTGCATGCTTTATAGGTCGTTAGGTACGACATGGGAGCTTGCAGCATTTGGAGTGTCATTGCTGTAATAAACTTTTGGTTTTCAATTTTATTAAACATTGTGGTTTTTAACTCATGTCTGGATTTTTATGTTTAGCTTCCACTGTTGGTTTTAAACTATGTTTTAGACATTTAAATATTAATCACTAATCATGTTGATTGTGTTGGTTTTTTAATAACTTAAATATTTGTTCAACATGATTAGTGGCTTGATCCTGGTCAGTCGCACGCCTCGCGGTAAAACTCCGCATGTGGATTTTGAGGGTGTGACATGTTATGTTGTTGTTTTTTGGTTTAAGGAGGAAGAGATAGGGAGAACCAAGATAGAAGAACAGGAAGGTGAGATGAGGGTATGGTGGTGGTGGTAATGATGCTTAGTTTTTAAATTGGAGGCCTTAGGTGTAAGAGATCACATTGTTTGATTCCTTCCATTTAACATATGCTAAATGTTCCTAATCCTTGTTCTTGTCATGTTGATGACTAGGTAGCAAGGCTCAAAAATCTGATTTAGGTTGTACGTCAGTGTATTTTTAAAAAAAATCAGACATAGTTTATATATATTAGTATCAATCTAAGGCCTTTTAATCATGTATAAACACTAGACTAAGTATTGTTTATTTTTAAGACACTAGATATTGTTTTTTTCCATGCCATATAATATTGTTCATAAAAATAGTTATTTTGATAGTCTATAAAAGTTATATAATCCATATAATATAGTAGAATTCGATAAAATTGGACTTGTTCATCAAATTAGGGTTTTGTTGATCTATAATTTGTATATCACCGTTGTTCGTTGTTATAGATTGTTTGATGATTGTTTTAACATGGTTACTAACAAGACATTAGTGCTATTTAAAGTGGCGTATATGGACTTGTCAATTGTGGGATTGGTCCATGTAAGGTTTTACTAACAAATGTGGAGTATATGGAATTGTCAATTGTGGTGGGTGAATGAGTATGTTTGTTTACGGGTTGTTAGGTTCTGGGTCCTATACTAGGGCTTGTAAGGACTTGGATATGAGTTATGGTATTGTAATTCGGTTTACAGGGTTTGAACGTGGGCTTTTAAGAAAGGCTAATTGATGGGCATGACTGTTTGCTCTTAGTTGGGCTCCTAAAGAAATTGAGTTTGGACCATAATTACAAAAAATATGGGCTTAGTATAGGTTTTTGTTAGTTTGTTTCGGTAGTAATTTGGGCTGGTACTGGGTCTTGGAGTTTCTGTTGGTTTATTTCAGTAGTAATTTGGGCAGGTACTTGTAATTCGAGAGTAGGAGGAAGCAGTGGCGGGTAGCGGGCCGAAGAGAGGGAATTGGATTCATAAAAATAATTATTATGTTTATTTTTTTTGTGTTTATCTTTAACTATTACAAAATATTTTATCCCCTTGTTTGTTTGAATTGCAATCCATTAATATATATGGGGATCTAGGGTTTGGTTGTTTTCTTAGACTTGATTATTATTTTCGAATTGAAATTATCGGTCAAAACATTTAACTTTGGAGCTTTCGATTGAAATTGTTTGATTATCATTTATGCATTCTTAATTACCATTCGATTGTGCTTTTGTTCCGATCAAGAGGTTGACGGTAAGCAAAGAGTGAACAACACGTGAACGGTAACTTCTCATTACATAGATATGCGTATCTTAAGTAAATAAACAAATGATAAAGCTAACTATTCGTATATTTTATTATGTAACGTATATATAATACACATGCATATATTTTGTATATAAACAAACGTATCAACCTATAACAACATAAACCATACCCAGTAAATCCCACAAATAGCAATGCTATTCGTAGGGTCTAGGAGGGTGGGATGTAGGCAAACTTTACCTCCAGTCTTAGTGATAGAGATGATGCTTCTAAAGAGACCACAACTTCAAACAAAAAGTGGACAAACAAACAAAACTTCTATGAATGCAACCAATAACAAGGGTAATGGTGAAATAGTAACATGGTACAAATAGAAACGCCCACTACATGATACACAACAAATAAACATGTGAAGTCACAAAGCATATGCAAAGTCCACCTAGATCGTTAGAACATCTAAGTCTCTAATCCATAGTTAAGACAAATTTGTAACCCCCCCTGCCCCTATCGACTTAAAAATCCTTAAGAGTGATCCTACGTCTCCATGACATTCTATCCTAGACCATGTCCTTAGAAAGGTCATCTCTAGCAAATCCTTCCTATTTTGTTCCTCCCGGATCTATTTGGGTCTACATCTACTCTTCATCTCCTCCACCGTGAGGGTTTTCAGTTCTGTTCTCTAACTGGCGTTGTCATTTTTCTCCTCCTAATATGTCTAAACCATATCAATATAACCTTGTATGCCTACACGTCCACCTCAACATCCTCGGTTTTTAAAATTGGAAAAAAAAATGATTGCTTAGATATATTGTGTTTTCTTAAGGATTATGAATCACCCTTCCGTATATAAGAGAGAGGAGCTGGTAACCTATGTAGTTTCTGTTACTATTGTCTTTATTAAAAAGGACGATCTTTTATATGTTGTATATATGTGGGGACAAAAACAAAAGATAAAAGTATGTTTTATTAAATGTAGAAATAAGCCTTTTATTATTATTCTTTCCATTGGGCCACACTTTTACCTACCTCTCCATATAAAGGGATCATTTTAAACTATTAACAGATGAAAGACATATATCTTGGATTAGGTTACTAACATAAATACTTAATGTTTTAATTATTATATATATTATTTAGCATTATATAAGAGTACCTTACCAACTCCTCTAGTTGCTTTTATATTGTGACTACAAAGATAATAGACTAATATATAGTTATTTTTGTAACCATCTTTTATTCATACCAAAAAACAATTATCATAGTCTAGAATTAATTTATGCTTGTAGTACGTTACAAAACATTAACTTTTTAATTGTAACGAGTTTAATTTTTTAATTTTAACTCTGGAAATATCGTATGTAATAATAAATCTTTTAGAGTGTTTTGGTTTTCCTTAAAACAGCTCTCCACTACTGAAGTTGGTTTATTAAAGTCTTTTGCCTTCTAAATTTATGTTAATCATGAAATGTTATTGGTCATTTGTAGAATGTGCATGTGGACTACAATACGTCACTTCAATTGTGTTTTCTTGGTTATTGGTAGGTCTTAACTAAACGTTTATTGGAAAGTTTGTGAAACATTCGATTGGAATGTTGTCAATTTAGTAAGGTAACAAACACATGACTATTAATTTTATGCTTGTTATCTAACTATAAAAATGAACAAGAACATTAATTTTATGCTTGTTGGCAACGGGGATGAACGGGTCGAAAGATTGGAAGAAGATTATTGGCGGGATCCTCTTAGTCATGGCGTGGGAGATATGGAAGGCGAGAAACGAGAAGACTTTCAACGATAACTCCATCAACTTCAACCGAACGGCGGACCTTTATCCATTTGATGAGATGATGTAATTTGTTGATTGGTTTATTATACATTTGCCGGGCTATGCCCTTTATCCAAAAAAAAACCGAACGGCGGACCTCATCAAAGAAAATACTTTTCTTTGGATTACTAATAGATCAAAGTATGTTAATCCTGATTGGGATAGGTGGTGTGAGTTTAACATTCGAGATGTAATATTGTAAGTTCGGGTTCTAGTTTCCTGCTGGTCTGGTTTTCTATTATTTTCAATAGAAGTTTTGCCCTTAAAAAACATATTTTGATATGTTCTCATTCAATTCAAATGCAATATGCATCTGTTTATATTAATAATCGGTGATCGTATTGCATTGTAATTGTAAATATATATAAAACTCAGTTGTGAATAAAATTGTATTATTATACTATATCTTACAGGGGCACAACAAAGTTGTAAATATTATTGTATAAAATAATATATCTAAGGCGGTGGGGTGTGGGTCGGGGAAGCACCTCGAAGAGGTGATGTAGCAGGTGACCCCGACAGGGAACACCTCCCCCCTCCTTCTTTGGTGACAACGTGGAAAATTCCCTGAAGAAAAAATCCCACTCACTTTGTTTATGCTTGCTCGGTTTATTGATAGGTCTTAACAAAACGTTTATCGGAAAGTTTGTGAAATTTTCGATTGGAATTTTGTCAATTTAGTAATAAAAAGTAACAAACACATTACTATTAATTTGATGCTTGTTAGCTAACTATAAAAATGAACAAGAACTCAATTCAAATGCAATATGCATATGTTTAAATTAATAATCGGTGGTAGTATTACACTACAATTACAAATTCAATATGCATATGTTTATATTAATAATCGGTGGTAGAATTACATTATAGTTACAAATATATATATAACTCGATCAGCTATGAATAAAATTGCATTATTATACTATATCTTACAGTGGATCAATAAGTTGAAAATGTTACTGTATAAAATAAACTATCTAAGGCGGTGGGGTGTGGGTCGGGAAAGCACCTCGAGGAGGTGAAGTGGCCGGTGACCCCGACGGGGAACACCCCCCCCCCCCACTTCTCCGGTGCAATTGGAGAAAATTCCCCGGTCTCCCTGTGAAAAAATCCCACTTTTTTAAAACGCTATCCGTTGTAACGGCTAGTTATTTATAAAAAAAAAAAAGCATTTTTTATTTTAAACCTATATAAACCCACACTTTATACCAAAAAACTTCACTATCTCACACCATCTCAAACCATTCCTACTTTAAAAAAAATATTTGTTCTTTCTAAAATGGCAAGACAGGTTTGGACCGACGAGGAAGAATTCACTTTGGTCACGGCTTGGGTGAATAAAACCACCACCCCTCCTCGGGTTGCAGCGAATCAATCATATTGGACTGGTTTGTTTAAGGAATTCCTTCAACAAATGGGTGAAACTGATCCCAATGTACAATCATATATTCGAAATGGAGACTATTGCACCGACGTATTACAATATTTGAGCAAGGCTATGGACGAGGCCTTGCACGTGCACCAAACGACACAAGGTGATGATTTAACCACATTGCATCATGGCAAATGCTATGAGCTAATCCACTTTGGCAAATGCTACAAGTTGTTCCACGTCGTTGACGATTAGGTTTTTTTATGTCGTTTAATGTTGTCGTATTTTTATTTTGTATGCATTTGTGTTTTTTTATTATGTATTTTATTTATTTAATGAATTAATATTTTTAATTTAAAGTTTTAATAAAATCATTGAATGTAAAATGAAAAAAAAAAAAAAAAAACTAGAAGTGGAAGAAGGGGGAACCACACCCCATATTGGTGGAAGGGGAGGGTGATGTGACACTAAGGTGGAATTGGGGGAAGTAGAGGGAAGGGGGAACCTCACCCCATAGCCTAAGCTTGGACTTCTGTTGGATTATATATACCATTAATAGGATTAGGATCAAATACAATGAAGAAAATGAATAAGAAGAGTATGTAGGATTCTAGTCTATTGATCTTTGATTTAAAGGGTTGATATTAGTTTTAAGGAAATGAAAATAGTGGAAGGACATAAAGGGAATACTACATTTATTGACTTTTTCTCTCCACATACAATGCAAATGCCAATCCCCCCCCCCAATCAATTTAAAACGTCTATAACTTTTTCATACAATATTTTTTTTATTTCACCATAATAACGAGAGTTTTTATCTTTAATCTGAGTATGATATTGTTATATCAAAATAAATTAAAAAAAAATCTATTTTACTAGGTTTTCTTTACATTGTGTTAAAGGTTCCAGTCATTGTGTTTTTCAACTGAGTTTTGGTCATTATGTTTTTACTAGGGTTTCTATACATTGTGCTATTATCAAAACTTTTAACTTAAGGTTAATTAGGGTTATGTCCATTTGGTTTTTATCATAATCGATAACACAATGTATGATCCAATGAAGAGGGTGTTATATTTGAGTTTTCTATACATTGTGTTATTCATTCTGATTATTGTGTTTTTCAATTGGATGAGTTTTCTATACATTGTGTTATAGGTTCTTTCCATTATGTTTAGTCTGTTATCCATTGCGTTTTAATTTGTTGTCCATTGTGTTTTTGTTTTGTTGTCCATTGTGTTTTAATTTGTTGTTCATTATGTTTTAGTGTGTTGTTACTGAATAAGAAGTTTATCATATAAACCATCAGAAACCATTAATTTTAAACACAATACTTATCGGTTCATCCAACTTAGTCCTCATACACGTTATATACTTTGTAGCTTTCGTGTAGGACAACCTCTCATTAATCTTAGCAACTTATTGTGTGGAATTTAGCGATGAAATTGGTAAGTTTGAAGCCCCCTTTTCACTTTTTTATTCTTTTAATTCAAGGGTGGAAAACATGCAAACCTTACAACCATTTAACGTTAATCATTTGCTATGTGTGTATTTTTGCTTTAAACTTGATGATGATAACTTGGCAACTATAACCATTTAACACTTGGTTAGAGCCGTTGGACAAGGTTGGATAACGCTATTCAGGTTGGCATCTCCACTCATTAATTGTGTAACTGCTAGCTAAAGTACACTAAATGCCATAACAACGACACATGAGTGAACTTCCCCCAATTTTAACGTAACATGTGGCAACTTGTATCTATCAACTTGTATAACTTGACCCTATTGATTTACGTATAAATCATTACAACGAGGTATAACGTATCGTCAGTAGGTGTTATAACAAAAGTGATCATATCTGTTTAAATGCTTAATACATATTGCATGCAAGCAACAACATCAACTTATCAGGTTATCTTTGTTTAACTATTTTAGCACGCGAAACTATAAACCTGCAACTCACTAACTATTTTTAGTTGATCTTTTATCATGTTTTTCACGCAAAGGACAAAGCTAATCCTAGTTGGACTAATGCCTTACGAGGCTACCTTATTTATCCAAGACTTGCATTTATCTTTTTAGACATTTTTTAAATGATTTGCTATTTGAAATGTCGTTTAAGACATAGTTTGTTCGGCTTGTTTGCATATGTCGTATATATATATATATACGACACTATAATAATTCATTTAATATTTTTCTTTTAAACTATTTGTGTGGTGATATGTGATCGCCACATCCCCGTGTTTCTGCCATTGGCGGGAGTGTGATGCAAACAACACTAATTCTTCAACAATAGACCCAATGAGCTCTTTCATTGCGTCAATGTTACATACCCTAATTTCAACAAAACCCCCAATTTTACGTCACCTTGAAATCCAATAGCGAATTCAGTGGAACCACCCCCGACGATGTTGATTTGGAAACCTATGCTTGACGGGTTATTTGAGGTGATGAAGGGTGAAGAAACAATCGGTGGTGGAATTGGCAACGTCGATGCGAGGTTTGATGTGGTTGTTACCCAAATCAAGCAAAGAATTGGTGGTTGTTGGACAAACCGTGAAACGAGGGGGTCTGTGGCCATTGGATATGGAAGTATATGGAAATTATAGATTTGGTGGTCGGATTGGTGGTTGGTGTGACAGTCACAAGTGGTAGTAGTGGTCAAAGGTGGTGGGGTTTTTTAGTGACAAATGGTGGCACTCACATGTGGTGGTGTTGGGGTTTGCTTGAAGTTAGAGAGAGAGAGAGGCGGTGAGTTAAGCATAAGACTTTTAGGTTTAAAGTTTATTATAAAGTTACTTTAAATAAAAGGGTAAAATGATTGTTTTTTCCTCACGTAGGGTCCATGTGACACCACTTAACGTTAAAAATAAACATGGTTAGTGTCAAAGGATAGACAACGCAAGATTTTTAAAAGCTAATGAATGATTCTAATCAATTTAAAAGGTAAAGAGGCATCCACTAAAATTCGGTATAAAAATAAAGGACAAAAGTGTAAAAGGCATCTACTGAAATTTAAAAGGTAACGGGCATTTACTGAAATTTAGTATAAACATAAAGGACGAAAAATGTAATTACCCTATATATTAAAATTTGAAAGGAATGAATAGTAACATCATGAGATCAGCAAATGGTATCGGGTATCGGTACCGGTATCAAATTACCCTATATATTAAAATTTGAAAGGAATGAAAAATATTTTTGGTACCTGTTCGGCACCGGTATTCACCGGTTTTTACCCTCAAATACTGGTGACATACCAGTACTGATCAGTACCATACTGTTAGGATCTAAGTTTGGATTGATTGTGATTTATGTTTGAATTAAGATGAACAATGAAAGAGTAGTGCAGCGGAATTTAAATGGAAACAAACTTTTCACAATCAAACAGGAGAAATGCTTTCAACACACATTTTCAACAATGAACCGAATGCTTAAATTTATTTCAAGATTCAATTACAATTGCATGTATGCAACAAACTCCCCCTCAGCCTGAGCTCAGTGGTTTGTTCGTACAAGAAGAAGATGGTGAAGAGCTGATAGAACAGTACAGAGCACTGTTCTATTTATAGGCACGAGCAAACCACTGAAGCATCTAAGCTGACGTCAACATGAAAGTGACATCTAACCTCCTAACAAACTCTAACATCTGATCTATACAACCTCTGCTATGCTAACTACTATCTTACATTACATTACATAATATAAACTAAACTACTGTTGCATCCTTCCACTGATGTGAACCTAGCAGTACTTGATATGTCCAGCAGAGCTTGACCCATAGCAGTAGATTGAACAGCAGAGCTTTAGTCTTCTATCAGTCTTTGACTTGGGCAGCAGTTGTAGGCCAGCAGTTTGTAATGATCAGCAGATTGGAGGTCAGCAGATGTTGAAACCACTTTCAAGGGGAGAGACTTGAATACATAACTTTTGCTTATTCTGGATCCACTGCCCTGATCCAGTTTTGGCTTTAATTATCTGTTCCTTTGATAGGGTTCAATCCCAACAATCTCCCCATAGAACAGATAATGCCAAAACTCTTCATTATTGGTAGATCTTTATTGTCTCATTAGCAGTTCCCTTATTTGCCCTTTGAGTTGTAACTCAAAGGCTATGGCATCTGTGTCATCATCATCCCTGTTAAGTGGAAGATCAAGGAGATCCTGCAAATCTTCAAGACTTAGGCCAAGTGCTTGTTCCCTTGTTATTTTCTTCACTTCTCCACTAGACTTGATCACTGTCAGTTGATGGGTCTGTTTATCAGTTTTCCACTTTAGTACTTTTGAGTCTGGTGGGTTTCTTGGGAGATTTTTATTTGATGAGGTGTTTGGTGATGCTGGCCTACTGATGACTAACTAAGCAGTACTTGATGGTTGATTCAGCCCAAGAGTTTCTTCAATCATTTTCTTAATGCCCTCTTTTACAAGGTCATCACCTGCCATTAACTCTTGTATTATTTCAGCATCCAACTGTTTTTGTTGCCTTCTTTTAAAGATGGTTGCACCAGCTGGAGCAGTGGCTCTCCTGATTTGCTGCTTTGGTGGTCTTGTTGAAACCTCTGCTTCAGGATAGTCAGGTTTTTGTGGAGCATTAGGATCTGTCTTCCTTAATTTCTCCAAGCTTTTGTAGGTGGACCTGACTTTCTCTTCTTTCCATCTCAACACTTAATTCAAAGACCCATAATCAGCAGCAGCTGATTCCTCTTTCATTCTTCTCCTCAGCTCTACCTTTTTATCAGGTACATTCTTTTTGTACTTTGCCCAATCAGGAGGAGTATGTTTGACTTTGTTTTTTATCATGTCTTGAATCCTGGCTGCTTCACTCTCCAGCTCAGGAATGGTCCAGTCTTTATACATATATCTTTCTCCTTTGTATTTCTTGTGGGCCATGATGTTTTCAACATAATCATTTCTCAGGGATTCATCTGCCTTTTCTGATATCTGCTGGCACACATTCTTTGCAAATTGTTCCAAAGATCTGACCTGTGTGAGCAAAAATTGGTAATTCTGTTGAATTTCTCTATCAGATTTCCCTTGTGTATTTCTTTTTGAGATATCCTCTGCTTGTTGAGCCTTTATTTTCAAATATTCTTCAACAATGATAGGCCTGGGATATCCTCCAACTGATGGCAAACTCCTTTTTGCAGGGTCATCCTCATAATAAAAAGACTTGATTTCTTCTCTGACTGCTATAAGTTCAAGAGGAAATTGAACACCTGCAGGAGGTAATGGCTTTTGAATTTGAGCTGATGAGAGAGGAACAGGGTTTGGTATAGTAAAAAATGTTAGAGATTTTGAAGATGTTGGTGGTGGTGAAATGTCATCATCTTTCAGGATTAGCCTTCTCCTTTTTGGTTGAGGAGAGGCTGATGATGTTTTGGGTGGATCAGTGGTTGTGATTTTAGTGGCAGTGATTTGTGATTGACTAACAGCTATTGAAACAACTGGTGTTTCAACCACTGTTGTCATTACAACAGATGTTGTAACATCTGATGTCTTCTGCTTTTTGGCAGGAGGTGATGGTGGTGAGGCTGTTTTTGGTGGTGAAATAATTTTTGGTGGTGATGGTGGTAAGGTAGTGGTTGTGGGGTGTGTTGAAGTAGTGTATGTTGAAGAGATGGCAGGTGTTTGGCTGACAGTTGATGAAACCACTGAAGTATCAGCAGTTGTTGATACAACAGGTGTTATAACAACTGTTTGGGTGGAAGATTGATGTTGGGGGCTTTTGGACGGTGGTTTAGGAGTATGCTTTGTGGGTCTGGATGGTATGGATTTGGGTTCCCTCACATTTCTAGTGGCATTTCTTTTTGGCACAGGATTTTGAACATCCTCTGGCTCAGAACAACCCTACGCATTCAGTTCCATATAAGCTCTTTTTGCTACCATCTGGCAAGGGAATCTTTTTGGTCATAGCATCCTTTTCTGGTTCAATGTAAAGACCATCATCTATTCCCTTCTTCTTCCATTCCTGAATTTTCTCCCCCTTTTTGGCATTATCTGGGGGAAGTTGATCAATAAAGAAGAATGTTGGAAGAGCAGTGCCAGTGGTGTTCAAGATGTGGGCCTTTATAGCCTTGATATCTGCTTGGGTGTTTTTGAACATGGACTCCATAATGTTTCTCAGCTCTTGTACATGTATTGCATGTTGTTGATCAACCATTTGTTTTTGTTGTTGGAGAAAAGGTTGAAATAGATTCCATAACTCATCTGTAGCAGGTGCTTGTGGTGGAGCAGGTGCTTGAGTTGGAACAGCAGTGGGTTGCACCTTTTGAACTTTCAACAACTGATGCAACATTTCTTTGATTTCTGTAACAGAGGTATCCAGTTTTTCAACTCTATCCGTCAATTCTAGGTACTTTAAACCATCACCCAATTTAATGGGATCATCTGATTTCTCACAATCAGTGGTTGTAACAGTGGTTGATGCAGGGAGTGTACTCCAAACATTAACCACTGATACCCCTTTTTCTTGGTTCTGGGGGCTTCTTCCCTCAACACTTGATAACCTTTTGATGGTACTAGTGGTCAAAACAAACTCCCCAGTGGTTATCAGAGGTGCTATAGAAGGAATTGCCTCCAAGGAAGTCTTATTGATGTAACCACTGTCCAAATGTAAACCAGTGGGTTCAACACTTGTAGTGGCTGCTTCACTTGGACTACCACCAAGAGTTACTTGTAACTCAAGGGGTGTAACCTCCTCTTGTCTTGTTGGTGGGTCAGCTATGATTGATACATCAGATCCAATCATTTGTTGAAGTATGTTCTCATTGATAGGTGAGTGAGAAGGACTGGTTTGTGCCTGGTTCAGATCAATAGCATCCAACAATAATTTAGTTGGTGGGGGAATTGTGGAGGTGAGGTTGGGTGTAGAAAGAGAATTGGCCCGGGCATTGGGCTATGGATGATGGAAGCAAGTGATTCCAGAGCATCATATTGTGGTGTCCCTATTTGTACAACCTGTTCTTCTTTTAAGAAGCAGGAGGAGTTTCAGCCATGGGTTGAGATATTTTTACCAACTGCTGTGAGGAAGTAGCAGCAGTGGTTTCTTCTGACTTTTGTGCTGTCACTGGCAGTTGCTCTGGTATCTCATCCTCCAGAGTTGCCTTTTTGGTAGGTTTGGGGGGTTTTTGAGTTTTCTTTTGTTTTGACTTTTTGTGGATTGTAGGTGTGGGTTTCAAAGCAATTGTTTTGCTGCTTTGATCACCTTGAGCAGTGGGCTCAGCAGCAGATACCTGGGGAGCAGTGGTAGCTGCTAAATTCTGCTCAGGCATCACTGCTTGTGTTTTGCAAGGTGTTGACATTCTGTTGAAAGTTTCAGCAGTTAAACTGTTTATTTGAAAAGATTCACCTTGTTTTATTGCAGAAGCATCCTCCTTACCAAATTTCTTTTCAAAATAATAGCTTAAATGTAACACCCCAAAAACGGGTTTGGTAATCAAACTCCGTTAATACTAAAAGACGGGTAAAGTACAGTTAGTAGTAAAAATAACTCGGTAAATATTTGGATTTAAATAAGAAATCCTAAATATTAAATACAAGCTAATCAAAGTTTCAAGGAATTGAGTTTATAAGAGCCCCGAGTTAACGGGACTTAAAATAAGCCTGGTCATAAGTTCCCCGAACCCACTACGTTAACTAGGAATATCTAACTTAGTTAATTAGTGGGGATAATGTTAAGAACAATTAGGTAGTGATCTAGTTAAAAGTAAACCAAATAAATCATGGGGGACTAAAGTTGCCAAGTGGAGAAACTTGTTTTAAATAAAACAAATAATAAAACACAACACACACACTAAGAGTGTGTGTGTGTGCGTACGACCAGGAAGGCTCCCATGGAGCAAACCCTAGCTCTTCAACATAATCTTCAAATTGGAGGATCAATTGAAGGCCAAATTCGGATTTGAATACATAGAAACGATCATCAAGTCAAGGGGATCGTAAGGTATGTCGAATTTTTAACATTTATGAAGTTGTGAAAATTTGTTAAATTTGCATGATGCGAATTATGCAAGAATCATAGAGGCTATGGCCAAATTAATGAAGTATGATTGCTTAGGAACAAACCCTAAGTAGAAATTGGAAGTAAAATTGCTAGGGTTTGAGTAATTTGGTGATTTACCACTTTTAGACAAGTGGGTTTTCATTATATAGTGAAGATGATGATGTACACATGTTTAAAAACATCATAGTTGCTAGTAGGGACAAGATACTTGAACAATTTGCAAGTTTGAGTAATTGATCATAAGTGATAATGGTGAATTTTGATGTTAATCTTGGTAAAAAAATAACTCGTTAGGAACTAGTTAGTAAATATGTAAAATCATGCACATTAGGTGTTTGTTAAAATGCCTAAATGAGAACTAAGTGTTGATAATGTGCCTAATTGAGTCTTGTGAACTTGATAGTGCAATCATATGTGTTAATTGGCGATTTGACTTTTAAATAGTCAAACCGACCATTAATAAGATCGAATGGTAATTGTGATAGAAAGTATGTAAGATGGAATAGTCATAATTAATGATGACTAATATAACCGTCTTACGAATTATGATGATAGTTTGATGCTTGACAAGCTAGGTGGAGGCTTGGAAAGGAAGCGGGTCAAACGAAGCAAGAATGGCGGAAAAAGCATAATTCAGATGCAAGGTAAGTATGACTTACACTAGTCTAAAATTGTGGAATGTTTTCTTATCATATAAACTATGAATGAGGTGTCTAAACAATTGAAATATGATGTTCCGTCGTGTAATCGAACGGAACAAGAAAATCAAGATAAATGGTCAATTCGGCCAAACGGGTCAAAAGGTGTAGATAACACCTTTTGACTATATAGACTAATGATTCTCTTGTCGAGTCATATGCTTACAGGAATAGATATCCAATGGATATTCGCACCGTTCTTAATTAGCGAATATAAAGCAAGGTATTAAGATCGGGTCTATTTGTTGACCCGAGTCAGGTACGCTTATTTATGATGTATGTAAAAATACTAATTTGGTCGAATAATTGGTGATAGCCCTTCATTGTAAAAGAAGGACCAAAATCGACCAAAATGCCCTTGTAGGCTAAATTGAACAAACAACCTTTAAAGGCTGTTTGGAAACGAGTTTTGTAATAAGATATATACTTAGAATAAGTATAGAAGTTGAAGGAGCTATTGTTTTTAGTCAAACGGCACTATTGAGTTTTGCCGTAAAATATTGATTTTAGAGGTAAAATTTGGGTTACATAAGATCACCATAATAAACTCACCTTAAATGTAGTCGAGGTGGGGTATTATAGGGTAAGAAATGTGGTGATGGAATACTAGAAGAAATCGAAAGCATTTTTAGGCTTGAAAATGCTTAAATACCCTAAACGGGTCAAAATAAACATCCGAGTAAAAATGGGTTTAATTTGAGTAATTAAACCGGCGATTAAAATCTAATATGATAGGCAATAGTAAGTCGAAGAAATATATGTGATATAAGGGCCAAATAAACATGTTTGATGGTGAAATCACAAACGGGTCAAATGGCAAAAAGGGGAAATAAGCCGAAGACTTAGAAGTCTTAAAATTTGTTAAGTCGAATGTCGGATTTTAACCTCATAAGATGGAGGATTAAATTACGGACGCGTAGGAAAAGGAATCGGGTAAAACGGATCAATAACGAAGAAGTTATGGCCGTTTCCGTAAAAACTGGCATAGCTGAACTAAGCTGCAGACCTGCTGATGCAGGGGCCACCGTGAATTACGGTGTCCACCGTAAATTACGGTGGAGTTGAAAAATGCTACGGTGGATCCCTCCTAGTTTACGGTAGGGGCCTGTACTACCAGTGGCCACCGTAAATTACGATGCCACCGTAATTTACGGTGGAGGTCAGGTTGAAAACTTTGTTTTTGTTATCAATTGTTTCTCGAACTCGTTTTAACGCGTTTTATGTCCTGTATGACTAAAGCATTTCATGTTTATGAAATGTAGGTACATTTTGGATGCCGGAAGACGATCAAGCATCATCGAAGAACCGAACACTATAAAGATTCACGCTTCCGCGCATTGTAAATCGATATTTTTAAACAACGAGTTTTGTCACGTTAGGCGGTGTACTTGGAAATTGTGAAAGTTAAAATTAACTCGAATTTTCTAAGGATACTTAACACTAAATACATGTCTGTTTTCGTAATTTATACGAAAACCTTTAATATAATAACTAGAGTGTTACAAGTTGGTAATCAGAGCTCACGGTTAAAGAGTAAGGTGTGTTCGGTTCGAGGCTTGATCGCAAATCCGGTAAGTGTATGTATGTTAATCGTTAGCGTATTAAAGTGTTGTAAACAACACATAGGGTTATCGTGAAATACACGTTACCCCAAATTAAATGATAAATATGGTTAACAACATTTCGTGCGTTGACACATATAGTACAAAAGTCTTGTACTTTGATACGGGCATTTAGTAAAGTTGACATTACTAACTTTGTGAATGTCTTGATTGAAGGACACTTACATTTAAAGATGACAAAGGTTAAACAAATGCAGGATGTGATAGAGGAACAGTCCGAGGCATGACAAGAGGAACATGCCCATCAAGGACTAAATCGCGTAACGACCGCGAACAAGGCAAATGGCAAGAGAAGCCCGTTAGGGCAAGCATTATCAGGTGCACGTTTTAAATTATTGCATAAATAGTAATAATGCAACAGATATGTAGAAATTGAAAGTTGCCTATGTAGATTAAAAACTTGGAAAAACCCGAATAGAAAATGTATTAGGGATATTGTTTCCAAGAGAAACAAATAGAGGCATTACTTACATAGGGCGTGATGTGAAAACTATAAAAAGGTCATGTGTGTCATATGTTAATTGCTTACTCTGGCCAAGTAAGTAGTGGCTTATGATACCATGAGCTTCTTATGGCGGACACGTTTACATCCGATGTAGTAAGGGCAGGGTGAATGTGACTAATTAAAAAGTACCCAAATGAATCAGATAAGCAAAATATTTGATAATAATGTAAACGCACAACCAAGTGACGGGAGCGTATTACATTAGGATAATGAGCCCGGGTGAAGGGACAAACAAGCATGTAAAATGATTTAGACAAGTATCGGGAAGGAGTGTACTTACACTCGAACCCAGAAAACATCAAGCATGTAAAATGATTTAGACAAGTATTGGGAGGGAGTGTACTTACACTCGAACCCGGAAAACATCAAGCATGTAAAATGATTTAGACAAGTATTGGGAGGGAGTGTACTTACACTCGAACCCGGAAAACATCAAGCATGTAAAATGATTTAGACAAGTATTGGGAGGGAGTGTACTTACACTCGAACCCGGAAAACATCAAGCATGTAAAATGATTTAGACAAGTATTGGGAGGGAGTGTACTTACACTCAAACCCAGAAAACATCAAGCATGTAAAATGAATTAGACAAGTATTGGGAGGGAGTGTACTTACACTCGAACCCAGAAAACATCAAGCATGTAAAACGATTTAGACAAATATTGGGAGGGAGTGATACTTACACTCGAACCCGGAGAATGTAAACATGTAAGATGAGTTAGATATGCATTGGGAGGGGGTATACTTACACTCGAACCCGGAAATTGCAAATATGTTCCTTAACGGGTCATTTTTTGTAAAACGTCGAACTTAAAGATAAAGTCAGAATATAAAAACCGAAGCGAGGTCTTAATTCATACCGGGAGGGTTGCAATAATAACAATTTCGGTAAAACACCCGGTGGATGGGTAAGAATTGAACACATGCGTAAACCAAGAGACGTGAACGCGGGTTGAAAGATCAAAGTAACGTGGATTACGAGTTATGACTATAAAATCTCGTATATAGAAATTGTGAGTAAATATGTTCAACTATTCGAAGTCGAATGGGTCGAATAAAGAATAAAGTTGATTGTTTATAAGTGATGGATTTCGCATTAATAGGTCAAACATGTTGAATACAATATAACGCCGAATGGCACAAATGAGCACTAGCCAGATAAAGGTAGTGTTAAATGCAAGAGAATAATAAGCCCAGCAATGGGACATAATCAAACACGAATGTATGTAAACTAGATAATGGTGAGCATAAGATAAACCGACGCATAAATGACGTGAGAAATCATAAAGTCGGAAAATGTGCCCGAAAAGAAACGAATGTAGCCTTAGACTACGGTCAAGGTCAAAGATAATATCAAAACGATAATAAATGATGTTAAGCAAAAACATGGTGCCTTAACGCCGTATGCGTATATAAATGTATACACATTTGAAGGAAGACTCGAATAAAATATGATCTACGGGATCATCATAACCTACGAGGTATTAATTAAAGCAAAAGGTCTACGGGGCCAAAACGACCCACGGGTCATGATTAGAAAGAAGTTACAAGGACTTCGCCTTAAAGAGGTGAAAGTCTAATAAAAAAAAAATAAATAGCCTATAAGGCTAAGTGATAAACCTACGGGTTAGATGGAATAAAGCAAGGAAATCAGTTAAGAATCCCCACATAAAAACTAAGACTGTAAAGGATTAAAATACGGACTGTCAATATCCCGGTATGGATGATTGACACAAGATAAAGAAAAGATCCTAAAACTAAAACTTTGGTTTTAGTAAGAAATAATGTTCTTACAAACATAAATTCTGATAGGAATTTAAATAGTAAGCATGAAAGATACAAGTCTTGACACTGATAGGCGTAAGATGATATATATATTCGAAAGGTGATATTCTCAAAAATGAAAGGTTGATATAAATTAAACATGATGTAACACAATCACGGTCAAGAAATGGAATTTGAAGTAGAATCACAATATGACCAAGCAAGCAGTAAAAAGGAACTGGACAAATAAGTCTAGTTAGTGAGACCAGTTAAGGTCAACAATTCAAGTCAAGAAATTTGGTTTGCTCGAAAACGGTGGGATCGGTATAGCTGAACCGAATAAATAAATTTGAAAACAAAAGAATTTGTTGCTAAAAGTGAGATATTTCACTAAAGACCTTTAAACGGGTCAAAGTAACGGATTCACAAAGAATTCGATAGGATATGAAAGGGAGGAATATCGCTAAGTTAATTAAACTTGTGGAAATAACGAGATTACGTTATTTCCAGTCGCATTATGTCATGAAAGATACATAGACGATTAATAACCAAAAGAGTATTACCACACTTTTCTGGTAATACTAACAATCGGTTAAGATAGGAGAAATGCTCGATCGATTATCGAGATTAAATGCATGGAGTTAAACTCGATAAAACATGTAAGAAAAAGGTTTCGAGGACGAAACCTCTTTAAGGGGGGTAGACTTGTAACACCCCGAAAACGGGTTTGGTAATCAAACTCCGTTAATACTAAAAGACGGGTAAAGTACAGTTAGTAGTAAAAATAACTCGGTAAGTATTTGGATTTAAATAAGAAATCCTAAATATTAAATACAAGCTAATCAAAGTTTCAAGGAATTGAGTTTATAAGAGCCCCGAGTTAACGGGACTTAAAATAAGCCTGGTCATAAGTTCCCCGAACCCACTACGTTAACTAGGAATATCTAACTTAGTTAATTAGTGGGGATAATGTTAAGAACAATTAGGTAGTGATCTAGTTAAAAGTAAACCAAATAAATCATGGGGGACTAAAGTTGCCAAGTGGAGAAACTTGTTTTAAATAAAACAAATAATAAAACACAACACACACACTAAGAGTGTGTGTGTGCGTACGACCAGGAAGGCTCCCATGGAGCAAACCCTAGCTCTTCAACATAATCTTCAAATTGGAGGATCAATTGAAGGCCAAATTCGGATTTGAATACATAGAAACGATCATCAAGTCAAGGGGATCGTAAGGTATGTCGAATTTTTAACATTTATGAAGTTGTGAAAAATTGTTAAATTTGCATGATGCGAATTATGCAAGAATCATAGAGGCTATGGCCAAATTAATGAAGTATGATTGCTTAGGAACAAACCCTAAGTAGAAATTGGAAGTAAAATTGCTAGGGTTTGAGTAATTTGGTGATTTACCACTTTTAGACAAGTGGGTTTTCATTATATAGTGAAGATGATGATGTACACATGTTTAAAAACATCATAGTTGCTAGTAGGGACAAGATACTTGAACAATTTGCAAGTTTGAGTAATTGATCATCAGTGATAATGGTGAATTTTGATGTTAATCTTGGTAAAAAAATAACTAGTTAGGAACTAGTTAGTAAATATGTAAAATCATGCACATTAGGTGTTTGTTAAAATGCCTAAATGAGAACTAAGTGTTGATAATGTGCCTAATTGAGTCTTGTGAACTTGATAGTGCAATCATATGTGTTAATTGGCGATTTGACTTTTAAATAGTCAAACCGACCATTAATAAGATCGAATGGTAATTGTGATAGAAAATATGTAAGATGGAATAGTCATAATTAATGATGACTAATATAACCGTCTTACGAATTATGATGATAGTTTGATGCTTGACAAGCTAGGTGGAGGCTTGGAAAGGAAGCGGGTCAAACGAAGCAAGAATGGCGGAAAAAGCATAATTCGGATGCAAGGTAAGTATGACTTACACTAGTCTAAAATTGTGGAATGTTTTCTTATCATATAAACTATGAATGAGGTGTCTAAACAATTGAAATATGATGTTCCGTCGTGTAATCGAACGGAACAAGAAAATCAAGATAAATGGTCAATTCGGCCAAACGGGTCAAAAGGTGTAGATAACACCTTTTGACTATATAGACTAATGATTCTCTTGTCGAGTCATATGCTTACAGGAATAGATATCCAATGGATATTCGCACCGTTCTTAATTAGCGAATATAAAGCAAGGTATTAAGATCGGGTCTATTTGTTGACCCGAGTCAGGTACGCTTATTTATGATGTATGTAAAAATACTAATTTGGTCGAATAATTGGTGATAGCCCTTCATTGTAAAAGAAGGACCAAAATCGACCAAAATGCCCTTGTAGGCTAAATTGAACAAACAACCTTTAAAGGCTGTTTGGAAACGAGTTTTGTAATAAGATAAATACTTAGAATAAGTATAGAAGTTGAATGAGCTATTGTTTTTAGTCAAACGGCACTATTGAGTTTTGCCGTAAAATATTGATTTTAGAGGTAAAATTTGGGTTACATAAGATCACCATAATAAACTCACCTTAAATGTAGTCGAGGTGGGGTATTATAGGGTAAGAAATGTGGTGATGGAATACTAGAAGAAATCGAAAGCATTTTTAGGCTTGAAAATGCTTAAATACCCTAAACGGGTCAAAATAAACATCCGAGTAAAAATGGGTTTAATTTGAGTAACTAAACCGGCGATTAAAATCTAATATGATAGGCAACAGTAAGTCGAAGAAATATATGTGATATAAGGGCCAAATAAACATGTTTGATGGTGAAATCACAAACGGGTCAAAATTGGCAAAAAGGGGAAATAAGCCGAAGACTTAGAAGTCTTAAAATTTGTTAAGTCGAATGTCGGATTTTAACCTCATAAGATGGAGGATTAAATTACGGACGCGTAGGAAAAGGAATCGGGTAAAACGGATCAATAACGAAGAAGTTATGGCCGTTTCCGTAAAAACTGGCATAGCTGAACTAAGCTGCAGACCTGCTGATGCAGGGGCCACCGTAAATTACGGTGTCCACCGTAAATTACGGTGGAGTTGAAAAATGCTACGGTGGATCCCTCCTGGTTTACGGTAGGGGCCTGTACTACCAGTGGCCACCGTAAATTACGGTGCCACCGTAATTTACGGTGGAGGTCAGGTTGAAAACTTTGTTTTTGTTATCAATTGTTTCTCGAACTCGTTTTAACGCGTTTTATGTCCTGTATGACTAAAGCATTTCATGTTTATGAAATGTAGGTACATTTTGGATGCCGGAAGACGATCAAGCATCATCGAAGAACCGAACACTATAAAGATTCACGCTTCCGCGCATTGTAAATCGATATTTTTAAACGACGAGTTTTGTCACGTTAGGCGGTGTACTTGGAAATTGTGAAAGTTTAAATTAACTCGAATTTTCTAAGGATACTTAACACTAAATACATGTCTGTTTTCGTAATTTATACGAAAACCTTTAATATAATAACTAGAGTGTTACATTAAAAATCTTGGAAAAATTAAGAATGGCTTTTTATCAGCATTTTTAACCAAATCATTAAAAATTTCCTGGAATAATTGAAATTTTCTTCTTGAAGAATAGCATAACCCAGGTTTTGAATCTTTAATGGGATTTCATTAAAATAGGTGGTTTTGTTAGAAACACACATTACCAGGGTATGAAATAAAAATCTTGTTGCAGGAGGAAAGTACCCTTTTTGTAAGGTATCCCTCTTCATCATGGAATCAGCATACCCTCTTTCAAGGAAATCAATTTTTAACTCATTTTTGGGAAAAGAATTTTTACCTTCCTGATCATTGAGTTCAAAGACTTCCGAGATGGATTGTGGTGTGATTTTAACAATTTTGCCCTTTAGAGAGGAAGTAATGGCTATGACATTTTCTCCTTGTTTTTCAAGGGTAATATTTTTCCAAAATTCTCTCTGGGTTTACAGGTAAATTGGAGCATCTGCTGTAAGCAAAGTTTTGTACTTTGACGCAGACATTAGGTCAATGATGGAATCAAAAACATCGGTGGTGCCAGGTTTTGTAAGAAGACCCAGAATGTTGTGAGAAGCTTTGTGTGGGATTTCAACGGGTGTTGACAATGATTTGGAAGTGGATTTTGCGGATGACTTCGATTTTGTCATTTTGGAGAAGATGATCGAGGCTGGTTGTGAAGAAATTTGAAAAGATGAGATGAAAACCGCTTTGAGAAAGGAATTTTTAAGAATTCAATTCGACAGTAAAACCCTGTTTGGGGGTTTTGAAAGGGGGTTTTATGGAGAAAAAGTGAATGCTGACGTGGCAGCGGTTACAAAAGGTCTGACCACTATGTACTGCCCACGTGCCAACCCCTGATAACATGAAGGATAGTACTTTTATGAAAACCAGTGATGAAAGAGGATCAGTGGTTGCAACGGCAACAAATGAAGGCAGTGGGTGATTTTTACTATCAGTGGATAGCATATCAGTGAATAAAACACTGATTTTGAACAACAGTGCTTATCAAGAAAATGAGAGCTCAGGGGTTGACTTTCAGCAGTGGGCAAACTTTGAAGTAGAGCAGACTTTTGAACAAAGAAGTGGTTATGGCAGACTTTTAAGGATTTAATGAAAACTTCATTTTTAGCTATTTTTAAGGATGGATTTTTGATTTTCTGAAAACATTTTAATGCTTTTATTCATAGAAAAACAGGATTTTGCCTGTTATTCCATGTTTAGCATGCCAATTCTAGAGATCAAGCTTTCAAATGTGGATGTGTCTAATGCTTTGGTTAGCACATCTGCCAGCTGATCCTTAGTTGGAACATGATGCAGAGAAATCAAACCTTTTTCTTAGCAATCCCTCACAAAATGATGTCTGATGTCAATGTGCTTGGTGGTTGAGTGAGAAACTGGATTTTTGATGATATTTTCTGCTGCCTGGCTATCTGACATGAGTGGTTTCTTTAAGGCAGTGATACCAAAATCCAGCAACTGATTTTGAAGCCAGAGTAGTTGGGCTGTACAGCAGCTATATATTCTGCCTCAGCAGTGGATGTGGAAACAACTGCTTGCTTTTTGCTTTGCCAAGACACTAAGCAATTTCCTAGGAATTGGCACCCTCCTGAAGTGGACTTCCTTGTTTTGTCACATCCAGCAAAGTCACTATCTGAGAAACCTGAAAGCTCAATTTTACCATCAGTTGGATACCAGATACCAAGTGTGGGAGCACCTTTGAGGTATCTGAATATCCTTTTTACAGCAATAAGGTTTGACTTTCTAGGGGCTGATTGGGATCTTGCACAAACACATGTTGCAAACATGATGTCTGGCCTAGATGCAGTCAGGTACAATAAAGACCCAATCATGCTTCTATATAAAGTTTGATCAACCAAATAATCCTTTTCATCAGACATGACTAATTTATTGGTTGCAATGGGTGTACTACATGGCTTACAATCATCCATCTCAAATTTCTTTAAAAGTTCTTTGGCATATTTGCCTTGATGGATAAAAGTGCCATTTTGCAGTTGCCTTACTTGGAGACCAAGAAAGCACTGGAGTTCACCCATTGCACTCATTTCAAACTCAGCTGTCATGAGTTTTCTGAACTCTTTACACATTTTATTGCATGTGCTTCCAAAAATGATGTCATCCACATAAATTTGGACAATCATCAAATCCTTTCCTTTCCATTTTAAGAACAATGTTTTATCTATTTTACCTCTTGTGAACCCAATGGAAAGTAAAAAGGTGTAAAGAGTTTCATACCAGGCCCTTGGTGCTTGTTTCAGGCCATACAAAGCTTTATTCAGCTTGTAGACATGATCTGGATTAAATGGATCCTCAAAGCCTGGAGGTTGACAAATATAAACCTCCTCTTGAATCTTACCATAGAGGAATGCACATTTGATATCCATTTGATACACCTTGATGTTGTGGTTGACAGCAAAGGCCAGAAATAATCTGATAGCTTCAAGTCTTGCTACAGGGGCAAAGGTATCATCATAGTCAATGCCCTCTTCTTGTCTGAACCCTTGAACCACAAGCCTGGCTTTATTCTTGACAACAATACCCCTTTCATCAGTTTTATTTTTGAAGACCCATTTTGTGCCAATAGGACTTACTCCCTCTGGCAATGGTACAAGCTCCCAAACTTGTTGTCTTCTAAACTGTTGGAGCTCCTCTTGCATGGCTTCTACCCAGCTGTTGTCTTTTAGTGCCTCTTGGTACTTAACTGGCTGATGGAGTGATAGAAAACCAGCAAAAAGACAAATGTTTTGGGATTGACTTCTTGTGAGCACCCCTTCATTGATGTTGCCAATAATTTGGTCTGGTGGATTAGATTTCAAGAAGATGAGCTCTCCTTGGTATGGAACAATGGCATTGAATGGGGATGGCTGCATATATGAATTATCTGAGCTAACCACTGCTGGTGACTTTGATGATCCAGCAGTGGTTTCAAAAGATGGTGGGATAGGTGGTAATGGTGTGGACACATGCTGACTTTGATCCACTGTTTGAGGACTTGTATCAACAGTGTTTGATGATGTGGAAGCAGGGGTTAAGGGGCTACTTTGGTCAACAACTGTTGAGGTAGCAGTGGTTAAGCTTTGACAGCTGTTTTGTACATCTGCTGCTCTTCCCATTGTGACAGACTTTTGTTGAGGAATGATGATCTCATACCCATAGTCTGGTGATGAATTCTCTGATGGACCTGCACTGTTAGTCTTGACAGTAGTATTTTCAAAAGTGAATTTATCAAGATCAAACAATTCTGCAGGATTTGCTGGGATTTTCATTGATGAAAGTTCATTGAACTTTACATCCAAAGTCTCTTCCACTGTTTTGGTCCTTGTGTTAAACACTTTGTAAGCCTTAGCAGTGGTTGAGTATCCCAGATGATAACCACAATCAATTTTGGCTGCAAATTTTGAGATAGAATCTTCTAAGTTTAAAATGAAGCATGGACAACCAAAAACTTTGAAATGTGAGATCAATGGCTTTATTTTATACAGCAGTTCATAGGCAGTCTTTTGATGCCTGGGTTAATTAAAACACTGTTTTGGACATAGCAAGCAGTGTTTACTGCCTCTGCCCAAAAAGTTAATGGCAAACCTGAATCAGCAAGCATGGTTCTGGCAGCCTCAATCAAAGTTCTGTTCTTTCTTTCAACAACCCCATTTTGTTATGGTGTTCTTGGAATGCTGTATTGCCTCACAATTCCTTTTGACACACAGAAATCATCTAACTCCTTGTTCCTGAACTCTGTGCCATTGTCACTTCTGAAGATTTTTACTGGAAGGTCAAACTGCTTTTCAACCTATTTCACAGAGTCTTGCAGAATGCCTGCAGTCTCATCTTTTGAATGTAAAAAGTAAGTCCATGTAAACCTAGAATAGTCATCAACAATAACCAAACAATATCTCTTTTTCTTCAGACTCATGACTTTAACTGGGCCAAACAAATCCATATGAAGCATTTGCAAACATTTGGTTGTTTTGGACTCATCAATGGATTTGTATGAGCTTTTATGTTGTTTTCCTTTTAGACAGGAAACACAATGCTCAGGACAGGTGAACAGTTTTTGAGGTAAACCTCTTACTAACCCCTGTTTTGAGATGGCAGTGATTGTCTTAAGATTTGTGTGCCCCAATATTCTGTGCCATAGTTCTGTCTCTTTGTTTGATGCAGCTGAGAACAGACAGGCATCAGTTCTGGGGCACTCTTTTGACATATCCACCACATAAACATTGCCACTTCTTTGAGCAACAAGTTTAATTTTCCCAGCTTTTATTATTGCTTCAATCTTTTGAACCATTTCTGGTCAAACAATCCTACAACACTCCTTTATGAAGAATGATCCATACCCCTTATTACTCATTTGTGAAACACTCAGGAGGTTGAATTTTAGATTTTCTATTAGATTGACATTTTCAAATTTTACATTACCAGACTGTACTGTACCAGACCCAGGAACTTTCCCTTTACTATTATTGCCAAAGGATATATCACCCCCTCCATGAATTTTGAAATCTTGAAGAAGGGCTCTACATCCTGTCATGTGCCTGGAGCCTCCACTATCTACATACCAAAGACTATCTAAGCATGCAGAAGCTCCAAGCACATGAAGTAAAAGGATTAGTTCATTAAGGTCTCCAAAGCCAATAAGGCTTTGGATGGGGTCTCAACAATGTCTGGGATGATGTTTGGTGCGTGGACAGTGGTTAGCTCAGGGGTTTGAACATTTTTGGGAATGTTTTTCTCTAACCACTGTTGGGGGTCTTGGCCAATCACCTATTGATAACCAAAAGGATGCATGTTCACTCTTGGTTTAGAAGGCCATTTGTAAGCTTCATAAACATTTGGGATCCTTTGGTATGATGGTTGTCCCTTACCTCTTCTGAATTGATTGGCAGGGGGTGCATCAGTCACTTGAACATCTCTTTAAACAGATGTTTGGTTCATATGTTTTGTAACAGCTGTTTGGACTGGCACAAATAGTGGTTGGTTCTTTGTGAACTTGACAGATAATGCTGATGGACTCAAGATGTTTTTGCAGTGTATTCATCCTTTTTTATGTCAAAGTTTTTGAGATACACACATTCTTGAGTTTTGTGGTTTGTTTTACCACAGATGGTGCAGCTTTCAGCAGGTACAATGACACTTGTTTTGTTTAGATCATATGCTTTTAGATGAAAACAGTCTTTTGTTAGATGATTCCTCTTTTCACAAAAATCACAAAACAGGTTTTTGATCTTTTCTCTTTTCTTCCTTTTCTCAGACTCCTTAGCAACAGAGTTTTGAACCACTGTTGGGATGTCTTTGATAGGAATAACCTTTGCTTTTGGAGCTGTGACACCATCAGTGGTTGTGAAATCCATAGGCTTAAAATTTTCAAGAATGTCACACTCATCAGACCATGTGGGTTTAAATTGGTATTTCTCAATTTCCTCAAAAGTTGAGGACCCAACAGATGGTCTTTCCAGAGTGATTTTGTTTCCAAGTTTGTCAGCAGTTTTAACTTCTTGGCCATTCTTGTTGGTTGGTTTTATTTCAGTTGAACCAGCTTGTTTGACAGCATTGTTTTCAAGTTCATCATATTTTCTAAACCCTATTCCAAACTTGACATTGCTTTCAAGCTGTTTCTCAAGCATAACCTCATAATCTTTCACAAGTGATTTGGGTGGACTCCAACTCCTTTTTACAAACTTGGTATTTTTCTAACATAGTTTGGAGTTGAGTCTTGGTTATGCTTTGCTCTTCTTTGAGACTACTGATTTCATTGTCTTTTTCAGCCAATTTGTTTTTAAGTTCTTTTAATGACTTTTCAAATTTGACTTCATCAGATAAGACTTTATTCCTAAGGTTTTAATTTACCTCTTTAATGTTAGCAAATGCAATAATACATTTGTCTGAACACAGTTTTTCAAGAACTTGAGGTGATACCTTAGCAGCAGCCATCATGGCACAATCACATTGATAATCACCTTCTTCATCAGCACTAACTTGAGGGTATATTGCACAATGTTTTGATGTTGTGGTCTAGGGTTTGAGCTAGGATGAGTTATTATTGGACCAGTGGTTTGACTCCTGCATTCCCTAGCAAAATGACCTAGCCTATTGCACTTGTAGCACTTCAGTTTTGATTTATCCAACCCCACTCTTAAATTCCCATGTAACCCTGGGAATTTTCTCCCTGTTCTTTTATAGAATTTGCTTGTTCTTACACTAAGCAAAGCCAATTGATGCAAAATGTCCATTTCTTCTAAGTCAGTGGGATTAAAGTGTTGCAAATCATTTAGTTCAAAGCACAAGTTATCTGACATCTGGTTTTCACAATTTGCAGCAAAAGCATAATTTGCAGAGTGAGAATCAGAGTTGTTGAAATTTCCACCAGTAGTTATATCAATAAAGTGGTCAAAACTCTGATCCTTACTACTGCTACCAGATTCTTCCTGACCAAAAAGAGCTATGCTGCCAAATGAATAGTCATCAGCAACTTTTCCAGACTCTTGCAACCTCTTTTTCTGGTTTAACTCCCTTTCATAGGTCAGGAGTCTACCATGAAGTTGGGTCAGAGTCAGATCTTTGAACTCAGCTGAATTTCTAGTTACAAAAGCAATTGTATCCCATTTTTCAGGTAGTGATCTAAGAAACCTGCTATTTTGAGTTGCATTAGGAAATGTAACTTTAACAAGTCTTAGCTCACTAATAAGACAGCTAAATCGCTCAAACTATTGGGTCAATGATTCACCCTTGATATGACAAAAGGTTTCATACTGCTGATTCAAAATTTCCCTATTATTTTCAAGAACTTCTTTCGTTTCTCCAAACTGTTCCTTCAGTGCATCCCATAGCTCTTTGGCACTGTTACAATGTAACAGTCCAGCATAGATTTCATTGGGTAATGCAGATGCAATGATGCTAAATGTTTTGGCATCGAGTTCGAACTTTTGGAAATCGGTTTCAGTATAATTTTCAACTTGGCACCATGGGAACATGTGGTCCAAAAACAACAGATCTCCAACATCCAGTATTCTGTTTAGCAAGGATGTGACCCATCCTTCTCTCCCAGATGTTGTATTCATTACGTTTAAGCATGGGTGGTTTGAAAAGAGAGCCAATGTTATTCTTATCATCTTGTGATTATGACGTCATCCTGGTTGTTTTACAGGTACTGATTAATCAACTTTGATGGTGATTAAACCTTACACTGTTTTTCAACAAAACGAACAAACTATTAGTATCAACGATTGTGAGCTGAACTATTTATGTCAAAATGATTGTTAAATCAAATTTGACTGTCCGTGCTCTAATACCAATTGTTAGGATCTGAGTTTGGATTGATTGTGATTTATGTCTGAATTAAGATGAACAATGAAAGAGTAGTGCAGCGGAATTTAAATGGAAACAAATTTTTCACAATCAAACAGGAGAAATGCTTTCAACACACATTTTCAACAATGAACCGAATGCTTAAATTTATTTCAAGATTTAATTACAATTGCATGTATGCAACAAACTCCCCATCAGCGTGAGTTCAGTGATTTGTTCATACAGGAAGAAGATGGTGAAGAGCTGATAGAACAGTACAGAGCACTGTTCTATTTATAGGCACGAGCAAACCACTGAAGCATCTAAGCTGACGTCACCATGAAAGTGACATCTAACCTCCTAACAAACTCTAACATCTGATCTATACAATCTCTGATATGCTAACTACTGTCTTACATTACATAATATAAACTAAACTACTGTTGCATCCTTCCACTGATGTGAACCCAGCAGTACTTGATATGTCCAGCAGAGCTTGACCCATAGCAGTAGATTGAACAACAGAGCTTTAGTCTTCCATCAGTCTTTGACTTGGGCAGCAGTTGTAGGTCAGCAGTTTGTAATGATCAGCAGATTGGACGTTAGCAGATATTGAAACCACTTTCAAAGGGAGAGACTTGAATACATAACTTTTGCTTATTCTAGATCCACTGCCCTGATCCAGTTTTGGCTTTAATTATCTGTTCCTTTGATAGGGTTCAATCCCAACACGTACCATACCAGGTATATTCGGTACCGGTACCCACTTTTGGGGATTTTGGTAATGGTATTTTCGGTACCGGTTGGTACCGAGCTTATCAAATCCTGTAGCAACGCTACAATGCACGTAATTGCACCGTTTAGATTATTTTTCATACAAATTTACAAATATGCAAGGAGAGGGACAAATTATAGAAAAAAAAAGGAAATAAATGCATATAATAAATGTAACTAAAATAAACGAAAGGAGAAAGTCGAGAGGAATTCAATCTCATTCATCTATTTATCTACACCCATTATATAGTACATACAAGATGAAACCAAAACAATAATGAATATGAAGTTTAATTCTCTTGAAACTGAATATTAAGGAAGGTATAATGTCTGCATTAATATATGTTTTATAACACTCCCTCTTAGACATATCACCAGTCAGTATACACTATTAACATTATACTACTGGATAATTTTATGTCTATACTTTACGGTCGATATATATTAACTGATACTACAGGATCAGTTATGTTGTCTCATGAAAACCTTACTAGGAAAATCTTGCGGGACAAAAATTTAGTTAAGGAAAAAGAGTATATTGGGTATATTACTCCCCCTCAGTTTTACATGTATCTCTTAGTATGTGAAATCTAGTCTTGAATAACGGTTTCTTGACTTTAACGTTGATGTTGTCTTCTTTACTTTGACTAATCCAGATTGCATTGTCTTCAGTAATAGTTGGTTGACTTGGGCTTCTTTTGGTCGACTCTAGTCTTTGTGCATCTGGAACATGTTGAAACCATTAACTTCCATAAGTAAAACTGTGCCTAGATTGGGTGTGAGCTTTGTGCAGGTTTAATATATATCCTTCATATCATATCTTGGTAGATGGAAATCAATATCATGTCTCGAATCTCATTTAATACACTTTGTAATTAGGCATTGTTAAAAACCTTGCTAGGAAAACCCATTGGGACAAAACCATATATAAGGGAAAAAGAGTGCATCATACATTATAAATAGTTAACAACATGCTTCAGGATGATATTAAGTGAGTACTAGACAACCTATGAGATATACTAATGCTATTTTCAGTTATGCTTTCAGGTTAGATTAGAATGTATCTTATCAATACATGTATCTAGAAAGCAACACCAAGTGTGGTACCTTTTGGAACAAGTATGTCTTCACCCACTTGGGGACGATAAGAATCTTTTTATATGCCAAACGATCAGACAATTATTAGTGTACTCAATGAATGAGCTTTTTCCAAATAATATTTTCTAGATGTACTTTGATTGATGAGCAAATATTATACAAATACTCGAACTACAAATAGATAAATGATTATGTTATGCAAATATCTTTTAAAATTCTCCCTAGTTCAATAATTCTACTCGATAATGTTTACATCATCAATATAAACTCCGATTCTATGAACTTTAAGAGTAAAATTGTGATGAATAGATATGGCTCATTTTATCAAGATTATACCCCTCTATTTCAATGTAGAAACTGAGTCAATTGTACCACATACGACCAACTTCCTTGTTATTGTATGAAAATCTCATTAGATTTATAACACACAACGGAGGTTATTGTTTTATAATGCTCAAGAATTTTTAACCCTTCCAGGATTTTATGTAGATGTCATTTACCATTTCCTCGTAAGTATGTGGTAATGGCATCCATAACTTTTATTTGAAATCATTTTGAGATTGTGAGGCCGCTAAAATATCTAAAGGTTATCGCATCCACTACAGGGGAATACGTTTCCTCGTAATCAACTTCTGGTATTTAGAAATAAAAATCTTTATGTTAGGTTTGTGCCCTACATCACAATAACTCATTCTTTATGTTCCTCTTTATTTAATACACCCATTTATAACCTACTAGTTTGACATCTATGGGTGTTCGAAAATATTTCATTTGTGGAGCGAATTTAATTCAACCTTTAAGTTATCTAGCCATTGTGGTTGTTGTTGTGTGTGCACTCTTACACATTTTCATGTTTGTAATCTTTTTCATTGATTAAGTTTGTTGCTATAACATATGTAAATGCATCATTTTACATGTGCCTCATTATGATTTCATATTGTTCCATTTAGTACATAATTCATTTGAGATCTCATATTTGTTTGGTACCTGCGTTTCTTATGGAACTCCATTATCCTCTTCAAGGATTTTGTTAACTCATATTAATAACCTCATTTAAGGTTTTTGTATGTAACCCCTTCTGAGGTTTTCTATACAACCACTTCTAGGATTTTGTATGCAACCACTTATGGGGTTTCCTATACAACCTTTTCTAGGTTAAACCAACTGTGTTGCTCTACTCTTTTTTGGTTTGTGGGTTTAATCGTTTGGAACAGATTTATCTCTCACATTTTTTAATATGATAACCTTTTTGTGAGTACTTCAATTCGAGCAGAAAAAATTTTATGCTTGTATTTGTAACTTTGTCACTTTATTTTGTTTGTGACTGCATCTGGCATTTCATTTGCATCTTTGCAAATTCATGCTCTTTTAGACTTCAGATTTACATTGACCACTTTAGGGGCCAGATCTTCTAATATGATGCATTCCATATTTTTCTTGTATTACCAATCTTTTCTTTCCTTATCCAGTCTCCCCCTAAGATTGGGAATATTATCTTATTTGAGACGTTATATTGGCAGTATTGGTACATATATTGCACAATCAAATAATTTTAGTTAAGAAAAGTTTTAGGTCTCTTCTGGAGACAAGTTGTAATGGGGAGTCTGTGTAATTAGTAGTTGGTCATAAATTGATTGGTGTAGTGAGGTTACTCACCATATTGGATTTTATGTTATTTATGTTATGTAACATATAGTAATTGGTAAAACTTCTGGTTTTCTAATATGGTCTTCTGGCCATATTGTCATATGCATTTTGAAGATATTCAATATCATCTTTCCTTGTTACAATTTCGTGATGACTGTTTATCCAAATATAATTCGAATTTAGTAACTTCCTTCAAGATATACTAGAATATCAGGGACACTAACACTTGAGAGGATGAGAAGTGACTTTGTGGTATTGTTTACCATTATTTTGTGGATCGACATATGCAATAGTGGTCTCTGATGACCTTTTGATCCAACTACTTTTCTTTTTCATGACTGAGTAAAACTCCTTGACCTTTGCAGCCATAGGATTATTTGATGTTGGTCGATTGTTTGGGGCAAGCAATAGCTGCCCGTAGTGGTGGTCTTGTGAATGAGGAGTAAACAAAACTGTAGATGTAGAAAATACCCATAGAGATTGATTGTTGTAATTTGGGAAGTGATCTCATGCTAATAAAGTAAAATAAATGATAGGAGAAAGTACAGAGGAATTATATCTCATTTATCTATTCATCCACATACATTATATAGTAGATACAAGTTGAAACTGAAACAATAATTTTAATTCTCTTAAAACTGAATATTAAAAAAGGTAGAATGTCTACATTAATGTGTTTTATAATAGTAACCAAGTACGTACTGGAACATAATCAATGAATACCTAAATCACGTACCATATGTGCAAGCAATACAAATTCTCAATCTAACACTACATCTATAATCACATAGCAAATGATCAATGAATACCTAAATCATGTATCAGATACTCAATGTATAGCTAAATTTAGAATCATGTTCCATGTGTGTAAAAGCAGTAACAAATACTCAATGAAATAACTACGTATCATGTGTGGAAATAGTAACAAATGTAATCACGTACCATGTGTGGAAAAACAGTAACAAAAGCTCAATGTAACACTACATCTATAATCACATAACGACTTATATTACCGATCTAATCACGTAATAGCATAAAAAATTAAGTTATAATCACGTAATAAACATAGCTTTATTAAAAAAACTTATACAATAAAAAACTATAATAAGGTAATTACGTACTGATACATAATCACATGACACTACACTTGTTACATATCATACATGATTATAGATGTTGGGCCACATTGAGCATTTGTTACTACTTGCACATATGGTACGTAATTATGTACTTGAACATAATCACGTAACTTTACAACTTGTAAAATATATTTTTTTTAAATTAAGAAAACTATAGCAATAGTATGCTCAAATTAAAGAGAATGAAATGTTCATTTAATACGGTGTAACTTTTTTTAAATATTATCGTATGGAAAAGTTATACTCGTTTGAAAATCGAGGGTGTTGTAGGTTCAACGAAGAATGACCATAATACCCTTCTTTCCTTAAATTAAAAAGGACACTTCACAGGAGAATCCCTCTTGTACATAATTGGTTACCTAATTTCCATACTTTAAAAAGTAACTTGAGAAACAGTAAAATTTTGTTGTTTTTTTAAGGGTCGTATTATTGGCACACCTTGGGAAATTAAATCGACACATTCAATACGCATCGTATAGTCCTATACGATTCGTATTAAGGTTGGTTCAAACTTCTAGGTCAGTCAAAGGCTGACAATGTCCCCTATCAAAAAGTAACACGCATCGTATAGGCCTATACGATGCGTATTGAAGGTGTCGATTTAATTTTGCAAGGTAGCTTTCTGTCACGCGGTAGCTTTCTGTCACGCGAACGAAGAAGCAGCACTTTGGACATTTGTTGGTCTTCAAACATCTAGGAAAAATTATTTGAAATTACCCCTGAATTTATCGAAGCTGTAGAATGAGATCCTCCACTGTTGGATTATCATCTTTCAACCCCATTTTCCCTAAATTTATCAATTATGTTTTTCAACAGGGATTTAATGCAATGATTCCTCTCAATTGAATAGATAGACACTTGCTTCATAGGACTCACTTGAATCGTCTCGGATGTAATAGCAGTACGTTTAGCTTCCATGTCTGCTTGAATTGCAGGAAGCACAGGATAACGAAGATGAACATTGTATTTACCACGAAAGTACTGAACAACATAGATAACAGCTCCAGTTTCATCAGTTGCATTTGGAACAAGAAGTCCAACAATTCGTTCATTATCTGTTATTGTCTCAACAATATGAATGCATGCAATGAATATCTACAATCCAATCAACGGACATTATGCATTTTAAATCAAGGGTCCATCATTACAACCACTTGTTTGCATATGGCCAGGAGAGTTGAAAAAACTACAATTGGAATTGATCTTGGAACAACATACTCTTCTTACCATATGACACATGATAAAAGTGCTTCTCTAGACAATCTGGGATTATGTTCCATTTTAGTTTCTGTTTGGCACATTCAATCTTCGTTGCTTCATTAAAATTAACAAGGCGGTCTCGATTGCATGAAGCTTTGATGTATGTTGCAAGTTAAATCCACAATCAATGTATGTTGGTTAATTGTAAGTATCGCATTTGCGTTAACATGCCTCATTCATCCTTTTTACTCTTTTCTTCTATTTTAACAAATCTTTTCAATAATCAGTAAGCAAATACACAACAATTCTCCAATTCCAAATCAGTAATGTAAGGAGAAGCATTGAGATAACGGACATCCATCAAGCTCAAATAGAAAACTTGTGCTTCCCATAGCCACCATTCCCATAGTCGCAAACGATTGTGGTTTGTATTTCCCATAGCCACCGTTCCCACAGTAAAAAACGGTTGTGGTTTGCAATTCCCGGTTGTACGGCGAGTGGGTATAAGATCCGTGGGCCCTATTATCGGATCTGTGACTCCATGGAAGATGTGATTAAGGTAAGTGTTTTGTAAAGTTGCATATTTTTGAGAGACCTTTAAGTACGGATCCTACAGCTGCATTTTGAACAGGAAGTCCAACAATTCGTTCATTATCTATTGTTGTCTCAAGAATATGAATGCATGCAACGAATTTGACAACTGTGACAGCTTATTAAAAGTAGAAATCGCCTCAATCCTTTCCTGGTCAAATCACACAATATAAAGTTTAAACTTATCGTTATCTACCTACCGAGTCACACCAATTCATTGAAACCATACATTCGTGTGTTGTAGTTTGGAAAGATGAGCGAATAGAGATCTGAATAACAAACTGTGGAGAACTTGTTTGCATTATCTTTCTTGATGAAGATTGATGCGTGTCGGTGTGTATATGTTTTAGATATATATTTAAGCCCCTTTTTACACTTTTAGCCAAGTTTTAAATTTATAAAACACGATATTTACTAACACTAAACACATATATGGGCAAGTGCACCCATCGTGGACGTAGTATAGTGTTGGTAAGATACCGAGGTCGTCCAAGGACACAAGAGCTTTTAGTACCGGTTTATCCTCAACGTCTAATCAAATCAAAAAGTGAGAAAAATATTTTAAACTAAGAAAAATAAAAACTAACTAAATGCTGAAAAATAAAATAAAATAAAAACAGATAGACAAGATGAATCACTTGGATCTGACACGTGTATTAGTATAACCTTTGATTATTTTAGCACTTTTGCACTTGTTTAAGAGATTATCTTAGTTATTGTAGTAGGCCCCTCTTTTGAAGGCGACGTTACCCTCAACCCAGTAGTTTGAGTCAGCAAGGATACAATCCTAAAGGGTCGGATTATTGAAAGATAATGAATTAAGTTATTAATGCAAATTGTGGTAGGCCCCGCTTTCGGCGGTGACGTTACCCTCGGCTAAGTAGTCTGAGTCAGCAGGGATACAGTCCTAAATAGCCGGGTTATAGTATTAATAGTAGTTAACTTATGAGGGGGTCAAAGAGTTTGGATCCCCGCCATCCAATACCTATGGGCATTGAAGGAGATCCTACTAAATTTGACCCAGGTCCCAAGCAGGACCTCTAAACGCTGAACAAGGGCAAGACCCTTACCAAACCGTTCTCTTAACCCCCGACCAGGTAGCCAACATACCTCCATATAGACCGTGGAGATATGAATGGTGAAAATCTTTTATTTTATATAGACAGAAAATAACGCCAAGACACCACGGACAAACGATAAGGACAGATCACCTTCAACATAAGTAACTAGTTATTAAAGTCATTAATACAAAACCAAATAAAAAGTGCAAAAGATTAAAAATAAAAAGTATTATACTAAACACTTGTCTTCACCAAGTGATGTAAGAGACATAGGCAAACATGGCCTTGATTGTCAAGAACTCTTACGATCAATCTTGGATCCCGAGACGACTCACACACTCTACGATGGACAATGGATGATGGTGGTGGATGATGGTGTTATGGTGGTGGTGGGTGGTGAATGAGGTGTGAGAGAGGTGGTGTGCCAAGGGATGCAGGAGAATGAAACCAAGCTCCTCTATTTATAGGCTGAACAGAAGGCTGGGCACGGCCCCGTGTCCGCTGGACACGCCCCCGTGCCCGTCTGACATTCTCTCTCTTCATTAATTGTAATTCGCAATTACAATTAATGCGCCTGCTGTACTTTCACCACGCCCCCGTGCCCGCTGGACACGGCCCCATGGTGGGCAATGGAAGCTTCTACTGGTTTGTCTTTTCTGCTGCTTCCTGGGCACGCCCCCGTGTTCGCTGGACACGGGGCGTGTTCAGACTCTGTTTTCTCTTCTTTGCCTTGGGAGGTGCCGTTGAGGGTCCGGGCAGTCTACTTTTGTTCCTTTTCTTGTAT
This sequence comes from Helianthus annuus, assembly GCF_002127325.2. NCBI lineage: Eukaryota > Viridiplantae > Streptophyta > Magnoliopsida > Asterales > Asteraceae > Helianthus > Helianthus annuus. Next base: position 57,424,613 of record NC_035442.2, on the reverse strand, counting down.
TTATGCTAGAATTAGTTGTCTTTTTGCTTCTTTTGTGATTTTGAGCTCATTTCATCCTGAAAATACAAAAGGAAGACAAAAACACTCTTTTTCCAACATTAGTACTTAAAAAGGGTTAGTTTTATGCCTTAATTGATGTGATTTATATGTTGCATTTTACACACATCAAATACCCCCACACTTGAACTTTTGATTGTCCTCAAGCAAAACTCTTTAAATGTGGCTTACACTCCCAAATGGAATAGGTAGAAGAGAAGTTTTTAGCTTGTCCTAGAGTGTCGGGAATCCAAGGTCTTTGTAAGTTTTATTTTTATTTATTTACAATCCTATTCGTTATGATTTATTTTGAACGTTTCATAAGATAAATTACTTATTTGGGCATAGCATGCCTTATTAAAATTCCATTTATATACAAGTTCACATACCTCACGGGGGATCACTCAACACTCGGCCGAAGGTGTGTATTTTTTTAGTGAATCACTCGAGAGCGGCATGGAACTTACGCCTTCCATAGGCTTGCCAAGCAATCAATCCTCCTCCTTTTTAACTTTTTACCTTTGTAAATATCAAGAGGACTTTTGGGGTGAAGGGTTAGGCTTGGGTTAAAGGTGGGTGGTTGGGTTAGTAGTTAGTAAAAAGGGCGAAAATCGTAAAAAGCGTCGGTTTTCGTGAAATACCTTGTTTTTCTTGACTTTTTATTTTGAAGTATTTCTCCAAACAAGCTTTTATATAGCTTTTGTTTGTTTTTGACTTCATCATTATTATTATTTTTTTTTTCGTCACATAAAAAGGCGAGTTTACGAAAAACCGAGCTTGTTACTAAAATAAAGGGTGAAAAATAAAAAAAGGTTTTTGGTGGGTGAAAAGGGTTTTTGGGGTAATGAAATGAAAGGTTTAGGCTCAAAGGGGCTATCTAGGGGGATTTTGGGTAGGTAAAAAAAGAAAAATAATGGTTTTGAAAAAAAAATGGTTAGTCCTAATGCCTCCATCATTTACTTACTTGGGTTTAAGTTGGTAAGGACCGGGAATGTATCGTCGTGGCAAGTTCTAGATTTGTAAGAACCAAGCGGCTATTCACACAAGAAACGAAAAATGAGCATTTAATCTAAATATGTATATTTTTATGCTCAATAAAGGCTCAAAACTCACTTTTGTGGGAATGAGTTTTTAATGTGATCAAGTATATATAATCGAATTTTTAACTAGATTTGTTATGCCGTTTCATAATTTTCTTATGTTGGTTCTTTGTTATCACGACGCTATCGGTTGTAAACTTGTAAAAATATAACTTTTTTTAGAACTTGTTATTCCCAACTTAAACTAAGACAAGTAAATAATAAAAAAAATGAAAAATTTTTGAAAAAATTTGGGGTGTTTAGCGGTTCCAATAGAGTTTTGTGTAAGGCTTGTATTTAGGATTTGCAAAATTTCAAGGTTTTAGCATCCCCCCCACACTTAAATTACACATTGTCCTCAATGTGTCCAAAAATAATGTTTTTGGTTGATTAGAATGTGTAAAAGCATGTTAAAAAGCAAAGATTTGTGTTACTGGCAGTCTGGACACGGCCCCGTGTGCATTGGACACGGCCCCGTGGTGAACTGCCAGTAAAGAAAACTTACAGAAGATGAACACGGGGGCGTGTCGGCTGGACACGGCCTCGTGTCTGGCAAAAAATTGCAGGTCAATAGCCAAACAGCAGATCTGGTAGATGAACACGGGGGCGTGTCGGCTGGACACGTCCCCGTGTGGACAGTCTGTGAGCCTGAAAAACAGGTTTTGTCTCCCGGTTTCTCCATTTTGGGGCTACAAGTGCTAATGTTTAGCACTCTAACCCTTGCATTGCACCTGTTTAATCACTCAATACCAACCAAACAAGCATAAACCATCCTAAATTACCATCGTCAAGTATCATCCAAGCATAAAGTAAAAATAAAAACAAAGATAAAAAGTAGTTAGAGAAAGTAAATTGTTCGACAAATGGCACACAGGCCATGAATTGTTTGATAGAGAGAAGGGCACTTAAACCTGTGGGCTTATCACCAACCAGCCCCTTGTTCCTTCAAGCCTCCTACTCCATGTCTTCATCACTACCATCACCTCCGCCCCTATGTCTCGCCATGTACTCCCGGATGCTACCGATATCATCTTGTATATCGTTAACGTTGCGCTCGATAGCTCCAACCCGTTGGTATGTGTTGTTGGCGAGATTGTAGGTGTTCCTGGTGCACATAAGGTTTTCCTGCAAAAGATCATGTAAACTTTGAAAGTTAGGAAAACCGCCTCCTTGAGAGGAGGATTGACCCGGATCGCCTTGGGGTGGGTACTGAAAATGGGGAGGCGGTGCATGAAGAACTAGAGCCTCCTGCGGGTTCCATGCATAGCCTTGCGTCCTTTGAAAGCTCACCGTCCCGTCCTCTGCTTCATAAAGCAAGTTTATGGCTCGGCAAATGTGGTAATCGACCCGTCCTGACCATGGACTCCTTTCAAAGGACCTTGGGATATTCGTGAAATGCTTGAAAAGACGGTACACCCATCCCCCGAAGAAGATCGGTGTAGGAGCATGAGCAAGGCGGTTTAGGTGCATGTTTCGCAGTAGGAGGTATGGAACATCTAGAGGCTTCTGGTTGTGGATGCAATGAAGGACAACCAAATCTTTCAACCCAACAACGCCACTACTGTCGTGGCGTTGATTCAGCGAGTATGTGAGGAGCCTGTGGATGTAGCGGTATAGCGGGTCCCTCAGTTTGGTGCTTTTGGTGTTGCTCGGGTTGTAGATTCCTTCACCTATTTGAGCCCATGCGGCTTGGCGTTCAATTGCATCCAAGTCTCGTAATCCCCCAGTACTCTCTTCATTCCCCGCTTCCTCTTCACTGTATAGCCCTATGATAGATCCAAACTGTGCCATGGAGGTTGTGAACGTGGTTCCTCCACATCGGAATGTGACCGCCTCATGGTCAAACGGGTCACATCTCGAGTTGAAAATGAAGGTGCTGTAGAACTCTATCGTGCATTGATGCACCGACCGAAGCCGGGTGGTCAATGCGACAGCCAGTGGACCCCTCACAATGTTATTGAAGCGGTTAAGTTGATTCACCATGGTCAGCAAGTCGGTACACGCCCGCCTAGGGTATTCTTCCGGTCTTGTTTGTAGAATCTCGTACCGTGCCTTAGCGTCCAGTTCACTTGCGTTTAACCTCGTGAATTTCGACATCTGAAAAGAATACATCAAAAGTTAGTACGAAACAAGGAAAATCGGAGTGAAACTGCAAACAGTGGGCTGGACACGGCCCCGTGTTCAGCGGATACGGCCCCGTGTCCAGGCGTCTGTAACCCAAAAGTTCCATTTTTCGTCCCGGTTTCGAAAACCTGAAAATTTTTAGCCCAATAGTAGCGGTTTCCCCCGAAAATGAAACCCTATGTGTCGTTTTTCCCAAAACAAACCGTTTACCCTTTCAATTTCGTATTTTTCGGTTCAAGAACAAGGGTTTGGGGTTTTTAGTTGGAAATCGAACAAATCTATCAACAATACATGTCTATTTACTTTCTACTATACTAATCTAAACTACTACTAACAGATTTCATCAAAAATTTTGAGTTCGATCCGGATGAACATGAAGAACCCTAGATTTTTCCCCAATTTTTGATGTTTTAACTACATGCAAGTAACTAATCTAACTACTAAAGAGGATAGAATCATACCTTGACGTTGTTAGATTTGGCGGTGACGTTGAAAAACTGCAGAAAATCGCCTCAAACCAGAGCGTTTACGGCTATACGGGGCGTGTGGAATGGTGTAACTGATAGGAAAAGAGGGTTTTATCCCGACAGTTGCCTCGACACGGCCCCGTGTCCAGCGGACACGGCCCCGTGCCGAGCAAAGTTTTTGAAATATATATATATATATATATATATATATATATATATATATATATATATATATATATATATATATATATATATATATATATATATATATATATATATATATATATATATAAATTTAGTGCTCGTGTGCATGCCCCTTATTTCCGAAAGATGGCTAGAAGACTTATCGGTTTTTAAACGTACACTTACTTGTAACATGTCGGGTATGAGTTTATTCGTTAACCGTTTGAAGTGAGATCTCCTCTTCCTCATCCTTAATGGATCCTCGGTAGAGTTTTAGCCGTTGGCCATTGACTTTAAATGGTATCCCATTTCGAGTTTTAATTTCTACTGCACCGTGTGGAAAAACATGGGTGACGGAAAAAGGTCCTGACCACCTAGATTTTAGCTTACCAGGAAATAATCGAAGTCGTGAATTAAACAATAGAACTTGATCTCCTACCCGAAATTCATTAGTTTTAATATATTTATCGTGTAAATTTTTCATTCTTTCTTTATAAATTTCGGAGTTAGAATATGCATAATTCCTTAGCTCGTCTAATTCATTTATTTGACAAAATCGATTTTTACCGGCATTTTCTAAATCTAAGTTTACGTTTTTTATTGCCCAGTAGGCTTTGTGAGCTATTTCTACTGGCAAGTGACAGCTTTTTCCATAGACGAGTTTATATGGGGTTGTGCCTATAGTGGTTTTATAAGCAGTTCGAAAAGCCCATAAAGCGTCGTCTAATTTGTCGGCCCATTCTTTTTTATTTATTCCTACGGTTTTTTCAAGTATTCGTTTTAAACCTCGATTAGTCACTTCGGCTTGCCCATTTGTTTGAGGGTGATATGCTGTTGAGACCCGGTGATAGACCCCATACCTTGCTAATATTTTTTCGAGTTGATGATTGCAAAAATGGGTACCTCTATCACTTATTAAAGCCTTTGGTGTCCCGAAGCGAGAAAACAGCTTTTTCAGAAATTTTACCACTACTCTTCCATCATTTGTTGGAAGAGCCTCGGCCTCCGCCTATTTAGACAAGTAATCGACTGCCACAAGTATATATTTGTTTCCCTTTGAAGGTGGGAAAGGTCCCATGAAATCGAGTCCCCACACATCAAAGATTTCACAGACGAGAATGCCATTTTGAGGCATTTCGTTTTTGGAAGAAATATTACCTGATCTCTGGCAGGCATCACATGTCTTTACAAGGTTTTGTGCATCCTTGTAAATGGTTGGCCAGTAAAATCCCGAATCAAATACCTTTCGTGCGGTACTTGTGGCACCATGATGTCCTCCGTATGGACCTTCATGACAATGACGGAGAATTCTTCGTGCTTCATTACCATGGACACACCTTCGGATGAGCTGGTCGGCACACATTTTGAAAAGATAGGGGTCTTCCCAAAAGTAATGCTTTACATCAGCAAAGAATTTCTTCCTTTGATGATGTGGCCATCCTTTGGTGACTATACCGCTAGCTAGGAAATTAGCGTAGTCGGCATACCATGGCTCTTGTCTACTCTCCATCATTTCCAAGGATTCCGTGGGAAATTTCTCGTTGATTTGCTCGTCTCTGGTTGTCTCCAAAGCTGGGTCTTCTAAGCGTGAGAGATGATCTGCAGCAGTGTTTTCTACTCCTCTTTTGTCCTTGATTTCGATGTCGAATTCTTGGAGGAGTAGAATCCATCTGATCAAACGGGGTTTTGCGTCTTGCTTCTTGAAGAGGTACCTGATGGCTGCATGGTCTGTATAGACTACTGTTTTAGAAAGAACAAGATAAGAACAAAATTTATCAAAAGCAAATACCACTGCTAGTAATTCTTTTTCTGTAGTTGTATAATTTTCTTGTGCATCATTAAGAGTTTTACTAGCATAATAAATTGGGTGGAAATGCTTTTCTTTTCTTTGTCCCAAGACTGCTCCAACAGCAAAGTCACTTGCATCGCACATGATTTCGAAAGGAAATTTCCAATCTGGCGCTATCATGATAGGTGCATTGACTAGCATTTCCTTGAGGGTTAGAAATGCTTGATTGCATTCCTTATCAAAGATGAAGGGTGCATCTTTTTCAAGTAATTTTGTTAGAGGCCTTGAGATTTTTGAAAAGTCTTTGATAAACCTTCTATAAAATCCGGCATGTCCTAGGAAACTTCTGATTGCTCGTACGGAGGATGGAGGAGGTAATCGAGAAATAGTTTCTATTTTTGCTCGATCAACTTCCATTCCTTCGCTTGAGATTTTGTGACCGAGTACTATTCCCTCTGTTACCATGAAATGGCATTTTTCCCAGTTAAGGGCGAGGTTAGTTTCCTCACATCGGGATAGCATTCGTTCAAGATTATCGAGGCATTGGTCATATGAGTCTCCAAAGATGGAAAAGTCATCCATGAAGACTTCCATTGTCTTTTCGATCATATCATGGAAAATGGCGACCATACAACGTTGGAATGTTGCAGGCGCATTACATAGACCGAATGGCATGCGTCGATATGCGAAAGTTCCGTAGGGACATGTGAAAGTTGTTTTCTCTTGGTCCTCTGGTGCTATCGGTATTTGAAAGTAACCTGAAAAACCATCTAAGAAACAATAAAATTTATGACCGGATAATCTTTCTAACATTTGATCAATGAAGGGTAAAGGAAAGTGGTCTTTCCTTGTTGCTTCATTTAATCGCCTATAATCTATACAAACTCTCCATCCTGTGACGGTTCTTGTTGGTATTAATTCATTTTTCTCGTTAGTTATTACCGTCATACCTCCTTTCTTTGGGACTACTTGAACGGGACTTACCCACGGGCTATCGGAGATAGGGTAGATTAGTCCGGCGTCGAGTAGTTTGATGACTTCATTCTTAACCACTTCTTGAACATTGGGGTTCACTCCTCGTTGTGGTTGAATTACCGTTTTGTAGTCATCATTCATTAAAATTTTGTGCGTGCACATGGAAGGGTTTATTCCTTTAATATCTACAAGCTTCCAAGCGATCGCGTTTTTGTGTTTTTTAAGTAGGTTAACTAATTTCTCTTTTTCTATGTTACTTAATTTAGATGAAATAATTACAGGTAAACTACCATCTTTGCCTAGAAAAGCATATTCCAATCCTTTAGGAAGTTCTTTGAGCTCAATGGGTGGGTCTTTAGAAGACACCTTATTTTGTGGCTCATCTAGATTAAGAATCTTAAAGGTTTGTTCTATGGCTATCTCTTCTTCGACAAAGTGGTCTTCTTCGTTGGTCGTATCGGGTGGTTCAGCTTCATCTTCAATTAGGGGGTCATTGTTGCCAAAAGGATATTTCATTGAACGCTCAAGATCTATGCTCCTTTTGAATGCCCCTAACTGAAGAGGTAGATTGTTGAATTTCCGGTTTTTCAAAGCTTTATGAGTTTGTACAAAAGGTTTTCCCAAGACTAAGGGGGCGTCATCAAGGATGACGAAGTCGGTTGGGATTACCAATTGATTTGTTTGAACCAAAACATCTTCAACTACACCGATTGATTTCATTACTTTTCGATCGGATAGAAAAATGGGAATTTGAAGTGGAGTAAAATCACTAACACTTAACTTTTCAAAAATGTAGTTAGGCATTATGTTAACACAAAGATCTTTATCAATGGTGATATTACTAATAAATGAATTTTGAAAGAAACATGGAACCGGTGTAATGTTAATTTCAAAAGGGTCTTCTTTTATTAGCGAGGTTTGATCATTAGTTAACTTAACACTTACTATTTCTTTGATTTTAGCATTAGTGTTTAACTCTTTTAAAAACTTAGCATGAGGGGTTATTAAACAATGATTTTCGAAAGCAGGTGACAAGAGAATAATTTCTTCAAATTTAGACTCTTCATGATTTTTAACATTATCGGACTCACCTTTTTCGTTGTTTAACTCATGTGTCGGTTTTTCACTTTCTTGTTCTTCCATTTTTACACTTTCAACTACCTCTACGTTATTATTAAAATTTAATTCTTCTCTTGCGCGGGACTCTTCTTCCCTTGCGCGAGATTCCTTTATATAACGTTCGATAGTTTTAAGTTGTTCTAATATCCTATTAGTTACTTCGGTGAGAGAAAAAGAATTTGGATCCTCAAAGCTTGATTCCGGTTGTTCGATCCTTGGCTCCTCATAATTCTCATATGAAGTAGATGGTTCACACCATTGTTCTTCATTATAAGTATATGATGGATAAGGGTCGAAACTTTGTTCTTCATAGTACCCATATGAGGTGGGTTGTTCACGCCATGGTTCCTCATAATAAGTATATGAAGGTGGTGGCTCATACCTTGAATCTTCAAAGTATGAGTATGAAGGCTCATACCTTGGTTCATCAAAATATGAGTATGAGGGAGGAGGTTCATACCTTTGGTCTTCATAGGATGTGTATGAAGTTGATGGCTCGTACTTGGGCTCCTCATAATGGTTGTATGAATTGGATGGTTGATATGAGTTATTATATTGAACCGAGCGTGCGTTACGACAATTAGTGCAATAATTACCCCTATAATCATCCTCATCATAGGTGTAGTTGTGACCTCTTGAGTATTGATCCATAAGAATCACTCAACAGACCACAACTGAGTCTCGGGACCAGAAAACAAAAATAAAGACGGAAACAGAAGCTGGACACGGCCCCGTGTTGGGTGAACACGGCCCCGTGTTCAGGGTCTGTATCTGGGCGTTTTAATTAAAGTTACTGGTCACGTTGAGCACGGCCCCGTGTTGAATGAACACGGCCCCGTGGTCAGTCTCTGTATCTGGGTATTTAACTAAAAATATGCAGCACGGGGGCGTGTTCAGCGAGCACGGCCCCGTGTTCAGGCTACTGTAAATGCAAACTAAACTAAAATGCAGAAAAATGTGCGCGCGTTTTGAAAAGGTTTTGAAAAACTGATTAGGCCGTCGATTTTAAGCTTTCTTAAAATCCTCGTTCCCCGGCAACGGCGCCAAAAACTTGATGCGTGTCGGTGTGTATATGTTTTAGATATATATTTAAGCCCCTTTTTACACTTTTAGCCAAGTTTTAAATTTATAAAACACGATATTTACTAACACTAAACACACATATGGGCAAGTGCACCCATCGTGGACGTAGTATAGTGTTGGTAAGATACCGAGGTCGTCCAAGGTCACAAGAGCTTTTAGTACCGGTTTATCCTCAACGTCTAATCAAATCAAAAAGTGAGAAAAATATTTTAAACTAAGAAAAATAAAAACTAACTAAATGCTGAAAAATAAAATAAAATAAAAACAGATAGACAAGATGAATCACTTGGATCCGACACGTGTATTAGTATAACCTTTGATTATTTTCGCACTTTTGCACTTGTTTAAGAGATTATCTTAGTTATTGTAGTAGGCCCCTCTTTTGAAGGCGACGTTACCCTCAACCCAGTAGTTTGAGTCAGCAAGGATACAATCCTAAAGGGTCGGATTATTGAACGATAATGAATTAAGTTATTAATGCAAATTGTGGTAGGCCCCGCTTTCGGCGGTGACGTTACCCTCGGCTAAGTAGTCTGAGTCAGCAGGGATACAGTCCTAAATAGCCGGGTTATAGTATTAATAGTAGTTAACTTATGAGGGGGTCAAAGAGTTTGGATCCCCGCCATCCAATACCTATGGGCATTGAAGGAGATCCTACTAAATTTGACCCAGGTCCCAAGCAGGACCTCTAAACGCTGAACAAGGGCAAGACCCTTACCAAACCGTTCTCTTAACCCCCGACCAGGTAGCCAACATACCTCCATATAGACCGTGGAGATATGAATGGTGAAAATCTTTTATTTTATATAGACAGTAAAATAACGCCAAGACACCACGGACAAACGATAAGGAAAGATCACCTTCAACATAAGTAACTAGTTATTAAAGTCATTAATACAAAACCAAATAAAAAGTGCAAAAGATTAAAAATAAAAAGTATTATACTAAACACTTGTCTTCACCAAGTGATGTAAGAGACTTAGGCAAACATGGCCTTGATTGTCAAGAACTCTTACGATCAATCTTGGATCCCGAGACGACTCACACACTCTACGATGGACAATGGATGATGGTGGTGGATGATGGTGTTATGGTGGTGGTGGGTGGTGGATGAGGTGTGAGAGAGGTGGTGTGCCAAGGGATGCAGGAGAATGAAAACAAGCTCCTCTATTTATAGGCTGAACAGAAGGCTGGGCACGGCCCCGTGTCCGCTGGACACGCCCCCGTGCCCGTCTGACATTCTCTCTCTTCATTAATTGTAATTCGCAATTACAATTAATGCGCCTGCTGTACTTTCACCACGCCCCCGTGCCCGCTGGACACGGCCCCATGGTGGGCAATGGAAGCTTCTACTGGTTTGTCTTTTCTGCTGCTTCCTGGGCACGCCCCCGTGTTCGCTGGACACGGGGCGTGTTCAGACTCTGTTTTCTCTTCTTTGCCTTGGGAGGTGCCGTTGAGGGTCCGGGCAGTCTACTTTTGTTCCTTTTCTTGTATTTATGCTAGAATTAGTTGTCTTTTTGCTTCTTTTGTGATTTTGAGCTCATTTCATCCTGAAAATACAAAAGGAAGACAAAAACACTCTTTTTCCAACATTAGTACTTAAAAAGGGTTAGTTTTATGCCTTAATTGATGTGATTTATATGTTGCATTTTACACACATCAAAGATCCGACGATCTTCAAGAGAGAGAGGTTTACAGTAATTTTTAGAATACACTATAATATGGAAAAATACTACAAAATATGTCAAAATACACTAAAATATGCGAAAATACGGTAAACTACTCCAAAAGTACGCTAAAATATGTCAACATATGCTAAAATACTCTAAAATACGAATAAAAAACCCTAAAATACTCTAAGATACGTTAAAATACGCAAAAATATGCTAAAATATATGAAAATATGCTAAAATATGTTGCAATATGTTAAAATACGTCATATTATGATAAAATACGCTAAAATACGTCGAATTACGTTAAAATACACCGAAATACGTAAAAATAACCTAAAACTAGGTTAAAATAAGCTAAAATACGTTAGAATACGCTCAAATACGTCAAAATACTATAAAATACGCAACAATATGTTAGAATACATCAAAAGGCAAAAATACGTCAAAATACGCAACTAATGATATTTCCACACACGTATACATATAACACGGCACTATACAACACAAGTGGATTTCAAACAAAACTGTATGTAATCATAGAATACGATAATCGCACATAACCGAACGTCACCGAAACGACGTATGTTGAAGGTATACGTCATAAAATGACAAATATGCGAAAGTCCGTCAAAAAACGACACGTATACACATTGAACCGAGGAAAACATGATAAAACTAATTTTTAAATTATGCCATATACGATTGTATAGGCCTATGTTGTATCGTATATCGGCTTAATACGCATCGTATAGGCCTATACGATGCGTATTAAACTTTGAATTTTATCTAAAAAATACCCCTGAATTGATCAGAAAAATAGGGGTATTTTAGTAATTTCATCGATTAATACGCATCGTATAGGCCTATACGATGCGTATTAAACTATGAATTTCTCAATTGAATGTGTCAATTTAATTTTTTTATTTTCCAAGGTAACTTTCTGTCATGCGGGCGAAGAAGCAGCACTTTGGACATTTGTTGGTCTTCAAACATCTAGGAAACATTATTTAAGAATACCCCTGAATTTATCGAAGCTGTAGAATGAGATCCTCCACTGTTGGGTTATCATCTTTCAACAGGGATGTAATGCAATGATTCCTCTTCCTTGAATCGTCTCAGAAATACTGAACAACCAAGATAACAACTCCGGTTTCATCAGTTGAATCGTCTTGGAAGTACTGGAGCTGCATTTGGAACAAGAAGTCCAACAATTCGTTGAAACCACATATTCGTGTGTTTCACATTATGCGTTTCAAGTCAAGGGTCCCATCATTACAACCACTTGTTTTCAACGGGGATGTAATGCAATGATTCCTCTCAATTGAATAGACAGACATTTGCTTCATAGGACTCACTTGAATCGTCTTGGAAGTACTGAACAACCGAGATAACAGCTCCGGTTTCATCAGCTGCATCGTTTACCGTGGAATGCATCCTTATATCTGTAAATCGCATAAATGGGCATTCCTTGAACGAGTCTAGAACACTCGTAATCCTCAACCGGCTTAGAAACTGGCACAGACATGCATCAGGAAAAAAAACATATAAATAACCTTCAAAAGTTAAAGAATATACAGACTTCAAAAGTTAAATATATTTTTATTAGCTAGTATACTTGAAAGTTGCAAACAAGAATACATGTTGACTTATTCATGTGACAGTCAACAAGCGTATCGTCGTTGTGGAGAACAACCTCATTTAATAGCAAGATAAGAAGGATGAGATATCGGCAGTTAGCTCGAAGAAGTTTCTCTCGACCATTCAACACGTGTAATCCAGAGGTCGGTCTCGGGTGGGCATAAGATCCGTTGGCCCTATTGTCGGATATGTGACTCCATGGAAGATGTGATTAAGTTAAGCGTGTCGTAAAGTTGCATCTAATTTTTAAAACATTTCCCACTGACATATTTTTTTACAAATTGGGAACCACATATTCGTGTGTAAAAGCTCGGAAAGATGACCGAATAGAGATCTGAATGTCCCCTTGGTAGTTGTTATCATATGACACATGATAAAAGCGCTTCTTTAGACAATCTGTGATTATGTTCCGTTTTACGGTTTCTTCATCACCTATAACAATGTCGATAAACGTTGATCGGAACACACCGCTTAAATCTCAGTTATGTCTCATTGCATTATGACAATACTAACAGGGGTGTTGGTCTTTTCTCCCACTATGCAAACTTGAAGAATCTCACCGTAACACATTGTAGACTGGTGGGCTTGAATTAATATATTTCATCTTGGACTATCTAGTCTAACACTTGAAAATGGATATGATCGTGTCAAGATCTTTATCTATCATGCCATCTACCAATTGTTCGAAATCCCTTTCATTTCCTAACTCTTGAAAATGGATATGATCGTGTCAAGATTTTTATCTATCATGTGATCGACCAACTGCTCGAAATCCCTTTCGTTTCTCGGGTTCACATTCGACACCACACACCAAATAATAAACTTCAAAAATTCAGTGCCTTGATACGCATCGTATAGGCATATACGATGCGTATCAAGCCCGCCGCCAGACATAACCTGCACCTATCAGTCTGCCATGTCTTTTACTTTATTCAATACGTATCGTGTAGGCCTATATGATTCGTATTGCATTGGATAAGTGTGCGGATAGACAAGGGGGTGTGCCATTAGATTCTCCGTTTTTTAACATGACATATATTTACATCTGCTTCACACTTTTATTTCTAGAAAAAGTGTTCGTTTGTGCTTTCGACATGACTGAAAATACTTCGATTATCCGATGATAATCTAGAGCATGAGATCCTTTAGGATATAATGATAATATGAAGCTTTAATGGTTGCAATATGCATAAAGCAAAGTGTGAGGAATAACTTGTTAAAATAGCCAAGAAGAGATCGAACAAGAAACACAATTCCAAGGTCGAAAAGTGACACTCGTCGTACTACCATGGTAGGTCCAAGGTTGGACCGTGAAATGTTTCATACTCCTTTTGTATTCATTTTGTATAACAAATATATATTTGTTGTGATATGTCAAAAAAAAAGGGGGGGGGGCAATTGATTAGGTTGTTGTTGTAAGATTAAATATTATTATGTTTAATATTTAATATATAGCCATCTTAATCATTTACATTATAGAGATCAAAATATATTAGAACCTATTATTTAATTAGTTGGTAATTGTTGATGGACCATATTACCCTTAGTAACTAATTAGGTTTCCTCCTGGGTGCTTATATAAGGAGAATAAGGTGGAGGTTTAAGGGTTACTCAGTTTCACAATTCACACCCCATAAGCCATAACATCATCACGAAACCTCCTCTCCTAACCGATACCCTTTCGGTTTTCTAAGTCACCATCATCAGTCAGCACCCTAAGGAGGAACCGAATAAAGATGACAGGCATGTCGAACTCCATTACTGGATTCTCCTCTGCACTATCTGCTGTGACAGGTATGATTTATATTGTTTTCCTTCATGATCAAACAGAACTGAACCAACATGTGGTATCAGAGCATATGTTGATTAGTCAGTTCTGTTTTCGTATCCATAATTCTGGGATTGAAACTTGGAAAACGGAATTTTTCTTTAAAAATCGTATGACCTTAACAGCCGGTTTCGAGTCATAAGAATCGACTCGAAATCATGATTTCGATGAAAAGATTAATTGTTTTGTTCACCGAATTAACTGGATTATAATTTTAGCCGAAATCTGTTTAGTAAAACTATTAAAATTCAGGTTTCGGGTTCCAGAATTTTATTTTTTATGATTAGGGTTCATCATGTTCATGTGAAAATTCGAAAATTCTGTTATGTTTTGGAATGATTGAGGATTAATGGGTGTTTTTTTTTCCATGTTTGATCTAATTTTATCTTTTAATTTTTATTCGAAACTGTTATTAGATAAACAGTTATTATTTTCGAAATATGTTGATAAAATTAGATCACTTTAAAACAGGAAATAATATCCCATAATCCCTTAGATTTCGAATTTTCAGTTATGTCATCACAATTAACAGCTGTAACAGGAAGTTTCGAGAACATGAGGTTGCTACTCGCAACCATAAGGTTGCTACTCGCAACCATGAGGTTGCTACTCGCAACCATAACGTCATTAGTCGAGACCATGAGGTTGCTACTCGCAACCATAACGTCATGACTCGCAACCATGAGGTTGCTACTCGCAACCATAACGTCATCACTCGCAACCATGAGGTTGCGACTCGCAACCATAACGTGAGTAGTCGAAACCGTAGTTGCGACTCGCAACCATAACGTGACTAGTCGAAACAGTAGTTGCGACTCGCAACCATAACGTCATTAGTCGAAATCGTGGTTGCGACTCGAAATCTCATTATTTTAAGCTGTTTAAATGTGAACTAAGGAAAAATTTTTTAATGATTGGTTTTTGTAATTATTTAGTTAATTAATGAGGATCAAATAATGTTTTACAAAACCAAAATGGCTTTGCTTGAATGAGCTTCTGATGCATCATTTCTGGCCAAAGCTGACTTGATGCATCTACTTATCATCCAAGTATTACGAAAAGCTATGTTGTGTGTGCATCATAAGCATGAATGTCTTAATTTCTGGCCAAAGCTGATTTAATTCATTCATAGATGGCATACTCAACAAGTGCATAACTAAAGTGTTTGTCTCAATTTCTGGCCAAAGCTGATTTGTTACAACCACTTTGCACATATGCTTAAATGATTACACTTCTGGCCAAAGCTGTTTTGTCTTCGTTTAAGTAGAACTTTAAGTAGTCTATTATTTTGATGTTAGTAATAGACATATCACAACCTCTTCACATAATGATCCTTATATTAATGATCCTCAATTAATTTTTGTGATCATTTTGTCTGCCTTATTCTTAGTACCCATAATTTTTACTCACTATAATTTTCTTCTATAAATCTATATCTCATCCACTCTAATTCCTAAGCCTAAAATGTTTTGCTTTATTTAAAGTTTCTATAAGAATTAGCTCTTAAATTAAATCCTTGATTATCTCTTAAGACACGATGATCCTTATTGCTCTCTTCTGATAAGGCACTACAGAAGAAAAGTAGAGCATGATGATTAGGATAAATCGAACATGATGTCTCTTATGATAATCAAGAACTCTCTAATATAATTGCTATCACTAAAGTTATTCCAGATTAATTTTTTCCTAAGACTAATCTATAATTGTGGAATAATTACAAGAACTCCTAAGGTGCATGTCTTCTTTTGACTAATTATAAATTATATGGTTAAGTGGTATATGTGAATATATTATAATGTACAATACCATGACCCATAAAGTTAAGGGCTTACGCATGGAAATAAGTACATTTTCCAGTACATTACATACTAAGTTTTCATTTGTACAATTTGATGCATTATAAATCAGCTATAACACTCAAAAGTACCAAAGTATAACGAGTGTGTTGATAAGCAACATATGTACATAGAAATAAATGTTTGAAACTGGAAAATAAGATGTTATTCACCTTACAACCACTAAAACCTTAAGAGAGGATTGTTCTATAGTCCATAGACAAATTACAAGTGCTAATCCCAACGTTAAGGTTCTTCAAGGGAAAATCTCACTGCATAATTATGTCATTAGACTAGGCATAAGCAACGAGACTATCCATTATTCTAAAGAACAGTTGGATAAATTAATTAGATAGTAACTTACTAATGATATTTAAGTCTGATAATTTTAATATTCCAATTAACACATGATTAGTTGACTCTAGTTCCATACGTTTCCTTACCAGAACTCGACAAATAACTAACATGAGAGTTAGTGACAAAATTAAATGTCAAGACTATAAGAACCATAATGAAGACTCTTCCAACAACGCTTTTCGATACCTTATATATTCTGAAGATTAATCAGAATATAGTATCATAATTAAGCAATGTTATGAAGGTTGTGAGGTTTGCATAGTCAACATAAAGTCACACTTATCTTAAACTCTCCTCTTATTTGTTCTAAATATCTGGATAGAAACATTACTAAGATGAAACTAGATGATACCTTATTTTTTCACAACTTTTGTCATCATGCTAATGAGAATTTGACAAAAGGAAAATGAGACTTATAAATTTCATCCATTAGAACCAAAATTCATGAGAAATCATAACATGGTTAATGAGGATGATTTTTTCATCTAATCTCATTTTCAGTGATTCTAAATCATGACGTTACAGCCCTAAATATTACTTGGCTTAAGGAATAAGTATGGGTCCATCATAAGTCATTCATTGACATTCGTGGAACTTATTCCAAATGGAATATTCAGACATAATTCATTTATCATTTGAAAGACTATCAACTTGTATCTAAATTTTGTCACATATGGCCTACGGTCTTAGAAGAACTCTATTCATATATGTAGTTAATCAGATTTCTATTAAATATGTCCTTAAAGTTTCTTATGATATCTGGACATTAAAGAAATCAAATAAAGTCTAACGTATATGTGATAGGTTCCCACGTCACGTAGCTCATTGAAACTTCTCTTGTAGCATTCTAGAGATATTAAAGATCAGTGGGAGCATTAAGTGTCTTAATAATGACTTGCAATAGTTGCAAGAGATGGGGATTGAAAATTTTAAATTTCCACCTCTTGTACAAGACATCGCTCCATCACGACACTGTTCAATCAAACCTTATCTCCTTAAATCTAATGCTACTCTTACAAAAGTTTCATTGTTGCTTAATTGTGGGCGCACTTAGATTTCTTACCTAAACTAACGTAATCCTCAACAAGAGAAACTACAACGACTAATGTCATTAATTTGTTTTCTTTATTAGAATTTGTTGGTCGTTAAGTATTGACCCTAAGCATGCTGAGTTCCTAAAGATTTCTAAGGTTAGTGGGAGCAGTCAAAGTCCTTATTATGACTTGCAAGGAATACAAGAGGCGGGGGGAAGAGTGTCATTAAATTCACTCCGAATTTAACTCCGATTACACCTCTTGTACACTATACTGCACCAACTCTTACAAACTTAGAATGAAAATGATAGCAACCTAACCAAGAGCTAATCCATAAAACTGAAACTTCTAATGAACCCAATAATCAACTCAGGAGGTCATCTAGGTTTAAAAGCCTACTAACTTTGATGATTACATAACCTCCCTAATTGAAGTTGAAATGGATTTTGGAAAAGTTTACTGATCCTATCTCTTCAAATTAAGCCATTAGTGTCAATCCATCCTCTAAATGAAATAAAACTGTTTTCTAGTAAAACTGATTTTATGTGTTCGTATAACGTTTGGGATTTGATTGAATTACCTAAGAGTGTTCATAACTAAATCAAATCCTAATATAAGCGTTAAGACACAAAGAGGCATGATTGGTTGTCAAAGGTTGTACTCAGGAAGAGATAAATTATTAAAGAATCTTTATTACATATCTAACAAAAGATTTCTTTGAGGATCATCACTGTTCTAGTAGCTTATAATAGTTTTAAGCTACATTAGATGAACATTAAAACGATTTTCCCTAATAAATGGCTGACACATTTACATGTTCATTAGATAACAACCTAAAGTTTCAAACTGAAGGTTAAAGAACACTTTATTTGTAAGCCAATAATATCCATGTATGGGTTAATGCAAACATCATAATGTGATGAAAAGCTAACGTAATTATTTTCATCAAGAATCAAGTGGATTAATGTACCTACCTCAAGATGAGTGGGAGCAACTAAAATAAACTTGTCTATATAGATGACATTCTTTGACAAGCATATGTTACATAAGTCAAAGCATTGTTAACACAAACTTTGATATAATAAAACTCAGAGATATCTCTTACGTGATTGATATCATAACATACTGAGATAGACCCAATGGGATATTAGTTTCGTTCCATAAGTTTAACATTAAATGGGTCCTTACATATGTAACAATCAATATTGCTCTCCTATAGAGGATAATAGGATAAATGAGATTATTTATTTACGCTTCATTAATTAGAAGCCTTATGTAAGTTTAAGTCTATACTCGTTTAGATATTACTCATATTGCAACACACTAGATATGTCTAGATTAATGTGTAGCATCTAATGGAGTATTACAATATCTTTAAAAGAAACGAGAGACTACAATTTAAAGAAGAAGTGAGAATTAAAACCGGTTTATTACTCTAACTTTGAGATATTCAAAGATTATAAAAATGCAGTTTCGGGTATATCTTTATGTCAGCAGACAAAACCTATTTCATGGAGGAGTCATAATGCACTGATATTAACAACCTAAGTTATAACGACATAACATGGTCACTAAATGTTGTTGGAAATTTAATCAGTGGACTCATAAGTTTATTAACTCCATATAATGTTTTGAAGAATTAGTGTGATAAAGTCAGCTACCATAACTCCTTGAACAGTAACAGTTCAAGAGGTGCTGCATTAAGTTTCGATACGCAATTAATTATTCGTCTATGAACGAATTGAGGAAACTAAGTTTGTATCGAATGCATTCATGATATGCTTAAGGATCCTATAACTGAAGGGCTATTACCCATAAGTCTTATTAAGAGAGCTCATAGACGGGTATTAATTAATGGCCATGCGCAATTGCATATCGTACTATGAATGTCTAAGTATTAGTTAATTTTCCTCATCAGTTTGATTTTGTACGTCTCTAAGAATATGTCAAGTCGACATAATGGCATATAGACAAATAAAAGTTACAAATCAAACAAAGGGCTTACGCGTATTTTGATCATGATGATTAGGTTTTAAATTAAGGCTATAGTATGATTAATGGGGGTCCTGAGTCGCATAATGATTCAACGGCTGTATTTTTCTGCTATAGTACTTGTTTAAGGCTAAAATGAGTGTTAACTCCTGATCAGGCTTATCTAATACTCATAGTAAATGATTACTCGGCTAAGTGGGAGAATGTAAGATTAAATATTATTATGTTTAATATTTAATATATAGCCATCTTAATCATTTACATTATAGAGATCAAAATATATTAGAACCTATTATTTAATTAGTTGGTAATTGTTGATGGACCATATTACCCTTAGTAACTAATTAGGTTTCCTCCTGGGTGCTTATATAAGGAGAATAAGGTGGAGGTTTAAGGGTTACTCAGTTTCACAATTCACACCCCATAAGCCATAACATCATCACGAAACCTCCTCTCCTAACCGATACCCTTTCGGTTTTCTAAGTCACCATCATCAGTCAGCACCCTAAGGAGGAACCGAATAAAGATGACAGGCATGTCGAACTCCATTACTGGATTCTCCTCTGCACTATCTGCTGTGACAGGTATGATTTATATTGTTTTCCTTCATGATCAAACAGAACTGAACCAACAGTTGTTATGAACATAAGGGAGAGGCCAATGTTTCACTTCTTCCTTTGTAACATCATTGGTTTAAAGTCCATAATGTGTTTTAAAGAATTGTATGATATGTTAAGCAGTTTTAATTATTTAAACTTTAAAAGCTATATAAAGTTACCTTTGTGTCCTCTTCAAACTAAAGAGATATTTAATCTTTCAGCATAAGACGTCCTTTTTACTAATAGTGTCCATTTGATAATATATTTTAAGAAAGAATGTCACTGGACATCATTAATTGGATTGCATGTTATATCACAAGGTTCATGAAATTTTAATTTTGATTCAATGTTATTTATCGTTATTGAGTATGAACTTTGTGTTGTTAATTGTAGAAATACTAAACATTAATGTCATGTAATAATAACATCTCAAAAAATTATACATGCCCACATAGTCACTTCTTTTTGAACGGCAAATTTCTTTTTTCTTTTCGTCTGTGTGACTTTAACCCAAGACCTCCCTCTCCCAAGGTGTTTAAAGGTTTTGTTTTTGCCAATAAACCACCACCCTATTGGTCCCACATAGTCACTTAACCAAACAAGATATGATAATTTAGGTTCATGAGGTTAAGTATATCATTAATATCTTCAATAGAAAAACGCCAACCTCAAACCGAGGCGGCCAAGAGCACACAAACAACAAATTAAACAATTACATATTTACACCAATTGACCGAAGCGACTTTTTTTGTTTTTAAACCTACTATTGAACCATAAGAATCTTAAAGACTTGATTTCGCTGATAATATCTTCAGTTTTGAGGTTCATGAGGTTTAGGGATATTTTGTTCTTGCTATGATCTAACATTTAGTGTACTTTAACCATTCTTCTATATTTGCAACTTTCATGGCATGCACTTTAACAATCTTGAGTTTCACACTTCTAACTGTAAAGGTATTTTTTTTTTAACGACAAATTTATTTTATTCCATGTCGTCTACGGGACTTGAATCCAATACCTCCCTAACTGTAAAGGTAATTTGAAAATGCGTTTGGGCATCACCAAATTTAATCATGACGACCAAGATGTGCTTTGTAATGTTTTACAAAGTCACAATTCCCAAATATCGTCAAGCTGTTTAATTAAGTTACTTATCAAAGAAATAATAATGTTCATTAAACATTCATTTTGATAAAACTTTACTAAATGAAAGTTTCCAGCTAATCAAATAACAACACATCATTTATGTTTTGGTGATAACACTATATTTTAGTTGTATATCAAGATGTGCTGTAGAATGCTTAATTTTGGGCTTAACATTTTTCATTTACATGTCAATTTTCATCCCTGGTTTTTTTTTTTTTTTTTTTTTTTTTTTTTTTTTTTGTTATAAAGTCTTTGGTTTTAGTCAATTCTATTATCCAATGGAAGTGGAGGCCAAAATGTTAAAAGTAAGTAGATTTTGTATTTTTTCTTAACGTTAAGCCGATAAGCTATGTTCACTGAGAATCAAGTGTATTAATCAACATCATGATGTAAATGACAAGATGAAATATCCTGTCAATACTTAATTAGTAATTAAGCTTTAAAAAAAAGATTAGAAAATTGTTGAACCTAAAGCATATGCTGCATATCTAACTAATCATTCTTAGATACATTGTATCAGTTTTCTGTACATTTATAACGTCTTATTATTGATAGTTTACACCTCTCTTTCAATGGAAACCACTAATATTATTTTATTAATTGACTTACCAGAATTTGAAATTGTGTTAGGTCAACTCCTTCAGTTGTTGAGTTAAATATTTGAAAGTCTTAACAGGTATATAAGTTGACTTGTTATTAATTTTCAAATGCATTTTGTTTATATATACTCTTAGAGAAGGATGAGATGATCTAATTCATAGAACATAGTCACATAATGATTAGCTAAGAGCTATCTGTCAAGTAGTTATATTGTTGCCTTCCATTACTGGTTTGTCCATCAACAAATCCATGATAAAATAACAACTGTCTTCCTAATGATGAGGAATTTTGTCTAACATTTTTCCAGCAGCGAACTTGAAAGCCCGTTTGTGTTCGGAAATTTGTATAATCTTTAGCATATCATATCATGTGTTATGTGACTAATACATTGGACATGTTTCGTAGTGGGATCTAACTTAATAGCCCGTAAGGATACTAGTAACAGTCACGTGCAACTTGGTTTCTTATGCACCTCGTGTTCTTTTATCCTACAGTTCGTATAATAAATTTTAAATATGAAATTTATACGGGGATATATGAAATTCTCCCGTATATGGCTAGTGAGACCACAATTTGATGATAATTAACAGGCTGACATGCTCAATGTTGACATGTCTTTTGGTATAGTTAATGCCCTTGCGTAAAAACCACCCCTTTGGGTTATTGGATTTTAATAATCTTAAGTTGGGAACGTTGGGAAATGATCAATTGGAGCCAAATTCTTACAAGTTGGGATCGTTGGAGAGAATTTTTAAAGTTGGGATTATTATCGGACAACAGTTGAAACTTATGATTATTAAAATCCAATAACTCTTTAATATTATATTGTTAATCTTGAAACTATGTTGTAGTGTCACATATAAGGATGTCTCGTGTGTTTGTGGCTCATCTATATATGAAAAATATTATTTTTACGGATCGTTTTAACTAATAGTACTTTGACTGGTAGAATAGATATCTATCATACTTTTTTTTTTCATTTTCTTTCGTTAAAAATGAGTAAATAATTTAAAATATGTGACTTCACTCAAGTGAGGAGTATGATATGTGCCCTAGGTGAGAGGATAGAGTAGAAAATTTGTAAGTCTTGAAAATAGAAATTATATATACTTATATTAAGGGAAAGAAGTTTTAACAATGTCTACATACTAACGGAAGCTTTGGGGCCTTTTGCTAGCTTGCTTTTGTTTTTTTTTTTTTTTCCTCTTTTGAGTTTATTGCTATTTAAAAAGAGGTAGCAACACAATTTGTTGTCTTATTATCTTCTACTTTGATGTAATTTTAAATATTATAGTTTTATTAAAAAGCAATATCATACAGAAAAACTATTGCACACCGTAAAGCATGAGCTTACCTCACCTAGTTAAGATAATAGAAACTTTTTTTAGATGTGTATTAACAAGTAGGGGTGTAAACGAGTCTGGTCGAGCCCGAGCTTGACTCGTTATGTTTTTGTGAAGCTCAGCTCGGTTCGAGCTTACTTATTTGATCTCAAGCTCGGTTCGTGAGTAAAATCCAAAGCTCGAGCTTGGCTCGAGGTATTTTGAAGACAACCTCAAACGAGCTAAAAGCTAAGCTTGAGCTCGTTTCAATATCGCTTAAACGAGTCAAACTCGGCTCGAGTTCGGTTCGCCAATGTTATAATCATTATTATTATATTATATATAAAAATAAAAAAATTTTGTTTGGGCTCGTTTAGTCTTGCGAGCCTAAACGAGCTTTGTATTTCAGAATCGAGCTTGGGCTCGATAACAAAACGAGCTCTATTTCAAGCTTGAGCTCGGACTCGGGCTTGTTAAAGCTCGGCTCGTTCGAGCTTTTAACCGAGCCAATAACGAGTAGCTCTCGAATCTCTAGGCTTGTTTACACTCCTATTAACAAGTTATTAAAGCTTTTATTTGTAGGATGTTGTATACAAGAAACGTATAATGGGTTACACCACATTTATATAAAGACATTATATTTTAAACCAGGAGTTATGTAGAGGACATTATCCTTATATTATCCTTATATTAAAAAACAAATGCTTTGAACAGTAAACTTTATATATTCAATTAAAAATGAAAATCAAACAGTAAATCAGGCAATAAGATATCAAATTTATCAAATCGGGTATATTTTCGGTACCGAATCCGTATCGACTTTTGACATTCTCCGTTTTGGTTCGGCACCGGTATTCAACCGTTTTTACCCTCAAATACCGGTACCGTACCGGTACCGACCGGCACCGAACTGTACCGTACCGGTACCGAACCGTACCGTACCAGATATATTCGGTACCGGTACCCACTTTTGGGGATTTTCGGTAACGGTATTTTCGGTACCGGTTGGTACCGAGCTCATCAAATCCTGTAGCAACGTAACAACACAAGTAGTTGCACCATTTTAGATTATTTGTCATACACAATCCAATGAATAGTAACATCATCAAGGGGATGAGCAAATGGTATCGGGTACCGGTACTTGTATCAAAGTTACCAAATCGGGTATATTTTCGGTACTGAATTGGTATCGACTTTTGACATTTTCGGTATCGGTTCGGCACCGGTATTCACCGGTTTTTACCCTCAAATACCGGTACCCTAATAGTACCGACTGGGACCGAACCGTACCGTACCAGATATAATCGGTACCGAGCTTATCAAATCCTGTAGCAACGCAAGTAATTGCATCATGTAGGTTACTTTTCATACACACTGTAAGTAAACTGTATTTTGTTTGATTGAGGTTTTATATACACAACAACTTATTTTGTTTTCTTTTTTGTCTTTTCCTATAATGAATGAATTGTAGCATGTAAAATTAACTTGGATATTTAGATTATTGATAAGCAAATCGTATCAAATCCTGTAATCAAACCGGTATCGTATCGGTAACAAATTTACAATATCAATCATTTTCGGTACCAATTTGGTACCCACCTTTTGGCGTTTTCTGAATCGTTACTTTCGGTTCGACACCGGTCTAACACCATACCTGTATTTACTGACTTTTAACTTCAAATACCATACTATACCATACCATATCGTATCGTATCGAACATTTTTGGTGCAGGTACCTAATTTCGATGATTTTCCGGATCGGTACTCAAGGTGTCGTTACCGGTACCGAGCTCATCCATATTTTAACATGTTAGCACCGTAATAACTAAACTGAAAACAACTGAATTTCCAACATGTAGGACGTGTGGGGTCCTATTATTATATATTAGTTTATTTAAAATCGTTTTTTTGGGGACAGAGTGACTATCGTTACCACGTCATTGTTATTTATGATTTGATTTTTGGTATCTGCTTACCGTTGCCGACACGCGTTTTGGAGACATTAGGTCCCGCCGCAACGCGTGGGCGGAAAATCAACTAGTTTTACTTTAAATTATGGTTTTGCAAACCCACTATATTCATTAATTAATAAATTGATATCAAAACAATGATTTACTAGAATCAGGACGCATGTTATGAGAAGTAGGTGACCAATTTGCAACTGAAATATAACGGTTGCAAAATTAGCGACCAATCAAGATCCGGTTGCAAGGCTCAAATTCTGCAACCGTCTAGTTTTGGTCTCAATTTGGTCGCAAAAGTTATAAAAGCTAGTTAATTACAGTTAAATATATGAAAATTTAAATAACAAATTTAACATAATAGAGTAAGTCAGAAAAGTTGTGACCGTCTAAAGATGGTTGCAAAACGGCCAAAAAATGAAGAAGATAATAATTTTTAATAAATTTTGAATACTGATCGAAAAACGGTTAGAACTCTGCAATCGACTATCTACAAATAGATTGCAAACAAGGAAAAAATATCATAAATATTTACAATTAAAATCACGGTTGCAAATGGATCTCAAAAATAAAATTTTCAATGGTTAAACAAGAAAACAATTTCAAACGGGGTATCTGCAACTCTCGCAAATTGGCAGTTGCAACTCCGTGGACTGCGATTGCTAAATTCGGTCGCTAAATAACTCACGGTCGCTAAATAACTCATGGTTGCTAAATAACTCGCTGTCACAAATCGGTCGTTATATGGGATCACCCATAAAGATCTTTGCCGGCAAAATTTCGGTTTCACTTCTGTCCTAAATACCAAGTTTTCTAGTAGTTACACAAGTGGGCTCCTTAAAGATATGAGGTAATATAAGTTACTAATAAAAACAAAAAGGATTCTAACATTGTAAGCACTTGTAGTTGTAGATTAATATAGTATGGAAGCAATGGCATTCATATGTATTACATTCACGAATACACGTAATCAATATACATGTATGTGGTTAGAACATTACAGGGCTATGTATGAAGGGATGAAAAGGGGTTGTCTATGAGAAAAAACGGCTTGAGAAACAAAAGTAAGAACTAATGTTTTACCTAAATTATTGGGTTCTTAAATCACAAACTTTCAAGTCAGGTAAATGAGATTTGTAAAGGAAATTGGATTTGGAATTAAATTTTGCTAAAAGAATTTAGAATTTAAATGAATTCCAACATATATGAAACAAAAATGAACTTGTAATGCATTTGGGTGCAAAACAATGAAATCTATTACAAGAGGTGGTGACGCACCCACCGTCACCCCAGCTTGAGTGCCACTAACAGTGTCAAAAATACATCATATTATAAAGTTCATAAAGTTTCAATTCCATTATTCCATTACATGTTTTATTATTTTAGTTCGAACATCTTTATATTTGACATAATATAATGAATGGTCGGATTGGACAATGGGCTTGTACCTATTATGCTTAGTTGAAGTATTGGGCTTAGACTAGTGGTGCATTTCTAGATTTGGGCTTGAAGGTTGAATGCATGTGTTTGTTACACAACCCGGGTTAGTTGTGAGTTGGTCCAACAAGATCCGTCCGGGTCTCTATATAAGTCAGTGCCCAATGTTGTTTGTCTTCAGCTAAGATATTTTTTAGTTCTCTTGTTTTCTCTCTCTTGTGGAGAATTAGGGTTTTAAACCATGAATCATTCTGATTCACAGTTCTTGTGATTCTTGTTGTTCGTTTGTTAAAGATCATCGTGTTGATGATCTTCTAAGAGTCATGGAGTTCTTTGTATCCAGTTCATTTGAGTGTATTGTTCAGTGTATTCATTCTAGGGTTAATAACATTTGGTCTGGATATTTTCTGAGTTCTTACACTTTTGATACCATAAATTGGACATGGTATTAGAGCGTAGGTGACGTTCTTGGGTTTGCTGCTTCCGTTGTTGGGTCCGATCTTCGTAGATTGAAACTAGGGTTTCATAATTTGGGGTTTTTAATAGATCTGTTGTGGTCTGTGGTGAATCAGTAGAGATCGGTTGCTGCTTTGATTAGAGAGTTGCAAAACTGAAGAAATAAGTCAAATCTGTACTGTTTGGTGCAAGAAGGCTTGTGGAAAAAACAAAGGAGTTCTGGATCTTAGTTCAGCCTTTGAAGGTTGTAAAACTTAGATTTGATATTGGAAGCTGTTGATTCTTGTTTTTCGGTTTAATCTTTTAAGATTGTAAAATCTGGAACAAGAACAGGAGAAAACCCTATGCTAGTGTTTTGCTATCTCGTTGAGATCTTTCCATTATTTTTCATTTAGTTTTTTAACTCTTACATTTAATATGTGATTTGTTGAATCTTGATTGTTAATTAGTTGTCATCTAGTGTTTCTTGTGGTTGTTATATACAAAATGGGAGTACAGCTTCTGTGCTATGACGGGTAGAAAATCAAATGTTTGCGTTTTGTAAACTTAAAGGAATAGTTCATCAAACTACATGTGCCTATACACCTCAACTGTCACACCCTGGCTTTGCGGAAGCGTGGTTAATTTGTGTGACTTCTTAATACCATAGCTTAATAATAACAAAGCTATATGAATTTAAAAACCATGCAACCATAACCTTGTTCAGTAACATTACAACTTATAACAAAACATAAACGTGATTTAGGGTTTGTGTCTTGTCCAGGTAAGAGACACAACCCTAAACCCTGATGACTTCATGACCAGTGCAGCGGAAAACGTTCCACACCGTGCCAGATCCGTTTAATTTCCTGAAATACATGTGAGTTGAAAAATCAACAATAATGTTGAGCGAGTTCACGTGTAGGTGAGTATGTAAAACATTTGTGAGTATAAAAATAGTTGTGGTATGTAGCAGTGTAAGAGGACTTGTGATCATCAATGGTTTGCAAGGCCACTAACATATGTGAAGTGCAAATAGGGAGACTCAAACCTAGCAGATTTCGCCACGGCAAAGTATGTGGACAAAGTCACCCCACGGTCCGTTTCTAGTTTGGCCGGGGGCTGGGCTCGCTACACCCAGATAGATCTACCGCTCCTGTCCCTCGGTCCCTCCATGAGGACTAATGGCCCCATGTTGTTCCTATCCACTCACATGATCGTATAACACCTCCTTACGTTAAACATACCGTTGTAAAGTACTCGTAAATCATAGTAACATGTATTTCACCCCCGCAGTTAAGTAAACTGAAAACAGTTAGAGAAAAGGGGGACATGAACTCACAGTGAATGCGTATCTCTACCAAGTAATCCGAATATCCGAAGCTGTGCAACGACCTACAGGTGCTAATTCTATTAGACGGATGGCCGTGCCTTAGCTTTATAACTTACATTTTTAGGAGACGGTTAGACAACCGTTTCGTGTACATACTTGGTATTTTACTTTCCTTCCCAAGGATGGGGGATTTAAATACATGTGTATTTATACTATCTCATTAAGTCCCACTTAATATATTTTTATTTCTTATTCCAAAATATAATTATTTTTCTCAAAAATAATATATTTTCTCTTTACATAATACTTTCCAAGATAATACGTTGACAACATACGTGTCGGTGAATATTTCCGCGTAATGCGTAAGTTACGTTTTAATGATTAGGTGGTAATAGAAATTATCGTCGTAACTTTTATGCTAGTCGTATAAGCGTTTGTATTATTTTGGGTTTGACAAGTTAGTAAATATTATTTTTACTCTAAAAATAATATTTATACATTTTCACAAAATAATCATAAACAGTGTTGTGACAAAATATATTTACCGAATATATATTTATCACGTTTAGTTTTGTGAAAATCCCACCTCCGATTATTTATAAATAAAGTTGTGGCGAAATATATTTGAAAACATGTCAAAGTAGTCTAACACTTGTAAATAATTCTAAGTGTTATATTTTTAGAAAATTTCGCCAGAGTTTCCCCTGTAACTGGAGGTGGCCACGCTTTCAAGCGTATCATTTTCTTTTACAAAATCACTTCTTTTATTTCAATCAATCAATTTCCAACATAATAAACAAGTTTCAACACTTCGAATTCGTAGACTAGTATGTAAAATCACAATATTACATGAACTTGTAGTTTTTCTAAAACTATTATGTAGATCTCGTTGTATTTAGTGGATCTAGGTATAAAATAGTTTATTCTTGCAAAAACCCCGTTTTTGGAACAAATCACTCTTTACAACTTCCGACAATTTTTATAAAGATTGTTATTTTGTCGGATCTTTCATTTCACAAGTGTTTATACACTTGTAGACTATAAAAATCACATTTGTTAACCTGTTATACATCTTTTATAAAACATGATTTTCTCAACACCCGGTTCTACGAATATACCACTTGTACATACGTAGATCGGCTCGTTTTAAATACTATTTTTCACGTTAAAACACTTTTACACAAGTTCATGCTTCCCGTGTGGTGGAGTTTCACCTTTTAACCCTTGTACAAAAGAAACGAGTGTATGTCAAGATACGTGATCTTAACAAAGTCGGGTTAAACGATGATAAGAGCCACCACATCGTAGATCGGGCCATATTAACCAACATATTCAAATACT
This sequence comes from Helianthus annuus, assembly GCF_002127325.2. Classification (NCBI taxonomy): domain Eukaryota; kingdom Viridiplantae; phylum Streptophyta; class Magnoliopsida; order Asterales; family Asteraceae; genus Helianthus; species Helianthus annuus. Next base: position 57,395,227 of record NC_035442.2, on the reverse strand, counting down.
ACGACATTTACACGCGTTATGACCTTTTATCCAACGATTTTCACTTTTTAGTAGACTTTAAAGATTCATGAAGCGGGTTACCGACATTTAACCGATAAAAATCCTTTTAACCACTTTAGACACGACTAATAACGAGTTTTAAACAATATACCTCTAGCTCGGGGCTAGGGAAGATTCTAGTCGAAAACTGCGTGGATAAAAGCAAACGGTAGAGGTCCTTTGCGTTCCGAGTGCACCAAAGCTCCTTATACGTGACCCGTGAAGCTTGAATGATCTTGGAATGGGGTGATCAAAAACCGAAAGTGGGTGGGTGTTTGGGAGTGTGTTCGGCCGAGATAGAGCACAAGAGAGGGAGAGAGAGTGATCTTGATTTGGTGTGTGTTCTTGTGAGTGAGAGAGAGTTATATATAGAGAGTTTAAGCGTTATCGTCCAACGGGTCTTGTGTCTACCAGATACTAGACAAGAACATTAAAATAATAAAAAGAATTCGGCCTTGTCCCCTTGGTTGGGCCGATTTGGTTAGGGTGGTGGGACCACCCGGTTTGATTCCAACTAAACAGTTAGTGTTTAGTTACGCTAAGTCGGTTACTTAAAGGTCTAACCTCGTTAGTTGTTTATTGCGTTATGATACGGGTGTTAGGGTAATCAGGGACCCTAACTGGCTCAAAAAAGTATCAATATTATTCTTGGCAATATTTTTATGTTCCGGGTATTGTCCGGTTGTTCGGTCGGATAGGAATCCGTTAAAGTGCTTAAGATATCCTTTAAGCGTCGTAAGTAATATTTTTAGCGACACAATTGATTCTGCAAAGTGTCAGGAATAATTCCTTGTGTTTTGGCACTTTATTAATTAGCTAGAAGCTAGTGTGTAAATAAAAGTGCTGTGTTCCGTGCTTAAAGTACGTTTTAGGCACATCCAATCTCTGTATCTTATTCCTAGAGACGCAATTATACAACCCTTGTATCTCTACACACACTACGGGTGTAGTAAAATAATTCTGGCTCTTACAGGCCTTTAGAGGCAGTGTTTGCCTGATTGCTGGGTATATCAGCATGTTCACTGTGTATCCGTTTAGTGCTACTGTGCTTCTTGTGCATCAAGTTTATCACTAGAGTTCAGTAATAAATAATGTAGTGACAGGAAAAATCAAAGTATGATGCAGACATGTACATGTATCAACAATCAAGTAGCAGTTTATCAGAAATCTCAGTTAAGCACAGTAATTAGGCAACAGTTAATAGCTAATTAAGTCGTACGGATACCTGATTTTGTGAGGGTTGTCACATTCTCCCCCCGTTAAATAAATTTCGTCCCGAAATTTAAGTTCTGCTTGTAGATGCAGAGTTTTTAGGAAATAAGTGGGGGTATTTCTCTTTCATCCGGTCCTCACGCTCCCAGGTGTATTCAGGACCATGTCTGGCATTCCAGCGAACCTTGACGAGTTTGACACTGCTCCGGCGGGTCCTGTTAACTTTCCAATCTGTGACCTCGACAGGTGCTTCTACGAAGTGGAGCGTGTCGTCAACATGAATCTCGTCGATAGGAATGGCAACGTCAACTTGAGTTGGACTCTTCTTTAAATTGGATACATGAAATGTATCGTGGACACCATTTAGTTCAGCAGGTAGGTCCAACTTGTATGCTACGGTTCCAATTCTTTCTAGAATTCTGAAAGGACCAATGTAGCGTGGATTTAACTTCCCACGCTTCCCAAAGCGTGCTACCCCTTTCCAGGGTGATACCTTTAATAACACCATCTCTCCAACTTGAAAATCCACATGTTTTCGGTTTGGATCCGCGTAGGCTTTTTGTCTGTGGCGAGCGGCTTCGATGCGTTTAAGAATCTGCGCAATCTTGTCTGTCGTCTCTTGGACGATTTCGGGACCGGCAAACTGCCTATCACCTGCGTCAGCCCAACATAGTGGTGATCGACACTTGCGTCCGTAAAGGGCTTCAAAAGGCGCGACACCAATACTGGTGTGGTAGCTGTTGTTGTATGAGAATTCGACCAAAGGTAAGTGTTTATCCCAGCTACCGCCCAAATCCATAGCACATGCTCTCAGCATGTCTTCCAAAGTCTGTATCGTTCGCTCGCTCTGGCCGTCAGTTTGCGGATGGAACGCAGTGCTCAGATTCAATTGTGAGCCAAAAGCTTCTTGGAAGGATTGCCATATCCTTGACACAAACCTTCCGTCTCTATCAGAGATGATCGAGAGGGGTACTCCATGTCGTGCTACGATCTCTCTCAAGTAAATTTCCGCAAGTTTACTAGTACTGTCTTTCTCCTTGATTGGCAGAAAGTGTGCGGACTTTGTTAGGCGGTCAACAATCACCCAAATCATATCATGGCCTCTTGGCGTTCTTGGCAGTTTTGTAACAAAATCCATTGAGATTTGTTCCCATTTCCACTTGGGAATCTCAGGTTGTTGCAGAAGTCCCGAGGGCTTCTGGTATTCCGCCTTGACCTTAGCGCACGTTAAACATTTGCTCACGTAAATAGCAACGTCGCCTTTCATCCTAGGCCACCAATAGTAATTTTTGAGATCTTGGTACATCTTATCCGATCCCGGGTGGATAGAGTACCGTGACTTGTGCGCTTCATCGAAAATAACTTCCCTTAATTCACCAAATAGAGGAACCCAAATCCTTTTCCCAAAACATAACGTTCCTTCCTCGTTTGGCACCAATATCTTCTCCATCCCACGGAGATACTCTTTCTCAAGGTTCTCCCCCTTGAGAGCTTCTTTCTGCGCTGCACGAACGCGCGAGGAGAGATCGGTTTGGATTATCATTTCCATAGCCCTAACCCTTAGGGGCTTGATCCTTTCCTTACGACTTAAGGCATCGGCGACTACATTCGCCTTCCCTGGGTGATACTTTATCTCGCAGTCGTAATCGTTCAATAATTCAACCCATCGTCTTTGCCTCATATTCAACTCCTTCTGGTTGAATATATGCTGTAGGCTTTTGTGATCTGTGAAGATTGTGCACTTCGTACCATACAGGTAATGTCTCCAGATCTTTAGTGCAAAAACCACTGCGCCTAGCTCTAAATCGTGAGTGGTATAGTTCTTTTCGTGCACCTTCAGTTGGCGTGATGCGTAAGCGATGACCTTTTGGCGTTGCATCAACACACAACCCAATCCCTGACGTGATGCGTCGCAATATACCACAAAATCGTCGGTACCTTCTGGTAGAGCTAAGATTGGCGCGTTACAAAGCTTATCCTTTAACACTTGAAATGCTTCATCCTGTTTGATTCCCCAATCAAACTTTTTATCCTTCTGCGTGAGGAGTGTCAACGGTTGAGCGATCTTTGAAAAGTTCTCGATGAACCTTCGATAATAGCCAGCCAAACCCAAGAATTGCCGAATCTCGGTTGGCGTCTTTAGCGTTTCCCAATCTTTGATCGCCTCGATCTTGGTTGGATCCACGTGGATTCCATCTCCATTTACCACGTGCCCAAGAAACTGCACTTCTCTTAGCCAAAACTCACACTTAGAGAACTTGGCGTACAGCTGTTCTTTCTTTAGCAGCTCCAGAATGGCTCTAAGATGCTGCTCGTGTTCAGCCTTTGACTTAGAATAAATTAGGATGTCATCGATGAATACAATCACGAACTTATCCAAGTACGGCTTACAAACCCGGTTCATCAAATCCATGAACACTGCAGGTGCGTTTGTCAAACCAAACGGCATAACGAGAAACTCGTAGTGTCCATAACGAGTTCTGAAAGCTGTCTTCGGGATACTCTCCTCCTGTATCCGAAGTTGATGGTATCCGGATCGAAGATCGATCTTTGAATAGAAGCTTGAACCTTGAAGCTGGTCGAACAGATCATCGATTCTTGGCAGGGGATACCTATTCTTGATCGTTAGCTTGTTCAACTCTCTGTAGTCAATGCACATCCGAAAACTACCGTCCTTCTTCTTCACAAATAAGACCGGAGCTCCCCAAGGCGAGAAGCTTGGTCGGATAAAACCCTTATCTAACAACTCTTGAAGTTGCGTCGACAGTTCTTGCATCTCAGACGGAGCAAGTCTATAAGGTGCCTTAGCCACAGGCGCGGCGCCTGGAACTAAGTCGATGCGAAACTCCACTTGCCTTTGAGGTGGCAAGCCAGGCAAGTCTTCTGGAAAGACTTCTGGGTATTCCCTCGCGACAGGGATGTCTTCGATCTTCGGCTCAGCAGCCTTCTTATCCACAATGTGTGCTAGAAAAGCAACACATCCTTTCTTCAGACACTTTCTTGCTTTCAGGCAACTAATCATCCTTAACGGCGTCTCACGCTTTTCTCCATGAACAACAATGGTCTCACCATCGTCGGTCGGAATACGAACAACCTTCTCGTGACAAACTATCTCTGCCTTGTTACTCGATAACCAATCCATCCCTACTACCACGTCGAAGCTTCCCAACTGGACTGGTAGTAGATCGAGAGCAAACTCACGTTCTCCTAATTCAATCACACAGCCTCTGATCACATCATTGGCTTCTACCAATCTTCCATTAGCCAATTCGATTGCGTAGGGAATGTCTAACTTATTAGCGGCTAGCCCAAGTATATTCTTAAATTCTAGTGATATGAAGCTATAGTCGGCACCAGTATCAAACAGAACAGATGCATAGCGTTGATTTACAGGGAACGTACCAGTGACAACGTTGGGATCCTGGCGCGCTTCCCGTGCACCGATCTGGAACACCCTTCCACGGGCTTGGTTCAATCCCGGGCAATCCTTCTTGAAGTGCCCAATGTCACCGCAATGAAAACATCCTAATCTTTTTCCACTTCCCGCACCGTCCCCAACTGGCGGGTTGTTTTGATTGGCAGTTCCGGCTTGATTTGCATTGTAGCCTCGATTATTCCCTTGTGGGCGAATTCCCAAACCACCACGATTATCGTTTCTATTCATATATCCTCCCTGGCCTCCCCGGCCTGCACTAACCCAACATGATTCCTTTGAGTGGCCCGGTTTTCCGCAAGATTCACAAACTTTCACGTTACAATTGCCAGTATGGTGGCGTTGGCAGTTGTTGCATTTGGGATGGGTGCCCTGGTACCCTTTCCCTTTCTTGGTACTACCAGCTGATTTTCCTTTCTTTACTGCCATACTGACGCCCTGTTTGAAGTTTGAAAACTTCCTTTTGTTATCTCCTGAGGACTCAACGTGAGTCTCTGTCTTCTTCGCCTTGACTTCATCAAACTTGTTTAAACGAATTGCCTCCTCAGTGAGAGCCACGCTCAAATCAATGGCTTCCGTAATAGTTGCCGGTCTGGCGGAGGTCACCATGCTAATGATTTGGGGAGCTAATCCCCAAATGAAGCGCTCAATTCGCTTGTATTCAGGCGTGACCATATAAGGAACCACTTGAGATAGGTCATGAAACCTCTGGACGTATTCTGCAACCTTTGGTCCATCCATCTTTAGGTGCCAAAATTCAGTCTCCAACCTTTGAATTTCTGCGCGGGAACAGTACTTCTTGCGCATAAGCTCTTTCAATTCGGCCCAAGTCAGGGCGTAGGCGGCAGCTTCGCCTAGTGTTTGCACTTGTAAGTTCCACCAAGATAGGGCTCCGTCTAGAAACAGCCCTGAGATGTAAGTGACCTGCTGGTCGAGCGCACATTTGCTCATGCGGATGGTGGAATCAGTCTTCTCTGCCCAGCGAACGAAAGCAACAGCACCACCTGTGCCGTCGAAGTTGAGGGGCTTACAGTCCAAGAATTGTTTGTAGGTGCACCCTGCACATACATCATATCATAGGAACGGCATTAGCATTTGCTAAAGGAATCCATTTATGCCATGGTATGTCTTAATGTCTTAGGTTTACCATGAGGAGGATTTTGGTTGCCGTTGATGTTCGAGTTACTTCCGCTTGGTCCTTCTTGCGAGGCAGCATACTGAGCAATGGCGGCAGCAATAACTTGCTGTAGTTCTTCAGGAGTAGTGGGCATCGGCTGCGGTTGACGTCTTGGTGCCATCTTCTAAAGATGCGTATGTCGATTAGGCCAAAGTAAACATACGTATATAGTAATAGTAATAGCATATAACATCTCATGTTATCAATATATCACACACAACATCCCATGTCCCAACATCCCATGTTGCAAATATCATACATACAACATCCCATGTCACAAAACATAAATAAGCAATCAAGTGAATCAGATATGGTGAGAATACAGCGATTGTTATATATATCGAGACCATAAAGTGTAGCAAGTGTGTCAGCACGTCACTGTATCATACAATCACAAATCAAATAGGGGCTACATCACCCCTGTCAAAAACAACATCACATCAGTGTCACATACAACCAGTACATCAACAAATATCAACAAAAATCTGTATCGTCAGATGGTCTCCAAAAATCTGTGCAGTCACAATCGCGGTCGTCTCACCATCGCCTACCACTACAGTACCAGTGAGCCCTATGCGGATGGGGGTGGAGGAGGGGGAAAGTGAGCGAAAAGTAAGCGGCGTAAGTGATACCAGTCCTCCTCCATCGCCTGCTGAGTACGGATCACGGACGCAACCTGCTGCTCTAGGGTCGAAAGTCGGGCAGCAATGTCAGGAGGAAATGATCGAAAAGGCTGAAATGATGAAGATGTCTGACCAAGATATGGACCAAAAGACAACTGAGCTCTCTCGAGCTCCTGGAGTCGCTGTGAATGAGACTCGTGCTGGTGTACAAACGACATCAAAAGATCCTCAATAGTATGGCCCAAATGAAATGGGTGGTATGGATCTGTGGGTGGCATCGGTGAGGAAGATGACCAAAGTAATGGCGTGCTGGTAAGATCGATAGGTGCAACAGAAGATGGGATAGATGCTATCTGAGGCATGAATGGCATGGTCATCGGTACATGACCGAAAGGGTGGGCTGAAGAGCCCTCTCCAGGCCCCGCTGGAGGAATAAACGGTGGGATCTGAAATGAAAAATCAGTATGATGTGTGCCAGTGTGATGTGGGGGAAACGGTGGAACATCCTCGTCCGCCGGTATCCACCCGTGCTGTGCCTCCTCATCTGGAGGATCCATGTGCTCAGCAAAAAGAGCGTGCTCGGGCTCGATGGGTAAAGGATCGATAGGAGCAATAACGGGGTCAACAGGTGCAATAACAGGATCGACAGGATCAATAACAGGATCAGCAGGTATGTCACCAACGGGTAAAGGAACAATGGGATCAGCAGCAACATGATCGCCCTCGATCACAGGAACACCTACAGGGGGATCGGCATCAACAGGCTCAAGAGGAAAATCAGCATGAACAGGGTCATGCTCAGGTAAAGGATCAAAAGCAGCTGCCTGCTCTGGGGCTATGGCAGGCTCAGGGTCGTCGAACGCCATGTCAAAGTCAAAATCTGGGTCAATGGGACCGATAGGATCATCAGGGTCCTCTATGTGCTCATCCATAGGAATATACTCGATATCAAGGTCAGGATCAAATCCTGGAGGGAAAACAGGGTCAGAATCCTCGATATCATCATGCTCAAATGCGTAGCTCGGAATGGGGGCAGCTGAAGACGCCTGATCAGGGTCTGAGTCGTGAATAAACTGCTGCGCGCTCGCCCCGCGAGATGGTACAGATGCCACAGACTCAAAAGAGTCTGGGACTGGTGAGTGAATGGGCGAGTCTCCAGCTGGAACGTCAGCTATCATCAAGAGACCGCCAGCAGGTAGAGGAGCTACGTCAGGATCCTCGTCCTCAAATGGCTCGTCCTCGTAAAGCTCGATGTCGCCGTCAGCCTCGGCATCTGGCATAAGCTCATAAGCTGGGTAGGAAGCAAGAGGAATCGGTGCTGGAATCGCAACAATAGGGAGGTACTCAGCAGGATCGCCATCAATAGGCTCATAGGCACCCTCGGGTAAAGCGAAGGGTAAGGAGTCATCAGTGTGCTCATCGGCGCCGTCTGGTAACGCGAATGGCTGGAAGTCGTCATCGTCGGTGCTAGTATAGTCTGAGGTGTGCACCTCATGCTCCGAAGACATAACATCGTCTGACACTAACGGTAGGGGTCCAGTGGTATCTGATCCACCTGTAGCTGGTGAATCCATGGGTCTGTAACATAACACAGAATAAGCACAAAATCAGTGAATCAAATAGTCACATAAGTTACCAGATAATAATCACATAATCCACCTAGTCCCACTAGCCTCCCAGCCTCCCAGACTGTCCTTCCTAGTCTCACTAGCCACACTCCTAGTCCCACTAGCCTCCCAGCCTCCCAGACTGTCCTTCCTAGTCCCACTAGTCAACACTCCTAGTCCCACTAGCCAACACTCCTAGTCCCACTAGCCTGAACCTCAGCCTCCCAGACTGAGCCTAGAATAATGAATAAAATGTGCTCAACATTTGTTTGTAAAAAGTTTGTGGATCTGGACTTAAGTGGTATGCAGAAAAATGTTTTCGTGAGAGCACTAGTGATCATAGTCTAGACTCGAGAAAGAATCCTAGTTCGCTATGATCAGAGCTCTGATACCAAGCTGTCACACCCTGGCTTTGCGGAAGCGTGGTTAATTTGTGTGACTTCTTAATACCATAGCTTAATCATAACAAAGCTATATGAATTTAAAAACCATGCAAGTCATCCATTAAGTTTTTGAAAACATCATACAATACCATTGTTTTAACATGCAACCATAACCTTGTTCAGTAACATTACAACTTATAACAAAACATAAACGTGATTTAGGGTTTGTGTCTTGTCCAGGTAAGAGACACAACCCTAAACCCTGATGACTTCATGACCAGTGCAGCGGAAAACGTTCCACACCGTGCCAGATCCGTTTAATTTCCTGAAATACATGTGAGTTGAAAAATCAACAATAATGTTGAGCGAGTTCACGTGTAGGTGAGTATGTAAAACATTTGTGAGTATAAAAATAGTTGTGGTATGTAGCAGTGTAAGAGGACTTGTGATCATCAATGGTTTGCAAGGCCACTGACATATGTGAAGTGCAAATAGGGAGACTCAAACCTAGCAGATTTCGCCACGGCAAAGTATGTGGACAAAGTCACCCCACGGTCCGTTTCTAGTTTGGCCGGGGGCTGGGCTCGCTACACCCAGATAGATCTACCGCTCCTGTCCCTCGGTCCCTCCATGAGGACTAATGGCCCCATGTTGTTCCTATCCACTCACATGATCGTATAACACCTCCTTACGTTAAACATACCGTTGTAAAGTACTCGTAAATCATAGTAACATGTATTTCACCCCCGCAGTTAAGTAAACTGAAAACAGTTAGAGAAAAGGGGGACATGAACTCACAGTGAATGCGTATCTCTACCAAGTAATCCGAATATCCGAAGCTGTGCAACGACCTACAGGTGCTAATTCTATTAGACGGATGGCCGTGCTTTAGCTTTATAACTTACATTTTTAGGAGACGGTTAGACAACCGTTTCGTGTACATACTTGGTATTTTACTTTCCTTCCCAAGGATGGGGGATTTAAATACATGTGTATTTATACTATCTCATTAAGTCCCACTTAATATATTTTTATTTCTTATTCCAAAATATAATTATTTTTCTCAAAAATAATATATTTTCTCTTTACATAATACTTTCCAAGATAATACGTTGACACCATACGTGTCGGTGAATATTTCCGCGTAATGCGTAAGTTACGTTTTAATGATTAGGTGGTAATAGAAATTATCGTCGTAACTTTTATGCTAGTCGTATAAGCGTTTGTATTATTTTGGGTTTGACAAGTTAGTAAATATTATTTTTACTCTAAAAATAATATTTATACATTTTCACAAAATAATCATAAACAGTGTTGTGACAAAATATATTTACCGAATATATATTTATCACGTTTAGTTTTGTGAAAATCCCACCTCCGATTATTTATAAATAAAGTTGTGGCGAAATATATTTGAAAACATGTCAAAGTAGTCTAACACTTGTAAATAATTCTAAGTGTTATATTTTTAGAAAATTTCGCCAGAGTTTCCCCTGTAACTGGAGGTGGCCACGCTTTCAAGCGTATCATTTTCTTTTACAAAATCACTTCTTTTATTTCAATCAATCAATTTCCAACATAATAAACAAGTTTCAACACTTCGAATTCGTAGACTAGTATGTAAAATCACAATATTACATGAACTTGTAGTTTTTCTAAAACTATTATGTAGATCTCGTTGTATTTAGTGGATCTAGGTATAAAATAGTTTATTCTTGCAAAAACCCCGTTTTTGGAACAAATCACTCTTTACAACTTCCGACAATTTTTATAAAGATTGTTATTTTGTCGGATCTTTCATTTCACAAGTGTTTATACACTTGTAGACTATAAAAATCACATTTGTTAACCTGTTATACATCTTTTATAAAACATGATTTTCTCAACACCCGGTTCTACGAATATACCACTTGTACATACGTAGATCGGCTCGTTTTAAATACTATTTTTCACGTTAAAACACTTTTACACAAGTTCATGCTTCCCGTGTGGTGGAGTTTCACCTTTTAACCCTTGTACAAAAGAAACGAGTGTATGTCAAGATACGTGATCTTAACAAAGTCGGGTTAAACGATGATAAGAGCCACCACATCGTAGATCGGGCCATATTAACCAACATATTCAAATACTACGACATTTACACGCGTTATGACCTTTTATCCAACGATTTTCACTTTTTAGTAGACTTTAAAGATTCATGAAGCGGGTTACCGACATTTAACCGATAAAAATCCTTTTAACCACTTTAGACACGACTAATAACGAGTTTTAAACAATATACCTCTAGCTCGGGGCTAGGGAAGATTCTAGTCGAAAACTGCGTGGATAAAAGCAAACGGTAGAGGTCCTTTGCGTTCCGAGTGCACCAAAGCTCCTTATACGTGACCCGTGAAGCTTGAATGATCTTGGAATGGGGTGATCAAAAACCGAAAGTGGGTGGGTGTTTGAGAGTGTGTTCGGCCGAGATAGAGCACAAGAGAGGGAGAGAGAGTGATCTTGATTTGGTGTGTGTTCTTGTGAGTGAGAGAGAGTTATATATAGAGAGTTTAAGCGTTATCGTCCAACGGGTCTTGTGTCTACCAGATACTAGACAAGAACATTAAAATAATAAAAAGAATTCGGCCTTGTCCCCTTGGTTGGGCCGATTTGGTTAGGGTGGTGGGACCACCCGGTTTGATTCCAACTAAACAGTTAGTGTTTAGTTACGCTAAGTCGGTTACTTAAAGGTCTAACCTCGTTAGTTGTTTATTGCGTTATGATACGGGTGTTAGGGTAATCAGGGACCCTAACTGGCTCAGAAAAGTATCAATATTATTCTTGGCAATATTTTTATGTTCCGGGTATTGTCCGGTTGTTCGGTCGGATAGGAATCCGTTAAAGTGCTTAAGATATCCTTTAAGCGTCGTAAGTAATATTTTTAGCGACACAATTGATTCTGCAAAGTGTCAGGAATAATTCCTTGTGTTTTGGCACTTTATTAATTAGCTAGAAGCTAGTGTGTAAATAAAAGTGCTGTGTTCCGTGCTTAAAGTACGTTTTAGGCACATCCAATCTCTGTATCTTATTCCTAGAGACGCAATTATACAACCCTTGTATCTCTACACACACTACGGGTGTAGTAAAATAATTCTGGCTCTTACAGGCCTTTAGAGGCAGTGTTTGCCTGATTGCTGGGTATATCAGCATGTTCACTGTGTATCCGTTTAGTGCTACTGTGCTTCTTGTGCATCAAGTTTGTCACTAGAGTTCAGTAATAAATAATGTAGTGACAGGAAAAATCAAAGTATGATGCAGACATGTACATGTATCAACAATCAAGTAGCAGTTTATCAGAAATCTCAGTTAAGCACAGTAATTAGGCAACAGTTAATAGCTAATTAAGTCGTACGGATACCTGATTTTGTGAGGGTTGTCACATCAACAAAATGGAATTGTTGAGAGAAAGCATAGGCACTTGTTAAATGTTACTAAGGGCTTTACTTTTCCAAAGTAATCTTCCTATTAGGTTTTGGCATGAGTATGTTCTAACTGCTGCTTATCTTATAAATAGGACTCCATCCTCTGTTCTTTCTGGCAAAACTCTTTATGAATTGATCTATAACTTTAAACCCTTCTTAAATCATTTGAAAGTGTTTGGATTTTGTGTTTTTGTACAAGTTTAGATGAAAATAACAAAATTAATAATAGAACAGAGAAGTGTGCCTTTATCGGATATTCATATAAATAAAGAGATACAAATTGTATAGTCTTGACACCAAAGTAATAACATTTTCAAGAGATGTTAAGTTTTATGAAACAATATTTCCTTTTAAAGAAAAAATTATGATTCCAATCCATTTAAAGACAAAAATGCTCTTTATTTTTTGTACTTGTATGATAACTCAAAATTCAAACATTTACAACATGTGGATGATACCGATGATGATAAAAAGGGATCAAGGTGAGTCTGACGTGGGAACACATGAGCTTCAGTAGTCAATGATGCCTGATACACCTAATGTCAGGGCTGGTACTTAGCAGACAAGTGAAGGTCATGTATCGCCTGGCAGGGCAAAGCATATGACTACCACAGATAAAGCTCAGGGTACTTCTGAGGGTGACACAGTGAATTCTAATGTACTTGTTTTACCTAGGAGATCTATAAGAACTTTAGTTTTTCCAAGAAAACTTGATGATTTTGTTGTAGAATGGAAAGTTAAATTTGGGGTTGAAAAGGTGGTAATTTTTTCTAAATTGACTGTTGAAAACAAATGTTTTGCTTATGTGTTATCTAATAATCTTGAGCCTAGGAATTATAAAGAGGTTGTTCAAGATCCCAATTGGATCAATGCAATGAATGATGAGATTCATGCATTGCATAGAAAAGAAACTTGGGTTGTTGTAGATAAATCTCATAATAGAATCATAGTAGGATGTAAATGGATATGCAAGATAAAATATAAGTCAAATGGTGAAATAGAAAGATATAAAGCTAGGTTGGTTGCAAAAAGGTTTAGTCAGAAAGAAGGGGTAGACTGTGAAGAAACTTTTTCTCCTATTGTCAAACTTGTTACAATTAGATGTATTGTGTCTCTTGCAGTTCAAAACAATTGGAAATTGTTCAAACTAGATGTCAATAATGCATTCTTATATGGGGAATTAAATGAGGAAGTTTATATGTATTCACCTAAGGGTTATGGATCCAATGATTCCTCTAAAGTGTGTAAACTAAAGAAATCCCTATATGGGCTTAAACAAGCTCCAAAAATGTGGAATGAAACTTGTTGGTGTGTTGATTGAATTTGGCTTTGTTTAAAGCAAATTTGATTCTTCTTTGTTTGTGAAAATGCGGATAATGTGTTTGTTGTATTACTAGTATATGTAGACGATATTGTGGTTATTGTAATCATAATATGAAATTGAGAAGGTTAAACTAAGTCTAAAAACCAAGTTCTTAATAAAGGATCTTGGGTTATTGCAATACTTTTTTAGGCATAGAAGTGTTGTCTTGTGAGAATGGTATTTGTTTGTCACAAAGGAAGTATTGCACAGATTTGTTAACTTAATATGGGATGTTAGGTTGTAAACCTGTTAGTGTTCATATATATATCAAAGTCATGTGATCAATAACTTACTTAACAGTAATACTGGTCCTTTACAAAACATAACTGATACTGTTGTGTTGCTGCATGTGAAACTATTTGGCTCAAAAATTTGTTAAGTGAACTATTTGGTAGGTGTTTGGTGTCATGTAAAAGCAAAAAATAGAAAACAGTTTTTAGGTCTTCAGCAGAGACTGAATATCGGGTTATGTTTGTTGCTGCATGTGAAACTATTTGGCTCAAAAATTGTTAAGTGAACTTCAGGTTGTTGTTAAAATTCCTATTTATTTGTTTTGTGATAATAATATTGTTGTGTCTATAGCAGCTAATCCAGTTTTCTATGATAGGACCAAACACTTTGAGTTAGATTTATTTTTCTTAAGAGAAAAATTTCAAAAGGAATTTTGAAATGTGTTGGTATTAAATCTAATAAACAGTTAGCTGACTTATTTACTAATGGTGTGTTAGTTAAAAAATCAGATGTTATGTGTTCAAATAATGGAATTATGGGGGTGTTAAAAATACATCATATTATGAAGTTTATAAAGTTTCAATTCCATTATTCCATTACATGTTTTATTATTTTTAATTCTAACATCTTTATATTTGACATAACATAATGAATGGCTAGATCCAGACAATGGGCATGTACCTGTTATGCTTAGTTGAAGTATTGGGCTTAGACTACTTGTGTACTGCTGGATTTGGGCTTGAAGGTTGAAGGTTAGTGTGGTTGTCACAACCCAGGTTAGTTGTGAGTCGGTTCAACAAGATCCGTCCGGGTCTCTATATAAGTCAGTGCCCAATATTGTTTTCTTTAGCTACGATGTTTTTTGGTTCTCTTGTTTTCTCTCTCTTGTGGCGAATTAGGGTTTTAAACTGTGAATCATTATGATTCATGATTCTTGTGATTCTTGTTGTCCGTTTGTTAAAGATCATCGTGTTGATGATCTTCTGAGTGTCAAGGAGTTCTTTGTATTCAGTTCTCATTTGAGTGTGTTGTTCAGTGTATTCAGTGACAACCGGTAATTTACGGCTCTTACTTACGCGAATAACAAACGTTAATACGATTATAAGTAGTGTTTTAAGAGGCAAACTTGCTTAATAAGCCTTTTGAAGTGTCTACAAACGTCTATCCGACTTTACAATGCGCGAAAGGTGATTTGCTGGAAATCTACGGAACGTTAAACGGTAACGAACTGACACCGGACGAAATACTAACAATTCCGACAAATACGAATTTATATGTATACTTTATACTTATGAATTTAGTTTTGCGAATTTATCATGCTTTCGAACGTAACAAAACGCAAACGTGAACGAAAAATGCGACTGAAGGAACGCATCGACAATGAAAAAGGGAGCATCGGACACGTGTATTATCTTAAAAACTAAAATATTATGATATTTTTAGCGTCGTAATCGAATTTTAGTACTCCCAGTCGAAACTGGATCGAAAAACAAATTAAAAACGACAAACGAAGCATTTTATGTGATTTTAACGCAACCAACGAACGTACGCGCCGACGACGACTACCGACACTATTTTACATACTTTTGACCCTAAAATAATGTTTTACGACAATCCACGGAGTTCGGGTGTGAAAACGAGCTTCAGAAACGTTATTGGGCCACGCAAATGGGTAAGAACCACACTAGTGGCCTTGGGCCCACTCCATCTCAAAACACTAGCTATATATGGTCCGCCCTTATCCTTTTCTGTCACACCCCAACCGATGGCGGAAACATCGGGGTGCGAGCACTAAGCGTTCAGATTACTCATGAGATTCCATAACACTAAAAGTTTCATCATAAATTAGATTGATTCAAACATTGTCTAAAACATCTACACAACCATAAGTATCAAATACAATCACAAAACCGTTGTTTCAAGTTCTAGAATTAAACTAGGCGAGTTTCTAAGCATCAACCCTAGCTTCTTTTCCATAGTTCCAGCATCTATCAGCCTGCAACATGTATTAAAATAGAGTCAGTACAAAAATGTACCGGCGAGTATACAAGTTTGAGTATATAGGATAATAGATTAAAACAACTCATATCCATAATGTAATGTTAACAAAATAGTTTCAACTGTGCTAGTGTTCGCAGTCCAACAAGTGATAGCCCAAGTATCCTGATGCTTTGTTGTTTTCCCAAGTCTCAAGGAAAACTAGAATCCTCCTAACAATACCACCGAGAATAATGGGGAGGTGCATCTCCTATAGCGCTACTATTGTTAAGGCGGAACTACACACCCTGGATTAAACATTCACATAGCACAAAGAGTCTAGAATACAAGAATCACAAGTTTCACATACACATAGGATAGAGTTTAGTTTCCAAAAGTCTCAAGTATCATAGTTTAATAGAATACATATTGCATCCCAAAGTTTAAAACAAAAAGGGATCGAGTATACTCACAGTGATTGCTTAACAGAATAACTGTTATTGGATCAAAGGGAGCTCTTTAGAGTTAGCCTGATTAGATTACAACAGATAAGAGTCGAGTTTCAAACCAAGTGTCGGATCAGTCATCTCAATCGGATGGTTGTTCGATCGGATAGCCATTCGTTTGGAATGACTTTGTGTAAGTGGGACGGATGGTCATCCGATCGGATGGTCATCCATACGGCTGGCTATTCGATCGAATGGTCATTCGATTCAAGTGCCAAGATTCTCAAAATGTCAAGTCAAGTGTTCATCTTAGGTTACCTTAATCGGATGGCTATTCGATCAGATTGCCATTCGTTCCAAGGTTCCAAGTTTCCAAAGATTCCAAGTTTCTAAGATGTTTAAGGTTACGAAGCAAGTGTCACCTACCGATCGGATTGCCACTCGATTGGGTTGTCCTTGTCCCGTTCCTAAACTTGTAAAGTTTCTAAGTTTCTGTTCAAGCTGTAGGATCGTGAGACGATCGAAACGAGTCTATCAGAAGAGTTCTCGGTCTAATCAGAGGCGGAATTCATTGATTAGACTTTGTAACAGCTTGATTCACTTTTAATTGTCTTGTTTTATTGATATAACACGTTTAAAGATCAGTAGACACGTCGGCAGCACTTCGGTACCGGAAACACGATCGTTACAAATGAAATCACAACTAGGGTATTTATAGGGGTTGGTATTTCACACGGAATTAACAACTGCTATTTCGTGCGAAATCAACCTTTCACACATAAACCCTAATTTTCTCGAACTACGTGCCCTGATCTAACATTCTATTACAAGACTCGATACAAGACGAAGTTGACAGACGTATGCACCAACAGACTCCCTCTCGGATGTTGACAAAGTCTTCGGTGTCGAGTCTCCACAGTCTTCACCCTTGATCAGTCTTCGGGCTCTTTCAAAGTATCTGGCAAAATAAGCATACATTAAACTTTATCTCTTCTCCTTATCTTTTCTTCTAAACCCAGAATCGCAATCTGGCTCTTAATCTTTCTAATTCTCTTGATCAGATCTCTTGATTCCTTAAGTTTATCAGCATCATCAACTAGTATGAACATCGATTTAGGATCTGAAGCTGGCTCTACTCATCCACAGACTCCCTCTTTCTAACAGACTCCCCCTTAATTTATGCTGGGATCGTAGTCTTGCTTTCCCAGGATCAGGATTGTGACCTGGCTCTCTACTCAGAATCAAAATCCTGGCTATCCTTCATAACCTCTACCTCACAATAAGATTTACAAATTTAAGATTTGACAAATTTAAGCTTTTGCAGGTATCGATCAACCAAGAAATGATTTTACAATTATAAACTCTGATAAACCACTTGTGATCAAACAATCGTTTTTATTTATCTTAAATAGACTCCCCCTCAAATTAATATTCATCCTGTTTAGCACTTGGAATTTTGAATATTAGCTTTTCATCATCGGTTGTCTAAAATCTTTTTGGATTTTCAATTTTTAACAGAAAACAATAAAAATATTTACAAACAATATTTTTGTGAGTTTGTATAAGAGGATCATATCAGCTTATGAGACAAATCACCAACACCGTTAAGCTTTAGACATTTTAAGTTCTAAACAATTCACGTAGATTGTCAGTATACTGATCCACTTAAATTTTTACACAAAGTTCAACTGTTTCGAGATACGAGATTAATGTTTTAAGAACTTAAACTTATTCACGTGTACCACCTCAGAATATACTCCCGTATCCAGATTTCTATATTCAGTCTTACAGGTGAATATACACTAATGATATCTGTAAACGGGTAATGCGAAACCGTGAGAGCTCAGGCTAGAACTTCCGTTCAATCAGAGAGATGACGGCTCGACTTTAGGTGTGTCCCATTTGGGGATCTTTTCTACAACAGCACATGATTAGCATTTTTCAATGTTTCATCATTTTTTTATGCTGAGGGCTGGCTTTAAGAATAAAGCTTTATGCAAAGTATTATACGAGGACTAGGCTATTGCTCCCGCAAAATCAGAAGTCCTGATATAATACCCCAGATATCACCACGAACAAAGACCTAGTATGTCAGAAATAGAAAATCTTTCAAACAAGATTTTGGGGGTTACCCATATATCCGAGAGATGTTCCCCACAAGATAAGTAAGTATATTAGATTATGTTTATATCTCGAAAACAATCTACTAAATGAGTAAAAACCTACTGACATATCCTCAGTGAGATCGTTTATCACATTAAACATTCCATATCTTTAGCGTGTTGTGACAGTCCACTGATGTACTATCATTTCCTCTTTTATACAACAAAACTCGTTTTGAATTTTTCAATGTTTTTGGCTTTTTAAGGTTTTATCATGTTTTTGGATTTTTCAAATTTTCTAATTTTTCTAAAAATTTTTACTCCCCCTAAAATCAAAATATCTTTCAATTTTGATTTTTTTGGGAAAAATTGAAAATAAACTGTACAAGAAAATGACAACTGTTATGAATTGCTTCAAATCTCAATCCACTTGGCATAAACAATCAGAACTCCCCCTCCCATTATGATTTCAAAACACTTAAGTTTGTTTTAATCAAAATGGTTTTTCCGGAAAATAAGTTTTGTTGATTTTATCACTTTGTAAAATTGGGGTTATGATCATCATTTTGTTTCTCAATTCACTTGAATAATAGTTACATCAAGTTCAAATGAATGACCTTGATTAACCACTTGTAAGAACAACTAACAACCACTTATAGGTTGAAATACCACTAATAAAAAGATGCCGATTCCTACTCCACACTTACCAACATGGGAGTTCCGGCAATTCAACAACCTGTAGAATTTAACAATTTTAGAGTTTTCTTAAAAATAAATTTTAAGAATGATGCCGATTCATGCTCTGATACCACTTGTAGGATCGTGAGACGATCGAAACGAGTCTATCAGAAGAGTTCTCGGTCTAATCAGAGGCGAAATTCATTGATTAGACTTTGTAACAGCTTGATTCACTTTTAATTGTCTTGTTTTATTGATATAACACGTTTACAGATCAGTAGACACGTCATCAGCACTTCGGTACCGGAAACACGATCGTTAAAAATGAAATCACAACTAGGGTATTTATAAGGGTTGGTATTTCGCACGGAATTAACAACTGCTATTTCGTGCGAAATAGCTAGATGCTATTTCGTGCGAAATCAACCTTTCACACATAAACCCTAATTTTCTCGAACTACGTGCCCTGATCTAACATTCTATTACAAGACTCGATACACGACGAAGTCGACAGACGTGTGCACCAACACAAGCGGTGACGACTTAGTACGTTATCGAGACAATGGTAAACACGTCAGTGTTCAGCCGATCTGGTCGAATGGGAATCACCCCAGTCCGTTCAGTCGTCTGTTCATGATAGTGCTTATGTCAGAACCATACTCCAGTCATCTTCTCCGGCAACAACCCATTTCCAAGCTGACTCAAGAGTAATCATCAAGTCTTAGTCCGTTCAGATCCGGATTTCCATCGTTTTGAATGAAAAGTTGAGAAAGATGGAGAAAAAATAAGTTTTAGCTGAAAAGTCTAGATTTAGTTGAGATTTAGTGTGAAACACATGAGATTCCTTAGATCTGAGCTATATCTTGAATAGAATGACATCACACAACAGTTTAGTACAAACCGCCATGATGACATCACCTTCAAGAGCTCAAATCTTATGGATTTCACGGTGAAAAGTGAGATTTCAAAGGAGAATCATGTAGAGAACGATGTGTAGATCAAAGATGTACAAGAATCTAGTGTAAAACGTACCGAAATCGCCAAGAAATGGAAGAAAAGAGGAGTGCGTGCGTCTGGTCAAGTGAGGCTGTCACATCAGTGAGAATGATGATGTGACAGACCTATTTATTGTGTCAGAGTGAGAGTGAGGCGGTGTAAACGAATCGGATGGCAGTTCGGTCAAATGGCCATTCGATTGGATTGCCATTTAGCCAATCCCATCTTTTCCTTTTAACCGTCTTTGATTCGATTTGCGAGTTAGATTAAGCGTTGCGTTGCGTATTATTGGCTAAAAGTATCACATCACTAGATTACATCATTAACACAAAAGTTTCCAAGTTTCATAGTGTCATAGTTTCTCAATTTCCGCCAGTGACAAGACTCTAGTCCCTCGTTCAACCAACTCTCAAGTTTCACGAGCCTCAAGAGTCAAGCACCAAAGTATCAAGAGTCAAGAATCATAGAATCAAGTCTCATAGAATCATAGTTTAATAGAATCATAGTATCATAGTCTCCATAGTATTTAGAATCAAGTTTCATAGTATAAAATTCACCAAGTATCAATAAGTAACAAATATCACATAGTCTAGGGGCTAAAAGTGTCAAATAAGTAAAAGTCTAGGGATGCAGACGTTACAGTCTCCCCTCATTTAGGAGATTTCGTCCCCAAAATCTAAGAAGAAAACTGCTTAAAGAGTTGCGGATACTTGGCCTTCATATCACTTTTAAGTTCCCAAGTGAATTCGGCACCACGCTTTCCTTCCAATCGTACCTTGACTATGGGAATTTTGCTACGCCTCAGTCGGTTGACACTTTGATCCATGATTTCGACCGGTTTCTCCACAAAGTTTACAGCTTCATTTATTTGCAAGTCTTCAAGGGGAACATGCAGTTCTTTGTCAGCTAGACATTTACGTAGGTTAGATACGTGGAACACTGGGTGCACGTTGTTTAGTTCCTGTGGTAGGTCGAGTCTGTACGCCACCTTGCCAATCCTTTCAAATATCGCGAAAGGACCCACATAGCGAGGAGCGAGCTTTCCCTTCTTACCAAAACGAACTACTCCCTTCCAGGGAGATACATTGAGAAGAACTCGATCGCCAACATCAAATTCCAGAGGCTTACGCCTTCTATCAGCATAGCTCTTTTGTCTGCTCCTAGCCTTGATCAAGTTATCACAGATCAGAAGAATCTTCTCCGTTGTCTCTTGAATAATTTCAGGGCCAGTAAACTGCTTGTCACCAATCTCATGCCAGCTAAGAGGAGATCGGCACTTGCGGTTATACAAAGCTTCGAAAGGAACCATCTGAATACTGGAATGATAGCTGTTGTTGTACGAGAACTCAATCAATGGTAAATGTACATCCCAGTTACCACCAAAGTCGATGACACAAGAACGGAACATATCCTCTAGGGTCTGAATAGTACGCTCGGTCTATCCATCCGCTTGAGGATGAAAAGCCGTGCTAAGATTCAATTGGGAACCCATAGCGGATTGAAAAGTTTGCCAAAGACGTGAAGTAAAACAACTATCACGGTCAGAGATTATGTCAAGAGGTATGCCATGACGACATATAATCTCATCAGTATAGATTCGAGCAAGTTTCTCCACTTTATAATCTTCACGAATAGGAAGAAAGTGAGCTGATTTGGTCAAACGATCAACAATCACCCAGATACTATCGTGACCATTAGGTGTACGGGGCAGTTTAGTAATAAAGTCCATAGCAATGATATCCCATTTCCAAACTGGGATTTTGGGTTGTTCTAAGAGTCCAGAAGGATGCTGATGTTCATCCCTGACTTTCGAGCAAGTAAGTCATTTAGAAACATATACAGCAATGGCCTTCTTCATACCAGGCTACCATTAAGTCACACGTAGATCCTGGTACATCTTATCGGTGCCTGGATGAATAGAGTAACGCGACTTGTGAGCCTCAGTCATAATGGGCTCACGGAGGTTATCGCGATCTGGCACCCAGATGCGATTTAGATAGTATTGAAGACCATCAGATTTAGTTTTGAGCTGATCCACACAAGCACCACAAATTTCCACAATTAGATTACCTTCATTAGCTGACGAATACTGAGCTTCACGAATACAAGAATGAAGATCACTAGAGATACAAATAGCATTGAAATAAGTCTTACAACTAAGAGCATTGGCCACTACATTCGCCTTGCCAGCATGATAGCGAATTTCGCAGTCGCAGTCGTTAAGCAATTCCACCCAACGTCTCTGTCGCATGTTCAGTTCCCTTTTGTCAAAGATATGCTGAAGGCTCTTATGGTCGGTGAAAACCACACACTTAGTACCATACAGGTAGTGTCGCCAGATCTTTAACGCAAATACAACTGCACCAAGCTCCAGATCGTGAGTAGTATAATTTTTCTCATGTACCTTGAGTTGACGAGAAGCATAAGCAATAACCTTGTCCCACTGCATGATCACACAGCCCAAGCCACGGTTCGAGGCATCACAATATACCACGAAATCGTCATTCCCATCGGGTAAAGTAAGAGCAGGAGCGTTACACAAAAGGGTCTTAGGAGTTTGAAAAGATTCCTCTTGCTCGGGACCCCAAGCAAAAGGTCTCTCTTTTTGAGTCAATGAGGTGAGAGGTACAACAATCTTTGAAAAGTCCGAGATGAATCGACGGTAATAACCCGCCAATCCTAGAAAGGAACAAATCTCAGATGCAGATTTTGGTGTACTCCAATTCTTCACAGCTTCGATTTTAGAAGGGTCAACATGTGTCACACCCTGACTTTTGTGGAAGCGTGATTATTGGTGTGACTTTCTTAATACCATAGCATTCAATCATAACAATGCTATATGATAAAACCAAAAGATGTTCATCCAATAATTAAGTTTGAAAATAACACAACATAATTGTCTGAAACGTTGACACCAAATTTTAACTTACAAACCACAACATGTTTGAAGGAGTTCACTAAGACTCGACAAAGACCTTAGATAAAATCGAGTTTAGAACCATGTATCTCGTCCAGGATTAAGATACATCTCCTAAACCCTAGTGACCTTGGATGACATCTTTTATTCATGACGCAGCTTGAAACATGCAAACACCTGCCAGATCCACTTAGTTCCCTGAAACACCTGTAATTTAAAAACATCAACAAAAGTTGAGCGAGTTCATGTGTTTGTGTATGAATAAACCTTTAAAGTATGTCTGTATATATGTATGTCCCTTGTATGTAGCAATAAGGAAAAACAGATCACCAATGGTTTGCAAGGCCAATGGTATGTGTGAAATGGTGCAGGAAAACTCAAACCTAGCGGAATTTTGCCACGACATTTGTATGTGGACATAGTCACCACATGGGCCACCCTGGTCCTCATGGGTGTGGGCTCGCTACACCCAAATAGATCTATCACTCATGTCCCTCGGTCCTACGACGAGGATTAATGGCCTTAAGTGTTGTACCCACCTTTCACATGATCAAGTAGTAACCCTCCTTAGCTAACCATACCATGTATAAAACGTTTGTAAATAATTGTAACATGTATTTCACCCCCGAAGTTATAAAACTTAAAACAGTTAAAAGAAAAGGGGGACATGAACTCACAATTTTGCGTCTTCGGTACTCGTAACTCAAATCTCGTCAGCAAACATGACTACCAACAATGTACTAGGGTCTATTAGACGAACGGGTCGTGCCTTGCCTTAGTATTTATGTTTCTTGAGTTACGTTTCTTTTATGCCTTCAATATTATTCCAAATTATAATTAGTTGTTAAAATAATAATTATTTTAACTTTAAATTATATTTAATTTTGGAATAATTTGTTAAACAATATTTCTGTAACAATACTTCTCAAGTATTTATTTTCGTATTTCCTTCCCAAGGATGGGGGTATCTTATACATGTATATTCGCATTCTTGTATTTGTAGTTCCAAAATAATATATTTTCAAGTCTAACTTGGAAAATATATATATATATATATATATATATATAAACTTATTTTATCCCAAAAATAATGTATTTCAAGAAAATATATATATTTTTCCCAAAAATCATATATCTTCTAAATGTTCCAAGAAAATATATTTTTACTTCGAAAAATAATATATTTTCTCCTTGTCGAAAATATGATATACTTTGTAATAATAATAAAAATCATATTTTCATTGCTTTCGTATCCAAAATAATATTTACCAAAAATATATTTATAAAGGTATTTTCCGAAATATTTTATAAGTTACATTCTATCGTTCGGTTCCACCATATTATGTGTGTAACTTATATATTTATTCCTTGTGATTTTTGGTAATATTTTGGATTGTAAATTCTTGGTATTTTGTTATGTCATATAATTCTAACCCTAAAATAATATAACTATTACACAAAGTATACAAATAATCACACATAATATGTCTTCTAAATATATACCTTTCAAATACATATTTAGTTATTTTTATTTATAAAAACCAACCTCCAATATTTGTATTTTCGTTACAAAAATTATGGCAAAGTTTATATTGAAAATCATAGTTAAACTACACTTGTAAATATTTGTTAGAAAATATTTTTCTAAGTGTTTATATTTTTAGAAAATTTTGCCATAGTTTCCCCTAAAAATGGAGGTGTCCATGCTATCAAAGCATATCATTTTCTTTTTAAAATCATCACAAACAATCAACAATCAACCCTAAACAACCTTCACTTACCAAGTGCCAAAACTATGTTATTTACATAATAATCATGAACTTGAACTTTCATAAAAACTTGTAGTAACTTGGTAGTGTGTTTAGTAGACTTAGTTACCCTCCAAAATGTATTTACTTCTTTATAAACTTCATTCTTGAAAGATTTAGATGTTTACAACTTGTAAACATGTTCTACAAAAACATTTCTTTATGAAATCTTCTTGCTTCACAAGTGTTTCTACACTTGTTTAACCCTTAAAAATAGTGTTTGTTTATGTAAAAACCAAGTCTATGTAAATCTTGTTATTTAACATGGTTTCTTTGGAAAACTATTTTTGAAATCATTTAAGTTTATGTCTAGTAAACATGTTACATACTACATCATTCACAAAATCATTTTCATTCTTCAAGTTCATGAGAGACATAAAGTATGATGATCTTAGTCTTTCACAAGATCATCACCTTAACTTACTAGATCATGTGTTTAATCACAATCTAGTAGGTTTCTTATGATGTCTAACATCACTAACACAAATCATCAAACATCAAGAAGCAAATCAACTCTAATCATCATGTATTCATATGTTAATAAGCTTATGTTAAAGATTCATGATTATGTTCTTTAGTGTTCTTCAAGATTAACAATGTTCATCATCTTTTAACCAACAAAATATGAAGTTGTTGGTGCACTACATCTGCTGATTTCGTCTTGTATCGAGTCAATATCTTAGAACGTTAGATCTGGGCTCGAAATACGAGAAATAGTGAAAATGTATAGGTTTTAGAGGTTGGATGTAGTGCACCAACAGACTAACGTTCTAAGACATTGACTCGATACAAGACGAAATCAGCAGATGTAGTGCACCAACAGACTCCCCCTCAGATGTTGATGGAGTCGACTATCGAGTCACAC
Source organism: Helianthus annuus (assembly GCF_002127325.2). Classification (NCBI taxonomy): domain Eukaryota; kingdom Viridiplantae; phylum Streptophyta; class Magnoliopsida; order Asterales; family Asteraceae; genus Helianthus; species Helianthus annuus. Next base: position 57,369,912 of record NC_035442.2, on the reverse strand, counting down.
CAATGCTGTCTTCAGTTCTTCAGTCTTGATCAGTCTTCGGGCTTCACTCTCTTTATCAATCTATCATTCTAAGACACGAACGAAGATGTAGTCGACAGACAACTGCACCAACAGAAGTAACAAGAGATTATAAGGTCCTTACTACTAGCTCTATGGCTAGGGATGAACACAAGAGGTTGAAGATGATAAATGTGTTGGATAATAGCAAATGGGAGAGGTCCTTCAAGATCCAAGACCACCAAACTTGCTTGTAAACCTTCTTGCACCTTTGTGAGTGTATGGAATGATTGAACAAGATCGAATGGTGATGGTGGTGTGGTTGCTTGTTCACGGCCGAGAGGAGGAAGAAGGAGGGAGGAGAGAGTGGTGTGTGTTTGGTGTGTGAGAGAGGAGAGGATGATGATCTTCATATAATACTTATAACCATGTTTAGAGTTTTAACCAAAGGATAATGTGTTTCTTAAGTACACAACATGATCTTGATCATATCTAATGAGATCAAGAAAGATCAAGGGTGGGGCCACTTTGGTGACCGCCCACCATCGGGGGGGGGGGGTATTAGTTGGTGTTTAATGGTAAGTTATGCAATCTAGTTAAATCTTAAGTGTAATAGTTAGTGTTTATGCATATGATGTGTTATATAGTGTGTTAGGGTGTTCGGGGATCATGACTAGCTTAGAAATAATAAACCAATGCTTCTAGTATAATTTTGGTGTTTCGGGTAGTACCCGATTGTTCGGTTAGATACTGGTTCGTTAAAGTGTCAAACTATTCCGTTTAGTGATCTTTATGAAAGCATTCACGGCCATTTAGTCATATTTTTGCATGTTACCAACTTGTTAAAATGCTGAATTTTGCTGAAATATGCTGAATTCAGCACTTTAAGTGGGTTTTAGGCACTTTCCGGCACTTAAACCATCACCTAGTGATGCAGTTTTGTGATCCTCACTTTCCTACACACTATACTAGTGTACTACTTAGTCTCTGACCCATACTGGGTCTCAAAACACTGTTTGTCTATGTACTGAACCTTGTCAGCATTTTTCTGAGTTATCTGCCAACTGTGCTAACTGTGCTTTGTGCATCGTTTATGTCAATAAAGGTTGTATGTAAAAAAATGATGTGACATTATGAAATATGATGCACACGTAAGTGTGATACAGAAATCAGAAAGCAATTAATTGTAATTCAGCACAGTCATTAAGCACTAATCAAGATTAATTAAGTGTACGGATACCTGGATTTTTGACAGTTGTCACATTCTCCCCCTATTAAGAAAATTTCATCCTGAAATTTTAAGCTCTGCTACTAGCTGCAGGGGAGTTGGGGAACAAATGCGGATATTTCGCTGTTATGCGATCCCCACGCTCCCAAGTGAATTCTGGGCCGTGATGTGACAACCCGAACTTTCACGGTTAGTGTCGTTTAACTTAGCGATTCTAAAAACCCTCATTATTTCTTTCATTATGCATTGCTTGTGTTGGACACGTTAAATGTTTTGTGTTAAACCTGTTAAAAGTAACTGCAACTTAGGGCTGCACGTACACACACTTTGCTACTCCTAATATATTTCGGCCCACATGAGTTTCAAGCCCGAATCACACAAGCCCAAGCCATCACATGAGTTATTTGATTTACTCTTGGCCCATATTACTTGGAGTCTAAGCCGAGCCCATATTTGAGTCCATGTCGGCCAAATAGGAATCGCCCCTCCCAAGCTTATTAGATATTGCATGTGTATTGTAATTGTTCATCATAAAACTCAAAATCCAAAACAAACCCTATCTCTTAAGACTACGCACGGCAGCAGGAGATTCCCCCCCCCCTTTCTCGAGACATCATCTTGTTCGACCTTGTTATTGGTTAGTAAACCCATACTTGTGCTAATTGTTAAGTGTTAGTGACTGTGTGTATGAATGATCTTGATTAACAAAGTTATTGGTATGGTTTATACACATGAAGAACTTGTTTTCATGTTGATCACGTTGCTGTATGCTAAAGTATATTTCGGGTCACGTGTTATTAAACTTGATGAACATCCTTTAAACCAAACCTTATTAATTATTGAGTTGATGTTGTGACATGATCTAGGCGATTCAAGAATTACGAACGAGTTGTTATGTGAGTCGAATGAATGATGGTCACTAATGCTAGATTTTGTGATGATAATTATATGGTGGTTAATTGTCTAGTGTATAGAATTTGTATGTTGATAAGCTGTTTGATACATGATATATAATAGTGCACAAGTTCATGGTAATTAACTGTTAGAAGGAGTTTTATGTTAACAAATTATGTGAATCAAGGAAAGTGCTTAACATGTTTAACTATTGCAATTCGTAATTGGACTTTAAGGTTATTGGGCTTGTATGCTAATTTGTTAACACGTTAATTAGCAGGGATAAATAAATGGGTATTGGGCCGATGGTATATGTCTTCAGTTAATTGGGGCTGCAACTTTAAAATAGAATACATTTAGTGGGCTGATAATTTAATATTGAATTGGGCCGCTGGGGATTAAATGAATTGGGTTGGGAGCTATGGAATGGGTTGCGTCTAAATAATGCATTGTGTTGTTTGGTCAGTGATGTTGCAATACGGAACCCATATGTTCCGAGTGTAAATTGGTGAGTTATGTCAACTGGTATTGTAAATATACTATGACCAGGATGCCTGTATGACATACGTGACGTTATATGTTTCGTTGTTTACTATTTGAGCCATACATGTGAATAGATGCGTGAATTGTCAATTCATAAAACTAACTGTCTCTATTAACCACTGTAGGATTTGATTGGTTAGCTGTTAAATAAGCACTTAGTCTAACCGAGCAAACCGAAGGTGAGTTCATCTATTGAGCATGCGTCCCGGTGGTTGGGACAGTCAGTGGGTATCCAGGGGAGGGATAAGTCTTTTGGGTAAAACTAGGATGTTGGATAATAATCTCAGCCTATCATTCTTAAGTCCCATCTTTTGTTACCGGGGAGGTAGCGAGGTATTAGTTAGTAGCGCTACTTATGTTTGGCACCCTCACACCGTACCGGGGAGGACGGTTGTGAACTAATGACCGAGTCATGCCCAGTATTTTGATAGGAGCACTGGGGAACGGGCAAAACATACATCAGGAGCCGTCTTGTTCAGTATCGAGATATTATCAACATTTCTTTCGGAATTAAATTCAATGGAATAACTAAACACTTGGTAACCAACATTTTCGTAAAACTATGAACTCACCAGCGTTGTCTGACACACTTGTTACATGCTCGCAGGTCGTTAGGTATCTTGGATGTGGGAACTTGCTGTTTGGAGTAGCAAGAGTGGTCATGGGTCGGTTAGAGAGAGTTATGTGATTGGATTCTTGATACTATACATTGGTTTTAAACAGTTTAACTTTGGTTTATTATTTGCTTCCGCTGAACATATTGGTTTTCATTTAAACTTGTTGATGGTATTTATTAATGACTGAGAACTTTATTTAGAAACTTGTATGGGTTCAATGTAATTAGTGGCTCATTGTTGGTACGTCACACACCTGTCAGGGACACTCCCTAGGTGGTATTTTGGGGTTGTGACAGTTTAGTATCAGAGCCACTGGTTATAGTGAACTTGGTTTTAAAACGTTTTCATTAAACCAGACTATAACCGAACAGATCTGAAATCGACCATGACACTCAGCTCCAGACTGCAAGGTTCGTTTCTCGTTTACTATTGCATAGAATATCTTATGTTTTCTTATGAATTATATTACACGTGAATGCACACTTGGCACTCCAATATGAGTTTCTATGTTACCAACCCATGTTACGTGTTTTGAGAGTGTGACGCTTCTTGAACTTTCATGATATATATTGTGATGTCGTATGTCTTATTTCTCAAATTTGGGGAACCTTTAAACACGAATTGAGAGAAGCTGAGATAAACATGCAAATTGGATTATTATTATTATTATGGGTGCACACATAATAATAATGTGAGGTGCATGTGAATCCTAGTGAAACTTGACGAGTGCAAAAGGGGTTCCGCTCTGTTAGTTGGTGTTATGTTAGAACTCAGTAGTCTATGGAGGTCATAGTAACGCTTGACTTCTACTTGAACTCGCATCTTAAATCCTCCCTTTTCTTGTATAGAATCATGAGTGGACGTGGAGGAGGCCGAGGTGGTGGACGTGGCCACATTGCTATGACGCAGGCCGAATTAACCAACTTGATCAACACTCGTGTAGCTGAAGCCCTAGTGGCTTACCAGGCTGGTACGATATGTGCCAATTACTTTCTCTTCTTGTGGCGTAAACTCGAATCTTACTTGTGCGTTGTACGTTCTTTTGTTTTAGGTCAATCTGCGCATCAAAACAATCCACCTGCTCCACCTGCTTGTACGTTCAAGATGTTTATGGATTGTAAGCCACAGACCTTCAGTGGGACTGAAGGGGCTGTAGGACTCCTACGATGGTTTGAGAAGACATAAGCGGTATTTGCGATGTGTAACTGTCCTGATGGGGACAGAGTGAAGTATGCTACGGGCACACTCGAGGATGGTGCCCTGAAATGGCAAATGCCACCACTTGGGAAGACTTTAAGTAGTTGACGAGGGAGGAGTATTGTCCTCGTGATGAGGTTCAGAAACTGGAGAACGAGTACTACAATCTGAAAATGGAGGGATCTGAGATTGAAGCATTCACTAGGAGGTCTAATGATTTAGCAACTTTGTGCCCCAACCTGTCTCGACCCCCGTATCGGTGAATTGAGTTGTATCTCAAGGGCTTAGCACCAGCTGTTAAGGGGTACGTTACTGCTGCAAACCTAGACAATCTACCTCGTATCGTCTGTTTGGCACATAAGATTACTAACCAAGAAGTCGAACGTGGAAACTTGTCGCAACGTGTTTCTGCTACTACCCCAACTGCTATAGCTACCACAGTTGCCAGTGATAACAAGCGCAAGTCGAATGATACTGACAAAACAACCAGTAAAAATCAATCTCAGAAAAGGCATGACAATAGCAATAATCGTAGTTTCAGCTAGTCGTTATCCGTTAATCAAAGTCAGGTCAACAGCTCGGGTCAGGGTTCTTATGCGGGGAAACTACCAAAGTGCAATAAGTGCAACTATCATCATCGGGGGCAGTGTACCTGAGTGTGTCACAGATGCAACAAAGCGGGGCATATAGCCAAGGATTGTAAAGGGTTTCACTTCCGAACCAACAGCAGCAGCCACAGCAGCAGGATAGACATCAGTCTCAGCAGAATCAGGGTAACCGTAAGGGTTGTTTTCAGTGTGGAGTCGAGGGTCACATCAAGCGAGACTGCCCTCAGTTGAATCAGAATACGAATAATAACAATAATAACCCTGGGAACAACAATGGGAACAATGGGGGAAACGGTGCGCGTGGGCGAATGTTTACTATTGGAGCTAGGGAGGCTAGGAATGATGGCAATGTAGTGACTAGTACGTTTTCGATAAACGATATATTTGCGTCTGTTTTATTTGACTTTGGTGCCGATTGGAGTTACGTATCTTTGGGGTTCAGTAGTCGTTTAGGATTGAGTCCTACACCTCTTGTCACTAAACATATAGTAGAACTAGCTGATGGTAAAACAGTCGAAGCTTCACATGTTCTCATTGGGTGCAAACTCGAACTCATGGGTCAAGTGTTCGACATTGACCTACTCCCTGTTACTCTTGGAAGTTTTGATGTGGTTATTGGCATGGACTGGTAGTCCCAGCATCAGGCGGAAATTCTCTGCAAGGAGAAAATCGTGCGTATTCCTCTCCCTAGCGGAGAATCCTTATCAGTAAAGGGTCATCGTAGTGGTGCCACGGTTAGCATTATTTCAGCGATGAAGGCTCAGAAGTGTTTACGTAAGGGCTACCCTGCTATTTTAGCTCTTGTTACCGATTCGAAGTCTGATGAGAGAAGGATTGAGGACCTTCCAGTTGTTCGTGAGTTTCCTGATGTGTTTCCTGAAGAACTCCCTGGTTTACCTCCACATCGTCTGGTGGAATTTCAGATCGACCTCATGCCAGGAGCAGCCCCGATTGCTCGTGCTCCTTATCGTCTCGCGCCAGGAGAGTTACAGGAGTAGTCGAATCAACTCCAAGAGCTGTTGGATAGGGGTTTTATCCGACCTAGCTCCTCGCCTTGGGGAGCCCCAGTACTGTTTGTGAAGAAGAAGGATGGGTCCTTTCGGATATGAATAGATTATCGTGAGCTCAACAAGGTGACAGTCAAGAATAGTTATCCTTTACCACGTATTGACGACCTGTTTGACCAGCTGCAAGGGTCAAGTTTTTATTCCAAAATCGACTTAAGGTCGGGTTATCATCAGGTACGAGTCCGCGAAGAGGATGTTCCCAGGACGGCTTTTCGGACACGGTATGGCCACTATGAGTTTTTGGTTATGCCGTTTGGGATGACTAAGGCACCAGCGGTCTTCATGGATCTCATGAACCGCGTGTGCAAACCGTATCTCAACGGCTTTGTTATTGTTTTCATCAACAACATCTTGATCTACTCTAAGAGCAAGGAGGACCACGAGCGACATCTACGTCTTATCTTGGAGCTCCTGAGGAAGGAGCAGCTTTAAGCGAAATTCTCAAAGTGTGATTTCAGGATTCGAGAAGTACAATTTCTTGGGCATATTGTTAACGAAAAGAGGATACACGTGGATCCTGCTAAGATCGATGCTATTAGGAATTGGGTGGCACCGAAGAATCCTTCGGAGGTGCGACAATTTCTTGGTCTTCTAGGGTACTATCATCGGTTTATTCAGGATTTCTCGAAAATCGCTCAACCTCTCACCTCCTTGACACAGAAGAACGTTGTTTTTTCTTGGGGAACGAAACAGGAGGATGCTTTCCAGCTCTTGAAGTAGAAACTATGCAGCGCGCTGATTTTATCTCTACCTGAGGGTACCGAGGATTTTGTGGTTTATTGTGATGCTTTGATTTAGGGTCTCTGTTGCGTATTGATGCAACGCGACAAGGTGATAGCATATGCTTCTCGACAGTTGAAGGTACACGAGAAGAATTATACGACTCACGACTTGGAGTTAGGAGCCGTGGTTTTCGCGTTGAAGATTTGGAGGCATTATCTGTACGGTACCAAATGCTCCAACTACACCGATCACAGAAGTCTCCAGCATATCTTTGACCAGAAGGAATTGAATATGTGGCAGTGTTGTTGGATAGAGCTTTTGAATGATTATGAGTGCGCCATCAAGTATCATCCGGGTAAAGCTAATGTTGTTGTAGCTGATGCACTTAGCCGAAAGGAGACGAAGCCTAAGCGTGTTCGCGCTCTACAGCTTACTATTCATTTTGGTTTACCTGATCAGATTTGTTCCGCTCAGATCGAGGCAATGAAAGAAGAAAACATCGAGGCTGAGTACTTACGGGGCATGGAAAAGCGACTTGTGGAGAGATCTGATGGCATTCATTACTTTATGGAGCGGTATGGGTTCCTCTGTATGGTAATCTTCGAGAGCTTATGATGGACGGAGCGCACAAGTCTCGGTATTCTGTTCACCCGGGCTCAGATAATATGTATCAGGATCTCAGGGTAATGTATTGGTGGCCAAAGATGAAGGCTCACATAGCGACCTACATGAGTAAGTGTTTGACTTGTGCTAAAGTCAAGGTGGAGTATCAGAAACCCTCAGGCCTACTTCAGCAACCAGAGATACCCACGTGGAAATGGGAGCAAATTGCCATGGATTTTGTCACGGGTTTACCGAGAACTCAGGCTGGAAACAATACTATTTGGGTGATCGTTAATCGTCTCACGAAGTTAGCACATTTTCTAGCCATCAAGGAAACATATAAGTTTTCAGAACTTGCAGCGGTTTATCTTAAGGAGGTGGTTTCTAGGCACGGGGTGCCAACTTCTATCATCTCGGATCAAGTTCCGCGTTTCATTTCTGATTTATGGCAGTCCATGCATAAATCGTTCGGTTCATGACTCGATATGAGTACTGCTTATCACCCACAGACGGATAGTCAGAGTGAACGTACTATTCAGACACTTGAAGACATGCTGCGTGCATGTGTGATCGATTTTGGAAAAGGGTCAGAGAAGCATTTGCCGTTGATAGAGTTCTCCTACAACAACAATTACCACACTAGCATTCAGGCAGCTCCATTCGAGGCATTGTACGGGCGAAAGTGCCATTCTCCTCTTTGTTGGGCTGAGGTGGGTGACAGCCAGATTACAGGTCCGGAAGTTGTCCTTGAAACTTCAGAAAAGATTGTTCAGATCAGGAATCGTATGGCGGCAGCGCATGATCGTCAGAAAAGCTACGCCGTCAAGCGTAGAAAACCTTTGGAATTCGAAGTTAATGATCATGTCATGTTGAAGGTCTCACCCTGGAAGGGTGTGGTACGTTTTGGGAAACGCGGCAAGCTTAATCCATGTTACGTTGGGCCATTCAAAATCCTGGAGCGGATCGGTAAAGTGGCTTACAAGCTTGAGCTACCTGCTGAGTTGGGTAATGTTCATGATGTCTTTCACGTTTCGCAGTTGAAGAAGTGTTTGTCTGATGAAACACTGGTTGTGCCGTTTCAAGAACTCAAGATTGACGACAAGTTACAGTTTGTTGAAGAACCTATAGAGATCATGGATCGGGAGGTCAAGGTGCGTAAACATAGTCGTATTCCGATTGTTAGAGTTCGTTGGAACTCAAGGCGGGACCGGAGTTCACATGGGAGCGCGAGGATTAGATGAAGCTTAAGTATCCTCAACTTTTTCCTCTTGACAAGTCTAATTCTGGTAAAACTGGTGAATTTCGGGACGAAATTCCTCTTCAAGTTGGGGATGATGTGGCACCTAGGGAAAATCCGCAACAATCTTGATTCCTCACTTCACCCTTCTGTGCTTACTTGTCAAATTTCGGGACGAAATTTCTTTCAAGTTGGGGATGATGTGATAACCCGAACTTTCACGGTTAGTGTCGTTTAACTTACCGATTCTAAAAACCCTCATTATTTCTTTCATTATGCATTGCTTGTGTCGGGAACGTTAAATGTTTTGTGTTAAACCTGTTAAACGTAACCGCAACTTAGGGTTGCACGTACACACACTTTGCTACTCCTACTATATTTCGGCCTACATGAGTGTCAAGCCCGAATCACAAAAGCCCAAGCCATCACATGAGTTATTTGATTTACTCTTGGCCCATACTACTTGGAGTCTAAGCCGAGCCCATATTTGAGCCCATGTCGGCCAAATAGGAACCGCCACTCCCAAGCTTATTAGATATTGCATGTGTATTATAATTGTTCATCATAAAACTCAAAATCCAAAACAAACCCTATCTCTCAAGAATACGCACGACAATAGGAGACTTCCCCCCCCCCCCTCTCGAGACATCATCTTGTTCGACCTTGCTATTGGTTAGTAAACCCATACTTGTGCTAATTGTTAAGTGTTAGTGACTGTGTGTATGAATGATCTTGATTAACAAAGTTATTGGTATGGTTTGTACACGTGAAGAACTTGTTTTCATGTTGATCATATTGCTGTATGCTAAAGTATGTTTAGGGTCACGTGTTATTAAACTTGATGAACATCCTTTAAACCAAACCTTATTAATTATTGAGTTGATGTTGTGACATGATCTAGGCGATTCAAGAATTACGAACGAGTTGTTATGTGAGTCGAATGAGTGATGGTCACTAATGCTAGATTTTGTGATGATAATTATATGGTGGTTAATTGTCTAGTGTATAGAATTTGTATGTTGATAAGTTGTTTGATACATGATACAAAATAGTGCACAACTTCATCGTAATTAATTGTTTGAAGGAGTTTTATGTTAACAAATTATGTGAATCAAAGAAAGTGTTTAACATGTTTAACTATTGCAATTCGTAACGGGACTTTAAGGTTATTGGGCTTGTATGTTAATTTGTTTACATGTTAATTAGCAGGGATAAATAAATGGGTATTGGGCCGATGGTATATGTCTTCAGTTAATTGGGGCTGCAACTTTAAAATAGAATACATTTAGTGGGCTGATAATCTAATATTGAATTGGGCCGCTGGGGATTAAATGAATTGGGTTGGGAGCTACGGAATGGGTTGAGTCTAAATAATGCATTGTGTTGTTTGGTCAGTGATGTTGCAATACGGAACCCATATGTTCCGAGTGTAAATTGGTGAGTTATGTCAACTGGTATTGTAAATATACTATGACCAGGATGCTTGTATGACATACGTGACGTTATATGTTTCGTTGTTTACTATTTGAGCAATACATGTGAATAGATGCGTGAATTGTGAATTCATAAAACTAATTGTCTCTGTTAACCACGGTATGATTTGATTGGTTAACTGTTATACAAGCACTTACTCTAACCGAGCAAACGGAAGGTGAGTTCATCTATTGAGCATGCGTCCTGGTGGTTGGGATAGTCAGTGGGTATCCCGGGGAGGGAAAAGTCTTTTGGTAAAACTGGGATGTTGGATAATAATCTCACCCTATCATTCTTAAGTCCCATCTTTTGTTATCGGGGAGGTAGCGGGGTATTAGTTGGTAGCGCTACTTAGGTTTGGCACCTTCACACCGTACCGAGGAGGACGGTTGTGAACTAATGACCCAGTCATGCCCAGTGTTTGAGATAGCGGGGTATTAGTTGGTAGCATTGGGGAACGGGCAAAACATACATCAGGAGCCGTCTTGTTCAGTATCGAGATATTATCAACATTTATTTCGGAATTAAATTCAATGGATTTACTAAACACTTGGTAACCAACGTTTACGTAAAACTATGAACTCACCAGCGTTGTTTGACACATTTGTTACATGCTCGCAGGTCGTTAGGTATCTTGGATTTGGGAACTTGCTGTTTGGAGTAGCAGGAGTGGTCATGGGTCGGTTGGAGGGAGTTATGTGATTGGATTCTTGATACTATACATTGGTTTTAAACAGTTTAACTTTGGTTTATTATTTGCTTCCATTGAACATATTGGTTTTCATTTAAATTTGTTGATGGTATTTATTAATGATTGAGAACTTTATTTAGAAACTTGTATGGGTTCAATGTAATTAGTGGCTCATTGTTGGTACGTCACACGCCTATCAGGGACACTCCCTAGGTGGTATTTTGGGGGTGTGACACGTGACGCGCGTTCCAATGAACCTTGACGAGTTTGACACTACTCCTGCGCGTCTTGTTAACCTTCCAATCAGTAATCTCAACAGGTTCTTTAGTAAAGTGGAGTGTGTCGTCAATGTAGACTTCATCGGCAGGAATGACAACTGTTTCTTGAGTCGGACTCTTTTTCAGATTAGATACATGAAAAATATCATGAACGCCATTCAGTTCTGCGGGTAGATCCAACTTGTAAGCTACAAGACCAATCCTTTCCAGGATTTTGAACGGTCCAATGTATCGTGGGTACAACTTTCCACGCCTCCCAAAGCGTGCTACACCTTTCCAAGGTGAGACCTTTAGTAAAACCATATCTCCCACTTGAAACTCCAAAGGTTTCCTCCTTTGGTCCGCATAGCTCTTTTGTCGATCACGAGCCGCCTTGATGCACTCTCGGATCTGCATAATCTTATCTGTCGTCTCTTGGACCAATTCGGGACCAACAAGATGTCTATCACCCGCATTTGCCCAGCATAACGGTGATCGACACTTGCGTCCGTAAAGAGCTTCAAATGGTGCCGCTTGAATGCTTTCATGGTAACTGTTGTTGTATGAGAACTCTACCAAGGGTAGGTGAGTGTCCCAACTGCCACCCAAATCCATTACGCAAGCTCGCAGCATGTCTTCCAGCGTTTGAATTGTCCGTTCGCTCTGGCCGTCTGTCTGTGGGTGAAAAGCAGTACTCATATTTAACTAAGAACCAAATGCTTCTTGGAAGGATTGCCAAATCCTTGATACAAATCTTCCGTCTCTATCGGATATAATCGAGAGAGGCACTCCATGTCGTGCAACTATCTCTCTGAGGTATAGCTCGGCTAGCTTACCTGTGTTATCTTTTTCCCTGATCGGCAGAAAGTGTGCAGATTTCGTCAGACGGTCTACGATTACCCAAATCGTGTCATGACCTCTGGGTGTCTTTGGTAACTTCGTTATGAAATCCATTGAAATCTGCTCCCATTTCCACATGGGTATTTCAGCCTGTTGCAGAAGACCTGAAGGCTTCTGATACTCGGCTTTTACTTGGGCATAAGTCAAACATTTTCCAACATACGTTGCAACATCGCCTTTCAATCTCGGCCACCAATAAAAATCCTTTAAATCTTAGTACATCTTATCCGATCCTGGATGGATCGAGTACCTGGACTTGTGAGCTTCATCAAAGATCACGTCTCTAAGATCGCCAAAGAGGGGAACCCAAATTCTTCCCATGAAACACAATGTTCCTTCCTCATTGGGTATCAATTGCTTCTCCATCCCACAGAGACATTCGTTCACAAGATTCTCCTTCTTAAGAGCTTCTCTCTACGCAGCACGAATGCGCAATGAGAGGTCCGTTTGAATAATCATTTCCAAAGCCCTAACCCTTATGGGCTTAATTCTTTCCTTTCGACTTAAGGCGTCTACTACGACATTCGCCTTCCCTGGGTGATACTTGATCTCACAATCATAATCGTTTAATAGCTCCGCCCATTGGCACTGTCTCATATTAAGCTCCTTCTGATCGAATATATGTTGTAAGCTCTTGTGATCAGTAAAGATCGTGCATCGGGTGCCATACAAGTAATGTCGCCAGATCTTTAATACAAACACCACCGCGCTTAATTCCAAATCATGCGTGGTGTAATTTTTCTCATGAACCTTCAGCTAGTGCGAAGCGTAAGCTATAACCTTTTGTCGCTGCATCAGCACGCAGCCTAAACCTTGACGCGAGGCGTCGCAATATACCACGAAGTCGTCGGTGCCTTCGGGTAGGGACAAAATTGGTGCATCGCAAAGCTTGTTCTTTAAAAACTGAAAAGCTTCTTCTTGTTTATCTCCCCATTCGTACTTCTTATGCTTATGAGTAAGGGAGGTTAATGGTTGAGCGATTTTCGAAAAATCCTCAATGAATCTGCGATAATATCCTGCCAAACCTAGGAACTTACGGATCTCGGTTGGCGTCTTCGGAGTCTCCCAATTCTTGATCACCTCGATCTTTGTGGGATCCACATGAATTCCATCTTCGTTAACCACGTGACCAAGGAACTGAACCTCGCGCAACCAGAACTCGCACTTCGAGAACTTTGCGTATAATTTCTCTTTCTTAAGCAGTTCTAAAATAGCTCTTAGGTGTTGTTCGTGCTCTTCCTTCGTCCTTGAATAAATTAAAATATCGTCGATAAACACAATCACAAATTTATCGAGATATGGCTTGCAGACTCTCTTCATCAAATCCATAAATACTGCTGGCGCGTTTGTCAAACTAAATGGCATAACCAGGAACTCGTAATGTCCATATCGAGTTCTGAAGGCAGTCTTTGGAATACTCTCCTCTTGAATTATCAACTGGTGATATCCTGATCGAAGATCGATCTTGGAGTAAAAACTCGAACCTTGTAGTTGATCAAACAGGTCATCAATCCTTGGCAAAGGATACCGATTCTTAATGGTCAACTTGTTCAACTCGCAGTAGTCGATATACATGCGGAAACTACCGTCTTTCTTCTTAACGAACAGAACTGGAGCTCCCCAAGGCGAGAAGCTTGGTCTGATAAATCCCTTGTCCAAGAGCTCCTGAAGTTGTGTTGACAACTCCTGCATTCTGAAGGCGCAAGTCGATAAGGTGCCTTAGCTACAGGCGCAGCGCCTGGAACTAAGTCAATGTGGAATTCGACTTGTCGTTGCGGCGGCAATCCTGGCAAGTCTTCGAGGAAGACTTCGGGATATTCCCTAACAACTGGGATATCTTCCAGCTTTGGCTCGGCGACTTCCTTGTCCACAATGTGTGCCAAGAAGGCAACACATCCTTTCTGCAAACATCTTCGGGCTTTCAAACAACTGATGATCCTTAGACGCGTATCGTGCTTCTCCCCATGCACCACAATCATTTCCCCATTCGCCATTAGAATGCGAATGATCTTCTCGTGACATACGATCTCTGCTCGGTTGCTTGATAACCAATCCATTTCGACTACCACGTTAAAGCTTCCCAACTCGACTGGCAGAAGATCAAGCGTAAACTCATGCTCTCCCAGTTATATCACGCAACCTGTAATGACTTCATTCGCTTCGACTAGCTTTCCATTAGCTAGCTCTATCGAGTACGGAATATCTAGCTTACTAGCTACCAACCCAAGCATATTCTTAAATTCTAGGGATACAAAGCTATAATTGGCACAAGTATCAAACAATACAGATGCAAAGCGTTGGTTGATAGGGAACGTACTAGTGACTACGTTGTTAAGTTTACTAGCTTACTAGCTTACTAGCTACCAACCCAAGCATATTCCCTAGCTCCGATGTTGAAAACCCTTCCTTGAGCTTGGTTGATCTTTGGGCATTCTCGCTTGAAATGCCCCACATCTCCACAGTTAAAACAACCTGGTCCCCAGCCATTACCATTTCCGTTACCACCCTAGTTGTTGTTTGCTCCACGGTTTCCACTACCGGCTTGATTTCCAAAATTACCACGATTACCATTACCGCCATTTCCTCCTTGATTGTGGTTTCCATACCCATTTGCACCATTACCATAACCTCTTTGACCACCGTTACCACGACCTGTACCAGCCCAGCATGTCTCCTTCGAATGGCCAACCTTCCCACAAGACTCACATTTCTTAACTCTGCACAGGCCAGCATGATGGCACTGGCACACATCACATTTGGGCAGAGTGCCCATATATCCTTCCCCATTGTTTTCAACACCAATCTTGACTTCGGCTGGTGGGTTCACTTCCTTCTTCTTGTTAGCACTGCTGGTACCTTTCTTGAAATTTGAGAACTTCCTTTTGTTCTCACCGGATGACTCAACGTGAGACTCCTTTTTCTTCTGGTCAGAGGTCGAGAACTTGTTCAACCTGATTGCTTCTTCGGTTAGTGCCACACTTAGATCAATAGCCTCTGTGATCGTTGCGGGCTTTGACGTCGTCACCATACTCATAATTTGGGGCGCCAATCCCCAAATAAAACGCTCGATGCGCTTAAATTCCGGATCAACCATGTAAGGAACGACGCGAGATAGGTCATTAAATCTCTACACGTATTCAGCAATCTTTGGGCCATCCATCTTGAGGTTCTAAAACTCAGTTTCCAACTTTTGAATCTCAGCCCTTGAACAATATTTCTTGCGTATGAGTTCCTTCATCTCATCCCATGACATGGCATATGCAGCCTCTTCTCCCAAGGTCTGAACTTGGAGATTCCACCATGATAGAGCGTCGTCTAGAAAAAGTCCCGAGATGTAGGTGACCTGGTGCTCCGGTGCACACTTACTCATTCTTAGCACAGAATCGGTCTTTTCCACCCATCTGACGAAAGCTACAGCACCCCCGGTGCCGTCGAAATTCAGAGGCTTACAGTCTAGGAACTGTTTATAGATACAACATGTACAAGCAATATCATTCACAGCAAACATTAGCGATCGCACATGGAATATCCAAATGTAACGTAATGTGTCTTTAGTGACTTAAACATTACCATGAGGTGGGTTGTTTCCTGAGGTACCCCCGCTATGTTCAGAGCGCAGGGCCTTGTGTTGTGCTATCGTTTGTGAAATCCGTTCTTGTAACTCAGCCCCTGTTGTGGGCAATTGAGTTTCTCTTCGTGGGGGCTTCTTCTATAAGAAGATCATATCGATCAGGTCATAATAAGTATAGTAAGTACATGACATGTACACGTAATAGCATTTATCAACGCAAGTAAGCACATAACATCCCAATCATAACACAAACAAGTAATTCAACAATGCATATAATGAGAATATTGCGATTGAGCTTTCATATATCATCGACCACAAATACGGTTTTACATGTTCTACAATGTACCATACATCAAAAGGGACTACAAGGTCACATCACCCTTGTCCAAATCGTCTATCAAACTACAACAGTCAAAAGTCAAAAAGTGGTTTTCAAAAGGTGTGCAATCTGGGCCAATAGCGACACTCTCATCAAAAGTATGCTACCTGCATAAAACCAAAAACCTGATATGCTGATGGTGGAGGAGGAGGAGGTGGAGGAACGGATAGCAAACTGCGCACATGCGCTAACTCCTCCTCAAGAGCATGAACGATACGCAACAAATAACTAATCTGCTGCTCCATGGTAAGAAATCGGACGTCAAAATCTGGGTATGGCAGAAGAGGAGTAGGTGGAGTCGCAAACGGTGACTGACAAGGACAAGGTGGAGGATGTGGAATCCTCTCAAGATCCATGACTCTACGACACAACATCTCCTGCTGAAGCTACAAAGACAGGAGTAAATCATCCCTCGTGTAACAGTGTAATGTGAAGGATGGTATGGATCAGAAACTGGCATCGTGTTGGGCGGAAACCAGATGAGTGGCTCGCCTGATGGTGCAGAAGCAAAAGGAGCAGTATGTGAAAACTGAGGCATGAAGGGAAAAGCTGCTGACACAGGTGGAACAGGGCCAGGCTGCTGGCTGGATGGACCTTCCCCTGGATTGGTGGAGGCATATCCTGCAAGAATGTGATCGGCAGGTCAGTGCGGTGTATATCAGACACATGTGGGTGAAACAGGGCAACATCAACAAGTGCATGGGTAGGTGCTGGTGGGGGAGTAACGGGTTCAACAAAAGGAGGCAAGTCATCATCGTCCTCTATCCACCCATTGCGGGTGAGTGCGTAACGGGTATCTATCTGATCAGCAAAAGGAGCATGGTCAGCGGCTGCAAGGATCGGATCGGGTACAAGGGGTGCAACAACAGGTATGCCAATAGGTACAGGGTTATGCTCAGGCAGAGGATCGTGAGCAGGTATAGGCTCGGATGCAAGCATAGGCTCAGGGTCGGCTGGTGCCTGCTCAGGGTCAGCGGGCATCGGCTCGAGATCAGCGGGTACATCAAAAAGCTGATCGTCGGGAACGAAGTCAATCTCATGCTCAGGATCAATGTCATGATCGAACTCATCATCAAACTCGAAGTCCTGAATAGGTGCGGCAGACATAGCTGTGTCAGAACCAGAATCAGTGGGATAACGTTGTAATCCCAGTGCATGCAAAGTAGTAGATGACACAGACTCGAATGAATCAGGACCAGAATGATCAGATGAAATCTTAATGATCGGAATCTCAACAAGCGGAACTACAATGACATCGTCGACTGGAGCTCCATCACCCTGGGCCTCCTCAGGGGAACCCTCAATAAAAAGATCGATATCATCGTCAGACATGGCATCAAAAGGCAGATCCTCGAGAGGAAAAGCCACAAGAGGAAGAGGGGCGAGGATCGGGATCACGGCCTGCTCATCGTCGGGATGTCCGAGGATGATAAGATCCTGGTCAGGAATAGGAATGAAAAATGGATCCTTGTCAAGAAGACCATCAGCATACAGTACAATGTCGCCAAAATCAGGTAAAGCAAATGACTGGAAATCATCGTCTTCGCTACTCTCAGTGTCAGAGGTGAAAATCTCAGGGTCCGGGATAATCTCATCGTCTGAACCTATGGCCATAGGGTCTACAGTTTCTGACAGCTCACTCTCAGATGAGGACATGGTGTCTGTAATCAAAACAATCACAACATATGCACATATATTAACAATCATAAATTAAGCATGTAAGTAGTGATGTAAGCATGTATTTATCCTAGTCTTCCCAGACTATTCCACCCAGCCTCTCAGACTGAACTACCTAGCCTCTCAGACTAAACCTCCCCAGTTTCTCAAACTGAACTACCCAGCCTCTCAAACTGAACCATAAACATAGCCTTGAAATGTGTTTTGTGCCTTTTGTTTGTAAAAATGTTTGTTCCCTGGATCTGGACATTTTGTGTATGGAATGTAAACATGTTTGAAAACATTTTCGTGAGAGCCCTAATGATCATAGTATAGACTCGAGAAAGAATCCTAGTTCGCTACGATCGAAGCTCTGATACCAAGCTGTCACACCCTGACTTTTGCGGAAGCGTGATTATTGGTGTGACTTTCTTAATACCATAGCATTCAATCATAACTACGCTATATGATAAAACCATAAGATGTTCATCCAATAATTAAGTTTGAAAATAACACAACATAATTGTATGAAACGTTGACACCAAATTTTAACTTACAAACCACAACATGTTTGAAAGAGTTCACTAAGACTCGAAAAAAGACCTTAGATAAAACCGAGTTTAGAACTATGTATCTCGTCCAGGATTAAAATACATCTCCTAAACCCTAGTGACCTTGGATGACATCTTTTATTCATGACGCAACTTGAAACATGCAAACACCTGCCAGATCCACTTAGTTCCCTGAAACACATGTAAGTTAAAAACATCAACAAAAGTTGAGTGAGTTCATGTGTTTCTGTATGAATAAACCTTTAAAGTATGTCTGTATATATGTATGTCCCTGGTATGTAGCAATAAAGAAAAACAGATCACCAATGGTTTGCAAGGCCAACGGTATGTGTGAAATGGTGCAGGAAAACTCAAACCTAGCGGAATTTTGCCACGGCATTTGTATGTGGACATAGTCACCACATGGGCCACCCTGGTCCTCATGGGTGTGGGCTCGCTACACCCAAATAGATCTATCACTCATGTCCCTCGGTCCTACGACGAGGATTAATGGCCATAAGTGTTGTACCCACCTTTCACATGATCAAGTAGTAACCCTCCTTAGCTAACCACACCATGTATAAAATGTTTGTAAATAATTGTAACATGTATTTCAACCCCAAAGTTATAAAACTGAAAACATTTAAAATAAAAGGGGGACATGAACTCACAGTTTTGCGTCTTCGGTACCCGTAACTCAAATCTCGTCAGCAAACACGACTACCTACAATGTACTAGGGTCTATTAGACGAACAGGCCTTGCCTTGCCTTGCCTTAGTATTTATGTTTCTTGAGTTACGTTTCTTTTATGCCTTCAATATTATTCCAAGTTATAATTACTTGTTAAAATAATAATTATTTTAACTTTAAATTATATTTAATTTTGGAATAATTTGTTAAACAATATTTCTGTAACAATACTTCTCAAGTATTTATTTTCGTATTTCCTTCCCAAGGATGGGGTATCTTATACATGTATATTCGCATTGTTGTATTTGTAGTTCCAAAATAATATATTTTCAAGTCTAACTTAGAAAATATATATATATGAACTTATTTTGTCCCAAAAATAAAGTATTTCAAGAAAATATATATATTTTTCCCAAAAATCATATATCTTCTAAATGTTCCAAGAAAATATATTTTTACTTCCAAAAATAATATATTTTCTCCTTGTCAAAAATATGATATACTTTGTAATAATAATAAAAATCATATTTTCATTGCTTTCGTATCCAAAATAATATTTACCAAAAATATATTTTTAAAGGTATTTTCCAGAATATTTTGTAAGTTACATTCTATCGTTCTGTTCCACAATATTATGTGTGTAGCTTATATATTTATTCCTTCTGATTTTTGGTAATATTTTGGATTGTAAATTCTTGGTATTTTGTTATGCCATATTATTTTAACCCTAAAATAATATAACTATTACACAAAGTATACAAATAATCACACATAATATGTCTTCTAAATATATACCTTTCAAATACATATTTAGTTATTTTTATTTACAAAAACCAACCTCCAATATTTGTATTTTCGTTACAAAAATTATGGAAAAGTTTATATTGAAAACCATAGTTAAACTACACTTGTAAATAGTTGTTTGAAAATATTTTTCTAAGTGTTTATATTTTTAGAAAATTTTGCCATAGTTTCCCCTAAAAATGAAGGTGTCCATGCTATCAAAGCATATCATTTTCTTTTTAAAATCATCACAAACAATCAACAATCAACCCTAAACAACCTTCACTTACCAAGTTCCAAAATTATGCTATTTACATAATAATCATGAACTTGAACTTTCATAAAAACTTGTAGTAACTTGGTAGTGTGTTTAGTAGACTTAGTTACCCTCCAAAATGTATTTACTTCTTTATAAACTTCATTCTTGAGAGATTTAGGTGTTTACAACTTGTAAACATGTTTTACAAAAACATTTCTTTATGAAATCTTCTTGCTTCACAAGTGTTTCTACACTTGTTTAACCCTTAAAAATAGTGTTTGTTTATGTAAAAACCAAATCTATGTAAATCTTGTTATTTAACTTGGTTTCTTTGGAAAACTATTTTTGAAATCATCTAAGTTTATGTCTAGTAAACATGTTACATACTACATCATTCACAAAATCATTTTCATTCTTCAAGTTCATGAGAGACATAAAGTATGATGATCTTGGTCTTTCACAAGATCATCACCTTAACTTACTAGATCATGTGTTTAATCACAATCTAGTAGGTTTCTTATGATGTCTAACATCACTAACACAAATCATCAATCATCAAGAAGCAAATCAACTCTAATCATCATGTATTCATATGTTAATAAGCTTATGTTAAAGATTCATGATTATGTTCTTTAGTGTTCTTCAAGATTAACAATGTTCATCATCTTTTAACCAACAAAATATGAAGTAACAAGAGATTATAAGGGCCTTACTACTAGCTCTATGGCTAGGGATGAACACAAGAGGTTGAAGATGATAAATGTGTTGGATAATAGCAAATAGGAGAGGTCCTTCAAGATCCAAGACCACCAAACTTGCTTGTAAACCTTCTTACACCTTTGTGAGTGTATGGAATGATTGAACAAGATCGAATGGTGATGGTGGTGTGGTTGCTTGTTCACGGCCGAGAGGGGGAAGAAGGAGGGAGGAGAGAGTGGTGTGTGTTTGCTGTGTGAGAGATGAGAGGATGATGATCTTCATATAATACTTATAACCATGTTTTGAGTTTTAACCAAAGGATAATGTGTTTCTTATGTACACAACATGATCTTGATCATATCTAATGAGATCAAGAAAGATGAAGGGTGGGGCCACCTTGGTGACCGTCCACCATGGGGGGGTATTAGTTGGTGTTTAATGCTAAGTTATGCAATCTAGTTAAATCTTAAGTGTAATAGTTAGTGTTTATGCATATGATGTGTTAGATAGTGTGTTAGGGTGTTCGGGGATCATAACTAGCTTAGAAATAATAAAACAATGCTTCTAGTATAATTTGGTGTTTCGGGTAGTGTCCGATTGTTCTGTTAGATACCGGTTCATTAAAGTGTCAAACTATTCCGTTTAGTGATCTTTATGTACCCTTTTGTGACACTTTTAATTCCCGACACTTAGGAAAGCATTCAGGGCCATTTAGTCACATTTTTGCATGTTACCAACTTGTTAAAATGCCGAATTTTGCTGAAATATGCTGAATTCAGCACTTTAAGTGGGTTTTAGGCACTTTTCGGCACTTAAACCATCACCTAGTGAAGCAGTTTTGTGATCCTCACTTTCCTACACACTATACTAGTGTAGTACTTAGTCTCTGACCCATACTGGGTCTCAAAACACTATTTGTCTATGTACTGAACCTTGTCAGCATTTTTCTGAGTTATCCGCCAATTGTGCTAACTATGCTTTATGCATCGTTTATGTCAATAAAGGTTGTATGTAAAAAAAAATGATGTGACATTACGAAATGTGATGCATACGTAAGTGTGTTGCAGAAATCAGAAAGCAATTAGTTGTAATTCAGCACAGTCATTAAGTACTAATCAAGATTAATTAAGTGTACGGATACCTGGATTTTTTACAGTTGTCACAACATGAATACCTTGCTTACTAACGACGTGCCCAAGAAATTGTACTTCATCAATCCAAAACTCACACTTAGAAAATTTAGCATATAAGCGTTCACCACGGAGAAGTTCAAGCATCTAGCGTAAATGACGAGCATGATCAGCCTTAGATTTAGAATAAATGAGAATATCATCAATATAGACAATCACAAAATGATCCAAATAGGGCTTACAAACACGATTAATGAGGTCCATGAACACAGCGGGTGCGTTGGACAATCCAAAACGCATGACCACAAACTCGTAGTGCCCATATCGAGTATGAAAAGAGGTTTTGGGTACATCATCCTCGAAAACACAAGCTAATGATATCCAGAACGAAGATCGATTTTCGAGAAATAGGACGCGCCTTGTAGTTGGTCAAATAGATCATCAATACGAATGAGAGGATAACGATTCTTAACGTTAAGCTTATTAAGTTCACGGTACTCGATACACATACGAAATGAACCATCTTTCTTCTTGACGAATAGCACGGGAGCACCCTACGGAGAGGTACTTAGATGAATGAATCCCTTATCGAGTAGTTCTTGAAGCTGACTAGATAACTCTTGCATCTACGAAGGTGCAAGACGATAGGGAGCCTTGGCGACAAGAGTCGCACCAGGTATGAGATCAATACGAAAGTCAACGGATCTAGGAGGAGGAAGACCAGGAAGATCTTCAGGAAAGACATCAGGGAAATCACACACTACTGGAACGTCACTTATGTTCTTCCCTTTGCCCTTTTGTTCCACTACGTGGGCCAAGAAGGCAAAGTTCTGTTTACGTAAGCATCTGTTCGCTTGAGTGCATGACATAAAACTTTAGTCCTTTTGAAGGTCGATCTCCATAGACATGCAAAATATCACCGGACGGAAGAGGTAGACGAACAAACTTCTAGTGACAAGCAATCTCGGCATGATTCTTACGCAACCAATGCATACCGATAATGACATCAAAACTATCCAATTGCATGGGTATTAGATCAATAGAAAATACGTGGTCGTTAAGAGTCAAGGAACAACCACAAAGAATAGAATCAACTAGAATAGACTTCCCATCGGCGACCTCCACCGAAAACGACTTAGGTAACATAGAGCGTGCACAGTTTAACAAAGATTCAAATTCAATGGACACAAAGCTTATGTCGGCATCAGTATCAAATAGAATCGAAGCGTAAAGGTTATTTACGAGAAACGTACCATTAATGACATCATTGTCGTTACGAGCCTGATTAGCATTGAGATTGAATGCTCGTCCATGAGTGGCTGACTGTTGTTCCTGGTTCAGCTGAGGACACTGGTTAGGGAGGTGAGTAGTATTTCCACATTTGTAGCATGCATGAACAGCATTGACTGGCCTCGGGTTCTGCTGAGGAGCTGGAAGAGCTAGTAAAGCTGCCTGAGCTAGGGGCTTGCTGAGCTGGTTGGGCAGGGTTAGCTTGATGACAATAGGGAGTCGTGTGACCACAACGATTGTAGTTGGTACACAAACGACATGCAGAGGCAGTAGGTTGGTGAAAATTGCAAGTTGTACACTTGGGGTAAGACCTAATGTATTGCTTCTTGACTTCAGGTAAAACACGGTTTTGAGCAGCAGCAGGGTTTGCAGCAGGAACAATAGCATTGCATCCTGAACCCTGAGACTTTTGCCTCTTGTTCTTGCTGCCACTTGGCTGCTGGGTAACTTGATGTGCAGACTTGGAGGGAGCAGACTTAGCAAACTGCTTATCACGGATGCAGTTGTTGTTGAGACTAGCTGCAAGACGGTAGACTTCCTCAATAGTTTCGAGCTGAGCTGCTTCAATCGAATCACGCATAGTAGCAGGTAGACCATTGATATACTTGGTTATCATATGCTTAGGAGTAGAAACCAAGTGAGGAACGATCAAACTGAGCTGCTTGAAACGGGTAGTATAAGCCAGATTATCATCACCAATATGCTTCAAGTGCCAAAACTCTTCTTCAAGCTTCAACTGCTCATGGGGAGGGTAGAATTCAAGCATCATTAGTTCTCGCACCTTAGCCCACGGAAGAGCATAGGCTTCTTCATTCGAACGAATGTTTCTCTCATTTGACCACCACTCCAACGCTCTTCCTTGAAACATCCCCGTTGCACTCCTAGTCTTTAGATGATCCGGGCACTCGCTGTTAATGAAGGTAACCTCGATGCTGTCAAACCACTCGAGCATAGCAGTTACTCCATCACTGCCCGTGAAAGGCTTAGGGTTGCAAGAGACGAAATGTTTGTAGCTGAACTTAGTAGGCTTTAGCTTCTCGGCCTTTGAGTCCATAGAGGAGGGGAGGAGTGCTTGATCCTTGGATCTTAGAGATGATCTTTGGCACGACTCGAGCAATCTGGTCGGCCATGAAGGACATCATCTTTTTCTGAGACTTTTCCCTGGATCTCTTAAGAGTGTCAGATAGCTTACGAGAAGACATCCTAAAGATCCAACAAGAGGATCGTATAAGTCTAGATTCACAAAGCCTCACAATATAGATTCACACATGATAGATTAAGACTCAAGATTTAGCAAGATTCACGTAGATTAAAGACTCAAGTTTCACATAGATTCAACACCACAAATCCATGACCTTTGCATGGCACGTTGTACGAAGTTTGGCGACATGTCAAAACGCTTATATATAGGAAGTACCAGCGGCGTATCCACCACGCTTCGGGCACATCGCTTCTGCCTCGTACTCAGTGTCATGTTACGTGTCGCAAAACACACTTATCATCATTAACATACGTAGATTGACCCGATAGATTCACATAGATTACTCCAATAGATTCACATAGATTCCAATAGATTCAGTAAATTCCCATAGATTCAATAGATTTCCATAGATTCAATAGATTTCCATAGATTAAATAGATTCCCATAGATTCACATAGATTTCCATAGATTAAATAGATTCCCATAAATTCACATAGATTAGCGTTAACAATCCACAAACAACGAAATCCCACATGGCACGTGCTACGAAAGTTCGGCAACATGACGGAAGCACTTATATATAGGAAGTACAAGCGGCGTATCCACCATGCTTCAATCATGCCACGTTCCTTTCGTCATCGGTGTCATACTTCGTTAACTACAACCTTAGATTACATCATAGATTAGCCAAATAGATTCAACCGCGTAGATTAACCATGTAGATTTCACAACTTCCACTTGAGCCTACAAAACTACGAACTTCACTTAGTGCGTGGTACGAAGATTCGGTAACATGCTAGAAACACTTATATATAGGAAGTACCAGCAGCGTATCCACCATGTTTCGGACATGCCACGTCTGCCTCGTCTTCAGCGCTAGGCTATGTTTCGTATTTTGTTTCTTAAAACAACACATTCGTAGATTAAACATAGATTACGCTAGAGTACTCATAAATTACACATAGATCTCACATAGATTTCACGTAGACTTCACATGTAGTTTCTCATAGCTTAGATTTCAACATTCCCATCACCGGTCTGCAAAACACTAAGTTTCGCATGGCACTTAGTACAAAAGTTGGTAACATGCCTGAAACACTTATATATAGGAAGTACCAGCGGCGTATCCACCATGTTTCGGACACGTCACTTTTCCCTTGTATTCTATGCCATGTTACATTTAGTACCTTGCAACCACAATAACACATAGATTTGTCAGATAGATTCACATAGCATCATAGTCGATCAAGATTCCCACATGGATTATCATGATAGAGGGAAGTTCCATAAATTTAGTTTGATTCTGAGATTAGAATTAAGGTTGTAGATTACGGACATACGTGCGATCTGTGTAAAAGGTCTCAAATAACGAAGAATCAATGATAAATGAAGAATCAAGTTTAAAACCACATGTAAAATCAAGATAACATCAAGATAGGCTCATAAAACATAGGATTATTTCAAGTAGAGGAACGGTGACTAAGCAAAGTGATTCAAACCCCTTTCGAATTACGGCAATGCGTCTTGACTTACTTAGACAAATACGTCATCGATGTTAGGCCTACGTTATTCGTTCTTTTGGTCATTTCACGCTCCTAATTGAATGGAAGTTTCGAGACTTTGGCGAGACATAAAATATCAAGGAGTGGGACTAGTTATCAAGGTCTGAGTTTCACCTCTAACTTGATAACATCGTACCCTAATAGCGTTGGTACTTATCAACAGATAAGACCTACTAGAATAAGGAAATTTCCATCAATGTTCGGACGTCTGGCATAAAGCCATGTTTTCAAATGTTCTTTTCTGTTGATTCATTGAACTTCCCAAATGTCAAGAGACTTTTCTGATGAAAAATTTGATTTTCTGATTTGTTACCAGATTTTCTGGTGAGACATCAGAATTTCTGATGTTTCACTAGTATTTAACAGATTTTTCATATTTTACACCAGATTTTTCTTGTCTTTATCAGATTTGTTGTTTTAGTTCCCCCTAGATCTAATGTTAGAAATAAAACAAACTAGATATGTATAGAAAAGAGAATATCATAACAGAAACAAAGAAAACAAACAAACAACAAACATTCCTACTCAACCTCGTTGTACATGTACTTCACATATAACCAGAGAGGGTTATTCGACCGGTGTGATTTGTTGATGGGACAAGGGTAGGATCACTGATGTTCTCTTGTAGCGCCAACTCAGCCCTTGGATACCAGCTTCTCATTCCTCCGAAGTCTAACTGACTGGTAATCACCTTGGTTACGAATCGAGGGTAGATCAGAAAAGGTTGACGGTCGTGAATGTTAGCTTCTAAGTCTTTCAAGAGAAACTTAGCAAAGTTGTAAGGTTTTTCCTGTATAACTGCATGAATCACTTCCATAATCCTGTAGGACAACTCGTTGAAGTGTCCAATCTTCTTAGAGAAGCAGACACTGAGTTGTGTTACCAGATACTGGAAAGGTGGTATGAAGCCAGATTTGCTTATCTGCTTTGACATGTTATATGTGTGATAACCCATGTCAGTCAAAGTTTGTTGTACCATTTCCTTATCCAGGAAGGCGTATTCTTGATTATCACCTAGCTTGAGGACATTTCTAAGAATTTCCTCGTTTAGCGTGATTCTTACCCCTATAACCTCGTTTTCCATCCACATGGAAAGGCCACTTAAGATGATTTTTGCATTCCACCAGAATTCTTGAAGAAGTTCTGGATAGATGGTAACATGTGTAGACACAGCAAAGCCCAAGGGACTTTGCATGATCAGGTTGCACACATATTTGCAGTCTTCCCATGCAGGACCATTTAGATTAGACCTAATCCTAAGGTTATGATGTATGTGAAGTGGGAGAGGGAAGTGTTTATGTTTCATCATTTTTGGGAGAGCCATTTTAAAGATAAGAAGATTTCGGATGAGGAGCTTTTGAAGAGAAGATTGTTTGGTGAAGAAGTTCTCTTTCGGGATGCTAATATTTATAGTTGAAAGTGATAGTTATGCCATAAATGTTATTAACAGCCAAAGATTTTCATTTTCACTACAATCTCTTCATTTAAGACGATATCTGTTGCAGTGGGAATATGATAGAGAATATAACAGTCTACATAAGCCCCGTGTGTGAGTAAGCATTGAATAGCTAGGTGGCTACTTATGTAGCCCCTAATCATTTATATGCCTACTTGTCTCTTAAGCTTCTTATGCAAAAATGATGTTGCATGCTTTGGTATAATAAGAAAAATTCAATTTTCTGTCAAAATTGCCTTTGTGACGGTTGAATTTTATCTTATAGCATGTTACTCCCCCCCCCCCTTTTTTACTAAAAAAAATACAAAAACAAAATATACACAGATATAAATCTATACAAATATGAGATATGTATGAAGATGAAAGTAAAAAAGATGATTAGTGATTATTCTGATGTTTCGGCAAAGTTTCTGATGTTGTATCAGAATTTCTGATGATTTCACTAGATTTTCTGATACTTCTTCATAATTTCTGATAAATCATCACATTGATTGATGATTTGTCAGATCTTTTGATATTCCATCAGATTGATGGATTTCACAGTCAGAAACTTGTTGAATTATTCTTTGAATATCAGAATTTTGATGTTCATCAATTTGGTTTTCAATTTGTGTCCTTTTGTTTTCTGAAAATTTTTCATCTTTTATATTTACCATGCCCAGTTTGCTGATCAAAAAATTATGTCTCTTTTCATCAAGAGGTTTGGTAAAGATATCAGCAATTTGGTTTTCAGCTGGAACAAAATACATTTCTATGTTACCTTTCTCAACGTGATCTTTTATGAAGTGGTATCTGACGTCTATGTGTTTGTTTCTTGAGTGATGAACTGGATTTTCTGTTATTGCAATTGCACTCTTTGAATCACATAGGATTGGTATTTTTGTCAGATTTAGTCCATAATCTCTCAGTTGAGTTTGCATCCACAGCACATGTGAACAGCAACTTGCTGCTACTACATATTCTGATTCTGCTGTTGATGTTGCAACAAAGTTCTGTTTCTTGCTTGCCCAACACACCAACTTTTCTCCCAAGATTTGACATGCACCAGATGTGCTCTTTCTGTCAATCTTGCACCCTGCATAATTTGCATCTGTATATGCAATTAGTTCAAGGTTTGTATCCTTAGGATACCAGAGACCAAGTTCTGAAGTGCCTTTTAGATATTTGAAAACCCTTTTTACAGCTTTTAGGTGGGATTCTTTAGGATCACATTGATATCTGGCCATAAAGCATGTTGTAAACATAATATCTGGTCTGCTTGCTGTTAAATATAGCAATGATCCTATCATCCCCCTATAGGTTTTTATATCTACACATATTCCATCTTTATCAGAATCCAATTTTTTCCCTGTTGCCATGGGAGTTTTTGAAGAATTGTTTTCACATATTTTAATTGACTCAAAAATATTCCATCAATTCTTTGTTTTACTTGTAACCCTAAGAAAAAGGTTAACTCACCCATACTCATTTCAAAGTGGTTGGTCATCAACTTTTGAAACTTTTTACAAAATTTTTCATTTGTTGACCCAAATATAATATCATCAACATATATCTGGACCAACAAAGTATGACCTTTGTGTGTTTTGAGGAAAAGTGTTGTGTCAATAGTACCTTTAGTAAACCCAGAATTGAGTAAGAAGTTTGATAGTGTTTCATACCAAGCTCTAGGAGCTTGCTTCAAACCATACAAGGCTTAGTTTAATCTGTAAACATGATTTTGAAATTTTGGATCAACAAAGCCTTCTGGTTGATGCACATAAACTTCTTCCTCAATTTTTCCATTCAGGAAAGCAGATTTTACATCCATTTGATAAACCTTGAAATATTTGGATGCAGCAAATGCAAGAAAAATTCTCACAGCTTCTAATCTAGCTACTGGTGCAAAAGTTTCATCATAGTCTATACCTTCTTGTTGACCATAACCTTTGACCACTAACCTTGCTTTATTCCTGGTGATTATGCCATTTTCATCAGATTTATTTCTGAATACCCATTTTGAGGCTATGACTGATTTGTCATTTGGCTTAGGCACCAGATCCCATACCTTGCTCTTTTCAAACTGGTCCAGCTCTTCCTGCATAGCATGAATCTAGTCTGAGTCATTGACAGCTTCCTTGACAGACTTGGGTTCTATTTTGCTTAAGAACCCTGCAAATGCACACTCATGTGCTGTTACAGATCTTGTTCTCACACCATCTGTTGGATTGCCAATGATGTTAGAATGAACATGTCCTTTAATCCATCTTAACTTGTTGTGATAAGTTGTTGGTTCTAATGGATTAGAAGTTTCCCACTGAACAGTTGCCTCAGTTGTGTGTAGTGTATCAGAATTTTGATTTTCTGATGTACTACTCACTTGTTCTGCAGGGTTAGTACATGAAATGTCTAGAGATTTGTTTGTTTGAGATTTATCATGTTCCAAGACCTCTTCTGTTATCATTTCAAAGAGATGTTCATAGTTTTCTTGTTTGTCAAAAAAAATCATTTCTTTCATGTATTCATCAGAAACCTCTGTTTCTGATGAGTCATCAAAAGAAACATACAGACTTTCTCTGATTGTCCTAGTGTTTAGAATAAAAATTCTATAAGCTTTTGAGGACAAAGAATAACCAAGAAAAATACCTTTTTCTGCTTTTCTGTCAAATTTTTCAAGGCTTTCAAAATCATTGAACACAAAACATCTACAACCAAATGTATGTAAAAATTTAACACTTGTAATTCTTCCATTGATAATGTTGTAAGGTGTTTTGTTTAACCTTTTGTTGATTAGGGTTCTGTTTTGGCTGAAACAGGCATTTGCTATTGCTTCTGCCCAAAAATGAGTAGGCATTTTAGCATAAGCAAGCATTGTTCTGGCGGCTTCTACTAAAGTTCTATTTTTTCTTTCAACCACCCCATTCTGTTGAGGTGTCCTGGGAGCAGAAAAGTCATGAGAAATTCCTTTACTCACAAGAAAGTTCTCAATTCTTGAATTTTTAAATTCTGTCCCATTGTCTGATCTGATCCTTCTTACTGTTAGTTTCAGCAGAGTTTCAATTTTCTTGATAAAATTAATGATCAGATCATGGGTTTCACTTTTCTTCCTTAAAAATTCTACCCATGTGTACTTGGAGAAATCATCAACTATTACTAGTATATATTTCTTTCCGGAAAATCTTTCTGTACTTATGGGTCCACACAAATCCATATGTAAAAGTTCCAAATTTTGTGTGATAGAAGACTCAGAAATTGATTTGTGTGAGCTTCTTTTGGATTTTCCCATCTCACAAGCTTCACAAATTTTATCCTTCATTGAGGATATTAAAGGTAATCCTTTTACAAGACCCTTGCTTGCTAATTTGCTTAGGTTTTTGAAACTTAAGTGGGCTAACCTCTTATGCCATAACCAACTACTACCCTTATTTATTTTTGAAAATAAACACAGTTTTGGATGTTCATTTTCTTCTTTGAAATCAAAGTAGTAAATTGATTGTCTAATCCTTTTTCCACTTAAATAAATTTTATTATCATCAATACATATTAACAAGCATTTTTCTGGTAAAAAGGTTACTTGAAAACCTTTATCACAAAATTGACCACAGCTTAGCATATTGTATTTTAAGCCTTCAACATAGGCTATTATCTCTATGGTCAAACATCCATACCTTATGCATCCATATCCCATGATCCTCCCTTTCACTCCATTTCCAAAATTTACCAATTTACCCAGCTTTGAAACAAAGTTGCTGAGTAAGCTCCTGTCCCCAGTGATGTGCTTGGAGCTCCCTGAATCGCAGTACCAGATCTGCTGCACATGATGGTCCTGAAATGGAATGGTTAGAGGGTTTTTGGTACACAGGCTTGCTTGGGTACTCTTTCTGATGAGATTTTAATCAGATTATTTTCTCTTAATGGCCTTTCATCAGAATTTCTGTTATATGCTGAGCCATAAACAGATTTTTCATTTTTCTTTTGGAGATGGTGTTGAACAAGCTTCAGTATGTCAACACAGATACAAGATTTATCAGAACTTTCTGATATTCTTTCTTGTGATGGAATGAGTGGATAATTTTGAAAAGATGAGTAAACTGCTTCTGGAGTCTTTAAAGATTCTTGTTTGGATTCACTTCTTTTTGGTTTAAAGTTGGGTATTTCAAAAGAGTATTCAGAACAGGTTGATTTGCAAGATTCAGAATTAGATTCTGTTGAAAATTTATCAGAAATCTGTTGAGTTGCTTTTACAAAGATAGTAGGTTTGCTATTTCTTGTTTTTACATATCCCAAACCCTCTCCTTTGTTCTTTGGCGTGGACTCAATGAAGTTTATAAATTCTTTTGCTTGTTAAAAACCTCTTACATTAATTTCTTTATCATTGGTTTTCTTGTAAAGATCTTTTCTTTCATTTTCATAGAACTCAATTTTAGCTCTTTGATCTAAACTTTATTCTATTAGTAATTGGTTTTCAAGAATGATTTTATTCATGGTCCTTTGCAACTCATCAGATTTTTTACTATCTGATTGATGCTTATCTTGCAGGTTTAGAAAATCTGACATGAGCTTGTTTAACTTGTGTTCAAGACCAAGATTGTCTAAATTTACCTGTTGTCCTGAAGTTTCTGGTATGTCATCAGAAAGTGCCATGAGACAGAAGTTGGCCATTTCTTCTTCTTCTTCTTCATAAGAAGAGTCATCATATAGCCATGTATCTGTTCCTATAATTAAACTGACTTACTGCTGCTTCATA
Organism: Helianthus annuus; assembly: GCF_002127325.2. Classification (NCBI taxonomy): domain Eukaryota; kingdom Viridiplantae; phylum Streptophyta; class Magnoliopsida; order Asterales; family Asteraceae; genus Helianthus; species Helianthus annuus. Next base: position 57,337,927 of record NC_035442.2, on the reverse strand, counting down.
GCTTCTTCCAGCTTTTTCTCATAGTAAGCAACATCTTTCAGTTTCTTGGTATTGCATTCTGATGCATAGTGACCTCTTTGCTTGCACTTGTAACACACAACCTCAGCCTTCCCTTTATCCTTAGATCTAACTTCTTCCTTAGATCTTCCATCCATCATCCCTCTGTCACTTCTCTGGTATCTCTGACCTCCTCCTTCAACCTCTGCTCAAATGTTTTGGTGAGCAGTGCTATTGCCTCAGCAAAAGCTGAAAAATCTGATGATGTATCAGAAATTTCATGATTTTGACTGTTTAATGGTTGTGGATCATTGGTAGGTGGTATTCTTTGTGAGTTTGAGATAAGAGCTAAAGATCCCCCTCTTTGAATGGTTTCTTCAAATATTTCTTCCTCTCTGGGGATCAAGATTATTATCTAATACAAATGAATCTTGAATTCTGTGGGTGAGAATGGCAATGGAGTTTTGTAGTATGTATTGAATGCTAAGCTTCAAACTCAATTGTCTTCTACTGGGTGAGCCTTCTATTTATAGAAGGCTGGATGCATGAATAAACAATTGTTTATCCATGCAATAAGTCTTGCAAAAAGTAGCCATTTGACATATTCATTGAATCCAACAGTCAAGTTGCCTTTGTAATCATGATATCCAATAATGTCAAGCAGCTTCGGTCATTGTGGCAGGATAGAGTTGATTTTTAGACAAGTGGGGTATTCATCAGAATTTCTGATAAACCACTTCATCAGAAATTATGGTGAACAAATCATCAGAAAATTTGATGATCAGAATCGTCAGAAACCGATGATATTTCATCAGAAATATCATCAGATCCATCAAAAATGACCTTCTCTGATAATCTAATTCAGCTCTTGATCAACTTGTGATTCTTTGAAGCAGATGCTGTTCATTTCAGTTGTCCTATCCGATCTTCTTCTTCTTGTTGTGATCTTCAGGACTGTTATCTTCTTCATAGATCAAGTTGAATCTTATTCTCTTCAATACTTACAAATAAAGTTTCCTAACAAAGAGAGAGAGAGAGAGAGAGAGAGAGAGAGAGAGTTTACTCGACGGCAGACGGTGGTGGTGGTTTTCCGACAATCCAACGGCGGCGGTGGTTATTGTGGTCATTCAGTTTGGGTTTCGGTTCACTCAGTTCACTCGGTTCAAGATTCAGGTACGAGTCTGGGCGTAGTGGTTCAACTTTGGGTCATTTTCAGTTTGGGTCAGACTCGCTTTGGTTCAGTTTTGGGTCACGACACGGTTTGTGTGACAACTCGTATTTCAAGCCTTTCTTTGTGTTTTGATCATGGTTGTAAAACAAGGCCTCCAAGGCCGAGTACTCCCCGAGTAATCGCTACAAGGTAGGCTGCCGAGGCGACTTTGTTCAACTCCGACTAATTACTCGGAATCGATCAAATGCGGTCAACATCGGCCAAAATCGGATCTAATAGGTCAACTTGGGCCGAGTTTGACTTAAAATAAAATAAAACATAATTTCTATTCCTATCATAATTAAGAATGAATATCAAATTTACGTCTTTTGTTATAAATATTAGTAAATTTATGTTATTTGACACATATTTAATTTCCGAAAACTAATTTCTTTATAATTTGGCATGTCTGAGTACTCCCCGTGTACTCTACGCCTAGGCCGAGTACTCTCAGCTCCCCGTTCGATCGACTAGGGAGCGCCTATCGACTTTTGCAACAATGGTTTTGATGTAACTCGTATGTACGCTACTTGAATAGTTGATGTGTTAATTTTAATTAAATGATTATGAGCTTGCTAATGTGTTATGTGAATGCTGTATGTATGTGTGTATAATATAAGACCTAGTCGCACAAGATGTCCGAGACGCACACTCGTTCATGACCGTATACTTCCTTACTGTTATGCTAACTTGTTCTAGGCCCAAAACCCTCACCACTTGTGCACCAATAACCGGCCCAAACGAAGCCCAACAGTAAGCCCGCTGTGTTATCCTTAGGTGCATACACCCACAACTTTAATGTGCATTCATCCAATAATCTGGCAAACATACACATATCACCAAACCCTAGTTCCCTCTTCACCCCTCTTCGAACTTGACGGCAGCCCTCATTCTCTCGGTCGAAGCCCTCTCGTGCCAGACATCTTCGATTCATCATCCAATTCGGTTAGTGTTTTACCATAGTTCAACTATTATTGATCGTTACATAATGTTTGTTTGATTATATCTTCGCATGATGCTTTGATGCTTTGATGCTAGGGATTGGATGATTAGTAGAATCTTTGATAAACAACTTGTTATAACAAACTGTTAGGATTGAATTGCATGAATCTGTGATGTAACCGGTTGATCTAGTGTTGTATGAATCATAGGGCTTGACGATTAAATGATGTAGTCTGTGAATACTATGAATGCATGAATTAATAAGGATGAGCATTTGATGACATGAAGTTCCTGTTTGATCCGAGTTATGTGATGAACATGTTATTAATTTCTGTTATTGGTTAGAAGGTAATTAAGGTTCATACAAAAATAATTGGTGATTGAATGATTTGATCCGATTTGGGTGTTGTTAATTGTCGTCGATGATTAGATGGTAATATTAGGGTTGATTCAAATTAATTGGTAAACATGAATTGATTTGACCGAATAGATGGAAAACTGATCCCATGAATCATGGCCAAACCCAATTGATAGCATACTAGCGGACCGCACACTTCCAAGTGGCACACATTGAGCTACACAGTGTACAAACTATTATAGCATGACCGCACACTATGGTGTGGTCGCACACTCTCACGTGAGTCGCACACCATAGTGGCCCCACACTTTGTTTGAATTAAGGAACTGTTATGTGTTTAGGCTGCTTAATCATGATGAACCCGTTTAATGCTTGGGTTGTATAACCATGTAAAACGTTTGAAAGTTTGGGCCAAACACGAAACTGGATCGCACAGTCAAGGTGGGCCGCACACCTCTTGAGTCGCACACTTAAGAGGGACTCGCACACTCTAGTGTGTGGGCCGGCATCCATTGGGCTGCACATGTTTAGCACACTTGAATAAGGATCGCACACTTGCATAGAGAATGCACACTGGTTAACAGGCCCCTTCAGTGGGCCGCACACTCAAACAGAAGAACATGGGCCTTTGATGTGGATTTATGTTGGACTGTTATGTGATACGTGCTATGCCATGATAAATACTTGTCTACAACTTGTATAATACGTGTTCTACAATATGTGTATCACTTGAACCGAACCTGACTGTATGGTAACCATATTAGGACGTGGTTGACCACCTTAGCTCAAGTGACCATTTATCTGCCGAGCTAATCTAAGGTGAGTTCACACACACTTTTCTTGAAAGCATGTGATTTCCGGTGGTTTGGGAATGGGTTAAACAACAACTATCCCCCTTGGGTGGGATACAACCTGCGTATTCTCCTTGGGTAGAATACGTAATACCGTCCTCCTGGTGAAGGACGACAACTGATATAATACATGTCTTAAGCATACTAGACAACAACTATATCTTAAAGTCCCCGCACATTTTATACCGACTTAATCGTCGGGCCAATGGCGAACGGGTTATTAGTTAAATAGCGTTATTAGGTTTGACAAGTCTCACACCGTGCCGCAGAGGACGGGAGTGGACTAATATACTTGGGCACTTAGTCAATGATGATAGACATTGACTCGGGGCACTCAACATAACTTCAGTCATTGGTCGGTATGGTAAGAGTCTAGTGGTTAAAAACAGTGGGGTAGCTCCCCATGACATGTTTTTACAAAGAAAAAGGAACTTCCACAACTTATGGTTTTCGGAACAACATTAAAACGTGTTGGTGCATACGTCTGTCAACTTCGTCTTGTATCGAGTCTTGTATTAAGAATGTTAGATCAGGGCACGTAGTTCGAGAAAATTAGGGTTTATGTGTGAAAGGTTGATTTCGCACGAAATAGCATCTAGCTATTTCGCACGAAATAGCAATCAGCTATTTCACACGAAATAGCAGTTGTTAATTCCGTGCGAACTAACAACCGCTATAAATACCATTCATGTCATTTCATTTGTAACGATCATGTTTCCGGTACCGAAGTTCTGCCGACGTGTCTGCTGATCTGTAAACGTGTTATATCAATAAAACAAGACAATTAAGAGTGAATCAAGCTGTTACAAAGTCTAATCAATGAATTCCGCCTCTGATTAGACCGAGAACTCTTCTGATAGACTCGTTTTGATCGTCTCACGATCCTACAAGTGGTATCAGAGCTCAGGAGGAAGAGTTACCAATTTCTTCTTGAAAATCTGTTTTCTACACCTTCTTTCTCAAAATTAACAAGATTTAACGATCAAAATGGATTGAATTTCATACATGTCATGCGAAATAGTGTTTTAATGAATCCTTGAGAATATTGGACCTTAATTCAACTTAAAACTTGGTCAATTTTACAAAAATCAGATCGATCATGATGACGTCAGCAGTATTTCGCGTGAAATAGCCTATTTCGTGTGAATCTGTTATCTGATTTCGCACGAAATCAACTATTTGAGTTTCATTTCACACGAAATCACATCTGTATTTCGTACAAAATCACATTATTCCGCACGAAATCAGCATTCATTTCGCACCAAAATGTGATTTCGTTTGAAAATTTCATTTCGTGTGAAGCATACATCTGATTTCGCACGAAATCAAATTACAGATTTCGCACCAAATCGTTATTCCGCACCAAACTGATTTCGCATTAGTGTGTTATTTCGTTTGAAATCTCTTATTTCGTGTGAACCTTCATTGTTGTTTAAACTTTGTTGACTTTGTGATCTATTACTGAATCATGGAAGAGGAATTCTACAATGCGTTTGCTGCACCAGTTGCTCCTGTTACAGCTACCGAAACTCTTTACAGTGAGAGTGAGACGGGAACTTATCAAAAACCGCCGAAACTTATGTACATTGAAGATTTTAGAGGATGGCAAAATCGGTTTGAAAACTGGGTGCAAGCTTATAAGTTTGACGCATGTTGTTCATTAGAGAAAGATTACGAGAAAACGAAAAATGAACGTGGGATTGAAAAAGCTTTCAGTGACTATTCAGAGATTGAAAAATTGAAACATACTAGTGAAAAAATGATGATCAGTATTCTTCAACAAGCAGTTAAAGAAGATATCTTTGTTTTGCTCCAACATGAGGGTACTGCTAGATCAATTTGGACGGCATTGATTCAAAAGTTTAAAGGAAGTGCAGATATGATCAAGAACAAAAAGGCTTTACTAAAGAAATCATTTGATATGTTTGTAGCCTTAGAAGGTGAAACAAGAAAAAAGACCATTGATAGATATTGTCATTTGGTTTTGGAAATGGGAAGATTGGATATAAAGAAAGATGACGATGAATGGGTTGATAAGCTAGCCAATGCATTACCACAGCAGAAATAGGGAACTTATTTGTTGATCTTAAAGCACATGAGAAAGTCTGAAAATATGAATCTAGCAAAGTTTATTCAGAAGATTGAAGAGCATGAGTTGGATATCCAGAAAACGGCAATCATGAATAATCCAAATGCTCAACAAGATGTCAGTTTATACTATAAAGAAAATAAATTTGAAACTACTCCGAGTCCAAAGATTCAGACTGGTTTCAGTGCTGATAGTTCTTCTGGAACGAAGGGTAGTACTGTGACTCAAAGTGGTGGGCATTCATCTTCGTATTCAAGCTTTGATCCAAATTATACAACACCAAGTCCTCAACGACAGAATTCAACGAATCTGCACTGCAATGTCACCTTGAACATTCAAAATGGTCAAAATCTTTCTCTGGAAATAGCTAAGCAACACATGGCATCACTCGTTGCTATGTTGGAATCATATAAAAGTTTGATTGATGGCAGAATTGGAAATCTGATGCTTACCAAAGAGGATTATGACCAAATTGATGCGGAGGAACTTGAGTTGATGGATGTCAAATGGTGTTTAGCCAGTGCTGTTAGAAGGGCAGAAAAATTTCAACAAATCACTAGTAGAGATGAGTTTAATGAATTGTCTAAATCTCCGATAGGATTTGACAAATCAAAGGTTACATGTTTCCGTTGTCGAGAAAAAGGTCATTTTAAGCGTGAATGCAAAAACAAAGAAGCAAACGGAAGACAAGATCAGTCTGGAAAGAATAATTATTATCAAAAATCAATCTTTCATCAAATTGAACAACAACCATCATCGTCCCGTGCTCTTGAAGATGGAAAGAAGAAAGCATATCTTGTAAATCAAGATGATGAAAAGGTTGCAGAGCGATTTAGCTGGGACAAATACATTCCGGCCAATTCATGACTTGTTGCTAGAATCTTGGAAGAACAAGAAGTCAAAAGAACTAAGATCTTTAGATCATCAGAAAGTGATGATGATACTGATGACGAGGAAGAGTACATTAATAATGCAAGAAAAAGTTTAGACTCATTTAGTTTTAATTTGTTTTTTGCAGATAAAATTGAAATGTTGAAAGAGAAAAGAGCTGCTCGATTGAAAAGAGAATTGGAAGAATTTGAAGTCAGAAAAATTGCTGAAGAAAAGATGAAATTGGAAGCTGAAAAAGCAAAAGTTGAAGAAAATTCGAAAGAAAAGGTTGAAGCTAAGGGATGGGAAAAAGAGTTAGAATTCAATGAAGAAACGGATATTGTTGAAAAGATAGTGGAGAAAGTAGTGGAGAAAATTGTTGAAGTCAAAAAAATCGTCGAGGTAGAAAAACTTGTTGAAGTTGAGAAGGTTATCAAGGTTGAAAAGATAGTTGAGGTCATTAAACCTTGTCAGAAATGTTTGGAGTCTTGCAAACATTGTGAAGAAAAGGACAAGAAGATTCGTGAACTTGAAGAGTTAAAATAAAATTTGTTGTTTGATGTGAAGTATGTGAAGGAATCATATGATGTGTTGAACAGAACAGTTGATGGTCTGAAAAAGACAAATTTTGAAGTTGATGCTGCTGTGAAAATGATGAGTTCAACATTAATGACAAAGGAGAAGGTCATCAATGAGTATATTGAAGACTGTGCAAAACTGAAACAGGATTTAGAACTCGAAAAGATTGAAAGTGAACGAATCAAAAGATTACTGTTGAGTTTTACAACATGTGGTTATTTGATTGACAGAGTTTATCCTACTGTTGCAGGTCTTGAAGCTTTCCAAGATAAAGAGAAGGAAGAGGATACTGGTAAGAAACAAAGTGTCAAATATATCAAGTGTCCGCCTCCGATCTATGAAAGTTATTCTCCCAGAAAGCCAAATGAGGAAAGTTTAAAAAATGCGCTCAAGATAAAGTTGAAGTCTGAAACCATTGATGGGTTACCAGACAATATTGATGTCACATTCACAGCTTCTGACACTGATCATGAGTCTGAATTGTTAAAGAAAGTGGTCGATCAGGTGTTGGATATGGATGAAGAGTCAAAGTTGGAGTCTAAATCGGATAATTCAAGTTCATCAGAAAAGAGTCCGAGTTCACCGGTTAAACGGGTTTACAATAAAGAATTCATGTTATCAAAATCTAATTTGAATGATGGACCAATCAAAGTGGCTTATACTTTGAATGATCCAGACAAATTATATTCTGATGAGGAATTTCCAATAAGAAGTGTCAAAATTGAAATGATCAAACAGGTTTTCAAATTAACAGAAATTAATATTTCTGAAATAAAAGATTCAAATCTTCTTGAAAAACCTAAAAAATACACTTCAAGAGTTCAACAGAGATTGAACAAGAAAAAGGGTTACGGTTCTGGTTCTGGTTTTCTAAAGAAGCCAAACCATAATAGTAATTTCAAAAAGAAAGGTCTTGGTTTCATTTCCCCAGATAATCATAAAAATGAGAAAATTTATAAACCAAAAACTAATTTTTTTCAGGATCAAACTCAGAAGAAGAACAGAAGAAACCATTCTGGAGACAAACAAATAAAGAATTTCTTGCTGAAAGAAAAAAAAAGATGGTGAAAGAATCTGAAAAAGGGTTGAAAGAAGAATCTGTTACAGATGCCGAGAAGTTGGACACATAGCTTGGAATTGTCCAAAGCCCAACAACTCAAAACAGGGAGTTTCTTCTAACCCAAAGATGAAAGAAAAATGGGTTAACAAAACAAAACAACCAACTGAAAGGTCAAAATGTTCAAAGATTCGACTTTCGAAATTGGTGAAAGTTCGAAACGATTTTACAAAAGAAAAGTTGATTTGAACAAACAAAGATCGGTTGTGAAAAGTTCAGATGAAAGTTCTAGCGGTGAATCTGATTCCATAAAATGAGAGGAGCTATATGTTGAGAAAAATGTTGAAGTTTCTGTTCCGCCATTGGATGATGTTAACTTTCCACCATTGCGGGGAGAAAATCTGAAATCAAAAGGTAGGTTTGAGATTTCAGATCAATTCTTTGCTGGTAAGAAAGATTTTGATGCTGAAAAGGTGTTTAATGGAAATGTCAAACACATCTTTGGGAAGATGGTTGATGGGAAGGTTAAAGGTACCAAAGAATTTTATGAATCGAAAACATGGTGGGATAGATGTGAGTCAAAATCACCCAAGGCTGGTCAGGCTTTGGTGACAGCATTTACAATTTGAAATCCTGACTTGTCGGAGCTCCCAAGTGGGTAATCGTGGAGCATGAATCGGCATCATTCTTTAGAATTGTTTTTGTGAAAATCTTAAAATTGTTAAACATTTGTCAAGTGTGACTTGCCGGAACTCCCAGGTTGGTAAGTGTGGAGTAGGAATCGGCGTCTTTCTACATCTGGTAAATTTAACCTACAAGTGGTTGATTAGTGATCTTACAAGTGGTTAATCAAGGTCATTAAGTTGAACTTGATTTAACTATCATTAAAATATATTGAAAAACAAAGTGATGATCAAATCCCAATTACAAGTGGAAAATTCAACAAATCTTATTTTCTGGAAAAACCATTTTGATTAAAACAAACTTAAGTGTTTTGAAATCATAATGGGAAAATAGTTTGTTGTAAGGGGAAGTTCTGATTGTTTATGCCAAGTGAATGGAGAATTGAAGTTTGAAAATCAGTTGTCAATTGTATTGTACAGTTTGTTTTCAAATTTTCCAGGAAAATCAAAATTGGAATATATTTTGATTTTAGGGGGAGTAAAAATTTTCGAAAAAAATAAAAATTTGAAAAAATTACAAAAACCTGATAAAGCCAAAAACATCGGAAAAATTCAAAAAATGAGTTTGATTGTGAAAAAGAGGAAATGATAGTACATCAGTGGACTATCACAACATGCTAAAGAATTGGAAAGTCAAATGTGATAAACGATCCAGTAGATTTTTACTTATCTCGTGGGGAACATCTCTCGGATATATGGGTAACCCCCAAAATCTTGTTTGAAAGATTTTCTATTTCTGACATACTAGGTCTTTGTGCGGGGTGATATCTGGGGTATTATACCAGGACTTCTGATTTTGCGGAAGCAATAGCCTAGTCCTCGTATAATACTTTGCATAAGCTTTAATCTTAAAGCCAGCCCTCAGCATAAAAATGATGAAACGTTGAAAAATGCTAATCATGTGTTGTTGAAGAAAAGATCCCCATATGGGACACACCTAAATTCGAACCATCATCTCTCTGATTTTGCGGAAGCAATAGCCTGAGCTCCCATGGTTTCGCATTTACCTGTTTACAGATATCATTAGTGTACACTCACCTGTAAGACTAAATATAGAAATCTGGATACGGGAGTATATTCTGAGGTGGGACACGCAAATAAGTTAAATTGCTTAAAACATTAATCTCGTATCTTGAAACAATTGAACTTTGTGTAAAAATTTAAGTGGATCAGTATACTGACAATCTACGTGAATCGTTTAGAACTTAAAATGTCTAAAGGTTAACGGTGTTAATGATTTGTCTCATAAACTGATATGATCCTCTTACACAAACTCACAAAAATATTGTTTGTAAATACTTCTTCAAAGCATTTCTTTAAACTCAAAAATTCAAAAAATTCTAGGTGTGTTTTAGCATAAAATTTTGAAAAATACAAAAAGATTTTCGACAACTGATAATGAAAAGCTGATTTTCAAAATTCCAAGTGCTAAACATGACGAACAGGTTTGGGAAGAGTTTGTTTGAAAAAGATGTTTTCTTACATGTGGTCATCAGAGTTCTTCTTCAAAATGTTAAATCATTTTTAGTGTTTTTTCTACAAGTGATCATCAAAGAATAAAATTTGTCAAATTGTTAAATTTGTAAATCTTATTGTGAGGTAGAGGTTGTGCAGGATAGCCAGGATTCTGATTCTGAAAAGAGACCCAGGTCACAATCCTGATCCTGGGAAAGCAAGACTACGATCCCAGCATAAATTAAGGGGTAGTCTGTTAGAAAGAGGGAGTCTGTGGATGAGCAGAGCCAGCTTCAGATCCTGAATCGTGTTCATATTAGTTGCTGATGCTGATGAACTTAAGGAATCAAGAGATCTGATCAAGAGAATTAGAAAGATTAAGAGTCAGATTGCGATAATGGGTTTGGAAGAAAAGATAAAGAAAAGAGATAAAGTTTGATGGATGCTTACTTTGTCAGATATTTTGAAAAAGCCAAAAGGCTGATCAAGGCTGAAGACTATGAAGACTCGACACCGAAGACTTCGTCAACATCCGAGGGGGAGTCTGTTGGTGCATACGTCTGTCAACTTAGTCTTGTATCGAGTCTTGTATTAAGAATGTTAGATCAGGGCACGTAGTTCGAGAAAATTAGGGTTTATGTGTGAAAGGTTGATTTCGCACGAAATAGCAGTTGTTAATTCCGTGCGAAATACCAACCCATATAAATACCCTTCATGTCATTTCATTTGCAACGATCATGTTTGCGGTATCGAAGTGCTGCCGACGTGTCTACTGATCTGTAAACGTGTTATATCAATAAAACAAGACAATTAAGAGTGAATCAAGCTGTTACAAATTCTAATCAATGAATTCCGCCTCTGATTAGACCGAGAACTCTTCTGATAGACTCGTTTTGATCGTCTCACGATCCTACAAAACGGACAACCAACTATGAACTCGCCAACTTTTTATTAACACACTACTGCATGCTTTGCAGGTCGTTAGGTACATGGCTGGAACTTGCACGCGGAGTGGACGTTGTGGCTAGGAATCAAGTGTTGGATTCCTACTATCAAACATTATAGCTTTTAATTTACTTAATGGGTTTTAAACTTTATGCTTCCGCTAACACTTAAACTTGGTTTGGGATATTGTTTTCGTAAACATTAAACATTTGGATTATGATGGTTTTACTTTATTTTTACTTATCGTTCAGTATGATTAGTGGTATGATCCTGGTTAGTCACACGCCTCGCGGTAATACTCCGCTTGTGGATTTTGAGGGTGTGACAGATTGGTATCAGAGTCAGTGAGAAAGTCATTGCTTACGCATACTGAGTCTTCTTAGGACCTGGTTGTGTGTTGATGCAACGTGAGAAAGTCATTGCTTACGCATCAAGCCAACTCAAGGTTCATGAAAAGAACTACACTACCCACGATTTGGAGTTGGGAGCAGTAGTGTTTGCACTCAAGATATGGAGGCATTACTTGTACAGTACCAAGTGCACCATCTACACCGATCACAAAAGTCTCCAACATATCTTCGATTAGAAGGAATTGAACATGCGACAGCGTCGATGGGTCGAACTCCTAAACGACTACGAGTGTGCAATCAAGTATCACCTAGGCAAGGCCAATGTTGTGGCCGACGCCCTCACTCGTAAGGAAACCAAACCTAAGCATGTACGTGCGTTACAGCTTACTATCCACTCCAGTCTTCCTACCCAAATCCGTGACACTCAGGTTGAAGCGTTGAAGGAATAGAACCTCAAAGCTGAGTCCCTGCAGGGGCATGGAAAAGAAACTAGAACGCAAGGAAGACGACACATACTATTTTATGGAACGTATTTGGATTCCATCCTATGGAAACCAACGAGAACTTGTAATGGACGAAGCACACAAGTCTCATTACTCGGTGCATCCTAGTTCTGATAAGATGTACCAGGATCTCAAAACTTTATACTGGTGACCCACATGAAAGCTAACATAGCGACCTATGTTAGTAAATGCTTGACCTATGTTAGGGTTAAGGTTGAATATCAGAAGCCATCAGGACTACTCCAACAACCAAAGATCCCCACATGGAAATGGGAGCAAATTTCCATGGATTGTCACTGGTTTACCCAGATCTCATAGAGGAAACAACACCATCTGGGTGATCGTTGATCGACTGACTGACAAGCACATTTTCTCACAGAGTGCCAACTTCTATCATCTCTGACCGTGATCTGCGCTTTGCATCCGATTTGTGCCAGGCGATGCACAAATCCTTTAGCTCACGTCTAGACATGAGCACAGCTTATCATCCGCAGACAGATAGGCAGACTGAGTACCATCTAGACTCTTGAAGACATGCTTCGAGCATATGTTATCGACTTTGGTAACGGCTGGGAAAGACACCTACCTTTGGTGAGTTCTCGTACAACAATAGTTACCACACCAGCATTAAGGCTGCTCCATTCGAGGCTTTGTACGGACGGAAATGGCGATCACCTCTATGAAGGGCCGAAGTAAGCGACAGCCAAATCACTGGCCCATAACTCATTCTCGACACAACGGAAAAGATTGCCCAAATCCGATAATGAATGGCGGCAACTCGTGACCTTCAGAAAAGTTACGCTGATAAGCGTAGGAAACCTCTCGAGTTCCAGGTTGGGGATCGAGTGCTACTCAAAGTCTCACCTTGGAAAGGTGTGGTTTGCTTTGGCAAACGAGGCAAGCTTAATCTGTGTTATGTCAGACCCTTCGAAATCACTAAGAAAATTGGCAAGGTGGCGTACAGACTGTATTTTCCCGAAGAACTCAGTGGTGTTCACAACGTCTTTCACGTGTCGAATCTGAAGAAGTGTCTATCAGATGAGACCCTCATCGTTCCTTTCAAGTAACTCACTATCGACGACCAGTTGGGCTTCGTCGAGGAACCGGTGGAAATTATGGACCGGGAAATCAAGACTCTCAAACGAAGTAAGATACCTATTGTTCGAGTTCGTTGGAACTCTCGTCGTGGCCCAGAGTTCACCTGGGAACGAGAAGACCAAATGAAACGCAAGTATCCTCAGTTTTTTAAAAAAGATGAGTCCAATAACGAAACTACTACGGAATTTTGGACGAAATTCCAAACCAACAAGGGGATGACGTGATACCCCAGGAAAACACACAACACAACTAGCTTCCATAGTGACTACGTGCTAAATTTCGGGACGAAATTTCTTTCAACTTGGGGATGATGTGACAACTCGTATTTCAAGCCTTTCTTTGTGTGTTGATGTAACTTGTATGTACGCTACTTAAATAGTTGATGTGTTAATTTTAATTGAATGATTATGAGCTTGGTAATGTGTTATGTGAATGTTGTATGTATGTGTGTATAATATAAGACCTAGTCGCACAAGATGTCCGAGACGCACACTCATTCACGGCCGCACACTTCCTTAGTGTTATGCTAACTTGTTCTCGGCCTAAAACCCTCACCACTTGTGCACCAATAATCGGCCCAAACGAAGCCCAACCGTAAGCCTGGTGTGTTCTCCTTAGGCGCATACACCCAAAACTTTAATGTGCATTCCTCCCATAATCTGGCAAACATACACATATCACTAAACCCTAGTTCCATCTTCTCCCCTCTTCGAACTTGACGGCAGCCCTCATTCTCTCAGTCGAAGCCCTCTCGTGTCGGACTTCTTCGTTTCATCATCCAATTCGATTAGTGTTTTATCGTAGTTCAACTATTATTGATCGTTATATAATGTTTGTTTAAATATATCTTCGCATGATGCTTTGATTCTAGGGATTGGATGCTTAGTAGAATCTTCGATAAACAACTTGTAATAACAAACTGTTAGGATTGAATTGGATGAATGTGTGATGTAACTAATTGATCTAGTATTGTATGAATCATAGGGCTTGACGATTAAATGATGTAGATCTGTGAATACTATGAATGCATGAATTAATAAGGATGAGTATTTGATGACATGAAGTTCCTGTTTGATCCGAGTTATGTGATGAACATGTTATTAATTTCTGTTATTGGTTAGAAGGTAATTAGGGTTCATACAAAAATAATTGGTGATTGAATGGTTTGATCCGATTTGGGTGTTGTTAATTGTCATCGATGATTAGATGGTAAGATTAGGGTTGATGCAAATTAATTGGTAAGCATTAATTGATTTGACCGAATAGATGGGAATGGTATAACTGATCCCACGAATCACAGCCAAACCTAACTGATCGCACACTAGCGGACCGCACACTTCCAATTGGCACATATTGAGCTACACGTTGTACAAACTATTAAAGCATGACCACACACTATGGTGTGGTCGCACACTCTCACGTGAGTCGCACACCATAGTGGGCCGCACACTTTGTTTGAATTAAGGAACTGTTATGTGTTTGGGCTGCTTAATCATGACGAACCCGTTTAACGCTTGGGCCGCATAACCTTGTAAAACGTTTGAAAGTTTGGGCCAAACACGAAACTGGATCGCACAGTCAAGGTGGGTCGCAGACCTCTTGAGTTGCAAACTTAAGAGGAACTCGCACACTCGAGTGTGTGGGCCGGCAGCCATTGGGCTGCACATGTTTAGACTCACACACTTGCATAGAGATCGCACACTGGTTAACGGGCCCCTTCAGTGGGCCGCACAATCAAACCGAAAACATAGGGGCCCTTGATGTGGATTTATGTTGGACTATTATGTGATACGTGTTATGCCATGCTAAATACTTGGGTGCAACTTGTATAATACGTGTTCTACAACATGTGTATTACTTGAACCGAACCTGACTTGTATGGTAACCATATTAGGACGTGGTTGACCACATTAGCTCAAGTGACCATTTATCTGCCTAGCTAATCTAAGGTGAGTTCACACACACTTTTCTTAAAAGCATGTGATTCCCGGTGGTTTGGGAATGGGTTAAGCAACAACTATCCCCCTTGGGTGGGATACAACCTGCATATTCTCCTTGGGTAGAATACGTACTACCGTCCTCCTGGTGAAGAACGACAACCGTTATAATACATGTCTTAAGCATACTAGACAACACTATCTTAAAGTCGCCGCACATTTTATACCGACTTAATCATTGGGCCAATGGCGAACGGGTTATTAGTTAAATAGCGTTATTAAGTTTGACAAGCCTCACACCATGCCGCACAGGACGGGAGTGGACTAATATACTTGGGGCACTTAGTCAATGATGATAGACATTGACTCGGGGCACACAACATAACTTCAGTCAGTAGTCGGTATGGTAAGGGTCCAGTGGTTTAAAACAGTGGGGTAGCTCCCCGTGACATGTTTTTATAAGAACAAGGAACTTAACAACTTATGGTTTTTGGAACAACATTAAAACGGACAACCAACTGTGAACTCGCCAACTTTTTGTTGACACACTACTGCATGTTTTGCAGGTCGTTAGGTACATGGCTGGAGCTTGCACGAGGAGTGGACGTTGTGGCTAGGAATCAACTGTTGGATTCCTACTATCAAACATTATGTCTTTTAATTTTCTTAATGGGTTGTAAACTTTATGCTTCCGCTAACACTTAAACTTGGTTTGGGATATTGTTTTCATAAACATTAAACATTTGGATTGTGATGGTTTTACTTTATTTTTACTTATCATTCAATATGATTAGTGGTATGATCCTGGTCGGTCACACGCCTCGCGATAATACTACGCTTGTGGATGTTGAGGGTGTGACAGTTCGGGTTCACGTCAGTTTCAGTTCGGGTTCGGGTTTCGTGGAACGGGTCGACTCGGTTTAACTCGACTCGACTCGGTCAATCCAAGTCAACTCGGTCAACCCGATCAACTCGATTAACCCGGTCAGCACGGTCAACTCAGTTAAACCGGTAGTACTTCCAGGAGATGTTTTCACCCACAGATCAGATTATGTTTCCCGCGTCCACCAACTCTTTGTCGTAGCTGCGTAGTTCAAATTGTGGGTAGTAAGGGTTTGGATTGTTCATGAGATTTTGGAAATGCCAATCATTTGTCCACCACTCCACAATTGGATCAGGCAGGGGTAGTGGGTTAACAATAGGTTTAGGGATGGCAGGTTCCAGGTTTATAGGAAGTTCAGTTTGGACGGGAACATTCACAAGGTTTTCATCTGCTGGGCCAAAAAGGTCGTAGTTTTCTAATTTGTTGTCTAGTTCTTCCCAGGGTGGTAATGTTGGAGCCTGACTGGAGCTTTCTCCTAACACTTCCTTTCCCTTTGGTTCGACTGTTTTCTTCACTTTTTGAGCTGTAGGTTTCTTCTTCCTTCCCCTCTTCCTGTCTAGAAGCCTCCTTCTTTTCTTTGGTTTGGGTTTCCCTTGGGCTTGGAACACAATTGACTCATCTGGCTCAGCTTGGTATCCGATCTGGTTCCCAGTGGTTTCCATGTCAGTGGAATGAATCGAGAAGTTTTGGAGAGCCTCCGATAATTCATTCATACTGTTACTCACACATAAGGAAACACAAAATCCAAATTAAATTTTAATTATTGCAAATAAATTTTACAGAAGCACCAAATCCCTGACTACTTTAATCTAAGTATTTTTTAAATACCTAATTTACTTAAACCAGTGGCTTTGATACCACCTTTTCTGTCACGGCCCCCAACCCGATTCACCCGGTTCGGAAGCCGCGAGACAAAAACCCGTGGTATCGGTATTTAAATTGCGGAAATTACAACAGGACCGTTTGTCAGAAAGATAATATCAGAGTTTTAAAAATACCGAATTATTTTATTATAAATTTCGGGAAAAACCTCGTATTTACAAGAAAGAAAATTCACTGGGAAATCCTTTGATTACCGAAAACATGTTTATTTCTATTTACTGAGCCACTTTATTTAAGCTGGAGTGCTGCGCGACACTTTTCCTTTTCTTCATAGTAAATTACCTGAAACATGTTTTAAAAAGATTTGATCAAGGAAAAAACTGGCGAGTGCATTCAATGTATACAAAAGACACATTGTTATAATATATACAATATTAAGAGCTATTACAATGTTTATATCAACCAATTACCCCAAATCGGTATTTGTCACTCGACCGGGTCTATGACTATGGTCATATCACACATTGGCTACCCGTTGTCCAATGGTGAAGCTTATCAAGTATTGTATACAAAACCTCCACATACCTTCAGTAATTGTAGATTACAAAGACTTAATCACTGTAATTATAACTTTGAAAACAAGTCGGGTTTTGAAAGCAATTTGGTAAAAAGAGAATGACTCGCATTGCAAATTTAACTGGTCAGAGCTTGCCTACTGGTTAAGCTGGTAAACCTAGTTAAATATACAATGCAAGCAAAACTAGGTTAGTAACTTAATTCAACATTTACGATAATCGCGAGATCGAAACCCTCACGACGAATGACAAAGTATAGCCCAATTTAGGCAACACTTAAACATCCATCGGATCGGTTTTAATCGATCGGATATAGTACCGTAGCAGTGATCGAGTTATTACCACGTTATCGTAGCAGAGTTTTAGTGCCTCGAGTGTGTATTTAGAGCAGAATGATAGAGATTTAAAGGAAATTTTCGAGCAACTTTGAATGTCAATGAACTGCTTAATTTTTAGCAGTTTCGGGACGCTCTCGCGCCCCATGACCAATTTAGTGAAGTCCCTCGCGGGCCGCGAGGGACACCCTAGCTACGGCTAGGGCTGCCGTGTCACCACCTAGCTTCGACATGTGGACGACACGTGTCGGTCATCATTATCCGGAAACCCTAGGTCTGTCGCGCCCCGCAAAGACCCCTTCTAAATCTGTTGCGCCCCGCGACAGAGTAAAAAAAAATTGTTTTCTTGGATTTTTATAAAAAGTAAGGTTTTACAGGTTAGGGTTTTTACTTATGGAGCGCTTAGGACGTTTTTGTGTGAGTTGTTATATTAATCATGTTTATATAACCTGTATATATATATATATATATATATATATATATATATATATATATATATATATTGTTTCATTTGTCGTTTCGTTTTGAAAATTTTTACGACAACTTGCATTGTCGGGGTCGTCCAAAAACAAAGGAAACTTTTCTCATTTTTCGTAAAAATCCGTAAAATGAAACGTGTTTTAATTATAAAACGAAACCTATCGGATTTAAGAAATTTTTATAAAAATAAACATAAATGTATATTTATTTTGAAAAACTTTATAACTCTCACAAAACGAGTCGATAACTCGAACGCTTTTATCAAATAAATATATATATATATATATATATATATATATAGGGGGCTGCTAGAATGAGAACCACCCCGAGTTGTAAGAACCGCGAGAACTACACCCCACGTAGCGCCGTTCGCCATGATTTTTTTTTACAAGTAGATGTGTGTATTATATACACAGCCGTAAAAAATCATGGCGAACGGCGCTCCATGGGGTGTAGTTTTTTACACCACAAGTTTGGTGTTTTTTAATTTTTTTTCTTTTTTCTTTTTTTTTTCACCAAACTTGTGGTGTAAAAAACTACACCCCACGGAGCGCCGTTCGCCATGATTTTTTACGGCTGTGTTTATAATATACACATCTACTTGTAAAAAAAAATCATGGCGAACGGCGCTCCGTGGGGTGTAGTTCTCGCGGTTCTTACAACTCGAGGTGGTTCTCATTCTAGCGGCTCCCTATATATATATATATATATATATATATATATATATATATATATATATATATATATATATATATATATATATATATATTTGTTTCAAACGTCGATAACGCGAATCCTTTTATAAATAAGTATAATTATTTATATTTGTTTCAAGCATCGATAACGCAAACCCTTTTTATAAATTAAACATAATCGTTTATATACGTTTCAAATGTCGATAACTCGAATACTTTTATCAAATAAAATAAATATAATTTTTTATATATTGGCTTCGAACGTCGATAATCGCCAAAATCCTTTTATAAAATAAATATAATTGTTTATATTTATTTCAAATATCAAAAACACGGAAATTCTTTTATAAAATAAGTATAATTATTTATATTTATTTCAAACGTCAAAAACTCGGAAATCTCTTATAATATAAATATAAATATTTATATTTATTTTAAACGTCAATAACTCGGCAATCTTTTATAAAATAAATATATTTATTTATTTTCATTTCAAACGTATAGTAATCGACAATTCTATAAAATGAATATAACTCTTTATATTTATTTCAAACACCTAAACGACATACATATATATTTTGACAGTTATCCATGAGACGCGAGATTTCTATTTCGGCTACACGATGATTACATACATATACGTATATAAATTTACATTTACATTATAAAAGTTTACAATGTAATACTTTCATATAAATATTTGTTACGTGTACGGACGACCACTCGGGACGACACGTACGATACTACAAACATATTTTATATTTTTATATAAATATTGTGACAATCCGACGACTGACACCAACAAAGTATCGGATGGTGATCCGACGATTTGCTATCCGACACTTGAACCTGTGAGACAAACAAATAGAGTGATTAGGATCGGATGGCAATCCGTACGGATTGCCGTTCGACGATTTGAAAAACAAGTGAAATATGAAAGTGTGAAAAGGATCGGATGGTGATTCGATCGAATCGCCACTCGATACTTAACACTTAACAAAGCTGAAATTAATGCACATGAATCGGATTAGCTTTAAAGAAACAATATTGAATGGATCGACTGGCCACTCGATGATTATCACTTATCAAACAAACTGAATTTTAATGCACGTGGACCGGATAGTGATCCGATCGAGTGGCGGTTCGACGATAGACACTATATGATATATCTTCGTAGTACATACATGATTGTTAAGCGTCTAGCAATCGATAAATTAAGGTCACACATTTAAATGGGGTCACCTTGTAGTGTTTGTATATTCAAGAAGTACAATTAAATGGAAAATGCATGAATTTCCTACTGTATTTATGGGCCGACAACTTTGATAAGTGCTACACATGCAACTGACAACTTTGGACAATTATAAAATCACATGGGCTGTTAATTAATTGTGATAGTATAACTTTGATTGGACCAAAATATTAGTGGATCTGTTGTAATATAAATGTGATTGGGCCGAGTATAGTAATCAAGTTGTGACAAAAGCTGTTGTAATAATGAATGTCTTGAGTGTAAGCCCAGTTCGGCCAAATAAGGCCTAATCACCCTAACCCTTTTATTATGAGGTGGTTTGTATGAACCTTCAAAAAAAACGTATGAACCTTCATAACTTGTATGCAAAGCAAAACCCTACCCCCTCCCAAGTGTTCGTGCGGCAGTAGCCCCCCTCATTCGAGGCTCCTCTCTATCATTCTAAACATCTTACTTCGTCTCAGAATCTTCTGGTTAGTATGCTTCTTTAATTACATTTATTTTCGTTGTTCTTGGCTATGGGTTAGTATGCTTCTTTAAACATCTTGCCTCGTTGACAAACTTGATTGGAATCGTATTAATTATGGAATGATGTAATCGGTATTGTAAGGCATTTAGGGCGTGATGAATTGTTATAACAACAAATATAATTTCGAACCTGGCAATACATGGATGTTATTGTTGATTCAATTTTGGTAGGAAGTGTGTATTCATTGGAATAATTGAGCACTTAATTATATTGATTGAATATGAATGATGATGCATGCTTGGTAATCGGAATTTGTGAATGATGAAGTGGCCGCTCATGGCAATTTAGAAAGGTCTGAATATAGGTGAATTAAAAAGTGAAGAATCTATCTTATTAATATCCGAATTTGTTAAATAATGCTCAGTGGCTATGTGAATGAAAATTAATTGGTCAAAAGTATATGATGGGATTATAGGTGTGTTCTGGTCATGCTTATACATATGTAAATTACAACATGTTGGTTTACATTTAAACTTATTGATGGTATTTTTCATTAATAAGTGAGGATTTTATTTAGAAACTTGTATTGGTTCAATGTAATTAGTGGCTCGTTGTTGTTACGTCACACGCCTAGCAGGGACATTCCCTAGGTGGTATTTTTGGGGGTGTGACAGTTTGGTATCAGAGCCACTGGTTATAGTGAACTTGGTTTTAAAACGTTTTTATTAAACCAGACTATAACCGAACAGATCAGAAATCGACCATGACACTCGGCTCCAGATTGCAAGGGTCGTCTCTCGTTTACTATTGCATAGCATATCTAGTGTTTGCTTATGAATAACATCACACGTGAATGCACACTTGGCACTACAGTATGAACTTCTATGTTGTCAACCTATGTTACGTGTTTTAGTAGTGTGACTCTTCTTGAACTTTCATGATCTATGTTGTGGTGTCATCTGTCTTATTGCTCGAATTTTAGGAATCTTTAATAAGAGTTGAGAAGAGCTTAGATAAACATGCAATTTGGATTATTATTGTGGGTGCACACATAATAATAATGTGGGGTGCATGTGACTCCTAGTGAGGCTTAACAAGTGGAAAAAAGGGGGTTTGTTCCATTATTCGATTAACGAGAGACCTAGCAAACCTATAGGGGTCATAGTAGTGATTGTCTCCTACTTGAACGTGATCTTTTCACTCCTATCTGAATTCTTACGATTCTTGATGCTATCGAGTATCACCTGAACACCCATCTGAACACCTAGCGAACTGCGTAGAATGTTAAGTGCTAGTACGAACGTCCCTGAGTTGGATGTCCATACCTTCCTCACTTATCTTTGTTTGCTGGAACTTAGCGCGTTGACGCCTTAGATCCCGAAGTGCGATCACCTTTGCAACACTCTTGCAGCATACCATGTATCACTCAATCAACTTGCAAGAATGATGGACAAGAGGATGAGCGTAGTGCTTTACCGACCTCAGTATTAGAACGACCCTGATTACCGGCAACGAACACCAGTAGATTAACTTCAATCGAATCCTTAACCCTAGTCAGCGACTTATGGGAGTCAACTCTTACGAATTAATCGGGACATAAATGATGACAATTGGCTATGGTGTGGAATGTGTATCTGCCAGTGCATGGAGGACGCGACTCGGAATGTGAAAAGATGGACCCTGTTGGTGAAAGGTCGTAGGGCTCCATTTCAAGCAACGACATTAGAGGCAACAGTTATAATCATAGCCTACAATATGGAAATGAAGGTACCTACGACATGGATTGGCCGTTGTTAAATCAAGACGACATATAACCAAGGGAACGACGACAGTACTGGAAATTCTCGTAACAAAAACAACAAACACCGGGAACGATGCTCGTGGAAAGACATTTAGGATTGGCGTGGGCGACGCCAGGATAATAGCAACATGGTGGTCTACAAGTTCTTGGTAACTAATCGCTTCGTCTCTGTTCTGTTTAACTCTGATGCTTCTTGAAACCGAACTTGTTATGGAATTGGCTGATGACAGGTCAATTGAAGCCTCGTATGTTCGTTGGGATGCAAGCTCGACCTTGTGGGACAAGTGTTCGACATTGACCTTTCTGCTATTACCATTGATAGTTTCGATGTAGTAGTTAGTATGGATTGATTGTCCAGATGTTGTGCGGACCTTATGAGGAGAAAATTTTGAGTATCCCTCTCTCTAGTGGCGAATCATCGTTTGTACTGAAGCTTCAGTGTGGTGTAAAGGTTAGTATCATTTCAGCAATGAAAGCCAGGAGTGTCTACGGAGGGATTACTCCACTGTGTTAGCAACCGTTACTGATGATAGTGTCACACCCCCAAAATCCACAAGCGGAGTATCACCGCATTGAGGCGTGACTGACCAGGATCCAGCCACCAATCATATTGAACAATATAAATTAAGTAAATAAAAAGTCCAATCCAAACAGTATAATTTGTGTCAAAACAATTCAGCTAAGTTAAAGTTATCAGCGGAAGCATAAAGTTTAAAACCCAAAACATAAGTTAAAAGTTCATAAGTTTAACATGGAACTCAACAACCCAAGTCCCACAACGTCCACGCCTCCTCGTGCAAGCTCCTGAAATACCTAACGACCTGCAAGGCATGTAACAACGAGTCAACAACAAAGTTGAGCGAGTTCACAGTTGGTGTTCATTATTAAGTTGTTTCAAAACCAAGAGTTCATTTGTAAGTTGTAAGTTAATCCGTTTACCCTGTTTCCTAAACATATCCATAGTTGGTGGGGGCTTCCCCATGTTAACCACTAGACCTGTTTACCATATCGACCACTGACTAAAGTAAGTTGGTGCCCTGACGTCAATGTCTATCATCATTGACTAGTGCCCAGATCCATTAGTTCACGCCCGTCCTTTGCGGCACGGTGTGAGGCTTGTCAAACCTAAATAGCGCTATCTAACTAATGACCCGCTCGCCATTGGCCCGGCGATGAAGTCGATATAAAAGAAGGGACTTCATGATAGAGAGTTTTGGTCTAGTATCCGTGTTGTCACCCTTCAGTGAAGAGGGTGTGTACGAAATCCCCAAACCAGGAGATTACGTAGGTTCCAAGTTAATTCTTATCACAGGTTGTCACCCTTCAATAAAGAGGGTGTGTACATAATCCCCAAACCAGGAGATTATGCAGGTTCCGATTGTATTCTTATCACGTGTTGTCACCCTTCAATAAAGAGGGTGTGTACGTGTCCCAAACCAGGAGATCACACAGTTTCAGTTTAAATCCTTTACCCATTCCCAACCCTTGGAAATCCCATGCCTTGTAGAAAATGTGAACTCACCTTTGCTTTGCTCGGTAGATAAAGCATTTGTCCTAAGTTGGTCAACCATATCCTATTATGGTTATCATTTGTTAGGACGTTATACAAGGAATCACGTATAAGCTACACGTATCTAACACGTATTTGTCACGTAGTTGTACAAGTAACAATTATTGTATAACACCTTAACCATAAACACATTCCATTTATAAAACAGTTAATCATGAAATAATAATGTGGAACAGTGAGTGTGCGACCTATAGAAGTGTGCGACCAGTATGTTATAAATCCTAAATATTTTAATTATTAACGTTTGTCATGGTGCAACATAACTAGACTTCACATGGTCCAACTGAATACATGCAGCTCACTTAAGAGGCCCCAAACAGTGGTTTTTGGTTTGTTCCCAAACTAGTGTGCGATGTAAGACAGTTTGTGTGGCTATCAATATAGAAGCGTTCGAATGTAGTGGTGGGGCCCAAAAATAAGAAAACAGTGTGTGGTTAGCCACCATTGTGCGACCAAGATTTATAAGAAATCAATTTGTACAGCTGTGGGGCACTCATTCTAATTGTGCGATCTATATACAGAATTACAATTAAGTGGTGGGGGCCAGCTATAGCGTGCGGTCGACAAATTAACAACATATAACCTTTTTAGTCCTTTGAATCAAAAGGAAAAGACAAAAAGCATTAAATCACAAAATTTTCAAATCATCATAGGACACCTATCATTTCTGAAATCAATAAT
Source organism: Helianthus annuus (assembly GCF_002127325.2). Classification (NCBI taxonomy): domain Eukaryota; kingdom Viridiplantae; phylum Streptophyta; class Magnoliopsida; order Asterales; family Asteraceae; genus Helianthus; species Helianthus annuus. The sequence continues at coordinate 57,313,440 of NC_035442.2, read as the reverse complement.
ATGCACCTATCAGTTGTACCCTGCGCATGAAGGGTTGTACACTCCATGAAAGCATGGATTCAAGCTTTCAATCAACAGCCAACAATTTCAATCACAGATGTATAGAACTACCTTCCCTAAGCACCACAGTTAGCAAAAAAAAAATGTAATTTGCTTCATACTTCGATTCAGCAAAATCATACGTGTACAAATCAAGAATCATAATACTAGGCATGTGCTATATACGACAATCATCAGAATAGTTTATCAATTATTATGACCTTATAGAATAGACATGAATATTCATCTTAATTGAATCAACAAGTCATACACTAAACCTATTCAAACAGAGTAACAACCAAGTCTTTGCTACAAACAACACTTGACCAAAGAAGCATAAAATCTGATGACCGACCGATAGAAACGTGACATACCATGTAATCGGGTGAACCTTGCGGGTTCTCGAGATCTACTACCGAGCTCCACCAGAATAATCATCACCATCATCTCGTCACCGCTGACCCGAAATACACGACCACCGCTACGCCGCCTGCTGTCGCTGATGGGGTTCCACCACCGTCGCTTCCACAGCCGCCGCCGTGAGCGGCGGCGATGCTACACCTCCAGCGACTCTCTCTCTCTCTCTCTAGTCGGTGAGTGTAGGGCTGTGGTAGTGATTTTTGAAGGTGAAAAGGTGTGGGTGTGAAGCTTGGGAGGATTGTGTACGGGGAAAACGGGTGTGCGGTTTGAGAAACGAGGTAAGGTAGGGAGTGTCGTTTAGTCGGAGGTGTGGCTGTTGCTTGTCACTGGTCGGAGTGAATCTCCGGTGATTGCATGTTAGAGTGGAGAAGGAGGAAGGTGTGCCTGTCGGACCGAAAGAGAGGGGCGCCGGAATCCATCTCTGATTGCCGAAGGTCATGATCACACAAAGGAGAGAATGGGGAAGGGGGATCAATATGCTCGGCTACAGTGTTTAGATATGGGACATTAGGGTTTTTATAAAAATAAGGGTGGGGCTTATAAGTTATTTAAATAGGCTAGGGTTTTAGGTTTAGGTTAGTTGGGTTGGGCTTAGCCCAAGTCTGTGAGTTCGTTAAATTTTACACGACTCGCTTAAACAAACATAACCAATCATATTGTCTAAATACGTAACTAAATAAATCACTCGTCGCGTGTTATTATTATTTCGCAAATAATAATATTAATAATATTACCGATATTAATAAATACGCGTGTTACCAAAATACCCTTCTCTCGTCAACGAGAGTGCGGGTTGTTACATTCTCCCCATGTTACAAGAATTTCGTCCTCGAAATTTAAGCTAAGATATACGATGCGTTTTTATTTATAGATTTTGTTAATAACTTATTGTTACACATAAATACACATAGTTTCACCAAAGTTCACAAAACGAAGCTTACAATTCACATAGCACATAAAATCATGTAGCATGTAAACTCACGTAATTCTCATAACATGAATTTTTTTCACGTAGTTTATACTTATTTCACCTAGCAGGAAATATCACATAAATTATATCTATTTGCTCAGAATACTGTGTTATGAGTGTATGTGAAATTTGTGAGACACCTGGTATATCCGAACTTAAACAAAACGCTTAAGCGATAATATATAAGTTAACGGAGTTCACGGGGTTTGTGTTCACCCTGTGAGGGCCGGGTGTCACATCATCCCCTACTTGAAAGAATTTTCGTCCCGAAAATTGTTCCAAAACGATGGCTTGAAGTGAGTTCTGACGAACTCGATCTATAGATACCTTACAACGCTTGGGGGGGGGGGCTAATCTTGTGATCGGTGGAAATCATGGTATGGTTGTTAGCGTTTCGTTATATCAGTTGCCAATCAAAGAAACAGGGAATTAATGAGGTTCGTACGAAGAATCGAGCGAAAACAGAGGTCCATTAATAACCGAAGGATTCGACCAGCTAATCTATTGTCTAGAACTAATTTCCAGTAGTGGTGCATGGCGGCATGGCACAAAAGGGAAGTTCGTTACATCGCGGTCGTGCGAGTGTATCAGTTGTCCAAAACAGAGTTTGGTGGGTAACGTTTCGTGTTGCTTAACGACAAACGCGTGTAACTGTGACTACTTCGCTTCTGGCGACGATGACAGGTGAAGGTGATAAAGTTCGTCAACAGGGATGTATGGGTTTAATTCTCCTAAGCTCGTGTTCGTGTAAGCCAGGTCTGGTCTTCGTGAATGTTGATGTACAAACCGACTGTATGGAGGGTCAGATGGCGACGTCATGTCGAGACAGTCGTATGGATAAATAGAACGCATAAAACAGTTGTCGTATTGGGGTGAGGAGAAAACAGGAAAAGAATTTGATCATTACTTGTCAAGTTTAAAGTAAACAGTTGAGTGTCAAAGCAAGCACACTAGGGCTAATAAGGGCAATCATGCTACTATGTTAACTAAGCATACCATAAACAACGCATCATGAAAATGTAACTAACAAGTAGGTAACATAAACATAGACCATACCATCTAAAGTGTTGAGTCTTGCAAGTGGAGCGAAGCGTCATTGTGGATCGTTGAGCACTGTACAAGTTATAGTCTGATTTTAATAAAAACTTTTTCCCTTATTAAAACCAAGTTCACTATAACCAATGGCTCTGATACCAATCTGTCACACCCCCAATATCCACAAGCGGAGTATCACCGCATTGAGGCGTGACTGACCAGGATCCAGCCACCAATCATATTGAACAATATAAATTAAGTAAATAAAAAGTCCAATCCAAACAATATAATTGGTGTCAAAACAATTCAGCTAAGTTAAAGTTATCAGCGGAAGCATAAAGTTTAAAACCCAAAACATAAGTTAAAAGTTCATAAGTTTAACATGGAACTCAACAGCCCAAGTCCCACAACGTCCACGCCTCCTCGTGCAAGCTCCTGAAATACCTAACGACCTGCAAGGCATGTAACAACGAGTCAACAACAAAGTTGAGCGAGTTCACAGTTGGTGTTCATTATTAAGTTGTTTCAAAACCAGGAGTTCATTTGTAAGTTGTAAGTTAATCCGTTTACCCTGTTTCCTAAACATATCCATAGTTGGTGGGGGCTTCCCCATGTTAACCACTAGACCTGTTTACCATATCGACCACTGACTAAAGTAAGTTGGTGCCCTGACGTCAATGTCTATCATCATTGACTAGTGCCCAGATCCATTAGTTCACGCCCGTCCTCTGCGGCACGGTGTGAGGCTTGTCAAACCTAAATAGCGCTATCTAACTAATGACCCGCTCGCCATTGGCCCGACGATTAAGTCGATATAAAAGGAGGGACTTCATGATAGAGAGTTTTGGTCTAGTATCCGTGTTGTCACCCTTCAGTGAAGAGGGTGTGTACGAAATCCCCAAACCAGGAGATTACGTAGGTTCCAAGTTAATTCTTATCACAGGTTGTCACCCTTCAATAAAGAGGGTGTGTACATAATCCCCAAACCAGGAGATTACGCAGGTTCCGATTGTATTCTTATCACGTGTTGTCACCCTTCAATAAAGAGGGTGTGTACGTGTCCCAAACCAGGAGATCACGCAGTTTCAGTTTAAATCCTTTACCCATTCCCAACCCTTGGAAATCCCATGCCTTGTAGAAAATGTCAACTCACCTTTGCTTTGCTCGGTAGATAAAGCATTTGTCCTAAGTTGGTCAACCATATCCTATTATGGTTATCATTTGTTAGGACGTTATACAAGGAATCACGTATAAGCTACACGTATCTAACACGTATTTGTCACGTAGTTGTACAAGTAACAATTATTGTATAACACCTTAACCATAAACACATTCCATTTATAAAACAGTTAATCATGAAATAATAATGTGGAACAGTGAGTGTGCGACCTATAGAAGTGTGCGACCAGTATGTTATAAATCCTAAATATTTCAATTATTAACGTTTGTCATGGTGCAACATAACTAGACTTCACATGGTCCAACTGAATACATGCAGCTCACTGAAGAGGCCCCAAACAGTGGTTTTTGGTTTGTTCCCAAACTAGTGTGCGATGTAAGACAGTTTGTGCGGCTATCAATATAGAAGCGTCCGAATGTAGTGGTGGGGCCCAAAAATAAGAAAATAGTGTGTGGTTAGCCACCATTGTGCGACCAGGATTTATAAGAAATCAATTTGTACAGCTGTGGGGCACTCATTCTAATTGTGCGGTCTATATACAGAATTACAATTAAGTGGTGGGGGCCAGCTATAGCGTGCGGTCGACAAATTAACAACATATAACCTTTTTAGTCCTTTGAATCAAAAGGAAAAGACAAAAAGCATTAAATCACAAAATTTTCAAATCATCATAGGACACCTATCATTTCTGAAATCAATAATATGCACCTATCAGTTGTACCCTGCGCATGAAGGGTTGTACACTCCATGAAAGCATGGATTCAAGCTTTCAATCAACAGCCAACAATTTCAATCACAGATGTATAGAACTACCTTCCCTAAGCACCACAGTTAGCAAAAAAAATGTAATTTGCTTCATACTTCGATTCAGCAAAATTATACGTGTACAAATCAAGAATCATAATACTAGGCAGGAGCTATATTCGACAATCATCAGAAAAGTTTATCAATTATTATGACATTATAGAATACACATGAATATTCATCTTAATTGAATCAACAAGTCATACACTAAACCTATTCAAACAGAGTAACAACCAAGTCTTTGCTACAAACAACACTTGACCAAAGAAGCATAAAATCTGATGACGGACCGATAGAAACGTGACATACCATGTAATCGGGTGATCCTTGCGGGTTCTCGAGATCTACTACCGAGCTCCACCAGAATAATCATCACCATCATCTCGTCACCGCTGACCCGAAATACACGACCACCGCTACGCCGCCTGCTGTCGCTGATGGGGTTCCACCGCCGTCGCTTCCACAGCCGCCGCCGTGAGCGGCGGCGATGCTACACCTCCAGCGACTCTCTCTCTCTCTCTCTAATCGGTGAGTGTGGGACTGTGGTAGTGATTTTTGAAGGTGAAAAGGTGTGGGTGTGAAGCTTGGGAGGATTGTGTACGGGGAAAACGGGTGTGCGGTTTGAGAAACGAGGTAAGGTAGGGAGTGTCGTTTAGTCGGAGGTGTGGCTGTTGCTTGTCACTGGTCGGAGTGAATCTCCGGTGATTGCATGTTAGAGTGGAGAAGGAGGAAGGTGTGCCTGTCGGACCGAAAGAGAGGGGCGCCGGAATCCATCTCTGATTGCCGAAGGTCATGATCACACAAAGGAGAGAATGGGGAAGGGGGATCAATATGCTCGGCTACAGTGTTTAGATATGGGACATTAGGGTTTTTATAAAAATAAGGGTGGGGCTTATAAGTTATTTAAATAGGCTAGGGTTTTAGGTTTAGGTTAGTTGGGTTGGGCTTAGCCCAAGTCTGTGAGTTCGTTAAATTTTACACGACTTGCTTAAACAAACATAACCGATCATATTGTCTAAATACGTAACTAAATAAATCACTCGTCGCGTGTTATTATTATTTCGCAAATAATAATATTAATAATATTACCGATATTAATAAATACGCGTGTTACCAAAATACCCTTCTCTCGTCAACGAGAGTGCGGGTTGTTACAGATAGGGCTGAGGGAAAAGAGGATTGAGGATCCACCAATTGTTTGTGATCCCTCTCGGTTTGTTACCCGAGGAACTTTCGGGCTTACTTTCATAATTGTTAGGCAGAATCTCAGTTTAGTCTCATGCCAAAAGCAGCATTGATCACTCGTACTTCATACCGTCTTGCACCAGGAGGGTTGCAAGAACTGTCTAGTCAACTTCAGGAACTACCGGTGGGAGTTTTAGCGATCTAGCTCCTTGTTCTGAGGAGCCCAAGCTCTATTGTGGAAACAAAGGACAAGTCCTTTCGTACGCGTACAGACTACCCCAAGGTGGCAATCATAGATCGTCACCCTCTATCTCGCATCGACAACCTGCTTGACCCGCTGCAATGATCAAGCTTCTATTCCGAAACCGACTTAAGATCAGATTGTCACTTGATGGAAGACCCAGGGGAGGATTGTCACACCCCCCAAATTCCACACGCGGAGTATCACCGCTTGGAGGCGTGACATGACCAGGATCAAGCCACCAATCATATCGAACATAGCATTTAATAATAAAAGTAAATAATGTAATTCATCACGACATGATTGATGTTCAAAACCAAACTTTGTTTAAGTAGCGGAAGCATGTAAATAAACCCAACATAATTAATAATTTGAAATGTCATAAATGTTCAGCAGGCATTCATTAATCCTTGTCCACAACGACCTGCTCCTCCTTGTGCAAGCTCCATAAGTACCTAAGGTCCTGCAAGGCATGCAGCAGAGAGTCAACAACTAGTTGAGCGAGTTCACAGTTAATATTTCAGTAATGGTATAGCGTGAGTAGTAGTATGTTCATTCGTTATATCATATATCATATTTCCATCGCGGCCTCCCAGGCAGGTATGCGAAGATGTTAGGGGATGTTCCTCCCAAGTATTCTAGACTAGGTTTATTAGTATCGCGGCCTACCAGGCAGGTGTGCGAAGATTAGTTAGTTCAGTTCGCGGCCTTCCTAAGGCAGGTGTGCGAAGTCAGTCATAATATCGCGGCCAACCCTTGGCAGGTGTGCGAAGATCAGTTCAGTAAGTGTTACTAGTCTAGTCGTATCTTATCGTTAGGTTCTATCAGCTGCGTATGTACAATAATTCAACAAATCCCATTCCCACCCGGGAACCCCATGCCTTGGCTGTGTGAACTCACCTTGGGTTGCTCGGCAGATACACAATAAAAGGGCTCTTGAACTAAGGTTAGTCAACCACGTCCTAACAGGGTTACCATACAAGTCAGGTTTTGACTCAAGTGATACACGTATAAATCATACAAGTTAACACGTTACTAACACGTATTGATCATGGCAACCACGTAACAATCATAACATAACAGTCTCAACTTGTGCGACTTGGATGGTTGGGCTATTAAGCTTGTGCGAGCCCAACCATCTTGTGTGATATAATTGTCTAAGCCCAACAACCCCCGGCCCAACGTATAAGTGAACAGTCTAACATATCCGGCCCAAACAAATAACATAAGTGGTTAACTAAGTAACCGGCCCAACTATCATACAGACACGTAACACATTTCAGCCCAAATAAAACACGTAAGTGACTTGTGCGACCCGACAGCCTTGTGCGACTGGGAACCCCTTGTGCGGTCAAGTCATCTTGTGCGATCGGATGACTTGTGTGATCTGGAGTCTTGTGCGAATGGCCTCTTGTGCGATCAAGAGGCCTTGTGCGGCTGTTTAAACATTCCGGATTTCTTGCCAAATTGGTTACAATCAATTTAATCAGTTTCCTTTTTACACTTATCAACTAACAAGTTTCCAACTAATCATACAACACATAATGGATCAAACGAGGCATATTTTAGTAAATTCACAAGAACCCTAACATGATCATTATTACAAACAATAATCCTATCGACTCATATGGTTCGATCCGATCACATAAACATAAACATATCACTGATTGCCTTCATTCGATCTTAATCATCATATAAACAAGTCGGACAACAGTACATGATAGTCTAAACTATCTAATCAAGTTTTGATTATAATCATGCAACCTTATTGTAACGATTTCACCAACATGAACCCTAACGGATTTAGTAAATCATAGAACCATAACATCGTTCAACAAGAACCCAATACAAACATGGCAGCCGATTGACATTATCATACACGTAAACATCATGTTCACTAAACCTTCAATACTTAATCATTTAATCAATCGTGAAATCATAATATTATTCATAACACACTAATCATAAGGCACTAACCGGTTAGGATAGATGAGAGTGATCCGAATCGCAAGCTTCGAGAAAGAGAGGTGTTGTTGCCGTCGAGTTCTTAGAGAGAAGGAAGAGAAGCTAGGGTTTTGTGGACTTGTGTGTGTTAAGTGTTTTGTGACAAATGAGAATACCAATCCCCAACTATGGGGATTTACACGATTAAGAGGAGTGGGCCGACCCTTACTTGGGCTGCCCCTAATCCGAGCACAATGGTACGGCCCAAAGGCCTTGTGCGATCGATTCGTGTTGTGCGGTTCGGGCCGTAAAATATACACACACATTACATAACACAATGCACATAGTCATAACAATCATTAAATAATATATTTCACATAAGCACGTAGCGTTACACAAGTACAAAGATCGGTTTGGAAATACGAGTTGTCACATTATCCCCAACTAAAAAGAAATTTCGTCCCGAAATTTGGTATGCACTCACTGAGGAAGCTAGGTAAGTTATATCGTTCACTGGTTTTCCTGGGGTGTCACATCCTCCCCCCGTTGATCTGGAATTTCGTCCCGAAATTCCGCAGTAGTAGTTTCAGCCTCAGTAGTGGTTGCATTGGTTCCGAATAACTGGGGGTACTTTTCTGTCGTCTGATCTTCGCGTTCCCAGGTGTACTCTGGGCCACGACGGGAGTTCCAACGAACCCGAACAAGAAGGATTCTCTTGTGTTTGAGGACCTTCACATCCCGGTCCGTGATTTCAACTGGCTCCTCGACGAACTGCAACCGCTCGTCGATAGTGAGTTCCTTAAAAGGAATAATAAGGGTCTCATCTGATAGGCACTTCTTCAGATTTGACACGTGAAATACATTGTGAACTGCGCCGAGTTCAGCTGGTAAGTTTAGCTTGTAGGCCACCTTGCCTATTTTCTCAATGATCTCGAACGGTCCGACATACCGCGGATTTAGTTTGCCCCGTTTGCCAAAACGTACCACACCCTTCCAGGGTGAGACTTTAAGTAAAACCTGGTCCCCGACCTGAAATTCCAATGGCTTCCTACGCTTATCCGTGTAGGCTTTCTGACGGTCGCGTGCTGCCGCCATGCGTTGTCGTATCTGCGCAATCTTTTCCGTGGCGTCCACTACAATCTCGGGACCCGTGATCTGACTATCCCCCACCTCTGCCCAACAGAGAGGAGACCGGCATTTACGTCCGTACAATGCCTCGAATGGAGCGGCTTGTATGCTGGTGTGATAACTGTTATTGTATGAGAACTCCACCAAAGGGAGGTGCTTTTCCCAGCCGTTGCCGAAATCAATAACACATGCCCGAAGCATGTCTTCAAGAGTCTGAATCGTTCGCTCAGACTGCCCATCCGTCTGAGGATGATATGCTGTGCTCATGTCTAACCGTGAGCCAAAAGATTTGTGCATCGCTTGCCATAGTTCTGACGTGAATCGTGCATCCCGATCCGAAATGATGGAGGTGGGCACTCCGTGCCTCGAAACAACTTCTTTAAGATAAATGTCTGCGAGAGTGGAGAACTTATCCGTTTCCTTTATCGCTAGGAAGTGTGCAGACTTGGTGAGTCGATCCACGATCACCCATATAGTATCGTTCCCACGCTGGGATCTAGGTAGGCCTGTAACGAAATCCATGGAAATTTCTTCCCATTTCCACTGTGGTATCTTTGGTTGCTGAAGTAGGCCCGCTGGTTTCTGGTATTCAACCTTGACTCTCGCACAGGTCAAGCACTTGCCAACGTAAGTAGCGATGTGGGCCTTCATGCTAGGCCACCAATAAGTAGTCCTGATGTCGTGGTACATTTTATCCGATCCTGGATGTACCGAATAGCGAGACTTGTGAGCTTCATCCATTACAAGTTCGCGTAGTCCGCCATAAAGTGGGACCCAAATGCGCCCCGTTACATAGTAGGCGCCGTCTTCCTTTTGTTCCATTCGTTGCCTTGAGCCGCGTAAGGCTTCAGCCTTGACGTTTTTGGGTTTTAAAGCTTCTATCTGGGCAGTTCGTATCTGTGCAGGAAGACTGGACTGAATAGTGAGCTGCAAGGCTCGTACACGCCTAGGTAGAGTGTCTTTCCGACTGAGAGCGTCAGCCACAACATTGGCCTTGCCTGGATGGTACTTGATGGCGCATTCGTAGTCGTTCAGAAGTTCAACCCATCTTCGTTGACGCATGTTCAAATCCTTTTGCTTAAGGATATGCTCGAGACTCCTGTGATCAGTGTAAATTGTGCACCTGGTACCGTACAGGTAGTGTCGCCATATCTTAAGCGCGAAAACAACAGCTCCCAGCTCTAAGTCGTGCGTCGTGTAGTTCCGTTCATGAACCTTGAGTTGCCGCGAAGCGTAGGCAATAACTTTATCCCGTTGCATCAATACACACCCAAGTCCTTGTATCGACGCGTCACAATAGACTACAAAATCTTCCGTGCCCTCTGGCAGAGAGAGAATAGGTGCGCTGCAAAGACTATCCTTCAAGTACTGAAAAGCGGTTTCCTGGGAATCTCCCCAATGGTAGGTGACACCCTTCTGTGTCAGCATTGTAAGAGGTTGAGCAATCTTGGAGAAGTCTTTAATGAATCGCCTGTAATACCCCGCCAAACCCAAGAATTGACGTATTTCTGTTGGTGTACGCGGTGCAGGCCAGTTTCTGATCGAATCTACCTTGGATGGATCGACATGAATCCCATCCCTGTTCACCACATGGCCTAAGAAGTGGACTTCACGAAGCCAGAAGTCGCATTTTGAAAACTTGGCGTACAATTGTTCCTTTCCAAGAAGTTCCAAAATCAATCGCAGATGATGTTCGTGCTCCTCCTGACTCTTGGAGTAAATCAGAATGTCGTCGATGAAGACAATCACAAACTTGTCTAAGTACGGCTTGCACACCCTGTTCATCAAATCCATAAATACGGCAGGCGCATTTGTTAATCCAAATGGCATGACAAGAAACTCGTAGTGACCGTGGCGAGTTCTGAATGCTGTCTTGGAGACGTCCTCATCCCGGACTCTCAGCTGATGATAACCTGACCTCAAATCTATCTTGGAGTAGTAGCTCGACCCTTGCAACTGGTCGAATAAGTCGTCTATACGCGGAAGAGGATAACGGTTCTTCACCGTCACCTTGTTCAGTTCACGGTAGTCAATGCACATCCTGAAGGTGCCATCCTTCTTTTTCACGAAAAGTACTGGAGCTCCCCAAGGCGATGAGCTTGGACGAATAAAGCCCTTTTCCAAGAGCTCTTGTAGCTGCTTCGACAGTTCCTCCAGTTCGGTTGGAGCTAAACGATACGGTGCGCGGGCTATTGGTGCTGCTTCTGGAGCTAACTCAATCTGGAATTCGACATGGCGGTGAGGCGGTAAAACGGGTAAATCTTCAGGAAACACCTGAGGAAAGTCACGTACAACTGGAATATCCTCCAGCTTCTTTTCCTTTGCTGATGCGTCAGTGACAAGTGCCAGAATTGCAGTATGCCCCTTTCGTAAGCATTTCTGCGCCTTTAAGAAAGAGATGATGCCAACCACAGCACCACTCTTGTCGCCTTGAACTTCGAGAGGTTCCTGCCTAGAGCGAGGAATACGAATGACCTTTTCCTTGCACAAAATCTCTGCGTGATGTTGGGATAACCAATCCATACTGATGACGACGTCGAAACTACCCAAAACTATGGGTATAAGGTCAATCGAGAAGGTCTGACCAGCTAAAACGATACTACAACCCTTGATTACGTGTGCGGCTTCTACACTTTTACCATTGGCTAGTTCTACGACGTGTTTGGTGTTTATGGGTGTTGGGGTACGTTTTAACAATTTACTCATTTTCAAGGACATATAACTTGTATCAGCACCTTAATCAAATAAGACAGTAACATAAATATCGTCGAGAAGAAACTTACCCATAACCACGTTGGGATCATTCACTGCGTCACCCCGACCTAGTACGAATGCATGACCCCGAGCTTCGTTGCCATTGTTGTTGTTTCCCCCGTTGTTGTTGTTGTTGTTCTCGTTGCCCTGATTGTTGTTGTTGCGATTCTGGTTCTGGTACAGTTGAGGGCAATCACGTTTGTAGTGGCCTTCAGCCCCACACTGGAAACATCCCCGATTTCCACGCTATGGCTGCTGCTGCTGGTTCTGTGGAGCTGGCGGTGGGAGTTGCTGGTTCTGATTTGCTGGCCGTGAGCTTCTACAATCCTTGGCCTCACGACCCGGCTTGAGGCATCTTTGACAACGTTCTCTGCGACACCTTCCACTGTGGTGTTTGTTGCACCTGTTACACCACGGGTGAATTCCCCGATATCCACTCTGCCCCTGACTGCCCGATGATTGCTGATTCGGACTCTGGTAGTCGTTGGTGCGACGCTGCTGTGCTTGGGACTGAACAGAAACTGATCCCTTGCTGGAATCCCCATCCCACTTTCTTTTGTTCTCGCTGGGGGTGGCAGAAGTAGTAGCTGGAGTGGTAGTAGCAGTAGTGGTAGCACTGATGCGTTTTGGCAGCTTGTTCTGATCCACTGCCTGATCGGTGAGTCGGTGAGCAAGACGCTGTATGTCTTGGATATTGTTGAGGTTTGCCGACGTCACGTGGCTCTGAATTTCTGGTGCAAGCCCCTTGAGATACAACTCAATGCGCTTAACTGGAGGGTCCACCATCGTTGGACATAAGATGGCCAGTTCGTTTGACCGTTTAGTGTAAGCTTCTATTTCTGACCCAGACATTTTCAAATGGTACAACTCATTCTCCAGCTTGTGAATGTCGTCTCGCGTGCAGTACTCACGCTTAATCAATTCCTTGAAGTCCTCCCAAGGTGTGGCGTTAGCAGCTGCCAACCCTAGGATCTGTACTTGCGCGTTCCACCAGGTGAGCGCAATCCCTTCCAACGTGCCAGTGGCATACTTGACCCTGCGAGCCTCAGGGCATTCGCACATTTCAAACACTGACTCTAGCTTCTCAAACCAATGGAGGAGTCCCACTGCCCCCTCGGTGCCACTGAAAGTACTTGGACGACAGTCCATGAAATTCTTGAAAGTGCAGACAGGTTGTTGCGCGTGTTGACCTATTGTGTACGAATAGGACGAAGTTAAATACGAGAGTTAATGTAGGATCTAAAGATCCTAGTGTGAGTCTATACTGTAGGGTATACTACCTGCTTGAGCAGCTGCAAGTGTCACAACAATTTGTTCATTAACGAAAGCCGTCAACTGGGCTTGAGTCATGTTCACACGTCCAGACATGATCTTCATAGCGAATGCAACATGAGTTAGAGAGGTTCGCGAATAGGGCGATGACAGAAGAGTGTAAGCACATAGGGGTTCTCATGTAACGACGTATAGTAAGCAATGTAACCTAGCATGCTACGAGCAAAGTTCTATGTAGTTCTAGCAAGCAGGTAATAAACATAAACCTTATTACCTAGTATGTCGAGTCTTGCACGTGGAGCGAAGCGTCGTTGTGGATCGTTGAGAGCACTGTTCTGGTTATAGTCTTGTTTTAATAAAACGTTTTCCCATATTAAAACCAAGTTCTCTATAACCAATGGCTCTGATATCAATCTGTCACACCCCCAAATTCCACACGCGGAGTATCACCGCTTGGAGGCGTGACATGACCAGGATCAAGCCACCAATCATATCGAACATAGCATTTAATAATAAAAGTAAATAATGTAATTCATCACGACATGATTGATGTTCAAAACCAAACTTTGTTTAAGTAGCGGAAGCATGTAAATAAACCCAACATAGTTAATAATTTGAAATGTCATAAATGTTCAGCAGGCATTCATTAATCCTTGTCCACAACGACCTGCTCCTCCTTGTGCAAGCTCCATAAGTACCTAAGGTCCTGCAAGGCATGCAGGAGAGAGTCAACAACTAGTTGAGCGAGTTCACAGTTAATAGTTCAGTAATGGTATAGCGTGAGTAGTAGTATGTTCGTTCGTTATATCATATATCATATTTCCATCGCGGCCTCCCAGGCAGGTATGCGAAGATGTTAGGGGATGTTCCTCCCAAGTATTCTAGACTAGGTTTATTAGTATCGCGGCCTACCAGGCAGGTGTGCGAAGATTAGTTAGTTCAGTTCGCGGCCTTCCTAAGGCAGGTGTGCGAAGTCAGTCATAATATCGCGGCCAACCCTTGGCAGGTGTGCGAAGATCAGTTCAGTAAGTGTTACTAGTCTAGTCGTATCTTATCGTTAGGTTCTATCAGCTGCGTATGTACAATAATTCAACAAATCCCATTCCCACCCGGGAACCCCATGCCTTGGCTGTGTGAACTCACCTTGGGTTGCTCGGCAGATACACAATAAAAGGGCTCTTGAACTAAGGTTGGTCAACCACGTCCTAACAGGGTTACCATACAAGTCAGGTTTTGACTCAAGTGATACACGTATAAATCATACAAGTTAACACGTTACTAACACGTATTGATCATGGCAACCACGTAACAATCATAACATAACAGTCTCAACTTGTGCGACTCGGATGGTTGGGCCATTAAGCTTGTGCGAGCCCAACCATCTTGTGTGATATAATTGTCTAAGCCCAACAACCCCCGGCCCAACGTATAAGTGAACAGTCTAACATATCCGGCCCAAACAAATAACATAAGTGGTTAACTAAGTAACCGGCCCAACTATCATACAGACACGTAACACATTTCGGCCCAAATAAAACACGTAAGTGACTTGTGCGACCCGACAGCCTTGTGCGACTGGGAACCCCTTGTGCGGTCAAGTCATCTTGTGCGATCGGATGACTTGTGTGATCCGGAGTCTTGTGCGAATGGCCTCTTGTGCGATCAAGAGGCCTTGTGCGGCTGTTTAAACATTCCGGATTTCTTGCCAAATTGGTTACAATCAATTTAATCAGTTTCCTTTTTACACTTATCAACTAACAAGTTTCCAACTAATCATACAACACATAATGGATCAAACGAGGCATATTTTAGTAAATTCACAAGAACCCTAACATGATCATCATTACAAACAATAATCCTATCGACTCATATGGTTCGATCCGATCACATAAAAATAAACATATCACCGATTGCCTTCATTCGATCTTAATCATCATATAAACAAGTCGGACAACAGTACATGATAGTCTAAACTATCTAATCAAGTTTTGATTATAATCATGCAACCTTATTGTAACGATTTCACCAACATGAACCCTAACGGATTTAGTAAATCATAGAACCATAACATCGTTCAACAAGAACCCAATACAAACATGGCAGCCGATTGACATTATCATACACGTAAACATCATGTTCACTAAACCTTCAATACTTAATCATTTAAGCAATCGTGAAATCATAACATTATTCATAACACACTAATCATAAGGCACTAACCGGTTAGGATAGATGAGAGTGATCCGAATCGCAAGCTTCGAGAAAGAGAGGTGTTGTTGCCGTCGAGTTCTTAGAGAGAAGGAAGAGAAGCTAGGGTTTTGTGGACTTGTGTGTGTTAAGTGTTTTGTGACAAATGAGAATACCAATCCCCAACTATGGGGATTTACACGATTAAGAGGAGTGGGCCGACCCTTACTTGGGTTGCCCCTAATCCGAGCATAATGGTACGGCCCAAAGGCCTTGTGTCACACCCCAACCGATGGCGGAAACATCGGGATGAGACGAAGTGTGTAGATTGCTCAAAACGTCATAACACTATGTGACAATAATTAATTTAAATTCAAATTTCATTTCAAAACTAAAAGTCATACATGATTCAAAAGGAAATAACAACATTGTTTCAACAAGTAACATAACAAACAAAAGATAGAATATTCTAGGCGTGTATCTAGTCCACCCTAAACTTGTTTCATGAATCGTCCATACTTCAATAATCATCCTGCAACATGTATTAAAATAGAGTTTCAATGCAAAAGCAAAGAGCGAGTATACATGTTTGTTTACATAGCATAATAGAATAAAACTCATATCCAACATGAACATAATAAAATAGTTTCAACGTGCTAGTTTACGTAGCCCAAGTGATAGCCCAAGTTTCCCAATGCGTTTAAGTACCTAACCCAAAGTTTCACGGGAGGTTGATATGTCTCCTCCTAACAATACCCCAAAGACTAACGGGGAGATGCATTACTCCTATAGCGTTACTATTGTTAAGGCGGAACTACACACAAGAATTAAACGTTCACATAGCACAAAATAGTCTCAAGATTCACAAGTTTCATGTTTCATGTTTAAATGGATAGAGTAAGTTTCAAATAAGTTTCAAGTGTCATGTGCGTTTAATATAGAATACATGTTGCACCCAAAGTGTTAAAAGTAAAAATGGGTTCGAGTATACTCACGGTTTACAAGTGGTGACTTGAAGTTCCGAGAGCAAGTTTGTAGATGAATTAGTTCGGAGCACCTTGTCCTTCTACACAAGGAAACGTAGGTGTGTGAGTTTGGCGTATAACGGAAGATTATAGATTCGGAGTTTTTAAAATATATAGAAAGTAACATAGGTGAAAATAATCATCTTGTACACATAACTCTTGTTCTTGACACTATTG
Source organism: Helianthus annuus (assembly GCF_002127325.2). Lineage (NCBI taxonomy): Eukaryota > Viridiplantae > Streptophyta > Magnoliopsida > Asterales > Asteraceae > Helianthus > Helianthus annuus. The sequence continues at coordinate 57,297,079 of NC_035442.2, read as the reverse complement.
AAACTCAAAAGAGTTGGTATGATTTCATGGATTCTAAGATCCATTAGAGTCGTAACAAGGGCATGGTCATAGATGATGTAACGTCCACTTAACAAGTAACTATTAAGTCATCATCAAGTCTTGGTTACTTAGATGTATACATATAGAATAACTTAGATATTATATAGTTTACAAGTCTTATGATTCAAGCATGAGGTAGGAGATTAATGTCTCCATTTAGGTACCTCTTTGTGTCATAGCATACATACATGAGGTAGGAAGAACAAGCTTCCATTTAGGCACCTCTATTGTTCACCACTACACTTGTTGTTATAAACAACAAGGAGGGTCATGAACGTACAAGTATCAAGGTATTAACAACAACTAATCTATAGCAAAACATCAAGTAATGAGTGGATTCTTATGAAGGATAGCCCAAGCTAATCCAACCATCTCACATTCAACAAGTTTCACACTTGAACATTACTTGTGGGTAAAACCCTAATTAAAAACAGAAAGTTTATGAGGTTTTAACCTCTGATTTAGATGTCTCAACCATGTTTTTAAGCCTAACCAACCATAAGAGAGGTTGTAAGCATTAGGACATTGGTTTGAGATGTGTTTCACACAAGTTGGATGAAGTTTGCATAAGTTTGAAACAAAACAGAAAGTTTTTGGTCAATTTCGGAGCAATTCCAGGTCTGATTTATCCAAGGAGAAGTCAAGGAATCAAACTACATGATTAACCAAGCAAGTAGGAAAAAGAATGAGCAAAAACGGACAAGAAACGAGTGAGATATGCTCACTTTTGTGAAGTAGGATGAATCTGCTCGAACACCAATTTGCAGCTACGTTTTTGGACGATTTGAGAGAGATTTAGATGAGTTTGTAAAGTGTTTAGGACTTGGATTAGTGTGGTATTTATAGGAGAAGGTTTGGGTTAGGTTGTAGTTGAGTATTTAATGTTAAAACATGTTTAAAACTCAAAAAAAAACACAAAATTCGCGCTTAAACGAGCAGAAATGAGGCCGGTCGCGCTGATCAGCCATTTTAAAGGAGTGAATATATGTTTTAAGTGTTGGGTTTGTTCACAAAAGAGCCAGCAGCTCAGTTGGTCAGGCGCGTGTGTGTGAAGATGTTGACCCGGGTTCGAGACCTGCGGTTTGCATCTTTTTATTTCTTTTTTTTTTACTTAAACCTAACCTTATACTTTCAGCATATTGCCCAATGGTCCCTGCAACTTTTACACTTTCAAAAATTGCATAACTCACCCCTGAACTACTAAATAACCAAGTTATATTAAAAGAAAATTAACATTTTAGTTTAAACTAACTAAGTTAGTTTACTAACCTTAATATCTAACGAGATTAACTAGTTATTAATAAAAAAATAAAAATAAAAAAAATTTAATTAATTTAATTAATATAATTAGTTTAAATAATTTGAATAATATCAATATTTATAACGAAATAAAATCTTTAAACGTTTATTCGTTTCACAAAGCTTTCGAGTTTCACTATTTTACGAGTTTCAACTAGTTTAACGAGCATTGAGGGTAATAACGAATCGAGAGTCTATGATAATATATCGTTCAAACGTGAAAATCGCACATAAGTGTAACACAAACATGAATAAAATACCTTCATTTTCATTATGATCAATAGTCTCGAATTACAAATGAAACGAAAGTAGATTACAAAGAGACTTCAAGTGTCTAAATATGGAAGGTACAACACGACTTGCTAAAATAAGAAAGGTTCGAAAATGCGGAGCGTTACAGTCTCCCCTCCTTTAGGAAATTTCGTCTCGAAATTTAGGAAGACGTAGGGAAGAGATGAGGGTACTTCGACTTCATATCACTTTTAAGTTCCCAAGTAAATTCGGCGCCACGTTTTCCTTCCCATCTAACCTTGACGATAGAAATTTTACTGCGCCTTAATAACTTGACTTCTTGGTCCACGATTTCGGCAAGTTTGTCCACGAAATGCATAGTATCGTTGATTTGAAGATCTTCGAGAGGAACTTGAAGTCCTTCATCAGCGAGACATTTCTTTAGATTCGAAACGTGGAACGTTGGATGAACATTGCTGAGCTCTTGAGGTAAATCGAGTCGATAGGCCACCTTACCAATCCTTTCGAGTATCTTGAAAGGACCGACATAACGAGGGGCAAGTTTTCCCTTTTTACCAAAACGAACCACTCCTTTCCAAGGAGATACCTTGAGTAAGACATGGTCCCCAACGTTGAATTCCATTGGCTTTCGTCCCTTGTCAGCATAGCTCTTTTGACGATTTCGAGCCTTGAGTAGATTGTCACGGATTTGGAGAATCTTATCCGTTGCTTCTTGAATGATCTCAGGCCCAGAAAAATGCTTATCACCAATCTCGTGCTAGCTTAAAGGAGATCGGCATTTGCGACCATACAATGCCTCGAAAGGAGCCATTTGAATACTGGAGTGGTAGCTATTGTTATACGAGAACTCGATCAAAGGTAAATGCACATCCCAACTACCACCAAAGTCGATGACACAAGAACGGAGCATGTCCTCTAGGGTTTGGATAGTACGTTCAGTCTGTCCATCCGTTTGGGGATGAAAAGTCGTACTAAGATTCAAATGAGTACCCATAGCGGACTGAAAAGTTTGCCAGAGACGCGAAGTGAATCGACCATCACGATCAGAAATGATGTCGAGAGGAACACCATGATGGCGTATGACTTCATTGGTATAGACACGAGCAAGTCGTTCAACCTTGAAATCCTCGCGAATGGGAATGAATTGTGCGGACTTAGTCAAACGATCAATGACTACCCAAATGCTATCGTAACCAGAAGGCGTACGTGGGAGTTTAGTTATGAAGTCCATCGCAATGCTATCCCATTTCCAAACTGGAATTTCGGGTTGTTCGAGTAGGCCAGAAGGTCGTTGATGCTCGGCTTTGACTTTCGAACAGGTAAGACACTTGGAAACGTACACAGCAATGTCTTTCTTCATACCGGGCCACCAATAGGATGTACGTAGATTATGATACATCTTGTCAGCGCCAGGATGAATCGAGTACTTAGATTTGTGTGCTTCGTTCATGATAAGGTCACGAAGGTTGTCGCGGTCTGGAATCCAGACGCGATCACAACAATAAAGAAGACCATCAGGTTTTGAAACGAGTTGACTCTCAGATGCTCCACGTATTTCTACGGCCATGGAACCTTCATTGATAGATGAGTATTGCGCTTCACGAATACGATTGTGAAGATCGCTCGAGACATGAAAACAACGAATGACATCTACATGAGCCTTACGACTAAGTGCATCGGCCACGACATTCGCCTTACCAGGGTGGTAGCGAATCTCGCAATCGTAGTCGTTAAGTAATTCCACCCAACGTCGCTGTCGCATATTGAGTTCTTTTTGGTCAAAGATGTGTTGCAGGCTCTTATGGTCAGTGAAAACCACACACTTAGTACCATATAGGTAGTGTCGCCAAATCTTTAACGCAAAAACAACTGCGCCAAGCTCGAGGTCATGGGTAGTATAATTTTTCTCATGTATTTTGAGTTGGCGAGAGGCGTAAGCGATGACTTTGTCTCGTTGCATGAGCACACAACCAAGACCACGATTCGATGCATCACAATACACCACGAAATCATCATTCCCATCAGGGAGAGCGAGGATAGGAGCGTTGCAAAGCAAGTCCTTGAGAGTTTGAAAAGATTCCTCTTGCTCAGGACCCCAAGCAAAAGGTTTCTCTTTTTGAGTCAGCGAGGTGAGAGGAACGGCGATTTTTGAAAAATTCGAGATGAATCGACGGTAGTAACCCGCCAATCCTAAGAAAGAGCGGATTTCAGAAGGAGATTTAGGCGCGGTCCAATTCTTCACGGCTTCGATTTTTGAAGGGTCGACATGAATTCCTTTTTCACTAACAACGTGCCCAAGGAATTGAACTTCTTTGATCCAAAACTCGCATTTAGAGAACTTAGCGTATAAACGTTCACTACGCAAGAGTTCGAGTATAAGACGAAGATGACGCTCATGATCGGCTCGAGATTTAGAATAAATGAGGATATCGTCAATAAAGACGATCACGAAGCGATCCAAGTAAGGTTTACAAACACGATTCATGAGGTCCATGAACACAGCGGGTGCGTTGGTTAAGCCAAAAGGCATAACTACGAACTCGTAATGTCCATAGCGAGTACGAAAAGCGGTTTTGGGAACGTCCTCTTCGAGGACTCGAAGTTGGTGATAACCAGAACGAAGATCGATTTTGGAGAAACAGGTAGCGCCTTGGAGTTGATCAAAGAGATCGTCGATACGCGGAAGAGGGTAACGATTTTTGACGGTGAGTTTGTTGAGCTCACGATAATCGATACACATGCGAAAGGAACCATCTTTCTTTTTAACGAAGAGCACGGGAGCACCCCAAGGAGAGGTACTTGGACGAATGAAACCCTTCTCGAGGAGTTCTTGGAGTTGCGAGGATAATTCTTGCATCTCAGAAGGTGCAAGACGATAAGGAGCCTTGGCAACAGGAGTTGCACCAGGTATGAGATCAATACGAAAATCAACGGATCGAGGAGGAGGAGGACCGGGCAAATCTTCAGGGAAGACGTCAGGGAAGTCGCGCACCACTGAAACATCACTTAGGCTCTTTCCCTTGCCATTTTCTTCCACAACGTGGGCTAAAAAGGCAAAGTACTATTTGCGTAAGTACTTGTTTGCTTGTGTGCAGGACATCAACTTTAGTCCCCTTGAAGGTCGGTCTCCATAGACGTGTAAAACATCACCAGAGGGAAGAGGCAAGCGAACGAATTTCTCGTGACAAGCGATTTCAGCATGATTCTTTTGAAGCCAATCCATGCCTATGATGACGTCGAAACTACCCAGTTGCATGGGTATAAGGTCGATAGAGAAGACGTGCTCGTTAAGAATGAGACGACAATCGAGGAGAATGGAATCGACTAGGATAGACTTGCCATTGGCGACTTCAACGGAAAACGACTTAGGTAGCTTAGAGCGCGTGCAATTCAACAATGATTCGAATTCTAGGGACACAAAGCTTTTGTCCGCACCAGTATCAAATAGTATCGAAGCATAAAGATGGTTAACAAGAAACGTACCATTAACGACATCATTGTCGTTGCGTGCTTGATTCGCGTTTAGGTTGAAAGCGCGTCCACGAGGAGGTTGCTGCTGCTCTTGGATCCATTGAGGGCATTGGGGACGAAGATGATTAACATCCCCACATTTGAAACATGCCCTAGGTGGCCTTGCGTTCTGAGGAGCAGGTGCAGCTTGTGGCGCTTGCTGAGCTTGTGGTGCTTGCTGAGCTGGCTGAGCTTGCTGAACTGGTTGAGCTGGCTGCCCTTGGCGACAATAGTTGATGGTATGACCATAACGGTTGCAATTCTCACAACGACGACACCTAGCATTAGCGGGATGATGGAAGTTACAAGTGGTACACTTGGGGTGAATCCCAGTGTACGGCTTGGGGGCATCAACAGGAGCGATAGGATTTGGGTTAACAGGCGGCACAATCGCGTTACAAACGGGGTTGGATTGCTTTCGCTTCTTTCCCCTATTGTTATTCGATTGTTGGGTAATTTGATGGGCTGGCTTAGAAGAAACGGGGTTTGCGGCTTGCTTATCGCGAACGTGATTGTTGTTCAAGGACGCGGCTAATCGGTAAATGGCTTCGATGCTATCGAGTTTGGCTGCCTCGATGGTGTCTCGCATGGTAGGGGGCAAACCATTGATGTACTTGCTGTTCTTGCGATCAGGGGTTGAAACAAGGTGAGGGACAATGAAGCTAAGTTGTTTGAAACGGGTGGTGTAAGCTAGGTTGTCATCACCAACTTGCTTTAAAACCCAAAATTCTTCTTCCAACTTTCTTTGCTCATGCGGAGGACAAAACTCATCCATCATTAGGGCCTTAGTCTCTTCCCATGTCAAAGCATAAGCCAGCTCGTTCGAACGTATGTTTCTTTCATTCGTCCACCACTCAAGAGCTCGGGCTTGGAATACCCCCGTCGCGCTGCGCGTCTTGAGCTCATCGGGGCACTCGCTATTGATGAATGTGACCTCGATGCTGTCAAACCACTCAAGCATGGCGGTCACCCCATCATTGCCAGTGAATGGCTTCGGATTGCACGATGAAAAGTGCTTGAAATTGAACGAGACGGGCTTGCGTGCTTCGACCTTAGAGTCGACGGAAGAGTGAGGAGTTTCAGAGGCTCGAATCTCGGAAATGACCTTTGGAACGACGCGAGCAAATTGATCGGCCATGAAAGCCATCATTTTCTTGGTGGAGCGAGACTTTGACTTCCTAGACGCGTTGGAGTGACGAGAAGACATCTAAGATTCAAAATAACGAAATGAGTGAGACTTGGTCATAATGCTTGTTTTAGAAAAACGAAATTGATCACATAGCGTAAAGGGTCACATAGCATAAAGTTCAAGTTGATTAACATAGCATAAAAGTTTAAACGTTTCATATAGCATAGTCATGAATCCCACATAGCATAACATGAATAAACAAAAGCATTGTAAATTTAGTTTGTTCACGAGGGATTATTATTGTTTGTGATTGCGATAACGTGCGAAATGTTTAAAACGACATTTTGAAATGAACGAACGTTCAAGTATAAAAATCACATATAAATTGAGATACATAAAAGAGAGGCTCAATAAAACATTGGAGTGTTTCGGGTAGAGAAACGTCGACTATTCCAAAGTGGGTCGAAAGTTCTTTCGAATTAGAGATATTGTGCTTTGGCCTATAAGTAAGATACTCTCGTCGAGAAGCGATTAACGGTATCTTACCCTTCCGGTTACTACACATCTCTAAATGATTGAAACATTCGGGACTTTGGCGAGAATAAAAATCAAGGAATGGGACTTAATCGACAAGATGCGGGTTTCACCCCTAACTTGACGATTTCGTACCCTAAATGTGGTTGGTACTCGTCGGCCAAGATAAATTTTGACACTTTGACGAGGGTCCACTAGAGTTGAAATGGAAATTACCATTAAGTTGTGGATGTCACTCCTAGCTTAATGGTGAAATTTCGTGCAAAAATAGATTAAAGGTAGAATGAGAGTCGTTTACCAAATTGTGGGTTTCACGCCTATTTTGGTAAATTCTTCTCGTTGGTGTTACAAGAGTATAAAAATAGCATAAGTGTATTCGTGTTAGCCTTAGGAAAGGCACATAAATTTAATCAAAAGTATAGCTAGGAAGCATGCATGGTAGAGTGCAAAAGTTTTAAACAACACATAAGAGGCAAAATTCTTAGAACTATAGATTAGGGCAAAAGCATGGCAATTTTCCTAATTCCCTATAGTTATGGCTCTGATACCAATCTGTCACACCCCAACCGATGGCGGAAACATCGGGATGAGACAAAGTGTGTAGATTGCTCAAAACGTCATAAAACTATGTGACAATAATTAATTTAAATTCAAATTTCATTTCAAAACTAAAAGTCATACATGATTCAAAAGGAAATAACAACATTGTTTCAACAAGTAACATAACAAACAAAAGATAGAATATTCTAGGCGTGTATCTAGTCCACCCTAAACTTGTTTCATGAATCGTCCATACTTCAATAATCATCCTGCAACATGTATTAAAATAGAGTTTCAATGCAAAAGCAAAGAGCGAGTATACAAGTTTGTTTACATAGCATAATAGAATAAAACTCATATCCAACATGAACATAATAAAATAGTTTCAACGTGCTAGTTTACGTAGTCCAAGTGATAGCCCAAGTTTCCCAATGCGTTTAAGTACCTAACCCAAAGTTTCACGGGAGGTTGATATGTCTCCTCCTAACAATACCCCAAAGACTAACCGGGAGGTGCATTACTCCTATAGCGCTACTATTGTTAAGGCGGAACTACACACAAGAATTAAACGTTCACATAGCACAAAATAGTCTCAAGATTCACAAGTTTCATGTTTCATGTTTAAATGGATAGAGTAAGTTTCAAATAAGTTTCAAGTGTCATGTGCGTTTAATATAGAATACATGTTGCACCCAAAGTGTTAAAAGTAAAAATGGGTTCGAGTATACTCACGGTTTACAAGTGGTGACTTGAAGTTCCGAGAGCAAGTTTGTAGATGAATTAGTTCGGAGCACCTTGTCCTTCTACACAAGGAAACGTAGGTATGTGAGTTTGGCGTATAACGGAAGATTATAGATTCGGAGTTTTTAAAATATATAGAAAGTAACATAGGTGAAAATAATCATCTTGTACACATAACTCTTGTTCTTGACACTATTGAAACTCAAAAGAGTTGGTATGATTTCATGGATTCTAAGATCCATTAGAGTCGTAACAAGGGCATGGTCATAGATGATGTAACGTCCACTTAACAAGTAACTATTAAGTCATCATCAAGTCTTGGTTACTTAGATGTATACATATAGAATAACTTAGATATTATATAGTTTACAAGTCTTATGATTCAAGCATGAGGTAGGAGATTAATGTCTCCATTTAGGTACCTCTTTGTGTCATAGAATACATACATGAGGTAGGAAGAACAAGCTTCCATTTAGGCACCTCTATTGTTCACCACTACACTTGTTGTTATTAACAACAAGGAGGGTCATGAACGTACAAGTATCAAGGTATTAACAACAACTAATCTATAGCAAAACATCATGTAATGAGTGGATTCTTATGAAGGATAGCCCAAGCTAATCCAACCATCTCACATTCAACAAGTTTCACACTTGAACATTACTTGTGGGTAAAACCCTAATTAAAAACAGAAAGTTTATGAGGTTTTAACCTCTGATTTAGATGTCTTAACCATGTTTTTAAGCCTAACCAACCATAAGAGAGGTTGTAAGCATTAGGACATTGGTTTGAGATGTGTTTCACACAAGTTGGATGAAGTTTGCATAAGTTTGAAACAAAACAGAAAGTTTTTTGTCAATTTTGGAGCAATTCCAGGTCTGATTTCTCCAAGGAAAGTCGAGGAATCAAACTACATGATTAACCAAGCAAGTAGGAAAAAGAATGAGCAAAAACGGACAAGAAACGAGTGAGATATGCTCACTTTTGTGAAGTAGGATGAATCTGCTCGAACACCAATTTGCAGCTACGTTTTTGAATGATTTGAGAGAGATTTAGATGAGTTTGTAAAGTGTTTAGGACTTGGATTAGTGTGGTATTTATAGGAGAAGGTTTGGGTTAGGTTGTAGTTGAGTATTTAATGTTAAAACATGTTTAAAACTCAAAAAAAACACAAAATTCGCGCTTAAACGAGCAGAAATGAGGCTGGTCGCGCTGATCAGCCATTTTAAAGGAGTGAATATATGTTTTAAGTGTTGGGTTTGTTCACAAAAGAGCCAGCAGCTCAGTTGGTCAGGCGCGTGTGTGTGAAGATGTGGACCCGGGTTCGAGACCTGCGGTTTGCATCTTTTTATTTCTTTTTTTTTTATTTAAACCTAACCTTATACTTTCAGCATATTGCCCAATGGTCCCTGCAACTTTTACACTTTCAAAAATTGCATAACTCACCCCTGAACTATTAAATAACCAAGTTATATTAAAAGAAAATTAACATTTTAGTTTAAACTAACTAAGTTAGTTTACTAACCTTAATATCTAACGAGATTAACTAGTTATTAATAAAAAAAATAAAAAAAAATAATTAATTTAATTAATATAATTAGTTTAAATAATTTGAATAATATCCATATTTATAACGAAATAAAATCTTTAAACGTTTATTCGTTTCACAAAGCTTTCGAGTTTCACTATTTTACGAGTTTCAACTAGTTTAACGAGCATTGAGCGTAATAACGAATCGAGAGTCTATGATAATATATCGTTCAAACGTGAAAATCGCACATAAGTGTAACACAAACATGAATAAAATACCTTCGTTTTCATTATGATCAATAGTCTCGAATTACAAATGAAACGAAAGTAGATTACAAAGAGCGTTCAAGTGTCTAAATATGGAAGGTACAACACGACTTGCTAAAATAAGAAAGGTTCGAAAATGCGGAGCGTTACACCTTGTGCGATCGATTCGTGTTGTGCGGTTCGGGCCGTAAAATATACACACACATTACATAACACAATGCACATAGTCATAACAATCATTAAATAATATATTTCACATAAGCACGTAGTGTTACACAAGTACAAAGATCGGTTTGGAAATACGAGTTGTCACATTATCCCCAACTAAAAAGAAATTTCGTCCCGAAATTTGGTATGCACTCACTGAGGAAGCTAGGTAAGTTATATCGTTCACTGGTTTTCCTGGGGTGTCACAAGGATGACTTCTAACACGGCGTTACAGGCACAGTACGGCCACTATGATTTTCTGTTCTCGTTGTTTAAAGTTACCCAACACACCAGCAGCCTTAGGGATCACATGAGTAGTATGTGCCAACCCCATCTTGCCAGATTCGCCAACCGTGTTTATCTATGACGTTTTGAATCACTTCCAGGAGAAAGGAGAACCATGAACGACACTTGTACTTCATCGTAGAGCTTCTAGGGGTGGAGCATTTACGTGCGAAGTCTACCTAAGTGTGACTTCAGGATTCGGGAAGTACACGTTTTTAGTCATATAAACAACGAAGTGGGAATACACATGGATCTCGTTAAGATCCATTTTGTTAGAAACTGGTCAACATCAAAGATCCCTTCGAGGATACAGGAATTTCTTGTTCTCACTAGATACTATCGCAGCTTAACCACAGGATTTTCGAAGGTCGCGCAACTTAAATCTTTTTAGCACAGCAGGGTGATGTGTTCGTGAAAGACAAAACAGGAGGACACCTTTTCAGCTTTCGAATCCCAACCCTGCAATGCACTGAGCATCGTCTTTACCCGAGGGTGCGGGTGATTTAGTGGTGTACCATGATGGTCTGAATCAAAGTCCCAGTTACACACCGACGCAACACGAGAGAGTGATGACTTACGTAATGGAGTTACAAAGAGGAACTTCACGACACACAACTGGCGGTGGAAACCATGGTCTTGGATTTAAGTTGGAGGCATTACTTGGACGGTACCAAATGCACTACATAGACCGATCACAAGGGCCTCCCGTGTACCGCTGTTTCGAAAGAGCTAAAACATGCAATGACATCGCTGGATGGAACCTTTGAATGATTTTGGCTGTGAAACCTAGACGTGTATGGCCTCGCAGCACACTATCGACTCTAACCTACCTAATCAGATATGCCCTGCTCAAACCGAAGCACTGAAGGAAGAGAATTTTCAAGTTGGGTCCATGTGGGGCATGGAGAAGTAATTTTTGGCAAGTTGGATGATATTCGCTACTTCATGGAACGAATATGAATTCCACTATACAACAATCCAAGGGAACTTGTGTTGGGCGACGCACACCATCCTCGATATTCTAGTCATCTGAATTTTGATGGAATATAGTAGGATCTAAGGATCTCGTACTGGCGACTGGGCTTGAAGGCCTACACAGCGAAGCATGTGAATGATGTTTGACTTGGGGGAAAGTCAAGGTGAAGTATTAGCAACCAGAAACACCCATATGGAAATGAGAACAGACTGCCATGGATTTTGTCACTGAGCTACCTAGAACTCGAAACAGAAACAATATCACCTGGGTGATCGTTGATTGTCTCTCGTTACCAGTACACTTTCTCGCAATCAAGGAGACTGATGAGCCCCACAGTTTGTGAATATTCCTCTGAGAGAGGCGATTTCTTGGGCACGAGGTACCAACTCCCGATATCTTTGATCTTGATCTACACCTGATTTATGGCAGACAAAACACAACGCCCTCGACTCACGTCTAGACTTGAGCGTTGCCTATCACCGTTGGATGAATGGTCAAAGCCAACGAACCAGCCTGGCACTCGAAGACATGCTGCGAGCATGTGTGAGGTTGGCTTTAGTAAAATTGGAAGGACACTTACCTTGGTTGAGTCATACTGCAGCAATTACCACTCAAGAATTCACACAGCTCCGTTTGAGACCGTATATGTACGATAATGCCAATCTCCTTGATGGACTAAGGTGGGTGACAACCTACTCACAGGTCTAGTACTTGTACTTGAACTCTTGGGAAGACTACTTAGATCGGAAATCGTTTGGTGGCAATGCATGACCGTTAGGAAAGCTGATAAACCTACGGAAACGCTGGGAGATCGCTGTAGGCGATCGTATCATGTTGAAAGTCTCACCCTGGGAGGGTGTGGTACGCTTGGCAAGCGTGACGAGCTTAACTTACATCACGTTGGACCATACAACATACTGGGAAAATCGGTAACGTGACCTACAAACTCGAGTTACCCGATGAATTGGGTAACGTACATGATGTCATTTATTTTTCGGATATAGGGAAACGTTTATCTGATGAAACACTTGTGATATCCTTACTAGCGCTTAAGGTTAACGATAAGTTGCAGTAGTCGAATTCCAATTGTGAGAGTCCGTTGGAACTCAAGACGTGGACCAGAGTTCACGTGGGAGCGCGAAGATTAGATGAAACTCAAATATCCTCAACTCTTTCCTGATAACCAATCTAATTTTGGTACTACTGGTGAATTTCGGGATGAAATTCCTCTTCAAGTTGCAGATGATGTGGCACCTGGGGAAAATCTACAGCAACCTTGATTTATCACTTCACTTCCTTATGATTACTTGCTAAATTTCGGGACGAAATTTCTTTCAACTTGGGGATGATGTGACAATCCGACGACTGACACCAACAAAGTATCGGATGGTGATCCGACGATTTGCTATCCGACACTTGAACCTGTGAGACAAACAAATAGAGTGATTAGGATCGGATGGCAATCTGTACGGATTGCCGTTCGACGATTTGAAAAACAAGTGAAATATGAAAGTGTGAAAAGGATCGGATGGTGATTCGATCGAATCGCCACTCGATACTTAACACTTAACAAAGCTGAAATTAATGCACATGAATCGGATTAGCTTTAAAGAAACAATATTGAATGGATCGACTGGCCACTCGATGATTATCACTTATCAAACAAACTGAATTTTAATGCACGTGGATCGGATAGTGATCCGATCGAGTGGCGGTTCGACGATAGACACTATATGATATATCTTCGTAGTACATACATGATTGTTAAGCGTCTAGCAATCGATAAATTAAGGCAACACGTTTAAATGGAGTCACCTTGTAGTGTTTGTATATTCAAGAAGTACAATTAAATGGAAAATGCATGAATTTCCTACTGTATTTATGGGCCGGCAACTTTGATAAGTGCTACACATGCAACTGACAACTTTGGATAATTATAAAATCACATGGGCTGTCAATTAATTGTGATAGTATAACTTTGATTGGACCAAAATATTAGTGGATCTGTTGTAATATAAATGTGATTGGGCCTAGTATAGTAATCAAGTTGTGACAAAAGCTGTTGTAATAATGAATGTCTTGAGTGTAAGCCCAGTTCGGCCAAATAAGGCCTAATCACCCTAACCCTTTTATTATGAGGTGATACGTATGAACCTTCAAAAAAAACATATGAACCTTCATAACTTGTATGCAAAGCAAAACCCTACCCCCTCCCAAGTGTTCGTGCGGCAGTAGCCCCCCTCCTTTCAGGCTCCTCTCTATCGTTCTAAACATCTTACTTCATCTCAGAATCTTCTGATAGTATGCTTCTTTAATTACATTTATTTTCGTTGTTCTTGGCTATGGGTTAGTATGCTTCTTTAAACATCTTGCCTCGTTGACAAACTTGATTGGAATCGTATTAATTATGGAATGATGTAATCGGTATTGTAAGGCATTTAGGGCGTGATGAATTGTTATAACAACAAATATAATTTCGAACCTGGCAATACATGGATGTTATTGTTGATTCAATTTTGGTAGGAAGTGTGTATTCATTGGAATAATTGAGCACTTAATTATATTGATTGAATATGAATGATGATGCATGCTTGGTAATCGGAATTTGTGAATGATGAAGTGGCCGCTCATGGCAATTTAGAAAGGTCTGAATATAGGTGAATTAAAAAGTGAAGAATCTATCTTATTAATATCTGAATTTGTTAAATAATGCTCAGTGGCCATGTGAATGAAAATTAATTGGTCAAAAGTATATGATGGGATTATACGTGTGTTCTGGTCATGCTTATACATATGTAAATTACAACATGTTGGTTTACATTTAAACTTATTGATGGTATTTTTCATTAATAAGTGAGGATTTTATTTAGAAACTTGTATTGGTTCAATGTAATTAGTGGCTCATTGTTGGTACGTCACACGCCTAGCAGGGACATTCCCTAGGTGGTATTTTTGGGGATGTGACAAATATATATACACGCTAAACCTTTCGGAAACTAAGTGTTTCCAAGACTTAGTAACTATTACCGACATTAATGGAACTTAACAAGTACATTTTATTCGTTTCCATTAAGTTAACAACTTACCATCGAATCGCTCGGTAGAGCTCGGTGACACGTAGTTTAGCTACACCATTTTTAGTGGACACTTATAGTTATTCTGTGATGGGAATGTCATAAATTGCATGCTAGCGAGTCACGTTTTGGGTTTTGGAAATGACATTAGGGAATCATATTAAGCTAGTTTTGCACAAGGATGTCGAGGTGAGTTCATAACCCTCATTTTTACAGTTTTACATTCTTATAAATGTTTTCGGGGTCGAAAGACATGCAAGTTTTGCAAAAACATACAAGGTTTTCGATGAACGAAAATCACATATTTCTAAACCATGTTACAAACAAGTTTTAACTAACACAAATGGTTTGTGAATTTCAATATACTCAAATGGTTTACGAAAGATTTATACAAAACATACCGGTTTTACCAAAAACATAAGCGGTTTACGAAACATGCATGAGCTACAGACTAGTGACGAAGTTGGTCCTAGTTACAATGGGACTGGGTGTCCTACATACAAATAAGGGGACTGGTTAGTCCTGCTTACGAACAACAGGACAGTGTGTCCTACATACAACCCACGGATCCTGCATGCAACTTTAAGGCCTTCATCTTAAGGACTGGATTGTCCTACATACAACTCACAAGCTCATGTGGACATGATGTCATTGTTATGCGCGGACATTGACGGTTAAACAAGTCTCACAAACACAAGGTTTTACAAATACAAAGTTTTACAAACAACAAGTTTTAAAAATACAAGAGTTTTCATATAACATGCAGAAGAAAATGATTTTTACTTTGTTTTCTCAACAATATTTTAAAAACCGGTTATCCAAAAATATTTATATCAAATCTTTTTCAAACAAACTATGAACTCGCAAACTTTATGTTGATTTTTCGCATGTTTCTTTCTCGGGTTACATTTTCAAATTATGGCACGGCTGGAATAGGAGAACCTTGGGGATTCGAATACTTAGTAGGCATTTGCTTTCTAGAAGTCTTAGCATTATGTGCTTCCGTTGTGCAATGAAAATACCAGTCAGATCACAACAACTCTGATTTTAGCCGCTGTGACATATTCATTCTTGGGTTAATAAAATTTGGTTTGGGTATTTTCTGAGTTCTTTCACTTTTGATACCATAAATTTGACAAACAGCACCACATGTTGGTCGTGACCATAACTGTCGTTCCCATCTACGACACCATCGTTGGAGGTGGAAATGGTGGTCGTGACGTTGGTGGCGGGCGAGGTAGGGATGAAAATGTGGTGGAGGATGTGATTAGAGTGAGTAATTGAATATTTCAATTCTTTTTGTTGAATTCCCCAATTTGAAAGGACTTTTGATTTCCTTTACATGAAATATCATAAGTCAATTAATTGTATTTCTGATTTCATTTACAATTTGATTGTAAACCAAAAACATTAGGATTAGAAATTAAATTACAATTCCAATAAATTCTTCTAAACAAAAACATCAAGAAAAATATATTTTCAAATTCCATTTCTATTGAATATTTTCAAACCCAACGCACCATACAACAAAAACATCACAAGAAACATTTAAGAATTGATATTGTAATCTCACAAACCAAACACATCAAATTTGTGAGTATATGGATGTTAATTTTATAATATGTATGCGTCTAAGTATATACGGATTTAGAGAGGCTGTCAATTTATTTATATGTTGGCAAAATTGTAATAAAGACATCACACGAAGCATTTTAGAATTGATCTTATTTTTTTAATTGTCAACATATACTATACAGTTCGGCCACCCAGCCAAACCCAATGCACAAAACACAGCCACACCCTATGAATACAGACAGCGCTGGTGTCCAGACTTGCCCACTGTTCCATGGAAAATCCACCGTCCGAAGATCCACTGTGATAAAACCCTCCTAGAGCAAATTGTATAGTAAAACTACAACCCATAACCTCTTGATATTGTTTTCACCTGATAAGTACCTAAGAAACTCAATTAGCAACATCTTTCGTGGTTTCTAAATTTATCTCAACATTTATTTTGTTTGCAAGGGCAATTCATTATTATCCCATGTTCATATGCACATTAATCATAACTTGCTTAATATAGAAAGTATTTGTTCACTCTATATTCCTCATCAACTGACCCCGTTATAAGAAATTGATGTTTGTTAATAGCGTATAGACATTTAGTTAATTTCAAAGTATATTATTGGACATGATTTTTTTTCTTAGGAATTGAATGAATATTTGTAATATAATTTATTGAGTGTGTATACACACACAAGATAGGAGCCCCCGCGATGCGGTTGTAAACACAGACACTCGTAATCAAGTAACACGTTGATTTTTTTTTAAATTAAAAAACTTTAACAATATCATATTTAAATTAAAAAAATACAAGATGCTCGTCGCTATGGTGTATTATTTAGAAAGAAACATATTAGCATATGAAAAAGTTATAAATAATATATAATTATTCATTTTTTTTCCCAAATTAGGTTTCATTTATTATATAGTCACGAAAAAGGGCAATTACAAAGCAATGGCAGGTAGTCGGGCAACAAGTTGCGCCGCCACCCCCTTTTGAATAGAAAAACCAATTCTACTAAATACAAAGTTTGAAACCTTTAGCGACGAAGAATTACTATTAACGACTTTTTGAACCCGATTCAAAAGGCGCACAGCATCAGGAGCGAGACCACCAAAGGTATCAACTATATACGTTAATTTTAATACTACCGATGTTGTTTGGTCAGTATATTTTGGGTTTGTGATGGTAAAAAAATCAACTATATATGACCCGTTCGATTAGAACTTTTATTGAATCATACATTATAATAAGCACATGATGACGATATATTTGAATTTTTATAAAACGCTAACAAAAAAACTATACAATGATATACAGTACCGGTACCGATGTTGTTCAGACGATATCCATAATATTAAAGAAAAGAAAATTATTAAAAGTTAAGAATTAAAGAAATATGTTTAAGCTTAAAATTAAATATGATATGTTAGAAGAATTATATATTATTATAAAAAAAATATGTAAAAGAAAAACTATATATTAGTACGAAATTCAAATTCCAATTCATCCCTAAGAGTTTGGGGGGCCTCTGGGCATTGTGTAAGTAGAAAAATAGCCACTAAATATAATCTTATATATGAAAAAGTTATTGCTAGGATGATAAATGAGCCCCTAAATAGAAACTTCTACGTGTGCAATAGTACAATAATAGTATTGAAAAAAGAATGGCACGTTAAATTTTTTTGTTTGTGTTGAAAAAAATGCTCGAATATACTCAAATGAAATATAAGAAAATTTGTGATCTTATGGTGCAATTTTTTTTTGAAAAAATAACATATGGGAAGAATAAAGAATACAACGGTAATTTTAACAAATCATTTAATGAGTCTATTATTTATTTTTTAATATTCAAATTAATGAACTCTAATCATTTAATAAGCATATCTTATAAAATAGTTATGCACCTTACACAATAAAGACAATCCTGCACATGATCTTACATTTTCAACGTTTCCTACACCATTAAAACAATATTTTGGTGTATGATACATAATGTGTAGGACTCAAACACTTTTAAATAATTTTGCGACTCATAATAAAATATGTATAGGACACAAAATTTTTAAATAATTTTGTCATTTCTAATAAAATTTGTGTATGAGCCAATACATTAATTGTGGTGAAAGAGGAATTTATGGTTGCATTAATAAGAGTTGAGTAACTTTTTAAAATATTTATTAATATTCTAGATCAAAATGTCTATACTACCCTTAGTAATTAAAACATTAATTAAAAGTGGACAAAAATGAAATCTTAATTGACAACCATTGATCAAAAAAAATATAGGGTCTAGATTAATTCATTGTTTCATCTTTTAAGAAGATTCTTCTCAAATGAACCTCACCATATATATATAGAGAAAGTATAATGTACAAAAAGGCTTAACCTACATTAACGTACGCGACAAACATGATAACGTGCGTGATTTTTTTTTAACCTTTATAACGTGCGTTATTATACTTTTCCAAGCGTGATTATCACCCCATGCGTAATTATCACCAAAAAATGGATCCCATGCGTTATTTTTGTGTCTTATGCGTGATTAGGGTATTGATCCAACAGTTACGCGCGTCGCCTACGTTAATGTACGATAAGCCTTTTTGTATGTTAACCTTTCCCTATATATATATATATATATATATATATATATATATAGAGAGAGAGAGAGAGAGAGAGAGAGAGAAACGGGATCAGGAGAAAACGGTTGTAAGTGTGAAAACGGTGAGAACGGGTCCAGGACGAACACGAGGCGTGCGATATAATCAAGGCGGGGGGGCTTTTTTTTCTTTTTATTTTTTCGGTGGAATTGTTTTGATCCAACGGATGTGAGGCGTTCCCACCGTTTTCACACTTATAGGCGTTTTCTCCAAATCCTGCCCTATATATATATATATATATATATATATATATATATATATATAGTATTAGGAGAAAACCCTCGTAATTGAGAAAACCTAAGAAACTCTAACCTCCCGACATTTGTTTTTGAAAAAAATTACACATGTAATATACATGATTTTAAGGGTTTTGAGCAAAAAAAAATCAAAAAAAAAGTGCCGACCAGATGTTTTTTTTTTTAAATAAACAAGTTTTGCACAACGTGAGTGTAAGATATGTTACACAAAAACTTGTTTATTATTTTTTTTTAATCTGGTCGGCGCTTTTTGATTTTTTGATTTTTTTTTGCTCAAAACCCTTAAAAACATATATATTACATGTGTAATTTTTTTTCTATTTATCATTTCCCTATATACATATATACATAGGGCTTGGCTATACAAGAAACCCCATCTTTTTTAAAAAACTATGCAAACCCAATACCATCCATTGATTATGTTTCATCACACTTGATCAACGGCTCTCATAATTTTGGTAACAATTAGATTTAAAAGAAATGTAATAATACACGTTAGTCAACTAGAAGGGCATTTTGGGTAGTATATTCCTTCTCTTTCCACTGTCTAGTCCTACCATCTTTAATGCACCTCTCTTTCTCTCTCTTCATATCCAATTCAAAATCACAATCTCAGCTCTCTCAATTCCCTCTTTCCCATGACTTTCCCTTCTCTCTACACAACACTTACAACCTGCAAGCCTAAAGAGAGTGTGAGAGCCGTGAGAGAGAGTACCAGAGAAATCGAAAGAGAAAGAGAGGTCCAGAGAAATCGAAAGAGAGAGAGAAAACTGGTGGGTTTCCAGCCACCCACGGCAGCAGCAGCGCTGTGGCGGTGGTGTTGTTGACCGTTATGGTTGGGGCAGGGGAGGCGGTAGATGCACGATGAGTGAGGCACGATGGTGGTTGGTGGAAGGTGGTGGCTGGTTCATTCTGGGTTGTTGGTAGTTGATAGCGGCGACAGTGGGTGGTTGTAGAAGGTGGTGGAGGGTGGGTGGTTGGTGGCGCCGGAGTTCGAAACGTCGTCGGAGTCAAGATCTAGTAATGGTTAATGTTCTCCCTCTCTCTCCTCTCCTCTGTCTTCAATCAAGATCTAGTAATGGTTAATGTTCATGTATTTTAAATAAATCGAAAACTTTAGGATGAGATTTTTGAACGGGATTTTTTGTTGGTTTGGTTGCTTGTTTGGGGATTTTGATCTTAACAATAATTGTTTTTTTTTTGTTGGTTTGATTGCTGGTTTAGCCTTTTGATCTGAACAGTAAGTGTTTTTTTTTGTTAGGTTGTTTGATTTACAGAAACAGGCCCATAACATGTGTTAAGCACCTGTTAGAATAATATATAACGTGTGTTGATTTACAGAAACAGATCCATAAAGATATTCAATTGACAAACTGGATGGATGCGGGGATATTGAATAAGTCAAATCTTTTGGAAAAGAAGTTTTCGTTCGTTTATAACATGTGTTAGTGGTTCATGCTGTAATAGATCCATAAAGAAGTTTTCATGCTGTAACAAGTTTTCGTTCATTTATAACATGTGCATATACTGATCGTAACACGTGTACAAGTTAATATGAAACATACAAGTTAATATTGTAACACCGTATACCTGGGATAACATGTGTTAAGCCTCTGTTATAATCTTGGTTTAACCCAACATTGTGTCATGTATAAGCTAGTGGTTTCTAAAACACTATTAACTTGTATAATCTTGGAACATACAAGTTAATATTGTAACACCGTAACCCGACTTGTATTCATGTATATGAAAGTCACATCCTTTGGGAAAGAAATCTTCGTTCATTTATAACATGTGTTGGTGGTTCAAGCTGTAACAGAACACCATGATGTAACCTGACATGTGTTCATGTATAACATGTGTTAAGCCCCTGTTAGAATGATATATAACGTGGGAAAGAACTCTTCGTTCGTTTATAACATGTGTTTGTTTTACACATTTTGGAATGTATAACATGTGTTAAGCCTCTGTTATAATCTTTTTGTAACCTGACATATATTCATGTATAAGCTAGGGGTTTACAAAACACCATGATGTGTATATACTGATCTAACATGTGTTACAATTTGTCTGTTCGGAACATGTAATTGCTTAACATGTGACAAGGGTGAAAACAGTCGACGGGGGCGATGAGTTTAATGGTGAGCTTAGTTAATATCGTAATCTTGTTGTAACCCCATTTGTATACATATGATAACATGTAAGCATCCATTATAACCCGACTTGTATTCATGTATATGAAAATGGTTTGCAAGTTAATATGTGTACAAGTTAATATGGAACATACAAGTTAATATTGTATAACGTGTGTTAAGACTTCCAGAATGGATGCATAAACTCCAATAGTAACATAATAACATAGTATACCTGATATAACGTGTGTTAAGCCTCTTTTATAACGTGTGTTAAGACTTCCAGAATGTGTTAAGTCCATACCGTTTTAACATCATGTACTAGACAAAACAAAATAAGAGTCTCACATTATATATTACTAGTAAACGAAAATACATAGCACTAAGAAAATGGCGGAGCTTCCTTTGCAAATCTGCCTTAGCTTTTCAGCGGCTACCCTTGCTTTATTGTTTGGGTCGGTCTTGAAACAGTTTGTAAACATGTGGGTGTGCGTATGCCAGGGAAGTTATAAAAATGTGTTTTCATGTCACACGTAACACGTGTTACGTTGTACATGGGTTTCATGTCACATGTAACACATGCATATCCGAGAAGTTCAAACTATAACACGTGTTAGTTGTATTGTGCTGCAACATAAACATGGTCATGATCTTTGAGTATCTGATCCACGTTTGACGAAACCAACGGTCCCGAGAATTGGATCTTATATCCCTTGTATCCATCACCGTCCTAATAAACAAAAAGATAAGATAACCGTTAAGTCGTTAACCAGACATAAATATTAACACATTCATAGCCAGAAAAATCTTTTTTCTCAAATAACATCACAAAAACAGTTACTATGGTTTAGCTGTGAATAGGAGTTCAGACTATAACACGTGTTACGTTGGTTGTGCTGTAAGACAAACTTGGCTTATCTGTGAAACAGGAGTTCAGACTATAACACGTGTTACGTTGGTTGTCCTGTAAGACAAACTTGGCTTTTCGTTTCTAAAAACAGATGTGCCGATTATTAGACGTCTAAAAATAAAAAATGACAACCATAGATCTATTCAGATCAAAAGCCCAAAACAAAGCAACCAAACCAACAAAAAACAGTTACTATTCAGATCAAAAAGCACCAAACAAGGCAACCAAACCAACAAAAAAACAGTTACTGTTCAGATCAAAAATCCCCAAACCAACAAACACATTTTTTTAACACAAAAATAACTAATCCATGGATCAAAATCAAACGAGTTTGAAACCAAAACAAGTAATCCATGAATCAAAATCAAAATTTATAAACACCAGGAGAATGAAAACCAAACTAAAATCAATAGTATTGAAATTTATTACCTATAAACGTCATTTTTTTTTGAAATAATAATCAATGGTATTGAAAAATAATTAATCTTTTGGCAACATTCTTAATTCTGGAAAAAATAAAACCAATTGTAAAGAACGAAAATCAAAGTAAATGACAATTAAAAATCAAAACCAACTTATTATTGACAGGATCATGATTCTTCGACAGTATCTTGGTTCTTCAATTTCTTTTAAGAAATTAACATGTAAAGTTGAATTAGGGGTGTAAAAAAGAAAAAAAAAACTCGAACCTATCAAAAAAAAGGATGAAAAACCTTGATCATCCATTTCCTCGTCAGTATGGAACTCGTTGTGAATGACGTTCCCGTCAGTGGGGATCTTTAACTGGAGGTTTTGAAATGGTGGATCTTGAAACCGAAATGAAGT
The DNA here is from genome assembly GCF_002127325.2 of Helianthus annuus. Classification (NCBI taxonomy): domain Eukaryota; kingdom Viridiplantae; phylum Streptophyta; class Magnoliopsida; order Asterales; family Asteraceae; genus Helianthus; species Helianthus annuus. Next base: position 57,274,327 of record NC_035442.2, on the reverse strand, counting down.
TCATGGAAATGGATCTTGGGTAGAACTTGAAACAGATATGAAGTTAATGGAAAATGGAGGTTTTGAAAGGGTGGATCTTGAAACACAGAGATGAAGTTAATGAAAAAATGGAGGTTTTGAATGGTGGATCTTGGGTTTTGAAAGTAGATTTGGATGTGATGGGTATTAATTATTGTCAAATCAAATAGGGGAAGATATCTAAGATAGATGTGAAAATACCATAATGCCCTCAAGGACAAAAAGAATATGATATTTACTATGGACACGTGGCAAAATCTAGACCATGCATTGGGTTTGCAAAGTTTTCTAAAATTCAAGGGTTTCTTATAGAGCATTATCCTATATACATATACATATATACATATATATACACACATACACACACACACACACACACATATATATATATATATATATATATATATATATGGTAGGGTTCATGCGAAAACCACATTTATCGCGAGAACATCGAGAACCAGTGTGAACATAGCCAAAATAAACTCACCCCACCACCACCCAAAAACCTAAACACCCACCCCACCACAACCCAAAAACCTAAACACCCCCCTCCCCACCCAAAAAAAACTATACCCCACCAAACCCCCACCCCCCAAAACCTAAACCCGCACCCACCCCGCCTTACCCAAGCTAAATGATAAAAACTAAACCCTAAAGCTAAACCCCAAAATTAAATGCTAAAATTGTTTTTTAACAAATAAATCGGCACTTATAATAAAATTATAATTAAAATGTTGCGAATTTAAAAGAAAATTGTGTGTTTTTAAGCTTTTTAAGTAGTTTGGTTGTGCTCACATTGGTTCTCATGGTTTTCGCAATAAAAGGTGGTTCCAGATGGATCCTTACCCTATATATACATAACTAGTTTTTGCCCAGCCCGCGTTGCGGGGCTCTAAGTCGAATGTTTCTCTCTCGTAACATGTACGTCTGTATTTCGATTACTTGTACATACTACTCATAACACGATCTCAAAAAATTACATCGAGTCAACCAATTAAAACAAAACACTACCAAATTTTTGCTAAAAAAAACTAAAACGGTGGAAATATTATAATTTTACCATTTAAAAATTGAATTTGTAAATACAAATGAGCATGTGTCAGGCAGTCGTCTGTCGTCTGGCACGAATAAAAATTACACTGAGTCAACCGATTAAAACAAAACACTTCCATAGTTCTATCAAAAAAAGAAAAAGTAATACGAATGCATGGCCGTAATTTTACATCGGGGGCAAAATTGTAATTTGACGGGGAAAAACAAAAACGATGACAAAACTGTAAATTTTAACTGAGGGAAAAATTGTAATTTAGATGGGAGAAAAAACAAAATTAATGGCAAAACTGTAAATTTAAATGGGGTAAAATCGTACTTTTACTAGACCTGCCTGGCACTATTGGCCACCACCCATTTTAGCCAATGACAGGGAAATAGTATTCCCTACCATGGTTTTTTTTGTTATAGTAAATACATGTGTGTGTACGAATTAAAATTTTTGGGTTCTTAAGAGACTGGGTCCTGTATAATCGTCCACCTTATATATCATGGCTCAAACAGGCCTTAAATAGTAAAAAAAAACACGTAAATATTCTGAATCAAAGGAAAATCTTTAAATCAGTTTTAGATTGTTTTTTTTTATTTTTCTTGTTAAGCAATAATACATATATCGCAGCAGGGTCAGAATTTAGAGAGAACGGTAAAAAGTGTGAGAACGGTGAGAACGATTTTGGTGGTGACATGTGGCATTGATGTTAAATTACACTAAGGGGTAATATTGTCAAAAATCCCACTCACGTGAACTGGGTGTTCAAAATAAAACGCCATAAAAACACCCAATTCAGAAAAACGCCAAACACTCAAAAGCTATTTTTTAAGCTATAATTTACAACAGCTCAAAAAAACCATTTTTTAGAACGCCATAAAACACTCAAAAACTATTTTTTTGAGCTATAATTTACAACAACTCAAAAAAAACCATTTTTTTGAACGCCAAAAAAAGCTATTTTTTGAGCGATAAATTGCAACAGCTCAAAAAAAACCATTTTTTTGAGCCAGCTCCTAGTTAAAACGCCATAACAAAAAAAGCTATATTTTCATGGTCCAAAGTGTAACTCATAGTGTGAACAAGTGTAAACAAGTGTGAACACAAGTATTTAATTAGTTTTTTTGAGCCAGCTCCTAGTTAAAATGCCATAACAAAAAAAAGCTATATTTTCAGGGTCCAAAGTGTAACTTATAGTGTGAACAAGTGTGAACACAAGTATTTAATTATATACACGCAACTTTGGGGGAATGTGATTGGAAATAAAAGAATTCATACTCCAATGAAGACACACAGAGCTCTCAGTTAAAACGCCATAATAAAAAAAAACTATTTTTTGAGCTGTAATTTACAACAGCTCAAAAAAACCCATTTTTTGAGCCATCCGCCTAAATTAATATTTTTTGAGCTTAGAAAAATCATAATTTGTACTGTAAAAACACCGTAAAACACGCAGTTCAGAAAAACACCATGAAAAACTCAGTTGTAAACGCCATAAAACACTCAGTTCAAAAAAAAACGTCATGAAAATACCTAGTTAAAACGCCATAAAAACATCTAGTTCAGAAAAACGCCATGAAAATATCTAGTCTAAAGCGCCATAAAACACCCAGGTCAGACAAACGCCATAAAACCCAGTTAATTTTTTTCGAAAAGTATATCAATAGTATACTCATTGGAAAGATAAAAAAACGCTGAGTTTTGTGGTGTAATTTTTTTGAAAAATAATCACTTGTAAAAAAGTTATTGTCGTTTAAATATGATGGGGGAAAATGGCATGTGATTAGCATGTGCACCTTTGTTTGGATCTTCCTATTTTACCCCTCCTGGTAGTTCCAAGACCCCTATTATTTACAAAAATGCCACCGCATCAATCTCAGCCACAAACCACTACGATCTTGTGGCTGAGAATCGTTCTCACCGTTCTCACACTTTAAGGCGTTCTCTCTTGATCATGTTCCTATCGTAACATTATAAACGCAACCCACAAACACACGATGTGAATTAGGAAAATGATGGGCTTACTAAAGTAAAATAAAGGTCCCAAGCCCACAATTGAAACAGGCTGGGGTGCTGGACTCAACCCGTTAACTAAACAATTTATATGTGCCTTGCTTTGACTTGGAAGAACCATGCACGTATCTTTGCATGCTATTTTTCTACATGTTTATTTGTGTTACTTTATTTATTTTCAAGTGTTTGTTTACTATATTTACGTGGGTCAAATAAGAGGATAATAGGTAGTTAGCATGTTCAGATTTTCTCCTTATTTTAGGTTTAAGTAGTGGAAGTTAGTTTATTTCATTTCCTTTGTTTGTAAGACTATTTATAGCCGTATGGTCTTTGTTGAATTTATAAATGAAAAATGATAAATTAGTCTATCTTAAATCTCAAAATTCTTCTCAAGTCCTATTTATTTTTCTTTGGATCATTTGTTTACGAATTCGGTTCGTATCAACAATCAATTACCTCTGGAGGTGTACACAACCAGGTTTTTCTAATACCCAGGTTCAGGTATGTGACATCTGTGCCTCTACGGCCATCAAACAAATACCAAATCAATTAAATATTGTGTTTCAATCTTGTTATTTTTATAAATATGTGTATCGTTTGCACATATCAATTCTTATTCGATTTCGAGCTCTAAATCGCTTTCTGGAAAGTTATACGCGAACTGATGCGTAAACGTAATCAGTTTAACGCGAAAAACACTCCGGAACAGTGACATAGGCTTAACATACCTTAAATAACCTTTACATAACTTAGAAATAAGTTGTGGAGGGTTTGGTGTGTCGAAATCAAGTTTATTCGCTTACATGGACTAATTTCGACAAACTGCGAAAGTATGCCGATTCGTACTGTAACGAACATTCCGGAATATGATCATAAGTTAAACATGCCCTAAATATCCTTTACATAGCTTAGAAATAGGCTTTGAGGTTTTTGGTGCGCAAAAATAAACTTATTTGATCAACAGGGACTAAAAGCGTCAAAAAGTGCATAAGTTTGCATTTTCGTGCATATCTTAGGTTCTGAATATATCCGGACATCCAAAAATTTATGTAATCATTAAAATATTTTTTTTAGTGATTGGCATGATAAAATTCCATTCGTCACGTAATTTGGATCGCTTTTGCGTTCGTTACAATTTCCGTCGTAATTAACCGAACAACGCAACCATACGACCAAACGAACCGACATTCGAGATATCTTTGAGCACATTTCAAGTTCCCTATACTTTAACTTTATTTTAGAGCCTTGAAATGGGGTTAACGGGGCTTAAAAGTGCCAAAAATCAAGTTTTACAAGTGCAGGGACCATTTTTGAAATTTCTAGCAGATACATTGAACTTGGTCCATTTTTGAGGTTTTGATGGTTTTAACCCAAGGTTTTGCACTCTATGGGCTGGAATTTGATGGTTTTAAGTATTTCCATGGTTTTGAAAACCATGTGCCCAAGTGGAGGGCCAAGATCGAAGCACGAAATGCGAGAAACGATCCTAACGGTTTACCGAAATCTATATAAACCCAACACCTTCATTCTCATTCCTCACAATCTGATTCAAAATTTGGGGTTTAATACTTCATACCTGAACAATTTGAATCAAGATCTTCTAGCTTGGACCCTTTGTAAGTATTCTTTCGTGCTTTTATGCGTTTTAAGCGTAAAAGTCAAATAGTGTTTGACTTTCTGCTTTGACCAGTCTATGGTCAACACGAAGTTCATTTGAACTTTGTAACGTGAGTGTAATCACGATGGTTTTAGTCCCGTGTGACTAAACCTACTGATTACTGTTGGTACATTAATCCAGACTCCCCCTTTCAGTTCGTAGCTGAAACAGAAGGTTGTGTGAATCGAGTAGGTAACTCGATCGAACAGCTGTTCGATCGGCTAGAAAGTCATTCACTCGAACTGCAGCATTCATTAATAGCCATTGACTTTTGACCTTGTTCGATCGAGTAGCAGCATAACATTCATTAAACACTTTGACTTTTTGACTCTGTTCGATCGAACAGCAGCAGGTGTAGCATTTCTAGCCGAACGGCTAGCACCACCGCTACAACTAACCAATCGAACAGCATAAAAAGTTGAACCTTTGACCTGACCGATCGAACAGAAGCATCACTTACATCACTCTCAAACGTTGACTTGTTGACCTAGCCGAACGACTAGGACTCACCTCTTTAATCAACCGATCGAACAGGAAGATATTTGGCTCGAGTAGCTGTTCGATCGAACAGCAAGGCTTTATGTATTATTAAAGTGCTAACCGAACGGCCAGCATTTGTCCCTAACCGAGCAACTAACAATTTCCCAACCGAGTGAACACTACTTCCTACTCGATCAAACAGACTTTGTGTGTTATACACTATTTCTACTCGATCGAACAGAGACCTTTCCTACTCGATCGGCTAGCACTACCTCCTAACCGATCGGCTAGCATCCATTTCTTATCCGATCGGCTAGCATCCATTACTACTCGATCGGCTAGTAACCATCCCCATCCATTCGGTTGACAAAAATCAAATTGAATAAATATTTTAGAATTGATTTGAATCATAAAAATTGTTAATCATATCAAATCAATTAACTTTCAAAATTAAGTTTGTTAAAAATCTTTGAACTAATCAGTTGTTTACAAAATTCATTCAGGTGATTCGAGGTAATTCAAAGAAAAAGCATCATGGCTGAAGAATTTTATAACACGTTTTTCAATGCATTCACATCTGAATCATCCGAAGTTACAACTGTTACACCAAAAACCATCACAAAGGCAATCAATGAGAACATCAAGCATGATAACTTTTACGGAACGCATTCTAAACCACCAACGCTTGAAAGCATTGAAGATTACACTTGGTGGAAAGAAAGATTCATCAATTGGGCAAAAGCGTATGCGCATGAAAGTTGGTTTTGTCTAGAATACGGATACGAAAAGCCAAAAGATGATAAAGGTGAAGATCTACAGTTCAAAAAATTCTCCAAAGACGACAGAGCAGAATTTGCCGCCGAACAAAGGATGATCGCATTGATACAGTCAGCAATTAGAAACGATATATTTGCATTATTAAATCATAGCGGGACATCCAAATCGGTTTGGGAAGCTTTACGTATTAAAGCTGAGGGTGGCAAACAAATTAAAAAGAACAAAATCGCGCTAATTAAAAAGGAATTTGATCTTTTTGATAGTTTAAAAGGAGAATCGGTGAGGCAAATGATAGAAAGATTTTGTCACCTAAAAATTGAACTCGAAAGATTTGAAATTGCTAAAACAAGAGAAGAAATCATCGATAAAGTGATTGAAGCGTTACCACGAGTTGATCAGTGGCAAACGTTTGTGTTTATTTTGAAAAATGATGATTCGTATGATACAATTTCTCTTGATGCTTTGTTTGAAAAGATTGAAAGTCATGATCTAGAGCTGCAGAAGCAAAGCAAGATGACAGAGTCTTCACGTCAACAGAATGTCGGCTTGTATTACAAAAGCAGTGTACTTTCAGAGAAAGGCGTTGGTTCACCAAAGACAGCATTCATTGGTGAAAAGATCAATGAATCTCAAACAACGTCAACAAGTCACCATTCTGGATATCATTCATCTTCAACAACAAATTCTGAAGACACGGATGAAATTTTGTGCAACATTGCTCTTAAACTGAAGAATTCTCCAGCAATGAGTATCAATGCAGCGAAGCAGCAAATGAGCTTTCTTGCATCTGTCCTGGAATCATATGAAAGTCTGGTAGCTGGAAAAATCGGTAATTCTGAATTGACGAAAGAAGATTACGACCAGATTGATCCAGAGGAGATGGAGCTTATTGATATTCGTTGGTGTTTGGCAAGCTGCATTCGGAGAGCACAAAGATACATGGAAATTACTGGAAAACAATCTCTTGGTGGTCCATCAACAAAGCTCGGATTCGACAAGTCAAAAGTGACCTGCTTCAAATGCAAGCAAAAAGGTCATTTCAAAAGAGAGTGTAAGAATGCAGAAGTTGCTGAAAGAAATGAACGTCCTTTCAATGATGATTATTATCAAAAGGCGATCTACCATCGAAGCAGAGAAGAGCCAAAGTTGATTGAAGATAGACCAAAAACAACTTCAAGAGCTTGTCCTGTCATATATCCTGATGAAGGATATGATTGGTCTCAAATTTGTCCAGAAGAAGATCGAAATGATATTGTTCGCAAAACAGCTCATGGGAAAGCTTCGACAGCACCAAGAAAATTTGCAAATGTTGCTGAAATTAAAGAAGAAAAAGAACCTGCTAAAAACCATGAAGAAAAGGTTGAGAACAAAGAGAAAACTCGAGAAGAGATCTTGAGTGAGAAAACACATAAAGAAAGAGATGTGGTTTACAGAAGAATGGATGAGATGCAGGAAGAATATGAGAATGCTGTCAGCAACAAACGATGGGACAAGAAGAGAGAGTGTTATTACAACAGAGAAGGAGAACCAGTTGTTCCAAAGAAAGATATAATCTTTGATGATGTTCTTCTCGCTGTTCCGTTGAGAGCTGAATATTACAGAAGAGTGACGAAAGATGATGCATACGTTAAACAATACGAAAGAGATATCCGATATGCTATGCTGTCATGCTTGAGAAAAAGGGATGAAGAGAAAATGAAGAAGAATGTTGAAGAGATGGTGGTTAATCTGAAAAAGGTTGCAGAAGAAGTTGAAGAACAGCAAATTGAAGAAGAAGAAAAGAAAAATGAAAAATCAGATGTTGGTGATGTTGGCGAAGAAGTCAGTGTTGAACAAAAGCTGAATGATGCTGAGATGAAGCAGCCAGAGGCAGCTGAAAACACCGAGGTGCCTATCACTAAGGTAAATTCTGATTCTGAAGTCTTAAAACCATTTGAACAGTGCAAGATATGCATGGAACAGTGCAGAGCTTGTACTGAAAAAGATGAGCAATTCAGAACAAAAGAACTTGAATTCACAAAAATCGAAAACATTTTCAAAAATAAATGCAAAGAAATGTTAGAAAAAGAAAAGGTTTTTAAAGAAAATGATGAAAAATTTTCTGAAAGATGTAACAAATTGGAAAAAGAAAATAAAGTTTTGAAAGAAAACGTTTTGAAAATAACAAATGAATGTGAACAAAAAGAAATTGCTTGTCAAGAAATGAAAAAGGAATATGATTTAATGAAATTATCATATGAGATTATAAAAGAATCATATGAAAAGGTGAAAGACGAAATGAAATATGCTCAATCTAGAATGAATTATATGTCAGAAACAACAAAAGAGCTAAAAAGAATGTATGCTATAAAACAAGATGTTGTTAATTCCTATATTGAGGATGTTGCTAAGCTAAAGCAACAGATTGTTGATTTAGAACAGGAAAACAACAAGTTAAAAAGTTACCATGTGTCGTCATATGTGCTTGAACGAATTTTCAATATAAAACCGGGTGATGGTGAGTCTGAGCAGAACAAGAAAGGCATTGGCTCAGAGTTTCATCAAGTTCCTCCACCGGAAAAGTTTGCATTTTATGATGAGGAAAAGGTCGAAAAAGCTTTCAACATGGTAGACCAATTGCCAGACAACATTGACATAACCTATTCCAAATCTGATGATATTCATGATTCAGAGGTGGTAGGTAAAGTCGTTGAAAGCGTCTTGAACGAAGAGTCGGTTCATACAGGTAAAACTGAATCACAGGATGAAGATGAAGGAAATCTTCATGATGGATATCTGAAGAACACAAAATCCGAGAAAAATTTGAATGATGATTCAAAAGGATTGGTTTATACCATGATTGGATCAGACAAATTATTCTTAGATATTGTATTCCCGATTCAGAATGTGATTTCAGAAAAGATTGACAAAGTTTTCAAGATGGTTGAGATTGAAAAATCTGAAATTCCAAAATTTGCTAGTAAAGGTCACAAAACTTTTTATAACAAACCTGGTTACAAGAAGAAAAACATGAAGGCTGGGTTGGGTTATAGGAAGAAACAAAATTGGAATAAAAATAAAACTCCGAATTTTCAGGCAAAAATGAACTTCGTTCACGGAACAAGTTCAGAAGAAGAGAAAGAACTCAAATTTAGACAACAGTCAAATGAAGAGTTTCAGGCCCAGAAAAAGCAACAACAACAGGTCAAAGATGTTTCAAAGAAAACATGCTTTAAATGTGATCAAACAGGACATCTTGCTCGCAAATGTCCAAATCTGAAACCTGTTGGCGTTGAGACGAAAAAGAAGTCTGTTTATGTTCAAAAACAGAAATATGAAGTTGTGAATCAAAAGTCAACCAAGTTTGAATCAAAGCAAACTTGGAAGCCAAAATTGTCAAAGGCTGACTCACAACAAACTTGGAAACCAGTGACACCCGAACTTAGAACAACACAAAGTTGGAAAACAACTGTTGATGCAACAAAACCAAACCAATTTTGGAAACCAAAAGATGTTGTTCAGAGTCCAAATGTTCAAAAAGAGTCACATTTTTACAAACGTGGGACTCCAAAAGGTCAAACATGGAGTGTTAAGAAACATGTTGATTTGGTTAAAAATGAGAAACAAAAACAAATCTGGAAATCGAAAACAGAAACAGAAAGTTCAACTTATGAGGTGAAAAAGGCTGAGGAGTCAATTTCGATTGATTATGATGCAAATTTTCCACCACTTAAGGCTGAAAACTTTAAAATTCAGATTGCTAGAGTCAAGGTTACACCCAAGGCTGGTGAGGCTTGGGTGGATACAATGTTTGATTGAACAATTTGATCTGCCGGAGCTTCCTTTATCGCGAAGCATGAATCGGCATCCATCTTTAATGAAAAGGAAATTATTGGGTCGTATTTGATAAAATTTGAATGTGCAGGTGTTTCTGAAGAAAACTGAATGTCAACCAAAGGAGAAACGAAGCAGCCTGGCACCGGAGGCTGCTGATCCCTGCAACGGTTAAACAGGGAGTTTGTTTGATTTCTGTACATAAATAAACAATATTTTCAAAAACTCTAAAAATTGAAAAAAAAATTTAAAAAAAAAACAAAAATATGTTTGTCTCTAAATTTTTCATAAATACAAAAAATTCAAAAATATGTTATTTGAATTTGCCGGAACTCCCAGGTTGGTAATTGAGGAGTAGGAATCGGCATCTTTCTTGAGAAATGTTTTATCAAGGACATTAAGTTGTACTTGATTTAACTTTCGAATTAGTTGATGAAAGAACAAGGTGATGAATAAACCCCGTGTCTGAATTAAACAAAACTTATTTTCCGGAAAAACCATTTTGATTAAAACAAACTTAAGTGTTTTGAAATCATAATGGGAAAATAGTTTGTTATCAGGGGAAGTTCTGATTGAATACGCCGAAACCCTCACGGCTGAACAAACATGATTAATTTCACTAGATTGAAAAACGGTTTTTCAAACTGTAAAAGATCAATGTGTTGTAAATCATGGGGGTACATCTGCAAATCTATGCATGAGATGCAGAAAATGGATGGCGAGACAAAGCTATCAGTATCAGGTTGTCAAAGTTTCTTTAAATGGTTTTGAATTTTAGGGGGAGTAAGAGATATTATTGTCAGAAAATCCAAAAACATTAGAAAATTTGAAAAAGCCAAAAACATGATAAAATTCAAAAATTTGAGTTTTGTTGATAAAAGAGGAAATGATAGTACATCAGTGGACTATCACAGCATGCTAAAGAAATGTAATGCTATAATGTGATAAACGATCTCACTGATGATGTGACGATAGGTTTTCGTACATCTAGTAGATTTATTCGGGATATAAACCAAAAATTTCAAACTTGTGAAATTTGTGGGGAACACTACTTGGATATATAGGTAACCCCTGAAATCTCGTTTGAAAGGTCTCGTATTCTGATATACTAGGTGTTTATACTCTATGATGTCTGGGGTATTATTCCGGGACTTCTGCTGAACGGTAGTTCTGACCTAGTCCTTGGATAATGCTTTGCAGTAAATGCTTGAAACATAGCATTCTAGCCCTCAGTGATTAGACAATAAAATTGATAATCATCTGTTGTAGCTAAAAGATCCTCTAAAGGGGACACATCGCAAAGTCGAAATTGATATCTCTCTGCTGAACGGAAGTTCTGACCTGAGATCCCTCAATTCTCGCATTTAAACCCCTAATTTATGTACAGACATCATTGTAGTACTCTTGCCTGTAAGACTGAATATTGAGATTCTAGATACGGGAGTATATTCAAGAGGTGGGACACATAAATCGAGCTAAGTTCCTAAAACATCTAAAACGTATCCTGAATAGATTGAAAATTGTGTGAAAATTTAAGAAGGACAACTATATCGTCAATCGAGGTGAATCGTTTAGAACTTAAAATGATTAAAGCTTAACGGTGCTAGTGATTTGTTTCAAAAACTGATATGATCCTCTTACACGAACTCAAACAAAAATATTGTCTGTAAATATATTTGTACATATGTCTTTACTGCTTTATACTTTCAGAAAAATACAAAAAGATTTTGATTTCTGCTTTATTTTCGACAACCGATGTCTGAATGCTAAGTTTCAAGATCTAAGTATGCTAATCATGTTTCTGGAAATAAATCAAGTTCATTAATTTGAAACTTGAAATTAAAATCAAAATTCAAAAACAGTTTGTGATATCTCCAAGGTCATTAATTTGGACTTGGATGATCAATCGTGAAAGATTTGGAAGCTCATATTGTTAAAATCTTAAAAGAGTCAGTTTTTCGATTTGGATTCTTATATACTGCCAAATCTTTGAAGTATTTTGAAAGGGGGAGAGAGAGTCAAGATAATCCTGGATATATTCATATTATTATATTTTAAAATCAGGATCTTGATTTAGAAAGTTTACAGAGCCAGATTACGATTTCTGGACAATTTCAAAACATTGTCACTTATAAACGTATGAGTGTTGCAGATGTTATTCCAGACTACGATCCCGACAGCTGAGTCTGAGGGGGAGTCTGAAGACGAGCTCAATCCCAACGGAAGCGTGTAAGGAGCCAGGTATCGTTCCTGAAAGAGCTTGTAACTGGAAAGCCAGGTGTCGATCCCAAAGCACGGAAGCTTGATGAAAGGGGGAGCCTGAAGAGTTCACCGAAAGGGGGAGCTGAAGCTGAAGATAGATCCATCGGGATTATATTCAAGCTAAAGAGAGAGAGAAAGAAAAGAAAAGAAGCTACAAGTCTGAAGATTTGAGATTGACTACGGCAATATCCAAGGGGGAGTCTGTTGGTACATTAATGTCTATCGCCTCCGTCATCTCAGTTCGTAGCTGAAACAGAAGAACTATAGTGTTTACAATGTAATATCTTGTTACTAAAGGCAAGGTGGCATTATTGTAAATAAGGAAAGATTCCTTATCACCTTTGGCCTATAAATAGAAGCCTTAGGCTTTTAGTTAGAGACTTTTGCCATTTTGATCTTTGGAGCTTAGAGGTTAGAGAGAGAAGCTAGAGAGAGAAAGTAGAGAGAGAAAGGCAAAAGGTGATTCACGGTTCTTGTATCTTTTCAGATCTATCAAAGAATCACGTTAATAGTACGTCTCGTGTGTTTCGGTTATTCACGTTCACGGTTTCCGCACGTCGAACGTGTCATACGCAATCGTTTCGGAGTCAAACCGGTCCTAACAATTACCACGTTGATTAGGCGTAGTGACGAGTCGTAGTTTCGGCCAAAATGCGTATTCATGGGTATTTTGTAACCAAACTACTCTTGGGTATCAAAACCCTTTGTTTTGATATTAAAACCTGTTTTCTAACTTAACTAAACATGTTTTAACATGTTTAGCTCGTCACTTTTAGTATAGTGCTTGTATAGAGTCGTAAGTCAAGCGGTCTTATCAACCGCTTAGACTTTCGAACTAGACCCGTTTGGTCGATCATTAGGATCCGACCAAGCATGTTTAGTGACCATAGTTGTTGTTGGTGCATACATCTTTCGACTTCGTCTTGTATCGAGTCTTACACTAGATATGTTAGATCAAGGGCACGTTGTTCGAGAAAATAGCATATTTATGTGTTAATTAGGCCGATTCCGCTTCAACATGTTGATTTCGCTTGAAATGACTTGTGAATGTTTCAAGCGAAATCATATCTAACTGATTCCGCTTGAAATGTTACTTGTCACTTTCAAGCGGAACCCCTTGTCTATATAAAGCCTGTCAAGCGAAATCATAGTTATCAGTTCTGATTTTGGATACCGAGATGCTGCCGATTTATCCTGTGGTTGTAAACGGTGTTATATCAATCAGAAAGTGTTTTAAAGTGATTTGCAAGTTGTTTCGAAGTCTATTTCTTAGTTTCCGCCTCTGAAATAGAAAACTCCTCTGATCGACTCGTTCGGGTTTGAAAACGATCCTACAAGTGGTATCAGAGCTCAGGAGGAGGAGTTCTTAACGATTCAGCTTAAAATTTATGTTTTCTACACCTTCTTTACAAAATTAACAAGTTTTTACGGTTAAAATCGGCTAAATTTCTCACATATTGTGTAAAACAATGTTTTAACAAACCCTTAAAAGTTTCAGACCAAAATTCGGTTTAAAAGTGGTAAAAATGGACTGAATAGGTGATTCCGCTTGAACGAGTATCTTCTGATTCCGCTCCAAAATTGTTATTCCGCTTGAGATTTTCAAGCGAAATCAGAGATTCCGCTTGAAATTGTCTGTTTCCGCTCCAAAATTGCTATTCCGCTTGAAAGTTCAAGCGAAATCAGTGATTCTGCTTCAAATTGTAGTGATTCCACTTCAAATTGCAGTGATTCCGCTCCAAATTGTGTTGAATGATTCCGCTTCAAATTTGATTCTGCTTCAAGAAGATATTTCTCTTGAAAAGGGATTTGGGTTAAAAGTTTGATTCCGCTTGAACAGGGTATTTCGCTTGAGAAGTGCTGTTTTTGAAAAAAACGTGTTACCGAATCATGGAAGAAGAGTTCTACAACGCGTTTGCTACATCTTCAAGTACTCCAGCTGCCATTGCTCAAAATATGAACTTGGAAAACAAAACTGGAACTTTACAAAAACCCCCGAAGCTTATGGGAATTGAAGAGTATCATGGATGGCAAAATCGTTCTGAGAACTGGGTTCAGGCAAACCATTTGAGGGCTTGGGAAAGTATTGAAACAAAGTATGTTAGACCACTGAGTGCTTTGAAAGTTCATAAAATCATTTCAAAATTCACAGAACAAGAGAGAGATAGTTATAAAGGAGAGAAAATGATGATCAGTCTTCTACAACAAGCTGTCAAAGAAGACATCTTTATTTTGCTTCAGCATGATGGGAGTGCGTTTTCGATCTGGGAAGCACTTAAGAAGAAATTCGAAGGAAGTACAGAGATGCTCAAGAGTAAAGCATCTTTGCTGAAAAAGGAGTTTGAGTTGTTTACTAGTATGCCTGGGGAAACTACAAAGACTCTCATTGAGAGATATTGCGTACCATGTCTCAGTTGAAAATTACTAAAACTCTAGCAGAATGGGTTGAAAAGCAAGCTGACGCTTTACCTCAGAAAGAATGGGGTACTTATCTGATGATCTTAAAAAATTCTGGAGAGTTTAGCAGATTGTCGATTGGACAGTTTATTGAAAAGCTTGAGGCACAGGATCTTGAACAGTAGAAGATTGTCAGAATGAACAGCTCAAGTCATCAACGAGATATCAAACTGTACTACAAAGGAAATGTTCAAACTGTTGAAGCTAGTCCAAAGATCCAAACCACGTTTAGTGCAGGAAATTCATCTGGATCAGTTAGTCAAAGTTCAGTCAACACTAGTGGATTTTCAAATGTTAATCCTCCAAGTGTTCAAAGTGAAACTGTTGGTAGTGGGCATATGATTCAGTGTAATGTGGCATTGCATCTTCAAAATGGACAAATTTTTTTAGAAGAAGTTGTGAAAAGTCATATGGCATTGCTGGTTACTGCGTTGGAATCTTACGAAGGATTGATTGCTGGAAGAATTGGCAATCCGATGCTAACAAAGGAAGATTACGACCAGATTGATGCAGAGGAATTGGAGCTTATGGATATAAAATGGGCTTTAGCTAGTGTCTTGAGAAGAGCTGAAAAGTTCAAAATGATTACAGGAAGAAATGATTTTTTGGATGCTTATCTTTCAGCTTTAGGTTTTGATAAATCTAAAGTTACTTGTTTTAAATACAGGGAGAAAGGTCACTTCAAAAGAGAGTCACTACAACAAAAATGGCTTTTTAGGACCTTTTCTGTGGGACGCTGGTAAAAGAATGTCCTAAAAAACTTTTTAATAGGACTAATGATCTTTTGAGGTCCTTTTATAATATACTCTACTAAACCGGTGTCCTAAAAAACTATTTAATAGGATGGATGATTTTTTGGGGTCGTATTATCATAGAATCTAATAGGACACTTAAAGTGTAGATCTTAATAAAGTACTTTATAAGACATTTAATTGTTAGTGTCTCATTATGTGGTACTGTATTAGGACACTTGATCATCCAGGGTCCTATTATAACATAACTTAATAGGACACGTTGTAGTTAAGTCATAAATGTTCAGTGTTATAAGACCCTTTCTAGTCGAAGTCATATTAGAACTTAACTTAATAGGACACTTGACACTTGGGTCTTATAACTTTAAACTTAATAGGACGCTTAATAATTGTGGTGTTATTATAATACACCGTAATAGGACACTTGATATTTGAGTCGTAAAACATTAGTTTTATAGGACGCTTATTTGCTAGAGTTTTATTATAATATAACTTAAAAAGACACCTGACACTTGGGTCTTATAAATTTAACCTTTATAGGACATTTAATCATTGTGGTGTTATTATAATATACTAAAATAGGACACCTGATATTTGAGTCACAAAACATTAGTTTTATAGGACGCTTATTCGCTAGAGTTCTATTATAACATAACTTAATAGGACACTTGACACTAGGATCTTATAACTTTAATCTTTATAGGACGCTTAATCATTATGGTATTATTATAATACACCGTAATAGGACAATTGATATTTGAGTCGTAAAACATAAGTTTTATATGACGTTTATTCGCTAGAGTTTTATAATAACACTAGGTTATTGACCTGTGATTACTCGGGATGGTAGTAAACAATAACCCGGTTGTAGTTTGGTGCCACTTGCTTTTATTTAGGGCATGTTTGGCTAAGCTTTTTGAAAGAACTTATTGACTTATTGGTTTTTTGAAAAGTCATAAGCTCCAAAATGATGTTTGACAATGATGATGTATATGAGGGGAAAAAGCCAATAAATCAATAAGTTGTTTGAAAAAGCTTAGCCAAACATATCCTTATTGGCTAACAGGCTAGAGTTTTATTCTATGCGTCCCTTTCAATCACTAGAAATAAAAAGTCATTTGGTGGCATACACTTTTAGTGTCATTTAACTTTTATGTCATTAATTTGGTTTTTAATGGCCCTTTACGTATGTCATATTTGTTTAAGAGACACTTTTAGTGACATTTTGATTTTATGCCCCTAATTTATACTTTTAATAGCACTTTAATATATGCCATAAATGCGTGACATGCATTTTTAGTAGCATTTAATTGTTTTATACTATTGATTCACTTGTATTGTAGATCTTAAATACTATTATTATTTATAAAAATTACATTAAAAGTTAAATGCTAAAAATGTTGATTTGGTAAAACTATAAAGCAACCCAATTACATTCTTAATTACATTGTCTTTCAACCTTTTCATGTCTCAAATCACAATTACATTCTTAATTTATCTTTTATATTTATTAATGTGAATAATACTCTGTTAATACTTTATATATTATAATAATTACATTAAAAGTTAAATGCTAAAAATGTTGATTTGGTAAAACTATAAAGCAACCCAATTACATTCTTAATTACATTGTCTTTCAACCTTTTCATGTCTCAAATCACAATTACATTCTTAATTTATCTTTTATATTTATTAATGTGAATAATACTCTGTTAATACTTTATATATTATAATAATTACATTAAAAGTTAAATGCTAAAAATGTTGATTTGGTAAAACTATAAAGCAACCCAATTACATTCTTAATTACATTGTCTTTCAACCTTTTCATGTCTCAGATCACAATTACATTCTTAATTTATCTTTTATATTTATTAATGTGAATAATACTGTGTTAATGCTTTATATATTATAATATTAATATGTTAGTAACCGTTTTAAAGTCAACACTGGTAGTTAATATTTAAAATAATAACTAATTGTTTATCGAATTATAATATATACGTTTTGTTTTTAATTAAAATTAAAAGATGTTAAATGAATTCTCCAATAAACTAAAATACATGTCGTTAAAAAAACAAGAAGAAAAGAAACTGAGTTTCCCTCTTAAATTTATGTGTGTGTATATATATATATATAGGGGACCGCAAAAATGAAAACCACCTCCAGTTGTAAGAACCATGAGAACTTTTTGATCCGGGGCGAGTTGGACCAACTTTTTTTTTCATAAACGTAGATGCGTGTATTATAAACACATTTGTAAAAAAAAATCAAAAAAAAATGTCGTGTGTGTAGTTTTGAGCACTACAAGTTTGTGTTTACGGGTACCGTAAATTTTAAATAAATTTTACGGTACCCGTAAACACAAACTTGTGGTGCTTAAAACTACACACATGACATTTTTTTGGATTTTTTTTCCAAATGTGTTTATAATACACGCATCTACGTTTATGAAAAAAAATTTGGTCCAACTCGCCCCGTACGGTTCATTTTAGCGGTCCCCTATATATATATATATATATATATATACGGTAAGGTTCATTTGAGAACCACCTTTATTGTGAGAACCATAAGAACCAATATGAACATACAAAAAAACATAACCCACCCCCCCCCCCCAAATCTCAAACGTTTTACATCCGGGTGCTTGTGGTTTCACTTTTATTGGCATTTTAGTCCAAAAATCAAATTACCTCTTAATTAACTATTAAAAGCTGGTTATTTTGTCTTTATCCTCAAGGGCAAAATGGTCATTCATATTTTATAAATAAATCCAGAAATAAAAGCACAGACAACTATCTTCGTCTTCCCCAAATCTATCACATGCAAATACCTAATCCACTCTTCATCAAGCAATACCCTCAATCGCAGAAAATCAACTGAAAAAGATTTCATCTAAATCCCTAATTCGCTCTGGACTGATGACCCGTTTTAAGAATCCGGTTCCTCAGATCTTCGATATTCAACCGAAGCTTTTCACTCGACCGCCATTTTCATCTATTTTGAAGGTGCAGAATCCGGTTAATTTGATCCAAAATGATGTAGAAACTTTGAAAAAAGTTTGTTCTGAAGGGTTCTTGTATCCCTGTGAGCTTCCTTCTCTCAGATTCTTTCTTCCTAATGGTAACCACTTGTTTTTTTATCTGATTTTTTACGCATAAATATGTTGGTAGATGAATTGTTGCGATTAGAACAGATGAAAGAACGTATTGTTGACCAAAGTGTATCATAATATACATCAATGGAGTTGGTTTGGTTCACGAATTTATCATAGATTATATACTTTTCTCTTGAAGATTTATTCTAAGTTTTATCTGATTATATCCATTGGAGAAGATGATTGTCTTGGCAACATGATCGTTGGGGGAGATTATTTGGGGAAGATGAAATTGTGAGGGTTGGGGAAGATGAAGTTCTGCTGTGGAAATTTATTACGGAGGGTAAATGAATTAATTACTCATTAATTTAATTATCAAAGTTAAAATTTGCATATTTGTCCCAACGGGTATTTTTATGAAATTAACGGGTATACCCGATACCCGCAGGTATGCCCGATACCCGACAAATACCCAACGGATAACAGACCGGGTATGGGACAAAGAATTACAACCGGGTACGGGCCTGAGATTACCAATACCCAACCCAAGCCCGGCCCATTGCCATTGCTACTTCCACACTAGAGACAGAGAGACTTACCAATCTTCTCTCAAAATTCATTTCCCGCTCCCTTTCTTCCCTAACCCTAAATCAAAATTTCCCTTTATTCTTCATCTGCACAATTGATGTCATTTCGCGGTTAATGACTAAAGAACAACACTACCCGCCTTTGCCTTCCCTGTTGTTGAGGTGGGTTCAATTCTCTCCTAATCTATATCGATTGTAGGTAGAACACATCCTTGTTCCTTTCCAATTTGCCATTGTTATTCCAAAATTCTTGGTTCATTGTTAATGGCGGAGTCTAGTGGAGCAAAGGATCCTTTTGGAAAAGGTCACTTCAAAAGACAGGAGTCTAGTGGAGCAAAGAATCCTTTTGGAAAAGATGATTACCATCGAAAGGCTATATATCAATAAATCACCAATCAACCGCATCAACAAAAGGATTCACAAACTGCACATGGAAAAATGATCGAAGATGCAAATAAGAAAGCTTATTATGGCATTATTGATCAAGATGATGAGAAAGTGGCTCCAGGTTTTAGCTGGGACAAGTACATTCCAGCTGATACCAATCTTAAAGCTTTTATTGCTCAAATTGTTCAAAAACCAGAGTTGATGAAAGAATGGATAGCAGTGTTATCTGATGAAGAGAAAAGAGAAGATGGAGAATCTGTTTCTTCGGAAAACAGTTCAACAGAAAGCAGTGATGATGATGAAGAAATTGAACAGATAAATGTTGGAAAAACTCATTTATCTTCTGACAGTTTTGAATTTTATTTTGCAGAAAAACTGAAGAAACTCAAAGAGAGAAAAGCTGCAAAAGAAGTGAAAGAAATCAAGATTGTTGAGAAGATAGAAGAAGTGGAAAAGGTAGTTGAAGTTGAGAAAATTGTGGAGGTTGAAAAGATTGTTGAAGTCACAAAACCTAGTCTTACATGTTTGGAATCTTACAAACAATGTGAATAAAAAGACAAGAGGTTTAGTGAATCAGAAAATTTGAAAGAAAAGTTGCTGTTTGATATCAAGAATTTGAAAGAGTCATATGATGTATTAAACAGAACGGTGAATAGTTTGCAGAAAACTAATTTTGAAAGAGAAAATGCTTTGAAAATGATGAATGCAACAATGATGTCGAAGCAGAAAGAGATAAATTTTTACATTGAAGAATGTGCGAAATGGAAGCAAGAGTTGGAAACTGAGAAAGCAGAAAATGAAAGAATCAGAGGTTTACTGAGAAGTTATACAAGTTCTGATTACTTAATTGACCGAATTTATCCAACTGTTGCAGGTTTTGAAGCATTTGAGGATGAACAGCCAAAGAAGAAAAAGGATACTGGTAAGAAATAGAGGGTCTGTTATAATAAGTGTCCGCCTCCAATTTGGGAAGGGTACTCGCCTAGAAAACCGAATGAGGAACAAGTAAAAAAGGCAGTCAATATAAAGTTAGAGTCCAAGTTAACCGATGTATTAGCAGACAACATTGACATCACATTCACAGCGTCCGACACTGATCATGAGTCCGAATTAATAAAAAGATTGGTCGATCAGGTGTTGGATAAGGATGAGGAGTCAGAGTCAAAGTCCGAGTCCGAAAGTTCGTGTTTGTCAGTCAGGAGTTCGAGTTCGTCTGGAAAAAGTTCAAAAACGTCGGGAAAACGGGTATATAGTAAAGAATTTTTGTTGTCAAAATCTAATTTGAAGGATGAAACATTTGAAGTTGCATATACTTTGAATAATTCTGACAAATTATATTTTGATAAAGAGTTTCCAATAAGAAGTGTTAGAATTGAAATGATTAAAAAGGTTTTCAAAATGACAGAAATTAATATTTCTGAAATAAAGGATTTAAATCTTACTGAAAAAACATAAAAAATACACTTCAAGAGTTCAACAGCGTTTAAACAAGAAAAAGGGTTACAATTCTGGTTCTGGTTTACAAAAAGAAAGGTCTTGGTTTTATTCCACCAGAAAATTATAAAAATGAGAAAATTTCTAAAAATACAAAATTTGTTTTAGGTCCATCTGCTGAGGAAGAAAAGAAGAGCTCATTTTGGAGACAATCAAATCAAGAATTTCTTGCTGAGAAGAAGAAAAGTGAAGCTCATCAATGAAGAGAGACTAGAACCTGTTTTAGATGCAATAAAATTGGTCACATTGCATGGAACTGTCCCAAAGCAACTAACACAAAACAGGGAGTTTCAGAAAAACTCAAAGAAGTAGTTGTTGATAAAACCGAACCACCAACTGAGAAATTTAAAGTATTTAAAAATTCAATTTATAAAGTTGGTGAATGTTCAAAGAGGTTTTACAGGAGAAGTGTGAAGCTTGACAACCAAAAATGGGTTGTTAAGAAATCTGATGTGAAAACTGGCGATGAATCTGATTCCACAAAATCAGAGGAGCCACATGTTGTTGAAAAGAGTGAAAACTCAGTTCCTTTAATGGATGATGAGAATTTTCCATCATTGAGGACTGAGAATGTTAAACAAAAAATTGGGAAAGTTGATATCTCGAATCAATTTTATTCTAAAAAGAATGAATTTGATGTTGAGAAAATTTTTAATGGAAATGTGAAGAAAATTTTTGGAAAGATGATCGATGGGAAGGCTAAAGGGGTAAAAGACTTTTATGCTACAAAGAAAGCAACCTACACCCCAACTAAAGAGGAGTTGATATCACCCAAGGCTGGTCAGGCTTGGGTGGACATTTTCTTTCATTGAAAAACCTGACTTGCCGGAGATCCCAAGTTTGTTATCGCGGATCAGGAATCGGCATCATTCTTGTTAAAATAGTTTTTGTGAAAGATTTTAAAGTTGTTGAAATTTTTACAGGTTGTGGACTTGCCGGAGTTTCCAGGTTGGTAAGTGTGAAGCAGGAATCGGCATCTTTATGGTTAAATGAATTTGTGTAGATGTTTTATTCCTACATGTGGTTAAATGTTTTGGATAAACTTACAAGTGGTAAGAGGTTGGATCTTATTAGTGATTCGTCAAGGTCATTAAGTTGAACTTGATGTAATCTTCATGCATGTGATATTTCTGAAAAAGCAAGATGATGAACCCCGAACTTACAAGTGGTTAAGACAAAACTTATTTTCCGGAAAAACCATTTTGATTAAAACAAACTTGAGTGTTTTGAAATCAAAATGGGAAAATAGTTTGTTGAAAGGGGGAGTTCGGATTGTTTATGCCTAGTAGATGGCGAATTGAAGCGATTCGATATCAGTTTATCAATTGTTCTTGTATAGTTTGTTTTCAAAAAATTTCTTTAAATGTGTTTGCATTTTAGGGGGAGTAAGAATTTCAGAAAATCCAAAAACATTAGAAATTTTGAAAAATCCAAAAACATGATAAAAATCAAAAATGAGTTTGGTTGTGAAAAGAGGAAATGATAATACATCAGTGGACAATCACAACATGCTAAAGAAATGTAAAGTCAAAAATGTGATAAACGATCTCACTGATGGTGTGTCAGTAGGTTTTTGCACATTCAGTAGATTGTGACGAGATATAAACCTAAATTTGAAACTTGCTTCTATCGTGGGGAACACTTTTTGGATATATAGGTAACCCCTGAAATCTTGTTTGAAAGGTCTCTCTTTCTGAGATACTAGGTCTTTATACTCAGTGATATCTGGGGTATTATCCCGGGACTTCTGATTTTGCGGAAGCAATGGCCTAGTCCTCGTATAATACTTTGCAAATTGCTTGAAATATAGCGCCGCCCTCAGCAAAAATGATGAAACAATAAAATTGATAATCATTGCTGTTGAAGAAAAGATCCTCTAAAGGGGACACACCAAAAGTCGAGCCATCGTCTCTCTGCTGAACGAAAGTTCTGACCTGAGCTCTCACGGTTTCGCATCTAACCCCTTACAGATATCATCTAGGTATACTCACCAGTAAGACTGAATATTGGGACCTGGATACGGGAGTATATTCAAGAGGTGGGACACGCGAATAAGTTTAAGTTCTTAAAACATTAATCTCGTATCTCGAAACATTTGAACTTTGTGTGAAAATTTAAGTGGACCAGTATACTGATAATCTAAGTGAATTGTTTAGAACTTAAAATGAAATGAAGCTTAACGGTGTTGATGATTTGTCTCAGAAACCGATATGATCCTCTTACACAAACTCACAAAAATAGTGTCTGTAAATATTTCATTTCTACTTTGTATCTCTTTAAATTCAAAAATCCAAAAAGATTTTTGGTGTGTTTTAGAATAAATTTTGAAAAATTCAAAAAGATTTTCGACAACTGATGTTGGAAAGCTGATTTTCAAAATTTCGAGTGCTGAACATGATGAATAGGTTTGGGAAAGTTTAGTTAAAGATGTTTGAAAAGAAAATTGATAATTCAACAAGTGGTTCATCAGAAATTTTTAATGATAAACCATTTTAAGTTTGTGTACAAGTGGTTAACAGAGTTTCTAAAATTTGTTATATCTTATATTTTATGAAATTTATGTTTTGGGTAGAGAATATGCAGGTGAGCCAGGTTGTGATACCTGAACCTGTGAATACGTGTGTAGAGTTTGAGCCAGACTACGATCCCAGTACAAGTTGAGGGGGAGTCTGTTAGAGAAAGAGAGTCTGAAGATGCAAGAGCTAGGAATTTGATCCTGAAAGATTAGTTGAAGAAAGTTAGAGTGAAAAGAAGCCTGGAGACTGATAAAGACTGTAGATGCAAAGACTCGACACTTAAGACTCGTCAACATCTGAGGGGGAGTCTGTTGGTGCATACATCAGTCGACTTCGTCTAATATCGAGTCTTACACTAGATATGTTAGATCAAGGGCACGTTGTTCGAGAAAATAGCTGATTTATGTGTTAATTAGGCTGATTTCGCTTGAAATGACTTGTGACAGTTTCAAGCGAAATCATATCTAACTGATTCCGCTTGAAATGTTACTTGTCACTTTCAAGCGGAACCCCTTGTCTATAAAAAGCCTGTCAAGCGAAATCATAGTTATCAGTTCTGATTTTGGATACCGAGGTACTGCCGGTTTATCCTGTGGTTGTAAACAGTGTTATATCAATCAGAAAGTGTTTTAAAGTGATTTGCAAGCTGTTTCGAAGTCTATTTCTTAGTTTCCGCCTCTGAAATAGATTAAAACTCCTCTGATCGACTCGTTCGGGTTTGAAAACGATCCTACAGTTGTATAGGGAATAACCTTCCGAGGTTATACCTTATGGTCACTTCGTTTAGTTAGTTGTATGATAGGTAGTTTATATGCCTTAGGAAAATGACCAAAATGCCCTTTTTACACATAAATTCATTTTAAGCATATGTAACCTAAATTTTTATATCTAAACTGATTAGGTAACATTATTAGACATGTTAATGCATATAATACTTGTCTTAGGACTAGTTAGGCGGTCCGAACACGTTTTACGCGAACGACGCGTTAAAGTAGCGAAGCTACCTAAACGGGTCGTAATGGGTCGTAAGCACTTAGGTTAGGTTTCGATTTAGTATGTAGGCTTTGTTAAACCATGTCATATGAGTTCCAATACTCATTTGGTTTACGAAACCTCATCCTATCCGATCTTCCGATTTAGGTCCGGTTTATTTACGTAGTTACTTATATTAGGTGCCGATTGATTTTCGTGATCCCTCTAGCTTTGCTTGGTTGTTGTTCAAGACTTCTAAGCATTCTCATGTGAGTACATAGTTCCCCTATTTTACTGTTTTCAAATGTTTTGGGGTGATTCATATGTGTTAAATGATTTTGATGTTTTTAACGATGGTTTCGAAAATGATTAAAATGGTTTATATTAAATTAATAACGATTTCGATAATGTGGATAAACTTGTTGGTTGTAATTACATAACGAATAACATTCATTAGTTTTGGCTGAACCGACCAGTATTAGGTTATGGTACCATAGGATCTGACAAATCCCGTTATCAGACTGCACCCATGGTTATGTGTGGGTTAGGTGGGTAACGACTGAATCTGTGATTGTTAATTTACCCTTTGGTGGTTTATTAATGCGAGTTTTGAGATAGTCGAGTCACGAAGGTTTGGATGTTATTAGCGAGACGACCAAAAGTAGTTTTCACAATTAAAACAAGAATGATTTAAACGACTGAAACGATTTTAACGAGTTAAACAATTTGGATAAACGATTGTTTTTTGTTAGTGTTTAGATAACAGGACGGGTGTAATGTGATGAAAGCATGGTGGATACGCCGCTGGTACTTCCTATATATAAGTGTTTTCATCATATTACATACCGTGGCGTTATTTAGTTCACTTGGGTAAACGATTTTGAAACAATGTCACACAACGATGTTTTCTAAAAGATATAAACCATACGAGTTTTATTAACGAGTTTTTACGAGATGTTTTACAATTTGATTTAATTAAATAAATGTTTTGGGGATAAGAATCATGGCTACATGATTTTATAAATTATAACCAACTTGATTTGAGTTGGTTAATTATGTCGCAATACTATATTTTTCAAAACAAGGTTTTTAATTAAGTATTGCAACATGTAAACTAGCCATGAATCCGACACTCTCATAAACCTATGTACTCGCCAGCATTTCTCTGCTGACTTTGTTTTTTTTACATATGTTTTAGGTGTTGTTGAATGATGTTGATTGCTAGGATGCATGCTCACATAGGACTGGACGAGGCCTTGGTGACTTAATAACAATGATAGACTATGTTTAACTTGTTTGTTTAGATTTCAAGATGATGTAAATGTTTAATGTTTAATAAAACGAAACATCAAATTTCTGTGTGTTTTGAAATAATGATTCTGTTACAACCCTCCCCGACCATTCCGCCGCGATTTGTTGTTTTACGCGGTCGGGATGTGACAAGGTACATACTCGGGAAGTCGGGAACGGGTATCACCAGATATTGGTTTTCAGGTATTGCCAAAACCTAGGTCGGGTCCGGGTCCGGGTATTGGCCAGGAAAACCATACACAAGTCCGGTTCAGGTTTTCTATAGAATACCCTATTTCTTGATCGGGTATGGTTCGGGTTCGGGTTCGAGTATAGATCGGGTTTTAGATTCATTTTTTTTTGCATAAAACATAGAAAATCGAAGCCTTTTTGTTTCATAAAACCTAGATTTAAAACATACATGACACATAAGTAACAAATGAAAGCCATTTTAAGAGCCTTTTTTGGTGATTTTCGGTGTATTTCAAGTAGTGTGACTTAACCCAAACATTAGACTAGTATTTATACCAATTGTAGGAGAGTTGGTTGGGGGTGTGAAATCTACCTAAAAACAACACCCAACGGCTGAAACGAAGCTGCAAAACAGCAACTATAATACCCATTTTGAACCAAGTATCGGGTATTTGTAAAACCTGGTCCGGGCATTTGCTGAACCCGGGTACAGGTATTTGTAAAACGCGGTTACGGATATTGACAAACCAGGGTATAAAGCAGGTCTAAAAAACCAGGGTTCGGGTTTAGGTTTTCAGTTGGAATACCGTACCTGGTCCATACCTGTAGGGTCGGGTTCGAGTTTAGGTTGTCAAAACCCTGTTTTTAGAATACCCAAGTCCATGTATTTTTTTCAGGGGGTTAGGTTTTTTTTAGTTTCTTTGGGGTTTAGTTTTTAGCATTTAGCTTGGGGGTAGGTTTTTGGTGGTGTAGTGGGTTTATTTTGTTGTGTTCATATTGGTTCTCGCGGTTCTCGCAATAAAGGTGGTTCTCGCATGAACCCTACCCTATATATACATATATATATATATGGTTAGGTTAACGTACAAATGCCCTTATCTTACATTACGTACGCTACAATCTCAGCCGTCAGATCATCTTCCGGCATTGAAATCGCATGTTGGTTTTTTAACATGCGAATTCATCAAAATTATCACATGCGAAATTGTTACAAAAAACCAACATGCGATTTCATCAAAATTATCACATGCGAAATTGTTACAAACCAACAACATGCGATTTCATCAAAAATTATCACATGCGATTTCATCCTGCTATTTTATAACATGCGAATTAACTATATCGTACGTAATGTACGTTAAGGGATATTATATTTTACACTTTACCTATATATATATATATATATATATATAGGGTAGGGTTCATGCGAGAACCACCTTTATTGTGAGAACCGTGAGAACAAATGTGAACACATGGCATTATTGTAAATACATAATAAAAATTCAATCAGCTGCCTCCTCCTTCTCCTCCTAGACTTCAAACATCAGGTTAAACCATCATTTATATTTAGTTCACATCCGGATCCAATTTCTACACAATTCGTCATCTCAGTTCACGTCACACTCCAAATCCCCCAAAATTCATCATCTCGATCTTATAATTCATCATGTATTCGTCATCAAAATTAGTCGATATAAGTGCTTTAACAACATAATCACCGATTGCACATTCGTATTCCAGTCTAAATTAGGGCAAAACGATCGTAATGCATAGATAGGGATAATCGGAAGAACACAAGTCGTCTAACGGACTATCGATCCTCTGTTGCACCGTTCCGTGAAATTGTAAGTTCATACACCTTGTTTTGTAGTCGTATATGATAAAACAACTATCAATCGTTGATTCAGACATGTTATTATGTGGTTATTACATTTAAACAGTTGTTTCATAAATGAATTATTGAAAATCGTGGTATATATATGATTTTTGAGTGAACATAAGGGCTAATGTTGTGATGAACTATGTGTAATGTGGTACTGATGTGTTGTTTTATGTATTTTTTTATTAAAGAATGATGTTATGTGCATAATGTCACACCCCAAACGATGGCGGAAACATCGGGGTGAGGCACTGAGCGAAACATATTGTCCAGGAGTTTCCATAACAACTACGATTACCAATTATTTAAGCATCACGTCCTATACCATGACATAATAAGTAGCATAGTTATTACAGGCAATTCAAAGACAAATAGTTATGTTTCGACAACTCAAATATAAATTGTTTTTGTTTGTTTCTAGACTCCATCCTAGCTCGATTCCAGCAAGTAACAAGCAAGCATCCTAAGCATCTGTTACATACGTTAAAATAGAGGTCAATACACATAGTGTAAAGGTGAGCATACAAGTTTAATACTATAATAGAGTTCGAAATCGTTTACGCATAACCAGCGTGTAACATGTAGCAAGGTGAAGCATGTAGGTTATCGACAATGAAATATGCAAGACATGATTGCGAGTTGTAGAATGTGCAACACATATCCCCACAGGGACACGCGAAGTAAAGCCCTTAACAAACCATGTCCACTAAGGTGTCAGGCAACAATCACTGTGTTAACATAACATACAAGCATTCATTGAATAACACATAACGTGCAATAATGGTCAGCGTATAAATAGTGTTTGTGTTGTGTATTGATTGTGACTTGAATAGTATGTAACACCTAAAAGTGCATAAAGCAAAAACGGTTCGAGTATACTCACAGATTGTGTTTAAGTAAATAAACACTCTCTTGGATTGAAGGGAGCGCTGAGAGATTAAACAGTAAAAAGAACCAAGTGTCGAATGGTAATCTGATCGGATGGCAATCCGATCGGATGGTCATTTGATCGGATGTCAATCCGTTTGGATGGTCATCCGATCGGATGACCATTCGCTCGGATTGACATTCGTTTGGGATGGATGTGTTGGTGTATGATGACTTTGAAGTTTTCGTTGTAGCATTTTGAAAACAGAGAATTATCTCTACCTTTTAGGTCGTTTGATCGGATCGCGATCTGATTGACTAGACATTTCTAGTGAGAACAAGTTCACAGTAGGACGGTCACTCGATCGGATGGTCTTCCGATCGAATGGCAATCCATTAGAAACTGTTGATCTTTGAAAATTATAAAATGTTAAGTATGGAAGTTCCAAATGTCACCCGATCGGATTGTCATTTGATCGGATGGCAATCCGATCGGACGACAATCCGTTCATCATTCAGATTGTTTTTGAAAATTGAAAATGCTTAAGTGTTGATCCTCAAGTGCAATCCGATCGGATTGTTGTTCGATCGGATGGCAATCCGATTGGACGGCAATCCATCCCAACGACCTGATTGTCTTGAAACTTGATTATTTTGGAAAGTTTTGCGGTTTGCTTGAGACGGTATGACAACGTACTAAACAACAGAACCTCGTCAAGTCCAAAGTCATCCGATCGAACAGGAATCACCCTAATCCGACCAGTCAACTATGCTTGACGGTTGTTCATGTTCAATCCGAAATCAGTTGTCTCTTTGATAGAATTCAGATCTCAAACCGATACTTCACTAAGAAATGAGTAGAAGACCTGAACGAGCTCTGATTCTATCGGTTTAGAGTGCATTGAGTGTAAAAGAGTTGAAAGAAAGTTGGAAAAGTTTCTTTCAATCCTTTTAACTTTGAAAATGTTTAGATCCATGCGAAATTGTTGTGAAATCATGTGGAAATCCTTCAGATCTGAGTTGTTCTTGGTGGAATGAGGCCAAAACTTGAAGTTCATAAGAACTCCATGATGACATCATCCTAGAATACCTCAAATCCGCTGATTTCACGGTTAAAAGTTAAGATTCAAAGATGAAAATGATGAAGAAGTGTGTGTAGATCATAGAAGTACAAGATTTGAGTTGAAAACTTACAAAAATCGCGAGAAATCGAGAGAAAAGAGGGTTGGAACGCTGGTCAGACGAGAGAGAGAGAGCTGTCACATCACTGTTGGTGATGTGACAAGGGTACTTATAGGTTGCCATTGACGTACAATCAATAGTTAAGCAAGGAGTGACAGATTGCAATTAGCAATCTTTTCTTCCTTTGACTTTGACTCGTACTTTGACTTTTGTAACATGGGGTGTTACAGCCTCCCCTACTTAAGGGAATTTCGTCCCGAAATTAGGCCTTAGGCGTAACGAACAACTGCGGGTACTTCACCTTCATGTCACTCTCGAGTTCCCAGGTGAACTCTGCGCCTCGTTTGCCTTCCCAGCGAACTTTCACAATGGGAATGCGTGAGCGTCTAAGCTTCTTGGTCTCTCGATCCATGATCTCGACAGGCTTCTCCA
This sequence comes from Helianthus annuus, assembly GCF_002127325.2. Taxonomy (NCBI): domain Eukaryota; kingdom Viridiplantae; phylum Streptophyta; class Magnoliopsida; order Asterales; family Asteraceae; genus Helianthus; species Helianthus annuus. Next base: position 57,244,383 of record NC_035442.2, on the reverse strand, counting down.
CGAAGTGTAATGTTTCGTCCACTTGTAGATCCTCAAGTGGAACTTGTAAATCCTGCTCGGCTAGACACTTTCTGAGGTTCGATACATGGAAATTCGGGTGGACGTTGCTAAGTTCCTCCGGTAGTTCGAGTCTGTAGGCCACCTTGCCGATCCTTTCCAGGATTTTAAAGGGTCCAACATATCAAGGCGCGAGCTTTCCTTTCTTGCCGAATCTGATCACACCTTTCCAAGGTGATACCTTTAGGAGTACATGATCGCCAACGTCAAATTCAAGGGGTTTGCGGCGTCTATCGGCGTAACTTTTCTGTCGACTTCGAGCTTTTAGCAGATTGTCTCGAATTTGGAGGATTTTGTCAGTCGTTTCTTGCAGCAACTCAGGACCGGTTATTTGCGCATCTCCAATCTCATGCCACACAATCGGCGATCGACATTTTCTTCCGTATAATGCCTCAAATGGTGCCATTTGTATGCTAGAATGATAACTGTTATTGTACGAGAATTCGATTAAAGGTATGTGCGCGTCCCACTTACCACCAAAATCTATGACACACGAACGAAGCATGTCTTCAAGGGTATGAATCGTTCTTTCAGTCTGACCGTTGATTTGGGGATGGAAAGCGGTACTTATATTAAGAGTAGTATCGAGAGCAGGTTGAAACGTTTCCCAAAGACGCAAGGTAAACCATCCATCGCGGTCAGAGATGATGTCGCGATGTATCCCATGTCGACAAATGATCTCATCGGTGTAGATTCGGGCTAATTTTTCTACCTTACAGTCTTCTTGTATCGGTAGAAAATGAGCAGATTTAGTCAAACGGTCAACGACAACCCAGATATTGTCATGACCTGATGGCGTACGCGGAAGTTTCGTTATAAAGTCCATAGCTATACTCTCCCATTTCCACACTGGGATCTCGGGTCGGACGAGCAAGCCAGAGGGTCTTTGCTATTCGGCCTTGACTTTCGAGCAAGTCAGGCACTTCGAAACATAGATAGCGATATTTTTCTTCATGCCCGGCCACCAGTACTTGTAGCGAAGGTCCTGGTACATCTTATCGGCACCGGGATGAATAGAATATCGGGACTTGTGGGCTTCGTCTAGCAGAGTTTGTCGTAAATTAGTACGCTTGGGGATCCAAATCCGGTCCAGATAATGGAATATACCATTCGACTTATTCTCTAGTTGGGCGCCATCGTTAAGGATCCTTTCCTTCTTCAAGGTGCGTTCGGTGAAACAAGCATGCTGAGCGTCACGGATAAGAGTTTTGAGATTGTGTTGGGCTTGGATATTACGAACGCTGTGCAAATAGCTTCGTCTGCTTAGAGCATCGGCAACGACATTTGCTTTGCCAAGATGATAACGAATCTCACAATCGTAATCATTGAGAGGTTCTACCCATCGGCGTTGGCGCATATTTAGTTCCTTTTGACTAAAGATGTGTTGTAGGCTCCTATGGTCGGTGAAGACCGTACACTTAGTACCATAAAGGTAGTATCGCCAAATCTTCAAAGCAAAAACAACTACGCCTAGCTCGAGGTCGTGGGTCGTATAGTTCTTCTCGTGGATCTTGAGTTGTCGAGACGCGTAGGCGATAACCTTGTCCCGATGCATGAGAACACAACCAAGACCAAGGTTCGAGGCATCACAATAGACAACGAAGTCATCATTTCCATCAGGTAAAGCGAGAATGGGAGCATTGCAGAGCATATGCTCTAGGGTTTGAAAGGCAGTCTCTTGTTCAGTTCCCCAAACAAAAGGCTTATCTTTATGTGTCAAGAAAGTAAGCGGGACAGCGATTTTTGAGAAGTCAGCGATGAATCTACGGTAATAGCCTGCCAATTCGAGGAACGAACGAACATCGGATGGTGATTTTGGAGTAAGCCAACTCTTAACAGCTTCTATCATAGCAGGTTCGACATGAATACCTTGACTATTGACGATATGACTGAGGAATTAAACCTCCTCTAGCCAAAATTCGCACTTGGAGAACTTGGCATAGAGTTGATTCCCTTGGAGTAGTTCGAGATCCAAACGTAAATGTTTCCCGTGTTTGGTTTTCGACTTCGAATAGATAAGGATGTCGTCGATGAATACGATGACGAAGCGGTCAACAAATGGTTTGCACACACGGTTCATCAAATCCATGAAAAGCGCAGATGCTTTGAAATCATCGATTCGGGGCTGGGGATAACGATTCTTGGTAGTCAGCTTATTCAACTCCCTATAGTCGATGCACATCCGGAACGACCCATCCTTCTTTTTGACGAAAAGAACTGGTGCGCCCCAAGGAGAGGTGCTAGGGCGAATGAAGCCTTTGTCAAGAAATTCCTGGAGTTGACTCGAGAGTTCACGCATTTCGGACGGAGCAAGGCAATATGGAGATTTAGCAACAGGGTTGGCTCCAGGAATGAGGTCAATACGAAAATCAATTTCACGACTCGGGGATAAACCAGGTAAATCATCAGGAAAGACTAGGAAAATCACGAACCACGGGCACCTTATCGATTGCCTTAACTTCCTTTTTCTCCGCTACTACAATGTGTGCCATGAAAGCTTGGTATTACTTGCGGAGATACTTGCTAGCCTGGATACACGACATGAGTTGGAGTTTCTTCGAAGCGACTTCACCATAAACACACAATTTATCACCATTAGCGAGCGAGAAACGAATCATCTTATCGAAGCAAACAACTTCAGCATGATTCTCAAGGAGAAAATTGTCACACCCCGATATTTCTACGTATTACCGGTGGACCGGGGGGGAGTATCGTGACGTAGTTGATATCATCATAGTCAAACAACACAATTATTAAATGCACAGCGGAAGCAAAAGATGAATCTCATTACAAACTAAATGTTCAGTAATATCAAAGTATCACAAAATGGATTGTAACGGATCCACAGGCGGATCAAAAAAAGAAAGAAACATAGTTCAACAGACTTAAATGCATCCAAGCTTGCGAGACTCTTATTGATGCTAAGGAGAGGCCAGCCTATTATGCGTAGTACCTGCACTTAGCCTTTTTGGGAAAATACGTCAGTTTACACTGGTAAATACAATTTAACTGACTCATTTTGAAAAGGTTTAAAAAATTGATTTGAATGCACAAGGCACAAAAACATTTTATAACTTGGGATAGTTATTTATATATAAACTTGAAAAAGAATTACAAGTTTGTTACGCGTTCAGTTGCCCGGTTCATGCCGGGTTAAAGATTAACAGACACACCACATGGTATAGTCCCGCGACGTGTTATTCTCATAACCGGCGGTTATACCTTATTAATTATAAATGCACTGACGGGTGTACGCCTACACCTGTGTGCTAAGGTCGTGGCCATTCTATGAATGATGCCAAGGATATCCAGGACATGGTCATTAACCCCCCAAAGGCTTTAAACAAACAAAACCAAATTTTTAAACGGGTCATCTCGATAATATTTAACCACCAAACGATTAAAGTTGAATGCCCGACCAAGCGGTATTTTATATACCGTACCCCAAGCCCGTATAAGGGAAAATAAGTTAAAAGTATTTACCTTTGCAAGTAATAATCACAACAAGCAAGTGCACGTAGCTTTTACTGGTGCTCCTAATAAGGGTCCTATGCACAATTAGGAAGCCTAAGGAATCTTGTTGCTGATCAGAGGAGCTCCAGAAATGAGTCTTGTGAACTTTGCAAATGAATGAGTTCAATGTTGCAACTAGAGGGATGCTTATATAGCAAACTAAATCACATAGGATCATGCCAAGGTAGTCTACTGATGTTCCCAGATCAAGACAAGTGCCCCTAGTGCATGAAAAACCATTGGGGTAGCCCCTGGTATGTAAAAACAAGATTTTAAGTCGGTTAACAGCCTTAACAGGCAGCTGCAGGTGAATTATGTTACTGTGCTGCTCACGCGCGCCGCGTAAGCCCATAGGGCACTCTTACGCGGGCCGCCTGGCCTTCCAGAACCATCCAAACAAGTTTTAAGTTTTTCACTTTTGGTCCTTGGTCCTTTTAAACGTGGTTTTAACTCTTGTTCTTGCATTTTTGGCCCTCTAACCTTACTTTTAAAGGTTCCAAGAGATTATCAAACTCCGTTAAGTCCTTGGTTAACTTTGTGATCACCCGTAAGACCTTAAATTTCAACGTTGACGCTTTTAACCCCTCGTATACGAATATTGCCATAACTTTCTCATACTTTATCGAAATCTTGTGAAATTTTTATCACTTATTCTTGTGAGTATAATTAATCATTACAAAGCTTCGGGTTTGCTAAAAGGTTACTCAGAGGTATACTTTAAACATGTTGACACATTTAACCCCTGTAGTTTGTAATTCCTCACTTTCATTCACAATTAGCTTCGTATGATCCATGATTTATTCGTTCAAGGGTATAAACATCGTGTAGGGTTATTTTAAAGTATATTTATTCATTGTTGACATTTTGAACCCTTTTATTCACATAGATTCCTTGTTGTCAACTTTAGTCCCTCTAAAGTAATTCTTTACATGTTCAAAGTTCATGACACGTGTCCATACATTATTGGACATAAATTTATGAGGTGTTACATCCTCACCCCCTTAAAAGAAATCTCGACCTCGAGATTTACTGAAATAAATGAGGTCATTTTTCTTTCATTGTGGATTCTACCTCCCACGTGTACTCGGGACCTCTGCGGGCATCCCATTTAATCTTTACAATAGGCACATGCTTCCTCCGAAGCTTCTTAACCTGTCGATCCTCAATCGACAAAGGTTTTTCCACAAATTTCAAGCTCTCATCTATGTGCACATTTGTATGTGGTATGACTAGCGATTCATCTGCTAGACATTTCTTCAGATTGCAGATGTGGAATACATTGTGAATACCACTGAGCTCTTCAGGTAAGTTTAACTTATAAGCCACTGCTCCTACACATTCGATGATCTCGAATGGTCCTATATACCTCGGGCTTAGCTTACCTTTCTTACCAAATCACATCACTCCCTTCTAGGGTGATACTTTAAGCAGAACCTTATCTCTAACCTCAAACTTTAGAGGTTTTCGCCTTTTATCAGCATAACTTTTCTGCCTATCCTTGGCAGCTTTCAGGTGGTCACGAATCTGGACAATCTTGTCCATCGTTTCAAAGACTATGTCAGGTCCTGATAATTGAGCTTCTCCTACTTCTGCCCAACAAATAGGCGTTCTGGATTTCCTACCATATAATGCCTCAAAAGGCGCAGCCTGAATGCTTGTATGGTAACTATTGTTATAGGAGAACTCGACCAAAGGCAGGTGGTTATCCCAACTACCACCTAATCAATTACACATGCACGTAGCATGTCCTCCAGAGTTTGGATGGTACGTTCACTCTGCCCATCCATCTGAGGATGGTAAACCGTACTAAAATTTAAGCGCGTGTCCAAAGACTGTTGGAAACTTTTCCAAAAATGTGATGTGTATCTAGTATCCCTGTTCGAGATAATAGATGCTGGCACGCCATGAAGCGATACAATCTTATCTACATGCAGCTGGGCTAACATGTCGGAGCTGTAAGTCTCCTTAATAGGTAGGAAATGTGCTGACTTAGTCAGTCTATCTACTATCACCCATATAGTATCATTTCCTTTCTTTGTCTTTGGCAACTTGGTGATAAAATCCATTGTCACCATTTCCCACTTCCAGGTGGGGATTTCAAGCTGTTGTAGCAAACCTGACGGCTTTTGATGTTCAGCTTTGACTTGTGCACATGTCAAACATTTAGCTACATAGGCAGCTATAGACTTTTTCAAGCCTATCCACCAATAATTTGCCTTCAGATCCTAGTACATCTAATCAGCTCCAGGATGAACGGAATATTTGGAACTGTGGGCTTCCTGGAGGATGACATCCCCAAGTCCTCCATAAACTGGAACCCATATACGTCCGTTTAACCTTAGGATTTCATCCTTGCCATAGGATAGCTGTTCTTCAGTTACTCCTAGCTTTTCATCAGGATAGTTAGCTTCCAAGACAGCTTCCTTTTGCGCAGCTAACAATCTTTCGTTCAAACTATTCTTTATCTCAATGCTCTTCGCATTGATTCTAATAGGCTTCACTCTTTCCTTCCTGCTTAAGGCATCAGCGACTACATTTGCCTTGCCAGGATGGTATCTTATCTCACAATCATAATCATTCAAAGTTTCCATCCAGCGTTGCTGCCTCATGTTCAAATCCTTCTGATTGAACAAGTGTTGAAGTCTTTTGTGATCAGAGTAGATCACACACTTAGTTCCATACAAGTAATGCCTCCACAGTTTTAGTGCAAATACAACGGCACCCAACTGCAAATCATGGGTGGTGTAATTCTTTTCATGCACCTTTAACTGGCGTGAAGCATAGGCAATGACTTTGCCTTTCTTCATAAGCACACATCCTATACCGGTGTGTGATGCATCACAATATACTACAAACTCATCAATTCGATCTGGCAATGTCAGTACTGGAGCGTTGCTCAACTTTTGCTTCAAAATATCGAAAGATTCTTGCTGCCTAGCCCCCAGTCAAACTTACTATTCTTGCGAGTGAGTAAAGTCAGGAGTGCTGCAATTCTTCAGAAGTTTTCAATAAATCGCCTATAATATCCTGCCAGTCCTAGAAAGCTGCGAATCTCTGTAGGCGTCTTTGGCTCTTACCAGTTCATGACAGCTTCAACCTTAGCAGGATCGACTTAGATACCACGCTCACTAACCACATGTCCAAGAAATTGGACTTAACGAAGCCAAAAGCTCACACTTCAAGAACCTAGCATAAAGCTTCTCCTGCTGGAGTAGTTTCAGAATACATCGAAGGTGCTTCTCGTGGTCAGCTTGATTCTTTGAATAAATCAGAATGTCGTCAATGAAGACTATAACAAATTTGTCCAAGTATGGCTTGCAGACATGATTCATGAGATCCATGAACGCTGCTGGTGCATTAGTGAGCCCAAAAGGCATCACAAGGAACTCGTAATGACCATAACGAGTCCTAAACGCAGTCTTGTGTACATCTTCATCTCTAACCTTCAACTGATGATAGCCTGACCTCAAGTCGATCTTGGAGAAATAACTTGCTCCTTGCAGTTGATCGAACAGATTGTCGATCCTGGGCAAAGGATATCTATTCTTGATAGTGACCTTATTAAGCTCGCGATAATCGATGCATATACGCATCGATCCATCCTTTTTCTTCACAAACAGGATTGGTGCTCCCCAAGGAGATGAACTAGGACGTATGAAACCTTTCGCCAGCAAATTGTCCAGTTGAGTCCTCAACTCTTTCATCTCTGTCGGTGCCAACCTGTAAGGTGCTCTTGCAACAGGTGCTGCTCCAGGAATGATGTCAATTCTGAATTCTACTTTTCTATCTGGTGGCAAACCAGGTAGTTCCTCAGGGATACTTCAGGGTATTCAGAAATGACGGGGATGTCTTCAATCTTAGGCTTCTGCTCATCAATGGTTACCTGTGCCATATAAATGACACAACCCTTCTTCAGACATCTGGATGCCTTGAGCATGGCCACTTGCTCAGGTAATCCATACTGGGTATCTCCCTGGATGGTAAGTGACTCACCAGATGGAGTTTTAACCACCACTTGCTTCTTGTTGCACACAATCTGAGCTTGATTATGAGATAGCCAATCCATGCCTATTACTATATCGAAACCAGCTAACTTCAAAGGAAGTATGGACAAAGGAAAAGAGTGGTTCCTAATGGATATGAAACATCCCTCTAACACGGTTGATGCGGTTTCTTTGGTGCCATCGGCTAATTCAACCTCATATTTTATGCTTAGGGTTCTAATAGGTAGGTTTAACAACTTACAAAACTTATCATCTACAAATGATTTATCTGCTCCAGAATCAAACAACACTCTTGCATAAACATCATTAATAAGGAAGGTACCTGTTATGACATTGTCATTCTGAATCGCCTCATATGCGTTCATCAGGAAGACCTTAGCATTGGTCATTTTCCCCTCTTCAGCTTTCCTTGCAAACTTTGGGCAGTTGGACTTAATGTGCCCCTTTTCATTGCAGTTCATGTAGCATCCTTGATTTTCTTACAGTCCAAGGTCTTGTGCTCAGGGGATTTGCAAATCCCACATGCTTTCGGCTGTGACTGGGATTTCGACTCATACCTGCACCTCCCAAAATGGTGCTTCTTACAGGTTTTGCAGTTGGGTTTATCACCCGACTGTTGACCATCCTTCTTATTTCCAGAACCCTTTTGTGGTCATTGTTTCCCTTACGCTTCTTATCTGACCGTCGTGAGTTGTCATCCTCACGCTTTCTCTTTCCAGCATCCGTGTTCCTCAGCGATCTCTGCCTGACCGCGTCCAGTGTGAGGGACAAGGATATATCAGCTGCAGATCTGAAAGTAGCTGGACGAGAGGCCTTCTCACTTGCCTTAATTTCTGGGGCTAATCCCCTAATGAAACGAGCTATTCTTTTGGGTTTCGGGGTCACAAGATAAGGAACCAATCTTGACATTGTATTAAAGCTCGTAAGGTAAGCTTGGTAATCCAGGTTTTTCATAACCAACGACAGGAAATCAGACTCGATCTTTTCAACCTCATGCTGAGGGTAGTAGTTCTCCTTGATGAGAGTAACAAATTGATCCCATGTCAGATTGTACAATGGAATCTTCCCGGTTGCTTGAATCAACGATCTCCACCAGGCTAGGGCCTCACCCTTGAAAGAATGAGATACAAACTTTACAATATCCCTTTCAGCACAACCACTAATATCTACCACAGTGTCCATCTCATCCAACCATGTCATACAATCCACTGCCCCTTTCTCCCTAGTGAAATCCTGGGGTTTGCAAGAAACAAAGTATTTATAAGTACAGGACTTGGCACGTGGTTTATCATCAAATACTATCCTCTTGGATGCAACACTGTTTTGGTTTGAGGAATGTCGATCATCATCTTTCTTTGGCTCATCTTTCTTAGAGGATGGCTTGTTGTGAGCCTCTGAATGAGTCTTAGGCTTGGAATGCGGAGTGGATAGGGTCCTACTTCGAGTCCCACTAGACTCATTATACTGCCGCTCCATAGCTTTTGTAACAACATTATCTATCAGTGCTTGCAGTTCCGCACCGGTCACATGTAATTTAGTGTTTTCATGGTTTTCCACCGGATGACTGTTTACTTCTTCTGACCTAGTCATGTAGCTTTAATTGCTACATATAAGAAAATAATTGACAAGGTCTATTTAGAAGCTTTTACCTTATTTTATGATTTATTAACCATGGTCTTAATAACCATTTTAGTTAATTTGTTAATTATTTATATATATTCAGGACCTTTATTACAATCCTTTACTACAATTTAATAATAGCACAAAAAGCCTAGTCATACAGACAGATTTAATTTATAAACCAGGATTTTTACAGAATCGAAGTATTAAGGTTTGAATCAAAGTTCATCACCTTTTCTAGACAGGGAGTTGTTGGCTACTACTGTCTTTAGTCCCAAGGGACATTAATTATAACCCGTAGGCACTTCATCCTTAAGGGATGGTTATATGAATAAGGGAAAATTGGAATAATCCAAAATAAAGATGACTTATGTGATTTTAGCGGATCACATTTTGCCAACAATGTTAACATGCTTTCAGATGTTAACAAGAATTGGAATCTTTTGTGTAGGTTTTACCATCTTGGCCATGTCTGCAATGACATATAGACTAGGTTTTACCTTTAAGATTCTTTTAATATTTAACGCAGAACAATCCTAAATTGAGATGTTTATATGGATCTGAATCTAATTATGGAACTACCATCTTGGCCTTGTCTTAAGATGACACATGGCTAGGTCTTGTCCTTTTAGATTTTGCCATTTTATTATAATGGTAGATCTTTTAATAGGAATGTTATTTTCATTTATTTTATGTTTTATGTTTATGCATATAATTAATCAACAAATATGAAAATTTAAATTAAATCATTCCATTAAGAAAATTTAAACTAGTACAAATTTTGCCCTAAACGGGACTTCTACTGAAATAACATGCCCACACAGGGGCGAAACAAACAAACATACCCACGCAGGGGTCAACAGAAAGACATGCCCACGCAGGGGCAGGATACAAAAGACAAGCCCACGCAGGGGCTGAGTACAGAAACAAAAGTCCACGTAGGGACTTGATTACAACATAAATAAATAAATAAACAAGGATCTTCAATAATCTTTTCTCTTGGACTTCCCCTTGATCAGGTCTGATAACCCCTTGAAGAAGCCTCGGTTGTTTCTGCGCTCTGTTTGAACCTCCCGCTCAACTCGGTCCAATCTATCGAGAACCTCTTGTTGGCGTTCTGGCGGGATCAGTTGCGGCTGCGGCGGCTGCTGATGTAGAGGTTGAGGAGGTGTCAGGTGCAGGTAAACATAAGGTGGGTACCCAGTAGTCCAAGGACCACCATAGGGCCCTTCAGGATGAAAAGCGTTGTAGTCCCACGTTGGTTGATATGGATCGACCTCCGCATAGTTATAATTGGTGTGGGACGGCTGTTCAAATGGATTATACGCCGCTGAACTGGCGTATGCAGGGATTGGGTTATCAAAACCCAATGGTGGCGCTACAGGCGCAGAGTCTGTTTCTGAGACGGTGTTTGATGGTCCCCCCCCCATCTGCGGTTCTTCTTGGAGTGGCGGGTAGTGACTGCCACTTGATGGTTGAGGGGTGCTGATACGCACTCCTCCTCACACAGACATTCGAACGTTTGATCTTCGTCGCCTCGGTGGCTCCGGAGGCGGCTGCTGTACAGGTGGTGGTGGCGGTGGAGTGACTGCCACGAAGCGAGAATCCTCAGAAGGATCCTGCTGTTGTTGCTGCTGCTGCTGCTGGTGGTACGGAGACGATTGCTCAGAGGGGGTAAAATACCATTCAAACTGGTTGAACCTCGCCTGATAGCTATCCGGACCGCGGTAAGGCGATCCATGAAACGAGGACCCATCAGAGATCTCAATGGGCTGGTTTGGGATCCCGGTTGCAGGCTCGACAGGATCCGTGTTCTCGTCCATATCCATGGCGTGATCGCCGGAGAAATGGTCATCTGGTCCCAATGGGTTAAAACCCACGGGTTCTTGAATGCAGTTAGCCGAGTTGAACCGGCTCTGAAAAACAAGAGTGGGGTCACCAAAAGAGTGGTGCGAATTCGATCGCTGAAGAGGTATGAATGAAGGTTGGGGGTTGTTGGGCTCATTTTCTGATTGTGGCCCAAAGGAGTGGAGGTAGGATGGTGAGGAGCTTAGGGAGACGGATCGCCTCCCCGGTTCAATGTAAGTCCTCCAAGGTTCTTGGGGACTGGTGCTCATGGTGATGGATGGCGTGCGCCGGTGGGAAGGTCCGGCCTCGTGATCATGGCCCGTCACTGGGGCCTTGCCTCTACCTCTTCTGAATCGTGGCGGCATTGTTAAACCTGTCAACATAAACAAAGATAACAAACAAGAATATATATAAAATAATGACAGAAAATAAAACCAAACAGAGTTTCTCCTATGTTATTTGTCTAGACTCGAGGATCGAGGAATGTGCAAATTGTGTACTGAGATTAAACACAAAAAGGCTAGTGTTTAATTCACTCAGTGTTGGCTCTGATACCAACCTGTCACAACTCGATATTTCCACGTATTACCGGCGGGCCCAGTGGGGAGTATCGTGACGTAGTTGATATCATCATAGTCAAACAACACAATTATTAAATGCACAGCGGAAGCAAAAGATGAATCTCATTACAAACCGAATGTTCAGTAATATCAAAGTATCACAAAATGGATTGTAACGGATCCACAGGCGGATCAAAAAAGAAAGAAACATAGTTCAACAGACTTAAATACATCCAAGCTTGCGAGACTCTTATTGATGCTAAGGAGAGGCCAGCCTACTACGCGTAGTACCTGCACTTAGCCTTTTTGGGAAAATACGTCAGTTTACACTGGTAAATACAATTTAACTGACTCATTTTGAAAAGGTTTAGAAAATTGATTTGAATGCACAAGGCACAAAAACATTTTATAACTTGAGATAGTTATTTATATATAAACTTGTAAAAGGATTACAAGTTTGTTATGCGTTCAGTTGCCCGGTTCATGCCGGGTTAAAGATTAACAGACACACCACATGGTATAGTCCCGCGGCGAGTTATTCTCGTAACCGGCGGTTATACCTTATTAATTATAAATGCACTGACGGGTGTACGCCTACACCCATGTGCTAAGGTCGTGGCCATTCTATGAATGATGCCAAGGATATCCGGGACATGGTCATTAACCCCCCAAAGGCGTTAAGCAAACAAAACCAAATTTTTAAACGGGTCATCTCGATAATATTTAACCACCAAACGATTAAAGTCGAATGCCCGACCAAGCGGTATTTTATATACCGTACCCCAAGCCCGTATAAGGGAAAATAAGTTAAAAGTATTTACCTTTGCAAGTAATAATCACAACAAGCAAGTGCACGTAGCTTTTACTGGTGCTCCTAATAAGGGTCCTATGCACGATTAGGAAGCCTAAGGAATCTTGTTGCTGGTCAGAGGAGCTCCAGAAATGAGTCTTGTGAACTTTACAAATGAATGAGTTCAATGTTGCAACTAGAGGGATGCTTATATAGCAAACTAAATCACATAGGATCATGCCAAGGTAGTCTACTAATGTTCCCAGATCAAGACAAGTGCCCCTAGTGCACGAAAAACCATTGGGGCAGCCCCTGGTATGTAAAAACAAGATTTTAAGTCGGTTAACAGCCTTAACAGGTAGCTGCAGGTGAATTATGTCGCTGCGCTGCTCACGCGGGCCGCGTAAGCCCATAGGGCACTCTTATGCTGGCCGCCTGGCCTTCCAGAACCAGCCAAACAAGTTTCAAGTTTTGCACTTTTGGTCCTTGGTCCTTTTAAACGTGGTTTTAACTCTTGTTCTTGCATTTTTGGCCCTCTAACCTTACTTTTAAAGGTTCCAAGAGATTATCAAACTCCGTTAAGTCCTTGGTTAACTTTGTGATCACCCGTAAGGCCATAAATTTCAACGTTGATGCTTTTAACCCCTCGTATACGAATATTGCCATAACTTTCTCATACTTTATCGAAATCTTGTGAAATTTTTATCACTTATTCTCGTGATTATAATTAATCATTACAAAGCTTCAGGTTTGCTAAAAGGTCATTCAGAGGTATACTTTAAACATGTTGACACATTTAACCCCTGTAGTTTGTAATTCCTCACTTTCTTTCTCAATTAGCTTCGTATGATCCATGATTTATTCGTTCGTGTAGGGTTATTTTAAAGTATACTTATTCACTGTTGACATTTTGAACCCTTTTATTCACATAGATTCCTTGTTTGTCAACTTTAGTCCCTCTAAAGTAATTCTTTACATGTTCAAAGTTTTTGACACGTGTCGATACATTATTGGACATAAATTTACGAGGTGTTACAAAAATCCATGCCTACTATGATGTCAAAACTACCGAGCTGCATCAGAATAAGGTTGATAGGGAAAACATGATTGTTGAATTCAAGCGTACAATCACAAAGAACAAAATAGACAGCGACGGTTCTTCTAGTGGCAACTTCAACATCGAACATCGAGGGGAGATGGGCGCGCTTACGATTAAGGAGCTTTTCGAATTCAAACGATACAAAATAGTTATCGACTCCAGCATCAAATAAACACGAAGCATATATACCATTCACAAGGAACATACCATTAACCATGTTGTCTGCTTGAGCCTGGCGTGCGTTGATGTTGAAAGCACGTCCGCGGGCTGCTGGTTGCTGCTGCTGCTGAGGTTGTTGTTGCTGGGGCTGCTGCTGTTGTGGCTCTTGCTTTACCACTCGATTGGGGCACATGTTTGTAAAGTGGTTGGGATCACCACACGCAAAGCAAGCTCTAGCGTGGATCACGGGTGCAGAAGATTGTTGGCCTTGAGGAGCAGGAAGTAGAGCTTGCGCTGCAGGAGCTTGACCTTGAGCTGGAGTTTGACGTGGACCTGTACGGCAGTTAGCGGTGAAGTGGTCGTACATGTTGCAGTGCACACAGTATCTGCAAGAAATCCCCACAGGGTGATGATAAGTACAGGTAGGGCAAGCCGAGTGAGGACCAGTGTATGCACGCTTGGCCAACGGTGCATGGGTGACCGGTGCCGCTACTTGGCGGTGTTGGGGCTGCGGTTGAGCAGGTACAGCTTGAAGAGGAGCGGCAACTGTGACAGCACAATTCTTGCTACTGTTGTTGTTCTTTCACTTGTGGCGGGTGGACTTTGAAGACTGCGGAGCGGCGACGGTTTCAGCGGTGGAAGCAGCGGTAACTTGATGGAGATTTTTAAAGGCTTTATCAAAGTAACCAGCCTTAACTCACTTGTCGTTAATCTCAGCAGCGAGTAAGATGGTTTCCTCAATAGTTTTCGTCTTCGCGACTTGAACGAAATCAGCCACGCAATCCGGTAGAGCACGGATATACTTCTTGATGGTCATTTTGGGCATAGTAACTTGGCCTGGACAGATTATGCTCAGCTGCTTAAAGCGGGCAGTCAAACCAGCATTGTCGCCATCCTTTTGTTTGATGTGCTAGAACTCGTCCTCCAACTTTTGAAGCTCGTGGGTAGGGCAGAACTCTTTCATCATGATGTCCTTCAACTCGTCCCATGTAAGCCCGTAAGCTGCATCATTTCCACGCTTGTTTCTTTCGGCAGTCCACCAGTCCAGAGCCCTGGACTGGAAAACGCCAGTAGCGTTAACAGTGCAGAGATTATCAGGACAGTTGCTCTAACGCAGGGTGACTTCTGTCACACCCCCAAATTCCACCTGCGGATAACACCCGCTTCGAGGGCGTGACTGACCAGGATCCAGCCACCAATTATACTGAATAATTAAATTGATAACAAAAGTAATACTTACTAACCATAAGATTAGCAAATATCAAGTTCAGAGTTTAAGGTTTCAAGTTCAAACAGTAATAAGTAGCGGAAGCATAAATGAACAGTTTTAAACAACGTTCATAAGGTAATCATGGTAAATGCCCAACACACGGGCAGACGACCACTACACATCCCAAGCAGCTGCTCCAGTCACTGGCCACCTGCAAAGCATGCAGTAAGGGGTCAACAATAATGCTGAGTGAGTTCACTAGTTGTCCAGTTTTAATTACCAAAAACTCGTTTCACCAGTTAATTTATCCGTTTATACATGCCATGGGGAGCTACCCCAAAAGTTAGCGACTAAACTGTTTTTCCAATACCGAACACTAGGTAACCGTTTGCGTTTCCGCAGGATGCCCCGATGTCAATGTTCTATCATCATTGACGGATGCCTGAGTACATTAGTTCACGACCGATCCCATACCATGGCACGGTGTGAGGTTGGTAAAACCTAAATAGCGCTATCAACTAATAACCCGTTCGCCTGGCCCCGGCGACTAATCGGTATTATGTAGTAGGGACTTGAGTGATAGAGTTTCGTTTAGTGCCGTTTGGTTGCATTCCGTATAAACAGTAATTAACTAAAAGGTTTCCCAATACAAGGGAAGGAAAAGTAAGTTTGTTCCCAGTAACTAGGGAAGGAATGTAAATGGTATCCCCTTTACAAGGGAATAGGGTTGTTCTAGTCTCGTGTCCCAAACCACCGGGACGCATGCTTTTAAGTTGTGAACTCACCTTGGGTTGCTCGGTAGATATTTTTACCCGGTCAAGTATGTTGGTCACCACGTCCTAACATGGTTACCAAATATGGGTCAAGTCGGGTACAAGTAAACACATAGCGAACACGTATGGCAATACACATAGCAAACACATATAACATGCAGTACACAACGGTTGGGTTATTGGGTCAGCCCTAACACACAATCACATAGCCCAGTCAACAGAAGCCCAACAGTCAAAGCCCAATAACACCAAAATAACCCAGTCGAGACAAGGGTGGTTGCGACTCGCAACCGAGGTCACGACTCGCAACCGAGGTCTCGGTTCATCACGTTTTGGTTACGACTCGCAACCAGAGGTTCCGACTTAGCAGCAGTGGTTACGACTCGCAACCGGATTCGATACGCGTTGATTGCGACTCGCAACTTGGAGGTCTCGACAAAGCTTGGTGTGGTCTCGAGTAGCAACCAAAGGTTGCGACTCGCAACCGTGATTACGTGCAGCCAATCTTCTAGAACCTGTGCAGTGTACTATCCAATGATATTGCATTTTCATGTAATTTGTGTACCATGCCCACTAAACATGTTTTCTTGTCTATCTTGCCATCAAAACAGATCAAACAAACATATTCAAAATATTTCATGGCATTCAAACTGTTCATCATAACATTCATAATATTCATCCTTTAAGCACAAAACCATAATTTCTTTATAGGGAAAAACTAAGATCAAAGAACACATGTTTAACACAAATCTGTTTTAACATAAATGAGCATAATCGGTATCATTATTTTCGGTTCCTAGTCTAGCATGTTTCATCATAAATCACAACTCGTGAGATCAAGCAAATCATGCATATCATTCGGTCAAAATCATTCAAACAAGCATCTAGCATTAACCGAATAACAAAACCATTTAACACAAAATCGGATCATTTTCATTAAGACACAAAAATCATTTCAAGCAACCACTTTTATCACCAAACAAGCATTTCATAACAACAACATCAACAATCAAGCACTAACCAATAACAATGCTATCTAACATACCACTAATAATCAACCGAGAACCATATTAACCAACAAAACACTAACCGGTTGATGTTGAGGGTGTGAAGATCCGATGAACCGACTTTCGGGTGGTGATCTTGAGCTCGATCCGGGGGTCTTGGTGTCTCCGGTTGGTTCCGAGTAGGAAGAGGAGATGAGAGGAGGTTGATGATCTTAGGGTTTTAGGGTTTAGTGAGAGGAGATGAGAGGAGAGTAGGAGAGTGTTGTAAAAATGGTTAAGGGAGGGGAGGGTTGGTTTATATAGGATCTCGAGTTGGGGCTAGGGGGGTTCCGGGTTGGGTTCTCGGTCGCAAGGCCCTAACCGGCCCAACTGCTACTGTTCACTCGAGACCGAGCATGGTCTCGAGTCGGGTGGAGGTTTCGGCTCTAATATATAACGCACGCATATATATCTATATACACATATACATAGACACACATAACATGTAACACAATAGTTCAAATTTTCATTTAATAAACACATATATACGTAAGTTACACCAAAAGGTTTCCCGGGAAAATCCGAAGTGTCACATTATCCCCAAGTTTTAGGAACTTTCGTCCCGAAAGTTAAAGCAGCCACTGTCAAGCTAGCGTAAGTGAAAGCGTTTCAACAGGGTGTCACATCATCCCCCCGTTAGTTTGGAATTTCGTCCCGAAATTCGGCTGTAGCTTCAGTGCTGGGGTTTTCGTTTGGGAACAACTGGGGATACTTGTGCTTCATCTGGTCTTCCCGCTCCCAGGTATATTCTGGGCCACGTCGCGAGTTCCAACGGACTCGTACAAGAGGTATTTGGCTACGTTTGAGGATTTTGATCTCTCGATCAGTGATTTCAATCGGTTCCTCAGTAAATTGTAGCTGTTCGTCAATAGTTAGTTCCTTGAAAGGAATCACAAGCGTTTCATCCGACAAACACTTCTTCAGGTTAGATACGTGAAATACGTTGTGTACCGCACTCAGTTCCTCAGGCAGGTTCAATCTATAAGCAACCTTACCAATTTTCTCGGTAATTTCGAATGGTCCGATATATCGCGGATTAAGCTTGCCCCGTTTACCGAAGCGAACCACACCCTTCCAGGGTGAGACTTTAAGTAGAACCCGGTCACCGACCTGGAATTCCAATGGTTTCCTACGCTTATCAGCGTAACTCTTCTGACGGTCACGAGCTGCCGCCATGCGTTGTTTGATCTGGGCAATCTTTTCCGTTGTATCTACCACCATCTCTGGGCCCGTGATTTGACTATCACCGATTTCCGCCCAGCAGAGAGGTGACCGGCATTTACGACCGTACAATGCCTCGAAAGGTGCTGCCTGAATACTAGTGTGGTAGCTGTTGTTGTAGGAGAACTCTACTAGCGGTAGATGCTTCTCCCAGTTCTTGCCGAAATCGATCACACACGCTCTAAGCATGTCTTCTAGGGTTTGGATGGTGCGTTCAGACTGTCCATCCGTTTGCGGGTGATATGCGGTGCTCATGTCCAAGCGTGAGCCAAAGGATTTGTGCATAGCTTGCCACAATTCCGAAGTAAAACGAGCGTCTCGGTCGGAAATAATTGAGGTTGGCACCCCGTGCCTCGAAACTACTTCCTTTAAGTAAATTTCCGCCAAGGTAGAAAACTTGTCTGTTTCCTTAATAGCCAGAAAGTGCGCGGACTTGGTCAATCGATCTACTATTACCCAAATAGTATCATTTCCGCGTTGAGACCTAGGTAGCCCTGTAACAAAATCCATGGAAATTTGCTCCCATTTCCATTTCGGGATTTCTGGTTGTTGGAGTAGACCTGCTGGCTTCTGGTATTCTGTCTTGACTCTCGCGCAAGTCAAACATTTGCTGACGTATGTTGCGATGTGGGCCTTCATACCAGGCCACCAGTATGTAGTCTTCAAGTCGTGGTACATCTTGTCCGAACCAGGATGTACTGAGTAGCGGGACTTGTGGGCTTCATCCATCACGAGTTCACGTAAATCTCCAAAGAGTGGAACCCAGATGCGCCCTGTTACATAGTAAGCACCATCTTCTTTCTGTTCTAGTCGTTGTCTCGATCCTCGCAGAGACTCAGCCCTGATGTTTTCCGGCTTCAATGCTTCTACTTGAGCATTTCGGATCTGGGTAGGGAGGTTAGACTGGATGGTAAGTTGCAATGCTCGCACGCGCTTTGGTATAGTGTCCTTTCGGCTGAGGGCGTCCGCCACGACATTGGCCTTGCCCGGATGGTACTTGATGGCGCATTCGTAGTCATTCAAGAGTTCGACCCATCGACGCTGTCGCATGTTCAATTCCTTTTGCCTAAAGATATGCTCGAGACTCCTGTGATCGGTGTAAATAGTGCACTTGGTACCGTACAGGTAATGTCTCCATATCTTAAGAGCAAAGATCACTGCTCCCAGTTCCAAGTCATGCGTCGTGTAGTTCCTTTCGTGTGTCTTGAGTTGTCGTGAGGCGTAGGCAATAACTTTCTCGCGTTGCATTAACACGCAACCGAGCCCATGGATAGACGCATCGCAGTAAACCACAAAGTCATCAGTGCCTTCAGGCAACGAGAGAATAGGAGCGCTACAGAGGTTATCCTTAAGCCTCTGAAAAGCAGATTCCTGCGCTTCATTCCACTTGTAGGCGACGCCTTTCTGAGTGAGTATAGTGAGGGGTTGTGCAATCTTTGAGAATCCCTGAATGAATCTGCGGTAGTAACCTGCCAATCCCAAGAATTGGCGAACTTCAGTGGGAGTCTTAGGCGTAGGCCAATTCTTTATCGATTCGATCTTAGCTGGGTCAACATGAATTCCGTTCTTATTAACTACATGGCCGAGGAAATGGACTTCTCGAAGCCAGAAGTCACATTTAGAGAATTTGGCGTACAGCTGCTCGTTGCGAAGGAGTTCCAGAATAAGGCGTAGGTGTTGTTCATGCTCCTCTTGACTTTTCGAATAAATCAGGATGTCGTCGATAAACACAATCACGAATTTGTCGAGGTAAGGCTTACATACGCGGTTCATAAGATCCATGAAAACCGCAGGTGCGTTAGTCATTCCGAAAGGCATAACGAGGAACTCGTAATGACCATAACGAGTCCTGAATGCAGTCTTAGAGATGTCTTCATCACGTACTCTCAACTGATGATAACCTGACCGTAGGTCGATCTTAGAATAGTAGCTCGATCCTTGCAGCTGATCGAATAGGTCGTCGATGCGCGGGAGAGGGTAACGATTCTTGATGGTAACCTTGTTCAACTCACGATAGTCGATGCACATTCGGAATGTGCCATCCTTCTTCTTGACAAAGAGTACTGGGGCTCCCCAGGGTGATGAACTAGGACGGATAAATCCTTTATCCAAAAGTTCCTGTAGTTGCGTAGAGAGTTCTTTCAGTTCTGCAGGGGCTAGACGGTACGGTGCACGAGCTATGGGTGCTGCTCCGGGAGCTAGCTCGATTTGGAATTCGACCTGACGGTGGGGAGGGAGTCCAGGTAGTTCCTCAGGAAATACCTCGGGGTAGTCTCGTACTACAGGAAAATCTTCAATCCTCTTTTCCTTTTCGTGAGTATCGGTGACAAGTGCTAGGATAGCGGTGTGCCCTTTTTGCAAACACTTCTGGGCTTTTAAAAGCGAGATAATGCCTGTGACTTCTCCACCTTTGTTGCCTTGGACGATGAGGGGTTGGCCAGAACGGCGAGGAATACGAACCTCTTTCTCTTGACAGAGGATCTCAGCACGATGTTTGGATAACCAATCCATACCAATGACGACATCGAAGCTTCCAAGTTTAACAGGGAAAAGATCGATACTAAACGTGTGGCCAGACAATTCTAGGGTGCAGTCATGGATCATGTGCGTGGCCTCGATGTTCCTACCATTAGCTATCTCGACGACGTGCTTAGAACTTAATAATGCAGGCGAGTGCTTAAGTTTCTTACTAATGCGAAGGGATACATAACTGGCATCGGCACCGGAATCAAATAACACAGAAACATAACGATCATCAAGTAGGAACTTACCCGCCACTACGTTGGGGTCGTTCCTTGCTTCTCCAGCTCCAATCACGAAAGCTCTTCCCCTTGCATTCCCAGCATTGTTGTTTTGCTCATTGTTCCCAGCTCCCTGATTGTTGTTGCGATTCTGATTCAGTTCAGGGCAATCCTTTCGCATGTGCCCTGTTGCCCCGCATTTAAAACATGCCCGGTTGTTTCCCTGCTGCTGTTGCTGTTGGGGTTGTTGCTGATTCTGCCTTGCTGGGAACTGACTTCTGCAATCCTTGGCTTCGTGCCCCATCTTGTGGCATCGCTGACACTGGCCCTTGTTACATGCCCCATTGTGGTGCCTGTTACACTTGTTGCACTTAGGGTAGCTTCCCCGGTAGCCACCCTGTTGCTGAGTGCCTTTGTTGTTGTCAGTTTTCCTTTGCTGAGCTGGGGCTTGAGCAGGGTTAGCATCTTTGCCCTGATTTCCATCCCACTTTCGTTTACCATCACTAGAAGTTCCTTCTGCAGCACTGATCCTTTTGGGCAACCTGCCCTCCTCCACAGCCTGGTTAGTGAGTTTGTGGGCAAGACGAACCACAGGCTGTATGGCAGTGAGGTTGGCCGAGGTTACATGGCTCCTGATTTCCGGGACTAAGCCCTTGATGTACAATTCGATCCTTCGATACATGGGTCGGGACATGTTCGGACAAAGAGCAGCATAGTCGTTGGACAGCTTGGTGTAGGTCTCAATCTCTGACCCAACCATCTTGAGTTCATAGTACTCGTCCTCGAGTTTGTGGATGTCATCCCTGTGACAGTACTCTTCCTTGATCATATCCTTGAAATCTTCCCACGCAGTAGCGTTAGCAGTCTCCAAACCAAGCATTTGAATTTGCGCCTTCCACCATGAAAGTGCGCTTCCCTCAAGAGTACCAGTAGCAAACTTCACCATGAAAGTGCGCTTCCCTCAAGAGTACCAGTAGCAAACTTCACCCAATTAGCAGGGGGACACTCGCAGACAGCGAAGACAGCTTCGACCTTCTCGATCCAGTGTAGAAGACCTATGGCACCCTCAGTGCCACTGAATGGAAGAGGCTTGCAATCCATGAAGGTCTTGAAGGTACAAACACGTGGTTGCACAGGCGCAGGCTGACCTGTTGTGAGGAGTGAAGCGAAATAGGTTTAGAGGCGAAAAGACGATGTGGCGGTAGGATCTAAACATCCTAAAACAACGAGTTTACCTATAGGGTGAGCTGCGAAAGCTGCAGCCACAGTGTTGAGCAGGTTAGTGAACTGAGCCTGAGTCATGTTGACGTTTCCTCGTCCGCGTCCACTCATTGTCTTCATAACCAGAAAACATAGTATGAGTGTGGTGTCGTAACATAGCGAGAATAAGATAGAAGAGAGGAGGCGTATCTATCTAATCAGGCAACTAGTACGTATAGTAACGCAGAAAGCATAAGACAACAAGCAAGTAAATATGGGTCCGAGCTATGAGGTCAGATAAGTCGAGCCTTGCACTTGGAGTGTAGTGTCGTCACGAGTCACGGGTTATAGTCTGGTTTTCTCAAAAAGATTTTCCTCTTTTTAAAACCAAGTTCACTATAACCAATGGCTCTGATACCAATCTGTCACACCCCCAAATTCCACCTGCGGATAACACCCGCTTCGAGGGCGTGACTGACCAGGATCCAGCCACCAATTATACTGAATAATTAAATTGATAACAAAAGTAATACTTACTAACCATAAGATTAGCAAATATCAAGTTCAGAGTTTAAGGTTTCAAGTTCAAACAGTAATAAGTAGCGGAAGCATAAATGAACAGTTTTAAACAACGTTCATAAGGTAATCATGGTAAATGCCCAACACACGGGCAGACGACCACTACACATCCCAAGCAGCTGCTCCAGTCACTAGCCACCTGCAAAGCATGCAGTAAGGGGTCAACAATAATGCTGAGTGAGTTCACTAGTTGTCCAGTTTTAATTACCAAAAACTCGTTTCACCAGTTAATTTATCCGTTTATACATGCTATGGGGAGCTACCCCAAAAGTTAGCGACTAAACTGTTTTTCCAATACCGAACACTAGGTAACCGTTTGCGTTTCCGCAGGATGCCCCGATGTCAATGTTCTATCATCATTGACGGATGCCTGAGTACATTAGTTCACGACCGATCCCATACCATGGCACGGTGTGAGGTTGGTAAAACCTAAATAGCGCTATCAACTAATAACCCGTTCGCCTGGCCCCGGCGACTAATCGGTATTATGTAGTAGGGACTTGAGTGATAGAGTTTCGTTTAGTGCCGTTTGGTTGCATTCCGTATAAACAGTAATTAACTAAAAGGTTTCCCAATACAAGGGAAGGAAAAGTAAGTTTGTTCCCAGTAACTAGGGAAGGAATGTAAATGGTATCCCCTTTACAAGGGAATAGGGTTGTTCTAGTCTCGTGTCCCAAACCACCGGGACGCATGCTTTTAAGTTGTGAACTCACCTTGGGTTGCTCGGTAGATATTTTTACCCGGTCAAGTATGTTGGTCACCACGTCCTAACATGGTTACCAAATATGGGTCAAGTCGGGTACAAGTAAACACATAGCGAACACGTATGGCAATACACATAGCAAACACATATAACATGCAGTACACAACGGTTGGGTTATTGGGTCAGCCCTAACACACAATCACATAGCCCAGTCAACAGAAGCCCAACAGTCAAAGCCCAATAACACCAAAATAACCCAGTCGAGACAAAAAGTGGTTGCGACTCGCAACCGAGGTCACGACTCGCAACCGAGGTCTCGGTTCATCACGTTTTGGTTACGACTCGCAACCAGAGGTTCCGACTTAGCAGCAGTGGTTACGACTCGCAACCGGATTCGATACGCGTTGATTGCGACTCGCAACTTGGAGGTCTCGACAAAGCTTGGTGTGGTCTCGAGTAGCAACCAAAGGTTGCGACTCGCAACCGTGATTACGTGCAGCCAATCTTCTAGAACCTGTGCAGTGTACTATCCAATGATATTGCATTTTCATGTAATTTGTGTACCATGCCCACTAAACATGTTTTCTTGTCTATCTTGCCATCAAAACAGATCAAACAAACATATTCAAAATATTTCATGGCATTCAAACTGTTCATCATAACATTCATAATATTCATCCTTTAAGCACAAAACCATAATTTCTTTATAGGGAAAAACTAAGATCAAAGAACACATGTTTAACACAAATCTGTTTTAACATAAATGAGCATAATCGGTATCATTATTTTCGGTTCCTAGTCTAGCATGTTTCATCATAAATCACAACTCGTGAGATCAAGCAAATCATGCATATCATTCGGTCAAAATCATTCAAACAAGCATCTAGCATTAACCGAATAACAAAACCATTTAACACAAAATCGGATCATTTTCATTAAGACACAAAAATCATTTCAAGCAACCACTTTTATCACCAAGCAAGCATTTCATAACAACAACATCAACAATCAAGCACTAACCAATAACAATGCTATCTAACATACCACTAATAATCAACCGAGAACCATATTAACCAACAAAACACTAACCGGTTGATGTTGAGGGTGTGAAGATCCGATGAACCGACTTTCGGGTGGTGATCTTGAGCTCGATCCGGGGGTCTTGGTGTCTCCGGTTGGTTCCGAGTAGGAAGAGGAGATGAGAGGAGGTTGATGATCTTAGGGTTTTAGGGTTTAGTGAGAGGAGATGAGAGGAGAGTAGGAGAGTGTTGTAAAAATGGTTAAGGGAGGGGAGGGTTGGTTTATATAGGATCTCGAGTTGGGGCTAGGGGGGTTCCGGGTTGGGTTCTCGGTCGCAAGGCCCTAACCGGCCCAACTGCTACTGTTCACTCGAGACCGAGCATGGTCTC
The DNA here is from genome assembly GCF_002127325.2 of Helianthus annuus. Lineage (NCBI taxonomy): Eukaryota > Viridiplantae > Streptophyta > Magnoliopsida > Asterales > Asteraceae > Helianthus > Helianthus annuus. The sequence goes on along the minus strand of NC_035442.2, from coordinate 57,219,851 downwards.
GAGTCGGGTGGAGGTTTCGGCTCTAATATATAACGCACGCATATATATCTATATATACATATACATAGACACACATAACATGTAACACAATAGTTCAAATTTTCATTTAATAAACACATATATACGTAAGTTACACCAAAAGGTTTCCCGGGAAAATCCGAAGTGTCACAACTTCGGTAGAATCAAACCATTGAAACATGGCAGTAGGTCCATCTTCTCTGGTGAATTCTTTGGGTCTGCAGGCTTTGAACTGCTTGAAGCTAAAAGTAGCTTTAGGAGAATCGGTCCGGGACTCTTCAGAAGATTTACTAGCGTTTTCGTTCAACTCACTAACAATTTACGGGATAACTTTCGCCATCTTCTTAGCGACGAGAGCAACAATGTGTTTGTCTTCATGATTGCGGCGAGCGGTTCGGGAGTGGAACGATCCAAATGAGGACATTGTCTGCAACAGACATCGCCATAGGACTCAAACACTATATAATCGAATCTCACCTCACACGCACTACTACTAAATAAAGCTCAGGAACACAATCAATCATATGCACATAACCACATAGGCACATAAACCACAGAAGCACACAAGCACGTAGAGCAAGAAAAGCACGTAAACCACAGAACCATACTATATTTGCACGTATTCACCTACATTTGTCGTACCGATTCACCTATCATTCAAGGTCGCGCGTTTGAGAATAGCGATTGCGATTAGCGAGTACACAGCGAATAGCATAGCGAGTAACATAGCAGCGATTTGGTAGCGTGATGAGATAGATGCGCAGTGGTGGTTGTGTGTGCCGATCAAAGCGGAAAGCGTATAAATCACCAAAATCGAAACACATTGCATGTAAAACCACATAAATCATACAAAAGTTCACATAAAAGCGACAAATATCAGAGTCAGCAGTTGCGGGCTCAGAATCGAAAACACATAAAATCAGCAATTGCGAGCTTGATATTGAAAATAGATTGTCTTAGGCTTGATAGACGTGGACTACCCAAAGTGATTCGAATATTCTCAAGGGCTTCAAGTGTAACACCCCGTGTTTCGAAAGTCAAAGTCAAGATTGAAGTTAAAGGAAGAAAAGATTGCTAATTGCGATCTGTCCCTCTTTGCTCAATTCCTGTTTTGACTTCTTTGACTTGTAGATAATCTATTTTATTTATCGCATTAGTTGTATTATGTGGAGTACTTGTAATAATCGAGGTTTTGTCGCTATTTAATCGTTATTTATCGCATGTTTATCGCTTATTCGCTTATCGCATCGCAATCGCATTCGCAACTCAAATTATGTGTTCTGGGTATTGTTTTACGTGTTTATGTATGTGTGCTACTTATGTGTTACTTGTTCATGTTTATTTATGTTTATAATGTGGTAATCAACGAAATGCAATCGCAACGCTATCGCAATCGAATCGCAAACGCTAAACGCAAGTTGTTTAGGATGACTGTATGTTAGATATAGTAGTTGGGATTAAAAGATATTTGAATAGGAAACTCTATCACATCGCAACGCTCAACACGCGAATCGAATCAACAAAACTCGTCGCGTCGAACACTCGAATCGAGTAGCCAACCGACCGAGTTGCCACCCGATCGGGCCACCACCCGATCGAGTTGCCACCCGATCGACCAGCCACTTTCCCCTCACTTTCCCCCACTTTTCTTTTATGGAAACCCTATAAATACCCTCATATGTCAACATCACTTGATGTTGACAGCTCTCACTCGACAAGCTCGCTCCAGCCTCTAATTCTTTCGATTTCTCGCTATTCTTGTAAGTTTCCAACCTAAAACTTGTACTTTCCTTATCTACATGCACTCCTACACCTTTCTATCTTTTGAATCTTAACTTTTAACCATGAAATCATTAGATTCAAGGTGTTCTAGGATGATGTCATCATGGTGTTCTTATGAACTTCATGTTTTGGCTTTAATCCACCAAAAACAACTTAGATATGAACGATTTCCACATGAATAAACAAGGATCTTGCTTAGATCTGAACATATTCAATGTGTAAAGGATTGAAAGATGGTTTTCTAACTTTCTTTCAACTCTTTTACACTCGATGCACTCAAAGCGATAGAATCGGAGCTTGTTCTGATCTTCTACTCCTTCTTAGTGATGTGTTGGTTCAAGATCTGGATTCTATCCAAAAGATTGCTGATTCCGGGTTAAACATGAAACACCGTCCCGAATAGTTCATTGATCGAACTAGGGTGATTCCTATCCGATCGGGTCACTAAGTCTGGACGAGGCTTTTGTTGTTTGGCACGTTATCAAACCATCTCGAGAAAACCGCAGAACTATCAAACAACCAAGTAATAAGACGATCAGGCCGCCGGGACAGATTGCCGTCCGAGGATTGCCACCCGATCGGATTGCCACCCGATAGGCTTGCACCTTGGTCCCACACTTAACTTTTGTAGGATCGTGATCTGTCCTGAATGAGTCGTTCAGAGGAGCTTTACTCTGTTTCAGGTGCGGAATAACAAGAAACAAAGCTAGAAACAGCTGATTCTTCACTTTAACTACTTATTGTATTGAATAGAACTCAATTACACTCAGTCTTCACACCGGCAGCACTTCGGCATGGAATACAAGGTCATGCCTACCTGATTTCACTCAACATGACCTATATATACTATTCTGATTTCGCCTGAGATGACATCTGTGCAACAGGAGCGAAATCAGACAATGTGATTTCGCCCGAAATCACCTATTTGACACATTGGGGCGAAATCACTTCCCAAACAACCCTAGGAGCGAAATCAGCATCTTATACACATACACTTTCCTATTTTCTCGTAAAACGTGCCCTAATCTATACGATACAAGACGAAGTCGACAGATGTATGCACCAACAGACTCCCCCTCAGATGTTGACGAGTCGTCCATCGAGTCTTTGACAATGTCATGTCTTCACTTCTTCAGTCTTGAACAGTCTCTGGGCTTCTCTCTCTCTATTTTCATCAACAGACTCCCCTTTAACAATATCTACTTAAATATCTTCAGACTCCCCCTCTCGATTTGCTGGCATTTCTTTGTTCTTCAACAACATCTGCTATAGGATCGTTGTCTGACTTTCACAGGTCCAAGACTGTTTCCTGGCTTTAACTTTGTCCACAGAATCGAAACTTGGCTCTAGCTCTAGCTTAGATCTCAGGATTGAATTAACCTGGCTCAATTTAACCTGCATAAACTCTACCTCAAAGTAAGATTTATATTTAACAATTTGAGTATAAACGTATGTACCAACAGCGACTCCCTCTCATAAAAAACTTCTTCTTTGATGAACCACTTGTTGATTTAAAAAACACATTTGATGTTCAAGACACACTCCCCCTCACAACAATGTCATCATGTTTAGCACTTTTGGAATTTTGAAAATCAGCTCTCCAACATCAGTTGTCGAAAATCTTTTTGACTTTTTCAAAAGTTTATGCTAAAACACACACAAAATCTTTTTGGATTTTCTGAAAGAAAGTAACTGACATCAATTGAGAAATTAAAAGAATGCAGAAATAAAATATTTACAAACAATATTTTTGTGAGTTTGTGTAAGAGGATCATATCAGTTAATGAGACATGACACTAACACCGTTAAGCTGCGATTTCATTTTAAGTTCTAAACAATTCACCTAGATTGTCAGTATATTGATCCACTTAAATTTTCACACAAAGTTCAATTGTTTCGAGATACGATATTAATGCTTTAATTTCTTGAACTTATCCGTGTGTCCCACTACTTGAATATACTCCCGTATCCAGATCCCAATATTCAGTCTTACAGGTGAGTATACCACAGATGATATCTGTTCAGGGGTTAATTGCGAGGGCCGTGAGAGCTCAGGTCGATACTTCCGTATACGCAGAGAGATGACGGCTTCGACTTGTCGGTGTGTCCCCTTTAGAGGATCTTTTGATTACAACAGCAGTGACTATCAATTTTATTGTTTCATCAGCATGCTGAGGGCGAAGCTATGTTTCAAGATTTTGCAGAAAGCATTATCCGAGGACTAGGTCAGAACTTCCATTCAGGAGAAGTCCCGGGATAATACCCCAGATATCACTGAGCATAAAGACCTAGTATCTCAGAATAAGGGACCTTTCAAACAAGATTTCAGGGGTTACCTATATATCCAAGAAGTTGTTACCCACAGAATAAACAAGTTTGAAATTTTTATGTTTATATCTCATCACAATTTACTAAATGTGTAAAAACCTACTGTCATATCCGCAGTGAGATTGTTTATCACATTTTTACAATCCATTTCTTTAGCATGTTGTGACAGTCCACTGATGTACTATCATTTCCTCTTTTTACTGACATATCCGCAGTGAGATTGTTTATCACATTTTTACAATCCATTTCTTTAGCATGTTGTGACAGTCCACTGATGTACTATCATTTCCTCTTTTCATAACAAAACTCATTTTTTATTTATCATGTTTTTGGCTTTTTCAAATTTTCTAATGTTTTTGTATTTTCTACTCCCCCTAAAATGCAAACACATTTCAAAGGAAATTTGAAAACTTGACAAGACTCTTGACCCAATAGTAAACACAGAAAATAAAATAAACTATACAGAAACTTGACAACCGACATTGAATCGCATCAATTCGCCATTCACTAGGCATAAACAATCAGAACTCCCCCTTTCAACAAACTATTTTCTCATTTAGATTTCAAAACACTTAAGTTTGTTTTAATCAAAATGATTTTTCGGAAAATAAGTTTGGTTTTACCAATTGTAGAATCATAAATAATCGATTTGGGGTTATGGTTCATCATCTTGTTCATCAATCACATATCTAGTAAATCAAGTACAACTTAATGTCCCTGATTTACCATTTGCAGTTCAGCAACCTCTGTACCACTTGTAAAACATACACACAATACTAACTGTAGGAATGTCACGTCTACATAACCATTTTACCAATCAGGATGCCGATTCCTGCTTCGCACTTACCCACTTGGAAGCTCCGGCGTAGTCATTCAACCTGTAACATTTGAACACTATCAAAAACTTTCATACAAACTCATTAAACATGAATGATGCCGATTCCTGATCCACGATATAAACTTGGGATCTCCGGCGCAGTCCTACGACCTCAAGGAAAACAAACTTCCATCCAAGTCTTCTCAGACTTGATGGTTTTCAATTCTTGTGCAGTAGGGTTGTAAGTTGCCTTTTTAGTTGCATAAAAATCTTTAACCCCTTTTGCTTTCCCATTAAGCATTTTCCCAAAAATTTTCTTAACATTCCCATTGAATGTTTTCTCGACATCAAACTTAGTTTTCTCGACGTAAAACTGATTCGAGATTTCAACCTTTCCAACCTTCTGTTTAACTTCTTCAAATTTCAGTGATGGAAACTCATCATCATTCACTGAAATTTTCACCTCAACCTGTGGCTCTTCTGGCTTTGTGGAACCAGATTCATCGCCGACTTTCTCATCAACCTTTTTAACAACCCACACTTGGTTGTCTTTTTCTTTCTTTTTGTAAAAATTCTTTTTAGAACACTCACCAACCTCATAAGTTGAGTTTTCAAAAATTTTAAATTTTTCAGTTGGTGGTTCAACATCAACAACCTTTTCTTTTAACTTTTCAGAAACTCCCTGTTTTTTCTTGATATTCTTTGGGCAGTTCCATGCAATGTGACCAGCTTCATTGCATCTGTAAGAGGTTCGAGTCTCTTTTGAATGCAACATTTCAGTTCCATTCTTTCTCTTCTCAGCAAGAAACTCCTGATTTGATTGTCTCCATAATGGTTTATTCTGTTCCTCTTCGGCACTTCCTCCTGAAACAAATTCTGTTTTTTGTTTTAGAATTTTTTCATATTTTTATGATTTTATGGTGGAATAAAACCAACGCCTTTCTTTTTGTAGCTACAACTTTGGTTTGATTTCTTTTGAAACCAGAACCAGAATTGTAACCTTTTTTCTTGTTTAAACGTTGTTGAACTCTTGAAGTGTATTTTTTAGGTTTTCCAGTAAGATTTAAATCTTTTATTTCAGAAATATTAATTTCTGTCATTTTGAAAACCTTTTTGATCATGTCAAAACGAACACTTCTTATTGGAAACTCTTTGTCAGAATCATTTAAAGTGTATGCTACTTCAAATGTTTCATCATCCAAATTTGCCTTTGATAACAAAAATTCTTTACTGTAAGCCTTTTTGACCGACGACTTCGGACTGTTGACTGACAAATTTGACCCTCCAGACTCAGACTTTGACTCGGACTCCTCATCAGTATCCAACACCTGATCGACCACCTTTTTGATTAACTCAGACTCATGATCAATGTCAGACGAGGTAAACGTGACGTCAATGTTTTCTGGTAATTCATCAGTTGTGTCGGTTTTTATCTTTATATTCACTGCTTTTTCAAGTTGCTCCTTGTTTGGTTTTCTAGGAGAATACCCTTCCCAAATTGGAGGCGGACACTTGTTATAGCTAACAATCGGTTTCTTACCAGTATCTTTCTTCTTTGGCTTGTCGTCTTGAAAAGCTTCCATACCTGCAACAGTTGGGTAAATACGATCAATGAGATAATCAGAACTAGAATAACTCTGCAATAAACGTCTGATTCTCTCCTTCTCGATCTTCTCAGTTTCTAACTCTTGCTTCCACTTAGCACTCTCTTCGATGTAAAAATTGATAGCTTTCTGCTTTGTCATCATAACAGCATTCATCATCGTTAGTGCTTGTTCCCTTTCAGAGTTTCTCTTTTGAAGACCAGTTACTGTTTTGTTCAAGACATCATAAGATTCTTTTACATAGTTGAGATTGAACAGCAACTGCTCCTTCTTCTTCTCATACTCAGCAATTATATCGTCTTTTGTTGCACATTCCTTGCATGCTTCCAAACACTTCTCACAAGGTTTGACAACTTCAACAATTTTTTCAACTTCGATTGTTTTCACTATTTCAACACTTTTTCTGTCTCATTCACCTTCTCAGCTTCAGCAATTTCCTCAGCAACACTTTCAACTTTCTCATTCTGAACAACGTCTTCAGTATTCCTTTGTTGTTATTTAACAGCTCGTTTCTCCTTCAGTTTCTCCATGTGATCTGCAAAATAGAAATGAAAACTTTCAGGAGAAAGATGAGTTTTAGCAACATTAATGTGTTTTTCCTCCTCATCATCACTGCTGTCATCTGGAGGTGACTGATCAAACTGTACATATTTTTCAGAACTAGCATCTAATAAACTAGAATCAGATGGTGTTTGATCAAAGACAACTTCCTTTTCTGAACTAACATCGTTTTGTACACTCTCAATTGAAACCTGTGAACTTTCATCAACATTTAATGAGCTTTCATCAGAAACAACAGACTCTTCATCCACATTCTTCACAGTCTCACCAATAGACTTCATCCATGTGGCAAACATGTCTGGTTCTCTAACAATCGTAGAAATGAAAGCTTTATATTCCCCTTTTTCGTCAACAAACATATCCCAGCTAAAGCCTTCAGGTAGTCTTTCATCATCTTGATCGACTAAACATGCTTTGCTTTCAGGTGATATGTAGTTGTTCCAGTTAAAATCCACCAAACATGCTCTTTTAGAATCTTCAATCTTTCTACCATGAGCCGTCTGTGAATCTTGGGATTGACCAACCTGCTGATAAATGGCTTTCCGGTAATAATCATCTTTTCCAAACGGATTCGGAGCTCCACTAGCTTCCCTGTTCTTGCATTCCCGTTTGAAATGGCCTTTCTCCCTGCATCGAAAACAAGTAACTTTAGATTTATCAAAACCTAAAGTAGAAACATGAGCATCAAGAAAGTCATTTCTCCCAGTAATAAGCTTGAACTTTTCAGCTCGTCTGAGAACACTAGCTAGACACCATTTGATATCCATTAATTCCATCTCTTCGGCGTCTATTTGATCGTAATCCTCCTTTGTGAGCATAGGATTTCCGATCCGACCAGCAACTAAACCTTCATATGAAAGAAGCACAGAACCAAGTAAAGCCATGTGGTCTTTGGCTGTTTCTTCCGAAAAACTTTGATCCTCTGGAAGATTTAGAGCGATGTTACACTGAATCACATAACCATTTCCTGTTTTTGTGCTCTGAGAATGAAAGCTTGTATTTGACTCTTTCGGATTAACACTTGGAAATGATGAGAATCCACTGCTGCTGTTGTTTGAACCCTGATCAACCTTTTCTGTTGAATCCCCAGCACTAAATGCAGTCTGGATTTTCGGACTTCTCTCAGATTCTGGAACTGGAACACTACCTTTGTAGTACATCTTTTCATCCTGTTAACCACTTGGACTGTTCATCCTAGCGATCTTCTGCTATTCCAAATCCTGACTTTCGATCTTTTCAATAAACTGAGAAATCGTTAACCCATCATAAACACCCGTATTCTTCAGAATCATCAAATACGTTCCCCACTCTTTTTGCGGTAGTGCATCAGCAAGTTTGTCTACCCACTCTTCACGATCTTTTGTAATACTCAACATCGACATTGATCGCACTAAGTGGCAGTATCGTTCTATCAGCTTCTTCGTATCCTCTCCCGGTAAACTGCTAAACAGATCAAACTCTTTCTTGAGCAACGCCTTTTTGCTCTTTATCATGTTCTCACTACCCTCAAATTTAACACGAAGAGCATCCCAGATTGACTTTGAAGTCTTGTCATGCTGTAGCAGAATGAAGATATCTTCTTTGATGGCTTGTTGAAGCAGACTTATCATCATCTTCTCGGCTTTATACATAATCCGTTCTTGATCAGTAAACTCTGATAAATCTTTGATAACCTGCAAATCTGTTCGAGGAAACACATATTTCTTCAGAATACATTCCCATGACCTAAGATGGTTTGCCTGAACCCAGTTTTCGAATCTATCTTTCCACCCGTAGTATTCTTCAATACTCAACAGTTTCAGGGGCTTTTGTGTAGTTCCCGTCTCATTTTCTAAATTCATGGCCTGAGCAATGACAGTAGGAGCAGACGGAGTTGCAAACGCGTTGTAAAACTCTGTATCCATGATTTGTCAACACGTTGTTCAAAACCAGTAACTTTCGAGCGAAATTAATCTGATTGCAGCTTCAAGCGAAATCCCACAACACAATCTGGAGTGAAATCACCACAATTCACCCTGGAGCGAAATCACAACGATTACAGGAGCGAAATTAAGAGTTTGGACACCCTGGAGCGAAATCTGATGCAATCAGGAGCGAAATCCCTCAACTTATGTGACCCAGGAGCGAAATCAGAACTGAGATTGCAGCTTGGAGCGAAATCAGGATACAATATGGAGCGAAATCAAGCTAATACAAGCGAAATCAGAAAGTGTCCATACGAGCGAAATCAACTCGGGGATCAATTTTGTCCATTTTTAGTCCGTTTTTAGGTGTGAAACTTTCAGGGATTTGTCTATGTCCAATTATCTATTATCTGTGAAATTTTGACCAAGTTTTGACCGGTAAAACTCATTCTGGTGAAGAAAAAGGTGTAGAAGTAAGAAAACTTGATGATTTCCAGCTAATCTCTGCAGAACTCCTCCTCCTGAGCTCTGATACCAATTGTAGGATCGTGATCTGACCCGAATGAGTCGTTCAGAGGAGCTTTACTCTGTTTCAGGTGTGGAATAACAAGAAACAAAGCTAGAAACAGCTGATTCTTCACTTTAACTACTGATTGTATTGAATAGAACTCAATTACACTCAGTCTTCACACCGGCAGCATTTCGGCTTGGAATACAAGGTCATGCCTACCTGATTTCGCTCAACATGACCTATATATACTATTCTGATTTCGCCTAAGATGACATCTGTGCAACAGGAGCGAAATCAGACAATGTGATTTCGCCCGAAATCACCTAACTGACACATTGGGGCGAAATCACTTCCCCGGCAACCCTAGGAGCGAAATCAGCATCTTATACACATACACTTTCCTATTTTCTCGTCAACCGTGCCCTAATCTATACAATGCAATCTAAGACTCGATACAAGACGAAGTCGACAGATGTATGCACCAACAACTTTTATTTCAACTTTTAAGATTTTGAACATTGAACGGATTGCCGTCCGATCAGATTGCCACCCAATCGGATTACCATCCGACCATGTGATGTTTAGAACTTCAACACTTAAACAATTTTCAACATTACAGTTCCAAACGGATTTCCACCCGATCGGAGTGCAATCCGATCGAGTGACAAACTGCTGTGAACTTGTTCTCACTAAGTGTCCAACCTATCAGATTGTTGCTCGATCGAACGGTCGTTCGATCAATCGACCCGAAGGGTAGAGATACTTCTCTGTTTTTAAAAATTCTACAACAAAAACTTCAAAATACAATCCATGATACACAAACACATCCATCCCAAACGAGGTAACAATCCAATCGAATGGCACCCGATCGAATGACCATCCGAACGGATTGTCACCCGATCGACCGGCCACCCGCTCGGATTGCCACCCGATCTGATTACCGTCCGATCCATTGACAGTCTACACCATTTTACGCGTCGCTTATCATTTATGCTATCGTTCTGATCAGGCCAATCTTATTCTTGCGCTCCCTTCAATCCATCATCGCTGTGAGTATACTCGAACCCTTTTTGCTTTAAGCACTTTTGGGTATTACATATGTTACTTATTCTAAATCACATCGAACACACTGAACGCTAACCGCTACTGCATGTTATACGTGACTTAATGAATGCTTATTTGTTTTGTTTACACATGGATTGTTGTCTACCTGCCTTAGCAATGATAGTACTATAGTTTGGACTCAGCACCTGTTCACTCAGGGGTTGTTAAGGATAATTAATCACATGATTCACAGTGGTGAAGATGCATTACGAACTGCCTTGTGCAGTCAACCCGCAGTCATTGGTATTGATAGGATCATGTCGATAACTTATGTGCTTCATTTCACACTGTGTACATGCTGGTTATGCGTAAACGATTTCGAACTCTACTATAGTTATTAAACTTGTATGCTCACCTTTACACTATGCGTATTGACTTTTACTTTAACGTATGTGACAGGTGCTTAAGATTTTAAAATGCTTGGATTGCTGTGACATCGAGGCTAGGAAAGAGTCTAGAAACAAAGGCAATTTATATTTATGTTATTTGAAAATCTGAGTTGTCGGAATATGTTTTATTGTTTGAAGAATATCTCTGTCTGTAATAACTAGATTATCTTATGGGTTATGGTATGGGACATAATATTTAAACTATTTGGTAATTTAGTCATTATGGAACTTCTTTGAACAATCTGTTTCGCTCAGTGTCGCGCCCCGATGATTCCGCCATCGGTTGGGGTGTGACATCAAGTATACGTTTTGGCCTAATAGACTGTGCTCTATCACCGACACACGGTGAATGGCATGTATCCTATCGGTTATTCACGCAACTCGAGGCATTGGAATTCATCGAGACTTTGGTGAGAGTTTTGTAAAACCAAATTGAGAGCGAAACGAGTCATCAAGGTTAGGGTTTCACCCCTAACTTAGCGACTACGTTCCGGTTTGTGTGATAATAATCACGAGATAGAGGAAGAAAACTGCGTCGAAGTACGGTTTTCACTACTGATTCAACGCAAATTCTCTTGTTTATAGTAAAAATACGGATCGAACAAGCGATTCAATCGAGAGTTTGCGGTTTTCACACCTAATCTCGATCTAATCACTCGTTCATTTTCGAAAATCGTGCAGTGTGGCTGCCTTAGGAAAGGCAGTGTGATAGTATAGCATGATTGCGAGTCGATCGATTAGCAGTAATAGGCTCGTACGGAACGCCTAACGGGTTCGCACAAGGCGGTCTGTTGGTACTTAGACTATAGACTAGGTCGTTTCTAAGACATCGACCCGGACTTGACATCGACCATCCTGGAACTCGAGTGGTTTCTTATGCTTATCAGCGTAGCTTTTCTGACGGTCACGAGCTGCCGCCATTCATTATCGTATCTGAGCAATCCTTTCCGTTGTGTCTACTACAAGTTCTGGACCCGTGATCTGACTATCACCCACCTCTGCCAAACAAAGAGGTGATCGGCATTTACGCCCGTACAATGCCTCAAATGGAGCGGCCTGAATACTGGTGTGGTAACTGTTATTATACGAAAACTCCACTAACGGGAGGTGTTTTTCCCAGCCATTGCCAAAATCAATCACACATGCTCTAAGCATGTCTTCAAGGGTTTGAATAGCGCGCTCGGACTGCCCATCCATCTGTGGATGATAAGCGGTGCTCATGTCTAAACGTGAGCCAAAAGATTTGTGCATTGCTTTCCACAGCTTAGAAGTAAAACGTGCATCACGATCGGAAATAATGGAAGTTGGCACCCCGTGCCTCGAAACCACTTCCTTTAAGTAGACGTCTACTAGAGTAGAGAACTTGTCTGTTTCTTTGATAGCCAAGAAGTGTGCGGACTTAGTCAATATATCCACTATCACCCAAATAGTGTCATTTCCGCGCTGCGACCTAGGCAGGCCAGTAATGAAATCCATGGAAATTTGCTCCCATATCTTTGGTTGCTGGAGTAGACCTGATGGTTTCTGATATTCAGTCTTGACTCTCGCACAAGTCAAACATTTGCTTACCTAAGTTGCTATGTGGGCCTTCATGCTAGGCCACCAGTATATAGTCTTTAAGTCGTGGTACATCTTATCCGAACCAGGATGTACCGAGTAGCGAGACTTATGCGCTTCATCCATCACTAGCTCGCGTAAGTTTCCATAAAGTGGGACCCAAATACGCCCCGTTACATAGTAAGCGCCGTCTTCCCTTTGTTCTAACCGTTTCCTTGATCCGTGAAGGGCCTCAGCCCTAACGTTTTCTGGTTTCAATGCTTCAACCTGAGCTTCTTGTATCTGGGAAGGAAGACTAGACTAAATGGTGAGTTGTAACGCACGCACGTGTTTAGGTGTAGTCTCCTTTCAACTGAGGGCATCGGCCACCACATTGGCTTTGCCCGGATGGTACTTGATCGCGCATTCGTAGTCATTCAGTAACTCGATCCATCGACGTTGACGCATGTTTAATTCCTTCTGTTGGAAGATATGCTCGAGACTCCTGTGATCGGTGTAAATGGTGCACTTGGTACCGTACAGGTGTAACATTTGTGCTTGAAATCATTGTGAACAGTTCAGTTATCAATAAAACTATGCTATTTGATCCCAATGTTTTTTTGGTTATGTTTTACATTTTTCATGTTTTGACTTTTGTTCAATTTTAAACTCTACATCGCTTTCTGGAGAATTATACGCAATCTAGTGCGTAAACATACTCAGTTTAATGCGACGAATACTCCGGAACGTCAACATATACTTAACATACCTTAAATAACCTTTACATAACTTAGAAATAAGTTTTGAAGGCTTTGGTATGGCAAAAACAAGTTTATTCGCTTAGAGGGACTAAACTTGACAAACTACGAAAGTATGACGATTCGTACTAAAACAGACACCCTGGAACATGTCCATAAGTTAAACATACCATAAATATCCTTTACATAGCTTAGAAATAGGCTTTGAGGAGTTCGGTATGCTAAAATAAACTTTAGGATCATTCAGGGACTAAAAGTGTCAAAAAGTGCATAAGTTTGCACTTTCGCGCATAACTTACATTCTGAATACATCCGGACATCCAAAAATTTATGTAAGTATCTTAATATTATGCCTTAGTGCTTGGCATGAGAAAAATCCATTCATCGCGCAATTTGGATCGTTTTTCGCGCTTATGCGCATTCCGTCGTAATTAACCGAACATCGTGGTCGTACGACTAAACGAGCCAACATCCGGCATATTTTTGAGCATGTTTCATGACCACAATGTTTAGGCATCATTTTAGGGCCTTGAAAATGGCTTAACGAGCCTTAAACATGTCGGAAATGGCCTTAATACACAACGGGGACTGAAATGAAAACATTGGAAAGTGTTTGATGAACAGGGGGACCTTAGCGTGACACCTAGCCCCCTTGGCGTCACGCGAGGCCCCTTCTGATCAGCAAAAGTCATTTTTCAGCTGTTAACAGCCCTTAGACACCTCCAAGGGGCAATGCCACTTGTCAAATCCCTATGGTGGGGGCAAAATAAGCCACCACAACTTTGCGACAAATGTACGGGTTAGATCGTGGTACGATATTCAAGAAACAATCCTAACGGTCTTGCTTTTCCTATAAATACCCCCCCCCCTATTTTGGTTAAAACCCAAAAAACCTGATCTAAAGCTCTAAGTTGAGGCCTTTGCTTCATACCTGAGCTCCTGGATCGAGATTAGCTTTCGGGGACCCTTCGTAAGTGTTCTTTCGTTCTTTTATCGCTTTTTAGTCCTAAAGTCAAACTATGTTTGACTTTATGCTTTGACCAGCCTATGGTCAACATGAAGTTCGTTTGAACTTCATAACGTGAGCGTGATCACGATGGTTATAGTCCCTAGTGACTACAACTACTGATCACCACGTTATCTAGGCTCAGTGACGAGTCGTAGTTTCGGCCAAAATGTGCATTCTTGCGTATTTTGTAACCAAACTACTCATAGGTATCAAAACCGTTTGTTTTAATATCAAACCTGTTTTCTAAACTTAGTTAAGCATGTTCTAACATGCTTAGCTCGTCACTTTTGGTTTAGCGCTTATATAGGGTCGTAAGGTAAGCGATCTAAACAATCGCTTATACTTTCGAACCCGACCCATTTGGTCGATCATTAGGATCCGACCAAACACATTAGGTGACCATAGTATATAGGGAATAACCTTTCGAGGTTATACCTTATGGTCGCTTCGTTTAAGTAGTTGTGTGATAGGTAATTTATATGCCTCAGGTAAATTACCAAAATACCCTTTTTTACGCCAAAATTCATTTTAAGCATATGTAACATAACTTTTGGTATCTAAACTGACTTGGCAATAATATTAGACATGTTAAGGCATATTTTACTTATCATAGGGCTAGTTAGGCGTTCCGAACGCGTTTTACGCGAGCGACGCGTTAAAGTAGCATAAGCTACCTAAACGGGTCGTAATGGGTCGTAAGCACTTAGGTTAGGTTTCATTTTAGAATGTAGGCTTTGTTAAACCATATTACACGAGTCTCTATACTCGTTTGGTTTACGAACCCTCATTCTATCCAATCTTCCGATTTAGGTCCAGTATATTAATATAGCTACCTACTAGGTGCCGTTTGATATTCCGTGATCTCTAGCATTGTGTGATTTTTTACACAAGGACTTCTAAGCAATCTCAGGTGAGTACATAGTCCCCTCTTTTACTGTTTTCCAAACTGTTTTGGGGTGAAACACATGTGCCTACTTGTTACTTTCATGCTTTCCTGTTTTCACATCATATACTTGCTATGTTTATTAGTACATTTATAGTACATGATTTCAATACATTTTATGCTATGTATGCCCATTGTGTGCATACTTAGTACATCACTTTACAATACATTTTATGCTTTGTATGCCCATTGTGCGCATACTTAGTACATCACTTTACAATACATTTTATGCTATGTATGCCCATTGTGTGCATACTTCGTACATCATCTTACATTACATTTTATGTTATGTATGCCCGTTGTGTGCGTACTTAGTACATCATTTTACATTACATTTTATGCTATGTATGCCCGTTGTGTGCGTACTTAGTACATCATTTTACATTACATTTTATGCTATGTATGCCCATTGTGTGCATACTTAGTACAATTATTCATCACATGCTTACATTTTGGTATGACATTTGGTTTGTTTAAATTATACAATGTACATTCATTAACATCGATCATGCCGCCCATTAGTAGGTAATGGTACCATAGGACTTGACAACTCCCATTCCTGAAATCTCGGGTTTGTTTGGATTGGAAGGAATGACCAAATAAGATAAACAAAATAACAAGATAGACCTTTAAATTTGTTTAGGGGTCTATCACCACAGTCACAAAGGCTTGGATGTATGCATTTTCACAATACCACATAGATGTTTGTATCAGTATAGCATGCATTTGTTCCACAAAACATAACTTTGATTTAAACCATGTTTTACATCAATACCTTGTTTTTGTGCATTTTACATATGGTTCAGTTGATATATTTCA
Source organism: Helianthus annuus (assembly GCF_002127325.2). Classification (NCBI taxonomy): domain Eukaryota; kingdom Viridiplantae; phylum Streptophyta; class Magnoliopsida; order Asterales; family Asteraceae; genus Helianthus; species Helianthus annuus. The sequence goes on along the minus strand of NC_035442.2, from coordinate 57,203,768 downwards.
CTTACCATACATGACATTTTGGATACACATTACATTATTTACATTAGACATAAACATTTTACAATGATGGTTTGGTTTGAGCGAGTGATTTAAGTAACGAGGCATGTGTAATATGATACAAGCATGTTGGATACGCCGCTGGTACTTCCTATATATAAGTGTTTGTATGGTATTACATATCATAACGTTATTTGAATCATTTCAAATTTGAGACATGTAACATTTTATACAAACAACATACTTTTCACAAGACATTGTTTTACAAACAACTTATCTTATACAAACTCATCTTACTTGGTTATTCATTTAACCTTACATTTATTTATACATATCATCTGATCTATCGTTTTTCTAATGATTTACAAGACAAAGCAAATTACAAGGTTCATGACTAAACATTTTCTCAAACACAAGTCATGAATTCTATTTCACAAAACCTATGTATCTCACAGGCATTTTTATGCTGACGTACCTATTTTCACATGTGTTTCAGGATATGATGCATAGGATTTATCAAGATACACTTAGGCGGACTTGGGCCTTAGTGACAATAAAAGATGCAAGACTAGTTATTTATGTTATATTTCTTTGATTGTCAAGACATTGTAACTCTTTTATTCAATAAAACAATATTTCAATTTCCATGTGTTATGAAACAATGATTCTGTTACAACACTCCCCGACGTTTCTGCCACGTTTTGTTGTTCCATGTGGTCGGGGTGTGACAGAAAAGTTGGTATCAGAGCTCATGGTTATAGGGAATTAGGTTATTAGTAATGCTTTGACCTAGTCTATAACCTTCCTAGGACCCTAACGCGAGTTTACTTGCGTTTAGACATAAAACAATACCGTCACCTATCCTTAGGCGACGACCGCAACAAGGACATAAATTTCAAAACCGCTTTGAAAACTAATCATCTGTTCTAGGATTATTGATTACTAGGTTTTGAACCCTCTGTTATATGGTTTTGAACCCCTTTGAAATTTCAAAACCTCGTCAAAGTTTAGGTCTTATAGTGTGAACACGTGCAAACTGGAAAAGTGGATGCCTATACTCTGAGTTTTCTGTCTAAGGCTAGAGTGTTCGTACAAATCCACATAATCGGACCAGTCACTCTTACCTGGGAACTCTTGGGGTGAGTGTCCACTTATAGGCTAAAGCATGTCTTCGCGACACATTAAATATGACCCGCTTACTTTGATTAGTCACCGTCTCATTTGTTTGCCTTAGGTAACAAACAAATGATCGCAATTTCTATGCGTTGTCATTTTGTTTTATTTACCGATAACATTTCATTTGCTTCCTCCTATATCCTTCATTTCCTCCAGAATGCCTCTTCATCGCAACGATGCGCAGATATCCGAGCAGACTGCCAAATTTGCCCAGCGGATAGGCGAAGTAATTCTGAAGACTGTTGAATTAGGCATTGCCATGTCTCGTCTCAACAATGAAGCCACTCAATGGCCACCAAAGGAAGCAGAAGTCAATCCAGCCCCACCAGCCAAGAAACCAATCAAGGAATCAAAGACCATGGATGAACAGACTGGATCCCCTAAGAGGTCAAAGAAGCGAAAGGCTTCTCAGAACTTCGTCGTGGTCGCTTACAATGGTCAAGCCATCCCCAACCAACCAGCTCAACCCCCTGCTAGGAAGCCCTACAATGGAACTGCACCCTTGTGCAACCAATGTAGCCTCCATCATCATGTCAATGTAAAGTGCCGCAAATGCCAAACTTGTGGATTTATAGGCCATACAGCAAGAGTTTGCCCAGCCGCAGCTGCACCAAACCAAGCTGGCAACAATCCCGCTCAAGGTCGTTTCCTACCAGGTACTGTGGCGAGATGGGTCATTTCCGAAGAAATTGCCAAAAGTTTGCTAAGGCAAATCCAACCCACGGATGAGCAGTTAGCTGTTTAGAAGATGTTGTTGTCTTATGCGTTTGTTTCTTCTATTTACTTGTAATGTGAAACAATCTGTCCCGTTCATAAATAAAAGTTGTTGTTCGCAATTCTGATATACAAGTATAGTTACATGTATGTATGGCATTCCCCTATGATGCCTACATTAAGGAACTATGTTCCTTGCAAACTACTTTTGTGAAAAAAAAAATTTCCCATTTTTGCGTTTACTCATAATTTCCTTTGTAAATTCTAAGTACTCGTTTTATTCTAAGAAACGAAGTACAGGAAATAAAGTGACATTATGAGTAATCGTGCTTCTATGCCTTTGAATCCTTGGTTAGATAACCAAGGATATTTTCAAATCTCATACCCATTACGTTCTGATTTCTTCAAACATGCATAGTTTTCAAAAATACTTATCCTCATACATTGACTTAACTTTCAAATTCCGCTTTATATGTTGCCTTGGCATATTGAGCATCTCAACCTCATAAGCATTTTACTTCATGTTTTGACTTAAACACGTCCAGTGCAAGGTTTCGAAAACATCTTCAACTTCTAAAATCCATATGGGATCTTTTTATCTTCACATTTAGACCCTTGTGGATGATTATCATTCAAATCAGAGTCCTTAATTGGATTCCTTATGTACCAAAATTCGATCATTTCGGTTCCTTGTAATCGAAATCGAATTTTTCTTTTAAAAATCTTTCTATCTTTATAGTTAGATTCTTAGAAATATTTAAAGCACCAATCAAAATCCACTGATTGGATACCTGGTGTGCTTTGAATACATGTGCACAGTTAGCAAAACAAATTAACAAAATGATAACAAATCAAGTTAAACAATTTTGTGGTTATGTGACTATGTGTTTATGCTTTTTTCGTGTTTTTGTATACTCTGGATATTCGTTATCCAAATCCTCGTAGAACCTTTCGTATCTTCATATGAGGGATTCGTAGAAGGATATTCAAAAAAGGTACTACCTTAAATCCTTATTGGGCTTCTACATGATAGTTAAGACCCTTGGGTTGTATAGTACCACCCATCGATTCATAAGAGACCCTTTTAGTGGTCTAGTCAAAAAGATTTATTCAAAAAAATCTGGTTAAGAATGACATGTGATGATATAAGCTGAAAAGACCCTTGGTTGTCTATTAAAATCATTTATTGATTTGGTGGTCTAGTCACATTCATCACAAGATTTGTTCATTTGGTTTTCCCCTACACATTATAAAATAGACTGTGTGAACTATGCAAGGAATTGTCTATTTATGGATGCATACATAATTACGAAGTTCAGTGCACGGAAACCACAGTAAGACTTATTATGTGTAAGATCCGATAGTGACAACCATAACGAAATGCGAACAATGTAATAGAGGTACGGTGGACGCACCAATGACGCTTTATATACTTGTATATAAGTATCCCTCTCACATTACAAGCATGATGTTATTGTAAAGTTACTAGAAGTTCAGGACTCTAACCAGTTTTGTTTAATCTTTTCAACCTCATGTTTCAAGCTCTCACAAGTTTCCTCTAAATAAATTTCGGGACGAAATTTCCACAAGTAGAGGAGACTGTAACATTTGTGCTTGAAATCATTGTGAACAGTTCAGTTATCAATAAAACTATGCTATTTGATCCAAATGTTTGTTTCGTTATGTTTTACATTTTTCATGTTTTGACTTTTGTTCAATTTTAAACTCTACATCGCTTTCTGGAGAATTATACGCAATCCGGTTCATACACATACTCAGTTTAATGCGACGAATACTCCGGAACATCAAAATATACTTAACATACCTTAAATAACCTTTACATAACTTAGAAATAAGTTTTGAAGGCTTTGGTATGGCAAAAACAAGTTTATTCGCTTACAGGGACTAAACTTGAAAAACTGCGAAAATATGACGAGTCGTACTAAAACAGACACCCCGGAACATGTCCATAAGTTAAACATACCATAAATATCCTTTACATAGCTTAGAAATAGGCTTTGAGGGGTTCGGTATGCTAAAATAAACTTTAGGATCATTCAGGGACTAAAAGTGTCAAAAAGTGCATAAGTTTGCACTTTCGCGCATAACTTACATTCTGAATACATCCGGACATCCATTCGTCCCGCAATTTGGATCGTTTTTCGCGCTTATGCGCATTCCGTCGTAATTAACCGAACATCGCGGTCGTACGACTAAACGAGCCAACATCCGGCATATTTTTGAGCATGTTTCATGACCACAATGTTTAGGCATCATTTTAGGGCCTTGAAAATGGCTTAACGAGCCTTAAACATGTCGGAAATGGCCTTAATACACAACGGGGACTGAAATGAAAACATTGGAAAGTGTTTGCTGAACAGGGGGACCTTAGCGTGACACCTAGCCCCTTGGCGTCACGCGAGGCCCCTTCTGATCAGCAAAAGTCATTTTTCAGCTGTTAACAGCCCTTAGAAACCTCCAAGGGGCAATGCCACTTGTCAAATCCCTATGGTGGGGGCAAAATAAGCCACCACAACTTTGCGACAAGTGTACGGGTTAGATCGTGGCACGATATTCAAGAAACGATCCTAACGGTCTTGCTTTTCCTATAAATACCCCCCCCCCTATTTTGGTTAAAACCCTCAAAATCTGATCTAAAGCTCTAAGTTGAGGCCTTTGCTTCATACCTGAGCTCCTGGATCGAGATTAGCTTTCGGGGACCCTTCGTAAGTTTTCTTTCGTTCTTTTATCGCTTTTTAGTCCTAAAGTCAAACTATGTTTGACTTTCTGTTTGACCAGCCTATGGTCAACGTGAAGTTCGTTTGAACTTCATAACGTGAGCGTGATCACGATGGTTATAGTCCCTAGTGACTACACCTACTGATCACCACGTTATCTAGGCTCAGTGACGAGTCGTGTTTCGGCCAAAATATGCATTCTTGCGTATTTTGTAACCAAACTACTCATAGGTATCAAAACCGTTTGTTTTAATACCAAACCTGTTTTCTAAACTTAGTTAAGCATGTTCTAACATGCTTAGCTCGTCACTTTTGGTTTAGTGCTTATATAGGGTCGTAAGGTAAGCGATCTAAACAATCGCTTATACTTTCGAACCCGACCCATTTGGTCGATCATTAGGATTTAGGTGACCATAGTATATAGGGAATAACCTTTCGAGGTTATACCTTATGGTCGCTTCGTTTAAGTAGTTGTGTGATAGGTAATTTATATGCCTTAGGTAAATTACCAAAATACCCTTTTTTACGCCAAAATTCATTTTAAGCATATGTAACATAACTTTTGGTATCTAAACTGATTTGGCAATAATATTAGACATGTTAAGGCATATTTTACTTATCATAGGGCTAGTTAGGCATTCCGAATGCGTTTTACGCGAACGACGCGTTAAAGTAGCATAAGCTACCTAAACGGGTCGTAATGGGTCGTAAGCACTTAGGTTAGGTTTCATTTTAGAATGTTGGCTTTGTTAAACCATATTACACGAGTCTCTATACTCGTTTGGTTTACGAACCCTCATTCTATCCAATCTTCCGATTTAGGTCCGGTATATTAATATAGCTACCTACTAGGTGCCGTTTGATATTCCGTGATCTCTAGCATTGTGTGATTTTTTACACAAGGACTTCTAAGCAATCTCAGGTGAGTACATAGTCCCCTCTTTTACTGTTTTCCAAACTGTTTTGGGGTGAAACACATGTGCCTACTTGTTACTTTCATGCTTTCCTGTTTTCACATCATATACTTGCTATGTTTATTAGTACATTTATAGTACATGATTTCAATACATTTTATGCTATGTATGCCCATTGTGTGCATACTTAGTACATCACTTTACAATACATTTTATGCTATGTATGCCCATTGTGTGCATACTTAGTACATCACTTTACAATACATTTTATGCTATGTATGCCCATTGTGTGCATACTTAGTACATCATCTTACATTACATTTTATGCTATGTATGCCCGTTGTGTGCGTACTTAGTACATCATTTTACATTACATTTTATGCTATGTATGCCCGGTGTGTGCGTACTTAGTACATCATTTTACATTACATTTTATGCTATGTATGCCCCTTGTGTGCATACTTAGTACAATTATTCATCACATGCTTACATTTTGGTATGACATTTGGTTTGTTTAAATTATACAATGTACATTCATTAACACCGATCATGCCGCCCGTTAGTAGGTAATGGTACCATAGGACTTGACAACTCCCATTCCTGAAATCTCGGGTTTGTTTGGATTGGAAGGAATGACCGAATACGATAAACAAAATAACAAGATAGACCTTTAAATTCGTTTAGGGGTCTATCACCACAGTCACAAAGGCTTGGATGTATGCATTTTCACAATACCACATAGATGTTTGTATCAGTATAGCATGCATTTGTTCCACAAAACATAACTTTGATTTAAACCATGTTTTACTTCAATACCTTGTTTTTGTGCATTTTACATATGGTTCAGTTGATATATTTCACTTACCATACATGACATTTTGGATACACATTACATGATTTACATTAGACATAAACATTTTACAATGGTGGTTTGGTTTGAGCGAGTGATTTAAGTAACGAGGCATGTGTAATATGATACAAGCATGTTGGATACGCCGCTGGTACTTCCTATATATAAGTGTTTGTATGGTATTACATATCGTAACGTTATTTGAATCATTTCAATTTGAGACATGTAACATTTTATACAAACAACATACTTTTCACAAGACATTGTTTTACAAACAACTTATCTTATACAAACTCATCTTACTTGGTTATTCATTTAACCTTACATTTATTTATACATATCATCTAATCTATCGTTTTTCAAATGATTTACAAGACAAAGCAAATTACAAGGTTCATGACTAAACATTTTCTCAAACACAAGTCATGAATTCTATTTCACAAAACCTATGTATCTCACAGGCATTTTTATGCTGACGTACCTATTTTCACATGTGTTTCAGGATATGATGCATAGGATTTATCAAGATACACTTAGGCGGACTTGGGCCTTAGTGACAATCAAAGATGCAAGACTAGTTATTTATGTTATATTTCTTTGATTGTCAAGACATTGTAACTCTTTTATTCAATAAAACAATATTTCAATTTCCATGTGTTATGAAACAATGATTCTGTTACAACACTCCCCGACGTTTCCGCCACGTTTTGTTGTTCCATGTGGTCGGGGTGTGACAGAAAAGTTGGTATCAGAGCTCATGGTTATAGGGAATTAGGTTATTAGTAATGCTTTGACCTAGTCTATAACCTTCCTAGGACCCTAACGCGAGTTTACTTGCGTTTAGACATAAAACAATACCGTCACCTATCCTTAGGCGACGACCGCAACAAGGACATAAATTTCAAAACCGCTTTGAAAACTAATCATCTGTTCTAGGATTATTGATTACTAGGTTTTGAACCCTCTGTTATATGGTTTTGAACCCCTTTGAAATTTCAAAACCTCGTCAAAGTTTGGGTCTTATAGTGTGAACACGTGCAAACTGGAAAAGTGGATGCCTATACTCTGAGTTTTCTGTCTAAGGCTAGAGTGTTCGTACAAATCCACATAATCGGACCAGTCACTCTTACCTGGGAACTCTTGGGGTGAGTGTCCACTTATAGGCTAAAGCATGTCTTCGCGACACATTAAATATGACCCGCTTACTTTGATTAGTCACAGTCTCAATTGTTTGCCTTAGGTAACAAACAAATGATCGCAATTTCTATGCGTTGTCATTTTGTTTTATTTACCGATAACATTTCATTTGCTTCCTCCTATATCCTTCATTTCCTCCAGAATGCCTCTTCATCGCAACGATGCGCAGATATCCGAGCAGACTGCCAAATTTGCCCAGCGGATAGGCGAAGTAATTCTGAAGACTGTTGAATTAGGCATTGCCATGTCTCGTCTCAACAATGAAGCCACTCAATGGCCACCAAAGGAAGCAGAAGTCAAACCAGCCCCACCAGCCAAGAAACCAATCAAGGAATCAAAGACCATGGATGAATAGACTGGATCCCCTAAGAGGTCAAAGAAGCGAAAGGCTTCTCAGAACTTCGTCGTGGTCGCTCACAATGGTCAAGCCATCCCCAACCAACCAGCTCAACCCCCTGCTAGGAAGCCCTACAATGGAACTGCACCCTTGTGCAACCAATGTAGCCTCCATCATCATGTCAATGTAAAGTGCCGCAAATGCCAAACTTGTGGATTTATAGGCCATACAGCAAGAGTTTGCCCAGCCGCAACTGCACCAAACCAAGCTGGCAACAATCCCGCTCAAGGTCGTTTCCTACCAGGTACTGTGGCGAGATGGGTCATTTCCGAAGAAATTGCCCGAAGTTTGCTAAGGCAAATCCAACCCACGGATGAGCAGTTGGCTGTTTAGAAGATGTTGTTGTCTTATGCTTTTGTTTCTTCTATTTACTTGTAATGTGAAACAATCTGCCCCGTTCATAAATAAAAGTTGTTGTTCGCAATTCTGATATACAAGTATAGTTACATGTATGTATGGCATTCCCCTATGATGCCTACATTAAGGAACTATGTTCCTTGCAAACTACTTTTGTGAAAAAAAAAATTCCCATTTTTGCGTTTACTCATAATTTCCTTGGTAAATTCTAAGTACTCGTTTTATTCTAAGAAATGAAGTACAGGAAATAAAGTGACATTATGAGTAATCGTGCTTCTATGCCTTTGAATCCTTGGTTAGATAACCAAGGATATTTTCAAATCTCATACCCATTACGTTCTGATTTCTTCAAACATGCATAGTTTTCAAAAATACTTATCCTCATACATTGACTTAACTTTCAAATTCCGATTCATATGTTGCCTTGGCATATTAAGCATCTCAACCTCATAAGCATTTTACTTCATGTTTTGACTTAAACACGTCCAGTGCAAGGTTTCGAAAACATCTTCAACTTCTAAAATCCATATGGGATCTTTTTATCTTCACATTTAGACCCTTGTGGATGATTATCATTCAAATCAGAGTCCTTAATTGGATTCCTTATGTACCAAAATTCGATCATTTCGGTTCCTTGTAATCGAAATCGAATTTTTCTTTTAAAAATCTTTCTATCTTTATAGTTAGATTCTTAGAAATATTTAAAGCACCAATCAAAATCCACTGATTGGATACCTGGTGTGCTTTGAATACATGTGCACAGTTAGCAAAACAAATTAACAAAATGATAACAAATCAAGTTAAACAATTTTGTGGTTATGTGACTATGTGTTTATGCTTTTTTCGTGTTTTTGTATACTCTGGATATTCGTTATCCAAATCCTCGTAGAACCTTTCGTATCTTCATATGAGGGATTCGTAGAAGGATATTCAAAAAAGGTACTACCTTAAATCCTTATTGGGCTTCTACATGATAGTTAAGACCCTTGGGTTGTATAGTACCACCCCTCGATTCATAAGAGACCCTTTTAGTGGTCTAGTCAAAAAGATTTATTCAAAAAAATCTGGTTATGAATGACATGTGATGATATAAGCTGAAAAGACCCTTGGATGTCTATTAAAATCATTTATTGATTTAATAAAAGGGACCCTATGGTGATCTAGTCACATTCATCACAAGATTTGTTCATTTGGTTTTCCCCTACACATTATAAAATAGACTGTGTGAACTATGCAAGGAATTGTCTAATTATGGATGCATACATAATTACGAAGTTCAGTGCACGGAAACCACAGTAAGACTTATTATGTGTAAGAACCGATAATGACAACCATAACGAAATGCGAACAATGTAATAGAGGTACGGTGGACGCACCCACGACGCTTTATATACTTGTATATAAGTATCCCTCTCACATTACAAGCATGATGTTATTGTAAGGTTACTAGAATTTCAGGACTCTAACCAGTATTGTTTAATTTTTTCAACCTCATGTTTCAAGCTCTCACAAGTTTCCTCTAAATAAATTTCGGGACGAAATTTCCACAAGTAGGGGAGACTGTAACATTTGTGCTTGAAATCATTGTGAACAGTTTAGTTATCAATAAAACTATGCTATTTGATCCCAATGTTTGTTTGGTTATGTTTTACATTTTTCATGTTTTGACTTTTGTTCAATTTTAAACTCTACATCGCTTTCTGGAGAATTATACGCAATCTGGTGCGTACACATACTCAGTTTAATGCGACGAATACTTCGGAACATCAACATATACTTAACATACCTTAAATAACCTTTACATAACTTAGAAATAAGTTTTGAAGGCTTTGGTATGGCAAAAACAAGTTTATTCGCTTACAGGGACTAAACTTGACAAACTGCGAAAGTATGATGATTCGTACTAAAACAGACACCCCGGAACATGTCCATAAGTTAAACATACCATAAATATCCTTTACATAGCTTAGAAATAGGCTTTGAGGGGTTCGGTATGCTAAAATAAACTTTAGGATCATTCAGGGACTAAAAGTGTCAAAAAGTGCATAAGTTTGCACTTTCGCGCATAACTTACATTCTGAATACATCCGGACATCCAAAAATTTATGTAAGCATCTTAATATTATTCCTTAGTGTTTGGCATGATAAAAATCCATTCGTCGCGCAATTTGGATCGTTTTTCGCGCTTATGCGCATTCCGTCGTAATTAACCGAACATCGCGGTCGTACGACTAAACGAGCCAACATCCGGCATATTTTTGAGCATGTTTCATGACCACAATGTTTAGGCATCATTTTAGGGCCTTGAAAATGGCTTAACGAGCCTTAAACATGTCGGAAATGGCCTTAATACACAACGGGGACTGAAATGAAAACATTGGAAAGTGTTTGCTGAACAGGGGGACCTTAGCGTGACACCTAGCCCCCTTGGCGTCACGCGAGGCCCCTTCTGATCAGCAAAAGTCATTTTTCAGCTGTTAACAGCCCTTAGAAACCTCCAAGGGGCAATGCCACTTGTCAAATCCCTATGGTTGGGGCAAAATAAGCCACCACAACTTTGCGACAAGTGTACGGGTTAGATCGTGGCACGATATTCAAGTTGAGGCCTTGCTTTTCCTATAAAGACCCCCCTCCCCTATTTTGGTTAAAACCCACAAAATCTGATCTAAAGCTCTAAGTTGAGGCCTTTGCTTCATACCTGAGCTCCTGGATCGAGATTAGCTTTCGGGGACCCTTCGTAAGTGTTCTTTCGTTCTTTTATCGCTTTTTAGTCCTAAAGTCAAACTATGTTTGACTTTCTGCTTTGACCAGCCCATGGTCAACATGAAGTTCGTTTGAACTTCATAACGTGAGCGTGATCACGATGGTTATAGTCCCTAGTGACTACACCTACTGATCACCACGTTATCTAGGCTCAGTGACGAGTCGTAGTTTCGGCCAAAATGTGCATTCTTGCGTATTTTGTAACCAAACTACTCATAGGTATCAAAACCGTTTGTTTTAATACCAAACCTGTTTTCTAAACTTAGTTAAGCATGTTCTAACATGCTTAGCTCGTCACTTTTGGTTTAGTGCTTATATAGGGTCGTAAGGTAAGCGATCTAAACAATCGCTTATACTTTCGAACCTGACCCATTTGGTCGATCATTAGGATCCGACCAAACACATTAGGTGACCATAGTATATAGGGAATAACCTTTCGAGGTTATACCTTATGGTCGCTTCGTTTAAGTAGTTGTGTGATAGGTAATTTATATGCCTCAGGTAAATTACCAAAATACCCTTTTTTACGCCAAAATTCATTTTAAGCATATGTAACATAACTTTTGGTATCTAAACTGATTTGGCAATAATATTTGACATGTTAAGGCATATTTTACTTATCATAGGGCTAGTTAGGCGTTCCGAACGCGTTTTACGCGAGCGACGCGTTAAAGTAGCATAAGCTACCTAAACGGGTCGTAATGGGTCGTAAGCACTTAGGTTAGGTTTCATTTTAGAATGTAGGCTTTGTTAAACCATATTACACGAGTCTCTATACTCGTTTGGTTTACGAACCCTCATTCTATCCAATCTTCCGATTTAGGTGTGGTATATTAATATAGCTACCTACTAGGTGCCGTTTGATATTCCGTGATCTCTAGCATTGTGTGATTTTTTACACAAGGACTTCTAAGCAATCTCAGGTGAGTACATAGTCCCCTCTTTTACTGTTTTCCAAACTGTTTTGGGGTGAAACACATGTGCCTACTTGTTACTTTCATGCTTTCCTGTTTTCAGATCATATACTTGCTATGTTTATTAGTACATTTATAGTACATGATTTCAATACATTTTATGCTATGTATGCCCATTGTGTGCATACTTGGAACATCACTTTACAATACATTTTATGCTATGTATGCCCATTGTGTGCATACTTAGTACATCACTTTACAATACATTTTATGCTATGTATGCCCATTGTGTGCATACTTAGTGCATCATCTTACATTACATTTTATGCTATGTATGCCCGTTGTGTGCGTACTTAGTACATCATTTTACATTACATTTTATGCTATGTATGCCCGTTGTGTGCGTACTTAGTACATCATTTTACATTACATTTTATGCTATGTATGCCCGTTGTGTGCATACTTAGTACAATTATTCATCACATGCTTACATTTTGGTATGACATTTGGTTTGTTTAAATTATACAATGTACATTCATTAACACCGATCATGCCGCCCGTTAGTAGGTAATGGTACCATAGGACTTGACAACTCCCATTCCTGAAATCTCGGGTTTGTTTGGATTGGAAGGAATGACCGAATACGATAAACAAAATAACAAGATTGACCTTTAAATTCGTTTAGGGGTCTATCACCACAGTCACAAAGGCTTGGATGTATGCATTTTCACAATACCACATAGATGTTTGTATCAGTATAGCATGCATTTGTTCCACAAAACATAACTTTGATTTAAACCATGTTTTACTTCAATACCTTGTTTTTGTGCATTTTACATATGGTTCAGTTGATATATTTCACTTACCATACATGACATTTTGGATACACATTACATGATTTACATTAGACATAAACATTTTACAATGGTGGTTTGGTTTGAGCGAGTGATTTAAGTAACGAGGCATGTGTAATATGATACAAGCATGTTGGATACGCCGCTGGTACTTCCTATATATAAGTGTTTGTATGGTATTACATATCGTAACATTATTTGAATCATTTCAATTTGAGACATATAACATTTTATACAAGCAACATACTTTTCACAAGACATTGTTTTACAAACAACTTATCTTATACAAACTCATCTTACTTGGTTATTCATTTAACCTTACATTTATTTATACATATCATCTGATCTATCGTTTTTCAAATGATTTACAAGACAAAGCAAATTACAAGGTTCATGACTAAACATTTTCTCAAACACAAGTCATGAATTCTATTTTACAAAACCTATGTATCTCATAGGCATTTTTATGCTGACGTACCTATTTTCACATGTGTTTCAGGATGTGATGCATAGGATTTATCAAGATACACTTAGGCGGACTTGGGCCTTAGTGACAATAAAAGATGCAAGACTAGTTATTTATGTTATATTTCTTTGATTGTCAAGACATTGTAACTCTTTTATTCAATAAAACAATATTTCAATTTCCATGTGTTATGAAACAATGATTCTGTTACAACACTCCCCGACGTTTCCGCCACGTTTTGTTGTTCCATGTGGTCGGGGTGTGACAACAGGTAATGTCTCCATATCTTAAGCGCGAAAACAATAGCTCCCAGCTCCAAATCGTGTGTAGTGTAGTTCCTTTCATGAACTTTAAGTTGGCGTGAGGCATACGCAATGACTTTATCCCGTTGCATCAACTCACAGCCCAGACCTTGAATTGACGCGTCACAATAAACCACGAAATCGTCCGTGCATTCTGGCAATGAAAGAATTGGTGCGCTACAAAGTATATCTTTTAAGTGCTGAAATGTTGATTCCTGTGCATCACCCCAACGGTAGGTGACGCCCTTCTGAGTTAGTGAAGTGAGAGGTTGCGCAATCTTGGAGAAATCCTTGATGAACCTTCTGTAGTAGCCCGCCAAACCAAAGAATTGACGGATTTCTGTTGGTGTACGGGGTGCAGGCCAGTTCTTGATCGAGTCTACCTTGGATGGATCAACATGAATCCCATCCTTGTTTACCACGTGGCCTAGAAAGTGGACTTCACGAAGCCAAAAGTCGCATTTCGAAAACTTAGCGTACAACTATTCTGTTCGAAGGAGTTCTAAGATAAGCCGTAGATGGTGCTCGTGTTCCTCCTGACTCTTAGAATAGATCAGGATGTCGTCGATGAAAACAATAACAAACTTGTCCAGGTAAGGCTTGCACACTCTGTTCATAAGATCCATGAAGACTGCAGGTGCGTTCTTCAACCCAAATGGCATAACCAGGAACTCGTAATGCCCATAACGAGTCCTGAACGTTTTTCTTAGAGATATCCTAGTCTCGGACTCTCAGTTGATGGTAACCTGACCTCATGTCAATCTTCGAATAGTAGCTCGACCCTTGCAGCTGATCGAACAAGTCATCGATGCGTAGAAGTGGATAGCGGTTCTTCAGAGTCACCTTGTTGAGTTCGCGGTAGTCGATGCACATTCTGAAGGTACTGTCCTTTTTCTTCACAAATAATACTGGAGCTCCCCAAGGCGAAGAGCTAGGATGAATAAAACCCTTATCCAAGAGTTCTTGAAGTTGCGTAGACAGTTCTTCAAGTTCTGATGGAGCTAAACGATAAGGTGCACGAGCTATTGGCGCTGCTCTAGGAGCTAGCTCGATTTGAAACTCAACTTGCCGATGAGGCGGTAGACCAGGTAATTCCTCAGGGAATACCTCAGGATAGTCACGTACGATCGGAAAATCTTCTATGTTCTTCTCTTTCTTTGAGGCGTCAGTAACGAGTGCTAAAATAGCAGTGTGACCCTTTCGCAAACACTTCTGGGCCTTAAGAAAAGAAATGATGCCCACCACGGCACCACTCTTGTCGCCATGAATCACTAAAGGTTCTCCATTTGAACGACGAATGCGGACGATCTTCTCTTGACAGAGGATCTCTGCTCGATGTTGCGATAACCAATCCACACTAATAACAATGTCGAAACTACCCAGTACGATAGGAATGAGGTCGATAGAGAAGGTCTAACCAGCTAAGATGAGATTACAACCCTTAACTACGTGTGTGGCCTCTAAACTCTTACCATTTGCTAACTCTATGACATGCTTGGTGCTCAAAGGTGTTGGTGTGCGCTTTAACATTTTACTAACTTTTAAGGACACATAACTAGTATCGGCACCCGAATCAAATAAAACAGTAACAAAGAAGTCGTCGAGAAGAAACTTACCCATCACCACGTTAGGATCATTCCTTGCATCATCCTGCCCAATCACAAACGCACGGCTCCGGGCGCAATTATTTCCATTGTTTCCCACGTTGTTACCCCCATTGTTGTTTCCGTTCCCCTGATTGTTGTTGTTATTCTGATTCTGGTTCAACTGGGGGCAGTTTCTCTTGAAGTGACCTTCAGCACCACACTGAAAGCATCCACTGTTACCCTGCTGTTACTGCGGCTGATTATGTGGAGCTTGCTGTTGCTGTTGACGATTCTGATTCGCAGGTCGCGCGCTTCTGCAATCCTTGGCTTCATGACCAAACTTGTTATACCTCAAACAACGACCCTTGTTGCACTGCCCACTGTGATGCATGTTGCATCGGTTGCACTTGGGGTGGTTTCCCCTCAATCCACCCTGCCCTTGACTACCAGACGATTGCTGACCAGGACTCTGGTAGTCGTCAGTCTTTCGCTGCTGAGACTGAGACTGAGCTGATGTCGAACCCTTGCTTGAGACTCCATCCCATTTGCGTTTGTTGTCGCCGGGGGGGCATCAGAAGTAGTAGTGGCTGTAGCAGTAGTACCAATACGCTTGGGCAGTTTGTTCTGTTCCACCGCCTGATCAGTGAGACGATGAGCCAATCGAGTGACTTGCTGGATGGTGCCAAGATTAGCCGCGGTCACATGACTCTGAATTTCTGGCACAAGACCCTTGAGATACAGCTCGATACGTTTGATTGGAGGGTCTACCATAGTAGGACACAAGATTGCCAGCTCATTTGACCTTTTCGTATACGCTTCGATTTCTGACCCCGTAATCTTTAAGTTGAAAAACTCCACCTCTAGCTTGTGGATGTCATCGCGACTACAATACTCTTCCTTGATCAGTTCCTTGAAATCATTCCATGGGGTGGCGTTAGCAGCAACAATCCCCAGCATTTGAACCTGAGCGTTCCACCACGTGAGCGCTAGACCTTCAAGAGTACCAGTAGCATACTTCACCCTACGTGCCTCAGGGCATTCACACATCTCGAAAACGGATTCGAGCTTCTCGAACCAGTGGAGGAGGCCTACAGCTCCTTCAGTGCCGTTGAAAGTAGTTGGTCGACAGTCCATAAAAGTTTTGAAGGTACATGCAGGAGGCTGAGCGTGTTGACCTGTCGTGTGTGCAAGAAATGACAAAGTTAAGCACAAGCGTTGGTTTACGAGAGTAGGATCTAAAGATCCTAGAGTAAGTTGCAATGGCAGGTTATACCTCCTGCCTGAGCAGCTGCGAGTGCTGCAGTAACTTGTTCATTGATTAGAGCCATTAGCTGGGCTTGAGTTAGGTTAACACGTCCACTCATGATCTTCATACCAAAGGAAACATGAGTGAGAGAGGTTCGTGAAAGTGCGATGACAGGAGAGAGTAAGCACACGTGTGTTTTCAAACAACAGTTATTACGTTCATCTAAGCATACCGTGAGCAAAGTTCTATGTAACTAGCAAGTAGGCAATACAAACATAAATCATATTACCTAGAGTGTTGAGTCTTGCACGTGGAACAAAGCGCCGTTGTGGATCGTTGAGCACTGTACAGGTTATAGTCTGGTTTTACCAAAAAGCTTTTCCCCTTTTTAAAAACCGAGTTCACTATAACCAATGGATCTGATACCAATCTGTCACACCCCCAAAATCCACGTGCGGAGAATCACCGCTTGGAGGCGTGACTGACCAGGATCAAGCCACCAATCATATTGAACATAGCATATAAATAAATGCAAAACCCAAACACAATACGATTGGTGTCCAACAAAACATAGTTTAAGTTGTAAGCGGAAGCATAATGTTTAAAACCAAAGTATAAGTTCAAAAGTATGATAAATGTTTAACATGGCATATGACTATCCACGTCCCACAACGTCCACGCCTCCTCGTGCAAGCTCCTGAAATACCTAACGACCTGCAAGGCATGCAACAACGAGTCAACAACAAAGTTGAGCGAGTTCACAGTTGGTTGTTCAGTTTTACCGGTTCGTTTTGAAATCATAAGTTGTTTCGTAAACCATGAGTTAACCAGTAATTTTGTTTCCCAAACCGTAGCCATAATCAGTAGGGGGCTTCCCCTGTGAACCACTAGACCATACCATATCGACTACTAACGAAATATAAGTTGTGCCCCACATCAATGTATATCATCACTGACAGTTTGTCATAGTCCATTAGTACACGCCTGTTCGAACGACACGGTGTGAGGTTTGTTAAACCTAATAGCGCTATTAACTAATGACCCGCTCGCCATCGGCCTCGGCGATTAAGTCGATATAAAGAGGAGGGACTTCATGATAGAGTTTTGTCTAGTAAGTTAAGGTTGTTGTCCTACCCAAGGAGGACGAACGTACGTAGTTCTACCCAAGGAGAATACGCAGTATTTATAGTGGCATCCTACCCAAGGAGGATGGCCGTACATATTCTACCCAAGGAGAATATGTAGTATTCCGTTTTAGTTCTTTAACCCATTCCCAACCCTTGGGAATCTCATGCCTTGTAGAAAGTGTGAACTCACCTCGATTTCATCAGTATGCTCAATTACTTGTGCACAATTAATTCAATCAAAGCCTATAGTTTGCACATACACACAAATCAGTTGACATTCACATGTTCGACTAACAGGCAAGATCATCACGTACATGCAAGTAACAACTAACACATAACATTTTTCAGTTATACAAGTTCATGCAAGTCATGCTTATCGTTTAACAACAGCTAACTAACCCAGTTAACCCTTAACAGACTTAACTGAGTTCACTGTGCAGTTTACCCACTCGACGAAACATCCCTGTTTCGTCGTGACTTCCCTTCGACGAAACATCCCTGTTTCGTCGTGCATGTTCTCGGTGAAACACTCTTGTTTCGTCGTGATTATCCTCCGGCGAAACGCTTCCGTTTCGTCATTATCGGCGTTTCGTCAATTAGGTCAGTTACGTCGTGACAACAGTTACACACAGAAACCCTAATCATCTTGAACAGCCGTTTTACACTCATCATCAGCATTAGAACTTATCCATGAATCGCATATTACCAGATTATTAACATAACGTACTGTAATGCCTATTCCTTTAACCACCCTAAACAAATGACATCATGATACAACAACATCAACAGAATATGAATTGTGGGCATAAACGAATGCAATCTCAACATCAGATTTAGTCTCGTGGATTAGCAGCAGGATATCCAACTCTAACTATTTACCATACCATCATCTAATCATCTCAAAACGGTAATCAGATCCACCATTACAAATATCATCAACAATTAAATTTCTATCTACATAATCATCGTAACAATCATCATTAATCAGTTAGTGAAATCAAATTATCAGAACAAGCATTCATACAAAACAACCTAACACTTGGACCGAGTCGGGTTATCACGAAACTAACCGGATATAAGACGGGTTAAGCAGGAACTTCTTGGAAGGGAGGAGATGGTTGTCGTCTGTTAACAGAGAGGAAGAGATAGCTAGGGTTTTATTTCACGCAACCTACAGCCTAATATATGAAAGTTGTAACATGTTGGGCCCTTACTGGGCTTCGGGTTGAAGTGAGCCGACGAAACGCCCCGTTTCGTCGTGATAGCCATGGCGAAACCCCTTCATTTCGTCGAAGTGGTTAATGGCGAAACACTTGGTTTCGTCGAGCTTATACAAAGTGAATTAGTTTAAGGTTCTTAACTTATTCATATATGTTACATATCATATCACCAATCATATCGACACAAAAGTCACATAACGATTTAACATATTACAAACGTGTACGGTTACAAAGCAAACAAGTCATGTGAACAAACAACTTAAACAATTAACGTGCAATAAATGCGAAGATGGAATCTTGGAAACTCGAGTTGTCACAGATTTCCTAAAGAGGAAAGATGGGTGCAGGTGTCTGATGGCACATCGATCGGATGGCACTTCGATCGGATAGCAATCCGATCGGATGGAAATCCGATCGGACGGCCATTCGATCGAATGGCCATTCGACCGAAGTGGTCCGACGAGTTGAGTTTCGGCGTTTCTTTTTGCGTATTGAGCGTTGCAGTGCGTTTAAGCGAGTATTGATTACGCGATGCAGTAGATTAATAATAATCACACAAAACTATATCTAACACACAATCATCCTAAATAACTTGCGTTTAACGTTTGCGATTCGAGTGTGATAGAGTTGCGATTGTGTTTCGATTAATCACCACAACATAAAGTAAACATGCACAAGTAACACATAAATAGCACACACACACACACACACATAAAACAATATACAGAACCTATCATTCAAGGCGGCGAATGCGATTGCGACGCGATTAGTGATAAAGCGATAAAACATGCGATAAGCATCGATTAAACCTCGATTATTAATAGATACTCCAGATAATACAACTAATGCGATTAAATAAAAAGATTCGATTTACAAGCCATTGACGTACAATCAATAGTTAAGCAAGGAGTGACAGATCGCAATTAACAATCTTTTCTTCCTTTGACTTTGACTTCCGTAACACGGGGTGTTACACATAATGTTTGATATGATTGGCAACACGGAGTTGATTTGGTAAATGATAGGGTTTTTACTACTGAATTATGACTGTCGACAAGTTATGTGGTGTTGATGCACATGTACATTAACACGACAGAATAGGCTTATACAGAATAGGCATAATAGGCTTATACGCAACAGGATAATAAGATAATTTTATGATATATACAGTTAATGCACATGTGCATTAACACGACATAACAGGCTTATACATATAATAGGTTTATACGGAACATGATAATAAACTAATTTTATGTTCTATACAGTTATGCACATGTGCAAAGTTTGACAAATTACGATTACACCGAATAAGACAATGAGGTGTGTGATACATAGTTATGCACATGTGCATAAAATGTAACAGTATGTTAACATGTACATAAATTTGAATAGGATTCCCTTAATAAATCAATATAATAAGGTGCTTTTGTTTTTTATATAGTTATGCACGTGTGTATAAATTGTCATAGTTGGTTAATATGCACATTAATTTGAATACTAATCTCAATTATTTATTCATAAATGATATATAATTTGTATGTATTGTTATTTTGGTGTTGTTTTTTTGTTATGACATACAGTTATGCAGTTATATTATTATGTAATCAATTATATTATGAAGTTATATGAACTTGTAACTCATGGTTGAATATGATAATAAGGTAGCATTGGGTGATATACAGTTATGCACATGTGCATAATTTGATAGAATAGGTTAATAAGGTCATTCATGTTGATGTACATGTGCATAGTTTGCCATAATATGCTAACAAGGCCAGTCATGCTAATGCACATGTGCATAATTATGCACAAAACCCGTTTCCCAAATATATTTAGAATGGAACAAGAGAAACGACGACTAGTGGCGGACCAGTACAATCAGGATAATATAAACTTTATAGGGGTTTGGAATTTGTCGAGAAGCCCAAGCTCTGCCGAATAATGACTGTAATGGCACAAGTTGATCGGGCTCCTCGATAATGCCACTTTGTCCGATGGCAAAGATGGTTGGGAGGTAATGACTCTGATTTTTCAGTCAATGTTGTCAAGAACTTCCTGTATAGCGGCTGCGATTTCAGCAGCAGGCACGTTGTGAAATGGTCGAAATGGGTCCCAAAAAATGCAATATTTTTGTTTGGAGGACGGTTTTAGATCGTATTCCCAAGCTGACTGCACTCTGAGATCAGAACTGTTGGGGCGGAGACGTGAAATGTTTTCTGTGTGAAGATGGCGATGAAACAGCTGAACACCTTCTTTGCTCGTTCAGGGTAGCGTAAACTGTCTGGTATTACATCAGTCAGTGGTGCAAGGTGAGTCTTTTCATTCTATTTTCGGCTAAAAATATCGTAATTGCCTCTGAGTTTTGCAATCTGGATAGAGAAGTGAAAGAAGCTTTACATGGCATTATGTTCGTGACAAATTGGTGTATATGGTTAGCCAGGAACAATAAAAGGTTCCCGGAGAGATTATCCGTAATATTAAGTCCGTCGGTTTTTTATGGTATAAGAATCGGTCCAAAAATAGGTCCGTGAGTTGGGAAAAATGGTGTAGGTTAGATATAAGGTAGCTGCTAGTTTTCGGTCTTTAGGTTCTTGTGTTGAGTTGTGTTTCGACTTGTTGTAGTGGTTGGTTCGGCCGCCTCTGTTTTGGAGGTTGGCTTCTGTGAATAACATATTCATTTCAAAAAAAAAAAGTTACGCACATGTGCATAGTTTGTCATAATAGTTTTGTAACAAATTAATGTTAAATATGATTGGTGGTAATTCGAATTTTGATTTGGTAAGGGTTATTTTTTTTTTATTGAAACAAACATGTTGATAAGGTCAGTTATGTTAATGCACATGTGCATAGTTATGCACATATGCATATTTTGTCAGATTAAGTTAATATGAATGTATTACAGCATATGCAAACGTGCATTATTACCTTAAAACATAAGCATTGTACATATTGTATGTAATATGTTTACTGCACATGTGCATACATGAAATAATTGATGTAATATATGTAATGTATGCAGGAAAAAATTATTCGAAACTGCTCATGGATTGACAACAAGGACGTATTTGATTAACAGGTTGACGGATGAAAAATTATCGAAAAACGATAGATGAAGAGGCATTGAAACATGAGGAGTGTTGGAAAAGAATAGCAGAAGGTGTGAGGTTGTGAACTAAAGTGAATGTTATGTGTAGGTAGTTTGTGGACATGCAATACGGATGATCATGTCTGTTAATATATGATGTATTATGTTGTTTGGTAGAGGTAATGTTGGTATTGCACATGTGCAAAGTTTGATATAACATACATATTGGTATTGTATAATGTATTATGAATGGTAACATTTGTCGATTTAGGATGTCATATTTTGTTTAGTATAGTATATGCCGGTGATGCATATGTGTAATAATGCTTGTTGTTCGGATTATGTGATTCCTTATGATAAGGGTGTTATATTTACTTGTTGTTACACAAAAGTTGTGTTATAGTGTGTTAATGTTGGTAATGCACCTGTGTATTAATAAAAAACAATAAACATGGTAGTAATGAATATGTGTATGTTTTAAGATATTGTATATTTGTTCATATGATATTACGTATGTGGTACCACATTACATATGTTGATGTATATGTAAAGGAAAGGATTATATGTAGTTAAAATATTCATGTATGCACATGTGCATTGGTAGAAACAATAACAATGTGAGTGATAAAAAAAAGTATCATCCGTGCAAGTGCAATCATAAACAGTGCAAGTGCAATCACAAACATTGGAATTTGTAATCATAATATCGGAATACTGTCACACCCTGGCTTTGCGGAAGCGTGGTTAATTTTGGTGTGACTTCTTAATACCATAGCTTAGTCATAACAAAGCTATATGAATTAAAAACATGCAAGATCATCCATTAAGTTTTGAAAACCAAATACAATACCATTGTTTTAACGGGAATACACCCTAACAACCATAATCTTGTTCAACAAACAAACAAAACATAAACACAGTTTAAGGACTGTGACTTGTCCAGGAAAGAGTCACATTCCCTAAACCCCGGATGACCTCGGAAACTAGTGCAGCGGGAAAACGTGCCATACCGTGCCAGATCCTTTAATTCCCTGAAATACATGTAAGTTGAAAAATCAACAATAATGTTGAGCGAGTTCATGTGTTTAGTATGTGCGCGCGAATAAACCTTTATAACAATTGTAAGTGTGAATATTTTGTAAACTCTGGTATGAAAGCAAATAAGGAAACATATCAGTTAATGTGTAACCACATGGTCCAACCTGCGGGCGCATGGGAGGGGATAGGACAAGGTCACCACATGGTCCAACCTGCGGGCGCATGGGTGGTGTTACGACAAGGTCACCACATGGTCCAACCTGCGGGCGCATGGGTGGTGTTAAGACAAGGTCACCACATGGTCCAACCTTAGGGCGCATGGGTGGGGTTTGTTATGCTCAAATAGGCCTATCACTTGTATCCCTCGATCGTACTACGAGGACTAATGTTCTTAAGGTTTCACCTACCCAAATCACATAACCTAACAGTTCCTTCCTTAGCTGACCATACCATGTAAGAAATATTCGTAATGATAGTAACATGTATTTCACCCCCGCAGTTTAGAAAACTGAAAACAGTTAAGAGAAAAGGGGGACATGAACTCACAGTCGGTGCGTCTCTACCAAGTACTCCAAATCAGGCGGCTGTGCAACGACCTACATGTGCTAATTCTATTAGACGGATGGCCGTGCCTTAGCTTTATAGTTTAAGTTTTTGGGAAATAGTTAGACAACTATTTCGTGTTTACATTTTGCATGTACTTGGTAGTTAATCTCCTTCCCAAGGGTGGGGGATTTAATACATGTGCGTTCGAATTACACCATTAAGTCTCACTTAATATATTCATTTCCAATTCCAAAATATAAATATTTTTCTCAAAAATATTATATTTTCATTTCACAAAATATTTCCCCAAAAATAATACGTTGATAAAATATACGTTCATAATTATTTCCGTATAATGCGTAAGTTACGTTTTAGCAATCGTGTGGTAATAATAATTACCGTTGTAACTCATATGTTTATCGTGAAAGCGTTTGTATTATTTTGGATTCGTCAACGTTCGTAAATATTATTTTTACTCTAAAAATAATATTTGTGTATTTTTCACAAAATAATCATAAACAGTGTTGTGAAAAATATATTTACCAAATATGTATTTATCACGTTTAGTTTTGTGAAAATCCCACCTCCGAATATTTGTAAATAAAGTCGTGGCGAAATATATTTTGAAAACATGTCAAAAATAATTCTAACACTTGTAAATAATTCTAAGTGTTAGGTTTTAGAAAAATTTCGCCAGAGTTTCCTCTGTAACTGGAGGTGGCCACGCTTTCAAGCTTATCATTTTCTTTTACAAAATCATTTCAACAACTTCTTTATTCAATCAACAATTTCCGACACATCAAACTAGTCGACAAGGATGTAAATCGCATAATCACATGAACTTGTAGTTTTTCTAAACTTTACAGTGTAAATCCCATTACATTTTGTGAATCTTTTTATCAAGTAATTCGGTCTCGTAAAAACCTCGTTTTTAGAGAAAATCTATCTTTACAACTTCCCGTCACCTTTCACAAAAACTGTTATTTTGTCGAAACTTTTCATTTCACAAGTGTTTACACACTTGTGGTTTATAAAAATCATACTTGTTAGTGTAATATCCGTCTTTTAGAAAACATAATTTCTATGATATGTGGTTCTTTGAAAATACCACCCGCAGATACGTAGATCTGCTAGTTTTAAACACTATTTTACAAGTAAAAATACTTTTACACAAGTTCATGTTTCTCGTGTGGTAGAGTTTCACCTTTTAACCCTTGTACCATTCAAAACAAGCTTATGTCAAGATCCATGATCTTAACCAAACCGGGTTAAATGATGATCCGAGCTACCACAACATAGATCGGGCCCAAATAATCACACAAAATCAATACTACAACTTTTACACCACTTATGATCCAACATTATTCATGTTTTAGTAGACTTTTATGCTTCAAAACGCAAGTTTCCGCATTTTAACCGTTACATATCTTATTAACCACCTTAGATTAGATCGAGTATGAGTTTTAAGTGTTATGCCTCTAGCTCGAGGCTAGGGAAGAATCTATGCGAAGAAGAGGTGGATAAAAGCAAAGTAGAGAGGTCCTTCGTCTTCCGTTTGCTCCAAGACTCCTCGTATGCGACCTTTAACACTTGTGTATGCTTGAATCTTGAAAGATGGAAGCCGAAAGTGGATATAGTGGGGGAGGGGGGTTCGGCCGTAGCTTGAGAGAGAGGGAGAGGGTGTGTTTGAGTGGTGTTGTGTGGAGTGAATGATCATATGTGCAAAGCTTGTTACTTATAGATCATTACTAAGTTCATTAACCATAAGTCCATGTGTAGTCTTGATATTAGACAACTTGCAATATTTTAATCAAGACTTGTACAATTGTGTCCCCTCTAGTTTGGGCCGATTACAATGGGGGGGGTACTAGTTCATTTCCAACTAGTTAGTTGGTGATTAGTTAGGTTAAACCAAGTTAGTTTAGGGATTAACTTGGTTAGTGGTGTGTTGTGCTTTAACGCGGGTGTTAGAGTGTTTAGGGACCCTAACTGGCTCAGAAAAAGACCAATATTGTTAATGTCAATATTTTTATGTTCCGGGTAAAGTCCGGTTGTTCGATTGGATAGTAATCCGTTAAAGCGCTTAATGAAGCTTTTAAGTGTCGTAAATAACATTTTTAGTGACACAACTTATTTCTCCAAAGTGTCAGGAATATTTCCCCATGTTTTGGCACTTTATCAGTTAGCTAAAAGCTGAATCTTTGATTAAAGTGCTGTGTTTTGTGCTCGGTGTATGTTTTAGGCACATCCAGTCACTGTAACTTATTCCTAGAGAGGCAGTTCTACAACCCTTGTATCCCTACACTCACTATGGGTGTAGTAAAATATTTCTGGCTCAAACAGGCCTTAGAGGCAGTGTCTGCCTGATGCTGGCTTTATCAGCATGTTCAATAGGTTATCCGTTCATAGTGCTACTGTGCTTTTGTGCATCATATTTGTCACTAAAGTTCAGCATGTAAAATAATGTAGTGACGGTATGTAAAGTATGATGCAGATATGTTCAAGTAATAAAATCAAGTAGCAGTTCATCAGCAATTTCAGTTAAGCACAGTAATCAGGCAGTAATTAATTATTAATTATATCGTACGGATACCTGGTTTAGTGAGGGTTGTCACATTCTCCCCCCGTTAGAAAAATTTCGTCCCGAAATTTAAGTTCTGCTTGTAGAAGCAGGGTTCTTGGGAAATAGATGGGGGTATTTCTCTTTCATTCGGTCCTCACGCTCCCAGGTGAATTCAGGACCATGTCGAGCATTCCAACGAACTTTGACGAGCTTGACACTGCTCCGGCGGGTCTTGTTTACTTTCCAATCCGTGACCTCAACAGGTTCTTCAACGAAATGGAGCATGTCGTCAACGTGAATTTCGTCGGTGGAAATGGCAACGGTAACTTGAGTTGGACTCTTCTTCAAATTGGATACATGGAATGTATCGTGAACCAAATGGAGTTCAGCAGGTAGATCCAACTTGTATGCTACTAACCCGATTCTTTCCAAGATCTTGAACGGTCCAATATACCTCGGATTCAACTTTCCATGCTTCCCAAAGCGTGCCGCACCCTTCCAGGGTGATACCTTCAACAAAACCATATCACCTACCTCAAACTCTAGAGGTTTCCTTTTTAGATCCGCGTAGGATTTTTGTCGGTCACGTGCCGCACTGATGCGATCTCGGATCTGTGCAATCTTATCGGTGGTTTCCTGAACCACGTCAGGACCAACCAACTATCTATCACCTGCGTCAGACCAACAGAGCGGTGATCTGCACTTGCGCCCATATAAAGCCTCGAATGGCGCGGCACCAGTACTGGTGTGGTAGCTGTTGTTGTATGAAAACTCAACCAGAGGCAAATGCTTATCTCAGCTACCGCCTAAATCCATAACACACGCTCTCAGCATGTCCTCCAACGTCTGAATCGTCCGCTCGCTTTGACCGTCGGTCTGCGGGTGAAACGCGGTGCTCATATTCAACTTCGAGCCAAAAGCTTCTTGGAAGGATTGCCATATCCTTGATACGAACCTTCCGTCCCTATCGGAGATGATCGAGAGAGGTACTCCATGGCGTGTAACAATCTCTCTCATGTAAATTTCAGCCAATTTGCTCGTATTATCCTTTTCTCGGATAGGCAAGAAGTGTGCTGACTTCGTTAATCGGTCCACTATCACCCAGATGGTGTCATGGCCTCTTGGCGTCCTTGGCAACTTCGTAATAAAATCCATGGAGATTTGTTCCCACTTCCACTTGGGGATTTCTGGTTGTTGCAGAAGTCACGAAGGCTTCTGGTATTCCGCTTTCACCTTAGCGCAAGTTAAACATTTGCTCACATAAACAGCCACGTCGCCTTTCATCCTAGGCCACCAATAATAATCTTTAAGATCCTGGTACATCTTATCCGCTCCAGGGTGGATAGAGTACCGCGACTTGTGAGCTTCATCGAAAATAACCTTTCTTAAACCTCCAAACAAAGGAACCCAAATCCTCTTCTCAAAACACAACGTTCCTTCCTTGTTTGGTACCAATAACTTCTCCATCCCACGGAGATACTCTTCTTCAAGGTTTCTCTCCTTGAGAGCTTCTTTCTGCGCGGCACGAATGCGCAGAGGAAAATCGGTTCGAACAACCATTTCCAAAGCCCTAACCCTTATGGGCTTGATCCTCTCTTTTCGACTTAGGGCATCAGCGACCACATTCGCCTTCCCTGGATGATACTTTATCTCGCAATCGTAATCGTTCAACAGCTCTACCCATCGTCTTTGCCTCATATTCAACTCCTTCTGGTTGAATATGTGCTGGAGGCTCTTGTGATCTGTGAAGATTGTGCACTTCGTACCATAAAGGTAGTGTCTCCAGATCTTTAAAGCAAAAACCACTGCGCCAAGTTCCAAATCATGTGTGGTATAGTTCTTTTCATGCACTTTCAGCTGACGCGATGCGTAAGCAATAACCTTTTGGCGTTGCATCAACACACAACCCAATCCTTGACGCGAAGCGTCGCAGTATACCACAAAATCATCTGTACCTTCCGGTAGGGCTAAGATTGGCGCGTTGCAAAGCTTATCTTTCAATATTTGAAATGCTTCCTCCTGTTTGATTCCCCAATCAAACTTCTTATCCTTCTGCGTGAGGAGCGTCAATGGTTGAGCGATCTTTGAAAAATTCTCAATGAATCTTCGGTAATAGCCAGCCAAACCCAAGAATTGCCGAATCTCGGTTGGCGTCTTTGGCGTTTCCCAATCCTTGATCGCCTCTATCTTGGTTGGATCCACGTGGTTTCCATCTCCATTTACCATGTGCCCAAGGAATTGCACCTCCTCGTAGCCAAAACTCGCACTTAGAGAACTTGGCATACAACTGTTCCTTCTTTAGCGGCTCCAGAGTGGCTCTTAAATGCTGCTCGTGCCCAGCCTTCGTCTTTGAATAAATCAAAATATCATAGATGAATACAATCACGAACTTATCCAAGTACGGCTTACAAACTCGATTCATTGGATCCATAAATATTGCAGGTGCGTTTGTCAACCCAAACGGCATAACCAGAAACTCGTAGTGCCCATAACGAGTTCTGAAAGTTGTCTTTGGGATACTCTCCTCTTATATCCTTAACTGATGGTTTCCAGATCACAATTCGAACTTTGAGTAAAAGCTTGAAGTTTGCAGTTGATCAAACAGATCATCAATTCTTGGCAGAGGGTATCTATTCTTGATCGTCAGCTTGTTCAGCTCCCGGTAGATGATGTTTATTTGAAAATCATCATCCTTCTTTTTGACGAGTAGTAATGGGCTTACCCCAAAAGGGAATTTTGGTCTGTTATCTTCCTTCTCTATCCACTGCTAAAACTTCTCTGTCAATCCTTGCATCTCCGAAAATGTAAGTCGCTACGATGCATTGACTAAGGGTGCAGTGCCTGGAATTAAATTGACGCGGGATTCGACTAATCGTTGAGGAGACGATTCCGGCAAGTCTTCGAGGAAGACTTCGGGGTATTCTCCAATCATAGGGATATCTTCGGGTTTTGGTTCTTCGGCTTCTTTTTCCACGACATGAGCCAAGAATGCAACACATCCTTTGTGCGAAAATTTTTGTGTCTTCCTTGCCTGATAATCCGTAGGAGCGTATCCTGCTCCATGAATCACAATCATTTCTCCGTTCGTCGTCGGGGTGCGGATGACAATCTCCGCTGGGTTGTTCGACAACCAGTCCATCCCAATTATCACATCGAAGCTTCCTTTAGGCTTGTTCTATTGAGAACTGGGTATCTAGGTTACTTACTACTAAAACAACTATATTTTCTAAAGCTAAAATTTGACAATACTGTCAAATAGAGCGTAACATTGACTATTATGAGACGTACCGATATCCACTCTTGGATTCTATCTCCCGCTGTTGAGCTTTCATCCACGTGCCTGAGTGTTCTTAGGGCAATACTTCCTGAAATGCCCCACATCACCGCAATTAAAACATGCTTGGCCACAGCCTTGATCGTCACCATCCCTGCCTTGATAGTTGTCGTCGTCGTTATTTCCTCCGCGATTTCCGTTACCATCTTGACCTCTATTTCCATGTTTAGCACCTTGCCGACACGTTTCCTTGACATGTCCCACCTTGCCACAGTTACCACATTTTCCATATCTACACCGCCCGTTATGGTGACGTCGACAGTTGTCGCACTTTGGTAGGATACCCGTGTACTCTTTTCTCTTTTTGGCCTTGTCGTCGCTACTCGACTGGGTACCCTGTTTGAAATTCGCCAACTTCCTCTTGTTGTTCCCAGATGACTCTACATGAGTCTCCTTCTTCTCCTCAGAGGTTGAAAATTTGTTCATCCTGATTGCCTCTTCCGTCAGGGCTACACTTAGATTGATGGCCTCAGAGATTGTGGCAGGCTTTGATGTCGTTACCATGCTCATGATTTGGGGTGCCAATCCCCAAATGAAACGCTCAATCCTTTTAAACTCTGGATCTACCATGTAAGGAACGATACGCGATAGAACTTGGAACTTCTCCACATACTCAGCTATTTTTGGACCTTCCATCTTCAAGTTCCAGAACTCAGTTTCTACCTTCTGTCTTTCTGTTCTCGAACAGTACTTTTTATGCATTAGCTCTTTCAGCTCGTCCCACAAGAGAGCATACGCAGCAACCTCGCCCATTGTCTGAACCTGAAGTTTCCACCATGACAGAGCCCCATCTCGGAACAGGCCGGAAATGTACGTGACCTGATCTCTTGGGGCGCATTTGCTCGCACGCAAAACAGTGTCCATCTTCTCAATCCAGCGTACGAAGGCTACGGCACCCCCAGTGCCGTCGAAATGTAAGGGCTTGCAGCCTAAGAACTGCTTGTAGGTGCAGCCGTTGGGTGGGTTATTTCCTGAGGTACCTCCGTTGCGCTCGGAGTGATGGGCCTCGTATTGTGCGATGACTGCAGCAATGATTCCCTGAAGTTCCGCCTCGTTGGTGGGTATGCGTACATCCCGTCTTGGAGGCATCTTCTAAATGATGATCGTATGGGTCAGGTCATAGTAAGTAAAGTGTACGTAAGTATACAACAATATCAACACATAACATCTCATGTTATAAATAAACTAGTCACATAACATCTCATGTCATAGAACATAAACAATAGATCACTGCGATTGCATTGCCACAAATCGAGACCAGAATGTAAGGTTTACAGGTACCCAACTGTATCATACAACATCAATGACTTAGTAGGTGGCGACCCTAGGCAAGTCGTGCGATCGCTGGACAGGTTCAGGAATCTCTGGTTCGTCCATTTTCAAATTCCAGGACTCCATCTCAAACTTCTGTTATTCCAATCTTAGAACCATATTTCTCCTTAAGCATTTCCTTGAGCTCGTCCCAGCTTAGTGCATAAGCAGCATCTGTACCAAGGGTGTGAATCTGAAGATCCTATCAAGAAAGTGTGCCATCTAGAAATGACCCCGAGGTAAAGGTAACACTCTGTTGGGGTGAACAGTTAGTCATTCTTAGAATGGAGTCAATCTTTTCGGACCAACGACAAATGCAATGGCGCTTCCTGTTTCGACGAAGTTCAAAGGCTTGCAGTTCAGGAACTGCTTATAGGTGCGGTCAGTTTGGGGGGGGTTACTCCCAGTAGTGCCATCGCTACGCTTAGTGCGGAGTGCTTCATGTCATGCATTTGCCTGTGAGATGCGTTTTTACAGCTCGGCTTCTATCCTTGGCAACATACTGGTGTTTGTGTCACGCCTGGGTGACATTCTCCTCTGCCGAAATGGCATGAAGTGGGTTAGACAACTTCCCAATTGTCTATGAGATACATAGCACCATAAGCCATCATGTACTCACCTAATTTTACACGTAAATATACTCAATGTATGGGTGGGGAAATAAATTACTGGGCCTTCACATAGGCTTGCCAATTTGGCTTGTTGCTTGAAATAGAATGAACTCGAGGCTTCATTGCCTTGGTCATTCGTGTTCGAGTTATTTCCTGCCACATGGGTTTTTATTAGCTTGACCCGCAGAGTCCACCAGGATTTCTGTGCACTACAAGTCGTTATTACGTGGGCCCCCGTAATAATAAATTGTCTTGCACAGTTACCCCAAATTTTCTCTCGTCCAAGCAGATGATCAATCAAGGAGCAGCAGCAGGGGCATTGGCATGAACAGGGTCATGCTCTAATGCGGTGTTAGGAGCGACGCCTGGCTCAGGGGCCACGGCTGGCTCCGGATCAACAAACTCCATCTCAAAATCAGCTGGATCAACCATCACAGGGGGTTACAGGATCCTCCAAGGGCTGGCCTAAGCGTATGAACTCAAGGTCATGGTCTGGATCAAAACCAGATGGAAGAACAGGATCACCCTCAATACTGTGATCAAACTCAAAGCTATGTGCGGGAACCGGTGCAGCCGATGATGCCGTATCAGGGTCGGCGTTGTGTGAATGGTGCTGCACTCCCTGTATATGCGAAAATGCGGATGTCAGCAACTCAAATGAGTCTGGGACAGGGGAATGGGCATGAGTTTCCCCTGT
Organism: Helianthus annuus; assembly: GCF_002127325.2. NCBI lineage: Eukaryota > Viridiplantae > Streptophyta > Magnoliopsida > Asterales > Asteraceae > Helianthus > Helianthus annuus. Next base: position 57,171,765 of record NC_035442.2, on the reverse strand, counting down.
AGGAGCGTCCGCAAGCAGTAGGCTAATACCAGCAGCAATAGCGCCTCGCCCTTGAATGGGTCCTCCTCTAGTAGATCGTTATCGTCGACAGAGGCCATGTCGGGGGCATATCAACAAAGGGATAAACGGCAAGGGGCACAGGAGCAGGATCGCCGCGAGTGGCAAATTCCCAACAAGATGACCATCAGTAGGCTCTGCTACGACTTCACGCAGCGCAAAGGGCTGAATGTCGTCATTGTTTGTGCCGGTAGTATCGGAAATGTGCACCTCGTGCTCCGATGAACTATGTCGTCTGATGCTATGGCCATGGGATTCGTAGTGTCCATCTTTCTTGTACATGATGAAAGCATGACGTTTGTAACATAAACACATATACGTATAACAATCAATCACATCAACATATAAACATGTTAGTCAGCAATAAGCAATCAAATAATTCTCCTAGTCCCACTAGCCTCCCAGCCTCTCAGACTGCTCTTCCTAGTCCCACTAACCAAATTCTCCCAGCCTCTCAGACTGCTCTTCCTAGTCCCACTAGCCAAATTCTCCCAGCCTCTCAGACTGCTCTTCCTAGTCCCACTAGCCAAATTCCTCCCAGCCTCCAAGGCTGCTCTATCATCTACCTCGACCTCCTAGATCGAGCCTCGGCCTCCATGACCGAGCCTCAGCCTCCATGACTGAGCCTACTCTTCCTAGTCTCACTAGCCATCTATCTCGATCTCTAAGATCGAGCCTCGGCCTCCAAGACCGAGCCTCAGCCTCCAAGACTGAGTCTAAATAATAAATAAATAAAATGTGCTCAACATTTGTTTATAAAAAGGTTTTGGATCTGGACTTAAGTGGTATGCAGTAAAAATGTTTTCGTGAGAGCCCTAGTGATCATAGTCTAGACTCGAGAAAGAATCCTAGTTCGCTATGATCAGAGCTCTGATACCAAGCTGTCACACCCTGGCTTTGCGGAAGCGTGGTTAATTTTGGTGTGACTTCTTAATACCATAGCTTAGTCATAACAAAGCTATATGAATTAAAAACATGCAAGATCATCCATTAAGTTTTGAAAACTAAATACAATACCATTGTTTTAACGGGAATACACCCTAACAACCATAATCTTGTTCAACAAACAAACAAAACATAAACACAGTTTAAGGACTGTGACTTGTCCAGGAAAGAGTCACATTCCCTAAACCCCGGATGACCTCGGAAACTAGTGCAGCGGGAAAACGTGCCATACCGTGCCAGATCCTTTAATTCCCTGAAATACATGTAAGTTGAAAAATCAACAATAATGTTGAGCGAGTTCATGTGTTTAGTATGTGCGCGCGAATAAACCTTTATAACAATTGTAAGTGTGAATATTTTGTAAACTCTGGTATGAAAGCAAATAAGGAAACATATCAGTTAATGTGTAACCACATGGTCCAACCTGCGGGCGCATGGGAGGGGATTGGACAAGGTCACCACATGGTCCAACCTGCGGGCGCATGGGTGGTGTTACGACAAGGTCACCACATGGTCCAACCTGCGGGCGCATGGGTGGTGTTAAGACAAGGTCACCACATGGTCCAACCTTAGGGCGCATGGGTGGGGTTTGTTATGCTCAAATAGGCCTATCACTTGTATCCCTCGATCGTACTACGAGGACTAATGTTCTTAAGGTTTCACCTACCCAAATCACATAACCTAACAGTTCCTTCCTTAGCTGACCATACCATGTAAGAAATATTCGTAATCATAGTAACATGTATTTCACCCCCGCAGTTTAGAAAACTGAAAACAGTTAAGAGAAAAGGGGGACATGAACTCACAGTCGGTGCGTCTCTACCAAGTACTCCAAATCAGACGGCTGTGCAACGACCTACATGTGCTAATTCTATTAGACGGATGGCCGTGCCTTAGCTTTATAGTTTAAGTTTTTGGGAAATAGTTAGACAACTATTTCGTGTTTACATTTTGCATGTACTTGGTAGTTAATCTCCTTCCCAAGGGTGGGGGATTTAATACATGTGCGTTCGAATTACACCATTAAGTCTCACTTAATATATTCATTTCCAATTCCAAAATATAAATATTTTTCTCAAAAATATTATATTTTCATTTCACATAATATTTCCCCAAAAATAATACGTTGATAAAATATACGTTCATAATTATTTCCGTATAATGCGTAAGTTACGTTTTAGCAATCGTGTGGTAATAATTACCGTTGTAACTTATATGTTTATCGTGAAAGCGTTTGTATTATTTTGGATTCGTCAACGTTCGTAAATATTATTTTTACTCTAAAAATAATATTTGTGTATTTTTCACAAAATAATCATAAACAGTGTTGTGAAAAATATATTTACCAAATATATATTTATCACGTTTAGTTTTGTGAAAATCCCACCTCCGAATATTTGTAAATAAAGTCGTGGCGAAATATATTTTGAAAACATGTCAAAAATAATTCTAACACTTGTAAATAATTCTAAGTGTTAGGTTTTAGAAAAATTTCGCCAGAGTTTCCTCTGTAACTGGAGGTGGCCACGCTTTCAAGCGTATCATTTTCTTTTACAAAATCATTTCAACAACTTCTTTATTCAATCAACAATTTCCGACACATCAAACTAGTCGACAAGGATGTAAATCGCATAATCACATGAACTTGTAGTTTTTCTAAACTTTACAGTGTAAATCCCATTACATTTTGTGAATCTTTTTATCAAGTAATTCGGTCTCGTAAAAACCTCGTTTTTAGAGAAAAACTATCTTTACAACTTCCCGTCACCTTGCACAAAAACTGTTATTTTGTCGAAACTTTTCATTTCACAAGTGTTTACACACTTGTGGTTTATAAAAATCATACTTGTTAGTGTAATATCCGTCTTTTAGAAAACATAATTTCTATGATATGTGGTTCTTTGAAAATACCACCCGCAGATACGTAGATCTGCTAGTTTTAAACACTATTTTACAAGTAAAAATACTTTTACACAAGTTCATGTTTCTCGTGTGGTAGAGTTTCACCTTTTAACCCTTGTACCATTCAAAACAAGCTTATGTCAAGATCCATGATCTTAACCAAACCGGGTTAAATGATGATCCGAGCTACCACAACATAGATCGGGCCTAAATAATCACACAAAATCAATACTACAACTTTTACACCACTTATTCATGTTTTAGTAGACTTTTATGCTTCAAAACGCAAGTTTCCGCATTTTAACCGTTACGTATCTTATTAACCACCTTAGATTAGATCGAGTATGAGTTTTAAGTGTTATACCTCTAGCTCGAGGCTAGGGAAGAATCTATGCGAAGAAGAGGTGGATAAAAGCAAAGTAGAGAGGTCCTTCGTCTTCCGTTTGCTCCAAGACTCCTCGTATGCGACCTTTAACACTTGTGTATGCTTGAATCTTGAAAGATGGAAGCCGAAAGTGGATGTGGTGGGGGAGGGGGGTTCGGCCGTAGCTTGAGAGAGAGGGAGAGGGTGTGTTTGAGTGGTGTTGTGTGGAGTGAATGATCATATGTGTAAAGCTTGTTACTTATAGATCATTACTAAGTTCATTAACCATAAGTCCATGTGTAGTCTTGATATTAGACAACTTGCAATATTTTAATCAAGACTTGTACAATTGTGTCCCCTCTAGTTTGGGCCGATTACAATGGGGGGGGGTACTAGTTCATTTCCAACTAGTTAGTTGGTGATTAGTTAGGTTAAACCAAGTTAGTTTAGGGATTAACTTGGTTAGTGGTGTGTTGTGCTTTAACGCGGGTGTTAGAGTGTTCAGGGACCCTAACTGGCTCAGAAAAAGACCAATATTGTTAATGTCAATATTTTTATGTTCCGGGTAAAGTCCGGTTGTTCGGTTGGATAGTAATCCGTTAAAGCGCTTAATGAAGCTTTTAAGTGTCGTAAATAACATTTTTAGTGACACAACTTATTTCTCCAAAGTGTCAGGAATATTTCCCCATGTTTTGGCACTTTATCAGTTAGCTAAAAGCTGAATCTTTGATTAAAGTGTTGTGTTTTGTGCTCGGTGTATGTTTTAGGCACATCCAGTCACTGTAACTTATTCCTAGAGACGCAGTTCTACAACCCTTGTATCCCTACACTCACTATGGGTGTAGTAAAATATTTCTGGCTCAAACAGGCCTTAGAGGCAGTGTCTGCCTGATGCTGGCTTTATCAGCATGTTCAATAGGTTATCCGTTCATAGTGCTACTGTGCTTTTGTGCATCATGTTTGTCACTAAAGTTCAGCATGTAAAATAATGTAGTGACGGTATGTAAAGTATGATGCAGATATGTTCAAGTAATAAAATCAAGTAGCAGTTCATCAGCAATTTCAGTTAAGCACAGTAATCAGGCAGTAATTAATTATTAATTATATCGTACGGATACCTGGTTTAGTGAGGGTTGTCACAAATACATAGTTCAAATGATGTTTAATCGACTAGTTCAAAGTAAACGAGTAGTTCAACGTAAACGTGTAGGTCAAATTGAATGTAATCCGAGTAAGTTAAATGTAAACAGTAATTCAACATAATCAAATTGAACGCAGACGTTTCAAATTAAGTGTAAACAACAGTTCAACGTAGGTGAGCAACTTGAATGTAAATAGTTCAGATTAAATGTAAAACGAATAATAAAACAAAATGATCAATATTTTGACGACGAACTTAATCAAATTTTTGATGGTTGGGTGTATTATGACGTCTGGATAAACGTCTAAGGGGCTGTGCATGTACATTTATATGTGTAGGGTCTTCAGAATCATCATATGTATCTTCATCAGTATCATTATCATCATCGGAATAAGAATTGGTTTCATCGTTAGGGGGTACGGAATTCCAGCAGCAATGGTAGCAACTTCATTGTGTATGAATGTTCCTGAAAATATAGAAAAAATGTTAAAAAGTGAATAAAGAAATGGTAAAAAGTGATATTTAATAAGGTAAATGTTATGTGTAAGAATGTTGTATAAATGATAAACAGATTATTGGTGATAATTATAGGATAATGGTAACGTGTTGCACATGTGCAGGATGTAGATTATTGGTGATGGTTATAGGGTAATGGTAAAGTGCTGCACATGTGCAGGATGGTGTATTTATACAAAAATCACGTCTGACACTCGAATTGCATCAGCAGTTCTCAGTTCTCAAGCATTAGCAATTCTCTGTATCGACTTTGTCGGTCTTGTTTCTTGGATGTATCATAAATGGTTGGAGCATTCTTGGATGGAGCATTGGGGTCAGATTCTGTGATCCGTGGTTGTCCTTCTTTTGAACATAATATATATCTATGAGTGCGGATGTTCATAGCAGGATTGTCATGATATTTTTTGTTCTTCAATGTGCCAATACGAGTGGAAAATCCAGATTTTGTAGCATACGTAGTGTACATCGTGACAATATCTTCCCAATGGGTAAATGTACTGTTTATAACAGGAAGGTATTCAACATCAGCTTCAGGTATCCAATACGGGGTGCCGTTAGGTATAGCATGTATGGCAGCCGTAATTGTTCCTGTGAAAAATAATTAATAAATGAAAAAAAATGGTCAACTTGATGCACGGATGAATGTTAGAATTGTAATCAAAATGCACATGTGCATTGTCAATTAATGTATGATGTCATAAGTTATTTTTAATCATAATGCACATGTGCATAAATTTGCAAAGTAACATAATTTTTAATATGATGCAGTTAACACAATGCACATGTGCATATAATACTGAGTAATCATCATTTACAACACAAAAAAATTGTGAACATGCTGTAAACGAGTATATCTTTGAATGAATCACAATTTACATAAAATGGATATAAAATACCTTTAGTTTCAAACCGAATGAACTGTAAGTGTTGATGTTCTGTGCTTGTAGGTGTTGTACCAGTCGATGTGGTGTCAAATGATAACGAGTGGTCAGGTATATTAGCAGTCCCAGATGATAATACAACATTGCCTGATGTAGACATGGAATCAAGCGTCTGTATTTCAAAGCCATGAAGGGTGTGTCGACTTGCAGCTGTTGTAGACACAGGATTGCGACTTTCAATTGGATTGACGGCAGAAATGGGATTGACATCAGATGGACCGACGGCAGATTTGGGATTGACATCAGATGGGCCGCCAAAATCAGCATCGGGTGTATGTCCATGATATGCAGAAGTTGTTGTATGATGATCATCAGATGCGTTAGGTTCAACTCTAACACGAGATGAGTCAGACGAAGCGATATGTAGCCGTAATCAGTATCCCCAACGCCGTAATCAGTATCCCTAGTGAATCCGCCGTAAAATGTGGATGTCGCCGCCGTGAAATTGGAGAGATCAGTCGCCGTCGTAGATCGTCATCGTCGATGTATGCAAGATCTCGAATGAAACCCTAGTTTGTAAAAGACGATAGTGAACAGGGGCTGGAAACAGGAGCGCGTGTTTTTTTATTAGATGTCACTTAATTACAACTTTGTCATGTGTTCACATTGGTTCTCACGGTTCTCGCAATAAAGGGTGGTTCCTAATGGATCCTTATCCTATATATATATATAGGTAGAGGTTCTTGTAAAGAAAGGGTTTTTTGTGAGAAAGCTAAGAAAGAATCTACACCATTAGATCTTTGATCTAATGGTTGAGATCATAATGGCAAAATTGTAAATAATGTTTACTATTAAACATATTAATTTTCTAGATTAAGGGTATATAGGTAAATTTAACATTTTTAAATTAAGAAACTAACATTAATGCACATGTAACTTCCCCCCGTCTTTCTTAAACGTCAATAACTTTTTATACGTAACTTTTTTTTAAAAAAAAAATTACCCCATAATAATGAGCGTTTTTTTGTCTTTAATATGAGTACTATATTGCTATACTTATATAGAGAAAAAAATATGTTTCGATCAGATGTTTAGTCAATGAATGGTGTTTTATACTTACTGAATGGTGTTATATACTTGTTGAATGGTGTTATATACTTGCTGAATGGTGTTTATAGAGATCTTTTAAAAAATCCAGTTCCTATAATTAAGGTGGCGGTTATGGGAAATTTTTAATTAATTGAATTAATGATAAAATTAGTTGTTTACCCTTTTGAATTAGTTTAGATTTAGAACACATGTCATCTCCACAATATTTCTCACCTTTCTCACACTTTTAACCTTTTTTACAATAACCTTACCCTATATATATATATATATATATATATATATATATATATATATATATGTGTGTGTGTGTGTGTGTGTGTGTGTGTGTGGTCAGGATTTAAAGAGAACGGTGAAAAGTGTGAGAACGGTGAGAACAATTTTGGTGGTGACATGTGGCATTGATACTAAATTACACTAAGGGGTAATATTGTCAAAAAAACCCACTCACATGAACTGTGTGTTCAAATAAAACGCCATAAAAACACCCAATCAGAAAAACGCCATGAAAATACCCAGTTAAAAGCGCCATAAAACACCTAGTTCAGAAAAACGCCATGAAAAAACTCAGTTGAAAACGCCATAAAACACTCAGTTCAGAAAAACGCCATGAAAATACCTAGTTAAAACGCCATAAAAACACCTAGTTCAGAAAAACGCCATGAAAATACCCAGTTAAAAACGCCATAAAACACCTAGTTCAGAAAAACGCCATGAAAAAACTCAGTTGAAAACGTCATAAAACACTCAGTTCAAAAAAACGCCATGAAAATACCTAGTTAAAACACCATAAAAACACCTAGTTCAGAAAGACGCCATGAAAATACATAGTCTAAAACGCCATAAAACACCCAGTTCAGAAAGACTCCATAAAACCCAATTAATTTTTTTTTCGAAAAGTATATCAATAGTATACTCGTTGGAAAGATAAAAAACGCTGAGTTTTATGGTGTAATTTTTTTCGAAAAATAATCACGTATAAAAAAAGTTATTGTCATTTAAATATGATTGGGGAAAATGGCATGTGATTAGCATGTGCACCATTGTTTGGATTTTCCTATTTTACCCCTCCTGGTAGTTTCAAGGCCCCTATTATTTACAAAAATGCCACCGTATCAATCTCAACCACAAACCACTAAGATCTTGTGGCTGAGAATCGTTCTCACACTTTGAGGTGTTCTCTCCTGATCCTGATCCTGATCCTGTTCCTATATATATATATATATATATATATATATATAGGGGAAGGTTCAAATGAAAACCACTAGTTATTGTGAAAACTAGAAAACTAACTAAAACCCACTAAAAAGGAGAGGGGAAGACTTTTAATGAAGGAGGGGTAAAATTGGAACAAAAAATATATAACTTTTCAAACATTTCCCATTTCTCCATACGTTATCATTTTAAAACAAAAATGGCACCATAAGATCACAAATTTTCTTATCTTTCATTCAAGTATATTCGAGCATATTTTTTATGACATAAAAAAAGATTTATGGTGTCGTCTTGTTTTCAATACTATTATTATAGTAGTGCACATGTGCAATATAACATGTACTACAATGTGCATTACATGCTTAAAATTAGCTTTTTGATTCTAGTTTAGCTTTTAGGGTTAGTTTTTTTGGAGGTTTAGGATTAGGATTAGGTTTTTGGGTGTGGGGGGGGGGGGGGGGAGGGGGGTTTAGGTTTTTGGGGGGTGGGGGTGGGGGGGTTAGGTTTTTTTCGGGTTTATGTTTAGGGTTTAGTTTTAGGTTTTCGGGAGGGTGGGGGGTGGGGGGGTTTAGGTTTTTGGGGGGAGGGGGTTAGGCTTTTGGTGGGAGAGTGAATTTAGGTTTTTTTTTTTGGGGGGGGGGGGGGGTGGTTTAGGTTTTTGGGGGGTGTCGGTGGGGGGTGGGTTAAGTGGTTTAGGCTTTCCGTATTAATGCACATGTGCAGTGCAACCAAAAAAAAAATTTTTTTTTTTTTTGAAATTTTTTTTTCCATTTATAAAAAGTAGCGATTTTTCTAAAAAAAAAAAATTTGTATGTTTTTTAGGTTTTTTTTAGGCTTTTTTAGTTAGTTTTCGAGTTTTCACAATAAAAGTGGTTTTCATTTGAACCATCCCCTATATATATATATATATATATAGGTAGAGGATCCTGTAAAAAGTGCTCAAAGTGTAAGAAGTGTGAGAAGTGTATTATAACACTATATATAATACTATATAACACCATATAAACACCGTATAACAATATGTAACACCATATAATACCATATAACACTATGTAACAGTATATATCATTATATAACAAATATAACACTATAGGTTGTCTGATAGCATGTCTATGATAGATGTATAGTGTTATATTTCTTATATAATGATATATAGTGTTACATAGTGTTATATGGTATTATATGGTGTTACATATTGTTATACGGTGTTTATATGGTGTTATATAGTATTATATATAGTGTTATAGTACACTTCTCACACTTCTTACACTTTGAGCACTTTTTATAGGATCCTTACCCTATATATATATATATATGTGTGTATGTGTGTGTGTGTATTTTAAACTTAAAAATATCATATATTCAAGTCTCATAATAACACAACACAAAAACAAATGGAATAACTCTCCAATATTGTTAACTGAGAAAATAACCCAAAACTCAATTAATTGTATCATAAGCTCAAAACTATGCTCAAATGTAAAGTGTATTCACAATTTCACATATATATAATTATGTGTATATCCACAAGTAGTGTATTCACTCGTGAATACACTTATGTATAATCCTGTCCACGTACAAGTAATATGTTCACCAGTAGATACACAACTATGCTCAGAATCTACATAGTGCATTAACTCATTAATACACTAAGCTTATATCGACAAATAGTGTATTCATAAGTGAATATACAAAACTATATTTATATTCACAAGTAATATTATTCAATCCTCAAAACTATGCTTGGAATCTACACTCATCAGCTGGTTTTATCATAAAATGTCTAGAAAAAACAGCTAAAAAACATTATTCTATAAGAATAATCATTTCACTTGAGGTTGGCTATATTTTTATAAGGGGTTGTTTGTTTAGCTCTTAATGAGACTCTTAATAATTCAGACCTATCACTGGTCCAACACTTAGTGGTTCAGACTGTTTGTTTCTCGAGCAGATGTCTGAATGGTTCAGACAATTGTCTCTGAATGGTTAAGCATTATACTAAGTCTAAATGGCTTAGACCTCTAATCTGAATTGGTCAGACATTTGTCTCTAAATGGTTAAGTATTATACTTAGCTCTTAATGGTTCAGACCTCTTACTGGTTGGTTCAGCACTTAATTATTCAAAATGACAAACAACCCCTAAAAGATTCTTTCTTTTTGTTTTGCAATCGGGATGATTGTAGGGTAAGTGGTTTTCACAACGGTACATGACATTATATCGTGTCACTACTAGTGGCGGATCTAGGATTCGCGCCAAGCGGTAACGTTTTATAAATAAGCGGTAACGAAATAGAAAAAACATCAAATTTTTTCAAAATTTACACTAATTTTACAGTACCGCCGGAGCGCCAAGGGGTAGCGGGCATTACCCCTTGTTATACACTAGATCCGCCCATGGTCACTAGTCCATCATGTCTTATTTGTCACAGTTTGACGATACTTCAAAATGGGTTTCCAAATGGTTCATGATAGACGCTAATTCATGGCTACTCCATCGCTAATCTATGATAACATAACAATTTATATTGTCATTCCCTCGTGCAGTGGCGGACCCAGGAATTTTTTCATGGGGGTGCGGAATATTTTTAAAAATTTTAGGCCCCTAGGTATATAAGTAAAAAAATCGGTTCGTATCGGGTCGGGTCATGTAAAATAAACCAACATCAAATTAAATTTATATAATCATCAAAAACATGTCAAACCTTGTTACAAACATAATTAAAACGTCGACGCCCTACGGGTTTTCATTTTTTGAAATCTATCCAAAATATCATCTAAAGGTTTTGGGCTTTAATTATTTTATTATAGTTTGAAATATTGTTGGGTTTGGTTAATGGGCTAAGACTTAGTGGGCTAGCTAGTTATGAATTATAAGCGGGTAAAGGTATGTGTATTTGGGTTTAGTTAGTTAGGTATTAAAAGTTATATAATTTAGGTAGTATTTTTTTTTTTAAATAAGAGTTTACTAAAAAAAATTTAAAATATAAATTGATAACACTTTTTACCTAAGGGGTGCAGACGAAAAATTTCAAGGGTGCGGTCGAAAAAATTCCAAGGGGTGCAGACGAAAAATTCCAAGGGGTGCGGACGGGATTTTCGACGGAATTTAACACTAATTTTTTTTCCCCGGGGGTGCGTCCGCCCACCTTCGGTTGGGCTTAGGTCCGCCCTTGCCCTCGTGATGGTTCACAATGATCACAAAACCATAGCGATCTTTCACTATCCCATCACTGATGTTGAAAGTATATTAAGGTTATTGTTGACGAGGCTCAATTATGTTTAAAGTTGAGTTTTGTTGATTGAAACCTTTTAAAGGTGAAAAATTCCACACGTAAGGGGATGTTAGTCGTAGATGGTATTCTTGTGGTCTTGTTTGAAAAAAGGTGTGGATGTAAATAAGTTAATCGGTCAATAGAGTTGAAATACGGTGGGTACGTTAGTTGAAATCGGTGTTCTCAAAACGGAACCACAGCAAAGCCTAAACTAAACTCATTAAACAAATAAACTCCAAGTCCAAACAGGGGCGAAGGTTTGTGGTGCCCGGGGGTGCACTCGCCCACCCCAATATTTCGGTTAGAAGTGTATAGGTTCCGGTTTTTCGTCCGGAAATTTTAAAAATTATATAGGGTCACCTCCCCCCAATTATTTTTTCTAAATATTTATACAATATATAAATTAAAGTAAAGTTTGTTACCACTTTGTATATAAGTGATAGGTAGTTTTGTAAATACATTTTAACTCTTATTTGTTTAACCCTAGGTTACCCACCACACAATAAACTTAATTACACATTTTTATGTCTAAGAACAGGTCCTTTGAATGAATGAAATTTTTTAGTTTTATTTGGAACTATTATTATTTGACTTGACCCGAATCGATAGCCAAACCGACCCGAAACCCTTTGAATGAATGAAATTTTTTAGTTTTATTTGGAACTATTATTATTTGACTTGACCCGAATCGATAGCCAAACCGACCCGAAACATAACGATAGGAAAAAAATTTGGGTCCCATCACTTTACGCCCCCTCGAAACTTTTGGTCAAGCTCCGCCACTGAGTCCAAATCCGAGCTTTTATACGAGTTTCGTTAGATTCACGAGTTTAAACAAACATACACTTGTTATATAAATAAATTATATAGAGAGAACGCTATGTAATTGTGATATGTATAGACATAGACAACAAAATAGAGTTAAATGTCATTAGTCCCTATGGTTTGAGCACTTTTGCCAGTTTAATCCAAAGTTTTGAAACGTCGCCATTTTAGTCCAAATAGTTTTAAACGTTGCCATTTTAGTCCACTGAGTTAACTTCATCCTTTTTTTTGTTAACTAGAAGGGCATTTCGATCATTTTAAATGTAATTTGTTAACTAGAAGGACAGTTCGACTATATAAAATGATCAAATTACCCTTCTAGCTAACATAAAATATAGACGGAGTTAACCCAGTGGACTAAAATGACAATGCTTGAAACTATTTGGACTAAAATGGCAACGTTTCAAACATTCGGACTAAGATGGCATTTAACTCAAAAAATAACTGTATACATAAACATGTGTTTTTATGTAATAAACTAGTGAGAGCATAAGTTAAGCTTATGTCCTGTATAAATCATAGTTCTGAAAATCAGATCAGTCTGACCCATTAGACCTGAATCCGGCACCTCTGGCGGTCCGGTTACACCTATTTGGCAGGTTTTTAAAAAACGGTCCGCTTTTGCTGGTCAGCGGCTTGCCCTGTACTGGCAATCTTAGTCCTCGATCCAGCATTCGCCAGAGCCTCCGATTTACAAAGAAGGGTCCAAAGGGAAATTGGATAGGCAAGTTACAGATGGAGGCTAGGGTTTATGACTTTATGTAACAATACATTACATTGCAAGTTATGGGCTTGTTTTTAGTTGTTGATTTTACTTTTTATCTAACAATCACAGCTCGAGCTTAAGGTAAAACAAAAATGAGATATTATTCATTAGGTATGGCTACTTTCCCGGTTCCTGCTCCTGCTGAAAGAAACTCCTAAAGACAACTCACCCAACTGACCTTTCGCTCGAGTTCTTGAGTCAAACTAGTCAACTTGTTTAAGCATTGCACGGTGTAATGCACCCCTTAGAGAAGCATAACAACGATTCCTTTCAGGGGCACATGGGTAGTCATCATAGACTACAACATGCAACGCGTAAGGGATATAGGGTAATTGAATTGGTGGTGTACGATACAGGCCGATTCACACGAATGCACACAAAGATATACGTTTTGACGATTGAAGTATATGATTAAAAAAAAAAAAAAAAAAAAAAAAAAAAACTAAACCTGGCAACATACTATGCAAAATGTACTCGTTTCAAATCATCAAATTACATATTTTCTCCACAAAAAACAGCATATTTTGAAACATCCACGCATAAAAACATGAAAATAATAGCAATGGCACAATAAAGTTGTGGCTTATGTCAGAAAAACCGACCTTAAGTAAGATCGTCTTCTTCCTCCTCCTTGGCCTTCAGCAGCAGCTTCACTCTCAACAGAAGCGTCGTTTTCCACTCATCCTATGCAGCAAAAGAATGAAGATAATAATAAATAACAAGTTTGGAACAATAAGTTTGAAAAAAAAAATAAGAATAATATATGAATTACCAGCTTAGTCATGCTGTCGAATTCCTTCACAGCATCAGTAAACTTCATCACATCTTCCTCATCTACTGCACCAGCTAAATCCTGTTATTAATTTAAAAAAAAAGTACGCAAACTTAGTATGTCGTGCTCAAAACTAGAATGATAACACATTTGTCCTGCAAAAAAAATCATAATATCAAACATACCCCATCAGTCTTATTTATGACATAAATACCCTTTGCTTATGTAAGATTTAGGTTATGAGGGTTAAGTGAAAAGAGAATAAGAATGGTATGATGGTCATATCATAATTTTAATGAAATGTGTAAATATGAAAATTTGAATTGTTAAATGGGCATATTTGATATTTCATTTTTTGGTTCGCTATGCACGGTATTTAAATATGTAACATACGGCCAGTAATCTGTATTCACGAGTTGCTGAAAACGTCGGATCCAGATCCTGCAAAAAGTAAATGAAAACATTCACTCAGAATAAACATTTTGAATATTAATTTTTAAATCGTTATTTTACCTGATAACGCTCCAAAGCATTTGTGATTGCAACTACATCACCTTTACAGAGTTGACATATTCCAGCATTAAGTAGATGTCCTCTAACTCCATACTTTAGCAAGTTATTATTCAGAGACTGTTTCGCTATTTCTTCATAAATCTCTATAGCCTTTTGATATCTGAATACAAATATTTATAAAACTATCCAATGAATTCAAAATGTAATTAATGCCTGACAAAAAGAATGTAAAAAAGGGGGCAATTAAGCTGCAAATAATACTAAATTTATTAATGAAGTAAGTTACAAAAACGGTCCCTGTGGTTTCTTCAAAATCTTGGATTTAGTCCTTAAAATTTTTTTCGTTGGATTCAGCCCCCGTTGTTGACGTTTTTTCTCAGTTATAATCCAAATGGCTCATGGGGTTTGTTTTCTATGTTAAAGTGATGTCAAATTACCCTTTTACCCTTGGTCATAAAAAACTTACTGTTCCAGTTGAGCTGAAAACTGTGCAATTTTCTGCTTGCATTGATTTGCAGAAGTTGTTACTTCTTCACCTTGAAAAAGATCGGCTGCTTTATCATAGTAAGCTATGGCCTGTTCCAGGTTCTGTTCTTGTTCATATATCTCAGCAATTTCCTGCAAAGATATAATTATAATAATATTGTATTAATCTTTTTAATAATTTTTTTATAATTCATTAATGGATGGTGTACCTTGCAATATCTTGCAGACATGCTAAGCCTACCGATTTCCATGAACATATTTAATGCTTGCTCTAGGCAAGCTATGCACTCTGCACACATTAAACAATACCGATAAAAAAAGGTTTCCACATTTAATATTGAGAAATAAATCTAAAATCATCTAACTTTTGTAAAATGTCACAAATGTCATTCAACTTCCTAAGCATGTTATAATTTTTTTTTTTTTTTTAAATTTACTGAAATAATCAATTCCTTTAGTAACTTTTGAAATTTAGTGACCAAATTAGATATGAAGCAAGAGTATGTTGCAAATTATTGCAATTTGTGCTACACTTTTATATCTGAACTTTGAAAGCTCAGTAACAGTGGATAGATCATACATCAAACGCTCCTTAATTTTGTCAGAAATAAAGTGTTTCAAGTAATTTATACCTTCTATTTTTGGTGTTAAAAATTTTGATATGTGTATTTTCTCCTTCTTAAATTCGTTTTAAAGTTAAATGCCCGGATAATCCCTGTGGTTTGCCATTTTTTCATCTTTGGTCCCTAACTTTCTAAAATTACAGCTATAGTCCCCACCTTTTTCAATTTCGTTCCCGGATAGTCCCTGAAACGGATGGAGGTTAGTTTTTTTTTGTTAAGTGAGTGAGAAATGACAAGATAGCCCATACTAAAAAATATTAATAAAAATAATATTAACTATCTAAGAATAATGGGACCCAATTTTACCCACCCCACTCCACCCCTTTTATCTCTTTCTTGCTTGTGCCTGCAACTCCAGATGCAAGAAGCCATTAACATCTCCTCCACTTCTCAGTTCCCACCCATCACATCCACCACCTCTCCTCTTACCCGAAGTCACCCAATCCCCTTCCAATTTCGCCTCTCTTCTCGCCGAACAAATCGACGACTTTTCCCGCCAAATCCATGACCGGAAGCTAGTGGAAGCAGAAAACCGGACAATGCAGGAGAATCTGAACCGTCTAATCCATGATCAGGTGTTTGCTAGACAGATGTTAAACATGCCAGAGCATGAATGGAAACAAACCAGTGACTGGTTTGAAAAGCCGTATGGTTTGGTGCCGGAGTCGAGTGAGGAGGTGTTTAGGGTTTATTGTAAGGGTTTGGTGACGGAGGAGACGGTTGCGAGTGAGAATATGTTGTTTGGTGGGATTGGTGTGGCGATTTGTGATTGTTGTGTGTTTCAGTTAGGGAAAGCGGTGGTGGTTGATGGTGATGTGGTGGAGGTCCAAGCGTTGATTGAGGCGTTAACTGTTGCTGGTGATCTTGGGTTAAAGTTGCAGAGATTGAGGACATAGTTGTCGATAGCGAATAGCGACAAATAGCGACAAGGCATGGCTAGGCTACGTAGCGAATAGCGACAAATAGCGACGGCTATTTTATAAATAGCGATTACACTAGCAAAATATTTTTGAAAATTTTTATATGTATATTACATCAAAATACCCTTGTACATATGTTATTTTACATGTATATTTAACAAAAACTAATAGTTAGTAGCAAAGGACTTATATGTTGGGTGTGTGAATGAAAGTCTCAAAAGGTGGTAAATACTTTGTCCCACATTGGTGTGTTAACAAAGTTAGTGGTTGTTTATAAGGTAAAGTCTTTACTACTCCATTGTAGCTTTATGACATGTTTTACCACAAGTCCTACCCGCGCGCAGGGGGGGTGCAAAAAATGAGTTTCTGAATTGAAATTTAATTGAACTCGTGCACGTCCTGCGGACACGAATGCAGCTCCGAACTCCGAAAACCCCAGGCCCGCGTGGGCCAGTTTTTGCAGCAACCTTACCTTTATTTAAAAAAAAAAAAAAAAGAAATCGCTAAAGTCGCTAGTCATCGCCATGAACAGCTTAGCGACACTTGGTCGATTCGCCATAAGGCGCGCTATAGCGACCGCCTATGGTCGCAATTAACAACTATGTCTGAGTATAGGTGCAGGCACAAACAAAAAAAGAGAGAAAAAGGGTGGGTAAAAGTGGGTCCCTCTATTATTAGATAATTAATATTATTTTTATTAGTAAGGGCAATCTTGTCATTTCACACCCACTTAAACACAAAAAACTAACCTCCATCCGCTTTAGGGACTATCCGGGAACGAAATTGTAAAAGTTAGGGACTAAAGGTGAAAAAAAGGACAAACCACAGGGACTATCCGGGCATTTAACTCTTCGTTTTAAGAATTCAACCGATCAATCATAGTAGTTGTTAATGGCGAATAGCGACAAATAGCGATAAGGTACCTATATGCTACATAGCGAATAGCGATAAATAGCGTCCGGCTATTTTATAAATAGCAATACACTAGAAATTTTTTAAACAAATTTATTTGTATATTATATCAAAATACCCTGGTATATATGCTATTTTACATGTATATTTAACAAAAACCTAAACTCCAGCTATTTTATAGCTGTATTTAATTGTTATTTATTATAAAAAACAAAAAAAAAATAAGTGTTGCTATTCTCGCTATCCATTGCTACAACCCTAATAGCGACACTAGACCTATACGCTACGTAGCGCGCTATAGCGATCGCTACAATCGCTATTGACAACTATGCGATCAACACACTAATGAGTCAATTCATTTCTATAAGGTATTACCTACATAAAAATATAACCTTATGAATATATGAACAGTGATTTGAAAAACTTGTTAAGATAAATGAATTTCATGATTATATCACTTTGAGTGAGTGTTTCCTCTAGTTGAAGACAAAATGAGTATTAAATGACCGCTTTTCATATTAGGAAGGATCATAATTGTTATTTAACACGTTTAACCATGTGTCGTTTATATGTATTAAGTTCTACATATAATGATCCGTATGTTCTACGTATAACGATCCATATGTTATCTGATTATATGAATTAGTTCTCCTATGTTAGAGCAAAAGATACAAGTACTTGCAGACCGCACTTAAATTAGATTCTATATTAAACGTCTCTTGTGTGTGTGACGGTGAAACAAAAGTTGAATAAAATGCTAACCTTTGGTGTTTGTTTTCTTGTATGCATGACCCGCATCAGCATAAGCATTAGCAGACTCATGTTTACTATCCATCTGTAAATATGAAAAATTACAACAGTTAAATCAACAAAGACAATAAACAGGTGGGAAAACAAACCATGCAAAGCAACATCAAATACTTACCTTCAAATGACATTGGGCCAACTTGACATATACAGCTCCAGCTTGGTCCCCTGAGATATTTTATCACGTTAGCAGAAAGAAATAAACAATATTCACAAAAAAAAAAAAACAAAAACAAAAACAAAAAAAAAAAAAATTGGCATATGATTTAATCGTTAATACTTACAAGATTTGGCAAGTTTGTAGCAATTAGCGGCTTTTTCAAATAAATCGCCAGCATCTTCATATTTGGATCCAAACAGGCCCCACCCACTCAGCTTCTTCTCGGCTTTCTTCTCGAACTCTAGGCCTTTTGCTATTTGATCAGACATTCTGCACAAGTGTTTTCTTTCCTCGGCTGTTTCTCCAACTCTAAGAGTTTGCAAAGAAATAAACATAAGAAAATATTACAAGTAAAGAGAATATTTCATTTTGTAGTGTAGTGTATGCCATTAGTTAAATGTTAGAAGTCCAAAAGCCAAAAGCCATATAATAAAATGATGCCTATACGTGAAGATATAAGAAACAGTAAATCAATGAATCTTCTACCATTTGAGTTTATGCTGAAATAAGATAGCGTTTTCAAACTCAAAGAGAGATAATGATATTAAGCATCAGACTTTTACAAGCATACTTAAATACAAAATGAGAGATAAAATTTTATGTAATTGAACTACTTATGTCACCAAATAACGTTTTGCGTACACCCAATATGAATCTTCAAAGATTTTGAGAAAGGTCGTGTATAGAAATTGAGCAGCTAAATAAAAAATCCAACCTCCTAGTAATACAAACGTCACCTATAAGCATGGTACACCCGATTTTGCTTCTAGCAAATGAACATTTATAGGCTATGTCAACTCATTGACTACTATGTTATGACCATGTCCCCACATAGGTTGTGCTGTGTCAGTCAACTCATTGATTGGTTAACTGCCTCTATATAAAGTAAACTTTAAACCCTTGTTTTGGGCTTTTTGAAAAAAGATAATCAACATTTATATCATTGACAGTGAAACATTAGTCTTCACTGGTCACTGCTATATAAGTATAAGCGATGATATATCCTCCTATTAGTCCTTCTGAATGTCCTGTTAAAGGACACTGAGTAGAAATCTATGCACTACATGACTCACCTGCAAAAACCTGAAAATCATACGATACTACCAAGTATACATTAAAATTATTTTTATGAGAATTGGCAGGAGAATATAGTGTTATTATATAGAACAATTCTTGTTCCCTCTATTTTGATTTCTTGTTCTACATCAATAAGTATGATGTTTATCAATCATAGTTGTCAACAGCGCAAGACTCACTCAAGACGCTAGGGTGAGCCTTGGGCCTAGGGCAAGTCACGTAATTAGCGAGGGGTGAGGCCCAAGATAACTTAATAAGCAAGATGCATAGCATAAACATACCACTTTTTGGGGTTTTCGACATGTTTTAGGGCTAGTTTAGGCTGATTCCAGGGCATTTTCGGATGTTCCAAACCAATTTGCCCGAAATTTGAATATTTCTACCAGAATCTCGCCAGATAGGATCGAAATCTGGCCAGAATCCCGCCCTAAGGCGCGCACAAAGGGCTTTTGACAACATAGTTATCAATATTTAAGACTTTTCTAATTCCCAAACACAGCTTGTGAGGCAAATTTTGACATTCTTAATACATCATTCTTCACATTACTTGTAATTACTCATAGTTCATTATACAAGTCAGAACAAACACATACCGTTCATACTTCATAGATCACAAATCCACAAACTATACAAAAACTTATCCTCGATCTAGAACAGAACAATCTCCTAAACTTACTACTGAATACTGTCCGTATCAGATTCAGTAATTCAACCTATTTCAAACTTTGATTACTAATTAGGTCTTTGTCTACACAAATCAAGTTCAATTCATAAACTGTAAGGTATCATTTGCAACAACATACAAGTACTTGTAACTAAACCCTAACAAAGGAGTATTATTGAAATTCGATAGACAGATCGGAAACAAATGGCGGAAATTAGGTTGTTTGAAGATAAACACTTACTTTGTAATTGCAATTGCAGCGATGATCGGTCGGGTTTACTTGAGATTTGTTTGGGATCGATCGGATTTTGATGAATGTTGTTAAAAGGCTGCTGTATGCTTTTAATAGTTCTCCACCTTTGAAATATCTTTTGGGAAGAAGAAGAAGTTCTATTCTAGATTACTTGATTCGGTCACGATTTTCTTTAGTTTTGGTCACAATTTTTTTTTTTTTTTTTTTTTTTTTTTTGAGTAAACTTCCGTTTTCCTTCATGTGGTTTGGTCACTTTAACAGTTTTGTTTCAAAACTTTCAAAATAGCCATTTTACTCCATGATCTATGAAGACCTTCATGATTTTGCTCCCCGCCCCTAAACGTCATCCATTTTAACTGTTAAACCCTGTCATGTGCAAAACACCTAAGGGCAGTTATGTCTTTTCCCAACCCTGATTAATGAATTACATTTAAAACCCTAACAACCCATTATCTGCTTCCCCATTCCATCTTCTTCTTCATCGCCTTCAAAACCTTAACTTCCATGGCATCTTCTATTGTCGTCTTCATGCCCTGCAATCTGAATTCTGAAAACCAGCATCTTCAAAAATAGTACAAGTCATCAATGCACAGGTCTATGAAACAAAAAATATCCGGTTCAATTTAAGTAGAAACTAAAACCATATTCTTAATCCAAACCACAATCAGTTCCAGTTCCAATCACTATATACAATTAAGTTTTCAATTCCAATTCAAATTGAAACCAAAACATAATTCATCAACAAAAAACATCAGCAATTACTTTAACACTAACTAACAATGAAGCCCTAACACAGATCCACTTTTCACCTCAATCACCACACCACAATTCACTCCACTCTCAACTCTATGAGTAAATATCTTCAAAACCCTAACCCTACCTACCAGCTTCATCCCCGTCTCAATCTCCATCGTCTCTCTACTCATCCCAAATTCCGGTCCACCACCATTCCCCACCGTCTCCGTCACCGTGACCAGCGGCGGTCTCGCCGAAATCGGAAACGACTAGACGTCAAACTTCGTCGCCATGTGTTGCGTATGGCCGCCGTCGATTTTTCCGGCGGTGAGTTAGAGTAGGCGAGCTGGAGAGAGCTGTCGTAGTGAGTGAAGGCGTCGCGGTTAGGGTTTCGAAATTCAAGGGCATGAAGACGACGATAGAAGGTGTCATGGAAGTTAGGGTTTTGAAGGCGATGAAGAAGAAGATGGAATGGGGAAGCAGATAATGGGTTGTTAGGGTTTTAAATGTAATTCATGAATCAGGTTTGGGAAAAGACATAACTGCCCTCAGGTGTTTTGCACGTGACAGGGTTTAACAGTTAAAATGGATGGCGTTTAGGGGCGGGGAGCAAAATCATGAAGGCTTTCATAGATCAGGGAGTAAAATGGCTATTTTGAAAGGTTTGGGGCAAAACCGTTAAAGTAACCAAACCACAGGGAGCAAAACGGAAGTTTACTCTTTTTTTTGGAACGGCAAAGAATCGTAAATCCATCGTGTTCGGTTATGTCCAAGGTCGACTCCTCAATCGTCATGAGATTGTACCCTTTTTATGCGCGACAACTGGATGGAATTCGTAAACCCTCGCCCTCCATCAGGCTCGAACCTGAGATTAAAGCCATGATTCATCTCTTCACCCAGATGTCCGTTGAAAATAGCCCGAGCGGAAATCGAAGTTGTAAGTTACTGAACCAACTTCTCAGCACACATATTTGTTTATTTAGGTTAATATAATTGTTTGGATGATCTCGCGGTAACATGGTATTACGGTTTTTTGTTGTAACTTTTTAGGAAGTGCAATTAGAGTTTTCCTTTCACTAACGGATATAATGTAATGTTTGTTCCGCAATTATTTTATTATTTGTTTCCGTGTTTTTCGTATTCAACCATTGTAATTCGAGACTTGTGATTATAATGGAATTCATTTTATTTTTATTTTTCTATTTTTCTTATTCAATAATTGTTCAATCAAACATGAGTGTTATTCATATAATCATCAAGACAGGTTTAAATCATTCAGAAACCGACTTATGTTGTGTAAATTCGATATTCAAGACTCAATCAATCAACTATTGTGTCATACTATGTTTTTATAAATTATGTTGGAAACTCAAACTTATACAAATAATAAAATAGAAATGCATAAAACAAACAAACCCATGACACTAGGGCCCAAAAACAAAAACAAAATATTTCAGTGGGCCAATTTTCAACTTTCCATATTTTTTTCACCACCTTAACCCCTAATCTCTTCCCTATAGATACCCACTTCATCCATCACTATTCCTTTGCCATTTCTCAAAGATTTTTTCCCTCTTGAAAGTGAGTTTCATCTCCTTTCACCTTCTTCTCTTCTTCTTATTTTTCTTTCATACTTCCCCATCTTGGAGAAATCCTTATTGAATGTCACCAAATGTTTGCCATGGTAAACAAAGATGGTGCGTCACCAAAATAAGGACCAATCTTGGTTTTCTTTTATATGTTTTTTAACCTTTAATTATGTCATTTCCATCTTACATTACTAACTATGATCAATTATATAATATCTAACTTAATATTGTCTTAACTCTTTATTATATGTCTAGCATTACTAACCATGCTAACTTCTTTAACCATGCTAATAATCACTAACATTTTATTCATGCTACTAATCACTAACCCCTTTAATTTTGTTTCTAACTCATTTATTCTTGCAATTAATTATTATTATTATTATTATTATTATTATTATTATTATTATTATTATTATTATTATTATTATTATTACTACCAAAATCATTATAGACTAAGATATATATAAATATAAGTATTAAACTTAGCCATGACACCAACCAATTTAAGGTGGAAAGTTGTGTGCAAAGGTAAACATTTATTTTAGACTAAATTTCTCATACTTTGACTTCTAGTGGGTGAAATACTACCCACGAAATACACATAGATTAATAGCGCCCAAAGTGAGTGTTTAGTCAATATAATATTTTTATGTATTTTCATATATTATTATTATTATTTGTAACGCCCTAAAACGCATTAACCTAAGATTCGCAGCGGACACTACATAACTAGAAATTTTCCTTCATGACATTCTTTCTTTCATTTAAATACATTAATCTCTTTTATAATTTAATGCAAAACTAACATACATGACTCAATTAAGTGACTACGTATACACCCACATACAATCCGTGTCTTGACTCGATCTTCAACCGCGTACGCTTCTAGATGAAACATCCAACATGTATAGCCTGCAGTCACCACATTCAAACACATTATTAGCAACCGGTGACATAATACAAAAATCTTAGCACAAGCATAATAGCGCGTCAACGTTTCATGCTTTTTCTTATACTAGCCCCTTCATCCATCCACTCGATTACTCGCATCAGATTGTGGAGTCAACCTTCACATCCTTTGTTACCATGCCTATACTACACATTAATTCTCAAGAGAAAAGCGATTAGTACATTAGCTTCCATTTACATGATCATGTCCTCAAATATACATAACTCATCTTATTCATTCAAGCATAATTTCATTATGTAAGTTCCCTTTCTTACCCAACCAGATCGAATCCTTTTCTTAACCACTTCTAACCCATTCCATTAAAAACTTAACTTACTACTTGCATCAAACCATATCTTCTTACATTGCATTCAACAATAATCACATATCATAAATACATTAACAACTAAAGAGTAAGTTCGGAGTGCACTTACCTTGCGCGTCCGTATTCTCGTTCGCTTACTTGATTGAGTCCTCTTAGCCCGTTAGCCTTCAAAGCTCCCATCCATCTTGACATGATTCCTATACACTCATGTCATTACATTCACATTCTTATTAGCATATATGCTTATACATGTGAACAACCATATCAAATTCACATCTAATATACGACCTACATAAAGCATACTTAACATCATTAATCCACTCAAACAGGCATAAAACATACTCGACATCATCCCTACATAATACTCACATGAACTATATCCATTTACCCACTACTTGCATACAATTTCACTTATTATTGTCTTTTAGACATTTCATCAAACACCTGGTGCGCGTATCATTTTCTAAGCATAATGTACAAGTGCTTTAAGCATGTTCTTCCTTATTTCATCTTATGAACCCTTACATTCAAGCAAAATCTCATAATCACAAATTCCACATCAAGTTTATCTATCTAAGCCTATCATACTACACCCTATATATCACAAAATCACACTATAACATCTTCAAGTTCATCATGATCATCATCTTCACACTCATGCAATGGGTTTTATTCTAAATCACCCAATTACTTGAATTTACTCATAACATAAGTTCTACTTGATGTTTCTAACACCTCTACATGCTTAATTTCATACAAATTCATGGATTGATCATAACCCACTTCGAACAAGATCATCAAATCTAAATTTTAAGACATACCTTATGATCCCCTTGCGAAGGTGATCGTTAATTCATGTTCAGTTGTGAATTTGGACCTCATTCCACCCTTCAATTTGATGATTTATCAAGAACAAGGGTTTGAACCCTTGTTCTTCTTCTTCCTGCTCGTTCCACGCACACACCAAGTGTGTGTGTGTGTTTTCCTTTTATTTAATAGATTATGTTTCCCTTTTTAACGGTTTTGGTCCCTTAAACTTCGTTTCAATTAATAATGAGACTTACACTCGTTATCTTGTTACTTATATACATGTCACCACTTGGTTGAATATTTCTAGTAAACTTTTATTTACAGTTCCGTTTTTACCCTAAACGGTATTTTACCCGGTTCCTTTATATTAACCGAGTTTAAATTATCAAACCCATTTTGGGGTGTTACATTATTATTATTTATTTCTTATTCAAATCTCATTTACATCTTAACTTCTAAATCTTTCTACTTACACACGTTGTTCATCCTTGTTAGGATAAACTGGTGATTCAACCTCTCAAACGATCATCTCATGTTTGTGGAAACCACTTACAAATAGTGAGTATAATCGAACCCTTTTCTCTTTAAACACACTATGGGTTACAATATATGAAATTATAAAAACTCACATACACACAATCAATCACATTATTCAAACACTCAATCTATGAATACATGCTATTTGTCATATATACATGCTAGAAGTCAATCTTGTGTACTCAATCACCTACCTTAACAATTATAGCACTATAGGAGTAGCACACCGCCCTTATGTGGTATTGTTAAGTATTGAATCTTGTACGGCATGTTCCCTTATGTGGAAAGGATATGCTAGTGGACACTTGGTTTAATTGATACTTTACACATGCTAGTAGTATATAAATTGCCATGTTAGATTGAGACATTTTATTCTATGTTATGTAGACCAAACTTGTATGCTCACCAACTATTTTGTTGACCTTTATTATTCATATATTGGAGGGAATTGATGATAATGTTCAAAAAAAATCTACTAGGTGGATTTAGAAACACAAGAATAAATTAGTTTTCTTTTGTTTGAAAATTTGAATTGATGTAATTTCTTTTCTTTTGACAGTGTATGAATTTGAGTTTATGAAATAGAAAGGGTTTATTTAAATATTGTCATTTTCAATTGTTACGATGCTTTGAGCAATCATCCATTCGCTCATGCCCCGATGATTCCGCCATCGGTTGTGGTGTGATAGATTGGTATCAGAACCATAACTATAGTGAACTAGGAAAATTTGCCATGATTGACCTAGTTTATAGTTAAGAACCTTATTTGACCATTCTTGATTATGATAAATTGCCAATTTTCTTTCTAAATTGCTTCTATCTCTTCTTTTGTCTCAAGTTACGTACCTTTCCTAACGTACTTTACACAATGACACGACTACATGCAGACACTCTTATTCCACAATTGAAACGACTCACCAAAATAGGGGTGATTCCCATATTTGGTGACGACTTTCAATCAGCCTTACATGTTATTTTCACGAAATTCTACCATCAAGTTAGGAGTGATTTCCTTACCTTGATGGAAATTTCCCATTCTCACTCTAGTTGACCTTGCCAACGATTCGAAATTCTCTTCTCATTGGTAAGAACTAACCACACTTAGGAACGACATCGTCAAGCTAGGAGTGAAATCCACATCTTGATGATTAGTTCCATTCCTCTATTTTCAATCTCACCAAAGTCTTAAATTTTCAATTGACTAGGGATGCATAGTAATTGGAAGGGTGAATATCTTTAACTGAATTTTCGATGAGAGTATCCTACCTATTAGGCCAAAGCGTATTCCCGAACTCAAGAGAACTTTTGAATACTTCGGCTTAGTCATAGTTTTGTTCCGAGTTAATATTCTCATTCATTATGTGAAACTATTTGAAATCACACGCGCCTACATGCAATATTTGAATCACTACATGCTTATGTGAAAGATGCAAACATATGTTATACATACCATTATGTCACAAATTGAATAAATATTAATAAAACCCATTTGATCAAAGTCTCATCACCCTCCAGTCGTCACTCCAACTCACGAAGAGGTTCCAACCAAAGAAATAACAAGAAAATGTTCAGCCTTCATGGCCAGGAAAATGGCCAAGGTCATACCTGACATTGTCAGCCAAATCCAAGCCAGCTCTAGCCCAAATGTTTCGATTGATTCCCAAGTCACTACTCCTAATCCTATCACCTTTAACTATAAGCACTTTGCTGCTTGTCACCCTAAGCCATTCACCTGTAATGACGATGCCACTAAGATGCTAGAGTGGTTCGATAGCATCGAAGTGACTTTCATTAGCAGTGAGTGTCCTGACCACCTCAAGACACGAAGCGCTACGGGAGTCTTCGAGGCAAGAGCCCTCGATTGGACGGAGGTGAAGCAGCTTATGCTTGCTGAATTCTGCCCTCCTCATGAACAACAAAAACTTGAAGATGAATTATGGCACCTCAAGCAAAAGGGTAACAATAACCTTGCCTACACCACCCGCTTCAAACAATTGAGCATTATTGTCCCCTACTAGGTTAGTACACCCGAGCGAGCGATCGCGAAATACCTTAAGTGTCTTCCCCCTGCGATTCGCGACGCCATTCAAATCGCTAGACCCGAAACCATAGAACTTGTCTATCGCATAGCCGCGGATCCTGTAACACCTCTCTCGTGTAAAACAACAAACCGTGGTGGAAACATCAGGGAGTCACGTTGCAGAAATTGTTTCACAACACATGGTATTTAAAGTTTTGTTTTATTTCACTAATAGATTACATTGTCTTTGGATAACATAAACAAAATACAAACAAATTGTCTTTCAAGTTTTAAAGTCACTAAAGCCCGCGTCCATCCTAAGTGAAGCATGCTATCAAATCATCAAACACTGGCTCCTAAAACATATGTGAAATGACAGTCAACATAATAAGCTGGCGAGTGCATATGTTTTGTGTGTGTCAAATTCATGGCTTTGTATTTGTTATTGCAATACCTCGTCCGACTACGAGAGTTGATAAATGAAAATCTTTTATCAAAAAGTGTTTGATATTGCAATATATTTTACCAACTAAAACAAATTGGTTTAAGTTTATGAAAACCTTGTAGCCATGAATCTTGACCAAAGCATTTCTTTTTGTAAAACCGAGTAATAAATTGATTTAAAAGAAAACATTGTATGGTTTGTATCTTTAAGTGAAAATCGTTCATGTAATCGTTCAAAACCATTTGTCCTCGTTGAAGTAATTTGGATAACGCTATGATATGTAATACAATAAAAGCACTTATATATTGGAGGTACCAGCGACGTTTCCACCATCCTTTTATCATATTACACTCGTCCTGTTATCTAAATTACTTACCATAAACCAATTGTCTTTCAAGTTTTAAAGTCACTAAAGCCCGCGTCCATCCTAAGTGAAGCATGCTATCAAATCATCAAACACTGGCTCCTAAAACATATGTGAAATGACAGTCAACATAATAAGCTGGTGAGTGCATATGTTTTGTGTGTGTCAAATTCATGGCTTTGTATTTGTTATTGCAATACCTCGTCCGACTACGAGAGTCGATAAATGAAAATCTTTTATCAAAAAGTGTTTGATATTGCAATATAATTTACCAACTAAAACAAATTGGTTTAAGTTTATGAAAACCTTGTAGCCATGAATCTTGACCAAAGCATTTCTTTTTGTAAAACCGAGTAATAAATTGATTTAAAAGAAAACATTTTATGGTTTGTATCTTTAAGTGAAAATCGTTCGTGTCATCGTTCAAAACCATTTGTCCTTGTTGAAGTAATTTGGATAACGCTATGATATGTAATACAATAAAAGCACTTATATATTGGAGGTACCAGCGACGTTTCCACCATCCTTTTATCATATTACACTCGTCCTGTTATCTAAATTACTTACCATAAACCAATCGTCCAATCGTCCGTGTTATAAAGCAATCGTCCGTGTTATAAATCAATGGTCCGTATTATAAATCAATCGTCCGTGTTATAAACCAATCGTCCTTGTTGTGTATAAACAAATCGTCTGTGTTTTAATTGTGAAAATTGTGGTCGTTCTTTGATGAATACATTCAAACCTGTGTTGACTAGACCACCAAAGGGTCTCTTTAACTAGACCACCGAAGGGTCTCTTTAAATTGATTAACAAACCACCAAAGAGTTTATTAATCATAAAAAGTTTCTGTCATTTCCCGAACTTCCCCACAAACCCTGAAAAATCTGGTAACGGGATTGTCATGCCTATGGTACCATAACATACAACTGGTCGGCTCGGCCAAAGTTAATGAATGTCATTCGTGTTATGGATAACGCACCAACAAGTTGTTCACATTGTTGAAATCGTATTGTTTTGTATAAACCATAGATTTTGTTTTGAAAACTTGGAAAATAGTTTGGCACATATGGATCACCCCAAAACATTTGAAAACAAAAAAGAGGGGAACTATCTACTCACTTGGGATTGCGTATGTGTCCAAGTTCAATGGAATAAACAAAACTCAAGTGTGTCCTAATGTGTCGGATAACTATGTTAGTGTATCGTGACTTTAATCGGAGGATTCGGATAGAATGAAGTCTTACAAACCAAATGAGTGTTGGGACTCGTATGATATGGTTTAATAAGCTTAACATTCTGATTTGAAGAGATCCTAAGTGCTTTTGACCCGTTATGACTCGTTAAAGTGGTTTACGCCACTTTAACGGGTTATAAGCGTAGCTACAAGATCGGATGGTTAAATATGTCCTGTGATGAGTCTTATATTCCAAAACAAGTTTGATTATGTTATAACATTAGCTTAGATGTCAAAACTTTGGTCTTATATGATTAAAACCAATTTATGCGCAAAAAGGGTGTTTTGGTCAATTTAAAATACATAAACATCGACCCATCATATGACTAATCAAACCACATAACCATAAGGTATAATCTCAGAGGGTTATTCCCTATATAACTATGGTCATAAAAATGCGCGTGGTCGAACCATAAGATTGACTAAACGGGTCAGATGCGAAAGTCAAAGCGGTGGTCAAACCGCTCGACTTACGACTCAAATAAAAGCACTAAACTAGAAATGGCGAGTTAGACATATTGGAACATGTCTAATTAGGTTATGAAACTGATTTGGTGTCAAAACTTTAAGTTTTAAAACACAAATGAAAACTCAGATCCTAACAACAAAAAGAAATGTTGTTTTCTTTAAGGGAATGAAAAATGAAAATTTGTAGTACTAGGAACTATATAATAAAGTTTTGTTCTCATGAATATGTGAACTAGAAATATAAATTTCTCATTCTTTTCTTTTTAAATATTAATGGAGTAGCGGATATGTATATGGCAAGTGAGAGGAATTGTGAGGCAACATAAGGGTGGTTGGGGTGGGCACGTGATAGGTGCAAGTGATGAGTGCTGGAACACCACTACAAGCCTTTGATCATGCATGATGGAGCTTGAAAGACGTGATGTGTATCACGTGCATAAAAGAAGCATGTGTGTGTCGGTTTGACTTTAGTGTTGAGGTGTTAAGTTGTGATTGGGTGTGATAAGTGTGAGTGATGAGTGATGACCATTGCAAGTGTGATTGAGTTTGATGGAGTGAGTTGTCAAATTGTGATTGGGTGTGGTGAGTGATATGGTGTGATGAGTGATGACCACCCCTTCCAACCTAATGAAGAACGCGATGGAAAGTCTAAAACAATCACTTTATTTATTCACATAGGTTTGGGGGACATGGTGACGTAAGTACATCCAAGACAGACTAAAATCTTGAAATTAGACCTCATTACAATAAAAGGCCGACTAAACGTTACCCCCAACGTCCAAACAACCTAAGATACTCTAATAGTTCTCAAACGCTTGAACCATCCTCAACAATCGATAATATGAATCATTAATTACTTGGAAACTACTGAGAGACCACATGCAATTAAGACACATATGATCATCATTTAATATTGGATATTAGTGTAATTCGGGCACAAATGTAGGGCTGGCATATCGTGTATACCCGTACACGATAAGACACGACACGATAAGACACGATACACGAAATCCCATACACGAACATGACACGATAATTTATCGTGTCCTTTTTTTCAAACACGAACACGACATGATATGCACGAAAATTACCTGTTAATACCTGTTAACATGACTGTTCGACTGTTATACACGAAAATTACCCGTTAATACCTGTTAACACGAACGAAAACACGAACACGACATGCTATTTGAGAGTTACAGAGGGAGTTTAGGGTTTTATTTTTTTAATTGAATGAGGAATGAAAATAGAAAGGAATTAAGGAACCCACACGCACATGACTGATGAGTTTTATTTAATTTAATTTCTTATCACGTACTAACGGGTATTAACAGGTAAACAGGTATTTAACCTGTTTATACATGAAAATTAACAGGTAATCTCATGTCTACCTGTTTGGTATACAATACCTGTTAAGGCCATACACGATATCTGTTAACTTCGTGTAGGTTCGTGTTGTGTATTCGTGTAAAATTGCCAGGCCTACACAAATGATAGATCACAAATATAAATGGCATTTGACAAATGGTAAGCCCATGCACATGATACTAACCAACAAAATAGTACACCTACAAGCGGCATAATAAGAGGTACTAACTTTCTAAGTGTAATTCAGTAAACATAATAAGGGTAATCCTAGATGGCGCATCTACAATATCCGCCATTATGTCAGTTGTCACATATGATTAATACTCCTCAACTGACCGATATGTACCCATTCACTACACAACCTACACGCCAATAACTCCTAGATCGATTGGTTTGGATGAGGCACCACATAACCTTCTAATGTGGAAGTTATGGGTTTGTGTTCCACTTGGTATAATTTGCTCCAGGTGAGGTAGAGTTTTTACTACAGTGGACCTTAGGGCGATGGGTTTCCTTTGGGATGGTGGGCGGGTTGGGTCATCGGCGTTGTTTGTATTTGCAGGGCGTGGGTGGCCTTCCCCAATGGGTTCACATAGGTGTCCGGACTTGTATAGTGTTTGTTGACCGTTAGAAAAAAAACTACACAACCTACCCACTTTTATGTTGAGTTTTTAACATGTCTCTTTAAAATCATTCGTAACGGAAGCTAGTTATTAACATGTTTTTTTATATAACTTTAGAAAACAAAACCCACCAAGGGAAGTGGTTGTAGGATCGTGAGACGACCTAACGAGTCGATCAGAAGAGTGCTCAGACTGAATCAGAGGCGGAATTCATTGATTCAGTCTTTGTTTAGCTTGTAAAAACTGGAATATCAATTAACTGTCTCTTGTATATATCAGATCGTGATTACAGGCTTGGAGACACCTCGACAGCACCTCGGCGTCGGAAACATGAACTGAACAACTGCTTCTGATTCCGCTTGAACTGACCATATATATAGTCTTTCTGATTCCGCTTGAACATGTTTCAAGCGGAATCTCCACATTCATTTGGAGCGGAATCAGACTTATACATTTGGAGCGGAATCAGGATAATATGTGATTTCGCTTGAAAATGACTAGATGTCATTTCAAGCGGAATCAGCCCTAATTCACACTTTTTTGATTTCCGTGCACTAAACAATCAGTTCTACACTAAGACTCGAACTAAGATGAAGTCGACAGACAACTGCACCAACAGACTCCCCCTTGAATATTGACGGAATCTTCAGTGAGAGTCTTGAGCATGACGACTCTTCAATCTTGATCGGTCTTCTTCAGGAATCTTACCTGGAATCATGTACCCGGATCTTTCTCCGGCTCTAACTTTCGTCAGACTCCCCCTTTCACCATGCTGGGATCGCCGTCTGGAATTTGTTATCGCCATTGAAATTACATCCTTGCTTTTTCTCTAATTAAACTCTCTGCAGGTTCTGAATTGCATCCTGGCTTTTTGTCACGACCCCCGACCCCATCCTGGCCGGAATCGGAAGCCGCGATCAGTCAAGTGGTACCGGTGATTATTTTTAAAAACATTGCAGCGGAAATTTCATCAGGACCGTGAGTTAGGAAAAATATCAGAGTTTTTAAAACACCGGATTTTATTTATTAAATAGATGGGATAAACCCATGTTTTACAAAGGTAGCTTTAATAAAAATGATATTTCTTAATTTGATTTAATTAATAAAATAAGCCACTTCTTGAAGTCCTTCAGTGCTGGATCCAATCCTTACGCCAATCTATTGTAATTACCTGAAACGCGTTTTAAAAAGGTTTTGTCAGCGGGAAATACTGAGTGAATCATTCATTTTACTGAAAACGACACATTTGTTATAATCTACAGTATTAAGGGGAATTATAATGTTTCTGATATCAAACCAACTACCCACAGTATTTGTCACTCGACCATCCATTGGCTAGCCCATTTGTCCAATGGTGTCTGTGACTGTGGTCAGATCACCCCTTGGCCACCCGTTTGTCCAAGTGTGACGGGAAACAAGTAATGTATACAAAACCCCACATACCGGCTGTAACTTGGTGATTACATAGACTTAATCCCTGTAATTATAACTTTGGAAAATAATTTGGAGTTTTGTAAAACAGTTGATAAAAAGAGAATGACTCACAAACTGTGAGAAAAGAGTTTATAAAAGAGGAATGACTCACAAATCAGCATGCAGGATTGAGTTAACAAACTTCTTGATTCTACTTCTTCCGATAATTAATCATGCACTTTATTATTCTGGATCTTCTGATGATTTAATAGTTTGTTTGATTATGAGTGTGTAGTGGGAAGTATTTTCGGTAGTTAAACATATAGTTTAACAGAATGGAATACGTATTTGTGTAAAACCCAAATCAAACCTTAACGGTAGTCACGAGATTCGAACCTTAACGAATTTCACAAAGTATAGTCTTATTCAGACAGTACTTTGGTATCCATTTAATGAACTCACAAAGTATAGTACTTTGGATTCCGTTTAACGAAATTCACAAAGCACAGCACTTCGGTATTCGTTGGATGGTTCATGAATCGATCGGACAGAGCATCACATCGGTGATTATTGGTTAGAACACCAACGTATAGAGAAAAGAAGAAAGAAATGAACAAAGGAAATGAATTCCTAAGCTTCCTATTTATAGGCAAGAAGTATGAAAGTTCTAGGAAGTTTCCTATAGCTTTTCTAGGAAGTTACTTATGCATCTTCTAGGAAGCTTCCTATTCACTTATATCTATCCTCTTACACCTTCCTAGCACCTTCCTTTGATATTATCTATTAGATATATATGTATATTTATTTATTTAGGTGATTAATAAATCTTACTTAACTGATTAATGAATCTTGCTTAATCTTAATTAATTGTACTTAGCTTAATTAATCTGGATTAACTTAATTAATCTTGATTAACTAATTAATTAATCATACTTAATTTAATTAACAGATTAAGTAATCTATTCAGCTAACTTAACTGCTAAGTTTATTTAACTATTAAGTTTACTTAGCTACTAAGTACTCTAGTAGTTTCCTGATTACGAGTTCTAATTTCTAGACACAATGGAACTCGTATTAGTGTACTAACTCAATTCAACTTTAACGACAATCACGAGATAAAACCCTCACAATGATTTACAAGTGCAATACTTAACAATTCAGCGGATTCACAACGAATGACAGAGTATAGCCCGAGTTCGGACAGCACTCAAACATTCAAGTCGAAATCACGATGAATAACAAAGTATAACTCAATTTGAGCAGCACTCAGACAATCGTTGGATAGTTATAATCGATCGGATAAAGTATCGTACCAGTGATTAGAGTTATTACCCTAATAACGGGCAGAGTTAGGGATTTAGAGGGCAAAATCCCGAGCTATTATTTACAAAAATAAAAGCTGACGGAAAGAAAAGAATTGAACAGCGATCGAGTTAATACCCGGCATCGTAGCAGCACCCCGCTACACTAATTAGTGATTTGTGTGTTGTAAAGTGAATAACTCGACGTCAATTTAGAAATTGAGCGTCGTTTGAACAGCAGAAATTGAATGCCAATGTCTGCTATTTATACACGAAAATTGACATGCTTACGGACCGTAAGCCTTATCCCTTACGGTCCGTAAGGGGTACGAACCGACTATAGGGTAGCCACGCGTGGGACTAGGCTTGCTGAGTCACTGAATTTGAGAAATTCTTAACTGACAACGAGAATTAAAGATAATCGTCGACTAGGGTTTACCCTCCCTGGGTTTTAGGGGTCCTGATCCTGATTCCGATTGTTCTGGAAATTTTAGGGTTTATGCAGATTTACTTGGGTGTCTCAATTAGGGTTTCCTTATTGGATAATTATCATATTAAATATTATTTTTAGTGAGAGTTGTTACATCCTCCCCTCTTTAATAAAAATCTCGTCCTCGAGATTTGGACTATGATATTTTCTTGTGTTATGTTTCTTCTTCTAATTAAGAGAAACAATGTATCGTGAAATGGAATCAAAGGATATTTTGAGGGTATGAATTCTGAAAATAAAAATGACTTATAGGAACAATTGGATTCAATATCCGAAATGAATTTTCTTTGATCAATTAAGGAAGGTTCTGAATTGATAAATATCTATTTGTGAATGGAAGTATGGAAAATGATTTGTTAATGATTATCCGAAAATCAATATCGTTTACTTAAATGGTACTGGACAATAGAGTTTAGTGTATCATAATCTGAGTACATAATTGTACCAAGAATATGACAAATCAAACGAATGACGTATGAATAAGGTTTAGCACAGGCTACAAATCTATTCGGACGCTACAAAGTGTTTGTAATGATTGAAAGAATTCAATGATGACCGAATAAATTCACCGTTTTTGAATTTGAGAGTTTCAAGGAAGCGAATCTGGATATTTCAAAAGATAAGACATTCCTGATGACATGATATAGTTTCTAAGGTGATTATGTTTAAGCCAAAAGATATATGATCTATAGATTTTTAAAATGAATGTGAAGAACTTTTTGGAATTAATAAAATTCTTTATCAGAGGAAAACTTATCTTGATTGGTACCTAAGGAAGACTTAAGATTGACTGGTTTAAAAAGGAAATGAAAACATGAAAATGTTTTGTCAGATTATGATATGAGAAAATCAATGTGCTAAGATGGGTGATTTGTAAGAATACATGAAAAGATAATAAAGTTAGTGTATTTTTGTCTTAACACATAATTGTATTTAGATGATTTTAATCAAAAGGTTTGATTAGATGATATTTTGATTTATTAAATACTTTTCCTTTTATGTTATCATAAAGTAGAATAATAAATAAATATAGATAGGTTTAAAATATCAAAACCCGTGGTAATTTTGACAAAATAATGATATATGTTTTATAAATAGGTTTACCCAATATCGTAGAACTCATGATTATTATTTTTTAAAATCAAGTATGTTTAACTATAAGATTTTATAATAAGGTATTTTAAATCATAAAAGTAAAATAATAAATGTTTATTTTAATATCAAGCATACTTAAATATTGGCTTGCGTAAATGACATTTGATATTTTAATTATAAAAGAATATTTCTATAAGTATTTAATAGTTGTGGAATATTAATCAAGATGAACATTTATTTATAATATGTCTTGTTCATAAATACTTAGACAATTATTTAGATAATTTTATTCGTCCCTTTAATTGTTTTATAAAAATATGTCTTCTCTTTTCAGTACAAAGTATATATATTTCTATATATAGTATAAAAATATATATATAATTGAAATGTACTAAATAAGTATGATGTCTTAATTTATATCTATTAAATAGTTATTATCATGGTTGGATATTGGTTAGTGCTGCCTTGTTTAAGCATGGTTGATCAGTCCATGCCTAACTAAGGCTAGGCTATCCAATATTTGCCCTTGACAATAACCCTAGTACCAAATAATACTAATACTACTATTATTAATATATTATACTGATAATAAAACTAATATTAACTATCAAAAATAAATAATAAATAACTAAATATAAATTTAAATGAGATTTAGCACAATCTTCAAATTTATGAAAACGTCACCACAAGGTGATCGTGATCAAAGAAATGATTTTGATGAATTTCGAGGACTAAACAAGCATGTTATGGTTCAAGAGAATTGAAGTGCTGGTGGGGACTGTTTTGAATATGATGGTTTCAATCCATCATATGGGACTTCGAATTGAATACGTATTGCGAGCAAGTTAACTGGGTTTGGATAAAACGAGTTTTAATAAGGAAGTTCGGACATGATCATAACAGAAACCATGTATACCCTTCAAAAGAAAATCGAGTTTTAAAAAAAATTCATTGATTCGATATTAAAGAGTTATCGCTTTGTAAAACGCGGTTTACAATGCAAAGATCAAGTATAGCAAAATGAGATTTGAACTTTTGATAAAACAATAAATTGGAATGAAGCCTTCCTATGGTTTTCGTAACTCAAAGGAACCACATGTACAACAAACAGTGCATGTGTACGGTATAGATTTACCAAGAAATGAAATAGATCAATATTTGCTACTATGAAGGAAATCTTTATGGTATGATGACCATTAAAGAAGTAGAAACACGAAAGTCAACTTATTTATAGGCAGAAGTCAGAATTGTACCGAAAGAAATATAAGAACTTTATCTGGAATTTCGTGTGATAACCTTTGTTAAGTGACATTACCAAAGAATGTCGAATGAAATGAAATGAAATAGGTGATTTGCAAAGGTAGATGACTTCTTTTGTAGTGCCAATGATCTGACTGTGTACCGATGGTTGTGAAATATTATTCCAACGTACCTCAGCGATATTTTGATCGTTTGTAAGATCAGGTGGCAAAGTGCCGCTTTTTTATTAGGAGTTCTTTTACTGACGGAATTAGTATTGGTATCATTGTGCCTAATTTATATTTTTCAAAGGTCTTGCCTTGGAAGTTGTGTGTGATAAACTTCGACGTCTGTGGACGTATAATTTAAGTTTCATGTGTTTTCTTGTGCATTAGCACAACTTTATATGCTTTTTATTTGCGTTCATAATTTATGGCGTTAATAATTTATGATAACGCATTGGTAATTCTTATATATTTTTGATGGTGTCCCAACTTAATGGGTTTCCAGTATTATTTTGTTGCACGAGTTACGAGGTAGATGATCAAATGAAAGAATGTTTGACATCGAAATTAAAGATATATGCGAGAGATTCCTGATAAAGAAATCTATATACATATGCTTGTGCTTTATTCTTAATTGACTTTTGGAATTCCTTATAGATATACATATCTATATTATATATTTCACATGTTGTAATATACATACCTTTCATAGGGTTAAATGTATATAATAGATTCATATTTCCAAAACAAGTCAGATATCATGTCATGATATTATTTAGGGAAATCTTGTCACTTGTTTGACATACTATGTACCCCGTCTTATCCGGTTCGCGCCGGAGAGGTAATCTCAGTATATCCGGACAAGCTGGAGAGTCTGCTACTCTATACCCAGTTTTGCCGGAGAAAATTTTCTATTTCCCATAAATAGTATCTTTTCAAGATTTTTAAAAGTGCCTCTTTTATTAGGGCTTTTATCCAGAATCAAGTAAATTTGTATTTCCATAACATATCTTTATTCTAGACCAAGTAATATCAATAAGCAAGAATAAATAGCAATTAAGTGCTATTGCCTGCTAATCGTCATTCTTATGGCATACCAATATCCATTACATTATACTTATATAAGTAATTTTATCTTGAAGCTTATATTAAGGCAAAATTCTTAAGTTCAAGTCTAAATATCATTCAGAGTGCTATCAGATAATATTAAGTTTCTAATTCTCCGTTTAAACTTAGGTATTATTATAACACCTAATTGCGTAAACAAGTGGCTTAGCTTATACTAAGGCATCTTTTCTTATGTTCAAGTCTAATTGCTATCGGCTGTGCTACCATTTAACAGTAATCTCCTAACTCTTTTTATTTAAGCTTAAGTATTATTATCACAACACTTAT
The DNA here is from genome assembly GCF_002127325.2 of Helianthus annuus. Taxonomy (NCBI): domain Eukaryota; kingdom Viridiplantae; phylum Streptophyta; class Magnoliopsida; order Asterales; family Asteraceae; genus Helianthus; species Helianthus annuus. The sequence continues at coordinate 57,133,175 of NC_035442.2, read as the reverse complement.
AGGCTTAAAGCAGTGGCTTAGCTCTGATACCACCTTTTACTGTCACGACCCACGACCCCATCCTGGCCGGAATCGGAAGCCGCGATCAGTCAAGTGGTACCGGTGATTATTTTTAAAAACATTACAGCGAAAATTTCATCAGGAGCGTGAGTTAGGAAAAATATCAGAGTTTTTAAAACACCGGATTTTATTTATTAAATAGATGGGATAAACCCATGTTTTACAAAGGTAGCTTTAATAAAAATGATATTTCTTAATTTGATTTAATTAATAAAATAAGCCACTTCTTGAAGTCCTTCAGTGCTGGATCCAATCCTTACGCCAATCTATTGTAATTACCTGAAACGCGTTTTAAAAAGGTTTTGTCAGCGGGAAATACTGAGTGAATCATTCATTTTACTGAAAACGACACATTTGTTATAATCTACAGTATTAAGGGGAATTACAATGTTTCTGATATCAAACCAACTACCCACAGTATTTGTCACTCGACCATCCATTGGCTAGCCCATTTGTCCAATGGTGTCTGTGACTGTGGTCAGATCACCCCTTGGCCACCCGTTTGTCCAAGTGTGACGGGAAACAAGTAATGTATACAAAACCCCACATACCGGCTGTAACTTGGTGATTACATAGACTTAATCCCTGTAATTATAACTTTGGAAAATAATTTGGAGTTTTGTAAAACAGTTGATAAAAAGAGAATGACTCACAAACTGTGAGAAAAGAGTTTATAAAAGAGGAATGACTCACAAATCAGCATGCAGGATTGAGTTAACAAACTTCTTGATTCTACTTCTTCCGATAATTAATCATGCACTTTATTATTCTGGATCTTCTGATGATTTAATAGTTTGTTTGATTATGAGTGTGTAGTGGGAAGTATTTTCGGTAGTTAAACATATAGTTTAACAGAATGGAATACGTATTTGTGTAAAACCCAAATCAAACCTTAACGGTAGTCACGAGATTCGAACCTTAACGAATTTCACAAAGTATAGTCTTATTCAGACAGTACTTTGGTATCCATTTAATGAACTCACAAAGTATAGTACTTTGGATTCCGTTTAACGGAATTCGCAAAGCACAGCACTTCGGTATTCGTTGGATGGTTCATGAATCGATCGTACAGAGCATCACATCGGTGATTATTGGTTAGAACACCAACGTATAGAGAAAAGAAGAAAGAAATGAACAAAGGAAATGAATTCCTAAGCTTCCTATTTATAGGCAAGAAGTATGAAAGTTCTAGGAAGTTTCCTATAGCTTTTCTAGGAAGTTACTTATGCATCTTCTAGGAAGCTTCCTATTCACTTATATCTATCCTCTTACACCTTCCTAGCACCTTCCTTTGATATTATCTATTATATATATATATATGTATATTTATTTATTTAGGTGATTAATAAATCTTACTTAACTGATTAATGAATCTTGCTTAATCTTAATTAATTGTACTTAGCTTAATTAATCTGGATTAACTTAATTAATCTTGATTAACTAATTAATTAATCATACTTAATTTAATTAACAGATTAATTAATCTATTCAGCTAACTTAACTGCTAAGTTTATTTAACTATTAAGTTTACTTAGCTACTAAGTACTCTAGCAGTTTCCTGATTACGAGTTCTAATTTCTAGACACAATGGAACTCGTATTAGTGTACTAACTCAATTCAACTTTAACGATAATCACGAGATAAAACCCTCACAATGATTTACAAGTGCAATACTTAACAATTCAGCGGATTCACAACGAATGACAGAGTATAGCCCTAGTTCGGACAGCACTCAAACATTCAAGTCGAAATCACGATGAATAACAAAGTATAACTCAATTTGAGCAGCACTCAGACAATCGTTGGATAGTTATAATCGATCGGATAAAGTATCGTACCAGTGATTAGAGTTATTACTCTAATAACGGGCAGAGTTTAGGGATTTAGAGGGCAAAATCCCGAGCTATTATTTACAAAAATAAAAGCTGACGGAAAGAAAAGAATTGAACAGCGATCGAGTTAATACCCGGCATCGTAGCAGCACCCCGCTACACTAATTAGTGATTTGTGTGTTGTAAAGTGAATAACTCGACGTCAATTTAGAAATTGAGCGTCGTTTGAACAACAGAAATCGAATGCCAATGTCTGCTATTTATACACGAAAATTGACATGCTTACGGACCGTAAGCCTTATCCCTTACGGTCCGTAAGGGGTACGAACCGACTATAGGGTAGCCACGCGTGGGACTAGGCTTGCTGAGTCAGTGAATTTGAGAAATTCTTAACTGACAACGAGAATTAAAGATAATCGTCCACTAGGGTTTACCCCCCCTGGGTTTTAGGGGTCCTGATCCTGATTTCGATTGTTCTGGAAATTTTATGGTTTATGCAGAATTACTTGGGTGTCTCAATTAGGGTTTCCTTATTGGATAATTATCATATTAAATATTATTTTTAGTGAGAGTTGTTACACTTTTCGTAGCAACAGGATCAGAAACCTTTCTTTCACCTATACACATCTCAAAATACTCATAAACAAATTTTCTCATTTAAAAGCTTTATCAACAATTTGAAACATTCTAAATTCTGATTCAGCTTAATGAATCATCTAAACATTTCAAAATTTTCAAATTAAACACTCTTATACAAACCATCAGTTCATCATGCTTAGCCTTTGGAATTTTGAAAATCAGTTTTCCAACATCAGTTGTCGAAAATCTTTTTGAAATTTTTCAAAATATGTAAACTGAAATGCAAAAATGAAATATGTACAAACACTATTTTTGTGAGTTTGTGAAAGAGGATCATATCAGTTTTTAGACACGTCACAAGCACCGTTAAGCTTTTAATCGTTTTAAGTTTTAAACGATTCACATAGATTGATGATATTGTTGTCCACATAAACTCAATCTAAAAACTTTCGAAATGCTTACCGATACGTTTAATGTATACTAATTTTGCACTAAATTCTTATGGACCCCACAATCTCAGCATATCCCCTCATCATGTAATACACTAACTCAAGTAATGCCTTTAAACTTTGATCAACTGTGATTTGTGCAAAACATCGCAGAATGTTTAAACATTAACAATCAGGTCGATACTTCCATATACGCAGAGAAAGTCTAATGTTTAAACCAAATAAAGAAACTAAAAATAAGTTGAAATTGTTTAGGCTTTAACCACCAGGTCGATACTTCCGTATACGCAGAGGTGATCCAAAGCTTAAACGAAACATCAAAGAATTATAAAGCAGAACGTTTAGGCTCTAATATCCAGGTCGATACTCACGTATACGCAGAGGATGTCCAATGCTTAAACAAAATAAAGAAATAAAACAAGTTGAAATCTTTGCAAAATAAAATGCACAATCACATTGTCATTTTCAGTAACGTTGTGAAAGCTCACAAACTTAACCAGTTTTTATGCTTTTGGCATTCAGCGATTACTGAGCAGGCACACAATCAAGAAGGACAAAACTAAGTATTATGCTTTTGATCATGTTTTCCACTAGAACTAGGCTTTTTCTTTATGTTTGTATCGTTATTGCAAATCTACTAGTCTAGCTGAGCCTATCGTCACATTTTTAGTGAGACCGTTTATCACTTTTAGACTTTACATTTCTTTAGCATGCTGTGATAGTCCACTGATTTTCTATCATTTCCTCTTGTTTCAGCAAAACTCATTTTTAAATTTTTCATGTTTTTGACATTTTCAAATTTTCTATTTTTTTTAAAATTTTTACTCCCCTAAAATCAAAATATGTTTCAATTTTGATTTTCTGGGAAAATTTGAAACAAACTGTACAAACTTGACAACTTGATGAGAATCACTTCAATTCTCCATCCACCTGTCGTAAACAATCAGAACTCCCCCTTACAACAAACTACTTTCCCATTACGATTTCAAAACATTTAAGTTTGTTTTAATCAAAATGCTTTTTCCGAAAAAATTAGTTTGTTTACCAAACATTTGTAGGTTCAGGGTCACTTCATCACTTTGTTTTCTTCTTCCATATGAAGATTTATCATTTACCGATTTTAAACCTCAACACCACTTGTAGAAAATCAAGTACAAATTAATGTCCCTGATTTACCACTTGTCGATCGAAATATCAATGATCAAACCATCATCCACTTCGGTGATATTTCTCAAGAAAGATGCCGATTCATGTTCCACGCTTATCTACCTGGGAACTCCGGCAAGTCAGATTTTTCTATTTAAACAGATTCACCCAAGCCTGACGATCCTTGGTGTTGGACCGTGTTCCGACCCTGAATAGTCAGTAGAGAACGTTCATCTTCATGTACGAAGGCGGAATCAACGTAAATGAAGTTACAACAGCTTTCCTATTCAATTCCTTCTCTTTTATTGCTATTTGAATCAGTTTTGACAGAGTTCTAGCACCAATACAAAGATCAGGTTCCGCTTTAGTGTTCATCAACAACCCCTATAGTTTCGCTTATGGCTGCTATTTATAGACAACATAGTTCCGCTTATACGACATGTCCGTATAAGCGAACCTATCACCTAAACCACATAAGCGAATCTATAATATGACAAATAAGCGGAACCTCTAGCTAAGAGTTCACATAAGCGAAACTAAAACATAAAATACAATTTTGACTTTCTAGCTCCTAATTTTGACCAATCTTGACCTAAGACTTGATGTAGACAAAGTCAACAGACATTCCATGCATCAACAGACTCCCCCTTGGATGTTGACGTAGTCTTCAGCTCCTGAGTCTTTAGTCTTGGTCTTTTCTTCAACTCTGTCTTCTCATTATAAGCATTTTTCACAGGTTTAGAATCACAACCTGACTCCATCTTCAGACTCCCCTTTAGCTGTTGATCCAGACTCCCCCTTTCACAGACTCCCCCTCTCAATATGTTGGAATCTGAGAAATCTGGTTCAAGCTTTGACAATTTTATTCCGTTGGGAATAATGAAGTCCACACCTGTTACTCAACCAATAACATTACAATTCTATCTTTTCAACAATAAATCACTAACCCAATCAGCTTTAGAAGTCCACTCAAGTATTCAGGTTCAAGTTAATGACCCTGATTACTCAATTAATCTACCAAGTTCAATTTAATGACCTTGTTTGATCATTTGACGAATCAAACTGATTTTGTAAAAACATTTTATTTTTATTTTTATTTTTTAAAAACAATGTAACAAGCATCAACTTAATGAACTTGTTTTATCTCTGAAAACATCTTCAAACTCCAACAAAGTAAGCTCTCCTCATTCTTCAGCTCAGAACTTTCATGCATCTGCTTCAATCTCTGAGAATCCAACAATCAACTCTCCACTTTAGTTTGTCAAAAAATAAAGCAGAAATAAAATCTTTTTGGATTTTATAATGTGTTCTAAACTAAGAAATGAAATACAGACAACTTAAATTGCAGAAAATAAAGAAATTGAACTATATACAAACTTATTTTTGGCGAGCGTGTCAGGGAATCATATCAGCTTTTCAGACAAATTACTAGTACCGTTAAGCTTAATTACATGCTCAGACTTAAACAATTCACCTCGATTGTCGATATACTGATCCATCTTAAATTCTCACACAGATTTCAATCTATTCAGGATACGATTTATATGTCTTATGAACTTAGCTCAATTCATGTGTCCCACCTCTTGAATATACTCCCGTATCCAGAATCTCAATATTCAGTCTTACAGGTGAGTATACTACAATGATATATGTACATAAATTAGGTATGCGAGGGCCGAGGGATCTCAGGTCGATACTTCCATATGCGCAGAGAGATATCAGCTTCGACTTTTCAGTATGTCCCCTTTAGAGGATCTTTTAGCTACAACATCAGCGACTATCAATTTTATTGTTTCATCTGCATGCTGAGGGTTTATGCTATGATTCAAGCATTTGGTGAAAGTATTAGCCAAGGACTAGGTCAGAACTTCCGTTCAGTAGAAGTCCCGGAATAAGACATCATTGAGTATAAAAACCTAGTATATGAGAATACGAGACCTTTCAAACGAGATTTCAGGGGTTACCTATATATCCAAGTAGTGTTCCCCACGAATTTCACAAGTTTGAAATTTTAGGTTTATATCCTGAATAAATCTACTAAATGTGCGAAAACCTATCGACACATCATTAGTGAGACTGTTTAACTCATTTAGTCTTTACAAATCTTTAGCATACTGTAATTGTCTAGCCGATGTACTATCATTTTCCCTATATACACAAGCTCTTTTTCAATTTTATCATGTTTTTGTATTTTTGCATTTTTTACTGTTTTTGTATTTTTCAGAATACATCTATTTACAACTATCTACTCCCCCCAAATACCAAAACACGTAAAAAATCGACAAACCATTGCAGATTGTTTCTCGTCTTCATCCGCAACAGTACTCTCATCAACGCTCACAATACCATCCAACACTGAAAGCAATTTCATACCGTTAAGTTTTAACAAATATTGAAACCGATTTTTATCAAAAGCTTTGGTATGCAAATCAGCTTTTTGTTCTTCAGTGTGGATCTTCTCAATTCGTATCAACTTTTTCTCGAAACAATCGCGAATAAAGTGATGACGAATCTCTATTTGGTTAGTTTTAGCGTGATGTACTGGATTCTTAGTTATATTTATTGCGGCCTCATTATCAACAAACAGAGGTGTGTTAAGAAACTGCAAACCGTAGTCGCGCATCTGTTGCTGTATCCACAGGATCTGAGAGCAGCAACTGCTAGCAGAAACGTACTCCGCTTCACATGTAGATAACGCCACAGACGTTTGTTTCTTACCCTGCCATGTAACCAATTTTGGTCCAAAGAACTGGCATCTTGCAGTTGTTGATTTGGTATTGACTTTGCAGCATCCGAAATCCGAATCAGAATACCCTTCGAGCGTAAAATCGCCTTTTCTAGGATACCACAATGATGTGTGTAAAATGCAACATATAAATTACATCAAATGAGGCATAAAACTAACCCTTTTTGAGTACTAATGTTAGAAAAAGAGTGTTTTTTGTCTTCCTTTTGTATTTTCAGGATTAAATGAGCTCAAATTCACAAAAGAAGCAAAAAGACAGCTAAATCTAACATAAATACAAGAAAAGGAACAAAAGTGGATTGCCCGACCCCTCAACGGCATCCTCCCAAGCAAAATAGAGAAGGCAGAAGACTGAACACGCCCCGTGCTCAGCCAGCACGGGGCCGTGCCCAAGAAGCAGCAGAAAAGACAAACCTATAGAAGCTTCTATTGCCCACCACGGGGCCGTGTCCAGTGAGCACGGGGGCGTGGCGAAAGTACAGCAGGCGCATTAATTGTAATTGTAATTGCGAATTACAATTAATGAAGAGAGAGAGTGTCAGACGGGCACGGGGGCGTGTCCAGCGGACACGGGGCCGTGCCCAGCCTTCTGTTCAGCCTATAAATAGGAGTGCTTGGTTTCATTTCAACTCATCCCTTGGCACACCACCTCTCTCACACTTCATCCACCACCCACCACCATGACAACACCATCATCCACCACCATCATCCATTGTCCATCATAGAGTGTGTGAGTCGTCTCGGGATCCAAGATTGATCGTAAGAGTTCTTGACAATCAAGGCCATGTTTGCCTAAGTCTCTTACATCACTTGGTGAAGACAAGTGTTTAGTATAATACTTTTTATTTTTAATCTTTTGCACTTTTTATTTGGTTTTGTATTAATGACTTTAATAACTAGTTAAAAACATTTTCTAACTTTTTGATTTGATTAGACGTTGAGGATAAACTGGAACTAAAAGCTCTTGTGTCCTTGGACGACCTCGGTATCTTACCAACACTATACTACGTCCACGATGGGTGCACTTGCCCATATGTGTGTTTAGTGTTAGTAAATATCGTGTTTTATAAATTTAAAACTTGGCTAAAAGTGTAAAAAGGGCTTAAAATATACATCTAAAATATATTACACCTAACGCACATCAAGTTTTTGGCACCGTTGCCGGGGACACAAGGATTTTAAGAAAGATTAAAATCGACGGCCTAATCAGTTTTTCAAAACCTTTTCAAAACGCGCGCACATTTTTCTGCATTTTAGTTTAGTTTGCATTTACAGTAGCCTGAACACGGGGCCGTGCTCGCTGAACACGCCCCCGTGCTGCATATTTTTAGTTAGATACCCAGATACAGAGTCTGAACACGGGGCCGTGCTCACTGAACACGCCCCCGTGCTCAACGTGACCAGTGACTTTAATTAAAACGCCCATACAGATCCTGTACACGGGGCCATGTTCACCCAACACGGGGCCGTGTCCAGCCTCTGTTTCCGTCTTTGTTTTTGTTTTCTGGTCCTGAGACTCAGTTGTGGTCTGCTGAGTGATTCTTATGGATCAATACTCAGGAGGTTACAACTACACCTATGAGGAGGATGATTATATGAGAGACTATTGCACTAATTGTGGAAACTCGCACTCGGTACAATATTGTAACTTGTTTCAACCATCCGCTTCATACAACTATTATGAGGAACCCAGGTACGAGCCATCAACTTCATACACATCCTATGAAGACCAAAGGTATGAACCTCCTCCCTCATACTCATATTTTGATGAACCAAGGTATGAGCCCTCATACTCATACTTTGAAGATTCAAGATATGAGCCACCACCTTCATACTCTTATTATGAGGAACCATGGCGTGAACAACCCACCTCATATGAGTACTATGAAGAACAAAGTTTCGACCCTTATCCATCATATACTTACAATGAAGAACAATGGTGTGAACCATCTACTTCATATGAGTACCATGAGGAACCAAGGATCGAACAACCGGATTCAAGCCTTGAGGATCCCAATTCTTTTTCTCTCACCGAAGTGACCAATAGGATATTAGAACACATTAAAACTATCGAACGTTGCATAAAAGAATCTCGCGCAAGGGAAGAGGAGTCACGCGCAAGAGAAGAATTAAATTGTAATTATAACGTAGAGATAGTTGAAAATGTAAAAATGGAAGAACAAGAAAGTGAAAAACCGACACATGAGTTAAACATCGAAAGGGGTGAGGTCGATAACGTTAAATTACAAGAAGAGTCTAATTTAGAAGAAATTAATCTCTTGTCGCCTACTTTCGAAAATCATTGTTTAGTAACCCCTCATGCTAAGTTTTTAAAAGAGCTAAACACTAATGCTAAAGTTGAAGAAATGGTAAGTGTTAAGTTAACTAATGATCAAACCTCGCTAATAAAAGAAGATCCTTTTGAAATTAACATTACACCGGTTCCATGTTTCTTTCAAAATTCATTTATTAGTAATATCACCATTGATAAAGGTCTTTGTGTTAACATAATGCCTAACTACATTTTTGAAAAGTTAAGTATTAGTGATTTTACTCCACTTCAAATACCCATTTTTCTATCCGATCGGAAAGTGATAAAATCAATCGGTGTAGTTGAGGATGTCTTGGTTCAAGCAAATCAATTGGTAATCCCAACCGACTTTGTCATCCTCGATGACGCTCCTCTAGTCTTGGGAAAACCTTTTGTAAAAACTCATAAAGCTTTGAAAAACCGGAAATTCAACAATCTACCTCTTCAATTAGGGGCATTCAAAAGGAGCATAGATCTTGAGCGTTCAATGAAGTATCCTTTTGGCAACAATGACCCCCTAATTGAAGATGAAGATGAACCACCCGATACAATTGAAGAAGATGACCACTTTGTTGAAGAAGAGATTGCCATAGAACAAACCTTTAAGGTTCTTGATCTAAATAAGCCACAGAATAAGGTGTCTTCTAAAGACCCACCCATTGAGCTCAAAGAACTTCCTAAAGGTTTGGAATATGCTTTTCTCGACAAAGATGGTAATTTACATGTAATCATTTCATCTAAATTAAGTAGCATAGAAAAAGAAAAATTAGTTAGCCTTCTTAAAAAACACAAAAATGCGATCGCTTGGAAGCTTGTAGATATTAAAGGAATAAGTCCTTCCATGTGCACGCACAAAATTTTAATGAATGATGATTACAAAACAGTAATTCAACCACAACGGAGAGTAAATCCTAATGTACAAGAAGTGGTTAAAAATGAAGTCATCAAGCTACTTGACGCCGGACTAATCTATCCTATCTCCGATAGTCCATGGGTAAGTCCCGTCCAAGTAGTCCCAAAGAAAGGAGGTATGACGGTAATAACTAATGAGAAAAATGAATTAATACCGACAAGAACCGTCACAGGATGGAGAGTTTGTATAGACTATAGACGATTAAATGAAGCAACAAGGAAAGACCACTTTCCTTTGACCTTCATTGATCAAATGTTAGAACGACTATCCGGTTATAAATTTTATTGTTTCTTGGATGGTTTTTCAGGTTACTTTCAAATACCAATAGCGCCTAAAGACCAAGAGAAAACAAATTTCACATGCCCCTACGGAACTTTCGCCTATCGACGCATGCCATTTGGTTTATGTAATGCACCTGCAACATTCCAACGTTGTATGGTAGCCATTTTCCATGACATGATAGAAAAGACAATGGAAGTCTTCATGGACGACTTTTCTATCTTTGGAGACTCATATGACCAATGCCTCGATAACCTTGAACGAATGCTATCCCGATGTGAGGAAACTAACCTCGCCCTTAACTGGGAAAAATGCCATTTCATGGTAACAGAGGGAATAGTACTCGGTCATAAAATCTCAAGCGAAGGTATGGAAGTTGATCGAGCAAAAATAGAAACTATTTCTCGATTACCTCCACCATCCTCCGTTAGAGCAATCAGAAGTTTCTTAGGGCATGCCGGATTTTATAGAAGGTTTATCAAGGACTTTTCAAAAATTTCAAGACCTCTAACAAAACTACTTGAAAAAGATGCACCTTCCATCTTTGACAAGGAATGCAATCAAGCATTTCTAACCCTCAAAGAAATGCTAGTCAATGCACCTATCATGATAGCACCCGATTGGAAATTCCCTTTCGAAATCATGTGCGATGCAAGTGACTTTGCAGTTGGAGCAGTCTTGGGACAAAGAAAAGAAAAGCATTTCCACCCAATCTATTATGCTAGTAAGACGCTTAACGATGCACAAGAAAATTACACAACTACAGAAAAAGAATTACTAGCTGTGGTGTTTGCTTTTGATAAATTTCGTTCTTACCTTGTTCTTTCTAAAACAGTAGTCTATACAGATCATGCAGCTATCAGATACCTCTTCAAGAAACAAGACGCAAAACCCCGTTTGATCAGATGGATTCTACTCCTCCAAGAGTTCGACATCGAAATCAAAGATAAAAGAGGAGCAGAAAACACTGCTGCAGATCATCTTTCACGCCTAGAAGACCCAGCTTTGGAGGCGACCAGGGACGAGCAGATCAACGAAAAATTTCCCACAGAATCCTTGGAGATGATGGTGAGTAGACAAGAACCATGGTATGCCGACTATGCTAATTATCTAGCTAGCGGTATAGTCACCAAAGGATGGCCGCATCACCGAAGAAAGAAATTCTTTACTGATGTAAAGCATTACTTTTGGGAAGACCCTTATCTTTTCAAAATGTGTGCTGACCAACTCATCCGAAGGTGCGTCCATGGTAATGAAGCACAAAGAATTCTCCGTCATTGTCATGAAGGTCCATACGGAGGACATCATGGTGCCGCTAGTACCGCACGAAAGGTATTTGATTCAGGATTTTATTGGCCAACCATTTACAAGGATGCACAAAATCTTGTAAAGGCATGTGACGCTTGCCAAAGATCAGGTAATATTTCTTCCAAAAACGAAATGCCTCAAAACGGCATTCTCGTTTGTGAAATTTTTGATGTGTGGGGACTCGATTTTATGGGACCCTTTCCACCGTCAAAAGGAAACAAATATATACTTGTGGCAGTCGATTACTTGTCTAAATGGGCGGAGGCCGAAGCTCTTCCATCAAACGATGGAAGAGTAGTGGTAAAATTTCTGAAAAATTTATTTTCTCGTTTTGGAACACCAAAAGCTTTGATAAGTGATAGAGGTACCCATTTTTGCAATCATCAACTCGAAAAAATATTAACAAGGTATGGGGTCTATCACCGGGTCTCAACAGCGTATCACCCTCAAACAAATGGGCAAGCCGAAGTGACTAACCGAGGTTTAAAACGAATACTTGAAAAAACCGTAGGTTTAAATAAAAAGGAATGGGCTGATAAATTAGACGATGCTTTATGGGCCTTTCGAACTGCTTATAAAACCACTATAGGCACAACCCCATATAAGCTCGTCTATGGAAAAAGCTGTCACTTGCCGGTAGAAATAGCTCACAGAGCCTACTGGGCAATAAAAAATGTAAACTTAGACTTAGAAACTGCAGGTAAAAATCGATTCTGTCAAATGAATGAATTAGACGAATTAAGGAACTACGCATACTCTAACTCCGAAATTTATAAGGAAAGAATGAAAAATTTACATGATAAATATATTAAGTCTAATGAATTTCGGATAGGAGATCAAGTTCTGTTGTTTAATTCACGACTTCGATTATTTCCGGGTAAACTAAAATCTAGGTGGTCAGGACCTTTTTCCGTCACCCATGTTTTTTCTCACGGTGCAGTAGAAATTAAAGCTCGAAATGGGATACCATTTTAAGTCAATGGCCAACGGCTGAAACTCTACCAAGGATCCATTGAGGATGAAGAAGAGGAGATCTCACTTTAAACGGTTAACGAATGAAAAGCATCCACATCATACCCGACATGTTACAAACAAGCGAGTATACATCAAAAACCGGTAAGTCTTCTAACCATTTTTCGGAAAAAGGGGCATGCACACGAGCACAAAAAAAAATTAAAAAACTTTTGCTCGGCACGAGGCCGTGTCCGCTGGACACGGGGCCGTGTCGAGGCAACTGTCGGGATAAAACCCTCTTTTCATAACAGTTACCTCATTCCACACGCCCCGTTTTGCCGAAAACGCTCTGGTTCAAGGCGATTTTCCGCAGATTTTCGACGTCACCTCCACGTTTAACAACATCAAGGTATGATTCTATCATCATTAGTAGTTAGATTAGTTACTTGCATGTAGTTAAACATCAAAAATTTGGGGAAAAATCTAGGGTTCTTCAATTTCATCCGGATCGAACTTCAAATTTTTGATGTAATCTGTTTGTATTAGTTTAGATTAGTGTTATGGAAAGTAAATACACTTGTATTGTTGATAGATTTGTCCGATTTCTCACTAAAACCTCAAACCCTTGTTTTTGAACCGAAAAAGATGAAATTGGAAGGGTAAACGGGTTGTTTTGGGAAAAACAACACTTAGGGTTTCATTTTCGGGGGAAACCGCAACTACTTGGCTAAAAATTTTCAGATTTTCGGGACCGGGACGAAAAATGAAGTTTTTGGGTTACAGACGTCTGGACACGGGGCCGTGTCCAGCCCACTGTTTGCAGTTTCTTTAAAAATCTCATTATCTCATACTAATTTTTGGTGTATTCTTTCAGATGGCAAAGTTCACAAGGTTCAATGCAAGTGAGCTCGATGCTAGGGCGAGATACGAAATACTTCAAACAAGACCCGAGGAGTACCCCAGGCGAGCATGCACGGACCTGTTAACCATGGTGAACCAGCTGGACCGATTCAACAACATCGTTACGGGACCACTAGCAGTTGCATTGAACACTCGGCTTCGGTCGGTGCATCAATGCACCATGGAGTTCTACAGTACTTTCACCTTCACTTCAAGGTGTGACCCGTTCGACAATGAAGGGGTTGCATTTCGATGTGGCGGGACAAAGTACTCGATCTCTATGGCACAGTTTGGAGCTATAATAGGACTGTACGGGGAAGAGGAACCGGGAAACGAGGAAAATACCGGGGGATTACGAGACTTGGATGAAAATGAACGTCAAGCCGCATGGGCTCAAATCGGTGAAGGAATCTACAACCCTAGCAGCACCAAGAGTACTAAGCTGAGGGACCCGCTCTACCGCTACATTCACAGGCTCCTCACCTACTCTCTTAACCAACGTCACGACAGTAGTGGCGTTGTAGGGTTGAAAGATTTGGTTGTCCTTCACTGTATCCACAACCAGAAGCCTCTCGATGTTCCATATCTCTTGTTACGAAACATACATCTCAACCGCCTTGCTCGCGCTCCAACACCTATCTTCTTCGGAGGGTGGGTGTACCGCCTTTTCAAGCATTTCACGCGAATTCCGAGGTCCTTTGAAAGAAGCCCATGGTCGGGACGAGTTGCACATTTGCCGAGCCATGAACTTACTTTATGAGGCGGAAGACGGGTCGGTGAGCTTCCAAAGGACGCAAGGCTATGCATGGAACCCGCAGGAGGCCCTAGGTCTACATGCACCACCTCCCCACTACCAGTATCAACCCCATGGTGATCCGGGTCAATCCTCCTCACAAGGAGGCGGTTTTCCTAACTTTCAAAGCTTACATGATCTTTTGCAGGAAAACCTCATGTGTAACAGGAACACCTACAACCTCGCCAACAACACATACCACCGGGTTGGAGCTGTTGAACGCAACATCAATGATATACAAGACGATATCAGCAGCATCCGGGAGTATATGGCGGGGCATGGGGATGGAGGTGATGATAGCGATGAGGACATGGAGTAGGGGATTTGAAGGAGCAAGAGCGGGTTGATGGCGAGCCCACAGGTTTAAGTCCCTTTATCTATCGAACAGTTTGTGGCCTGCGTGCCAAGTGTTGAACAATTTACTTTCCTTGACGACTTTTATTTTCCGTTTTATTTTTATTTTTCTTTATGCTTGAGACAATTAACTATGGTAATGTAGGATGTTTGTGTTGCTTGGTGTGGTATTAAGTGATGAAACAGGTACAAACCAAGGCTTGGAGTGCTAAGCCTTAGCACTTAAAGGGCCAAGATGGAAAAAAGCGGGAGAAGAAACCTGTTTTTCAAGCTTACAGACTGTCCACACGGGGACGTGTCCAGCCAATACGCCCCCGTGCTCACCTCCCAGACCTGCTGTTTGGTTACTGTCCTGCAGATTTTTGTCAGACACGGGGCCGTGCCTAACCAACACACCCCCGTGTTCGCCTTCTATAAGTTTTCGTTACTGGCAGTTCACCACGGGGTCGTGTCCAGCGGACACGGGGCCGTGTCTAGACTGCCAGTAACATAAATCTTTGCTTTTAACACCATATTACACATCCAATCAATCTAAAAATTTATTTTTGGGACACATTGAGGACAATGTGTAATTTAAGTGTGGGGGGGGGGATGCTAAAATCTTGAAATTTTGCAAGTCCTAATAACAAGCCTTACACAAAACTCTTTGGGAACCGCTAAACACACCAAATTTTTTCAAAAATTTTCATTTTTTTTACTTGTCTAAAGTTTAAGTTAGGAATCCTAAGATTAATAAGGTTATATTTTTACAAATTTACAACCGAGAGCGTCGTGATAATAAGAACCGACATAAGAAAATTATGAAACGTCATGACAAGCTTAGTTAAAATTTGATTATATATACTTGATCACATAAAAACCCATTCCCACAAAAGTGAGTTTTGAGCCTTTATTGAGCATACAAATTTACATCTTTAGACTAAATGCTTATTTTTCGTTTCTTGTGTGAATAGCCGCTTGGTTCTTACGACTCTAGAACTTGCCACGACGATTCATTCCCGGTCCTTACCAACTTAAACCCAAGTAAGTAAATGATGGAGGCATTAGGACTAACCATTTTTCTTTCTACACCATTATTTTTCATTTTTTTTTCACCACCTACCCAAAAATCCCCCTAGTTAACCCCTTTGAGCCTAAACCTTTCATTTCTTTACCCTAAAACCTTTTTACCCACCAAAAACCCTTTTTATTTTTCACCCTTTATTTTAGTAACAAGCTCGGTTTTTCGTGTGACGGTTGAAAAAAAAATAAAAAAAATGATGAAGTTAGAAATAAACAAACAAAGCTCTCAAAACAAAAAGCTTGTTTGGAAAAATACTTCAAAATAAAAAGTCACTAAAACAAAGTGTTTTATGAAAACCGACGCTTTTTACGCTTTTCGCCCTTTTCTACTAACCCATTCACCCACCTTTAGCCCAAGCCTATACCCAAAAAGTCCTCTTGATATTTACAAAGGTAACAAGTTAAAAAGAAGGAGGATTGATTGCTTGGCAAGCTTATGGTAGGAATAAGTTCCATGCCACTCTCGAGTGATTCACTAAAAATACACCTTCGGCCGAGTGTGAGTGATTTCTCCCGTGAGGTATGTGAACTTGTGTATAAATGGAATTTTAAAAAGGCATGTTATGCCCAAATAAGTAATTTATCCTATGAAACGTTCTAAATAAATCATAACGAATAGGATTGTAAATAAATAAAAATAAAACCCAAAAAAATCTTGGATTCTCAACACTCTATGACAAGCCAAAACCTTCTCTTCTACCCATTCCATTTAGGAGTGAAAGCCACATATTAAAGAGTTTTGCTTGAGGACAAGCAAAAGTTCAAGTGTGGGGGTATTTGATGTGCGTAAAATGCAACATATAAATTACATCAAATGAGGCATAAAACTAACCCTTTTTAGTACTAATGTTGGAAAAAGAGTGTTTTTTTGTCTTCCTTTTGTATTTTCAGGATTAAATGAGCTCAAATTCACAAAAAAAAGCAAAAAGACAGCTAAATCTAACATAAATCCAAGAAAAGGAACAAAAATGGATTGCCCGACCCCTCAACGGCATCCTCCCAAGCAAAATAGAGAAGGCAGAAGACTGAACACGCCCCGTGCTCAGCCAGCACGGGGCCATGCCCAAGAAGCAGCAGAAAAGACAAACCTATAGAAGCTTCTATTGCCCACCACGGGGCCGTGTCCAGTGAGCACGGGGGCGTGGCGAAAGTACAGCAGGCGCATTAATTGTAATTGTAATTGCGAATTACAATTAATGAAGAGAGAGAGTGTCAGACGGGCACGGGGGCGTGTCCAGCGGACACGGGGCCGTGCCCAGCCTTCTGTTCAGCCTATAAATAGGAGTGCTTGGTTTCATTTCAACTCATCCCTTGGCACACCATCTCTCTCACACTTCATCCACCACCCACCACCATCACAACACCATCATCCACCACCATCATCCATTGTCCATCATAGAGTGTGTGAGTCGTCTCGGGATCCAAGATTGATCGTAAGAGTTCTTGACAATCAAGGCCATGTTTGTCTAAGTCTCTTACATCACTTGGTGAAGACAAGTGTTTAGTATAATACTTTTTATTTTTAATCTTTTGCACTTTTTATTTGGTTTTGTATTAATGACTTTAATAACTAGTTACTTATGTTGAAGGTGATCTTTCCTTATCGTTTGTCCGTGGTGTCTTGGCATTAGTTTACTGTCTATATAAAACAAAAGATTTTCACCATTCATATCTCCACGGTCTATGTGGAGGTATGTTGGCTACCTGGTCAGGGGTTAAGGGAACGGTTTGGTTAGAGTCTTGCCATTGTTCAGCGTTTAGAGGTCCTGCAAGGGACCTGGGTCAAATTTAGTAGGATCTCCTTCAATACCCATAGGTATTGGATGGCGGGGATCCAAACTCTTTGACCCCCTCATAAGTTAACTACTATTAATACTATAACCCGGCTATTTAGGACTGTATCCCTGCTGACTCAGACTACTTAGTCGAGGGTAACGTTACCGCCAAAAGCGGGGCCTACCATAATTTGCATTAATAACTTAATTCATTATCTTCCAATAATCCAACCCTTTAGGATTGTATCCTTGCTGACTCAAACTACTGGGTTGAGGGTAACGTCGCCTTCAAAAGAGGGGCCTACTACAATAACTAAGATAATCTCTTAAGCAAGTGCAAAAGTGCGAAAATAATCAAAGGTTATACTAATACACGAGTCGGATCCAAGTGATTCATGTTGTCTATCTGTTTTTATTTTTATTTTATTTTTCAGCATTTAGTTAGTTTTTATTTTCTTAGTTTAAAAACCTTTTCTAACTTTTTGATTTGATTAGACGTTGAGGATAAACCGGTACTAAAAGCTCTTGTGTCCTTGGACGACCTCGGTATCTTACCAACACTATACTACATCCACGATGGGTGCACTTGCCCATATGTGTGTTTAGTGTTAGTAAATATCGTGTTTTATAAATTTAAAACTTGGCTAAAAGTGTAAAAAGGGCTTAAAATATACATCTAAAATATATTACACCTAACGCACATCAACAACCCCAATGTGGGTGTTCCTTTCAAATAACGTAATATCCTCTTGACAATGATCATATGCGAAGCTCTCGGGTTAGATTGATATCTTGCTGCGAGGCACGTTGGGTACATGATATCAGGACGTGAAGCAGTTAGATACATCAAAGAACCTATCATGGAACGGTAGAACGTTTCATCAGCCCTGTCTCCGGTAAGATCTGGGTGAATCCCATGATTAGTCGCAAGTGGGGTAGCAGCTGGAGTAGAACTTGACATTCCAAATTTCTCTAGAATATCATGCACGTACTTCATCTGGTGAATGAAAATTCCCTCAGGAAGTTGTTCAACTTGTAAACCCAAAAAGAATTTCATCTCCCCCATTGATGACATCTCGAATTTTTGCTTCATCACCTGTTCGAAATCTTTGCACAATTTCTCATTCATTGACCCAAAAATTATATCGTCTACATAAATCTGAACTATCAGAAGATGTCCGTCGACCTCTTTAGTGAAGAGAGTGGCATCCACTTTTCCACGTATGAACTGGTTAGCGAGTAGGTGTTGAGACAAAGTCTCGTACCAGGCTCTCGGTGCCTGATGTAGACCATACAACGCTTTGTCCAGCAGATAAACTTTGTTCTTGTGGATTGGGTCAGTAAAGCCCGGCGGCTGACCGACATAAACCTCCTCTTTGACCTTCTCATAAAGAAACGCCGATTTTACATCCAACTGATATACTTTGAAATTCTTCCAAGACGCAAATGCTAGGAAAATTCTGATTGCCTCTAGTCGTGCTACAGGAGCATAGACTTCTGTAAAATCAATCCCCTCCTGTTGACTAAAGCCCTGAACAACGAGTCGAGCTTTGTTCCTTACAACCACTCCTCTGTCGTCCCTCTTACACTTGAATACCCATTTCGTATTGATTTTCCTTTGACCATCCAGCAAATCCACTAACTTCCACACTCCTAACTTTTCAAACTGACTTAACTCTTCTTGCATCGCTATGACCCAAGAGTCTTCAGTAAGCGCCTCTTTATAAGTTCTCGGTTCGACCTGCGAGATAAAACAACTTAATGAAAATTCAGTTTGTGAAGGTGCTACTGTAGAATAAAAACATGTTAAGCCCTGGTCTATTTGACGTCTTGTGCGAACGCCTGAATGCAGTTCTCCTATGATCAACTCCTCTGGATGATAAGAAAGAGTTTGCGGCATCACTTCGCTCGGAACATCTACATTTCCCTCCAGATTAGTAACATTCTGATCTGCATCTTGTTCACCAACTTGGTTTGTTTGACTTGATAACTGCATCTGCTCCCCCTCAGAGTCTGAATCACCATGATAAAAAACTGGCATATTTTCAGCTTCTTGATTATCATTCACCTCCGACTGGTTACCAGGAGCAACTTCATCATCATGTTCACCAGCATGACTAGGACCTGCTTCATCATCATTTGAAGTTTCCCGAGGTCTTCTAGAATACTCCGCTGGGAACCTGAGCTGCGACTCATACTCTCGCAAAATATCCAGCTCATCAAAGAAATCTTCATCTTCCTCTGATTCTTCTCTCATGTCAAACGAATCCCAAAGTTTTTCATAATGATAACGCCATGAATCACCAGGATTCTATGGTGGCATAGTGTGACCTTGACATTCAACATTCGCTGCTTCAATAATCCGCTTCTCACTTGGAACGAAGACACGTCGCATTGGATTGGCATAACCAACAAATATTCCCTCAATGCACTTCGAACCAAACTTTCCATTAGGCTCTATAACTGTACAGGGTGACCCGAACGGTTCTAGATACTTCAAATTCGGTTTGCGGTTATTGATTAGCTCAAAGCATGTTTTGTTGAACTTCTTGACAGTAAGAACCCTGTTGAGCGTATAGCATGCGGCGGAAACAGCTTCAGCCTAAAATTAATCGGTAATTTTGAATCTGCGAGCATAGTTCTAGCCATCTCGATTAGCGTCCGGTTTTTGCGTTCTGCGACTCCATTCTGTTGCGGAGTGTACGGAGCACTAAACTCATGCAGTATACCTTTTTCATCACAAAATTCTTCCATCTTACTGTTTTTGAATTCAGTACCATTATCACTTCTAATTCTACTGATATGCCTCTGGTACAGATTCTCAATTCTTTTAAACAACGCCATTAAACTGTCAAACGTTTCGTCTTTCGTTTTCAAAAATAAAACCCACGAAAATCTGGAATAATCATCAGTCACGACCAAACAGTAGTAATCTCCTGTAATACTCTTGACATTCACTGGACCAAACAAATCCATGTGAAGTCTTTCCAAAGGTCTTGAAACTGAATTGACTTGCTTTGTAGGGTGTGACTTTTTCTTCTGTTTGCCTTTGACACAACTAATGCACTCCCTATCCAGATGAAAACCTTTGACATGAACTCCGGTGACCAAATCATTATGCACCAAATGATTTATTTTTCTAAGATGTATATGCCCCATCTTCCGGTGCCACAATCTTGATTCTTTGTCAGTTGCTTTGGACACAAAACAATGAGCCTGACCCGTAGTTGTAGTAGCTGCGCTCATGTCCAACACGTATAGATCATTGACTCTTGGTGCCCTCATGATGATCCATTCCTCAGGTATCACAAATCCCGATTTCAAGATCAAACATTCTTTGTCAGTGAAGTGAGTGGTATACATCCTGTCACAGATCTGGGAGATACTTAGCAGATTGTTCTCCAGCTCAGCGATGTAGTTAACTCTCTCAAATGTTACGATCCCATTGGATAACGTTCCTTCACCTATAATCTTTCCTCCTTGATTACCCGCAAAACCAACATAACCTCCATTGATATTCTTCACATCATACAACAATGCGGTCTTCCCTGTCATATGTCTTGAAGCTCCACTATCCATGATCCATCTGGATACAAGTTTTGGAAGATCCTGCACATAACATACTTTGACTTAAACAACTTCAAGAAAGATGCCGATTCATGCTTCGCGATCCAGGAAGCTCCGGCAATTCAAACTGCTTAGTCAAACATCGAGTCCACCCAGGCCTCATCAGCCTTAGGTGTAACCTTGACTCTCGCAATTTGAATTTTGAAATTTTCAGCCTTGAGAGATGGAAAATTTGCATCATAATCAACCGTAATTGATTCTTCAGCCTTTTTCACTTCAGAAGTTGAAATTTTCTTCTCAATTTTTGGCTTCCAAACTTGTTGAGATAATGCAACCCTTTTGTAAAATTTGTCGTTATTAGTTACCAACTTCTTTACGGGTTCATTTTTCACACTCTTTTTCTCAACAACGATTGGTGTTTTACCCTTCATATCAACTTTCTTCTGTTGAGTCTTCACAGTTTCAGTCTTAGGCTTCACACTGGTAAACTTTCATGCAATGTGACCAACTTGATTACATCTAAAGCAAGTTCGAGTATTAGCCACTCGACTTGTGCCTTCAGACTGAGACTGAGAAGCTCTTTTCTCAAAGAATTCTTTGTTTGATTTTGAAAAAAAATTCTTTTTCTTCATCAGCAAGTGAACTCGAACTATTCACAAACTTTTTCTTCTCGACAAACCTCTTGTTTGGAACATTTCTTTTCTGATACGATTTACCCTCCTGATAACCACCCGACCAATTGTTTCTGTTGTTATTGTAAAAACGTGGTGGATTAACAGATTTCTTATTGTAAACTTTTTGTTTCTCAAACCTCATTTTACTTTTCTTTTGACTCAGATCATTCACTGCTGACAATTCGACTTCGACCAGTTTGAAAACATTTGTCAATTTGTTCATGTTTACATTCTCGATAGGAAACTCTGAATCCGAAAACAAATTATCCGATCCCGACATCTTGTACATGACAAGAGTAGGTTCACCATTTAAGTTGTCCTTGGACTTTTGTTTCGGAATGTATTTGTCCAAGAAACACCCATCTTCCTTAGTAGTGTCACTATCTGTTTTAAGCACATTTTCAACAACACCTTTTACAATATCATTTTGGACACTATCGTCATTGGAAGATGTGAACGTGACATCAATATTCTCCGGAAGTTTAACTTCACTTTCTTACTCAAGTTCAACCAACCCAGATTGTTTTTTCGTGTAGTTATCAAGAACAGGTGGTGGAACTCTATGAAAACCCACCCCGGTTCCATCAGAATACACATCTTCGCCAGCTTTGTTTTTCCCGATGGGTTTGGGAACAATGTGCTGCAACACAAGACTTGCGGAGCTATAGCTGTTAAGCTTCAACTGGATTCGCTCGTTTTCAATTTCAGCCTCTTGAACTTTAAGTTTCAAATTAGCGATTTCATCCAGTTGTTTGTTGATTGATTCTTCTTTTACTCTCAGCACTGCTTTTAGATGCTCGTTTTCTTTAAAAGTTTTACCATTTCGATCATCACTATTTTTCACTGTGCTTTTGAGTTTTTCAAATTTTTCAGAAATCTGACGGTTTTCAAGAATTAACTTTTCATTTTCTTGTTTAACTTTTTCATGTTCAATTTTATCAGTTTCAATTTGAGCAGTTAATTCTTTAATCTGTTCAGTTGAAGCTTTAACTGTTTTGTCACGCGCAAGAATCTGATTCTCAACGCTTCTGACCTTTGCTGTCAAATCTTTAATTTTCTCACCGTTGAGATACGTGACAGTGTTACAAAATTTGCACTCTTTGTTGCAATTTTTGCAATCAGCATTTCCTTCGATCTTTTTACCTGACGCATTCGTTGACGAGTTTGGACTGACCTGGCCTTTTGACTCAGACACGGAGTTAGAGTCTACCTCAAGTGCTTTAGCAGCCAGTACTTTGTCAGCCATTTTTCCCAGGTTCTCTGCAGTCAACTCCTGCGTTGTATCGATAATGCCAGTATCAATCTTCTTTGCTTTCTCGTCTCTTCTTTCTCCTTTTTCTTTTTCTCTTCTTTCTCTTTCTCTTCTTCTTTCATTTTCTCGGTTGGAGTTCCCCATCATTTGTGTTGCCAATACTCATCATCTTCTTTTATCTCCTTGATGATGGCTTCCAGATCAAGTGTTTTGCCATCGATTGCAATATTTCCATACTCATCAAGATAACACTCCTTGTCCAGATCCCATCTTCTCGCTCTTCTAGCTTCCAGATAGATACGAGAAATTCTAATGATTCTGTTTTCACCAATCATTTTCCTATAGCTATACTTCTATTCTTAAGTACGATCATCTTTCCACGGAATAGGTTCATCGTTTTTCGCCATGAATGCATAACCAACCGCATCTTCTTCCGGTAAAACCTCTTTACTCCAATCATACCCCTCATCATCGTAGATCACCGCAAGAGCTCTAGATTTCTCTTTGTTATCTTCAGACTGCTTTAATCTAGGCGGCTCAGATTTATTCTGATGATAAATCGCCTTCTTGTAGTAATCATCTCTGAAAGGGTTCTCCGACTCATCAGCATAAGCGTTTCTACATTCTTGTTTAAAGTGACCTTTCTGCTTACACTTGAAGCATGTCACCTTGGATTTATCGAACCCCAGCTTAGTAGATGGACCACCAATCGTCTTACTGCCGGTTATTTCCATAAAACGCTGTGCTCTACGAACAGCACTTGCCATAGCCCAACGAATATCGATTAACTCCATTTCTTCAGGATCTATTTGATCATAGTCCTCTTTCGTCAGGTTTGTGTTACCAATCTTCCCAGCCACCAACCCTTCATATGATTCCAACACCGACGCCAAGAAAACCATCTGCTGCTTAGCCGACTCCTCGTCAAAATTCTATGCATTCTTCAAATCTATTGCAACGTTGCATTGAAACTTCGCATCAGAATGACTTGCAGATGATGAAGATCCACCATGATAACCACTGTGACTTCCATTGCTTTGACTGCTTTGACTTTCTTTGCTTGCTGTCGACACATTCTCAGCAGAAAATGCAGTCTTTGGAGAAGTTGCTTTTGGCATCATGCTTTTCGGATAATATAGATCCAAATTCTGCTGGTAAGATGAGTGATTGACTTTGTACGTCTTCTTCAGTTCCAGTTCGTGACTTTCAAGTCTCTCAATCACCAAATCTGGTTTCAAATTTTTAGGAGCAATAGTGTTCTTCAACATCAGCGCATAATATCTCCAATCCATCTCGTCTGGTAATGAATCGAACAATTTGTCAACAAGTTCTTCATCAGAATATCTGATTTCATGTCTTGCTAATTCCAGCTTCAGATGACCGAACCTTTCTATCATTTTACAAACTGACTCATTCATGAGACAACCAAACATATCAAACTCTTTCCTAAGAAGTTTCTTTTTACTTTTTACAATTTCAGTACTTCCTAGACATTTCTTTTCTAGCTTTTGCCAAAGATCTTTTGCATTTGTATAATCAATCAAAGAGATTATGTCCTCCCGAACCGACTGAAATAACAAAGCCACACATTTTTGCTCGGCTACAAATGCATCAATCTCTTCAGCCGATCTTAATGCTTCACCATTTTTGTTTCCATTTGCATAACCGTTCTTCAAACTTTTCCAGCTGGGAAATGCGAATGCCATCAGCCAATCTTCAAACTTCCTAGACCACTGACTGTACTCCTCGATAGCCATAAGCTTTGGGGGTTTATTGAATGTTCCGAAGGCACTTTCTGATTCCCAAGCTTCCTTTTTCTTTTCTTTCGGCGGATTCTCATTTTCTTTGCTTGATGAAGTATCATCGTTTCCGGAATTTCCCGTGAATGCGTACATGTCGCTGAAAGGATTCAAGAAAATATCATCCATTTTGAATGTACCTGCAAAATCAGCAAACACTTAGACAAATTTTCGCAATTTTAGAAAGTGATGACTGATAAGCGAAACTATCAACAATTATGACAAACAAGCGAAACTGATAAGTGTCAGATAAGCGGAACTCCAATCTCCGTATAAGCGGACCAAGTAAATGTCTATTCAAGCGGACCAGGTAAGTGTCTGTTCAAGCGGAAGTATCAAATTTTTTGTTCAAGCGGAACTACAAGGTTTGTTCAAGCGGATCTACTCAGTCCGGATAAGCGGAAGTGAAAATTGTTCGTTCAAGCGAACCTAATTTGTTCGTTTGAGCGGACTATCCTGTTCGTACAAGCGAAAGTGTCCGAATAAGCGAATCTAACAAGTAATTTTCGAGCGGAACTTTTTTATTTCAAGCGGAACTATCAAACAAAACTAGGTCTTTCAAGCGGAACCTTCGATGTCCGTATAAGCGGAACCTAGTTCTAACCAGTTTTCACCATGTTTTAGTCCGAATTTTAACTTGAAACTTTCTAGGGTTTGTTATTACAATGTTTCGCACGATATACTCAAAAATCAGACAATTTCAACCGTAGGAACCACTTTAAATCGAAAAAGTATGAGAGAAAGAGAGTAGAAATCAGAGAAATTGGTAGAATCAAGCTGTAGTAGTATGAACTCCTCGTCCTGAGCTCTGATACCACTTCTTGGACCGTGTTCCGACCCTGAATAGTCAGTAGAGAACGTTCATCTTCATGTACGAAGGCGGAATCAACGTAAATGAAGTTACAACAGCTTTCCTATTCAATTCCTTCTCTTTTAGTGCTATTTGAATCAGTTTTGACAGAGTTCTAGCACCAATACAAAGATCAGGTTCCGCTTCAGTGTTCATCAACAACCCCTATAGTTTCGCTTATGGCTGCTATTTATAGACAGCATGGTTCCGCTTATACGACATGTCCGTATAAGCGAACCTATCACCTAAACCACATAAGCGAATCTATAATATGACAAATAAGCGGAACCTCTAGCTAAGAGTTCACATAAGCGAAACTAAAACATAAAATACAATTTTGACTTTCTAGCTCCTAATTTTGACCAATCTTGACCTAAGACTTGATGTAGACAAAGTCAACAGACATTCCATGCATCAACACTTGGGTGATTTCGAATTCTTGTTCAACAATGATGGAAAGTTTGCATCATCCATTGTTAAACCAGAATTCTCGACTTGTACCTCAACACATGGCTCTTCTGGCTTTACCATACCAGAATCATTGCCTGAATGTGGCTTATCTGACTTTAATGAGCCAGATTCATCGCTGACATGTGGCTCCTTTGTTTCCGAAGAAACAGATTCATCGCCAACAACTTTCTTTGTTTTGTTAATCTTCTGATTAACAACTTTCTCTTTCTTCAGGATTCCTTCCTCTTCTGTCCTCAGATTTGTATCTGATGAATCTATTTTGCTAGGCTTATCATTCTTTGTGAAGCAAGACAATTTATCAGAACTGCTGTTTGGTTTTCCTGATGTACCCGAGGACAAACTCTTCTCGAGATACTCTCTTGCCTTCTTCCTCTTCTTTCTCAGTCTGTCTTTTTGCCCCTGAGAAAGCTTCACTTTCTTTTCTTGAAATTTAGGTTCTTGAACCTTCTGTTCTTTGGGCTTGACACTGACTGGTTTCTTTGCCATATTCTGAGATTCTGCCCTCGATCTTCCCATCGATCTCATTGGGCAATCTCTGGCAATGTGGCCTAAGATATTGTAGTTAAAGCAACTTCTTGACTCAACACTCCAACTTTGGCAGTTAAGAACAATGTGACCTTGATAACCACATCGGTAGCACACTCTGTTATCGTACCAATCACCATTTTTAGTCCAAACACTCAGATCATAACACTGTTTGGCTTGGTGATAGTCATTTCTCCTCCTGAAAACTGAATTTGGCTTTGAAGTACTGTGGTCAAACCTGCACCACTCATCACCAACTATTTTTGAGTTTTCATTTTTCAATTTTTTTTATTTTTGATTGCGATTGGATGATTGATCTGATGAACTTTTATTTTCCTTTTGAACAATTTTCTTGTTTTTCATTTTTTGTTTTTGAAGGGGTAAGGTCCCAAAAACCTCATAAAAAGGATTTGAGACCAAACCACCAACTAGCCTTTCAACCTTTTGACCTTGCGCGACCGCGCATTGGTCTTACAGAAGGGAGGAAGAAATCAACAAGCGATAGTCGCGCGCCCAAAGGAAAGCATAAAATCCTTGCGCCGCCTTCCATTTAGCAAAAGGTTGAAACCCTTTGCTAATTATTCCTTCCAAATGTCCGAACTTGGATAGCATTTTACCCAGACTTGGGATTTATTCAGCTGAGTACACACAGTAAGGTGTCACACTAGATTACAGCAGTAATCTTCTAGAAGAATATGATCGTGCACCACTCAGACGGTTATAACCGTCTGGACACGTGTCATTACCACAAACATTCCTGAAATCACCACGATAGCATGTAATTGGGGAATGATCTCCACTTGATCACTTTCCACGTGGCAATTCCCCAGCCATAGATCAAGTCACGATCCGTGTGCATTCACATCGGATCAAGGCAGCTTAACGTGGATTTAGAAGAACTTGACGGAAGGAAACGTAACCGCTACGACGTTAGCATCTTCCGTTATCTTTTTAATAACAGGTTTTCCCTCCCAAACTCCTGGTTATAAATACGAGAACTATTCAGGTATAAACCCAGATCACATTCACTTCTCAAATACTTTATCTTCTCCATTACCATTACTTATTCTCACACCAGAGTCATGTCAAGGAGAGAACCCTCTTCTCCCCTTGACGAGGCTAACGGTGCTCTGTTTTACAGAATCACTGGAGAAGAAGCTCGGTAACAACTGAATCAATCGAGAGAGAACTAACCCTTTTATGCGGATTCAAACCCCCTAGATACTTCGATTCCGACCATTTATCTAGTGTTTCTTCAGTTTTGAATCTACATTCTTTTCCAAAGGTTTCTGCTTTGAACATTCACCTTTTTCTGTAGAATACAAATTCGTTTTTTGAAACTTTTCTTCTAATTTCAAAAACAATTTCTTTTTCTCAATTTTTTCATTTTCATCATCAGATTTCTCATCGCAATCTTCAATTTTGACTTTGTCAAAATTTGTGACATTGTCACTTATTGGAACAGAATTGATCGGTTTTGGACAAGGATGCTTCAAAAATTCTGACGAAGTCACAAAACCTTTCAATTTCTTTTCAAGTTCATCAATTTTGTTCCTTGAATTCTCAGCTTCATTTTCAAGCTGAGATATTCTCTCAAAATGAGACTTGATTGTTTTTTCATTTTCAATCTTGATGTTTTCAAGAACAGACTTTTCATTTTTCAAACCTTCTATCTGTTCTTGAAATTTTGTTTCATTTGCCTTCAAGTTTTTGTTTTCAAGTTTTACCCAGAAATCTTCATTTTCTAAAGATTTCTTTTTTTCTTTCAAACTCTTTTTCCTTCTCTTTCAAAACCTTGTTTTCTATTGTCAAACTGTTCAAACTACTTAACAGTTTAACATTTTCAGACTTCAGCTTTTCATAATTTTCTTGAATTTCAAGAATCTGTTTATCATCAGTTTGCTTCTCATTTTTCAAACTTTTGATTTCCAATGCCAAACTTTCCGCATCCTTCAATAGTTTGCCATTTTCAGTCTCAAGTTTATCACATTTAGAGCACACCAATTCAGAATTTGAAGATTCAATCTTCACAGATTCTTCATTCTTTGGAACATTCTCTGTCTCTGTCTTGTATGTTCCTGCAAAATTTTTTTAACGAAATCAAGAGGATTTTCATTCTCATCAATATAACAACCCCTCTTGTTATCGTATTTCAAATTTCTTTTTGCTGCCCAACATACATTGATTCTTTTGTTAATTTCATCCATCACATCTAAATTCAATTCATCTAGATTCATTTTTACTTTATCCATCATTTCTTTCTTCTTCCTTTCATTTTCATACTTATGTGTTTTAAGTTTGCTAATAAAACTATATAGATGTAATTTTGAAAAATTTGTATTTCTTTTCAGATTTTCCAAAAAATCATCCCATTCAGCTGGTAGTGCATTAGCAAACTTTGATACCATTTCGGTTTCTGGTATTATTATTTTATTCTCTTTCAAATGATCAATCAAACGATTAAATCTTTTCTCCAAGTCATCTAACTGTTCATCCTTTTTACACATAAAACATTCGAACCGGTTAACCCAAACATTCTTAGGCAAATTTTGATAGTGACTACTAAAATATCCTCGATACCAATCATTTATCTTTTCAAGATCATGATTTTCTTTTTCATCAAAGACCATTGCCATATTTCACACTAATATCAACTTAAGTGAAATAAGAATTTTCAACCTTTGAAGCGGAATCACGCCTATGAACAGAATGACTGATTTCGCTCGAAAGTGTTTCGAGCGGAATCAACACGGTTGTTTCAAGCGGAATGACAAATCTCGAGCAGAATCAAGATGATTCACTCGAGCGGAATCACAGTCCAAACTGATTCAAGCGGAATCAATTAACTTCCTCAAGCGGAATCAACAAATCCAGCTAAAACTCTGATTTCGCTCCAAATGCTCGAGCAAAATAAGAACTTTTCAAGTGATATACCTGATTTCGCTCGAAATGTCAAGCGGAATCACAACTTCCTCGTTCAAGCGGAATCAGGTTTTAGGCAATTTTTTACCAGTTTTAAGCCGAATTTTAAGCTGATTCTTCTAAGGATTTGTTAAAATACAATTTTACACAATCTGTGAAAAATTTGACCGATTTTATCCGTGAAAACTTGAAAAATTTTGAAAAGAAGGTGTAGAAATCAGAATTTTTCAGCGAAAACGAGCTAAACGGTAAGAACTCTTCCTCCTAAGCTCTGATACCACATGTAGGATCGTGAGACAACCTAACGAGTCGATCAGAAGAGTGCTCAGACTGAATCAGAGGCGGAATTCATTGATTCGGTCTTTGTTTAGCTTGTAAAACACCGGAATATCAATTAACTGTCTCTTGTATATATCAGATCGTGTTACAGACTTGGAGACACCTCGACAGCACCTAGGCATCGGAAACATGAACTGAACAACTGCTTCTGATTCCGCTCGAACTGACCATATATATAGTCTTTCTGATTCCGCTTGAACATGTTTCAAGCGGAATCTCCACATTCATTTGGAGCGGAATCAGACTTATACATTTGGAGCGGAATCAGGATAATATGTGATTTCGCTTGAAAATGACTAGATGTCATTTCAAGCGGAATCAGCCCTAATTCACACTTTTTCGATTTCTGTGCACTAAACAATCAGTTCTACACTAAGATTCGAACTAAGATGAAGTCGATAGACAACTGCACCAACAGTGGTAGATCATTGGTGAAGTTAATAAAAGGACCCAAGTGTTTACTCTCCATGATAATTGATATCCACACCAAACATTTGTAGTTGACCTTGGATATGTCAAGATGAAGTAAATAAAAGGACCCAAGTCTTTAACCATTTATCAAGATGAACCAATTAAAAGCCAAAATAATCTTCTTGAATCCTATGGCATGTTGATTAGGAAAGCCGTCGAAAGAAATGCTTTGGTGGGGATCAAGCTTCCTAACTCTGGTCCAATTCTCTCCCATCTGTTATATGCCGACGATTGTGTTTTTCTAGGGGACTGGTCTGAGAATAATTTGAAGTCGATATTGAAACTCCTTAGATGTTTTTATTCAAGTGCGGGCCTCAAGATTAATTTTAATAAGTCGATTCTGTTCGGTGTGGGTGTTGAGGCTGCCGAAGTTAAGAGGATGGCGGGCTCTTTTAATTGTAAAAATGGGGAGCTCCCGTTCATCCATCTCGGAGTCCCGGTTGGGGCTAAAATGCATAGTGACCACAGCTGGAAACCAGTCTTCGATATTCTTCAGTCCAGGTTGGCGAAGTGGAAGGTGTCGTTGTTATCTATCGGTGGTAGGTTGACCCTCATTAATTTGGTTCTCGAAAGCATCCCGAACTACTATCTGTCTCTTTTCAAAGCACCTGTGGGTGTGGTTAAAGAATTAGAGAAGATTATCAGGAAGTTCTTGTGGGGAGGTAATAGCGAATCGTTTAAAATTCCGTGGGTGGCATGGGATCGTCTTTCGATTCCGATTGATAAAGGTGGTATAGGGATCTCAAAATTGGCTGAAGTGAACATCACTTTGATTTCAAAATGGTACTGGCGTTACAAAACCGAGGAAAATGGGCTATGGAGGAGAGTAATTGACGCTATCCATTCTGGCAGGAATAGATGGAATCCGGTTCCGTTTAATAGCAGCATCAGAGGGGTTTGGAAGAGCATTGTTTCAGAAGTGGAAAAAACTAACGTGGGTTCGACAAAATTATCGCTGAAGATCTCGGGTATAGTTGGGAATGGCTTGTCTTTAAAGTTCTAGCTGGACACGTGGGCCGGCAACAGGTCCCTCAAGGATTGCTTCCCAGCTCTCTTTCATCTTGAAGTCAATATGAGTTGTCGGGTCTGTGAGAGATTCAATCCCGAAATCAATTTGTTCGCCGAAAAGTGGCAGTGGTCCGGTCTGCTGGGGAATGGCGCTGAAGAGGATGAGTTGCAGTCGATGGAGGAATTGCTGAGTGGGCTGTCCCTGTCAAACTCCCGGGATAGATGGGTTTGGAACAGAGGCGACCGAAGGGACTTCTCGGTTAAAGAGGTTAAAAGTTTTCTGAGAAGCGGGTCTGATACTAGTAGCTTTTTTGTTTTCAAGTGCTTGAAATGGGTTCCAAAAAAATGTAATATCCTTTTGTGGAGAGCGGAGATGGGGAGGATCGCTACTACCGAAGCTCTCATGAAACGTAACTGCTTTAGTGGAGATCCATC
Source organism: Helianthus annuus (assembly GCF_002127325.2). Taxonomy (NCBI): domain Eukaryota; kingdom Viridiplantae; phylum Streptophyta; class Magnoliopsida; order Asterales; family Asteraceae; genus Helianthus; species Helianthus annuus. Next base: position 57,101,401 of record NC_035442.2, on the reverse strand, counting down.
CTGTCAACTGTGCGAGGAAGATGTCGAGTCGGCTGTCCATCTCTTCTGTTCTTGTTCAGTGGCCTCTTCCATTTGGTTATTGATTAGTCAATGGTGCAAGATTAGCCCGATTTTTGCTTTCTCTGTCAAAGACCTGACCTCGATCCATGAACACGCCAGGCTAGAGAAGAAGGCAAGTGAGGCCCTTCAAGGTATCATTTCAGTTGGTTGTTGGTGCTTATGGTCGGCTAGGAACGAAAGGAGATTCAATAATATTAGAAAAGAGATTGTCGATATTTTTCAGGATATAAAAGTGCTAGGTTTTCATTGGTATCGCAATAGAGCTAGAAACAGAAGTATTAGTTGGAACGACTGGTGCTCGTTCAACATAATGTAATCTCTGTTTGCGGTTTTGTTCGCTGTTTGGCTGCCCTCGTTTTGTGGGTAGTTGGTGAATAATAGTTAAATTTCAAAAAAAAAAAAAAAAAAGAATCCTATGGCATGTTTATATAACTCAAGGAAAACGCACCAAAAATTCCTCGATGAACAACCAAAACAACTCATCAAAAACCTTGAAAATTGTGTTGTTTTAACCTTATGTGAGATTTTAGAGTGTTTTTGGCATCAAACTTAATGCCCGACTTGAACATGTTTAATCGGTGTTACGCCATGGTTTTTAGTTATTCTCACCATGTCTGAATGTTGTCACATAACACATCTATGTTCAAACAGAGCAACTGTTTTAAACGGTCAATTGCATTCTCGGAAAGAATGAAACCTAATGTTACTGTCTGTCTGAAAACTCATTGCTTCAGATCACTTGCATAGATTCTACTTTCTATTTTGAGGCAAGGAGTTCATCATCATAGATCACCACAACTTAAACTTTTAAGCAACATTTTGCAAGGAGAAAAATGCCCGAATAGTCTCTGTGGTTTGCCCATTTTTCATCTTTAGTTCTTAACTTTCTAAAATTACAGCTATAGTCCCCAACTTTTGCAATTTCGTTCCCGGATAGTCCTTGGCGCGGATGAGGGTTAATTTTTGGTGTTAAATCGATGTTTTTTTTTTACTTGATATTAATAGTTATTTTTTTTTTTGATATAACCAGAAAAACTTGTTAAGTTACATCAAAACAGAAGGTAGACGGGCAACAAGCTGCGCCGCCAACCTTTTTTGAATTGCAAACCCCAACCTCCCGAACACAAACCCCTGCCCCCTTGGGGTCGAACCTTCTGTTTTGATGTAACTTACAAAATTACTAAAAAGTTAATACCCCTGCCCCCTTGGGGTCGAACCTTCTGTTTTGATGTGAAATTACAAAATTACACCTATACTGTTAAATTAATACCTAAAAAGTTAAAAAGAAATATAATTAATATTATATAATTTATGTGGGACTAACCACCAACCGCACCCACCTCACCACCACCACCACCACCACCACCACCACCACCACCACCACCACCACCACCACCACCACCACCACCACCACCACCACCACCACCACCACCACCATTCTTCACCTACAGAAACGAATAAAATTGTCATATTTGTATGTACATTACCGATGAAATGCGGTATCGCATAATCTTAGGGTCAGATGCCCCAAAGCTAGGAGGTGTCTGCATATATATTTTCAGTATATTTATGGTGAACTTAAAATTTAGTTCCAGAATCAAAGAATTACCCTTAATGTTCGGTTTTCTTACAGCAGATTCTTGTGTGCTTCACCAAATTTGTTTAGATTGGGATTTAAAATCAAGAAATCTTAATTATAATCAATCTTGCTAAACAATGTAAATCTGATTATTACAGCTTAAAATTGCCATAATCGCTTTTACTCGGCATATCCAAAAACACTTCAAAATGTTCTGCTAGGGAAAAGGATGATTATGGGTAAGATCAAATACGAATTTTGTTAATGGTAATAAAGTTAAACTCATGTTTTATTTAATATAAAGGTGGTGGTGGTGGTGGTGGTGGTGGTGGTGGTGGTGGTGGTGGTGGTGGTGGTGGTGGTGGTGGTGGTGGTGGTGGTGGTGGTGGTGGTGGTGGTGGTGGTGGTGGTGGTGGTGGTGGTGGTGGTGGTGGTGGTGGTGGTGGTGGTGGTGGTGGTGGTGGTGGTGGTGAAGATGAGGTGGGTGAGGTTGGTGGTTGGTCCCACATAAATTATTTAATATTAATTATATTTCTTTTTAACTTTTTAGGTATTAATTTAAGGAGAAAAATGCCCGGATAGTCCCTGTGGTTTTGCCTTTTTTCACCTATAGTCCTCAACTTTCTAAAATTACCTGAATAGTCCCCAACTTTTCATTTTTTGTTCCCGGATAGTCCCTGGGTCTAATTTCAGTTTGTTTTCTCTGTTAAGTGGGTGTGAAATGACCAATTTACCCTTTTCCTTTAAAAGGCCAAACCACAGGGACTATCCGGGCATCTTCTTCATTTTGAGAGAAAAACTCCACCACCACACTTCACCTTCAACCTCCACCCACCATCACCCTCCTCCACCCTCCACCATCACCTTCTTCTCTGCAACTGAGCAAAACTCAATAAATACAACTTTACCAAAAAAAAGTCATAAAAGAGTTGACCAAATCAAGATGAGATCACATCTTTTCCGGCGAACCACCGGTTCACCATCTCCGCCGACTCCCTTAATCCTTTTTCCACCACTCCTCCTCCTAATCTCCACCACCACCACCACCGCCGCCGCCACCTCCGACACACCAACGGCGTACGACGAGCTATTGGCCTACGATTTCCTCGTAGGTCTTCTCCCAATAGGCGTCACCGGCTACGAGCTCAATAAAAACACCGGCGAATTCAAAGCCTATTTACCGGAAACCTGCTCGTTTATAATTCAAGGCTATAATCTAAAATACAAATCAATGATTATTGGGGTTATTGAGAAAGGTAGGTTGAAGAATCTGAAGGGCATAAATGTGAAAATACTGGTGGTGTGGTTGAACATCTTGGAGGTCAGCCGTCATGGTGATGAGCTTGATTTCTCTGTTGGAATTATGTCGGCTGGATTTGGGGTAGATAATTTGATTTGGTCATTGGTTAGGACGGGAAATGCACGAAGAAGAAGAATAATGATTCTATCGAGGTGATGATTTTTACATTGTGATTCATGAATAAATGATTCGTAAATCTGATGTGGAGTTTTAGATTACAAAGTTCATAGTTTTGTTTCTGATCTGTCTGCTTTTGTACTTGGGTGAGTGTCAAGAAATTCATGGCTCGATTTGATTCTTTTCTAATCAGGTTTGATTTGGTCAACTCTTTTATGACTTTTTTTTGGTAAAGTTGTATTTATTGAGTTTTGGGTGATGGTGGAGGGTGGAGGAGGGTGATGGTGGGTGGAGGTTGAAGATGAAATGTGGTGGTGGGGTTTTTCTCTCAAAATGAAGAAGATGCCCGGATAGTCCCTGTGGTTTGGTCTTTTAAAGGAAAGGGTAAATTGGTCATTTCGCACCCACTTAACAGAGAAAACAAACTGAAGTTAGACCCAGGGACTATCCGGGAACAAAAAATGAAAAGTTGGGGACTATTCAGGTAATTTTAGAAAGTTGGGGACTATAGGTGAAAAAATGCGAAACCACAGGGACTATCCGAGCATTTTTCTCTAATTTAAGAGTAGGGGTATTTTGGTCATTTCACATTCACTTAACACCAAAAACTAACCCTCATCCGCATCAGGGACTATCTGGGAACGAAATTGCAAAAGTTGGGGACTATAGCTGTAATTTTAGAAAGTTAAGGACTAAATGTGAAAAATAGGCAAACCACAGGGACTATCCGGGCATTTTTCTCCTTTACAAGATTCAGCTTGAGTATAAATGTATTGACTGTATAAATGCATTGACTATTGAGGCTAGATATCAAGTTATCAACTTAAATTACATTAATGTTATAGCGTTATTCAAAATCCACAACATCTTGACATTACTAACAATGCATTCAATGTAAAAGCACATCCGATAACTTGTTCACATTGGCGTCAATTTCAAAAGGCCATCATCAACTGTTCTTTGGATTCATGACCTATCGCTTACTAATATACGTATGTCTCTTACAAAAGTGACATGAGTTCGAATTTTTGAAAATATAACAAGAAATTGAACAAAATGAATTGAAAAATAACCAATTGTTATTTGAAACTAAATGGCAATCGTAAGGCTGGAGGGTGTGGGGGTCGTCCCCAGTTCATCCCCCCTTCGACGCCGCACCAGTCCCCATTTCCCCCCCCCCACCGGCGTCGTCCTGCCCGTCCACTCTCCGACGATTGAGACGCCCCACTAGAAGACAAAACCATACTCACACACATATACATACAACTCATATACATATTTTAGGCCCATCCCCATTTTCTTACCTCCATCCTCTTTACCCCATCCCAACACCCTATCTACGTGGCGCTTACGTGACGGATCATCCTCCAAGGATGGGCCATCACCATACCGCATAGCCTAATAAAGTGATCTAAGTTTATAAACAAAAGAGAAAAATGCTCGAATAGTCCCTGTGGTTTGCCCTTTTTTCACCTTTATTCCCAAACTTTCTAAAATTACAGTTATAGTCCCCAATTTTTGCAGTTTTGTCTAGGATAGTCCCTGAAACAGATGAGGGTTAGTTTTTGATGTTAAGTGGGTGTGAAATAACTAAAATGCCCTTAATCTAAAACAAAATAAACCACCTCCACCTCCCTCCACCTCTCTTTCTACTCCCTCTCTCTCTTTCTCTAACTTCTCTGTCTACTCCCTCTCCTTTAAAAAAACCGCCACCATCACCACTCAGCCACCACCACCATCATCACTGCCACAACCACCCCCCGCAGAAGGCCGCCGCCATCATCACCACGGCCACAACCGTGGTGGTGAAGGGTGATGTGTTCAGTTTCCGGTGAACATTACACTGCCATTATCAAACTTGCCGGAACAACCCGTCTACCTAAACCTCAAATTGACGACACTGTTGTTACTGTCAGATCTGTAGTTGTTTTGTGTTTTTCTAATTGAAGTTGCAGGTTCGTTTTGGGTTGTTTGCATGAAAGAGAAAGAGGTAATTTTATTTGTTTTTGGGTTTGGTGAGGTGAGGTGGTCTCGACAAAGAAAGAGCAGGCCTTGAAAGGAATCACTTTCTTTATCATTTTCATAAGATAACTGATAAACCAATAAATTCATGTCTTTTTGGTTAAACAAATATTGAATCAGACAATCGTTAAACAAGCACATAAAAAAGATAAAGTTGATGATGCATTGGAAACAGATATTGAATGACGTGAATGATGAAACCACACAAATCCAAGATAAATAATTGGTTGTGGGAGTGGTGATGATGGCGGTGGCGATGGTACTGGCAGGGGGTGGTGGAGGTGTTTTTTTAAAGGATAGAGAGAGGTGGTTTGTTTTGTTTTAGATTAAGGGCATTTTAGTCATTTCATACTCTCTTAACATCAAAAACTAACTCTCATCCGTTTTAGGGACTATCCGAGAACGAAACTGCAAAAATTAAGGACTATAGCTGTAATTTTAGAAAGTTGGGGACTAAAAATGAAAAAAGAACAAAACACATGGAGTATCCGAGCATTTTTCTCTAAACAAAACAACATGAAAATCCGCCAATAATATTCATTTGCACGTTACTATGTCGTTAACCTATTCCCACATTTCCCCCTCACTCACTCTCCACACTCCTCCAGATCCATTCCACCACCATGACATCACCACCACCACCGGAACAACCACCACCTCTCGACCTTCACCCACGGCGCGAACCATTCGAGCACGGCCTCATCCCACTCCAAAAACTCATCTTCCCAGACCCCACCCAAACCTTAACCACTCTCCGAACCAAACTCCTTCAAAACCCACTCTCCACCACCCGTCATCACCCGCACCGAGTCCACCCCAATGCAGTCATGGAAACGTTACAGATCTCGCCCCAACACACCCGCCTTCTGTTCAATACAATCGCCTCGGTCCACCCCTCCGTCTCCGACCCAATTGTGACTGCGAAACCAGATAAGGTGGATTCTGTTGGTGTCAATGTGTATGATCTGATTCTGTTTTTGTATATTCAGTCGTATAAGAGATTGCTTCCTAAAGGACATAAAGATTCCCCTGCTATTGCCGATGTTTGGCCCTCTAATTCTGCCTTTGATGGGTTCTTGTCGGCTCTTACGCCGTTACAGGTAGCTGATCTTGTTTGTTTCTTGCTTGCTTTTAACAATGTATCATTTTCAAATATGTGATAGGTATTGCTAAATCTTGAAATTTGAATTTGACAGCATATGAATGAAATTAAACGAATAAAAGTTAATGCAGTCAGTGATTTATGCTATGATACATACATGATGTGTAAATATATTGAAATTATCTGATGATCCATAATTCGCCCCGCTTGCGGTATGCGTATATAATGTGTATATGTGTGGGCCCTTAGGGGGGCAGAAGTGAAAGTGCACTAATTTTAACGTTATTTTACTAATTTCGTGAAAATAACGTTAAAAAGCGAGGGACGGTTAATCATGCATCATGTGGTGGCGTTGATTGCCGAAAGACAAGGGGGGTACATGCGCTAATCAGCTTTTGTCCCAATTGCTGAGTGTTATGTGCCTTATGTCCACGGCTTGATGCAAAACTACTACCGAACCGAGGGTCTCACTAGAAGCAGCCTCTCTATTCCTACGGGGTAGAGGTAAGGCTGTCTACATCTTACCCGCCTCAGACCCTACCTTAGTTTTGCTATTGGTGGGATATACTGAGTATGATGATGACGATGATCTGATGATCCATAACACCTGAAATACATGTATATGATGTTTAAATGCTAATGCTTTTGTTTACTTAGCTAACACAAGCTCGGTTTTCATCAACAGTTGGCACGCGGCAACGTGCGTAGGTCTACGCCATCTCAAGCTGATGAAGAAGCTCATCAATTATCGTATCTTCATAAGCATCTGGGCAACATAATATCCCTTTTGGCCGAGTCTGTAGAAGGCCAAACTGAAGAAGATTCACTGGTTTTGACAATGGAAAACTTTGAGCATCTTTCATTTCTTTTCTATTTTGGTGACAAAGGGTCGGAGAATATTCCGTTGAGCCAACATGCTCCATTTTTTGCTAATTCAGACCCTGATATGCCCGCTGCTCCGGTTCCTGCAACACAAGTTCATGACTGGATTGAAGAGAATATTAACTCTGCATTACAACGTATATCTGAAAGAGTTGCTGCGAAAGAAAATGGGCCTGGGTCTGCTAATGCTTCCGACCATGATGCTTTGATGGATAATAATTATGCAAACACAATTAAGCCTTCAATAAGTCATATCGAGGGAATCTCTAAGCAATCATATGTAAAACAAGCATCTGAACTTGATACCTCTTTTGTGAAGGTTAGTTTTCTTTTATTTTATATATTTATTTTAAACTAGTATTTTAAGTTTTTAACCTCGCGCGTTACGGCGAGAATTTGATTATGAGTAGTACAATACTGGCACTCGGTATACCAACTGAAAGAGATAACGTAGAACCATGTGGAAAAGAAAGAACATTCAAACGTAACCTCCGTTCGTACGAAAGCCGGTTGTTTTATAAATGACGTTACAAAAACTAATGTCAAAACATAGAACAAAAAAAAAAAAACAATAAAGTGTATATTAGTAAAGTTAAAAAAAGAAAAACAAAAGAATTTGAAAACTTTATTAAAGTAGAGGGACTAAACATGTTATTAGAAAAGTTGAGGGACTAAAATCATGTTGATAAAAATTTATTAAAGTAGAGGGACTAAATATGTATATTAGTGTATGATAGTTAGTAAAACTAATACCCTGCTTGCGGTGTGCACATATAATGTATATATGTGTGGGCCCTCGGGGGGCAAAAGTGAAATTGCACTAATTTTAACGTTATTTTACCAATTTCGTGAAAATAATGTTAAAAGCGGGGGACGGTTAATCATGCATCATGTAGTGGCGTTGATAGCCGAAAGACAAGGGGATACATGCACTAATCGGCCTTTATGCCGAGAGTTATGTGCCTTATGTCCAAGGCTTGATGCAAAACTACTATGGAGCCGGGGGTCTAATTGGAAGCATGGTTGCAAAAGTCGCTAGGCGCTCCCTAGTCGGATTCGGGAGTACTCGGGAACTCGGGAAGTACTCGGCTTAGGCGGAGATTACTCGGGGAGTACTCGAAGCCTAGGCGGAACTTTTACAACCATGACAGTCTCTCTATTCCTACGGGGTAGAGGTAAGACTGTCTACATCTTACCCTCTTTAGACCCTACCTTAGCTTTGCTATTGGTGGGATTTACTGAGTATGATGATGATGATGATGATGATGATTAGTTAGTAAAGTTAAAAATAGAAACAAATGATTTTGAAAACTTTATTAAAGTATATTGGTTAAACATGTTATTAGCAAAGTCGAGGGATTTATTGAGTTAAAAAGAAAAACAAAGGAAATTCAAAACATTATTAAAGTAGAGGGGCTAAACATGTTATTAGTAAACCTTCTATGATTTCTTCTATAAACACTATGCAGCCTAAATCTGGTAAACTGTTATATCATTATTTATGCAGGTTATAAATTGCCATGAATCGGTCATATATCTCTTAGCTCCGTTAAAATATGCCACGGTATATGGATGCTCCGATGCAACTATAGTGCTTGGTGCTGTTGGAAAGGTACGCCACAGCCATTCTTGTTTCAAATGAATATAGTTTTGATCTCGATCGAAAAAATTAATATTTTTTTTTATGTGCATCAGGCCGTGAGAATCGAGCATTGTGAAAGAGTTCATGTGATTTCAGCAGCGAAACGTATCTGTATCGCCAATTGTCGTGAATGTGTGTTTTTCTTAGGCGTAAATCAGCAACCACTTATTGTTGGTGATAACCATAAGTTGCAGGTATTTAGAATAAATTAATAATATCGTATTTACCATTTCATTAAATACAATTTATAATACGACCATCGGACCATTTCATGTTGTTAAAGTTTTGATGGAGTTCTTTTGATGCACAGGTGGCGCCTTATAATACATTTTATCCACAGTTAGAGGAACACATGAAACAAGTTGGCGTTGAAGCTAGCCCGAACAGATGGGACGAGCCTATTGCACTTGGTCTGGTGGACCCGCATGATTCGATTTCACATCCAGCTGGCGTATCCGACTGTCAAACTGAATTCGCTACTCACTTAGAACCTGATCAGTTCACCAATTTTTTGGTATTCTTATATTCTGTTTCTCATAATCACTTTTATATTTCTAATCTATGGTATTATTATTATTATTATTAATTTTGTTTTTGCAGATTCCGAACTGGTTTCAAGATGAAGGATGTGGGTCCACAAAAGACAATCCGTTTCCGCTGCCTGATGTGTACATGTCATCTCAGCAAAAGAATGTATGTTTATGACATCATAATTATTATCCCTAAATTTCTGGTTTGGGCTAATGCCGCATATTAATATTATTATTTTGGTATTTACAGGACAAAAACTTGGTGGAAGTTAAACAGATATTGAAAGAAACACAACTGGAAGATAACAGAAAGCGTGAATTATCAACCGCGCTTCATGTCTACTTCAAAGACTGGTTATACGGTAATCTTTACTTTCCCACATAACCACCTCCAAATTTTATTTTTATTATTTTTTGTTTGTTGTTTATTAATGAAAGGTTTAGCGACTAAAATATAATGACGTTAACATTGTTTTAATATGATATAATGCAGCCTCTGGGAATGTTAGGCAACTGTACTGTTTACAAGGAGAATAGCAATGTGAAATGAAGTTGGAAAGATATACAAACTTGAGTCTGGAATATGATTTTGCTAATTTAATTTTTTTTTTTTATAATTATATTATATTTTGTGTAATACTTCCAGTTCTAGAGCTCTGATTCTATAATGTAACATTTTGATCTCAATTTTATTTACCAATTAATTAATATATAAATTTGTTGTTCATCGTTATGTTCTGAGGTAACATTGTTATGATCTGGTTGTGGTTTTTTCTGTAATCGAGTTTTATGGTTTCGTTATAGTTATATGTGGATAAATAGTTGAATTGAACTGAGTTTAAAATCTAAGGTTTACGTTTTTCGTTTCTACAAATAATAAATCCAATGCTATGTAAAGAAATCATGTTCGTATACGAGTCACAAAATCAAGAACTGTCCTACAAGTAAAATGACAGCACAGATCATCATATGATCTATGTTGTCAAGGATCTTCACTCAAATCATCATTCATACAAAATAACAAATGCAAAACTTCTCATCTCATCGTTCGGACGTTACGGAAGGAAACAAAGCGAGAATCTTTTCTGCTTGATCCGGAAAGAAAGTTATGAAAAGATATGCACCTGTATATGCCAAAATTAATTGGGTTGAATATTTCAAACAATCCTTTATTGAAATATTATTATTGTAGTATCTGACCAATTCACTTAATATTCAACTTTTGGACAAAAGGTGTCTGTCTGTTGATCGAACCGACCTCGATGGTGGTTTGACCCAAGTAAAAAAATACCCATTTGACCCGAACATGTTGTAAACCGGTACCCAACTCGCCACCTCAAATAGATGTGTTAGAAATCAATACTTACACTTGTGAAAAACACAAATGAGTAAAATGACAACTTACAGATGAGTACGGTTCCAAGAACAGCTGAGATTTTGCCTTGCACTTGAACTAAACCCCCCTTACCCGCGTCTTGTAGCTCCGTAGAACCCTCAACATCGAACCATCCTGCATCAAAAACTCTCTTTAAATCAATATAAACAGAATAAAGACACCACTTTTTCTGGTCTTTATTAACAAATACCTTACATGGTTTTCAATACATTTTTTTTATTTTTATTTTTTTCAGAAGTTTGAGTGTATGAAATTGAACCTGGCTTTACAGATTGGAGTCCTGATGTTATGCATGCAATATTCTGAAATCCAGCTGCCTCTAACTTGTTTGCAGCCCCAGAAGACCTTAAACAATAAAGAGCAGTAAGTTTAAATCATGAAAATCCTTCACCAGAAAACTCATGGGCCCCACTAATACACTGCAATTGGACCTCGATAAGTGGTTAGAGTCAGAAACCAGTGTAAGCTGGATTCGAACCCGAGGGTTAATTATCTAATATTTGAACCAAAGGTAAATGATATACCTGAGGCCTTCTTGGCAAACTATTAGAATTTTACTGTTGGGTGAGAACTGGCTCTTTACTGACTCCACGAATTCGGGATTAGGCTTAGTAAATGGCAATCCATAAAATAAACCCGAGAAATTGTTATGCAGTTGCCTCTTCACTATAGTTCCTGCATTAAATCAGATATAAATACAAATATTTAACAATATAACTTGATGATAATTAATTATGAATACAAAACCAGATTTTTGTTTTTCCAGTTTGACTCATTCTTGTAGCTCTTAATCAGATTGTTTCAAAAGAATTATTTTTATAAATCAAATTACTTTTATAAATAAATTTTGCAATTTGCATAACTTCCACTCTCTACTTCTCTATCTACAAATTAGATTAACATGGGTCGAACAACGAGATTAGATCACTCTTTAGGCCCGAATTTTAAGTTGACAAGTTATAATTTTTTTTTTTTGTTAAATATGGGTTAGTTTCGCTCTCTTATATAATTTTTTTTCGTTGTTTTATAAAAAATCCATTTAAGAGCATTCTGAGTGAATTTCTTATATTTATGTGAGTGAGTTACTTATATTATAAGGAATGGTTGTGAATGGTTGTGACGGAAGGAGAGATAAAATATTATTATTCATCTGTTGAAACAATGTTTACTTCTTATAATTTTTTTAATATTTTTTAAAGTGGTTGTGAGCGGAAAAAAGAGAAAATGTAAAGATAAAAGTATAAAGAAATATTATTTAATTGAAAAGGTCGGGAGAAAATAGTTTTTTTTAATGTAATTATATGGATATGGATAAAGAATTCAATGTGAATGCTAGTATTCTAGTTGGATAAAGATGTTTGGTTAGTAAGGTTAGGAGTATTCAAGGCGAAATGGCTAAAAAAACGAGTCTGAGGCGCACCTCATGGTGTTTTTAATGTATATGCGCCACAGAGGGGCTGAGACACTAAGAAAGCTGCGCCTAAGGGGATTTTGATAGTTGGTTTTGATGTTTTTGACTTTTTGTGTCAATTTCAAGCATTTCATGTCTTTTTTAAGTGTGTTTTTGATGATTTTGATGATGAAATTAGTTAGTATTACTATTTTTATAATATATATAATTTTTATATTTATTTATTAATACCGTCTCGGCCTTACGCCTCGTTTCGCCTCGAGGCTTACGCCTCGTGAGGCAAAGGGAAATATCCAACCCAAACGACCCGTTTACCCGTTACAATATCCAACCCAAACTAACCCTTTATGCCAAAAATGTTTGCGTGAAATATATTGGGACAACGTTGTACAAACACCATTGACATGTTATCTAGACACCACTAATGAGTCATACAGGGCATATGACACGGGCAAAGAGTGGTCAAACAGGGCATATGATAGACGGATAGTCTCATAGGCCGAATGATAGTCTCATGGGCCAAATGATAGTCACACGGGCCAAATGGTATTCTAACTAACAAAAAAACAAACTGTGTGACCACCGAATGACCCATACGATGAGTACGATCTTTTTTCACCCGTTTCGCATGACCCATACGACCCGTATAACACGAGTGACCATGAACATGACAAGTGATCCGGTACATACATAGTTTTATCTTTTAACAACTTCATACCTGGATCATTGTCCTTATTCTCAACGAAAAGAGGAACATGTCGGCATGATTTAATATGAGCTCTTTCATACTGAATTCTATCCCTAACATCCACAATCGTGTACCCTTCTTCTGCCACAAGCCTCTTTGCTTCTTCACCACTTACATAACTAATCTCTGCATTTATCCTCAAACTTTTACTCAAAACTCTTGCTCTTCTTCCACCGTTAAACCTCAATGAAACCGTCCCCAAATTGCTTAAAAATGAAAACATATTGCAATCATTAATTACCAAATCATTTTATTATTTTCAAAGATATTCAAATTATTCAAGACTTACCTTGGAGAAGAGAGTGAGCAACAGCAACTGATGCCCGCCATTAATGAATGTTGGATAGTTTGGAAAGATATGGATTTGCTTCATGTGAAGCCATGGATGGCCCCAGAAATTCCAGAGAACCAATTGGGTTTTTACACGTGAGAGTCTTGAATATGATTAGGATTGGGTTTTTCAAACTTATATTCCTGTATAATATTCTAAAGATTTTTTTTTTTAAATTAAAAAAAAAAAACCGAATATTTCATGGGGAAGCCGAAAGACACTAGATTTTTCTAACGCCCCGATCTGGGTAAATCTAACGGCGAAAAGACATCTATGTTCGCAAACGTATATGACGTTGGACCTGGCCCGCCATCATTCTAGAGGGTAACTCGTGTCCAAAGTTGTAAAACTCCTAATTCAATACAAAGCATTTTTTTTCTTCGGGTAAGACTTCATCCAATGACCTCCACTTTAAGGCTATAGGGTGTGGTCATGACCCTAATGGTTATCATGATCCTCCACATCAGCGCCATGTCACTCACTTCTAATCCATCATCCAAAATCACTATCCTAACGGTGTGGTCATGACCCAAACCACTATTTTCTTATTTTAATTTATTTTTGTGAAAAGGAAAAGCAAACATTAAAAAAGGAAAGGAGGCTCATGGTTGTCATGGTTTAATCCATGCCAACCATGGTGAATGATACAAGGGGATGGTATATGAATCCAATAATGATCCTATGTGGCATTAATGACCCAAATCATGTTCCCCACACCCTTTAGCCTAAGTGGTCATGGAGAGGCCTAAGGGTGGACCAACACTATGTGGGTCGGGATCCATGGACCTCTACATTTTTTTTTTAAATTAGTAGAGACGACATGTTAAATTTTATATGGACGTCATAAAAAAGTAAATTGCAAATTTTGTCATTTATCTTTATACCCAATTTCAGACGGTGTCCTTTGTCTTTAAAATTGATGAATTTTGTCCTTCATGTTTTCAAATGCTACACGGTTTGTCCTTTTGACATAATACAGTTAGGGCGTGCGGAGTGGCTCGGTAAACCACTCGGCAAACCCAATTACCAAAGTGGCAAACTAATGCCAACCCCTTGCCGCATGAAGTGGTTGACGAAATGGGAGTGAAGTCGGTGAGGCTTCACCGATGCGGGGAAGGGAGGAAGGAGAGAGAGAGGGGGGTGTGGGGTGCGGTGGGGTCCATTCCAATCTCAACCAATCACATCTTTTTTCTTTTTTTTTATTTAAAAAGTTTACTACTTCACTAAATGTTTAAATCATTGCCAACACTTTTCAGCAAAGTTTAAACACTTTTGACTGATTGACATGGCGCGCTCTGATTGGTCGGTTTTTTGGTTTACCACTCCAAAGTGTTTAACCACTCCTTACACCCTTAGTATTTTTTCCATTAGATCTAATCATGTGCAAGGCACATGAGGGTATAATCATCTTTTTACCTTGTTATTTAAAAAAAATTCTTAAAAGTAAAAATAATATATTATATATTAATTCCATGCCTTTATCTAGGGTAAATTACTTTTTGGGTCTCTGTGTTTTAGGGGTTATAACCACTTGAGTCCAAAATCAAAATGTTTAACGCCCTAAGTCTTATAGCCACTTTTCTTAACTATTTGAGTCCACATTGGTCACGGCTGGTTCTCTCCAGGCCACCACTCTGTGAGCCACCACTCCGAGTTCTAGCTATGATACCAATGTTACATACCAAACATGAGAACTCAACCCAAAATACTACAAGTGATCGAAGCATAAGTTCATATCTTCAAAATTGTCTTGCTATTTGTTTATTTTTTTTAAAGTAAATTCGTTTACTCTTTTCATTATATAGTAACGTAATATAACATTTCATAAAATTTGAATATATCGTTGCGGCGTGCTTATATTTTATCTAAGAATCGCTACAAAATTATTTCAAACAAATATATTTGGGTTTTTTGTTCTTTACGATGATGAAAATTTGTGAGTAAACCGATATCCATTGAACAACATAGGTACCGGTATTTGTTTTGTTTTTTGGTTCTCGATAGATGTAAAACACGTGTCGCTATCCTCTTTGGCGTATCTTTTTCGTTTGCTATACTAGTGTCGGAACCATGCCGTCGTACACTCGTACCAGTATTGTCATGAACCGATACTGATACCGACTGAAAGACTCTTAGTGAAGCAGAATCCCACTAGTTTTATAACTAGATGTGTTTAAAAATGAATAGTTATATGTTAGAAGTGTTATGAATGCAACCATTTTGTGGCCCAACCCAATGTTTATGGGCTTTAGACTTTTAGGGATTCTATTGTACTAGTATATATATATATATATATATATATATATATATATATATATATATATATATATATATATATATAGGGTAGGGCTAGATAGAAAACCCTATATATATAAAAAACCCGAGAAAACCCAAGCTCCCGACATTTTTTTTTTGAAAAAAATAACACATGTAATATACATGTTTTTAAGACTTTTGGGCCAAAAAAATCAAAAAAGCGCCGAAGGGATATTTAAAAAAAAAAAAAACAAGTTTCAGCAATTTTCAGCGAAATTCTGTTTTTTTTTGCTTAACACGTGTTAGGAGCTGAAATTTGTTTATTTTTTTAAAAAAAATCCCTTCGGCGCTTTTTTGTTTTTTTTGGCCCAAAACACTCTAAAACATGTATATTACATGTGTAATTTTTTTCAAAAAAAAAAAAATGTCGGGAGGTTGGGTAAAAATGGCTTCCCATTTGGGTTTCCAGAGTTTTCTAAGAATTTTAGGGTTTTTTATCTAGCATTATCCTATATATATATATATATATACACTATGTTTGACAACCCTCATAATTCCATGTATCCGTACAATTTATTAATAATAATTAAAGCGTTTGATGACTGTGCTGAATCATTTAACTTCTCTCTGATTTCTGTGTTATACTTACATATGCTTGTTAACATACTTATAGTGTACAGAAAAGTTACTAAATAGTCCGTTATGCTTTCCGGAGTATTGAAATTTAAAAATGTTACAAATATATATATATATATATATATATATATATATATATATATAGGACACTTTACAGATTAATTAAGCACTTTAACGGAACAGTATCAAAGCGAACAACCGGACATTACCCGGAACACTAAAATATTACCAGAGGCATTGTCTTTATTTTTCTGAATTAGTTATAGTCCCCGAATATCATAACACACACTACATAAATATCTAGTAACTAATACCTAACTAGAATACTTGGATTGTAAACATAAGCTACCTAAATTAGTTGAAACCCAACCAACCACCCCCCCCCAATTCGATGGTCACCCTAGAGGGAACCACCCACTTGATTATCTTGATTAATTTATTATGTATGCAAGGTACTTAGGGAACATGTGGTCTAATGGATAATTAGATGTTGGAGGATTTCTATTTAAACCTCTAGTCCATCACCACATTCATCATCTTCTAACTCAACAACACTTCTCTCCTCCTCTCTTCTTCATCTCAGCCGCTAACCACCATCACCATACCACCACCTTCAACTCATTTTTTCATACATTCCACAAGCATACAAAGGTGTTAAAGTGCATACAACGAAGCTCGGTGTGTTCGGAAGTGGAAGAACCTTCTCTATTTGCTATTGACCACCACATTTCTTCTCTTGAACTTCCCTAGTCTTGAACTAGTGGTAAGAACTTAAATCCGTTCATTTTTCATGTTATTTAAGTGGTTAATAGTTAGATTATTAAGAAAACTTAAGAACACTAGAAGATCATAAACAAAGTTTTGAACATAGAGCTAACCTAATGATGAAATGTTGTTGAAATGTGATAAAGTGATGTTAATATGAAGTTGTTTTGATTCTTGTTGATTACCTGATGATTTGCTTGTTAATATTGATGTTTGATGTCGTTGTGATCACTAAACATGTTAACGGAATCAATCGAACACGAGTTAGAAAACTAAAAGCTGAAAAACAGCTTCTGTCCAAGCTCTTACATCCAACTTCAGTTGGCTGTAAACAGGTCAATATTTAACGAAAAACCGATTTTCTTGAGTCTATAACGTACTATTTCGAAATATGGTTCTAATGGCACTGGAATCATAATTTTTGGACTTCGTTTACTATTTTTAAAGATCTATTTTTGGACAGCAGCTCAAGCTGCGTTTTTACTGCAGAAAATATGTGTTATGTTTTTCATCATAACTTGAAATCTGTGTAGAATTAGGTCATGAAATTTGTACTGTAGATGGACACTGATGTCGCTGTAACTGTAATTCACCCACTGGAATTTCATCAATCGGACTTACGATGAAACTTTAATAAATTATTCCGTGGACTGCAGTCAGAAAGTAATGAATATGATTGCAGTCCGGTAAATGATTTTTTTAAAAAATATTGGTAATGAATCGGATCCCGAGATTTTTACACAGTAATATTTGGATAGTTTAGCACCTTTTGTAAAAAGTTGGGAATTTTTGGAGTAAGTTAACTATTTTATTAAAATGCCCGAAAACAGCCCAGTTTTGGATATTAAAGCTGAAATGACATAAGTAGTAAATTGCGTGTCTAAATGTTGAGTATGTTATCTGAGGATGATCTAACATGTTATATGTCAATGAAAGTAATATTGTGCAATATCGTATGCTTGTTCTTGAGTAGCTATAGGTGGAATGTTTATATGAGCGTGAACTATTGAAGTGAATGCATGTTATGTAGTAGATACGTGTAGGAACTTTGTGCTCTATATGAAACCACTAAATGACTAACTGGTAATCATATTAGGACGTGATTGACCGACCTTGACTGTTAGCTATATTGAGAGTCAAACCGAGCAACCAAAGGTGAGTTCACACTTTTCTACAAAGCATGGTAATTCCCGGTGGGAATGGGAATGGGTTCAGGAATAGGGATTCCTCGTCCTTGGGACGTGTTCAGGAATGAGAATTCCTCGTCCTGTTGGGACGGAATTAGACTTACTAGACTAGAACTCTATCAGCGAAGTCCCTCCCTTTATATCGACTTAATCGTCGAGGCTATGGCGAGCGGGTCATTAGTTAATAGCGCTATTAGGTTTAACAAACCTCACACCATGCCAGTCGGACGGGTGTGTACTAATGGACTATGGCATGTCGGTGATGATAGACACCGACGCTAGGGCACAAGTAATTTTTGTTAGTAGTCGATATGATAAACGAGTCTGGTAGTTTAAATAATGGGGTAGCCCCCACGGCCGGAGTGCCGGGCTGGATAGCCAGGGAAGGTGGACATGGGATGGTTAACTAATAAATGTTTTCGAACTATGGGGTAACCCCCACGGCTGGATAGCTGATTAAGATTAAACTACGTTTTTGAAAACAACTCTAAAATGGACAACCAACCGTGAACTTACTCAACTTTGTTGTTGACTCGTTGTTACATGCTTTGCAGGTCGCTAGATGCTATGGGGCTTGCACATGGAGGTGGTCGTTGTGGGATGCGAACTGTTATGTCACGTACTCAAAAAATAAACTTTATGAACTTATGAAACTTATGTTTTGGGTCTTTGAACTTATGAACTACGAACTTATGATTTGGTCTAACGTCTTATGCTTCCGCTGTTTAAACTGAACTTGGTTAGCTTCTTTTTGGTCACCAATTATATTGTGGTTGGTTTTATTTACTTAATTGTATTGTTCAATATGATTGGTGGCTCGATCCTGGTCATGTCACGCCTCAAAGCGGTGATACTCCGTATGGTGGATTTTGGGGGTGTGACAGATTGGTATCAGAGCCATTGGTTATAGTGAACTTGGTTTTAAAAAGGGAAAAGTTTTTGATAAAACCAGACTATAACCGGTAAAGTGCTCAACGATCCACAACGACGCTTCGCTCCACGTGCAAGACTCGACACAATAGGTTGTATGATTTATGTTATATTGTCGGTTAGATAGTTCACACTGTGCATTAGTTAACGTGATAACTGCTATTTGAACCTTGTGTGCTTACTCTCTACTATCGTCCCACACTTACGCACTTTCGCGACACTTTTCTCACATATGTTGCTTCGTTGTGAAGATCATAAACGGACGCGGAGGACGTATCAACCTAACTCAAGCCCAGTTGACGGCTTTGATCAACGAACGAGTTGCTGAGGCACTTGCAACAGCCCCAGCAGGAGGTATAACCTGCTATTTCGACCTATCCTAGGATGTTTAGATCCTACCCTCATAGACCAACCTTTGTGATAAACTTTGTCCTTCCTTACTCTCGCGACAGGTCAACCTGCACAGCCTCCTGTGTGTACGTTCAAAACATTCATGGACTGCCGACCTAGTACTTTCAGCGGCACAGAAGGAGCTGTAGGTCTTCTTCACTGGTTCGAGAAGCTCGAGTCTGTTTTTGAGATGTGTGAATGCCCTGAAGATCGTAGGGTGAAATTTGCCACTGGAACGCTTGAAGGTGCTGCGTTAACCTGGTGGAAAGCACAGGTTCAACTGCTTGGGCTGGCGGTTGCTAATGCCACCCCATGGAACGGTTTCAAAGAATTGATTAAAGAAGAGTACTGCAGTCGTGACGACATCCACAAGCTAGAGGTGGAATTTTTCAATTTGAAGATGACGGGGTCTGAGATCGAGGCATACACGAAGAGGTCAAACGAGCTGGCCATCTTGTGTCCTACAATGGTGGACCCTCCCATCAAATGTATTGAGCTGTACCTTAAGGGAGCCAGAAATTCAAAGCCACATAACCTCAGCTAATCTTGGCACCATTCAGCAAGTCATCAAGTTGGCTCATCGTCTCAATGATCAGGTGGTTGAGCAAAATAGGCTACCCAAGCGTATTAGCGCTGCTACTACTGATACCCCTGGCGACAACAAGCGAAAATGGGAAGGGAATTCGAGCAAAGGCTCTACCTCCGTTCAGTCTCAGTCTCAGCAACGAAGGACTGAGGACCATAGGAGCCCCAGTCAGCAGCCATCTGGAAATCAAGGGCCGGGTGGATACAAGGGGAATCACCCCAAATGTAATTGCTGCAACTTGCACCACAGCGGGCCATGTAGTAAAGGCAACTGTCATCGGTGCAACAAGCCTGGTCATGTTGCAAGGGATTGCAGGAGTCAGCGTCCAGCAAATCAGAATCGCCAACAACAACAAGCTCCACAGAACCACCCGCAGCAGCAACAGCAGGGCAATAAAGGATGCTTTCAGTGTGGCGCTGAAGGCCACTTTAAGAGGAACTGCCCTCAGCTGAACCAGAATCAGAACAACCAAGGAAACGGGAACCTCAATGGGAACAACAATGGAGGCAACAACGGAGGCAACAATAATGGCAATGGCGCCCGAGGTCGTGCGTTCGTGATTGGTCAGGGTGATGCAAGGAACGATCCCAACGTTGTGATGGGTAAGTTTCTTCTGGATAATTTCTTTGTTACTGTTTTATTTGATTCGGGTGCCGATACTAGCTACGTGTCCTTAAAAGTTAGTCAGATGCTTAAGCGTACTCCAACACTTTTGAACACCAAGCATATCGTAGAGTTAGCAAATGGTAAAAGTTTAGAGGCTACACATGTAGTTAAGGGTTGCAAGCTTGTCCTTGCCGATCAGACGTTTTCTATCGACCTCATTCCTATCGTTCTGGGTAGTTTTGACGTTGTCATTGGGATGGATTGGTTATCTCAACACCAAGCGGAGATTATTTGCAAGGAGAAAATTGTCCGTATCCCTCGTTCTGGTAAAGAACCCCTCGTGATTCGTGGCGACAAGGGCGGTGCTGTTGAGGCGTCATCTCTTCCCTTAAGGCCCAGAAGTGTTTGCGAAAGGGCCACACTGCTATTCTAGCCCTCGTTTCTGATACATCCTCGGAAGAAAGGAAGATAGAAGACATTCCTATTGTGCGCGACTTTCCTGAGGTATTTCCTGAGTAATTACCTGGTCTTCCGCCTCATCGTCAAGTTGAATTTCAAATCGAGCTAGCTCCTAGAGCAGCGCCCATAGCTCGAGCACCTTATCGTCTAGCTCCATCAGAACTTGAAGAACTGTCCACGCAACTACAGGAACTCTTGGAAAAGGGTTTCATACGTTTCTAGCTCTTCGCCTTGGGGAGCTCCAGTGTTATTCGTAAAGAAGAAAGACGGTACCTTCAGAATGTGTATTGACTACCGCGAACTCAACAAGGTGACTGTGAAGAATCGTTATCCTCTTCCACGCATTGATGACTTGTTCGACCAGTTGCAAGGGTCGAGTTATTACTCTAAGATTGATTTGAGATCGGGCTACCATCAGCTGAGAGTCCGAGAGGAGGACGTCTCCAAAACAGCGTTCAGAACCCGTTACGGCCATTACGAGTTTCTGGTTATGCCTTTCGGATTAACAAATGCACCAGCGGTCTTCATGGATCTCATGAACCGAGTGTGCAAGCCTTACCTGGATATGTTTGTCATAGTGTTCATCGACGACATCCTGATCTATTCTAAGAGTCAGGAGGAACACGAACAACGTCTGAGGCTTATTCTGGAACTTCTACGAAAAGAGCAGTTGTATGCCAAGTTTTCGAAATGTGACTTCTGGCTTCGCGAAGTCCACTTTCTAGGCCATGTGGTAAACAAGGATGGGATTCATGTGGATCCATCTGTAACACCCCGAAAACGTGTTTGGTAATCAAACCCTGTTAATACTAAAAGACGGGTAAAGTACCGTTAGTGGTAAAAATTTACCCGGTGAGTAATTAGGATTTTTAAATAAATAAACCTAATATTTAACAAAAAGTTAAATAAAGGCCTATGGATAAATAAAGTTTATAAAAGGCCCGAATTAACATGACCTAAAATAAACTCAGTCGTAAATTTCCCCGAACCTACTAAATTAACTAGGAATATTTAACCTAGTTAGGTTGTGGTCTACTTAATAACTAACTAAACATGAGGGACCAAATTGGATATCTTGAAAATAGATTTATAAAAAAAAAAGAAATCAAACACACACACATGGTGTGTGTGCGTACGTGAGAAGCCAGGAGGAGCTCCAAGGAGCCAAAACCCTAACTCAATCCAATTCAGCAAATTGAAGGTCGATTCAGCCCTAAATCAATGCATGAACACGGATTAATGATCACCCGAGCTAGGGGATCATAAGGTATGGGAAAATTTGATGATTTGTGAAGTTGTAAAATTTGAGTAATCTTCATAATCGCGAATTATGTATGGATTAGAGAGGCTATGGCTAAATTAGTGTTGTATGATTGCTTAGAAACAAAACCCTAAGTGAAAAGTTTACATAGGTTGCTATGATTTGAATAATTTGATGATTTGCTACACTTGGACAAGTGGGTTTCGATTATGTAGTGAAGATGATGATATACACATACTTAAAATCATCATATTGGGTAGTAGAAGTAAAGTACTTGAACAAAATTGTAAGATATAGTGTATGTTCATACAAGAATTGAAATGGGTTTTGTGGGAAGATGATGAACACTAGATTTATGATCATCAATTTGATGTTATTCGATTTCCATAAAGTAAGTCTAGGTGTGGTTATGCATGCTAGACATAAGAACTTGTGAATGATGATAAAACTTGGGTAAATAACTAGTTATGAAAATTGATTGTTGATTTTATAGAATATGCCCACAAGGTGTTTGTTAAAATGCCTAAGTGAATGTTAAATGTTGAAATTTCGAATGAAACGCGTAATTGCCTTGTTTGACTAATGTGACACCCTAGGAAAACCAGGAAACCAACGCAACTTAACTAGCTTCCTCAGTAACCACGTACTAAATTTCGGGACGAAATTTTCTTAACAGGGGGAGAATGTGACAACCTCCAAAATTCCATGTATTCCGTACAATTTATTAATGAAAATTAAAGTGCTTGATGACTGTGCTGAATCATTTAACTGCTTTCTGATATCTGTGTTATACTTACATGTGCATGGTAACATACTAGTAATGTACAGAAAAGTTACCAAATAGTCCGTTATGATTTCCTAAGTGTTAGAAAGTAAAAACGTTACAAAAATATATATGTAGGACACTTTACGGATTAATTAAGCACTTTAACAGAACAACACCGAACCGAACAACTGGACTTTACCCGGAACACAAAAATATTGTCAAACACATTGTTCTTATTTTTCTGAGCTAGTTAGGGTCCCCGAACACCCTAACACACTATATAATTAATAATACA
Source organism: Helianthus annuus (assembly GCF_002127325.2). NCBI lineage: Eukaryota > Viridiplantae > Streptophyta > Magnoliopsida > Asterales > Asteraceae > Helianthus > Helianthus annuus. The sequence goes on along the minus strand of NC_035442.2, from coordinate 57,078,144 downwards.
CTTAAGACACTAATTTAACACTTGAATTCTAACTAGAACTTGTAACTAAAACTTACAACCCAACCCTATACCCCCCCCCCTCTTGAAAACGGTTACCATGGGTGTCCCCACCCATGGATTTGTTTAGTATTTTATTTGATTATGTTGGTAAGTAAGGAACATAATATACAATGGTTAAATGGTAAGAATGGGTTATAAGAAGGAACTAGGGTCATAACCTTTCATACTCATCTTCACCAACAACTTTCCTTCTCTCTTCCTCTCCTCTTGATCAGCCGAGAACAACCACCACCATACCACCACCCTCACTTCATTTTCCAAGCAATCTACATACATACAAAGGTGCTACGGATCATACAACGAAGCTTGGTGCTCTCGGAAGTGGAAGGACCTTCTCCATTTGCTATTAACCATCACTTTTCTACACTCGAACTACCCTAGCCTTGAACTAGTGGTAAGAACTTAGATCCGTTCATTCTTCATGTTATTTAAGTGGTTAATAGTTATTTGATGATGAGAATCCATGAAACTCTAAAGAACCTTAAACAAGTCTTGAACATAAACTAGTCTAGTGATGAAATGATGTTAGAATGATGTTGTTATGATTCTTGTTGATTTTCTGATGATTTGCTGGTTAATATTGATGTTTGATGTTGTTGTGATCACTAAACATGTTAACGGAATCAATCGAACACAAGTTAGAAAGTTAAAAGCTGAAACAGTAGGTTGTTTGGTGATTACAGCCAACTTCAGTTGGCTGTAACAGGACGATAACTTAACGAAAAATGTATTTTCTGAAGTCTAGATTTATGTATTATGAAATACGGTTCTAATGGCACTAGAATCATAATTTTTGGACTTCTTTTACTATTTTTAGAGACCCGATTTGTAACAACAGCTAAAGCTGAGTTTTTACAGCAGTAAATGGGTGTTATATTTTCAGTCATAACTTGAAACCTGGGTAGGATTAGATCATGAAATTGGTACTGTAGATGGACACTGATGTCGTAGTAATTGTCCCACTGGAATTTCGTCAATCCAACTTATAATGAATTTTTAATGAATTATTCCGTGGGCTGCAGTCAGAAAATAATGAATCTGATTGCAGTCCGGAAAATGATCTTTAATAAAATATTGGTGACGAATTAGATCCCGAGATTTTTACACAATAATATTTGGATCATTTAGCACCTTCTGTAAAAAGTTGGGAATTTTTGAAGTAAGATAACTATTTTATTAAGATGCCCGAAAACAACCCAGTTTTGAATATAAAGCTGAAACGACATAAGTAGTGATTTGCATGTCTAAATGTCGGGTAGGTTATCCGAGAGTGATATAACATTTTATATGTCTATAAAAATATTACGTGCAATATTGTATGATTATTTATGAGTGGGGAATGGATGGGAATCTTATATGGGCATAAACCGTTAAAGTGATGCATGTTATGTGGTAGATGCGTGTAGGAACTTTGTGCTTATTTGAAGTCACTAATAATCTAAGTGGTAATCCTACTAGGACGTGATTGACCGACTTTGACTGTTAGTTATATTTGAGAATCTAACCGAGCAAACCGAGGTGAGTTCACACATTTTCTAAGGCTTGGGATTCCCGGTGGTTTGGGAATGGGTTAAAGAATTTAAAACGGGATCTACATATCCTCCTTGGGTAGGATATGTACGGCCATCCTCTTTGGGTAGTATGCCAATATTATTCCTGCGTATTCTCCTTGGGTAGAACTACGTACGTTCGTCCTCCTTGGGTAGGACAACAACCTTAAAACTTACTAGACAAAACTCTATCATGAAGTCCCTCATTTTATATCGACTTAATCGCCGAGGCCAATGGCGAGCGGGTTATTAGTTAATAGCGCTATTAGGTTTAACAAACCTCACACCGTGCCAGTCGGACGGGCGTGTTTGGTAATCAAACCCCGTTAATACTAAAAGACGGGTAAAGTACCGTTAGTGGTAAAAATTTACCCGGTGAGTAATTAGGATTTTTAAATAAATAAACCTAATATTTAACAAAAAGTTAAATAAAGGCCTATGGATAAATAAAGTTTATAAAAGGCCCGAATTAACGGGACCTAAAATAAACTCAGTCGTAAATTTCCCCGAACCCACTAAATTAACTAGGAATATTTAACCTAGTTAATAAGTGAGAATAGTGTTAGAAATAGTTAGGTTGTGGTCTACTTAATAACTAACCAAACATGAGGGACCAAATTGGATATCTTGAAAATAGATTTATAAAAAAAAAATCAAACACACACACATGGTGTGTGTGCATACGTGAGAAGCCAGGAGGAGCTCCAAGGAGCCAAAACCCTAACTCAATCCAATTCAGCAAATTGAAGGTCGATCCAGCCCTAAATCAATGCATGAACACGGATTAATGATCACCCGAGTTAGGGGATCATAAGGTATGTAAAAATTTGATGATTTGTGAAGTTGTAAAATTTGAGTAATCTTCATAATCGCCAATTATGTATGGATTAGAGAGGCTCTAAATTAGTGTTGTATGATTGCTTAGAAACAAAACCCTAAGTGAAAAGTTTATATAGGTTGCTATGATTTGAATAATTTGATGATTTGCTACACTTGGACAAGTGGGTTTCGATTATGTAGTGAAGATGATGATATACACATACTTAAAATCATCATATTGGGTACTAGAAGCAAAGTACTTGAACAAAATTGTAAGATTTAGTGTATGTTCATACAAGAATTGAAATGGGTTTTGTGGGAAGATGATGAACACTGGATTTATGATCATCAATTTGATGTTATTCGATTTCCATAAAGTAAGTCTAGGTGTGGTTATGCATGCTAGACATAAGAACTTGTGAATGATGTTAAAACTTGGGTAAATAACTAGTTATGAAAATTGATTGTTGATTTTATAGAATATACCCACAAGGTGTTTGTTAAAATGCCTAAGTGAATGTTAAATGTTGAAATTTCGAATGAAACGCGTAATTGCCTTGTTTGACTAATTACGTGAAATATGGGTTAAAACGGGTTCTAATCATAGTGTCGATTTGACTTAATTGTGCCTATTGTATGATTTAAGATAGTTGACTTTTAAAAGTCAAACTAACCAATGATAAAGTCGAATAGTAGTTTCGACATAGAAAATACGTAAGGTGGAATAGTCGTGAATTGAAATGACTAATCTAACCACCTTGTGAATGATGATAGTTTGTCGCCTAACGAGCTAGGTGGGGGCTTGGGAAAGAAGCGGTCAAACGAATCGAGCACGAGAAGAAAAGCGTATTCGAATGCGAGGTAAGTAGAGCTTACGCCCCTTTACATTATTTGCAAAATTACTTAATTTCAAGTATTGTATATGAATGCTACTAAGTGGTTGGTATACGATGTTCCGACACGATTCAATGAGAGTCAGAACAAGGGAAAATGGTAAGAAATGATGAACTATGGTAAAAGGGGTAAAAAGGTAACTTAGTCATGTAATGACGAACAAATAAAAACGGTTTTAAGTAAAACAAGTTTAAGGGAAAACCGGGATAGGTTTAAAGGGATGAAATGGTAACTAAATACCATCTCATATGGATAAATGGCCAATTAGACTAAATGGGTCTAATGGTGTTGTTAACACCATTTGACAATCGTTTTTTGAGTTTTGTAATCACAGGAAATAACATAAGTATGCGTTGCTTTAACTAGAAAGATTTAAAGCAAAAGTTATGTAAACGGGTCAATACCTTGACCCGCGCCAAGTACGCATAAATAAGCTTTTAGTTAAACATACAAATCTTGGTCAAATATTTAGCGAAAGTCCTTCGTCGTAAAGTGAGGGACTAAAGTTGACCAAAACACCCTTGAGGGGTATAATGGGGCAAACGACACATAGGGGTTATTTTGGAACTTGCACTAAGATTATAGAATCATTAAATATGAATAAAAGTTATAGGAATACACATTTGCAGGTCAAATGCACAAAAATGGTTATTTGCGTAAAATGACCAACCGATGAGTAAATTTGGGATAATAGGTTAGTTATGTTAAATCCACCACAAAAATAATTGTGGTGGAACATAAGCAGACATTTAGATGTGACATTACGAAGTATTGAAAAGAAAAGAGCTAGTTTTAGACGAAAATGTATAAAAGATCCCCTAAACGGGTCAAAATGAATTACACGCATAACTTGGGTGTTCGCCGCGTAATTAACAAAAATTATGAATCCAAGATAGATATTTTGAGTTAAATACCTTGGTCTAAGAATTATGATTAACTAGAAACAAGTTTGGAGGTCTCAAATACAAACGAGTCAAAATGTGGATTTTTAATAATAAGTCGAACGCTTAAAAATTTAGAAATTTATTAGTTTGAATGTCGGATAAAGAAACTACATGAGATGGAGAACCAAATTACGATTATGTAGGAAGAAACGGGAGATCAAACGGATACGCGGATTGAAAGATACGAAAGTTTTCGTGTCAAAAACGGCAAAAAAAATAAAAGAAAGGGACTGATACAAGGGCCACCGTAACTTACGGTGCCCACCGTAAGTTACGGTGGAGCTGAAATTGTTACGGTAGTTGCCTACTGAGTTACGGTGGGGGAATTTTCATACAGGAGCCACCGTAACTTACGGTGCCCACCGTAAGTTACGGTGGAGGCCAGTTTGTAGACCTTGTTTTTGGATCAAGAAATTAACGTTTGGATTTCCTTCCATTATCAATATCTTGTCTTGTACCATTGTTTAAACTATCAATACTAACATTTAAGCTGGTATTGATCGTAGGTGAATGTCGAGAGTCCCGGATGAAGATCAAGCGTCGAGCAAGAACCGAACACACGTTAAATGAAGCTTCCGCAAGTTGTTTCGTCATTATTCTAAAACGATGAATTAAATTACACTATGTTGTTTTGCTTCAAGTTTAGAAAAGTTTTAATAAACCCGTATTTTAGCATGAATGGTTAAATATAAATACTCAGTAATTTGTGATTATTTACGGAAATCGCTAAATTTATTTATGGTTGTTACACCATCCAAGGTTGACTCGATTAAGAACTGGCCTGCACCCTGTACACCAACAGAAATCCGCCAATTCTTGGGTTTGGTAGGATACTACAGAAGATTCATCAAGGATTTCTCCAAGATTGCGCAACCTCTCACTTCACTGACTCAGAAGGGTGTCACCTATTGTTGGGGTGATGCATAGGAGTCCGCGTTTTAGCACTTGAAAGATAGACTTTGTAGCGCGCCTATCCTCTCATTGCCTGAAGGCACAAATGATTTTGTGGTTTATTGCGACGCTTCCATCTATGGACTTGGTTGCGTGTTGATGCAACGTGACAAGGTCATTGCCTACGCATCGCGCCAACTTAAGGTTCACGAAAGGAACTACACTAAGCACGACTTGGAATTGGGAGCAGTTGTTTTCGCGCTAAAGATATAGAGACATTACCTGTACGGTACCAAGTGCACCATTTACACCGATCACAGGAGTCTCGAGCATATCTTCAAGCAAAAGGAGTTAAACATGCGTCAACGCCGATGGGTCGAGCTCTTAAATGATTATGAATGCACTATCAAATACCATCTGGGCAAGGCCAATGTTGTGGCCGACGCCCTCAGTCGAAAGGATTCTATACCTAAGCATGTACGTGCGTTACATCTTACTATTCACTCTAGCCTTCCCGCTCAGATTCGCGATGCTCAGGTTGAAGCATTGAAAGCAGAGAACATCAGGGCTGAGTCCTTATGAGGATCGAGACAGCGGCTAGAACTGTTAGGCCCTAAAGTGTGAGACTGACGCATCAAATTAATACAACGGGCTATGGTTACGAACTGGGCTTTACCGGGTTAGTTTATGTTAGGTTGTGGACCTTTACAGGTCACTTGGGCCAAGCTTTAGGCCATGTGGGCCAAGCAGGCCCAAGGGGAGCCCATGTAGGGACTTGGGCTTAAGTTAGTATATAAACAAGTTTACAACTTGTTTTAGGGTTTGAACCTTTGGATCTTCATTGTTACAGATTTCCTAGAGAGAGAGCTAGAGAATTCGATTTGGTTGTGAACACTTGTACCAGACGGTTTTGCTTTTCAAGTAATAGAATCGTGTGCAAGTGTTTAAAGGTGATTCATTGTGTTCTTCGTTTTTCATATTTTTCGGTTTTCTTGAATCATCTTGTGATTGGATTCCGCACTTTCACAAGATTAGGTTTGATATCATTGAAAGATCCGGTTATACGGGACTTACAAGTGGTATCAGAGCCAAAGAACCTATTTCTAGGCTCGGTGTGATATCAAAGATTCAAGATTTTGAATTTTTTTGTAAAAATTCATCAAGAACATTTATCGCGTTCTTCGTGTTCTTCGCGGTATTTGTAGTGTTCATCGAAATTCTATAAAAAATTAGTGTATTTTGGTGTTTTTGATTTTTCTAAAGTTGTCAAGATTTGAAAATTTTGATAAGTTTGAAAAAGGATTTAATCAATCCCAACTTTTTCGAAAAATCTGGTTGATTAGTTTGCTAAAAATTATTTGTTTCCTTGTTTAAAAATTGGAAATTCAAAATTCAAAATAATTTTTAACTTTCTTGATCAAAGTCGTGTAAAGCAGTAAAGGGTTTCCAACGGTTTCGAGTCCCAATTTTTAAGGAAACAACGGTTTCGAGTAGAGTTTCCCGAGTCATCGACTTCACAACATCACTCCAAGGTTTTGGCTGCATTCTTCACTGTTTGAGTCGCAACCATCTTCATCAAGAGTCGCAACCAGCAACTACCATCTGAGGTCTCGAGTCCCGCATCATCACTGTCTCGACTCAACATCATCAACACAAGGTCTCGAGTCATCTTCATCAACGGGCCTGAGTCGCAACCACTGTCTCTGAAAAGGTCGCCTCTTCATCACCTCCGTTGATCAGCATATATCTTGGCTGACTCGCAATCATCATCCAGTCGCAACCTCCACTGTCGCAACCACGGTTCCAAGTCCGAAGTTCCCGAGTCGCAACCACTGTCTCGACTCGCAACCGCTCTCAAGATCTCGACTCATCACAGTTTCGACTCATCTTGGTCTCGACTCTTCATCATCTGAGTCGCAACCTCTATTCTTTGCTAACAAGGTCTCGAGTCGCAATCATTTTGAGTTTCTGATTTCAAGTTGATAAGTCGCAATAACTGTCTCTGGTCATCTTTTAACCATTGTCATCATCGTCACTCACCAACCTTCGGAACCTGCAACTTCTCGTCTCCGTAGCTTCATCTCCATCTCCGACATTTCGTCACTGATCATATCCGACTAACACTTTCACCGATCACGTGTTTTTCTCCGTCCGCCGTCATCATATTTCCGATCACCTCCGGTCATCTTCTCCGATCATCTCCAAATTCATCAGTGATCACCACCGCTCATTCACCAGTCACCACAGTAGTTTGAAACGAAGAAGACGAAGTCGGCCGTTTTGAAATTGAAAATTAGGGTTTGGTTATTGGGTTTACGAAGAAGATAACATCTGATTTGTCGTTTATGTTTTAATAATAATAATTATAATAATTATTAATCATAAGGTCATCATTACTTAATCATTAATAATAATAGAAATAGTTTAGTTATATTGTTTAATTAATTAATTAATTTAAAAAAAAGGTTTATTAAAAAAAATCAAAAAAATAAAAAATAAAATAAAGTAAAATAAAAAAAGGTTTTTTTTTATTTGTGATAACGGTTTTGGCAGGTTTTGAGGCGCGATTTAGAAAGCGGGTTCGTTCATTCGATTGAAAGGGTTTGAGTTGGCGAGTACACGGGTTCTCGCTTTGAGTTTGTGTTGAGAAAATAGTAAAAAGCACACATTTTTGGGAGATCAAATCTTAAAATGTCTTCTAAAAGAGAGATGCTTGAGCAGGAATTTGAAGGATTCAGTTACTCATACGGTGAACCTATAGAAGCACTTACAGGTCGGTTTGCTGAACTGCTTTCTGAAATGGAAAAGGCAGAAATGGTGGTGTCTACTCGCATGAGCAACAGAAAGCTTCTGGAGGCTATAAAAGGGATTCCAGATCAGGCGAACTGTAGTTGGTTTCGCAATGCTAATCAGATAATAGTGACAACCGACTGCCACTGTTACAAAATGAAGTCAGATGAGCTAATCTCACTAATCAAATCCTATGGCAATGCTGACTCATCACAAAATTCAGCATTTATGTTTAACAAACCCCTGGCTCGAGAAATTACTAAAGAATGTGAAGAGATAATTTCTGTTTTTTGCACTCCTGAGTGTAGAGAAAGAAATGAGGCATATCGGTTACACAACGCTGAGTTGATTCAAGACTACAACGACATAAAAAATAAAAATTTTACTTTATCAAAGAATGAAAAGCTTTATAAAGATAAAATTGAAGCTCAGCGAAAAGACATCATCAAACTTAAGGATGATGTTAGTGTAAAAACAGCCCATTTCTTAGAGGCACAGGAGAAAGTGTGCATCTTGACCAAAGAACTGGAAGATATCAGAGAAAGATACCAGATTAACGAACTTAACATTAAGAAATTTGATTCTTCCAGCAAACTGGTCAAGAACTTTTGTGATCAGCAACTTGCATACAAGAAAAAGAAGGGGTGTGGGTTGGGATTCAATCAAGTTCCTCCTCCTTATAATGACAACTACACATATTTACCCATGACTGAGGAGGAATTGATGAATGAGAACAAGATGGCTTACGGTCCTAAAACTGATAAGTCATCAATCAACAGCAGACCTGTTGATAAACGAGCGACTCCTCCAATAAATTTTGTTGCTAAGGGTACAATTGATCCTAATGCTTCTTCTACATGTGCAGATGAAGTAGTTGAAGTAACGGTTGAAAAAGTAGCTGGGGAGGAACAAGCATCAGAGTCTAATGCTTCTGAAAATTTAATAAATGAAGCTAATCTAGACTCTATTGCGGCGTTTGATATTTTCAAATCAGATTTTCGCTCTGTGATTAATTTCAGGCCTGATGGTTTGGGCGAAAACGTTGATGCTTGTGTAACAGAGACTGAAACAGCAAACAAAACCAATGAGCCAGCTGAACCAGCAGATTCCAAATGCGAATCACCTGAAGCAGCTGATTCTGAGAAATTGGAATCAGTTGATTCTAGTGAATTCAGCTCAAGAGTGTCATGTGCAGAACCGTTTTGTGCTGAAAATTCGTCAAATGTTTCAGCTAAAGTTTCTGCTAAAGTTTCTGGTATTTCATCATATAAACCAGAACTCTCCAATTCTGTCAAAGCTGACGACATGAAGGAAGAAGTGAAGATTGACGTGACCAAGGCTCCAAGTGCGCAAGCTGAACAGTGTGAACCTTCTGTTAGTGATGAAAAGGCTCAAATCAAGCAACAAGAGCCGAAGCAAGCAAGTAAAGGACGCGGAAAGAAGAAGCCTAAACATCAAAGACAAGCAGGCTCTCCACAGTCCTCAACGGGCAGCAATAGTCCACAAAAGGCCCGTGTTGTGAAAAATACCTTTGTTAAGCCAGTCAGTAATGGCAAATGTGAAAAATATGCATTTGACTGTGCTAACAAAGCTTTCAGAAAGACTCGTGAGATTTCTGAACAAGACTTGCAGTCTCATCAAAACAAGAAGAATCAAAAGAAATCTCCACCACAGAAGGCCCCGGCAAACGATAAGTATAGACATCCAAATTCATCGTCGTCTGCAAGAAATGTGCAACAAAATCAAGCACAGAAAGGACCGGTTTGTCTTTCAGGGCCTGCAAGAGCAAATCCAGCTGATCAGAATGCCTTTTACGTAAAGAGACAAACATGCTTCAATTGCGGCATTGCTGGTCACATTGCAAGAAACTGCACACATTGTCCCTATGTACCCTATTATATGCAAAATCAGAGGGTTACACCAAAGGGTAACTACCATTCCAAGCCGATGAAGGTATCATCACCTAAGGCAATGAAGAATGTGAATCCCAAGGTTAAACCTTCTGATGGGGATTGGAACGCTGCTAAAAACAAACGCAAAGCTGTTCAGGAACAAAAATCTGTTTTCAAAACTCACAAACCTGAACAAGTTAAAGTTGCTCAACCGAAGGCAACAAACACGTTTGTTAGACCGAAACAGATTTGGAAACCCAAATCTAAAGCAGCAACGTCTCCAATCCTTGAGACAAAAGGGGACTTGTGTTTGAAGGAAGTGTCTTACTTTGATGCTTCAGGAAATCCCAGGACCACGATGGCCTGGGTACCCATGTCTTACTAATCTCCTTACTTTTCAGGAACAACCAAGGAGGAGCTGTTGACAATCTCTGGAATGTTGATAGCGGTTGTTCCAGAGATAAAACGGGTAACATTTCACTGTTGCAAAAAGTTCAAATTTTTTTTTACAGATGATGTGTTTCCTTTGGAGGAGATAAACGAAGTAAGAAATGATCAGCAAAAGGTACCGTTTAAATTCAGTACTTTGATTTGAATTTGATTAGTCTTCAATCTGATGATAGAACGGTTAAACAAAAATATTTTTCTCTCTTTTTCTTAGTTTATAACTTTGTATATAAAGTTTCCTTTCTCTAGTAAATGGTAAATTGCGCAAAAATCCAAGATTTATGCAAAAATTTAGGGGGAGAGAGAGACATATATAGAGTTTAGGGGGAGAAAACTCAGAAAAGAAAAATACAAAAAGAGTTTGCTGTATATATGTATTGCGTTGATAGGGGGAGAAAATGAGAAAAATACAAAAACATTAGAAAAATGAAAAAGTCAAAAAGAAAGATTGCATGATATGGGAAGTGAAATAAATGTTCGTGTTAAAGGGTTTGACTAACACATGTAAGGTGCCATAGCTGAAAAGACTAGGATCTACTGCGATATGTCGATAGGCTTGACGCTCAACATGATAAAAGATACTAAGTGATATAAACATAACGAACTATGTACCATGTGGGTAACATACCAACGGCGTATGATTTTATGGTCTTAAATCTTGCATTGATAGATAGCTAACATCTGACGTTTCGGGTCTTTATATTGTTGAATCATCCGGGGATATCTTGGTTGTTCTTCTGCTCAGAACTAAAATTGTACATGACCCCAAGAAAGAAAGTCACTTGGAATTAGCTCATTTCTATTTGAATGTCTGTATATTGTCCCGATACACACAATTTTGATCTGATTCTGAAATCTTTTCTGAAAAAGTCGTGTACCTCCTCTGCTGCATCCAGATACATGCTGACCTGGAGGTGCTAGGCAACGACAGCTTCTGCTGCATCCAGATACATGCTGACCTAGCTGTACGTTGTCGTGCTATAGATCTAATACACCCGAAAGAGGCCCTCTAGTGCCCAAAAGAAACCCCAAGAAACCTATATCAAATTGAGAAAAACTCATTTGATCTGTATATTATACCATCTCTGCAAAAGATCTATTCTATTCTCTTCTCAACCTATTCCCAGTTGAGATTTCAGAAATCTGGATTGGACTTGTGAAATATGTGGTAGGGAAGATACTTGCATGATAGAGTGTGCTGTTTATATTTCCGGGATTTGATTAGTACTTATTTGGGTGTTCATTGTTAAGAAATCAAAACATGATAAAACAGATTATATGCAGACCTAGGCACAGTCAGGATATCTTAAAGGATGACATCAGTATACTCACCTGCTACGATGAACCGTCGTGCTTACCTTGATCGTGGGGGTATGCCTTGGAATGGGACACACGGGTATAATAGTATAATATTACCTTTAACATATCACGAAGTTGAAAAATTGAAAGTTGAGCGTTAAATTTTAAGTGGACAAACATATTGGCAATTGCATAGACCAGTTTGATTAGGCTCGTACTGAAAAGTGTTCCTTAGTCTGCCTGAGAACGAATTTTGATCCCATTGCAATTGTAATTGTATATTATGGTAGTTGTTTATATTTTGAGTTTTATTTGCTTTTAGTTGTTTTAAATTAAAAAAATCTATAAAATCAAAAATCTAAAAATAGAGTGCTTATTTGTTTTTCTTAAAATTAAAAATATAACCGTTCTTGAAGATTTGACTGATCATCAAAAGTTAAAAGAATTTAAATTGTGAAATTTTATGTACCTAATGTTCATGTGGTACTCTCCCTGTTGCATAAGAAATGTTTGCTTATGAGTTTGTGAGCATGTGCAGAACTTGATTTCAATCAAGAACAGGGGTTGATAAAGACTGAGATGCTGTTAATTACTGAAGAAGCCTGAAGCAGCACAACAACAAGATGTACCTGAGTCAGAAGAACCGGATACGAAACGCCGTCTGACAGTGAAAGTACATTTTAAGAAGTACCATGAACCTGCTTGAAAGAGAAAGACTGAAGAAGAAAAGAGCTGCTGAGAATCCTCCTCTCACATTCTTTCTGACAGAGAATTTTCAAGCAAAGCTGATCGACATCCTGATATGAAGCTAACCACAAGAGCTGAAGGAAAGAGACCCAGTGCTGAGAGTTCAGAAGTCAAGAACTTCCACAACATCTGCAGCATAGCGTCAACCATATATTTCGTTGAAGACGTTGCTGAATTCAAGTTGAAGACAATTTGATGGCATCAGTCTAGGGGGAGATTGTTAGGCCCTAAAGTGTGAGACTGACGCATCAAATTAATACAACGGGCTATGGTTACGAACTGAGCTTTACCGGGTTAGTTTATGTTAGGTTGTGGACCTTTACAGGTCACTTGGGCCAAGCTTTAGGCCATGTGGGCCAAGCAGGCCCAAGGGGAGCCCATGTAGGGACTTGGGCTTAAGTTAGTATATAAACAAGTTTACAACTTGTTTTAGGGTTTGAACCTTTGGATCTTCATTGTTACAGATTTCCTAGAGAGAGAGCTAGAGAATTCGATTTGGTTGTGAACACTTGTACTAGACGGTTTTGCTTTTCAAGTAATAGAATCGTGTGCAAGTGTTTAAAGGTGATTCATTGTGTTCTTCGTTTTTCATATTTTTCGGTTTTCTTGAATCATCTTGTGATTGGATTCTGCACTTTCACAAGATTAGGTTTGATATCATTGAAAGATCCGGTTATACGGGACTTACAAGAACAAAAGGAAAACGACGCCTACAATGTTAACGGACGCATCTGGGTTCCATTTTATGGAGGCTTACGCGAGCTTGTGATGGATGAAGCACATAAGTCTCGTTATTCAGTACATCCTGGTTCGGATAAGATGTACCACGACCTTAAGACTACATACTGGTGGCCCGGTATGAAAGCCAACATAGCAACCTACGTCAGTAAATGCTTGACTTGTGCTAGGGTCAAGGTCGAATACCAGAAACCATCAGGCCCACTCCAATAACCAGAGATACCTAAATGGAAATGGGAGCAAATTTCCATGGATTTCGTTACTGGCCTGCCCAGATCTCAACGCGGAAACGATACCATTTGGGTGATCGTGGATCAACTGACCAAGTTTGCACATTTTCTGGCTATCAAGAAAACGGATAAGTTTTCTACTCTAGCAGACATTTACCTAAAGGAAGTAGTATCAAGGCACGGAGTGCCAACCTCCATCATTTCTGATCATAACCCACGTTTTACGTCCGAACTGTGGCAAGCTATGCACAAGTCTTTTGGCTCACGTTTAGATATGAGCACCGCTTATCACCCACAGACGGATAGGCAATCTGAACGCACCATCTAAACCCTTGAAGACATGCTTCGGGCATGTGTAATCGACTTTGGTAACGGCTGGGAAAAGCATCTCCCGTTAGTGGAGTTTTCATCTAACAACAGTTACCACACTAGCATCCAGGCCGCTCCGTTCGAGGCGTTGTACGGACGGAAATACCGATCACCTCTTTGTTAGGCAGAGGTTGGCGACAGTCAAATCACTGGCCCAGAACTTGTAGTAGATACAACCGAAAAGATTGCTCAGATACGACAACGAATGGCGGCAGCTCGTGACCGTCAGAAAAGCTATGCGGATAAGCGAAGAAAGCTACTCAAAGTCTCACCTTGGAAAGGTGTAGTCCGTTTTGGCAAACGAGGCAAGCTCAATCCGCGTTATGTCGGACTGTTCGAAATCATTGAGAAAATTGGCAAGGTGGCCTACAGGTTGAATCTACCTGAAGAACTCAGCGGAGTTCACAACGTATTCCACGTCTCATATCTGAAGAAGTGTCTGTCAGACGAGACCCTCATAGTTCCTCTCAAGGAGCTCACTATCGACGACCAGCTGCGATTCGTCGAAGAACCAGTAGAGATTACGGATCGAGATGTTAAGATTCTCTAGCGTACCAGAATACCTCTTTGTAGGATCGTGATCTTGACCCGATTGAGTCGTTCAGAGGTGTTCTCCTATGTTTCAGGTGCGGAATAACAAGAAACTTAGGTAGAAATAGCTTGCACTTCACTTTAATCCACTGTTTTATTGATTTGTCAACGTTTACAGCTCAATCGTCACACCGGCAGCAGCTCGGTATGGAAATCGTCAAAGGTTACAAATGAGTTCGCTTCAAGGGTATATATAGTGTTCAGGTTTCGCTTCAAGTGACATGATCACTGAAGCGGAACCTCATGCGAACACATAAGCGGAACCACATGTTCAACCAAGCGAAACCTATCTCTAAAGACCCTATAAGCGAAACCTCTTCCTAAAACACAAACATTCTCTTGTTTTCTCGTAAAACACGCCCTAATCTATACAATGTAATGTTTGACTAGATCCAAGATGAAATCAAAAGATGTAGTGCACCAACAGACTCCCCCTCAGATGTTGATGGAGTCGTTCATCAATACACACCATGCTGTGTCTTCACATCTTCAGTCTTGATTAGTCTCTGGGCTTTTCTTTCTCTCTTCCTATCTTTACCAACAGACTCCCCCTCACGATTTGCTGGCATTCCTTTGATCTTCAGCAACATCTTCAGGATCTTTGTCTGACCTTCATAGATTCTCAGGATCGATCAACCTGGCTCAAACAGAGGCCTTCAGAAATTGAAACCTGGCACTCTATCTTCAGATCCAAGATCAAACCTGACTAAACCTGCACATTCTTAACTCAGCAGTAAGATTTATAGTTTTAACAAATTGAGTGCATCAATACTAACTCTCTCTCAAATCCATGTGCACCAACATAAACTCCTTCTCAAAATAACTCTTCCACAGATTATGATGAACCACTTGAAGATTTGACAGATATCTTTTGATAATTAGAAGCACTCCCCCTCACAACAATGTCATCATGTCTAGCACTCGGAATTTTGAAAATCAGCTTTCCAATATCAGTTTGTCAAAAATCTTTTTGGATTTTTTTTTAAACTTTATGCTAAAACACACTGAAAATCTTTTTGGATTTTGTAACAAAGAAAAATACAGTAAAGAAATATTTACAGACATATTATATGAGTTCGTGTAAGAGGATCATATTAGTTTATGAGACATGTCACTAACATCGTTAAGCTTCATTTCATTTTAAGTTCTAAACAATTCACCTAGATTGTCAGTATATAGGTCCATTGAAATTTTCACACAAAGTTCAATTGATCCGAGATACGATGTTAATGTCTTAGATACTGACTTATTCGTGTGTCCCACTACTTGAATATACTCCCGTATCCAGATCCCAATATTCAGTCTTACAGGTGAGTATACCACAGCTGATATCTGTATAGGGGTTAGATGCGAGGGTCGTGAGAGCTCAGGTCGATACTTCCGTATACGCAGAGAGATGACGGCTTCGACTTTTGGTGTGTCCCCTTTAGAGGATCTTTTTGATTTCAACAGCAGCGACTATCAATTTTATTGTTTCATTAGCATGCTGAGGGCGAAGCTATGTTGGACCGTTGTTTTGACCCGAAAAGTCAGTCAAGGTAGTTAATCTTCGTATATAAAGGCGGAATCAGTATATATGAAGTAATACAGCTTGTCCTTTCAATTCCTATGCTT
Source organism: Helianthus annuus (assembly GCF_002127325.2). NCBI lineage: Eukaryota > Viridiplantae > Streptophyta > Magnoliopsida > Asterales > Asteraceae > Helianthus > Helianthus annuus. Next base: position 57,062,269 of record NC_035442.2, on the reverse strand, counting down.
TTTATTGCTTTCTGAAATGATTTTGACAGAGTTCCGTTCCACAAGCACACACATACGTTACTAGATCCGCTCGAATGAACACCACTGTATATAGGCCTAGCTGGTTCGCTCATATGGATAACCATATGAGCAGACCTGTATCAATGACACAAAAGCGAACCATCCTGTTGACCTAAAAGCGAACCTGACTAACCCTATGAGCGGACCTACTTCTATTTTGTACATAAAAGCGAACCTACATTATACAACTCATAATTTGACATTCTAGACCCTCTGTTGACCTATCTTGACCTAAGACTTCATTTAGACGTAGTCAACAGACATCCTATGCATCAACAGACTCCCCCTTGGATGTTGACGTAGTCTTTATCAGTCTTTCGCTCCTGAGTCTTCGGTCTTGGTCTTTTCTCCGACTCTGTCTTCTCCTCGTAAGCATTCTTCACAGGTTCCAGTATTAACACCTGGCTCTGACTTCCATCTTCCCTTTAGCAGTTGATCCAGACTCCCCCTTGCACAGACTCCCCCTCTCAGTATGCTGGGATCTTGAGATATCTGGTTCAAGTTTTGACAATTTGCCTCTGTTGGGAATAGTGAAGTCTCCAAACCTATTACTCAACCAATAACATTACAATCTATCTTTTCAAACAATGAAACACAAACTTAATCAGCTTTAGAAATCCACTCAAGTATTCAAGTTCAAATTAATGACCCTGATCACTTGATTAATCTACCAAGTTCAATTTAATGACCCTGGTTGATCTTTTGACGAATCAAACTGATATAGAAAAATCATTTTCAACTTTTTCTGAAAATAACAAGTATCAAGTTAATGAACTTGTTTTTGACTTTGAAAACAATCAAACTTCCAACAATGTAAGCTCTCCTCATTTTCAGCTCAGAATCTCCTGCATCTGCTTCATCTTTCTAGAATCCGACAATCATCTTTCCACTCTGGTTTGTCTACAATAAAGCAGAAATAAAATCTTTTTGGATTTTTAATGTGATCTAAACTAAGAAATGGAATAACAGAAAACTTAAATTGCAGAAAGTAAACTATTTACAAGTTTATTTTTGGCGAGCGTGTCAGGGAATCATATCAGCTTTTCAGACAGATTACAAGAACCGTTAAGCTACATTTCATACTCAGACTTAAACAATTCACCTCGATTGTCGATGTCACACCCCGACCACGTAAAACAACAAATCGTGGCGGAAACGTCGGGGAGTGTTGTAACAGAATCATTGTTTCACAACCATGGATCAAATAGTTTTGTTTTATTAAATTATTGAACTCAATGTTTTGGTACAATTCAGATAAATACAAATAATTGTTTCTCAGTTTTAAAGTCGCTAAGGCACAAGTCCATCCTATGTGCAGCATGCATCAACAATCATCACAAAGCAGTACCTGAAACATATATGAAAATAGGTACGTCAGCATAAAAATGCCTGTGAGTAACATAGGATTTTATGAATTAGATTCATGGCTTTGGATAAAGGAGGAAAAGGTTTTATGTTTTCAAAATAGCCATGAATCCAATGTAAAAAGTTTTGTTTCTGAAAACGTGTCGTTTTGTAAAAGGGTTTATAGTATATACAAAATGTACTTTGGTTTTGGAAAGTTTGTATAAATAGTATAACAAAGTATACTTTAGTTTTGAAATAGTTAATAGGTAGTATATCGAAATATACTTTAGTAATTAAAATATTAGATTTGGTAGTATATCTCAAGTATACTTTAGTTTAATGATAAAAGTATTGGTAGTATATCAAATTATACTTTGGTTTATGAAATAACAAAGTAGGTAGTATATCAAACTATACTTTAGTAAACAGTAGCATATCAAACTATGCTTTGGATAGTATATCAAAATATACTTTGGTTTAAAATAACAAGATTGGTAGTATATCAAACTATACTTTGGTAAACAGTAGCATATCAAACTATGCTTTTGGTAATTAACAAAGTAGTATGTTAAAACATATGTTGGATTTTGTACTTAGTATATCAAAATATACTTTGGTAGATCACATTTGAGAGCACATCAAACTGTACTTTTGTAGTATATCAACATATACAAAAAGAGTGTGATTTGGTATTCAATCATGCCTTAGTGTATCAAACTACACTTTGGAGACTATAGAAACACCACAAAGGCAATTTCTATTTGGTTAAAATTTGGTTTCTGACATTCTATACAACAGGAATGGGGTGTCTAGTCCTATAGCGCTATATCATACTACCAATCGGCTGGGTGAATGTATAAAAATGGTACAATCCAACAATTTGTTTATTAAGTTTTGGAAAATCAGTGTTTAAACCATAGGTAATTGTTTAATTTGTCAAAAGAATATGTATTAAGCATGTGTAATCATATAGTTTAAAATCAGGAAAATAACAGATAGGCATATATGTTTCACCCCAAAACAATTGAAAACAGTAAAAGAGGGGACTATGTACTCACTTGAGATTGCAAGTATCCTTGATTAAGTGTCCTAACCAAGCTCGGGAAATCAAGGAATCAAGTGGCACCTAGTATGGATCACTATGTTAAACAATCGGATCCTAAATCGGGAGATAGGATAGAATGAAGTTCTATAAATCAAATGAGTATTGCAACTCATATGGTATGATTTAATAGAGCTAGCATTCTGATTTGGAAGGTCTACCTAAGTGCTTTTGACCCGTTTCGACCCATTATGGTAGTATAAGCCACTATAATGCGTCGTTTGCGTAAAACTATGTTCGAATGGTTAACTATGTGCTATGTCAAGTCTTACATGCCCAATTATCCCTATACATGTTACTAAATCAGATTATATGTCGAAAATATGTTCACATAATCAAAATACGGATTTTAGCTTCAAAAGGGCATTTTGGTCATTTCCTATGGGCATACAAGCTAACTAGCAAATGACTAACCAATCCTAGGTGATCATAAGGTTATAACCTCAGTGGTTATTCCCTATGAAACTATGATCACTTACTAAGCTTGGTCGGATCCTAAAGATCGACCAAACGGGTCGGGTTCGAAAGTGTAAGCGGTTGTTTAGACCGCTTACCTTACGACCCTAAACAAGCACAAACTAATAGTGTCGAGTTAAACATGTCAAAACATGTTTAACCTACTGATTTGGTATCAAAACAAAGTGTTTTGATACCCTAAAGTAGTTCCGTTGCAAAATGCGTGCTAAAACGCATTTTGACCGAAACTTTGACTCGACACTACAACTAGTTAACGTGCTAATCAGCGGCTATAATCACGAAGGATTATAACTATCGTGATTACAATCACGTTTCAAAGTTCAATTGAACTTTGACTTGACCAATTGATGGTCAAAACCGAAAGTCAAACTGTTGGCCAAATGTTTGACTTTCTGCACTACATCAAGAAAAAGCAATAAAAAGAATGAAAGAAGCTCACTAAGGGTCCTTGCTATCTTTTCAATAAGAAGACAAAGTCCCAATTCAGCTTAGGAGAGCTCCAAAGCAGATGTGAAGGAGAGAAAGAATGAATGAGCAATGAACAAGTGAATGGAGTGGCCTATTTATACTTGTTGGTGACCAACAAGATCATGACAAGTGGTTTGTTTATCCATTAAGCAATGAATCACAACCATACAAGTGTTAGGGACAGCTGGTATTACTTGGAGAGCACATAAACTTGCCCATCACACAAAGAAATTACAAGTTTGGTCCCTGAATTAACAAACTGTTGCTGAAAACAGACTTTCTGCCCAGATGTGATGGTCTCGTAGCGCGACGGCATAGGCAGGGGATGGTCGCGCTACGCTACCATGTGTCTGATTCAGCAAGTTTCAAATAATTACAGTTTTGGTCCCTACACGTGTTTAAAGCCTTTTTCGATGCGTTTAAACCCCGTTAACCTCATTTCAAGGCTCTAAAATGAAGTTAAAGTATAGGGGACTCAAAACATGCTCAAAAATATCTCGGATGTCGGTTCGTTTGATCGTACAATCGCGTTGTTCGGTTAATTACGACGGAAGTCGTAACGAACGCAAAATCGATCCAAATTAAGCGACGAATGAAATTTTTGCATGCTGATCACTAAAATAAAAATATTTTAGTGTGTACAAAAATTTTGGATGTCCAGATGTGGTCAGAACGTAAGATATGCGCGAAAATGCAAACTTATGTCGTTTTTGACACTTTTAGCCCCTGTAAGATCATATAAGCATGTTTTCGCACACCGAACCTATCAAAGCTTATTTCTAAGCTATGTTTAGGTTATATATGGTATGTTTAGCTTATGATCAAGTTCCGGACTATTCGTTACCTTACGAATCGGTATAGTTTCGCAGTTTGACGCAAATAGTCCCTGCGATCGAATAAACTTGTTTTTGCCATACCAAACCTTCCAAAACTTATTTCTAAGTTATGTAAAGGTCATTTAAAGTATGTTAAGCCTATTTCACTATTCCGGAGTGTTTGTCGCGCTAAACTGATTACGTTTACGCACCAGTGCGCATATAACTTTCCAGAAAGCGATTTAAAGCTCGGAATTGAACAAGAATTGATATGTGCAAAGGATACACATATTTATACAAATCCCAGGTATGAAACACAATGTTTCATAGGTTTGGCATTTGTTTGGTGTTCGTGATGACACAGGTGTTACAGTCGATATACTGATCCATCTTAAATTCTCACACAAACTTCAATCTATTCAGGATACAGTTTAAGTGTCTTAAGAACTTAGATCAATTCATGTGTCCCACCTCTTGAATATACTCCCGTATCCAGAATCCCAGATATTTAGTCTTACAGGTGAGTATACCACAGATGATATCTGTAAGGGGTTAGGTGCGAAACCGTGAGAGCTCAGGTCAGAACTTCCGTTCAGCAGAGAGATGACGGCTCGACTTTTGGTGTGTCCCCTTTAGAGGATCTTTTAATTACAACAGCAGCGACTATCAATTTTATTGTTTCATCAGCTTGCTGAGGGCGATGCTATGTTTCAAGCATTTTGCAGAAAGTATTATTCAGGGACTAGGTCAGTACTTCCATACAGCAGAAGTCCCGGAATAATACCCCAGATATCACTGAGTATAAAGACCTAGTATCTCAGAATATGGGACCTTTCAAACGAGATTTCAGGGGTTACCTATATATCCAAGTAGTGTTCCCCACGAATTTCACAAGTTTGAAATTTTAGGTTTATATCTTGAATAAATCTACTAAATGTACGAAAACCTATCGACACATCGTTAGTGAGACTATTTAACTCATTTTGACTTTCCAAATCTTTAGCATACTGTAATTGTCTAGCTGATGTACAATCATTTTCCCTATATACACAAGCTCTTTTTCAATTTTATCATGTTTTTGTATTTTTGCATTTTTGCATTTTTTATTGTTTTTGTATTTTCTGAAAATAAACTATGTACAACTATCTATCTCCCCCTAAATACCAAAACACGTAAAAAATCGACAAACCAACGCAGATTGTTTCTCGTCTTCATCCGCAACAGTACTCTCATCAACGCTCACAATTCCATCCGACACCGAAAGCAATTTCATACCATTAAGTTTTAACAAATATTGAAACCGATTTTTATCAAAAGCTTTGGTATGCAAATCAGCTTTTTGTTCGTCAGTGTGGATTTTCTCAATTCGTATTAACTTTTTCTCGAAGCAATCGCGAATAAAGTGATGACGAATCTCTATATGTTTAGTTTTAGCGTGATGTACTGGATTTTTAGTAATATTAATTGCGGCCTCATTATCAACAAACAGAGGTGTGTTAAGAAACTGCAAACCATAGTCGCGCATCTGTTGCTGTATCCACAGGATCTGAGAGCAGCAACTGCTAGCAGAAACATACTCCGCTTCACATGTAGATAACGCCACAGACGTTTGTTTCTTACACTGCCAGGTAATCAATCTCGGACCAAAGAACTAGCATCCTGCAGTTGTTGATTTCGCATTGACTTTGCAGCATCCGAAATCCGAATCGGAATACCCTTCGAGCGTAAAATCGCCTTTCCTAGGATACCATAACCCCAATGACGGAGTACCTTTCAGGTAACGTAATATCCTTTTGACAATAATCATGTGCGATGCTCTCGGGTTAGACTGAAATCTTACTGCGAGGCACGTTGGGTACATGATATTAGGACGTGAAGCAGTCAGATACATCAAAGAACCGATCATGGAACGGTAGAATGTTTCATCAGCCCTGTCTCCGGTGAGATCTGGGTGAATCCCATGATTAGTCGCAAGTGGGGTAGCAGCTGGAGTAGAACTTGACATTCCAAATTTCTCTAGAATATCATGCACGTACTTCGTTTGATGAATGAAAATTCCCTCAGGAAGTTGTTCAACTTGTAGACCCAGAAAGAATTTCATCTCCCCCATTGATGACATTTCGAATTTCTGCTTCATCACCTGTTCGAAATCTTTGCACAATTTCTCATTCGTTGACCCAAAAATTATATCGTCCACATAAATTTGTACTATCAGAAGATGACCATCAACGACTTTAGTGAAGAGAGTGGCATCCACTTTTCCACGTATGAACTGGTTAGTGAGTAGGTGTTAAGACAAATTCTCGTACCAGGCTCTCGGCGCCTGATGTAGACCATACAACACTTTGTCCAGCAGATAAACTTTGTTCTTGTGGATTGCGTCAGTAAAGCCCGGCGGCTGACCAACATAAAGCTCCTCTTTGACCTTCCCATAAAGAAACGCTGACTTTACATCCAACTGATATACTTTGAAATTCTTCCAAGACGCAAATGCTAGGAAAATTCTGATAGCCTCTAGTCATGCGACAGGAGCATAGACTTCGGTAAAATCAATCCCTTCCTGTTGACTAAAGCCCTGAACAACGAGTCGAGCTTTGTTCCTTACAACCACTCCTCTGTCGTCCCTCTTACATTTGAAAACCCATTTTGTATTGATTTTCCTTTGACCATCCGGCAAATCAACTAACTTCCACACCCCCAATTTTTCAAACTGACTTAACTCTTCTTGCATTGCTATGACCCAAGAGTCTTCAGTAAGCGCCTCTTTGTAAGTTCTGGGTTCGACCTGCGAGATAAAACAACTTAATGAAAATTCAGTTTGTAAAGGTGCTACTGTAGAATAAAAACATGTTAAGCCCTGGTCAATTTGACGTCTCATGCGAACGCCCGATTGCAATTCTCCTATGATCAACTCCTCTGGATGATAAGAAAGAGTTCGCGGCATCACTTCGCTTGGAATATCTACATTTCCCTCCAGATTAGTAACATTCTGCTCTGCATCTTGTTCACCAACTTGGTTTGCTTGACTTGACAACTGGATCTGCTCCCCCTCAAGATCTGAATCACCATGGTCAAATACTGGCATGTTATCAGCTTCTTGATCATCATTCACCTCCGACTGATTACCAGGAGCAACTTCATCATCATGTTCACCAGCATTACTAGGACCTGCTTCATCGTCATTTGAAGTTTCCCGAGGTCTTTCAGAATACTCCGCTGGAAACCTGAGCTGCGACTCATACTCTCGCAAAATATCCAGCTCATCAAAGAAATCTTCATCTTCCTCTGATTCTTCTCTCATGGCAAACGAATCCCAAAGTTTGTCATAATGATATCGCCATGAATCACCAGGATTCTGTGGCGGCATAGTGTAACCTTGACATTCAACATTCGCTGCTTCAATAATCCGCTTTTCGCTTGGAACGAAGACACGTCGTGTAGGACTTGAATAGCCAACAAAGATACCCTCAATGCTCTTCGGACCAAACTTTCCATTAGGCTCTATCACCGTACAGGGAGATCCAAACGGTTCTAGATACTTCAAATTCGGCTTGCGGTTATTGATTAGCTCAAAACACGTTTTGTTGAACTTCTTTACAGTAAGAACTCTGTTGAGAGTATAGCATGCAGCAGAAACAGCTTCAGCCCAGAAATTAATTGGTAACTTAGAGTCTGCAAGCATTGTTCTGGCTGTCTCGATTAGCGTCCGGTTTTTGCGTTCTGCAACTCCATTCTGCTGCGGAGTGTACGGAGCACTAAACTCATGCAATATACCTCTTTGATCACAAAATTCTTCCATCTTACTATTTTTGAATTCAGTACCATTATCACTGCGAATTCTACAGATAGGCCTCTGGTACAGATTCTCAATTCTTTTAAACAACGCCATCAGGCTGTCAAACGTTTCGTCTTTTGATTTCAAAAACATAACCCAAGAAAATCTGGAATAATCATCAGTCACGACCAAACAGTAGGAATCTCCTGTTATACTCTTGACGTTCACCGGACCAAACAAATCCATGTGAAGTCTTTCCAAAGGTCTTGAAACTGAATTAACTTGCTTTGTAGAATGTGACTTTTTCTTCTGTTTGCCTTTGACACAACTTATGCACTCCCCTTCCAGATGAAAACCTTTGACATGCACTCCTGTGACCAAATCGTTATGCACCAAATGATTCATTTTCCTTAGGTGAATATGCCCCATCTTTCGGTGCCACAATCTTGATTCTTTTTCTGTTGCTCTGGACACAAAACAATGAGCCTGACCCGTGGTTGTAGTAGCGACGCTCATGTCCAACACGTACAGATCATTGACTCTTGGTTCCCTCATGATGATCCATTCCTCAGGTATCACAAATCCCGGTTTCAAGATCAAACATTCTTTGTCGGTGAAATGAGTAGTATACATCCTGTCACAGATCTGGGAGATACTCAGTAGGTTGTTCTCCAGCTCAGCGATGTAGTTAACCCTCTCAAACGTTACAATTCCATTCGATAACGTTCCTTCACCTATGATCTTTCCTCCTTGATTACCCGCAAAACCCACGTAACCACCGTTAATGTTCTTCACATCATACAGCAACGCAGTCTTCCCTGTCATATGTCTCGATGCTCCACTATCCATGATCCACCTGGATACAAGTTTTGGAAGATCCTGCACATAACAAATCATCACTTAAACAAATTCAATAAAGATGCCGATTCATGCTTCGCTAACCAGGAAGCTCCGACAATTCAAACTTGTTTAGTCAAACATGGTGTCCACCCAGGCCTCATCAGCCTTAGGTGTAACCTTGACTCTCGCAATTTGAATTTTGAAATTTTCAGCCTTGAGAGGTGGAAAATTTGCATCATAATCAACCGTAATTGATTATTCAGACATTTTCACCTCTGAAGTTGAAACTTTCTTCTCAACTTTTGATTCAATTTTAGGTTTCCACACCTGTTGAGTTACTGCAACCCTTTTGTAAAATTTATCATTTTGAGTTACCAACTTCTTTACGGGTTCATTTTTCACTTTGATGTTATCAATTTTAACATTCTTCTTCTCAACAACCCTTTTCTCAACACTCATCGGTGCTTTACCCTTTACATCAACCTTCTTCTGTTGAACTTTCATAGCTTCAGTCTTAGGCTTCACAAATGTACACTTTCGTGCAATGTGACCAACCTGATCACACCTAAAACAAGTACGAGTATCAGCTACCCGACTCGTGCCTTCAGACTGAGCCTGTGAAGCTCTCTTCTCAAAGAACTCTTTATTAGATTTCGAAAAAATTTGTTTCTCTTCATCAGCTAGTAAACTCGAACTATTCACATACGTTTTTTTCTCGACAAACCTCTTGTTTGGAATATTTCTTTTCTGATACGGTTTACCCCCCTGATAACCACCCGACCAGTTGTTTCTGTTGTTATTGTAAAAACGTGGTGGATTAACAGATTTCTTGTTGTAAACCTTTTCTTTCTCAAACCTCATTTTATCTTTCTTTTGACACAGACTATTCACTGCTGACAACTCGACTTCAACCAGTTTGAAAACATTTGTCAATTTGTTCATGTTTACATTCTCTATCGGAAACTCTGAATCCGAAAACAACTTATCCGAACCTATCATCTTGTACATGACAAGGTTTGATTCTTCATTTAAGTTGTTCTTGGACTTTTGTTTCGGAATGTATTTATCCAAGAAACACCCATCCTCCTCAGAAGTGTCACAATCCAGTTTTAGCACTTTGTCAACAACACTTTTTACCACATCATTTTGGACACTATCATCATTGGAAGACGTGAACGTGACATCAATGTTCTCAGGAAGTTGCACTACACTTCCCTCCTCAAGTTCAACCAACCCAGATTCCTTTTTAGTGTAATTATGCAAAATCGGCGGTGGAACTTTGTGAAACCCTACACCGGTACCATCAGAAAACACATCTTCGCCAACTTTGTTTTTCCCTATAGGTTTAGGAACAATGTGCTGCAACACAAAGTTTGCGGAGCTATAACTGTTAAGTTTCAACTGAATTCGCTCATTCTCGATTTCAGCTTCTTGAACTTTAAGTTTCAATTTAGCGATTTCATCCAGTTGTTTATTAATTGATTCTTCTTTTATTCTAACCACAACTCTCAGATGTTCGTTTTCTTTAAACGTTTTACCATTTCGATCATCACTTTCTTTAATAGTGCTTTTGAGTTTTTCAAATTTTTCAGAAATCTGACGGTTTTCAAGAATTAACTTTTCATTTTCATTTTTAACCTTTTCATGATCAATTTTATCTTTTTCAATCTGAGTAGTTAATTCTTTAATTCGTTCAGTTGAAGCTTTTACAGTTTTGTCACGACCAAGTATTTGATCCTCAACACTTCTAACCTTCGCTGTCAGATTTTTAATTTTCTCACTGTTGAGGTACGTGACAGTGCTACAAAAATTGCATTCTTTGGTGCAATTTTTGCAGTCAGCATTTCCATCGATCTTTTTACCTGACACATTTGTTGACGCACTTGGACTGACTTGGCCCTTAGACTCAGTCACAGAATTAGAGTCTACCTCAAGTGCTTTCGTAGCTAGCACTTTGTCAGCCATTTTTCCCAGGTTCTCTGCCGTCAACTCCGGCATAGTATCGATGATGCCCGTATCAACCTTCTTTGATTTTTCGATTTCTTCTTTTTCTATCTTCTCTTTCTCTCCTTTTTCCTTTCTCTCTTTCTCTTTCTCTTCTTCAATCATTTTCTTGGTTGGCGTTCCCCACCATTTGTGTTGCCAATACTCATCCTCTTCTTCATACTCCTTGATGATGGCCACTATATCAAGTGTTTTGTCATCAATCGCAATGTTTCCATACGGATCAAGGTAGCACTCTCTGTCCGGATCCCATCTTTTCACTCTTCTTGCTTCCAGAAATATACCAGAAATTCTAATGATTTTGTTTTGGGCAATCATTTTCCTATAGTTATACTTCTGCTCTTCTGTTCGATTATCTTTCCACGGAATGGGTTCATTCTTTGCCATGAAAGCATAACCGACTGCGTATTCTTCCGGTAGAACCTCTTTGCTCCAATCATACCCCTCATCATCGTAGATCACTGCAAGAGCTCTAGATTTGTCTCTGTTATCTTCAGGCTGCTTCAATCTAGGTGGCTCGAATTTATTCTGGTGATAAATCGCCTTCTTGTAGTAATCATCTCTGAAAGGATTTTCTGACTCATTCGCATAAGCATTTCTGCATTCACGTTTGAAGTGACCCTTCTGCTTACACTTAAAGCACGTCACTTTGGATTTGTCAAATCCCAACTTTGTAGACGGACAACCGATCGTTTTTCTCCCTGTAATTTCCATGAAACGCTGTGCGCGTCGAACGAATGTCGATAAGCTCCATTTCTTTGGGGTCTATCTGATCGTAATCTTCTTTCGTCAGATTTGTGTTCCCGATCTTACCAGCCACCAACCCTTCATAAGATTCTAAAACAGATGCCAAGAAAACCATTTGTTGTTTAGCCGACTCCTCATCAAAATTCTGAGCATTCTTCAAATCTATCGCGATGTTGCATGAAAACTTTGCATCAGAACGATTTGCAGAAGATGAAGATCCACTGTGATAACCACTGTGACTTCTGCTGCTTGGACTGCTTTGACTTTCTTTGCTTGCTGAAGATACATTCTCAGCTGAAAATGCAGTTTTTGGAGAAGTTGCTTTTGGCATCATGCTTTTTGGATAATAAAGATCCAAATTCTGCTGATAAGATGAGTGATTGACTTTGTATGTTTTCTTCAGTTCCAGCTCGTGACTTTCAAGTCTCTCAATCACCAAATCTGGAGTCAAATCTTTAGGAGCAATAGTGTTCTTCAACATAAGCACATAATATCTCCAATCAACCTCATCTGGTAATGAATCGAACAGTTTTTCAACTAGTTCTTCATCAGAAAACTTGATTTCATGTCTTGCTAATTCCAGCTTCAGATGACCGAACCTTTCTATCATTTTACAAACCGATTCATTCTTTAGACATCCAAAAAGATCAAATTCTTTTCTAAGAAGCTTTCGTTTGTTTTTCACTATTTCCGAACTTCCTAGACATTTCTTTTCAAGCTTATTCCACAAATCTTTCGCATTTGAATAGTCTATTAAAGAAATAATATCCTCCCGAACTGATTGGAACAACAAGGCTACACACTTCTGTTCGGCTACAAAAGATTCAATTTCTTCAGCTGATGATAAAGTTTCTCCACTTTTGTCTCCAAGTATATACCCATTTTTCAGGCTTTTCCAACTTGCAAACGCAAATGCCATCAACCAATCTTCAAATTTTCTTGACCAACGACTGTACTCCTCGATTGCCATAAGCTTCGGAGGTTTGTTGAATGTTCCGAATGCACTCTCGGACTCCCAAGCTTCTTTCTTTTTCTCTTTCGGTGGATCCTCGTTCGTATTGCTCGACGACGTATCATTGTTTCCTGAACTTCCCGTGAATGCGTACATGTCGCTGAACGGATTCATGAAAATATCATCCATTTTGACTGTACCTGCAAAATCAACCGACACTTAGAAAAATTTTTCGAAATTTTTGAACGACAGGACACAAAAGCGGATCTACCTGTGAATGACAGATAAGCGGATCTATGTGGTTCCGATAAGCGAACCAGATAAGCGACTCAAGTATTGTCTGTACGAGCGAACCTAACAAGTCCAAATAAGCGGACTGAACCGGATGAGCGAATCGAGCACTTGGACAAATAAGCAGACCAGACAAATACGTTCGAGCGGACCTGTATGTGTCCGTTCGAGCGGATCTATCAGTGAAACTGTCTGAATAAGCGAACCAAACCGGTTATTTCGAGCGAACCTCTTGTGAATTACGAGCGAATCTAATTCAAATTCTTGTCCGAAAAAGCGAACCTCTCGATGTTCGAAAAAGCGAACCTAGGTTTTTACCCAATTTTAACCATTTTTAATCCGAGTTTTAACCTGAAACTTTCTAGGGTTTGTTATTAGTATGTTTTACACGTTATACTCAATTTTCAGACAATTTCAACCGTAGGAACCACTGTAAATCGAAAAAGTATGAGAGAAAGTGAGTAGAAAAGAGAGATTTCTGCAGATTCAAGTTGTAGTAGTATGAACTCCTCGTCCTGAGCTCTGATACCACTTGTTGGACCGTTGTTTTGACCCGAAAAGACAGTCAAGGTAGTTCATCTTCGTATATAAAGGCGGAATCAGTATATATGAAGTAATACAGCTTGTCCTTTCAATTCCTATGCTTTTTATTGCTTTCTGAAATGATTTTGACAGAGTTCCGTTCCACAAGCACACACATACGTTACTAGATCCGCTCGAATGAACACCACTATATATAGGCCTAGCTGGTTCGCTCATATGGACAACCATATGAGCGGACCTGTATCAATGACACAAAAGCGAACCATCCTGTTGACCTAAAAGCGAACCTGACTAACCCTATGAGCGGACCTACTTCTATTTTGTACATAAAAGCGAACCTACATTATACAACTCATAATTTGACATTCTAGACCCTCTGTTGACCTATCTTGACCTAAGACTTCATGTAGACGTAGTCAACAGACATCCTATGCATCAACAAGCTATGTTTCCAGCTTTTTGTGGAAAGCATTATCCGGGGACTAGGTCAGTACTTCCATACAGCAGAAGTCCCGAGATAATACCCCAGATATCACTGAGCAAAAAGACCTAGTATTTCAGAATAAGGGACCTTTAAAACAAGATTTCAGGGGTTACCTATATATCCAAGTTTGTTTATCACATTTTATCTTTTCATTTCTTTAGCATGTTGTGACAGCCTACTGATGTACTATCATTTCCTCTTTTCACAACAAAACTCATTTTTGAATTTTATCATGTTTTTGTCTTTTTCAAATTTTCAAATGTTTTTGGATTTTCTGAAATTTCCCTACTCCCCCTAAAATGCAAACACATTTCAAAGGAAATTTGAAAACTACTAAACTTTTGACCCACATGAAAACATAGAAAACAACACAAACTGTACAGAAACTTGACAACCGACATCGAATCACATCATATCGCCATTCACTCGGCATAAACAATCTGAACTCCCCCTTTCAACAAACCATTTTCTCATTTAGATCTCAAAACACTTAAGTTTGTTTTAATCGAAATGATTTTTCCGGAAAACGAGTTTGTTTTTACCACCTTTTAAGTTTACCACTTGTAAAGCATGGGGATATGGTTCATCATCTTGTCAGTTTTATCCAATGTAGTGAATCAAATACAACTTAATGTCCTTGATTCACTGATTTGCAATTAAGTAACCTGTACCACTTGTAAAAATAACCACTTGTAGATATAATCTATCAACTCCAATTGTAGGAATGAATCATCTACATTATACACATTAAAGTGCCGATTCCTGCTTCGCACTTACCAACCTGGAAGCTCCAGCGTAGTTATTCAACCTGTAAAAATTCAAACACTTATCAAAAATTTTCATACACAATCATCAAAACATGAATGATGCCGATTCATGATCCACGATATAAACTTGGGATCTTCGGCGTAGTCCTAAGACTATCATGGGAAACAAACTTCCATCCAAGTCTTCTCAGACTTGATGGCTTTTAACTCTTGAGCAGTGGGGTTGTATGTTGCCTTTTTAGTCGCATAAAAATCTTTAACCCCCTTAGCTTTCCCACTCAACATTTTCCCAAAAATCTTTTTAAGATTCCCGTTGAATGTTTTCTCGACATCAAAATCTTTTTTCTCATTGTAAAACTGATTTGAAATATCAACTTCTCCAATTTTCTTTTTAACTTCTTCAAATTTCAGCGATGGAAAATCATCATCATTCACTGAAATTTTCTCCTCAACCTGTGGCTCTTCTGGCTTTGTGGAACCAGATTCATCGCTGACATTCACATCATCCCTTTTAAAAACCCACACTTGGTTGTCTTTTCTTTTCTTTTCATACAAATTCTTCTTCGAACATTCACCAACCTCATACGTTGAGTTTTCAAAAAATTTAAGTCTATTGGTTGGTGGTTCAACATCAACAACTTTTTCTTTTAATTTCTGAGAAACTCCCTGTTTTGTTTTTGCATTCTTTGAACAATTCCATGCAATATGACCAGCTTCATTGCACTTGTAACAGGTTCTAGTCTCTCTTTGATAAAACACTTCAGTTCCATTCCTTCTTTTCTCAGCAAGAAATTCTTTGTTTGACTGTCTCCAAAATGGTTTCTTCTGTTCCTCATCTGAGCTTCCACCTGACACAAATTCTGTTTTTGTTTTAGAATTTTTATCATTTTTATAATTTTCTGGTGGAACAAAGCCTAATCCTTTCTTTTTGTAGCTACGATTTTGGTTAGGTTTCTTTTGAAAACCAGAACCAGAATTGTAACCCTTTTTCTTGTTTAGACGTTGTTGAACTCTAGAAGTGTACTTTTTAGGTTTTTCAGTAAGATTTAAATCTTTTATTTCAGAAATAATGATTTCTGTCATTTTGAAAACCTTTTTGATAATGTCAAAGCGAACACTTCTTATTGGAAATTCTTTGTTGTAATATAATTTATCAGAACCATTCAAAGTATAAACAACTTCGAATGTTTCATCATTCAAATTTGCCTTTGATAACAAAAATTCTTTACTATAAAACTGTTTGACCGACGAATTTTCCCTGTTGACTGACGAACTTGACTTTCCAGACTCAAACTTTGACTCAGATTCCTCATCAGTATCCAACACCTGATCGACCACCTTTTTGATTAACTCAGACTCATGATCAGTATCAGACGAGGTAAACATGACATCAATGTTATCTGGTAAAACGTCAGTTGTGTCGGTTTTAAGCTTTATATTGACTGCTTTTTCAAGTTGCTCCTCATTTGGTTTTCTAGGAGAGTACCCTTCCCAAATTGGAGGCGGACACTTGTTATAGCTAACAGTCGGTTTCTTACCACAGTCTTTCTTCTTCTTTGGCTTCTCGTCTTGAAAAGCTTCCATTCCTGCAACAGTTGGGTAAATACGATCAATGAGATAATCAGAACTAGAATAGCTTTGCAGTAAACGTCTAATCCTCTCATTTTCGATCTTCTCGGTCTCCAACTCTTGCTTCCACTTGGCACTCTCCTCGATGTAGAAGTTGATGGCTTTCTGCTTTGACATCATGACTGCATTCATCATCGTCAGAGCTTGTTCTCTCTCTGAGTTTGTCTTTTGGAGGCCGGTTACTGTTTTGTTCAAGACATCATACGATTCTTTCACATAGTTGAGGTTAAACAGTAACTGCTCCTTCTTCTTCTCATACTCAGCAATGATGTCGTTTTTTGCTGCACAATCCTTGCAAGCTTCCAAACACTTCATACAAGGCTTGACGACTTCAACAATTTTTTCAACTTCAATTGTCTTCACAACTTCTATCACTTTTTCTTCTTCTTTTACCTTTAGTTCTTCTTTGACTTTCTCAGTTTCAACTATCTCTTCAGCAGCACTTTCAACATTTTCTTTCTGAATAACTTCTTCAATCTTCACTTGTTGTTGTTCTTTAGCAGCTTGTTTCTTCTTCAGTTTCTCCATTCGATCTGCAAAATAGAAATGAAAACTTTCAGGAGAAAGATGAGATTTAGCAACATTAATATGTTTCTCTTCCTCATCATCACTACTACTATCAACAGGTGACTGATCAAACTGTACAGACTTTTCAGAATCAGCATCCGACAAACTAGACTCAGATGATATTTGATCAAATACAACTTCCTTTTCAGAACTAGCAACATTTTCAACACTCTCATCTGAACTCTCTGAAATTTCCTCAACATTTTCTGAAATTTCATCAACACTTTCTGAATTTTCATCAGACGTAACAGATTTTTCATCCTCACTCGTCACATTCACTCCGATAGATTTCATCCAGTAGCAAACATATCTGGCTCTCTGACAATCTTGGCAATGAATGCTTTGAACTCTCCTTTTTCATCAACGAACATATCCCAGCTAAAACCTTCAGGTAATCTCTCATCATCTTGATCAACTATACAGGCTTTGCTGTCAGGAGATATGAACTTGTCCCAGCTAAAGTCCACTAAACACGCTCTCTTAGAATCTTCAATCTTCCTACCATGAGCCGTCTGTGAATCTTGTAATTGACCAACTTGTTGATAAATGGCGTTCCGGTAGTAATCATCTTTTCCGAATGGATTCTGAGCTCCACTAGCTTCTCTACCCTTGCACTCCCGTTTGAAATGGCCTTTCTCCCCGCAACGAAAACAAGTAACTTTAGATTTATCAAAACCTAAAGTAGATACATGAGCATCAAGAAAGTCATTTCTCCCGGTAATCGTTTTGAACTTTTCAGCACGTCGAAGAACACTTGCAAGACACCATTTGATATCCATTAATTCCATCTCTTCGGCGTCTATTTGGTCGTAATCCTCTTTGGTAAGCATGGGATTTCCAATCTGACCAGCTACTAGACCCTCATAGGATAACAACACTAAACCAAGTAGAGCCATGTGGTCTTTAGCAGTGTCTTCTGAGAAACTTTGTCCTTCTGGAAGATTTAGAGCTATGTTACACTGAATCACGTAGCCATTTCCAGTTTTTGTACTCTGAGAATGAAAGTTTGTGTTTGATTCTTTAGGATTGACACTTGGAAATGATGAGAATCCACTGCTGCTTTTTGTTGAACTCTGATCAGCTTTTTCCATTGAATCACCAGCACTGAAAGCAGTTTGGATTTTTGGACTTCTCTCAGATTCTAGAACCGGAACACCACCTTTGTAATACATCTTTACATCCTGTTGACCACTCGGATTACTCATCCTAGCAATCTTCTGCTGTTCCAGATCCTAACTTTCAATCTTTTCTATAAATTGTGATATAGTCAACCCATCATAAACACCAGTGTTTTTCAGAATCATCAAATATGTTCCCCACTCTTTCTGTGGTAACGCATCGGCTAACTTGTCTACCCACTCATCACGATCTTTTTTAATACTTAACATCGACATTGATCGTACAAGATGGCAGTATCTCTCAATCAGCTTCTTTGTGTCTTCACCCGGTAGACTGCTGAACAGATCAAACTCTTTCTTAAGCAATGCTTTCTTGCTCTTTATCATTTTCTCGCTTCCCTCAAATTTGACTTTAAGTGCATCCCAAATTGATTTTGCTGTTTTGTCGTGCTGTAGCAAGATAAAGATGTCTTCTTTGATTGCTTGCTGTAGCAGACTTATCATCATTTTCTCAGCTTTGTACATAGCCCGTTCCTGCTCCGTGAATTCTGATAACTGTTTGACAACCTCCAATTCTGTTCGAGGCAACACATACTTCTTCAATATACATTCCCATGATCTAAGATGATTTGCTTGGACCCAGTTCTCGAACCGATCCTTCCACCCGTAATATTCTTCGATACTCATCAATTTAAAGGGCTTTTGGGTGGTTCCCGTCTCGTTCTCTAAGTTCATGGCCTGAGCAATCGCAGCTGGACCAGATGGAGTAGCAAACGCGTTGTAAAACTCTGAATCCATGATGACTTGGCACGTTTTTCAATACAAGTGACAAATAAGCGAAATTAAAATGATCACACAAGCGAAACCTTTGAGTTCAAATAAGCGGAACTACAAATGTGCACTAGAAGCGGAACTGTTAATGTTCTTGAAGCGAAACCAATAAGCGAAACTTCCAAAGTTGTTCCTTGAAGCGGGACCTATAAGCAAAACACCAAAACTGTCTCTTGAAGCGAACCTTTCAAGCGAAACTACTGATGTTTGAAGCGAAACCTCACTTCTGATGACACAGAAGCGGAACCAACATGCAATTTGAAGCGGAACAATCAAGCTAAAGATCAAATTGACACTTGAAGCGGAACCTTGAAGCGAAACAGTCAAGTTTCCATTGAAGCGAAACTATGTCCGAAGGTCATTTTATCCATTTTTAATTTGTATTTTGACATGAAACTTTCCAGGATTTGTCTTTGATCTATTGTGCACAATCTGAGAAATTTTGACCCAATTCTGACCGTTACAACTTTCTGAACTAATAAAAGAAGGTGTAGAAGTAGAAAACAATGATGAAATCCAGCTAATTTCTGTAGAATACCTCCTCCCAAGCTCTGATACCACTTGTAGGATCGTGATCTTGACCCGATTGAGTCGTTCAGAGGTGATCTCCTATGTTTCAGGTGCGGAATAACAAGAAACTTAGGTAGAAATAGCTTGCACTTCACTTTAATCCACTGTTTTATTGATTTGTCAAAGTTTACAGCTCAATCGTCACACCGGCAGCAGCTCGGTATGGAAATCGTCAAAGGTTACAAAGAGTTCGCTTCAAGGGTATATATAGTGTTCAGGTTTCGCTTCAAGTGACATAATCACTGAAGCGGAACCTCATGCGAACACATAAGCGGAACCACATGTTCAACCAAGCGAAACCACATCCCCGAATTTAATTTGTACTTGCATTTTCCTACAAGCAATTAAGAGACAAGATGATGAACCACATCCCCGAACTTAGTATTGATATACTTACAAGTGGTAAAATCAACCAAACTTATTTTCCGGAAAAATCATTTTGATTAAAACAAACTTAAGTGTTTTGAAATCTAAATGAGAAAATAGTTTGTTGATAGGGGGAGTTTTGTTGATAGGGGGAGTTCTGATTGTTTATGCCAATTGAATGGCGAATTGAGGCGTTTTGATATCAGTTGTCATGTTTCTGTACAGTTTGTTTTCAATTTTCGTTAATGTGTTTGCATTTTAGGGGGAGTAGAAAATTTCAGAAAATCCAAAAACATTAGAAAATTTGAAAAAGACAAAAACATGATAAAAACCAAAAACGAGTTTGTTGTGAAAAAGAGGAAATGATAGTACATCAGCGGGCTATCACAACATGCTAAAAAATTGGAAAGTTTAAAAGTGATAAACAATCTTACTGTGGATGTGTCAGTAGATTTTTGCACATTTAATAAACTGTGACGAGATATAAACCTAAATTTCAAACTTGCTTGTTCTGTGGGTTAACACAAACTTGGATATAGAGGTAACCCCTGAAATCTTGTTTGAAAGGTCCCTTAGGTCTTTATGCTCAGTGATATCTGGGGTATTATCCCGGGACTTCTGCTGTATGGAAGTACTGACCTAGTCCCCGGATAATACTTTCTGCAAATGCTTGAAAAAGTGCCGCACTCAGCAAATCGATGAAACAATAAAATTGATAGTCATTGCTGTTGTAAAAAAGATCCTCTAAAGGGGACCCACCAAAAGTCGAGCCGTCATCTCTCTGCTGAACGGAAGTTCTGACCTGAGCTCTCACGGTTTCGCACCTAACCCCTTACAGATATCAGCTGTGGTATACTCACCTGTAAGACTGAATATTGGGATCTGGATACGGGAGTATATTCAAGTAGTGGGACACACAAATAAGTTTAAGTTCTTAAAACATTAATATCGTATCTCGGAACAGTTGAACTTTGTGTGAAAATTTAAGTGGACCAGTATAATGACAATCTAGGTAAATTGTTTAGAACTTAAAATGAAATGAAGCTTAACGGTGTTAGTGATTTGTCTCATTAGCTGATATGATCCTCTTACACAAACTCACAAAAATATTGTTTGTAAATATTTCTTTACTGCATTTTAATTCTCTTATGTCAAAAATCCAAAATGATTTTCAGTGTGGTTTAGCATAAATTTTTTTGAAAAATTCAAAAAGATTTTCGACAACTGGTATTGAAAAGTTGATTTTCAAAATTCCAGGTGCTAAACATGATGAACAAATGGTTTGGGAGAGTGTGTTGTTTTGAAAATAAAAATGATATATATCTTCAAGTGGTTCTTCAAAGATTAACATTGTAACATTATCTTTGATTGTATAATTTCTGCGAGTGATCCATTAGATTTTTACATGTTATCATCAGAAAATTTATTTTTGGGTAGAGGATGTGCAGGTTTTGAAGTGTTAAGAAAACCAGGTTCCGATACCTGAAGAATTTGTGATTTCAACATGCCAGACTGCGATCCCAGCATATCGAAAGGGGGAGTCTGAAGACATCCAAATAGAGATTGTTCGTGGGGAGTCTGTTGATGATGATGAAAAGAGAAGAGAAAGATTTGAGGATGATTACACTGTGAGAAAGACTGAAGTCGTTGAAGACTCGACACTTAAGACTCGTCAACATCTGAGGGGGAGTCTGTTGGTGCAGTCATCTGTCGAATTCGTCTAATGTCGAGTCCGGGTTGCGTTGCGAATCTAATCAAGCATGATGTCATCATGTTTAATGATGACATGATGTCATCATGTTTAATGATGACATCATACTTGTGACATCATCATAATATGGTTATCATCAAAGAAACAGTAAACGTTGAAAGTTCACAAGAAGTCAAAATAGTGTATTGTGGCAGTTTGTTGTGATTGGACCATTTGAAGGTCCAATGAGGTTCATTTGAAGGTCCAATACAATCATGAAGGGTTCACTTGAAAGACAATTGGTGTGGTTCGCTTATACGGCAATAAGAGAGGTTCGCTTTTACAGAATTGGTGTGGTTCGCTTATACGACATTTAAGAGGGTTCGCTTATTTGGTTTGTGTTGTTTCGAGCGAACCATCAACTGTATAAATAGGCTAGTTGTTATTTCATTTTGTAACGATTTTCAGATCTGATACCGAGGTATTGCCGGTGTTCCTTGTAAATGTAAAAGCTGTAAAATCAATATACAAGAGGTTTAAAGTGTGATACAAGCTGTGTACACGTCCGTTTCCTTGTTTCCGCCTCTGAAACGGAGTTGAGCTCTTCCGAACGACTCGTTTAGGTCGAAATCGATCCTACAATCAGGTCTAACGTCTTATGCTTCCGCTGTTTAAAGTGAACTTGGTTAACTTCTTTTTGGTCACCAATTGTATTGTGGTTGGTTTTATTTACTTAATTGTATTGTTCAATATGATTGGTGGCTCGATCCTGGTCATGTCACGCCTCCAAGCGGTGATACTCCGCATGGTGGATTTTGGGGGTGTGACACTATGTATATGTCAGATGAATTATGAGATTGAATCAATTTTCTCCCTATATTTCTCTCTTGTTCATAACACATTATCAGCACGAAGCTCTAACCATTTCCATTAATTCTTCTGTAAAGACTCTCCATTCCCTTCTAATTTGTTATGTTTTCGATAACATATCTATTCAAACATGTCAACCTCTTTATCCATCTATTGGTACGAGTAAGATGAAGATATCAAGGGATATTCAGAAAATTACCATGCATGTTATTGAAAAACTAGATCATGTGTTGCATTTTCCTTTTGATTTTGCCTCTACCCAACAAGCAGAGGTCGGCTGTATCCATCAATTGAGGTAACAAAACCTTTTTCCGTGATTAAATGCGTAATATGTATATACTACATATATGGATATACATGATATAAATTTACCGTTATAGTTCTGCGACTTAATTTTTGGTTTCCGGCCATGAAGAGTATGCAAATTAGAAACTAAAAGTCAAGAAGATAGAATCATAGAATACAAATCTAAGATATCCAGAAATCAAATCTATGAAATCCTCACATGAATTTTTTTTAGAGGTTGAACATACACATAAAACTATAGTGGTATGATTAAAAAAAGGATTTTGGAACGAGTCAGTTTCGATGAATTCGTTGGCAAAACCGTTGGTGACGTTACCAGGAAATTCTATTTTCTAGGATATAACTTTGACCTAGTCTTGCATGATATATTTTACTTTACTGTGAAATTAATTATTAAATGCTCCATCAGTTATTATTTCTTTTAAAACGTTCTTAATTATTAAATGCTCCATCAGTTATTATTTCTTTTAAAACGTTCTTAATAATGTGTGTAAGGTAGAAATAATGATAAGATATAACTACGATTTCTGTGTTCTGCTACAAGTTTTAAGAATATGCTTAGCAAATTAATAGCACCCTATCATAAAAAAAAATTATCTTAGCATTGAATAGAATAATTGTCCATAATGAGTTGGTTTATTCATAAAGTATATCAGATTTGTTTTGAATAATAATAAAAAAATCATCGTTTAGATAGTTATATAAAACATACATACCTTAATGATTTCACAGAAATCACGGTTGTCATCATCATTAACAATAAATCGGTTCCCATGGCTTCCGCCGGAGAAAACCGGTTACGAACGGGAAAATATGACTGGCGGTTACGATCATGACAAATGTATTCCTTTATCAATTAATACTATCATTTAATAAAAAGTCAAGTCAACAAAGGTGAGAGTTACATACATCCCTTTGTTTTTATATCGTTAATAATTAATAATTAATTAACATGGCATAACCATAAATTAATACTATCATTTATTAACCTCTTATAATTTAATTATATATTAAATTTCAAATTTCTTTTATTAAAAATCCCTTTTCTTTCAAGAGTTTTCTAACCCTCTATTTTTAAAGATAACATAGGCTATGTTAGAGAAATCTCATGTAAGCTAATAATTCGCTTTAAAGCTGGGTTTTGGATATTGTGTTGGCTGGTTATACCACCATTCATTTATAATACATCTATAGCCTACGCATGATGCCATATAAAGTTATTTTTTTTAAAAGATTATCTATATGATTAAGTTGCGTTTTATTAAAATAGGATATGTACCTCGAAAGTTTTATATTTGTGATGACCAGATCCAATTCATAAACACTGACTTTCTTGAAGTTTAGTTTTAGGATATAAATTGTATGTGCCATAGATGTAGTTGTTTGATGACTAGTTACCCATGTATGAGATTTGTCTTTATTTTAATATAATAGAATAATAGAATTAAAGGTAGATTGAGATGTTGTTAAGCATTTTAGTATACGTTATTAAACATAAAATATACAAAACTCTTGCATATCATATGTGACAATAGTACATAAGTTGAGCCCGCAACTCTTATGCCCATACACTTCTACATATAAAGATGTTTATTAGTGTAATCAGTTATTTGAATCCCAAATGACGTGATGTGGTCAATCTACCAATGATTATAAGTATTCAAAATATTTGAGAGACAAACAACCATAAAATGGGAAGAAATGTCAATCATAAGAACTTGACTTCTACCAAATTTATACAAATTCACATTTCCAAACTTGAGTTCGTCGCACTCGACGCCTCTATAACAATCCATGGCGGGAATGAAACTTCTATACAAGCAAGAGTTAAAGCCAGGATCTTTCTCTATAACAAGCCTTATAAATATCTAGAAAGATAATCTCTTTCCATTGAGAACCTCAAAGATATGCATGACCACCAGAAGTTGGTTGTCCTCCAAAAGGTCGACATAAGTTTTATCTATTTGCAATTGTAAATTTTTTTAAAATGATTTACGAGTACAACTCTTAGATTACATCAGAATTGAAATTACGTCTCACAAATCACATGCTCTCTCGAAACAATATAGAGAATTTTTTTTCTCATAATACTCGAAAGTCATATCATGTCTTTTAAATCGCATAACAAAATAACAAGCTTCTATTTGACATTCGAATCGTCCAATCAGTGCAAGCCCGTTTCTTGAAGCAAATGTGGCTACTTTTTTCAAGGTATGGATGGATGAGATGATGAGGTTGTGGCCCCTGTAGAGGCCATATACATGCACGATCATGATCAAAACCTGACGTCAATGGTTCAAACCGACATAACATGAATCAATCTTTGAGGGGAGGTCTGAAAAGGACAAACAAAATATCCTACAAACTTATAATAACTTGGTCTACTAAAGGGTTAGAAAACATAAGTGTACAACAAAACTACTAACTCTATCACCAAAGATAAGAAACATTGTTATTCATTGTCCGAGCACATAAACTATTAATACTAATTCACATGTTAGTTGCACATCAAATGCTCTAGAAGAGCATCAACATCTTACCCGTAGATATCAAACTTTATAATCAATAATGCCTCATGTTCTAGTATATCCTGAGGACAGTTACCAAGTCTCAACTATGTTCGGATAAATAGTCATTACACTGAAATGGTGACAAAGAAAAAATGATATTGAATATCTCCAAATTGCATATGACAGTACGACCAAAAGACCATATTATATTACCTAAAGTATATCGCAAAATAAATAAATACATCCCATAAAATCAAATATGGTGAGTAACCAGAAGTTACTAGAAAAATAAACGTTCACCATACGGTATGGCTAAAAAAAGGTCATCCAGATAACATCGTGGTATGATAAACAATCAAAAGTGCTAACTAGCACCTCTAAATAATCTAAAAGCATTGCTCCCAAAATGCCTTATCATATGTGTAGTTTTTTTTTTTTTTTTTTTTTTTTTTTGGTGGCAAATAAATTTTTAGAGGAGAGTTCAAATGAGAAGAAATTTTTGTAAGAATAAAAAAGAACAAACTTCAACCAATAAGAACGCTTCATTTTACTTCATTTAATTTTTGTATTTAATATGAGTGTAAGGGTATATTGGTAAAATTAGATAGATCATTAATTGTTAGTCTTCCTTTTTAATAGCTAGCTAGATTAAATTTGTAACTTATTTTCAAAAAAAAAAATATCTTTTCAAGGAAGAAAAAAAAATTAATTTAAAGTGTAGGATAAATTATGAGGTGTGTAGGATGAATTACGAGTTGTGTATGATAAATTTCAATATGTGTAGCATAAATTTATAAAACGTGTAGGATAATTTTTGATGCGTCTAGGAAAAAAAATTTAGTGTGGAGGATGATAGTCTTTATGACTAATTAATTAGTAAAAAATAATAATAAATGAGATGAGAGAAAAACTATTTAATGTTTTACAATTATACTCTTTGTTCTTTTTCTTCTCAATTTAATTTTCTTCTCAAATGAACCTCCCCCTAAATTTTTATGCCCTTCCAAAAACAAACTCATACAAACAATCCCTCTTATGTGGGGACACTCTACATGGTTACATGTGAGTTATCAACTACCCATATGTAGCATACGCCCAACACTATGGAACGTTGGTCTTTGACATAGTTTAATGTTGCTCTTTGACAACACAGTTGTAGGGACCATTGTTGGGCACAATGTGAAGTATAGTGAGTGGCATGCTTAGTCGAGACAGAATTCGTCTATTAATGACTATAAAATCAATTCAAAACTAACTGCTTATCACAAATACTCCCCATTATAACTTGTCTCCTGAAGCGAATCAAGTTTCCATTCTTTATACTAGGTTGTGAAGCCTATGTACCAATAGCACCACCATAACATGTGAAATGGGATGTGTACACAGTATTCCCAGTCTTGGGGGAGACAAGAAAATGAAAGACTGGCAACACAAGAAAATGCATCATCATTATTGAATTTAGACCCCTGAAGTGGTCAATATAAATCTGAAGTTCAGAGGAGCGTGAATTTGTAAATAATAGCAAATGAAATACGAGATGCATTCACAAACACAAACAGAGTGACAAGGTCACATATACTAGCACTTAACTCACCTACTCAAATTTAAGTAATCACAAAATGATTACCATATTAGAAAGAGTGAATTGCAAGTTTTGTCCTTTATCTTTAGGCCATTTTGCAAGTTTTGTCCTTTATGTTTAAATTTGATGAGTTTTGTCCTTTATGTTTGAAAATCAAGCACGTTTTACCCTTTGGGGCAAAACGTGCTTGATTTTTAAGGACAAAACATGCTTGATTTTTTAAACATAAAGGACAAAACGTGCTTGATTTTTAAATATAAAGGACAAAACGTGCTTCATTTTTAAGGCCCAAAGGGTAAAACGTGCTTGATTTTTAAACATAAAGGACAAAACTCGTCAAATTTAAACATAAAGGACAAAACTTGCAAAATGACCTAAAGATAAAGGACAAAACTTGCAATTCACTCTATTAGAAAAAAAAAAGTGGGAAGTAAACTCGGTTCCAATATATAAATCCCACAAATACGAAAAGAGTAAGGCAACGCAGTTGGTGTAATCCCAGAAGAGGTTGCTGATAAAATCCTAAAAGAGATTAACGAAATCCTGGAAGATATTAACGAAGCCCCAGAAGAGGATAAAGGAGTTCTTGAAGAAACTCAGTTATCAAACAAGTATGAGATCTCAGTGACTTGTGTACAAAATAGTACAATATGGAACCGTAATGAAACACGCGTGAAATGATATATTTGCATATGCTATAGAAATAAATGTAATCGATGAAAAGGGTTACAAACATGAAACTGTGTAAGAGTGCACACACAGAAATAGCCAAAACGGCTCAACGACTTAATGGTTGAATTAAATTCACTCAACAAACAAAACGTTTTCGAACCTGTCGTTCGAACACCTTTAGACGTTAAACCAGTAGGTTATAAATGGGTGTCTTTAAATAAAAAGAAACGTAAAGAATGAGATTTTGTGATGAAAGGTACGACTTTTAACATAAAGATTTTTCTCAAATCCTAGTAGTTGATTATGAGGAAATGTATACCCATGTAGTGGATGCGATAATCTTTAGATGTTTAAGCGACCTCGTAATCTCAGAATTGACTTCAGATAAAACTTATGGATGTCGTCACCATATACATGTACGAGACAATTGTAAATGACATCTGCATGAAAATCGCCAAAGGATTAAAATGCCCAAAGCACTATTAAACAATAACCCCATATGTGTTATATAAATCTTAAAGGGAACTTGGTCCTACGTGATACAGTTAATAGCTGATTTTGAAATGAGGCGCTCATATCTACTTATTAAGATTTCACTCTTAATGTTCAATTTAATTGCATTTTACAGTGATGATGTAAACATCGTTGTGAGTAACTGTCAAACTAAAGAGGGAAAATTTTGAAGGACCTTTACACTGTGTAGTTCTCGACCCGCAGTTCGAGTATATATATATGTACAACTTTTTCTTATCAATCAGACTACATCCAGAAGAGGTTATATAGATAAAATTCAATTACGAGCATGCTAATGGTTGTCGGATTGCTTGAATATGGAAATGATTTTTATCGTCCCTAAGAAGAGGATGGATAAATAATTGGTCTAGAAGTATCTTATTTAATTGTGATCGGAACATTGATGTATCTTGCAAACATGTTGCACTATTTTTCCCTTCACTAGGTTTTTCCTATTTGGGTTTTTCCTAATAAGGTTTTTAACGAGGCAACATAACTGATCCAGTAGCATCAGTTTATCTTTATCTTGTAGATCCCGAAGTGCCGACTTAACATCATTCTGAAGCATGTTGTTAATAATGTATAACGCGCTATACTCTTTTTCCTTAGCTACGGTTTTGTCCCACTGGGTTTTTCCTAGCAAGACTTTTAACGAGTCATAATTATAAAGCGCATTAATTGATAAGTTGATATTTCTACATAACTCGAAACACCGATTGATCCTTAAGAAGAATCCGAAGTCCCGTTATGCAGATACAATTTTATTTATGAAGGTAGAAGATTTCAACATACTCAAGGAGAATGTAGATTAGAGATGATCAAGGGAAGTCCAAGTTATACCGTATGAAGACGATGCAAACTGCACCACTCAATTCAAAGAAGACTACATCAAATATCAAGTTAAGCACTTGGTAAAAAAAAGGATTGGATTCTACATCATCAAGATATAAATGCAAAATTGAAGGGGAGTAATATACACACTGTACTCTTTTTCCTTGACTAATTTTTGTCCCACTGGGTTTTCTTAGCAAGGTTTTAATGAGGCAGTATAACTGATCCTGAAGTGTCAGTTAATATCGGTCCTGAAGAATCGAGCCAATATCTTCCAATGTATAATGTTGATAGTGTATAATATAAAATGTCTGAGGGGGAGTGTTATGAATGCAACCATTTTATGGCCCAACCCAATGTTTATGGGCTTTAGGTTTTTAGGGATTCTATTGTACTAGTATATATATACTATGTATATGTCAGATGAATGATGAGATTTGTTGATGCATAGAATGTCTGTTGACTACGTCTACATTAAAGTCTAGGTCAAGATAGGTCAACAGGGAGTCAAATTGTCAAAATTATGTAAAATAGAAGTAGGTTCGCTTTTAGGTCATATTGTATGAAGGTCCGCTCATAGGTCTTGTAGGGGTCCGCTTTTGTGTCAAAGTGTAACAGGTCCGCTTATATGACCTGTCATATAAGCGAACCATAATGTCTATATATAGGGATGTCAGTCTGAGCGGATCTCATATGCGTGTGTATGTGCTTAGGAGCCGAAACTCTGTCAAAATTCATTCAGAAAGCTAATAAAAGCAGTGGAATTGAAAGGACAAGCTGTTGTAACATCATATGTACTGATTCCGCCTTTATATGTGATGATGAGCTACCTTGACTGACGTTTTAGGGTCAAACAACGGTCCAACAAGATTGAATCAATTTTCTTCCTATATTTATCTCTTGTTCATAACAAGAAGCGTTTTATCTATTTAATATTATTAAAATAACTTGTAGGGTTGTTTAAACACATTATATTATATAGAAACGGGATCAGAAGAAAACGCTCAAATGTGTGAGAACGGTGAGAACGCATCCTGACCCAACACGTGTCACGCGGCTTAGAGAAGGGCGGAGGGTCTTTTTTGTCCTTTTATCTTCTGCTTTTCCAGTTGCGCTTTTCCCAATATTGTTTTATTTTTTGGGGTTTGAGATTTTTGGCGTTAACCAAATTCAATAATTAATGGCGTTTGATGGTTTCATCGTATTAACATTTTGACGTTTATGGCGTTTTTCAAATCGTATGCCATTGGAACCCCAGGATGGTCAGGAAATCTATCTGAATGACGTTTTTTCAAGGCGTTTTAAACAAGATGGCCCATTGTTCTATTATTATTTTTTATATACATTTTGGCGTTTGTGGTAACTTGGCGTTTTACAATTGTAAGATTATATCACAACCACAGGGAAAAAAATAGAAGCGGAGAAAATAAATTAAAAATCATAATCGGATCTCTCTTCGCAATCTTCACTGTCATCAGTCTCTCTCTTCTTTAATAGTACAAGAATTGTCACCAAATATATGGCGTTTTATGTAAAACTTAACAAACCCATCGGTGTGATCATTTTGCCTGCTCGTCTATTGAAGTGGCTTTTTGTGGATGTTTGGGTACATAGATCTATGACGTGTGGGTGAGTTTTTCGCTTTTTCTTCATCTTGATCTTCATCTTTATAATCATCCCATTCTTCAGTGTCATTGATCTCTTTTCCTCATCCAAGCCTTATTCGAGAATAAAGAACAAAAAATGACATTCGATTGTCATCAGTATCTTTTTCTTGAAGATTTGTCCATCTCATGCAGCAAAATCTTTCTGAGTTACTCCTCTTAGCTAAGAATCCATTCAGTAAAACTTCACGAAGAACAATACTGAATATCCAAGATAGCATATTAGCCATCTTTGATTTTTTTTAATTTTTTGGCGTTTTGCAGTGAGTGGTATTTAGTAGTATTTTGGCGTTTGTTTTTTTGGTTTGATTAAATGGAAGTTGCTGAGAGTTATTATTTTATAGGATTTCTTTTGGCGGCGTAGGTTAGGCAGTGCATTATTATAATAAAGTGTTCGTCGTTTCAGTTACTGTTTGTAATTATTGTTTTTGATAAGCTTTTTTCTCTGAAGCCTGTAACACGTCCCGTCTTTCAAGTTTGGCGTTTTAGATTCTAATAGAATAAAATTTCCGTCTCTTCATTTTTACTGTTTTGTAGTTACTGTTTCTAGTTACATTTTCAAGTTTGCTTTTTATTTTTTTTTATTTTTTGGGTTTTTATAATACTTTTTCAAAGTAATTTTATTATAGTTTGGGAGTTTTTGGGGGCGTTTTACGACATGATAGCGTTTAAACAAGCATTTTGGCTGTTTGGCGTTTTTATTATATATGACGTTTTTATTATATAAAAATCAACTGAAAAAGAAATTAAAAAAAGAAGAATATATAAACAATTGATCTTCTAAATCTTCACTGTCACCAGTCTCTTTCTTCTTTTTTTAAGTCATCTTAACTGGCTGGTTCGACTTTCGTATGATTCATTTTGTTTTTTTGTTTTTCAAGTAGTTTTTTTGTGGCTGTTTGGAAGCACAAAGTCTGACATCAGCATCTTTTTCTTGAAGATTTGTCCATCTCATGCAGCAAAATGTTATTGAGTTTAGATCCTTCAGCCAACAATCTTGAATTTTTTCAATGAACGATGTTTGATTTTTTAACTTTTTTGGCGTTTTACCGATAAAAAGAACGCCACCAAATAAAAGCACCTTCAACCTCAAAATTTGATCATGCTAAACTCAATAATGTTTTGTTGTATGAGATGGACAACATTGTTAATCCTCGGTTAAGAAAGATAACTGACAATGTTGTCCACCACATACAGCTAAACTTTATTGACAACAAACCTCAAATAATACTTTGGTATATTTTGGCGTTATAAATTGGATGGAAGTTGAGGATAAGTCAATAAGATTTTAGTTAATGAAATGGACAATTCATCCATCAACCACAGTTTTAATTTGTGAGGCCAACGGTGTATGTTTCAGTCAATCTCAAACATACATGAAATCAATAACTTTCCAGGTTTCTTTTATGAAATGTCTTTGGTCAATTAAATACAAAAACCACATAGTTTTAACCTTAAGATGACAAACTTTCCTAAGTTGTGAATAGAATTTGACAACTACATCCGTTAGAGATCAGGGGCGGATCTACTTAACGGCGAGGGGTTGCCCGGGATACCCCTCAACTTTCTTGGCGAATTATAAATTTATTTCTTTAATCTCCGTTTTATTTATTGGAGATAACTTGAGCAAATGTTAGGATATACCCCTGAATGTAGTGAAAATAAAAAAAGAACTTAAATTTTACGGCCAGAGAAAGAAAAATTTCCGGTTGGAAACTTGCAGTCACTCATCTTAAAAGAACGAAGAAGATGAAGATTTATATTTAATATAATATAATAATATGAGTGTATTGAGACAAGGTAACACTAGTTTCTAAAAGTCAGATATCTTGTCAAACTTCAACTATTTAATTTATATGATTTATTATAAACATTATTTATTTATTTTTTTTACTTTTGATACTTTTTACCTGCATAAAAATTTCCTTGAAAATGATATGTTTCACAAAATGTAATTGGTGGTTCTTAAAAAAAAGCTTATAATGAAAATAATGAAGGAAAAACATTAAAATAGTTCTTTTTTATATATATGATCTAATTATTTTTTTAAATGTAAAGAAATATTATATAAACAAACAAAATATGAAAATTGTATTTGTACGATTTACGGATATACAAATAAGAGTTTTTAAACTCCAGTTATATAAAACTAAAGATAAAAATTTTAGATATGATTCAATTTAAAGCCTATGATTCTAATATTGAAACTTCATATAAAAGTACATGCTTTAAGCCTTTAACAAATATTTGCGGTTCTTTTTATTGTTAAAGATATTTTTGTTTTAAACTAAATATTATTTATCAAACTTCAAGATAACGCATAAAGTTTTATAAAAAAAATATTTGATATCGTTTCCGTGTGTGTGGTACACTCATTAATAATAAAAAATGATAATCAAGATATGTGTTAGAATATAAAATTAAAATTATATTTGGATCCCATAATTGATATCTTTTTTATTTAACCCATGAAATACACGGGTTTGTACACTACTATATATATTAAGGTCAAGGGTTCTTAAATTCTCAGGGATGACCCTATGTAAAAGAAATTTTTAAGGGTTCTTTTTACTAGCCGCACAGGGCCCCTTATAGGCCCTCAAATAATCAGAGATGGGTTTAAGTAAAAATTTTGGGATACTCCTGACTTTTTCTTCTAGTTCCGCCACTGTTAGAGATAATAGCAAAACACTAGCAGGAGTTCAAAAATGCACAAGAATTTGTAAGATACATATTATGTCAACATGTAAATTTCAGCAAAAGTCCCAATATTTATTTTTTATTTTCTGTAGCTCATTTTCAGATAATTGAAGAA
This sequence comes from Helianthus annuus, assembly GCF_002127325.2. Lineage (NCBI taxonomy): Eukaryota > Viridiplantae > Streptophyta > Magnoliopsida > Asterales > Asteraceae > Helianthus > Helianthus annuus. Next base: position 57,029,063 of record NC_035442.2, on the reverse strand, counting down.
CTTCTAAGCTCAAAATTTTCTGAAAGTTACATTTTTTCATCAACTTTCCCATTTTGAACAGAAAAGTGTTAAACTACTACATATACATTGTTGGAACCCTAATCTCTTAGACAACAAGACAAGTGTAAGCAGTATGTAATGTAGAATATGATTTAGGGGTAAACATGCGCTATCCCTCAACTTTTTTAGCGAAGTTCATTTTTAGTGTAATTTCTTCTTCGTTTTATATATCGGCTATCTCTGAACAAAAACCTCTTAACCCGCGCTACCCCTCAGCTTTATTTTCTAGATCCGCCTATGAGTGTAAGAAAAGTTTGATCAACATGATATTGAAGACCAACATATAACATAAGCTATGGTAGAAGCCCACAACTTTTGCGGATTAAAAATCAACTTTTCTCACTATCCATGTGGGACAAGGTGTTCATACTACAAAGATGGTGTCTACTACTCTACAATCATATACATATAGCAAGCGGTATATCTAAGGTCTATAATAATGTCTGTAATAAAGATATGTAAACATACATAGAAAGAAATCAAAAAAATAAATAAAGGGTTTGAGAAAAAATTAAAAAAAAAAATAAGGATTTGTGCATTGACCTGCAGCATTGTTGGCAAACCAATATTGTTCACCTAGTTAACCCTCATTAAGGCTCTAGCTATAGATATAGTGTCACGTAGTATCAACACACGTTAAAAGAAAGGCAGGCATCGATCTGTAACAAGTCAAGAAAGAAAGAAAATTGTAACTTTTATTTCAGCAAAACGTCATTCTTCGTAAACCTTGATCAGTTCAACACTAAACCATAGGAAAGAGCATGTTTACATCTCCAAAACATAACATACAACAATACTGAAAATAGTAATATGTTGTTATAAGAACAGAAAAAGAGCTCTTAATTAGCGGCATCAGCCCTTTTCTTGGTGGTATAAGGGTAATACTCCTTGCCCGTATCAACTCTCGTGGTCTGTCCACCAGCATCAATGGCGGCAGAGGTAGCGGCAAGCGCAGCTCCGGCAGAAAGCGCTGTTGAAATGCTCTTGCCTACAAGACAACATGTCATCAGTAAATATAAAAAAACCACTTGCACAAAACATAGAGAGTAAAAACTGCTTGCATTGCAGAGAACTCTGTTTCCAACTCGGAATATTCATACGCTACACAACCTATAGAAAAATCTTTACTGCACTAAAGAGTAAAATGCCATTTTCGTCCCTGAGGTTTGGCCAGTTTTGCGACTTTAGTCCAAAGGTTTGTTTTTCCGCATCTGGATCCAAAAGGTTTGAAATCTGGCCATTTTCATCCGGCTCGTTAGCTCCATCAATTTTTCTTCGTTAAGTCAGGGGTATTTCTATCTGTTTTGTTAACTTAAAAAGGCAATTCCATCTTTTTCACTTTATGTACAAGCATTTAGCATAATGTACAAGTATTCAAAAGACCGAATTGCCTTTTTAAGTTAACAAAAAAGATAATAATACCCCTGACTACTAACAGAGAAAAATGGATGGAGTTGACGAGCCGGATGAAAATGGCAAGATTTCAAACCTTTTGGATCCAGATGCGGAAAAACAAACCTTTGGACAAAAGTCGCAAAACTGGCCAAACCCCAAGGAGGAAACTGGCATTTTACTCTTGCAATAAATGATTATAACATTCTTATTCTAGAAGCCTTGAACAGGCTAAAGAGTTAGGACAGTAAAAGCTGCATAATCCATGGTAACAAAACTTTAATCATCAACTCTGATTGGTGGACAATAGCATCTTCTACCACCGGATATTGTGTGTTTTTATTTGACCCAATCTCGATAGTTGGAGTTTCAAGAAACAAAATACAGTTATTCGGTGAAGTACCAACTACCAAGACCGAGTATCAAGCCATAGCGCATACGGTTCGGAACTTCGATGAGTTATGTATGTGCTTCACGAGTTACATTTCTCTCTCTCTCTAGTCTACCTCCTTTATGGCGTAAAGATATTAGCGCCACATAGTTAGCAATCAATCCAGTCTTTCAACAACATATTGAAGCAACTTGAGATTGACGGTATGGTTCGAGTTCGATCGATGTCTAGAGCCGTTTAGATTGCTATTTTGACCAAGGGTTATCTTCCACTCGATTACACACACTTCAGTTCAAGGAAGCGCCTCATGTACTTTTGGGTCAAAACTGGTCAAAATAAGGGCCCAGAGGAAGCTTCTATGTAAAAACAATCAAAGGCTTGTATGTAAAACAGATTAAAAAAGGCTCAACTTATGATTGTAAATAAAGCTTAATTAGTTTTACATTAAGCAATGCCTCACATACGTAATGTGGCGCCTTGTGCCTCGGCTTTTAGATTTTTTTTTTTTTTTTTTTAGTGCAATTTTTTAACAAAGCCCTCGTATCGAGTCTTCTAACAGCTTGACTGACTTGGCACATGATTTCTCTTTCAAAATTCAAACATTTCTTACTCTTACTCTGTCATATTTAACTTGCAATGCCTATGACTTTTAAAGAAAGCAGTTAAACATTTCAAGCGAGTAGCATTTTTTCTTTTGCTAAAATAAAGCATAATTAACTGCACAACTTTTCAAGACTCGTTTTCGAATTTGTTGGGTCCCTTAAAATGGACCATAGTTCTCTAATAGTCTGGTTAACATAATATGCAGTTAACACAAGCAAATCGCGTATTGTAATGAACTTCCACAAAGTCAAAATAAACACACTTCTTCAACAAACTACGCAGTTAATGCGGTAAAAAAATCGGATATCGGTCAAGAACCGATTATGTAGAATTTATACATATAGCAATTTAACACAAAGAATTCAGTATACTCTCCTACCACTACCAAATTAACCTTTTGCAACTTGCAAAACACTAACAAATGTAGCAAGTAGGAACTAATTAAGACTTTAAACACTAACATTTAACAATCAAGACTTAAAACACTAATAGCAGCAATAAGAAGAGAGACGAATGGTAGAACTAAGAAGAAAGGTACTGATATCGGGAAAATCGGTGATATATTGGTCAAATATCGGTCAATATCGCCGATAACATCGGTACTGATATTTGACATGAGGACCGATAACCAATATATCACCGATATTAACTGCATAGTCAACAAAGACTTTTAGGTGTGTATAATGACCCTTAGTTGTAACATGACCCTTTTATCTAGGCTTATATTGTCCTATAATAAGCATCAAAGATAAGTAAAGTGTAACTGAACTATCAAAGATACCTATTTCCCAGCATTCACTGCTACAAAGAGAATCAAATAAATCACCGTAAACTATCTAGAAAAACATCGAACAGCAGCAACTGTATTAACAAAAAATAACTTGAATTAACAAAAAAAAAAATAAGGTTACCTTTGAAACCAAGAATGGCAGCACCAGCAACGAACCCACCAACTGCTCCATTTACAAAGTCTCTCTTCTGTCTGTAATTCTGTGTCAACTGCTCTACACCAATGTAGACACCACCAATGGCAGCAAAAGTCAACCCATGGTTACCCATCATCTTTAGTGTCCTTATCAAACCAGGCAAAGCAACATTTCTCTCAACACGAGGTACATCCAACCATGTAGCAACTACGGTACCCCAAATGGTCCCAGCAGCCAGACCAGTTGCAGCACCCTTCATAGTTTTCGTCAGTGAGGAATCTTCTTCCTCGAAGTATCTACGATCACTAGCGTCCATAGATCTCTCTACTAACTGAATTAATCACTTAACAGATTAGCGTATAAAGCATTTTGGGGTTTGAACTTTAAAGAGGGGGTTTTACATATATATATCATATAAAGTTTAAATAAAACAGCCAGATACTTAACATTGTATCAGTGACATTTATTTCATACGCAAATTCAGAATCAAATATATTTCATTCGTCAATCCGTCAAAACCTTCGAATTGTATGAAAAAAATTTGCCATGGATTAGCATTTGATACACTACGGATTTACTGAATAATAGAAAAACGGTGATTTGAGTGCAGAAGAAAATAAAGAAACAATTGGGGTCTCTTAAGTAAAGTGAGTCGCGGATCATGAATCAGGCTAGGTTAATAAAAAAGAGGGAAAAACAATGATGGGATCATATAATTGGGACAGTGGCACCACGTTTATTTATCAAGTATAAAAATAAAGATATAAAGTTTACACACACACACACACATATATATATAGGCCAGTTAACGTACAATACGGCTAACGTACATCACGTACGACAGATAATTACGCACGTTCATTTGAAAATCACGCACGTTATAAACTAAAAAACTCAAATCACGCATGTTGGAAAACATTAATCACGCACGTTATACACATAATCACGCACGTTATCGTACGTCATGTACGTTAAGCCGTATTGTATTTTACACTTTTCCTATATATATATAGGTAAAGTGTACTGTACAATATTGCTTATCGTACATTACGTACGCTTCAATCTCAGCCGTCAGATCATCTTCCCGCATTTGAAATCGCATGTTGTTTTTTTTTGTAACATTTTCGCATGTGATAATTTTTGATGAAATCGCATGTTTTTTTAACAATTTCGCATGTGATAATTTCCATAATATAAATTTGCAACAAATTGTTGCATTATGTGTTGTACCCCATGCATGGGGGGTTTTCCAAAAAAAATTGTGATATTTCATTTTTAATCCAAAAGTTTTAATCATTTGTATTTTAACACTTTTAATTTATTTAGTTTTAACCCAAAACTTTTCATCTTTCGTAATTTAACCCGAAACTTTTTTATTTACAACTTTGGTCCCCATACTTTTTATCTTTCGCAAGTTTTTTATTTTACGTTTCGTTCTAAATTTTGCGAGCTAATACGTCAACGTGCGTGTGTGGTTCAACGTTTTTCGTCTATTTTTTCACATTTGACAGGTATGTTGCAATGTGTCTATTTTCCCCCTTTGGCAAGTTCGCTGCAACGGGCGGATCCTACATTGACTTAGTTATTCTTTTCTACGTTATTTTGCGAGTTAACATGTCGCAACGTGCGTGTGTGGTTCAACGTTTTTACGTCTATTTTTTCCATGTAACAAGTTCGTCGCAACGCGTGTGTCCTAAATCGACATAGTTATTTTTTTCATGTTATATGTTTCGGTCTTATATTTCCACATTAACACGCCGCAACTTCAGTGTTAGTGGTCGCTACCAGCGGTGTGGCATTGATGTTATTTGGCATAGTTTTAGGCCCCCGCCGCAACGCGGTGGGTGCTTAATTCTAGTTTTTTTTATGAAATAGCATGTTTTTTTGTAACAATTTCGCATGTGATAATTTTGATGAAATCGCATGTTAAAAAACCAACATGCGAAATTGTTACAAAAAAACAACATGCGATTTTCAATGCGGGAAGATGATCTGACGGCTGAGATTGTAGCGTACGTAATGTACGATAAGGGCATTTGTACGTTAACCTAACCTTATATATATATATATATATATATATATATATATATATATATATATATATATAGGTAAAGAGTAAAATACAAATGCGCTTATCGTACGATACGTACGCGATCATCCCAGCCGTTCGATCAGGTGCAGATTTGGTGCGAATTCAATACATATCGCATGTGAAAAATAGTTAGCATGGGGTAGTGTGAAAAATGGCATGGGGTGTGTAGATGGACAAAATCGCATGTGGAAGATTTGAATATCGCATGTGAAAAAATGGCATGGGGTAATGTGAAAAATGGCATGAGGTCTGTAGAATCGCATGTGGAAGATTGAATATCGCATGTGAAAAAATGGCTAGCATGGGGTAATGTGAAAAATGGCATGGGGTGTGTAGAATCGCATGTGGAAAATTGAATATCGCATGTGAAAAAATGGCTAGCATGGGGTAATGTGAAAAATGGCATGGGGTGTGTAGAATCGCATGTGAAAAATTGAATATCGCATGTGAAAAATGGTTAGCATGGGGTAATGTGAAAAATGGCATGGGGTGTGTAGATGGAGAAAATCGCATGTGGAAGATTGAATTCGCCCAGCTCGTGCAGTTCGCATGGAGGTATTAAATCGCATGGGAGATGAAGATCTGACGGCTAGGGTTATCGCGTACGTAATGTACGATAAGCCCTATTGTACGTTAACCGGCCTCTATATATATATATATATATATATATATATATATATATATATATATATATATATATTATGTATAAAGTTTTACATATGTATCAATGACACTATCTTTATACAAACAAACAGTAACTTCTTACTTCGATCAAATCACTAGAACTAGCATATAAATTCTGTAAGACTAACCCCAATAATCGCTCTCCAAATCATCCTAAGTTATCATTTTTCGAACTTTTGGATAATCAGTCTCATAGACAAATTCAGGATCACATCTGTTTCGTTCATTAAAAACTGCGAATTTTGGTGTTCAAACTTCAAATAGGGAGTTATACACATATATCATATTTCATATAAAGTTTAAACTTTGAACAAAACAGCTAGAAACTTAACATTGTATCAGTGACCCTAGCTTTATACAAACAGTAACATATTTATTCCATCAATTCACTAGAACTGGCATATAGAATTCTGTAACACAATCTCATAAGTTATCATTTTTGAAACTCTACACAACAATGTTGTCACCACAGTAGAAGAATTGGGCCAATTTCTCTAGCAAATCCTGCGTAACCTCATTTTTCAAACTCTGTTATAATCAATCTCATACATGATTTCAGAATCACATCCTTTTCATTAATCACTTCCGTTAAATCTATTTCATTGATTCGTAACAGAAACCCTAACTATAGATCTGCTGAAGATGAAACTAAAACCACTTAATACAAAGCGCAAATCTATTTGATAAATTTATAATGGAAATCCTAGAATATAGATCTAATGGATGAAACTGTACTCACCGGAGTCGGAGGGTCAGCGGTTTTCCGGAGGATCAGAGAGGAAGAGACGAACCGAATATAGGGGGTGTTTGGCTTAGCTTTTATTTTTATAGCTTATGCTTATATTTTATATTTTAAAGTAGCTTATAGCTTATTTTCTATCATTTGATAAAAACTGTTTTTAAGTGTTTGGATTAGCTTATAGCTTATTTTCTATCATTCTTCAAATAAGCTTAAAAACCATGTTCAAATAAGCTTATTCAAATTAGCTTATATAAGCTAATAAGCATAGGTTTAAAAAGCTAAAACAAACACCAAATGAAGCTTATTTTGTAAAAAAAGCTAAAAAAGCTATAAGCTTTGTTAAAAAAGCTAGGCCAAACACCCCCATAGTTGTACTACTGGTTATAAAAACGAACCCTGGTTATGTTAAAACCATAGTTGTAAAATGAAATACTAACCATGGTTATGTAAAACAAGGTTTCCAACTTCGAGTAATCTTCTCCCAACTAATTTTTCCATCCTGAAAATGAAGAGTTGATAAATAGAATTGAAATTTTTAATGTCTCCTTTTGATCATGCGTAATGGGTATTATAAGGGCGTGAAAGGTAGGGGTGTGTAGAAAACCGACTTAACCAAATTAACCGACAACACTAAACCAAATCAAAAACCAGCGGGTTGGTTAATGGTTTTTCTGGAAACCGAAAGTAGCAGGTTGGTTATGATTATCAATGTTTCCATACCCACATAACTGAACCAACATGAAGTAAACATTTGTCGGATTTAGGACTTTTCAATGTTCTTTTTAATATTTGATGTTTTTGATAGAATGTTTTTAGTATTTATGGGTTATATGATATCATTTTGGTTGAATGTCTATGAGAATTTATGGAATATATATTATCACTTTCTTTAAATATTCAGTAATAATCGATATTAATATTATAGATTATATGTATTTTTTAATACTATGTAATATACTAATATTTACAAATATGTAATAACCATTGATTCCATGTTAAAAAAATGAGCTATTTTTACCTAGGCTTAAATTCATAGCTAACCACCCACAACCGACCCGCTATAACCATTAAAATCTATTTACCAAAACCGTCATAACCTATAGGTTATGGTTATGTTTATCCATTAACTGAATTGCGGTTATGGTTATGGTTTTAGACCAAAACTGACACATGCACACCCCTGTTGAAAGGGAAGTGAGAGGCGTTAACCATTACATAATTTCATTAAAGGGGCGCTATGGTGCTAATGTGTCACACCCCCAAAATCCACACGCGGAGTATCACCGCCTGGAGGCGTGAAATGACCAGGATCAAGCCACCAATCATATTGAACAATGTAAGTAGTAAATGTAATTCAACCAACAATATGAAAGGTGTTCAAAACACAAGTATAGTTCAATGTTTAGTGGAAGCATAATTGTAAAACCCATCGTAAGTATAAGTTTGAAATGTCATAAATGTTTAACATGGTATCCACGATCCATGTCCCACAACGACTGCGCCTCCCTGTGCAAGCTCCATGAGTACCTATTGACCTGCAAGGCATGTAACAACGAGTCAACAACAAAGTTGAGCGAGTTCACAGTTGGTTGTTTAGTTATAGTGTTCGTTTTGTGTTGGTGCACTACGTCTGTCGACTACGTCTTATATCGAGTCTAGTGTTGTATAGATTAAACATAGCACGGAATCCTAGAAACAGATGTTAGAATAGGTTTCGCTTTTGTGTCATTGTGCTGGGTTTCGCTCATGTGTCAAATAGGTAGTTCCGCTCATATGTCAGTGATGTAGTTCCGCTTATGCGTACATGTCCGTATAAGCGAAACCTAGTGGACTATATATAGGGGGCCATTCAAGCGAAACCTAAGTAATAGTTGTAGGTGTTGTCTTCTGGTTAGCCACGAAGTGCTGCCGAAGTGCTGTCAGAGTCTGTATACGTTATCAAGATCAATACAACAGCAATTAATAGTGAATCCGGCTGAAATCGCACCAGAACATTAGTTTCCGCCTCTTGTTTTGGATAGGAATTCTTCTGATCGACTCAAACAGGGCCGAAAACGATCCTACAAGTGGTATCAGAGCACAGGAGGAAGAGTTCTTGCCATTTCAGCTGCATTTATTCTGATTTTCTACACTTTCTTCAAAATTACAAAATTTTTCTCGGTAAAATCAGCTCAAATTCACACACAGCACTCGGAATCATGCATTAATAAACCCTTGAAAGTTTCAAATCTAAAATCAATCTAGAACTTAGGATTTTAGAGGTTTCGCTTTTACGGACTCGTGCAAAAGATGACATCATCAGGTGGTTTCGCTCCAAACATCAGCTAGTTTCGTTCCAAGGGACATAGTTGTTTCGCTCTTGTGAACGTATTGACCTAGTTCCGCTTTTGTGACAACTCTGAGGTTCCGCTCACAATACACTTGAGGTTCCGTTCATAGAACACTTGAGGTTCCGCTCATAGAACACTTCAAGGTTCCGCTTTTCTGGACAACAAGCAGGTTTCGCTTTTAGTGACAAGAAGGTTTCACTGCAAGTGACACTTTGGAGGTTTCGCTTATTGTGACAAGAGTAATTTCGCTTTTGTGACCATCAAAACTAGTCTCGCTTTTCTGGCCACTTTGGTATTTCGCTCCAAGGGTCAATCTTTACCTAAGCTTGGAAATTTGTGAACTTTGGACAATCGAACAATGGACAACGAATTCTATAACGCCTTTGCTAGTCCGATTACAATCACGCAGAATGCTTTACTTGAAAACGAAACCTGAAGGTCTCAGAAACCGCCTAAACTCAGGATATTGACGATTATAATGCGTGGTCTGAACGGTTCGTTAATTGGGTTGAAGCTTATCATTTGGATGCGTGGGAACACACTGAGGAACCATATGTTAAACCCACAACAAATGGTGTACAGCAAACAATCAGAGAAATGAGTACAGAAGATAAAAAGAAATATCGAGATGAGAAATTGATGGTGAGTCTACTTCAGCAAGCAATAAAAGAAGATATCTTGATATTGCTTCAGCATGATGGAACTGCTTATTCTATCTGGACAGAATTGGAAGCAAAATTTGTTAGAAGTGATGATATGCTCAAAAAACAAAATGTCTCTCATGAAGAAAGAATTCGATTTATTCCGTGGTTTGAAATCTGAAAACACCAAGCAAATAATTGATAGATATTGTAATTTGGTGAGAAATATGACAAAACTTGGAATTAAGAAAGATACTAACGAATTGATTGAAAAACTTGCAGATGCGCTACCACATGAAACATGGGGAACGTTTCTGATGATGCTGAGATCCAACAAAAAAATTACAAAAATATGACACTGGGAGATTTCATCAAACACCTGGAAGCTCAAGAGATGGAGCAGAGAAAGATCGCCAGGATGAAGAATTATGATGGAGAACAAGACATCAGCTTATACTACAAGAGTGGTGTTACTGGAACGACAAATCATTCTCCAAAAATTGAAACTGCGTTCAGTGTTAAAGACTCTTCTGAAAAGAAATCATCCCAGGGATCAAGCAGCACAAGATTTTCATCATTTGATCCAAACATTTATGCAACAAAGAATGGTAGAAGACTTCAATGCAATATTGTATTAAATCTTGAAAGTGATCAAGATTATTCTGAAGAAGTTGCCAAAAATCAAATGTCTTTGTTGGGAATGGTTCTAGAGTCTTATAGTAGTTTTGTAGCCGGAAAGATCGGAAATCCAATGCTCACGAAAGAGGATTACGATCAAATTGATGCCGAGGAGATGGAATTAATGGACATTAAATGGTGCATGGCTAGCGTGATGAGACGAGCTGAGAAGTTTAAACAGATTACAGGCCGAGATGATTTTCGTGATGCAAATGTTTCAACTTTAGGCTTTGATAAATCTAAAGTTACATGTTTTCGTTGCAGGGAAAAGGGGCATTTCAAGAGGGAGTGCAAAAATCGCGAAGCTACTGGTGCCCAGAATCCTTTTGGAAACGACGATTATCACAAAAAGGCGATTTATCATCAAGTCACACCACCAGCACAGCATCAGGCACAAACTACACACGGGAGAGATGTGATTGACGGGTCAAAAAGAGCATGTCTGGGAAAATATGATAATTTTACTTGGGATAAATATCTTCCATCAAACAGCAAAGTGTGTTTGGCAGAACAAGATGATGAAAAGTTGGCTGAAGGTTTCTGTTGGGACAATTTTTGCCCAGATCAAGAACTCATGGCCAAAGAGATGTCCAAAAACACTTCAAATGTTAATGCTTTCATTGCAAATGCTTACGATTTGAAATGTGCTGAAAAATGCAGGAAAGTCATGGAAGCTACTGAAGCAAGACGGAGAAAGCTTGAAGAAGAGGAAGAAGAGGAAGAGAGATTAAAAGCTGAAGCTGAGAAAAAGAGAAGAGCTGAATTCTTACGATCAAACAGAACAGTCAAAGAGGTTCCTGAATTTGAAGTCAAAATTGATGCTGAACCTATCAAAGTTCCTGAAAAGTGCATGAATTGTGATTCTTTAATCAAGCAGAACAATGAATTGCTGCATAATATTAACAGATTGAAAGAATCCTATGATACAATGAACAGAGAAATCAACAAGTATACTGATTCAAATGGTGAACAAGCTGTGGCAATGAATACACTGAAGATAGCGTACCTGAGACAGCTTGATGATGCCAATTTTCATATAAAGAAATGTACTGATCTGGAGTTGAAGTTAGCAACACAAAAGATAGAAACTGAGAACGTTAAAAAGTTATTAGAAAGTTACTCATGTTCTACTTTTGTTGTTGACAGGATTTATCCGGTTGTGGAGAATCTGAAAACGTTTGAAGAAGAGAAGACGTCCGAAGAAAAGAAATCCGTGACAAAAAATGAAGATAATGTGAAGATTTCTGGTAAGAAACCAAGTGTGGTCTACAATAGATGTCCGTCCCCGGTCGAAAATGGATATTCACCTCGAAATCCAAATTCTGAGAGAGTCGAAAAAGCAATAAACTTAGAATGGGAGTCTGGGCCATCGGATAACTTGCCAGAAAATATTGATGTCACATACACATCATCAGACACTGATCATGAGTCAAAGTTGATAAAAAGTGTGGTTGATCAGGTGTTAGATAAAGATGACATAGAAGAGTAAAAACCGGAGTCCAAATCCAAGTCAAAGTCTGAGTCCGATACGTCAAAGTCAACAGTCAAAAAGGACAAACGGGTTTATGACAAACAATTTTTGCTATCAAAATCTAATTTGAATGATGAATCATTCAAAGTGGCATATACTTTGAAAGATTCTGACAAATTATATTCTGATGATGTTTTTCCAATAAGATGTGTCAGATTTGAAATGATTCAAAAAGTTTTCAAAATTACAGAAATTAATATTTCTGAAATAAAAGATTTAAATCTTATCGGAAAACCTAAACAATACACTTCAAGAGATCAACAAAGAATCAACAAGAAAATGGGTTACTATTGTGGTTATAGTTTCATAAGAAACCAAACCATAATCGTAATTTCAAAAAGAAAGGATTAGGTTTTGTTCCACCGAAAAACTATAAAAATGAAAAAATGTATAAACCAAAAACTATGTTTGTTTCAGGGAAAATGACAGAAGCTGAGAAAGAACAATCATTCAAAAAGCAGACAAATCAGGAATTCCTTGCCAAGAAGCAAGAAGAGTTGAAGAAGAATGTTGTTCAAGAGAATATTGAAAAGAGAACCTGTTTTCAGTGTAAAACTGTTGGTCATGTTGCGAAGAATTGTCCGAAGACATTCAAGCCAAAACAGGAAGTCTCTGGTAAACTGAAAGAGAAGGTTGTTGAGAAAACTGAACTTTCAACCCGAAAGTTTACTGGCTTTAAAAATTCAACTTTTGAAAAAGGAGAATGTTCAAAGAGCGCTTTGAAAAGAAAAGAAAATGTAACAAATCAAAAATGGGTTGTGAAAGGTTCAGGTAACAATTCTGGTGATGAATCTGATTCCACAAAATCAGAGGAGCCACGTGTTGAGAAAAAGGTTGAAAGAAAAGTTCCAACTATGAACGATGAAAATTTTCCACCGTTGCGTGCTGAAAATTTTATGAAGAAAGTTGGAAAAGTTGAAATTTCAAATCAATTTTATTCTGGCAAGAAGAAATTTGATGTTGAAAAAACTTTTAATGGAAATGTGAAACACATTTTTGGCAAAATGGTCAATGGTAAGGCCAAAGGTGTTAAAGAATTTTATGCTGCCAAAAGAGGGATTCACAAGTCTGTTAAAAGTAAAGAGGAAGAAAATGTTGTTACACCCAAGGAAGGTCAGGCTTGGGTGGATATATTTTTCAAAGAGTAAAAACCTGACTTGCCGGAGATCCCAAGTTGGTAATCGTGGATCAGGAATCGGCATCATTCTTTATCATGTTTGTCACACCCTGGCTTTGCGGAAGCGTGGTTAATTTGGTGTGACTTCTTAATACCATAGCTTAACCATAACAAGCTATATGAATTTAAAAACCATGCAAGATCATCCATTAAATTAGGTTTGAAAAGTAAAATACCATAACAATGTCTCAACGGAAACACATCCTAACAACATAAACAGTGTTCAACAGACACAAACATCAACATGACATAAACACAGTTTAAGAACTGTGACTCGTCCAGGAAAAAGTCACATCCCTTAAACTTGGATGACCTCGTAACTAGTGCAGCGGGAAAACGTGCCATACCGTGCCAGATCCTTTAATTCCCTGAAATACATGTAAGTTGAAAAATCAACAATAATGTTGAGCGAGTTCATGTGTAAGTGAGTAAATAAACCTTTGTATGTATAAAACCCTGGTATGTAGCAAATAAGGAAAAAGAGATCACCAATGGTTTGCAAGGCCATTGATATGTGTGAAGTGCAAGTAGGAAGACTCAAACCTAGCAGATTTATGCGTCGGGCACAAAGTCACCACCTGGTCCATTAGGCGGGCTCAGGGGTTGGGCTCGCTACACCCAGATAGATCTACCGCTCCTGTCCCTCGGTCCTACCATGAGGATTAATGGCCTCAAGTTTCCGCCTACCCACTCACATGATCTAAGTAGTAAACCTCCTTACGCTAACCATACCATGTATAAAGTACTTGTAATCAAAGTAACATGTATTTCACCCCCGCAGTTTATAAAACTGAAAACAGTTAAGAGAAAAGGGGGACATGAACTCACAGTGGTGCGTCTCTACCAAGTATATCTCCTGATCAAGCAGCTGTGCGACGACCTACACGTACTAACTCTATTAGACGGACGGCCGTGCCTTAGCTTTATGGTTTAAGTTTTTTTTTTGGGAAATAGTTAGACAACTATTTCGTGTTTACATTCTGTAAATACTTGGTAATTATTTTCCTTCCCAAGGATGGGGGATCTAATACATGTGCGTTCGTAAAATTCGAAATATATTATTAAGTCTCACTTAAAATATACTTTAATCCTTTCTCCAAAATATAAGTATTTTTCTCAAAAATATTATATTTTAATACACATAATTTTCCCAAAATAATACCTTGACAAAAATACGCGTTTGTAAATATTTCCTTAAATGCGTAAGTTACGTTTTATAGATCGAATGGTAATAATAATTACCGGTGTAACTTAAATAATTATCGCGAAGGCGTTTGTATCATTTTGGAATTGTTAACACGGTAATATTATTTTTACCCTAAAAATAATATTTGTATATTTCACAAAATAATCATAAACACATAACAAGTGACGTTATGAAGAAAAATATATCTTCCAAATATATATTTATCACGTTTTATTTTGTGAAAACCTCACCTCCGATATTTTGTAAATAAAGTCGTGGCGAAACTTATATAGAAAAACAAGTCAAAATGTATCTCTAACACTTGTAGAGAAAATATTTCCAAGTGTTAGGTTTTTAGAAAAATTTCGCCAGAGTTTCCCCTGTAACTGGAGGTGGCCACGCTTTCAAGCGTATCATTTTCTTTTATGATTCAATTCAACAATATTTTCATTCAACCAAAACAATGTTCAAAGCAACAAACTAGCCAATAAACATGAAAATCGCAAAAATTACATGAACTTGTAGTTTATCCAAAAATATGAAGTAAATCCCATTACTTTTAGTGGATCTTTATATAAATCATTCCGGTTTCGTAAAAGCCTCGCTTTTAAAGAAATTCCATCTTTACAACTTCTTGTAAAATTTGACAAAACTAGTTCTTTGTCGAAACTTTAGTGTTACACATGTGTTTACACACTTGTGTGTTTTAGAAATTCATTCTTGTTAGTGTAAGATCCGGTTTTAGAAAATAAGATTTTTTTTTGACACTCGGTCTTTTGAAAATACCGCTTGTAGATCCGTAGATCTACTAGTTTTAAACACTATTTTGTAAGTAAAATCGTTTTTACACAAGTTCAAGTTTCTCGTGTGGTAGAGTTTCATCACTTAACCCTTGTTACACTAAGACAACTCTATGTCATGATGCATGATCATGACCAATCCGGGTTAAACGATGATCCGAGCTACCACAACATAGATCGGGCCTAAATAACTACACAAATCAAATACTACAAGATTTACACAACAATCTAGCTTTTAACCATCACTTTTAGTATTTTTAGTAGACTTTAAATTTTGTTCTTACATGCTCATAAATTTCAACTGTCAAAATTCTTATTAACCACTTTAGAATAGATCAAAAAGGCATTTAGAGTCACTTACTACTAGCTCGAGGCTAGGGAAGAAACTAGTCGAAAAACGGGTGGTTAAAAGCGTCGTAGAGAGGTCCTTGACGATCCACAAGCACCAGGCTTTCTTGTATGTGATCCTTAACCCTTGAGTGTATGTAAAATGGCAATAATGAAAATGGAAAATGGTTGGATGGAAGTGAATGCTCTCGGCAATGAGTAACAAAGAAAGGAAAGAAATGCAAATTTTCTTTGTTGAGTGTTAGGTTATATGTAGTGGACCTTTGACCATTCACCCTAATTAACCCAAGGATAATATGTAGTCAAGATCTTTAGCACTAGGATTATTAAAATCAAAAGGTGTAAGTAATTGTCCCCTCATGGGAAACGAATGGTCATGGGAGGGGTAAGATGGTTAGATTCGGACTAAATAGTTAGTGGTTAAATTAGTTTAGTTGGAGATCTAATTAGTGTATTATGTGGTGTGTAATTTATAACGGGTGTTAGGGGTACTCGGGGACCCTAACTAGCTCAGAAAAAGAAGAATAATGTCAATGACAATAATTTTATGTCCCGGGTTAAATCCGGTTGTATGGTTGGATATTACTCCGTTAAAGCGCTAAATAATTATTTAAAGTGTCGTTAATATTATTTTTTTTAGTGACCCATTAATTCACCAACACTTTGGAAAGTGTCTAGGACTATTTTGCCATTTTTTTTTTGCACTTTACTAGTTTAGATAAATGCTGAATTTTTGTATTAAAGTGCAGAATTTTGTACTCAAAGTACGTTTTAGGCACATCCGGTCAGTATAACTATCACCTAGTGACGCAGTTCTACAATCCTCACCTCCCTACACTCCCTACTAGTGTAGTAATCTATTCCCGGCTCATACTAGCCTTAGAGACAGTAACTGTCTGATGCTGGCTATGTCAGCATGTTTATTGGGTATCCCGTATAGTGTGCTCACTGTGCTTTTGTGCATCAAGGTTGTCACTGATGTTTGTGTAAAAATAATAGAGTGACAGTATAAAATGTGATGCATGAGTATGTATGTATCAGAAATCAGTAAGCAGTTTAATCACAGTTGTAAGCAAGCACAGTAATTAAGCAGTAATTAAATATTAATTTGTTCGTACGGATACCTGGTTTGGTGAGGGTTGTCACATTCTCCCCCCGTTAAAGAAATTTCGTCCCGAAATTTAAGTTCTGCTACTAGATGCAGGATTCTTAGGAAAAAAAGTGGGGGTACTTTTCTTTCATCCGATCCTCACGTTCCCACGTGAATTCAGGTCCATGCCTAGCATTCCAACGAACTTTGACGAGTTTGACACTGCTCCTACGAGTTTTATTAACTTTCCAATCCGTGACCTCAACAGGTTCTTCAGTGAAGTGGAGCGTGTCGTCGATATGAACTTCGTCAGCAGGAATGATCACTGTATCTTGTGTTGGACTCTTTCTCAAATTGGATACATGGAATGTATCGTGTACACCATGGAGTTCAGCAGGTAGGTCCAACTTGTAGGCTACAAGCCCAATCCTTTGCAGAATTCTGAAAGGGCCAATGTAACGCGGATTCAACTTCCCACGCTTTCCGATGCGTGCCACACCCTTCCAGGGTGAAACTTTCAATAAAACCATATCTCCAACCTGGAATTCCAAATGTTTCCGGTTTGGATCTGCATAGGCTTTCTGTCTTTCGTGAGCCGCTTCGATGCGTTTTCGAATTTGCGCAATCTTGTCTGTCATCTGTTGGACGATTTCGGGACCAACAAGCTACCTATCACCTGCGTCAGCCCAGCATAGGGGTGATCGACACTTGCGTCCGTAAAGAGCTTCAAATGGCGCGGCTCCAATACTGGTGTGGTAGCTGTTGTTGTATGAGAATTCGGCCAATGGTAAATGCTTATCCCAGCTACCACCAAGATCCATTACACATGCTCTCAGCATATCCTCCAATGTCTGAATAGTTCTTTCACTTTGGCCGTCAGTTTGCGGATGAAATGCAGTACTTAGGTTCAATTGCAAGCCAAAAGCTTCTTGGAAGGTTTACCAATTCCTTGATATGAAACGTCCATCTCTATCAGAGATGATCGAGAGAGGCACTACATGACGTGCAGCGATTTCTCTCATGTAAATTTCCGCAAGTTTACTCGTATTGTCTTTCTCTTTGATTGGCAAGAAATGTGCGGACTTTGTTAGGCGGTCAACTATTACCCAAATAGTATCATGACCCCTGGGCGTCCTTGGCAACTTCGTTATAAAATCCATTGAAATCTGTTCCCATTTCCACTTGGGAATTTCAGGTTGTTGCAGAAGTCCTGAAGGCTTCTGGTATTCAGCTTTAACCTTGGCGCACGTTAAACACTTGCTCACGTAAACAGCAACGTCGCCTTTCATCCTGGGCCACCAATAATAATCCTTAAGATCCTGGTACATCTTATCCGCACCTGGATGGATAGAGTACCGTGATTTGTGTGCCTCATCATACATAACTTTT
Source organism: Helianthus annuus (assembly GCF_002127325.2). Lineage (NCBI taxonomy): Eukaryota > Viridiplantae > Streptophyta > Magnoliopsida > Asterales > Asteraceae > Helianthus > Helianthus annuus. The sequence continues at coordinate 57,011,003 of NC_035442.2, read as the reverse complement.
CTCAAACCACCAAACAGAGGAACCCAAATCCTTTTCATAAAACATAAAGTTCCTTCCTCGTTTGGTACTAATTGCTTCTCCATCCCACGGAGATATTCTTCTTCAAGGTTCCTTTCCTTAAGAGCTTCTTTCTGCGCGGCACGAATGCGCAAGGAAAGATCTGTCTGGATAATCATCTCCAAAGCCCTAACCCTTATGGGCTTGATCCTTTCTTTATGACTTAGGGCATCGGCGACCACATTTGCCTTCCCTGGATGGTACTTTATCTCACAGTCGTAATCATTCAACAATTCGACCCATCGTCTTTGTCTCATATTTAGCTCTTTCTGGTTGAGTATGTGCTGTAAACTCTTGTGATCTGTGAAGATTGTACACTTCGTACCATATAGGTAGTGTCTCCAGATCTTTAATGCAAAAACCACTGCGCCAAGTTCCAAATCATGTGTGGTATTGTTCTTTTCGTGCACTTTCAGTTGACGCGATGCGTAAGCAATAACCTTTTGGCGTTGCATCAACACGCACCCCAATCCTTGACGTGAGGCGTCGCAGTATACCACAAAATCATCTGTACCTTCCGGTAGTGCTAAGATTGGCGCATTGCAGAGCTTATCCTTCAATATCTGGAATGCTTCTTCCTGTTTGATTCCCCAATCAAACTTCTTATCTTTCTGCATGAGGAACGTCAATGGTTGAGCGATTTTCGAGAAATCCTTAATGAATCTCCTATAGTAGCCAGCCAAACCCAAGAATTGTCGAATCTCAGTTGGCGTCTTTGGCGTTTCCCAATTCTTAATCGCTTCGATCTTGGTGGGATCCACATGAATCCCATCTCCATTCACCACATGTCCAGGGAATTGGACTTTGCGTAGCCAAAACTCGCACTTAGAGAATTTGGCATACAACTGTTCTTTCTTCAGCAACTCCAGAATAGCTCTTAGATGCTGCTCGTGTTCAGCCTTTGTCTTTGAATAAATCAAAATATCGTCGATAAACACAATCACGAACTTGTCCAAGTACGGCTTGCAAACTCTATTCATCAAATCCATAAAAACTGCAGGTGCGTTTGTCAACCCAAACGGCATAACAAGGAACTCATAGTGTCCATAGCGAGTTCTGAAGGCTGTCTTCGGGATACTCTCCTCTTGTACCCTTAGCTGATGGTATCCAGATTGAAGATCGATCTTAGATAAAAGCTTGAACCTTGCAGTTGGTCGAATAGATCATCGATTCTCGGCAGAGGGTATCTATTCTTGATCGTCAGCTTATTCAATTCCCGGTAGTCGACACACATTCGAAAACTACCGTCCTTCTTCTTGACAAACAAAACTGGAGCTCCCCAAGGCGAGAAGCTTGGTCGGATAAATCCCTTATCTAACAACTCTTGAAGTTGTGTCGACCATTCCTGCATCTCAGACGGGGCAAGTCTATAAGGTGCCTTAGCCACAGGCGCGGCGCCTGGAACTAAATCGATGCGAAACTCTACTTGTCTCTGAGGCGGCAATCTAGGCAAGTCCTCTGGGAAGACTTCTGGATATTCCCTCACGACAGGGATGTGTTCGATCTTTGGTTCTGCAGCTTTCTTATCTTCAATGTGTGCCAGAAAGGCAGTATATCCCCTCTGCAAACACTTTCGCGCTTTGAGGCAGCTGATAGTTCTTAACGGCGTATCACGCTTCTCTCCGTGAACCACAATTGTTTCACCATCTTCGGTTGGGATACGAACAACCTCTTCGTGACAAACTATCTCAGCCTTGTTTCCTGATAACCAATCCATTCCTACCACCACGTCGAAGCTTCCCAACTGGACTGGTAGTAGATCCAGAGCAAACTCACGTTCTCCAAATTCCATCACACATCCTTGGACCACCTCACTGGTCTCAACTAGTTTCCCTTTTGTTAATTCGATCGAATATGGGACGTCTAACTTACTAGGCGTCAAACCAAGAATATTCTTAAATTCTAGTGACACGAAGCTATAATCGGCACCAGTATCAAACAAAATAGATGCAAAAGTTTTGGTTGTTAGAGAACGTACCAGTAATCACGCCTGGATCCTGGCATGCTTCACAAACTCCGATGCTGGATGTTCTTTCACAGTCTTGTTTCAACTTCGGGCATTCCCTCTTAAGATGTCCAACGTCCCCACAATGGAAGCATCCTGGCACTCGGTCATTTCCTTTCCCATTTCCACCTTGAGCGTTGTTACTGTTTTCTCCTTGTCTGGGACTCTTCATCCCACAACCATCCTTGTTGTGTCCTTTCCTCCCGCACCTAGGCTTCCGACATCCACATTCATGGTGATACTTGCACCCAGCACGTCTTGGTTTAGTTCCTAAGTAAATCTTATCATTGGCCTGTTTGTTGTTAGGGCAATCTTTCTTGAAATGCCCTTTGTCTCCGCAGTCAAAACAACCTCGAATAGATCTTTGTTCATCATTATTCGTTCGGGTAACTTCAGTGAGCTTCCTTTTGTTCTTTCCGGACGACTCTACCTGAGTCTCCTTGTCAGGGTTTGTAAGTTTTTCTAGTCTACTGGCTTCCGTAACGAGTGCCAAGCCCATCTTACTTGCAGCCATAGTTGTTGGTGGCGTAGATGCTGTCATTAAGCTCAGGACTTGAGGTGCCAGTCCCCAAATGAAATGTCCTAATTTCCTCAATTCTGGTTCCACCAAGTACGGAACGACTCATGCCAAATCATGAAGTCTTTGCATGTATTCCAACATTTTTGGACCTTCTATTATCAGGCTTTGGAATTCACCTTCCAACCTCTGTGTTTCTGTTTGGGTGCAATACTTCTTACGCATTATTCCTTTCAACTCATCCCAAGTTAACGCGTATGCTGTAGTTAGGCCCATTATTCGAACCTGAAGATTCCACCATAATCGGGCTCCATCTTGCAACAACTCAGAAACGTATGGGACTTGTTGTTCTGGCGTACAACCACTCATTCGAAAGATGGATTCCATACTTTCAATCCATTTCACAAAAGTTATGGCACCCCCAGTGCCGTCGAACTTCGGAGGCTTGTAGTTGAGGAAGTGCCAGTAGGAACAACCGTTATTTTCTGAGGTGCCTCTGCTAGGTTCGGAGCGTAGGGCCTCGTGCTGTGCTATAGCTGCAGCAATTATCTCTTGAAGTTCTGCCTCAGAGGTGGGCATGCGCATTTCGCGTCTTGGCGGCATCTTCTAAAAGATGTTTTACGTAGGTTAGGTCATAGCAAGTCAAGTGTACGTATGTATTCATCAATATCAGCACATAACATCTCATGCTATAAATAGATCAGCCACATAACAACTCATGTCATAGAACATAAACAATAGATCACTGCGATTGCACTGCCACAAATCGAGACCAAAATGTAAAGCTTACAAGTACACAACTGTATCATACAATATCAATGACTTAGTAGGGGACGACCCTAGACAAGCCGTGAGATCGCTGGACGTATTCAGGAATCCTTGGTTTGTCCATCTTCAAATTCCAGAACTCCACCTCAAACTTTTGGATTCCATTCCTAGAACCACATTTCTTCTCAATCATTTCCTTGAGCTCGTCCCAGCTCAGTGCATAAGCAGCATTCTGTGCCAAGGCCTGAACCTGATGGTCCCACCATGAGAGTGTGCCATCTAGAAATGACCCCGAGGTAAAGGTAACACTCTGTTGGGGTGAACAGTTAGTCATTCTTAGAATGAAGTCAATCTTTTCGGACCAACGAACAAATGTAACGGCACCTCCTGTTCCGTCGAAGTTCAAAGGCTTGTAGTTCAGGTGCTGCTCATAGGTGCAGTCAGTTGGAGGGTTATTTCCAGTAGTGCCATTGCTGTGCTAAAAGCGGAGAGCTTCATGTCGTGCAATTGCCTGTGAGTTGCGTTTTTGCAGCTCGGCTTCTATCCTTGGCAACGTACTGGTGTTTGTGTCATGCCTGGGTGGCATTCTCTTTTGCCGAAGTGGCATGAAGCGGGTTAGACATCATCTCAATTGTCTAGGAGATACATAGCACCATAAGCCATCATGTAATCACCCAATTTCACAGGAAAATATATTCAATGTATAAGTGAGGAAATAAATTCTGAGCCTTCACATAGGTTTGCCAATTTGGCTCGTTGCTTGAAATAGAATGAACTTGAGGCTACATCGCCTTGGTCATTCGTGTTTTAGTTATTTCCTGCTTCATTGGTTTTCATTAGCTTGACCCGCAGAGTCCACCAGGATTTTTGTGCACTACAAGTCGTTATTACGTGGGCCCCCGTAATAATAAATTGTCTTGCACAGTTACCCCAAATTTTCTCTTGTCCAAGCAGATGATCAATCAAGGAGCAACAGCAGGTGCATCGGCATGAACAGGGTCATGCTCCAATGCGGGGTAAAGAGCAAGGCCTGGCTCAGGGGCCACGGCTGGCTCCGGATCAACAAACTCCATCCCAAAAATCAGCCGGATCAACAAACACAGGGGTTACAGGATCCCCCAAGGGCTGGTCTAAGTGTATGAACTCAATATCATGGTCTGGATCAAAACCAGGTGGAAAAACAGGATCATCCTCAATATCGTGATCAAACTCAAAGCTGTGTGTGGGAACTGGTGCAGCTGATGACGTCATATCAGGGTCGGCGTCGTATGAGTGGTGCTGCACTCCCTGTATATGCGAAGATGCGGGCGTCAGAAACTCAAATAAGTCTGGGACAGGGGAGTGGGCATGAGCTTCCTCTGCAGGAGCGTCCGCAAGCAGTAGGCTATTACCAGCAGCAATAGGGCCTCGCCCTCAAGTGGGTCTTCCTCTAATAGTTCGACATCGTTGTTGGAGACAACGTCGGGGGGGCATATCTACAATGGGATAAGTGGCAAGGGGCACAGGAGCAGGGATCACCGCGAGTGGCAAATTCTCAACAAGATGACCATCAGCAGGCTCTGCTACGACATCAGGCAGCGCAAAGGGCCGAAAGTCGTCATCGTCTGTGCCGGCAGTATCGGAAATGTACACCTCGTGCTCCGATGAAACTATGTCGTCTGATACTATGGCCATGGGATTCGTAGTGTCCATCTTTCTAGTACATGATGAAGGCATGGCGTTTGTAACACAAACACACATACGTATAACAATCAATCATATAATCATATAAACATATTAGTCCAATAATCAATCAAACAGTCCTCCTAGTCCTACTAGCCTCCCAGCCTCTCAGACTGCTCTTCCTAGTCCCACTAGCCAATTCTCCTCTTAGACTGCTCTTCCTAGTCCCACTAGCCAATTCTCCCAGCCTCTCAGACTGCTCTTCCTAGTCCCACTAGCCAACTACCTCGGTCTCCTAGACCGAGCCTCGGCCTCCAAGACCGAATCTATAAATAATAAAGGAAATGTGCTCAACATTTGTTTGTAAAAACGTTTTGGATCTGAACTTAAGTGGTATGCAGTAAAAATGTTTTCGTGAGAGCCCTAGTGATCATAGTCTAGACTCGAGAAGGAATCCTAGTTCGCTATGATCAGAGCTCTGATACCAAGCTGTCACACCCTGGCTTTGCGGAAGCGTGGTTAATTTGGTGTGACTTCTTAATACCATAGCTTAACCATAACAAGCTATATGAATTTAAAAACCATGCAAGATCATCCATTAAATTAGGTTTGAAAAGTAAAATACCATAACAATGTCTCAACGGAAACACATCCTAACAACATAAACAGTGTTCAACAGACACAAACATCAACATGACATAAACACAGTTTAAGAACTGTGACTCGTCCAGGAAAAAGTCACATCCCTTAAACTTGGATGACCTCGTAACTAGTGCAGCAGGAAAACGTGCCATACCGTGCCAGATCCTTTAATTCCCTGAAATACATGTAAGTTGAAAAATCAACAATAATGTTGAGCGAGTTCATGTGTAAGTGAGTAAATAAACCTTTGTATGTATAAAACCCTGGTATGTAGCAAATAAGGAAAAAGAGATCACCAATGGTTTGCAAGGCCATTGATATGTGTGAAGTGCAAGTAGGAAGACTCAAACCTAGCAGATTTATGCGTCGGGCACAAAGTCACCACCTGGTCCATTAGGCGGGCTCAGGGGTTGGGCTCGCTACACCCAGATAGATCTACCGCTCCTGTCCCTCGGTCCTACCATGAGGATTAATGGCCTCAAGTTTCCGCCTACCCACTCACATGATCTAAGTAGTAAACCTCCTTACGCTAACCATACCATGTATAAAGTACTTGTAATCAAAGTAACATGTATTTCACCCCCGCAGTTTATAAAACTGAAAACAGTTAAGAGAAAAGGGGGACATGAACTCACAGTGGTGCGTCTCTACCAAGTATATCTCCTGATCAAGCAGCTGTGCGACGACCTACACGTACTAACTCTATTAGACGGACGGCCGTGCCTTAGCTTTATGGTTTAAGTTTTTTTTTTGGGAAATAGTTAGACAACTATTTCGTGTTTACATTCTGTAAATACTTGGTAATTATTTTCCTTCCCAAGGATGAGGGATCTAATACATGTGCGTTCGTAAAATTCGAAATATATTATTAAGTCTCACTTAAAATATACTTTAATCCTTTCTCCAAAATATAAGTATTTTTCTCAAAAATATTATATTTTAATACACATAATTTTCCCAAAATAATACCTTGACAAAAATACGCGTTTGTAAATATTTCCTTAAATGCGTAAGTTACGTTTTATAGATCGAATGGTAATAATAATTACCGGTGTAACTTAAATAATTATCGCGAAGGCGTTTGTATCATTTTGGAATTGTTAACACGGTAATATTATTTTTACCCTAAAAATAATATTTGTATATTTCACAAAATAATCATAAACACATAACAAGTGACGTTATGAAGAAAAATATATCTTCCAAATATATATTTATCACGTTTTATTTTGTGAAAACCTCACCTCCGATATTTTGTAAATAAAGTCGTGGCGAAACTTATATAGAAAAACAAGTCAAAATGTATCTCTAACACTTGTAGAGAAAATATTTCCAAGTGTTAGGTTTTTAGAAAAATTTCGCCAGAGTTTCCCCTGTAACTGGAGGTGGCCACGCTTTCAAGCGTATCATTTTCTTTTATGATTCAATTCAACAATATTTTCATTCAACCAAAACAATGTTCAAAGCAACAAACTAGCCAATAAACATGAAAATCGCAAAAATTACATGAACTTGTAGTTTATCCAAAAATATGAAGTAAATCCCATTACTTTTAGTGGATCTTTATATAAATCATTCCGGTTTCGTAAAAGCCTCGCTTTTAAAGAAATTCCATCTTTACAACTTCTTGTAAAATTTGACAAAACTAGTTCTTTGTCGAAACTTTAGTGTTACACATGTGTTTACACACTTGTGTGTTTTAGAAATTCATTCTTGTTAGTGTAAGATCCGGTTTTAGAAAATAAGATTTTTTTTGACACTCGGTCTTTTGAAAATACCGCTTGTAGATCCGTAGATCTACTAGTTTTAAACACTATTTTGTAAGTAAAATCGTTTTTACACAAGTTCAAGTTTCTCGTGTGGTAGAGTTTCATCACTTAACCCTTGTTACACTAAGACAACTCTATGTCATGATGCATGATCATGACCAATCCGGGTTAAACGATGATCCGAGCTACCACAACATAGATCGGGCCTAAATAACTACACAAATCAAATACTACAAGATTTACACAACAATCTAGCTTTTAACCATCACTTTTAGTATTTTTAGTAGACTTTAAATTTTGTTCTTACATGCTCATAAATTTCAACCGTCAAAATTCTTATTAACCACTTTAGAATAGATCAAAAAGGCATTTAGAGTCACTTACTACTAGCTCGAGGCTAGGGAAGAAACTAGTCGAAAAACGGGTGGTTAAAAGCGTCGTAGAGAGGTCCTTGACGATCCACAAGCACCAGGTTTTCTTGTATGTGATCCTTAACCCTTGAGTGTATGTAAAATGGCAATAATGAAAATGGAAAATGGTTGGATGGAAGTGAATGCTCTCGGCAATGAGTAACAAAGAAAGGAAAGAAATGCAAATTTTCTTTGTTGAGTGTTAGGTTATATGTAGTGGACCTTTGACCATTCACCCTAATTAACCCAAGGATAATATGTAGTCAAGATCTTTAGCACTAGGATTATTAAAATCAAAAGGTGTAAGTAATTGTCCCCTCATGGGAAACGAATGGTCATGGGGGGGGGGTAAGATGGTTAGATTCGGACTAAATAGTTAGTGGTTAAATTAGTTTAGTTGGAGATCTAATTAGTGTATTATGTGGTGTGTAATTTATAACGGGTGTTAGGGGTACTCGGGGACCCTAACTAGCTCAGAAAAAGAAGAATAATGTCAATGACAATAATTTTATGTCCCGGGTTAAATCCGGTTGTATGGTTGGATATTACTCCGTTAAAGCGCTAAATAATTATTTAAAGTGTCGTTAATATTATTTTTTTAGTGACCCATTAATTCACCAACACTTTGGAAAGTGTCTAGGACTATTTTGCCATTTTTTTTTTGCACTTTACTAGTTTAGATAAATGCTGAATTTTTGTATTAAAGTGCAGAATTTTGTACTCAAAGTACGTTTTAGGCACATCCGGTCAGTATAACTATCACCTAGTGACGCAGTTCTACAATCCTCACCTCCCTACACTCCCTACTAGTGTAGTAATCTATTCCCGGCTCATACTAGCCTTAGAGACAGTAACTGTCTGATGCTGGCTATGTCAGCATGTTTATTGGGTATCCCGTATAGTGTGCTCACTGTGCTTTTGTGCATCAAGGTTGTCACTGATGTTTGTGTAAAAATAATAGAGTGACAGTATAAAATGTGATGCATGAGTATGTATGTATCAGAAATCAGTAAGCAGTTTAATCACAGTTGTAAGCAAGCACAGTAATTAAGCAGTAATTAAATATTAATTTGTTCGTACGGATACCTGGTTTGGTGAGGGTTGTCACAATGTTTGTATAATGTGTTTGAGAAGTTTTGCAGGACTTGCCGGAACTCCCAGGTTTGTAAGCGAGGAGTAGGAATCGGCACCTTGAGAATTCAACCAACAGATGGTAATTGGTTGAAAAACAGGTTTGAAGTGCTTAATTGTTAATTCTTCAAGTGGTTGTTTGATTGTTGTATGTACAAGTGGTCCATATTGATTCTACAAATGATCCTACAAGTGGTTAATCAAGGTCATTAAATTGAACTTGAATTAACTATCGTTCATTAAAATTGGCAAATAATGTGATGATTTGATCCCCAGTTTTACAAGTGGTAAAATCAGCAAAACTTATTTTCCGGAAAAATCATTCTGATTAAAACAAACTTAAGTGTTTTGAAATCATTATGGGAAAATAGTTTGTTGTGAGGGGGAGTTCTGATTGTTTATACCAAGCGGAAGGAGAATTGAGGCAATTCGATATCAGTTGTCACGTTCTGTATAGTTTGTTTTCAATTTTCTTTAAATGTTTTGAATTTTAAGGGGAGTAAGAATTTTAGAAAATCCAAAAAAATCAGAAAATTCGAAAAAGTCAAAAACATGAGAAAACTGAAAAATGAGTTTTGGTTGCATATAAGAGGAAATGATAGTACATCAGTGGACTATCACGACACGCTAAAGAACTGTAAAGTCAAAATGTGATAAACAATCTTACTGTGGATGTGTCAGTAGGTTTTTACACATTCAGTAAGCTGTAACGAGATATAAACCTAAAATCAAACTTGCTTATTCTGTGGGTTAACAAAACTGCTTGGATATATAGGTAACCCCTGAAATCTTGTTTGAAAGGTCCCTTATTCTGAGATACTAGGTCTTTATGCTCAGTGATATCTGGGGTATTATCCCGGGACTTCTGCTGTATGGAAATACTGACCTAGTCCCCGGATAATGTTTTCTCCAAAATGCTTGAAACATAGCATCGCCCTCAGCAAGCTGATGAAACAATAAAATTGATAGTCGCTGCTGTTGTAATAAAAGATCCTCTAAAGGGGACACACCGAAAGTCGAAGCCGTCATCTTTCTGCGTATACGGAAGTATCGACCTGAGCTCTCACGACCCTCGCACATAACCCCTTTATAGATATCATCTGTGGTATACTCACCTGTAAGACTGAATATTGGGATCTGGATACGGGAGTATATTCAACTAGTGGGACACACGAATGAGTTTAAGTAATTAAGACACTAATCGTGTATCTCGAAACAGTTGAACTTTGTGTGAAAATTTAAGAGGACAAACATACTGATAATCTAGGTAAATTGTTTAGAACTTAAAATGAAATCTAGCTTAACGGTGTTGGTGATATGTCTCAGTAATTGATATGATCCTCTTGCACGAACTCACAAAAATATTGTCTGTAAATACTCTATTTCTGCATTATTTTTGTTTACAAGTGGTGTCATTTACTTTCTTTCAGAAAATCCAAAAAGAGTTTAGTGTGTTTTAGCATAAATTTTGTAAAATACAAAAAGATTTTTCGACAACTGGTGTTGAGAAGCTGATTTTCGAAGTTCCAAGTGCTAAACATGAAGAACAGGTTTAGGAGAGAGTATGTGAAGTTGTTAAGATTGATTGATAAGAGTCAGTAAAAGATCTTGAATGTAAAATCATTAATGTAGTTTCTAGCAAAAGTTTCTAAAAAATTTAAAGATTTAATCTTTAAAGAAACTTATGTGTGGGTAGAGATTGTGCAGTTAAATGTGTGACAGGTGACTATCCTGTGCTGGAATAAAGCCAGGTAAGGATTTTGGGAAGAATCTTGAAGCAGTGAATTCCAGACTACGATCCCAGCAGATTGAGAGGGGGAGTCTGAAGACACCGTGTCAGCATCCGAGAGAGAGGAGTTTGTTGATGATGAAGATAGAGATTGAGGATTCCTGAAATGACAAACACTTCAAAGGAAGATTGAAGACTGATAAAGGCTGTAGATTGACAATCGAAGAATCGACACTGAAGACTCCGTCAACATCCGAGGGGGAGTTTGTTGGTGCACTACGTCTGTCGACTACGTCTTATATCGAGTCTAGTGTTGTATAGATTAAACATAGCACGAAATCCTAGAAACAGATGTTAGAATAGGTTTCGCTTTTGTGTCATTGTGCTAGGTTTCGCTCATGTGTCAAATAGGTAGTTCCGCTCATATGTCAGTGATGTAGTTCCGCTTATACGTACATGTCCGTATAAGCGAAACCTAGTGGACTATATATAGGGGGCCATTCAAGCGAAACCTAAGTAATAGTTGTAGGTGTTGTCTTCCGGTTAGCCACGAAGTGCTGTCAGAGTCTGTATACGTTATCAAGATCAATACAACAGCAATTAATAGTGAATTCGGCTGAAATCGCACTAGAACATTAGTTTCCGCCTCTTGTTTTGGATATGAATTCTTCTGATCGACTCAAACAGGGCCGAAAACGATCCTACATTTTGTAAATCATATGTTCGTTCTGTAAACCATGTATCGTATTAATTCGTATCGCGGTCTCCCAGACATGTGTGCGAAGATTAGTGGGGGCTTCCCATTTGTTACTAGACCAAGTGTATTGACTGCTACGAAAATGTAAGAGGTGCCCTAAGTCAATGTCTATCAGCATTGACCCTTTGGCCATAGTCCATTAGTACACGCCCGTCCGACTGGCACGGTGTGAGGTTTGTTAAACCTAATAGCGCTATTAACTAATGACCCGCTCGCCATAGGCCTCGGCGATTAACTCGATATGATGAGGGAATTAAATGATAGAGGTTTGGTCCAGTATGTAATCTTGGCATCCTACTCCCAGAGGATGGTAGTAATTTTTGTTTAGTTCGTTTACCCATTCCCAACCCTTGGGAATCCCATGCCTTGGAGAGAGTGTGAACTCACCTTGGTTTGCTCGGCAGATACACGAAAAGGTTACTTGAGTTATATGTGGTCAACACGTCCTAACATGGTTACCATACAAGTCAGGTTTTGGTTTCAAGTAGTGCACATAAGTTTACACATAAGCTAACAGGTTACGAGCACGTATTGATTATGGCAAACATGTATCATCTTATCAAAAATGTTTGATCAATACTGAACACATTAAACAGTATCATGCAAGTTTCCAAGTAAACTCAATTGTGCGGTTCAGGTGATTGGGCTGGTGATCTGGTTCAAGCCCAATAACCTTGTGCGATTCAGCCTATGTAACCCAATTGATTGATCGGCCCAACCTGTTGTGCGTCCAGCACATCTTGTGCGACTCGTAACAGGTTGTGCGATCCAAACATACCCGGCCCAGTTTACAATTAAGCCCAACAAAATACACAGCCCAAACAGAAAAACATTCATTGTTCTTGTGCGGCCCGGATGAACTTGTGCGACCGACCGGTCCTTGTGCGATTGGGACTGGGCTTGGAGGCCCAACAGCATAACAGTTTTAAGTAGTTTGTGTGTGGCTCAAGCCTTGTGCGATCGGCGCTGTCTTGTGCGATCCACAAGGTCTTGTGCGATCATGCATAAACTGATTGTACACTGTGCCTTATGTACTTGTACCCGGCTTGTGCGATGCACCTTGTGCGATCAGATCAGGTCTTGTGTGACCTGATCTTGTGCGATCGAAGGGGGCTTGTGCGATCTGTTACCTAATCTCCTAATTTTAGGTAATTAGATTAAATCATTCAACAGTTTCCTTTTTCAATGACTCAATCAACACAATCACAGTTTCTATCCAAACAATAATCGATCAAAGCAAGCATATTCCAACCGATTTCTCATGAACCCTAATTATGAATGACACATGAATAATAATCGTAACACTTAAACATATTTACATGATTCATGCTCTTGATCACTAGCATGCATATCAATATAACAATTCTACATATCATCCGTATATGAACTCATATCAGCCGATTAGCAAGCATTCGATTAATAATCATCTTTATTAATTCCTATCATGATCTAATCATACACATGTGAGCCGAATGACTACCCTAAATTCCATTACAATCAATTACGAAGCATCCTAAGGCTATCATGCAGAACCACATCGATCACAACATCAATCAAATCATATAACCAATAATAAGAACACTAACCGATTAAAAATAGTGTGAGGATGGTCCGAATCAAAGGCTTCGAGAGGTGGAGATGTGTGCCATCGGCTTCGAGAGAGAGGAGAGAGCTAGGGTTTGTGTGTGTGTGTGTTGTGTTTGCAACTAATGAGAGAACAAACCCCCACTAGTGGGTATGTCTTAACTTAAATAGGTGGGTGGCCGAACCCATCATGGGTTGCCCATTGGTTTCAGATTCAAAGGGTGTGGGCCGAGAGTGATAAGGGATCAAAGCCCAAAGGCTTGTGCGATCGGGTTGGAGTTGTGCGATCAGTTCACATTCGTTACACATTATCATATACATGCACATATCATAACAACATCACATCTCATTAATCATCAAGGTTCACATAATCACATAGGGTTCACATACGTTACATTAAACACCAAGATAGGTTCGAAATACGAGTTGTCACATTAATTCCAAGTTGAAAGAAATTTCGTCACGGAATTTGGTACGTACTCACTGAGGAAGCTAGTTAAGTTGTATGGTTTACCTGGGGTGTCACATCCTTCCCCTGTTGGTTTGGAATTTCGTCCCGAAATTCCGTAGTAGCTTCTGCCTCAGTAGTGGTTGTACTGTTTGCGAAAAAGGGGATACTTTTGTTTCATTTGGTCTTCGCGTTCCCAGGTGAACTCTGGGCCACGACGGGAGTTCCAACGAACTCGAACATGAGGTATTCTGGTGTGCTTGAGGACCTTAACATCCCGGTCCGTGATTTCAACAGGTTCCTCGACGAATCGCAACTGATCGTCGATAGTAAGCTCCTTCAAAGGAACTATGAGGGTCTCATCTGACAGACACTTCTTCAGATTTGACACGTGAAAAACGTTGTGAACTCCATCGAGTTCTGCTGGTAGGTTCAGTTTGTAGGCCACTTTGCCTATTTTCTCTATGATTTCGAATGGTCCGACATACCGCGGATTGAGCTTGCCTCGTTTGCCAAAACGAACTACACCTTTCCAAGGTGAGACTTTGAGTAGCACTCGATCCCCAACCTGGAACTCGAGTGGTTTCCTGCGCTTATCAGCGTAGCTTTTCTGACGGTCACGAGCTGCCGCCATTCGTTGTCGTATCTGAGCAATTTTTTCTGTAGCATCAACTACAAGTTCTGGGCCCGTGATCTGACTATCACCCACCTCTGCCCAACAAAGAGGTGATCGGCATTTACGTCCGTACAATGCCTCGAATGGAGCGGCTTGAATGTTGGTGTGGTAACTGTTGTTATACGAAAACTCCACTAACGGAAGATGTTTTTCCCAGTCGTTGCCGAAGTCGATAACACATGCCCGAAGCATGTCTTCTAGAGTTTGGATGGTGCGTTCAGACTGCCCATCCGTTTAAGGGTGATAAGCTGTGCTCATGTCCAATCGTGAGCCAAAAGATTTGTGCATCGCTTGCCACAGTTCTGAAGTAAATCGTGCATCACGATCGAAAATAATGGAGGTTGGCATCCCGTGCCTCGAAACCACTTCCTTTAAGTAAATGTCTGCTAAGGTAGAGAACTTGTCTGTTTCCTTAATAGCCAAGAAGTGTGTAGACTTTGTGAGTCGATCCACGATCACCCAAATAGTATCATTACCTCGTTGAGATCTAGGCAGGCCAGTAACAAAATCCATGGAAATTTCCTCCCATTTCCATTGCGGTATCTTTGGTTGCTGAAGTAGGCCTGATGGTTTCTGATACTCCGTCTTGACTCTCGCACAAGTCAAACACTTGCTAACGTAAGTTGCTATGTGGGCTTTCATGCTAGGCCACCGATACGTAGTTCTGAGATCGTGGTACATTTTATCCGAACCTGGATGTACCGAGTAGCGAGACTTATGTGCTTCATCCATTACAAGCTCGCGTAAATTGCCATAAAGTGGGACCCAGATGCGTCCTGTTACGTAGTAGGCGCCGTCTTCCTTTTGTTCTAACCGTTGCCTTGAGCCACGTAGGGCTTCAGTCCTGACGTTTTCTGGTTTCAATGCTTCTACCTGAGCATCTCGTATCTGTGCCGGAAGACTAGACTGGATGGTAAGTTGAAGTGCTCGTACACGCCTAGGTGTAGTATCCTTTCAACTGAGGGCGTCAGCCACAACATTGGCTTTGCCTGGATGGTACTTGATTGCGCATTCGTAATCATTCAACAGCTCGACCCATCGTCGTTGTCGCATGTTCAACTCCTTTTGCTTGAAGATATGCTCGAGACTCATGTGATCGGTGTAGATAGTGCACTTGGTACCGTACAGGTAATGTCTCCATATCTTAAGTGCGAAAATAACAGCTCCCAGCTCTAAGTCGTGTGTGGTGTAATTTCTTTCGTGAATCTTAAGTTGGCGCGAGGCGTAAGCAATGACCTTGTCACGTTGAATCAACACACATCCAAGACCCTGAATGGATGCGTCGCAATAGACCACAAAATCGTCTGTGCCTTCTGGCAATGAGAGAATAGGTGCGCTGCAGAGCCTATCCTTTAAGCGCTGAAAAGCTGATTCCTGTGCATCACCCCATCAATAGGTAACGCCCTTCTGCGTTAGTGAGGTGAGAGGTTGCGCAATTTTCGAAAAGTCTTTGATGAACCTTCTGTAGTCACCTGCCAAACCCAAGAATTGACGAATTTCCGTTGGTGTACGCGGTGCAGGCCAATTTTTAATCGAGTCTACCTTGGATGGATCAACATGAATCCCATCCTTGTTTACCACGTGGCCTAGAAAGTGGACTTCACGAAGCCAGAAGTCGCATTTCAAAAACTTGGCATACAGCTGTTCTGTTCGAAGGAGTTCCAAAATAAGCCGTAAATGCTGCTCGTGTTCCTCCTGACTCTTAGAATAGATCAGGATGTCGTCGATGAAAACAACGACAAATTTATCTAGGTAAGGCTTGCACACTCTACCGCAGGTGCATTTGTTAACCCGAATGGCATAACTAGAAACTCGTAGTGGCCGTAGCGAGTTCTGAATGCTGTTTTGGAGACGTCCTCATCCAGGACTCTCAGTTGATGGTAGCCTGACCTCAGATCTATCTTCGAATAATAGCTCGACCCTTGCAATTGGTTGAACAGGTCGTCGATGCGTGGAAGAGGATAGCGATTCTTCACGGTCACCTTGTTGAGTTCACGGTAGTCAATGCACATCCTGAAGGTACCGTCTTTCTTTTTCACAAATAATACTGGAGCTCCCCAAGGCGAAGAGCTAGAACGAATAAAACCTTTATCCAAGAGCTCTTGCAGCTGCGTAGATAGTTCTTCCAATTCCGATGGAGCTAAACGATACGGTGCTCGAGCTATGGGCGCTGCTCCAGGAGCTAGCTCGATCTGGAATTCGACCTGGTGATGAGGCGGTAGCCCAGGTAAATCTTCAGGAAACACTTGAGGAAAATCGCGTACAACCGGGATATCCTCTAATCTCTTCTCTTTTGTTGATGAGTCAGTAACAAGTGCTAAAATAGCGGTGTGGCCCTTTCGTAAACACTTATGGGCCTTCATGAACGAGATGATGCCAACCACGGCACCACTCTTGTCGCCTTGAACTTCGAGGGGTTCTTTACCAGAACGGGGAATACGAACAATCTTCTCCTTGCATAGGATCTCTGCTTATTGTTGAGATAACCAATCCATACTAATGACGATGTCGAAACTACCCAGAACTATAGGAATGAGATCGATAGAGAAAGTATGACCAGCGAGGATAAGATTACAACCCTGAACTATGTGTGTGGCCTCTAGACTCTTACCGTTAGCTAATTCTACGACATGTTTGGTGTTCAAAAGTGTTGGTGTGCGCTTGAGCATTTGACTAACTTTCAGAGACATATAACTGGTATCCGCACCTGAATCAAATAATATAGTAACATAAAAGTCGTCGAGAAGAAACTTACCCATCACCACGTTAGGATCATTCCTTGCATCACCCTGACCCAGCACAAATGCACGACCCCTAGCGCCATTGTTATCATTGTTTCCCCCATTGTTGTTCCCATTGCCCTGATTATTGTTGTTATTGTTCTGATTCTGGTTTAACTGGGGGCAGTCCCGCTTGAAGTGGCCTTCAGCACCACACTGAAAACATCCTCTGTTGCCTCACTGTTGCCGCTGCTGGTTCTGTGGAGCGGGCGGTTGTTGTTGTTGGTTCTGATTCGCAGGTCGTGAGCTCCTGCAATCCTTAGCTTCATGACCCATCTTGAGACACCGCTGACAACGACCTTTGTTGCACTGACCACTGTGGTGCCTATTGCATCTGTTGCACCTTGGGTGATTTCCTCGATATCCACCCTGCCCGTGACTACCAGAAGACTGCTGACTGGGGCTCTGGTAGTCATCTGTCTTTCGCTGTTGCGCCTGGGACTGAACCGAAGTTGAACCCTTGCTGGAGTTTCCATCCCATTTTCGCTTATTGTCACTGGGAGTAGCAGTAGTGGTAATGGTAGTGGTAGCACTGATACGTTTAGCCAGTCTGTTCTGTTCCACTGCCTGGTCAGTGAGACGATGAGCTAGACGAGTAATATCCTGGATGGTAGCGAGGTTGGCCGATGTCACATGACTTTGAATTTCTGGTACTAAGCCTCTAAGGTACAACTCTATACGCTTGATGGGAGGGTCCACCATAGTCGGACACAAGATGACCAGCTCGTTTGACCGTTTCGTATACGCCTCTATTTCTGACCCCGTCATCTTCAGGTTAAAGAACTCCACTTCCAGCTTGTGGATGTCATCACGACTACAGTATTCCCGCTTGATCAGTTCCTTGAAATCGTTCAATGGGGTGGCATTGGCAGCCGCCAACCCCAGCATCTGAACTTGCGCATTCCACCAAGTCAGCGCGATGCCTTCGAGAGTACCAGTGGCATACTTTACCCTTCGTGCCTCAGGGCATTCACACATGTCGAAGACTGACTCGAGCTTCTCGAACCAGTGGAGGAGTCCAACTGCTCCTTCTATGCCACTGAAAGTGCTAGGACGACAGTCCATGAATGTTTTGAACGTGCATGCAGGCTTCTGAGCAAATTGGCCTCCTGCCTGAGCGGCTGCGAGTGCCTCAGCAACTCGTTCATTTATCAAAGCCATCAACTGGGCTTGAGTTAGGTTAACGCGTCCAGCCATGATCTTCATACCAAAGAAAATATGGGTTAGGAGAGGTTCGCGAATGTGCGATGACAGAAGAGAGTAAGCACATATGTGTTCTCAAGCAATAGTTGTTACGTTTATCTAAGCATACCATGAGCAAAGTTTCTATGTAATCTAACAAGTCGGCAATGTAAACATAAGTCACATCACCTAGAATGTTGAGTCTTGCACATGGAGCGAAGCGTCGTTGTGGATCGTTGAGCATTGTTGAGCATTGTACAGGTTATAGTCTGGTTTTAACAAAAACTTTTTCCCCTTATTAAAACCAAGTTCTCTATAACCAATGGCTCTGATACCAATCTGTCACACCCCCAAAATCCACACATGGAGTATCACCGCCTGGAGGCGTGACATGACCAGGATCAAGCCACCAATCATATTGAACAATGTAAGTAGTAAATGTAATTCAACCAACAATATGAAAGGTGTTCAAAACACAAGTATAGTTCAATGTTTAGCGGAAGCATAATTGTAAAACCCATCATAAGTATAATTTTGAAATGTCATAAATGTTTAACATGGTATCCAAGATCCATGTCCCACAACGACTGCGCCTCCCTGTGCAAGCTCCATGAGTACCTATTGACCTGCAAGGCATGTAACAACGAGTCAACAACAAAGTTGAGCGAGTTCAGAGTTGGTTGTTTAGTTATAGTGTTCGTTTTGTAAATCATATGTTCGTTCTGTAAACCATGTATCGTATTAATTCGTATAGCGGTCTCCCAGACATGTGTGCGAAGATTAGTGGGGGCTCCCCATGTGTTACTAGACCGAGTGTATCGACTGCTACGAAAATATAAGAGGTGCCCTAAGTCAATGTCTATCAGCATTGAACCTTTGCCCATAGTCCATTAGTACACGTCCGTCCGACTGGCACGGTGTGAGGTTTGTTAAACCTAATAGCGCTATTAACTAATGACCCGCTCGCCATAGGCCTTGGCGATTAAGTCAATATGCTGAGGGACTTAAATGATAGAGGTTTGGTGCAGTGTGTAATCTTGGCATCCTACTCCCAGAGGATGGTAGTAATTTTTGTTTAGTTCGTTTACCCATTCCCAACCCTTGGGAATCCCATGCCTTGGAGAGAGTGTGAACTCACCTTGGTTTGCTCGGCAGATACACGAAAAGGTTACTTGAGCTATAAGTGGTCAACCACGTCCTAACATGGTTACCATACAAGTCAGGTTTTGGTTTCAAGTAGTGCACATAAGTTTACACATAAGCTAACAGGTTACGAGCATGTATTGATCATGGCAAACATGTATCATCTGAGCAAAAATGGTTGATCAATACTGAACACATTAAACTGTATCAAGCAAGTTTCCAAGTACAACTCAATTGTGCGGTTCAGGTGATTGGGCTGGTGATCTGGTTCAAGCCCAATAACCTTGTGCGATTCAGCCTATGTAACCCAATTGAATGATCGGCTCAACCTATTGTGCGTCCAGCACATCTTGTGCGACTCTTAACAGGTTGTGCGATCCAAACATACCCGACCCAGTTTACAATTAAGCCTAACAAAATACACAACCCAAACAGAAAAACATTCACTGGTCTTGTGCGGCCCGGATGAACTTGTGCGACCGACCAGTCCTTGTGCGATGGGGACTGGGCTTGGAGGCCCAACAGCATAACAGTTTTAAGTAGTTTGTGTGTGGCTCAAGCCTTGTGCAATCGGCGCTGTCTTGTGCGATCCACAAGGTCTTGTGCGATCATGCATAAACTGATTGTACACTGTGCCTTATGTGCTTGTACCCGGCTTGTGCGATGCACCTTGTGCGATCAGATCAGGTCTTGTGTGACCTGATCTTGTGCGATCGAAGGGGGCTTGTGCGATCTGTTACCTAATCTCCTAATTTAGGCAATTAGATTAAATCATTCAACAGTTTCCTTTTTCAATGACTCAATCAACACAATCACAGTTTCTATCCAAACAATAATCGATCAAAGCAAGCATATTCCAACCGATTTCTCATGAACCCTAATTATGAATGACACATGAATAATAATTGTAACACTTAAACATATTTACATGATTCATGCTCTTGATCACTAGCATGCATATCAATATAACAATTCTACATATCATCCTTATATGAACTCATATCAGCCGATTGGCAAGCATTCGACTAATAATCATCTTTATTAATTCCTATCATGATCTAGTCATACACATGTGAGCCGAATGACTACCCTAAATTCCATTACAATCAATTACGAAGCATCCTAAGGCTATCATGCAGAACCACATTGATCACAACATCAATCAAATCATATAACCAATAACAAGAACACTAACCGATTAAAAATAGTGTGAGGATGGTCTGAATCAAAGGCTTCGAGAGGTGGAGATGTGTGCCGTCGGCTTCGAGAGAGAGGAGAGAGCTAGGGTTTGTGTGTGTGTTTTGTGTTTGCAACTAATGAGAGAACAAACCCCCACTAGTGGGTATGTCTTAACTTAAATAGGTGGGTGGCCGAACCCATCATGGGTTGCCCATTGGTTTCGGATTCAAAGGGTGTGGGCCGAGAGTGACAAGGGACCAAAGCCCAAAGGCTTGTGTGATCGGGTTGGAGTTGTGCGATCAGTTCACATTCGTTACACATTATCATATACATGCATATATCATAACAACATCACATCTCATTAATCATCAAGGTTCACATAATCACATAGGGTTCACATACGTTAAATTAAACACCAAGATAGGTTCGAAATACGAGTTGTCACAAAATGTGCCGGAAAATTGTCTTAAAGGGCATTAACCATTACAGATGGTCTTAGAGACCATTTAATAAAATTGGCCAACCCAAACACGACAGGTTTAATAAATGGTTAACACATAAATCACCCATGTAAAAGGTGGGTTGTTAACCCGTTTAAAAGTTTTTTTTTAAAATATATTAAGATTTTAGAGTATCCGTAATGGTTAATGCCTCTTATGGGGCATTTTCGACACATCAGTGATTGTGGTCGAAAACCGGTGTTCGTATATGCTTAAGTTGAGGTTTTTACGTGACTTTTAACTTTGAATAGCCTACTTTTGATTAAAATTGCGTTTTGTAGGTTTATTGAAGTTTAAGGAGCTATTCGGGAGCTTTACGGACCACCGGGACGAAAAACAGACCACCAAGACGCGAAACGGGTCAACCGAGACCAAGAGATGTGAAAAACGGAGATCAAGAATTGGAGGCACCGTCACCAACGCTGTGGAGGGCCGTCGGTGACGCCCTCGGACATGCACCCTCGGCCAGTTTCGTCGTAGACAGGAGGATTATGTGACACTATAGGTTTTTCCGAACGAATATCTTGTAATATCTTGGTGTATATATATGTTATTAAATGGAAACGTGACCTTTTGCATGATATGTGTTGTATGTATGTATTATATATATATATGTAGGTGAGTCGAGACCATGACTCGAGACCACTCGGTCTCGAGTGGGCCTCTTGGGCCGTAACCGGTTTGGGCCGAAACCCCTTAGCCAATTTTGAAACCTTGTATATAAATCCCAACTTCCCCTCATTCTCCATTCTTTAGTTACCAACACACACACACCTTCTCTCTCACTAGAAACCCCAAACAACACCCCATTCTCTTCCAACTTTCGGTTCAAGTTCGGATATCACAAGGAAACACGGTCAAGATCATCATCACTCGGACACTCCATCTTCTCGGTTCCTTTCCTTTGTTTCGGCTCCTTCTTCACAACCGGTTAGTGTTATATATATGTACTAGATGCCTTGTATGCTTGATGAATGAAATGTTTATGACTTGACCTCTTTTTACATGATCTTGATTTACTTAAATGAGTAGAAATCATGAGAAACATGAAGATTGTTGTGGTTTGTTTATGAGCATGCTAACTTGACATTTGAATAAATAAAAGAATGATATTTTAGGAATGTTTAAACCAATCTAGTCATGTTTAAAGTTACAAAATGTATGTTTTCTTGTTCTTGCATGATGATCTTGTTAAAAATATGTGATTTTGGTTCATAAAAGTGTATGATTATGTTAAGATGAAAACCCTAAAAATTGATGAACTTGTGATGAACTTGTTGAAGATGACTTGAAGGTTTAAAAAGGGCAATGTTTGATCCATGTTTACTAATGGTCAGATTAGGAAAATTGTTAGTTGAAACCTTATTGGTTGTTTCCTGATTTGGGCCTGATGCTTGGTACAATTTAGCCTGACTAAGTCTGAATCAACACGTGAACAAGAAAAGGACAGCATTGCGACTCGAGACCACACGGTTGCGACTCGCAACCACAGCGTGACAACTCGAGACCACACGGTTGCGACTCGCAACCACAGCATGACAAGCCGAGACCTCCTGGTTGCGACTCGAGACCACCTGGTTGCGACTGGGCTGTCCACTTTGGTTATTGGGCCATAATGTGTTGAATATGGGCTACCTGTTGACTGATCTATGTGTTGCTTGTGTAAATATTAGGGCCGGCCCAATAACCCTATGACTGTTTGTATGCATGCAACGTGTTAGTTATGTGTAGATTATACGTGAATGCCTGTATACCAAACCTGACCTACTGGTGACCATGCTAGGACGTGGTGACCAGCGTGTTTGACAAAGTAACCTAATCTGCCGAGCAACCCAAGGTGAGTTCACACACTAAAAGCATGCGTCCCGCGGAGGGACACGAACAAACTACCAACTTTGGGAAAAACACTTTTGAACCATTACTTCCGGGGGAAATCAGAATGGGTAACTACTATCTCCGGGGGAGATACGTTTGGATATTATTTATGAATCACAACTAGCCATGCTAAACGAAACTCTATCACTTTAAGTCCCTGCTTACAGTACCGATTAATCGCCGGGGGCGAACGGGTTATTAGTTGAAAGCGCTATTAGGTTTGACAACCTCACACCGTGACCGGGGGAGATCGGGCGTGAACTAGTAGACCTTGCAACATGGTCAATGACGATAGACATTGACTCGGGGCACAACAACTTTCCGTCAACAGTTTCGGTATCTACAGTTTAGTGAGCTTATAGATGGGGTAGCTCCCCACAACGTGATTATAAATGCTTTATCTAAACAACTTAAGTTTTTGGTAAACTAAAGCTGGACAACTAGTGAACTCACTCAGCATTATTGTTGACCCCTTACTGCATGCTTTGCAGGTAACTAGTGACTGAGGAGCTGCTGCTTGGGGACGTGTAGTGTTTGTCAAAATCCGTGTGTTGGATTTAATTATCTTGAACTAAGAACTATCTTTAAACTATTTGGTTTATGCTTCCGCTGTTTTGTTAAACTAATTATCGAACTTAAACTACGATGTTGCTAACTACCTTGGATAGCAAATATTTCTACTATTAATCAATGCTCAGTATAATAGGTGGCTGGATCCTGGTCGGTCACGCCTCCAAGCGGTGGTGTTCCGCATGTGGTTTTTTTGGGGGTGTGACAGATTGGTATCAGAGCCATTGGTTATAGTGAACTTGGTTTTAAAAAGGGGAAAAATCTTTTTGGAGAAAAACCAGACTATAACCCGTGACTCGCGACGACACTACACTCCAAGTGCAAGGCTCAACACATTTGACCTCATAGCTCGGACTAGTGTTTACTTGTTTGCTTACCTTATGTTTCCTGTTTTGCTATACGTACTAGTGTGCCTAATTAGATAGATACGCCTCTCTCTTCTATCTCATTCTCGCTACATTACGACACCACACTCATACTATGTTTTCTGATTATGAAGACAATGAGTGGACGTGGAAGAGGAAACATCAACATGACTCAGGCTCAATTCACTAACCTGCTTAACACGGTGGCTGCAGCTTTCGCAGCTCACCCTGGAGGTAAACTCGTTATCCTAGGATGTTTAGAACCTACCGCCACATCGCCTTTTATCCCTAAATCTATACGCTTCGCTTCTCACGAACAGGTCAGCATGCACCTGCGCAACCACCCGTGTGTACTTTCAAAACTTTCATGGATTGCAAGCCTCTCCCTTTCAATGGCACTGAGGGTGCCATAGGTCTTCTGCACTGGATTGAGAAAGTTGAAGCTGTCTTTGCTGTCTGTGAGTGTCCCCCTGCGAATTGGGTGAAGTTTGCTACTGCTACGCTTGAAGGAAACGCGCTTTCCTGGTGGAAGGCGCAAATTCAGATGTTTGGATTGGAAACTGCTAATGCTACTGCGTGGGAGGATTTCAAGGACATGATTAAGGAAGAGTACTGTCACCGGGATGACATCCACAAACTTGAGAACGAATACTATGCGCTTAAGATGGTTGGGTCAGAGATTGAAACCTACACCAAGCTGTCCAATGACTATGCTGCTCTTTGCCCAAACATGTCTCGACCTATGTATCGCAGAATCGAATTGTACGTCAAGGGTTTGGCTCCAGAAATTCGAAGCCATGTGACTGCAGCCAACCTCACTACCATTCAGCCGATCGTTCGACTTGCTCACAAACTCACTGATCAGGCCGTAGAAGAGGGCAGGTTGCCCAAAAGGATCAGTGCTACTGTCGGAACTTCTAGTGACAACAAGCGTAAGTGGGAAGGAAATCAAAGCAAGGATGCTAACCCCACTCAGGCCCCAGCACAGCAAAGGAAAACTGAAAACAACAAGGGCACTCAACAACAGGGTGGCTATCGCGGTAACCACCCCAAGTGCAATAAGTGCAATCGACATCACATTGGGCCTTGTGGGAAAAGTCAGTGTCAGCGATGTAACAAGATGGGGCATGAGGCCAAGGACTGTAGGAGTCCACGTCCCGTGGGGCAGAACCAGCAGCAACAACATCACGGGAACGCCAAGGGTTGTTTCCAGTGCGGAGCTGAGGGGCACTTTAAGAAGAATTGCCCTGAACTGAACCAGAACCGCAACAACAATCAGGGAGCTGGAAACAACGATCAGAACAACAACGCTGGGAATGGTGCAAGGGGAAGGGCTTTTGTGATTGGAGCTGGAGAAGCGAGGAATGACCCCAACGTCGTGGCGGGTAAGTTCCTACTCGATGATCGTTATGTTTCTGTATTATTTGACTCTGGAGCCGATGCTAGCTATGTGTCCCTACGTATTAGTAAGAAGTTTAAGCGTCCGCTTTCGTTACTAAGTTCACCTCATATCGTCGAGCTAGCTAATGGTAGAAACATCGAGGCCTCACATGTTATCAAAGGCTGCAAATTAGAACTGTCTGGTCAGACGTTTAGCATCGATCTTTTCCCTGTTACACTTGGAAGCTTCGACGTCGTCATTGGTATGGATTGGTTATCCAAGCATCGCGCGGAAATCCTCTGTCAAGAGAAGATGGTTCGCATACCCCGCCGTTCTGGCAAACCTCTCATTGTACAAGGTGGCAAAGGCGGAGAAATCTCAGGCGTTATCTCATTCTTGAAGGCCCAGAAGTGTTTACGAAAAGGGCACACCGCTATCTTAGCACTTGTCACCAACACGCAGGAAAAGGAAAAGAGGATTGAAGATTTTCCAGTGGTGCGTGACTACCCCGAGGTTTTTCCTGAAGAACTACCTGGACTCCCTCCCCACCGTCAGGTCGAATTCCAAATCGAGCTAGCTCCCGGAGCAGCGCCCATAGCTCGTGCGCCTTATCGACTAGCCCCCGCAGAATTGAAGGAACTCTCTACTCAACTACAGGAACTATTGGATAAAGGGTTTATCCGCCCTAGTTCATCACCCTGGGGAGCACCGGTACTCTTTGTTAAGAAGAAGGATGGCACGTTCCGAATGTGCATCGACTACCGCGAACTGAACAAAGTTACCATCAAGAATCGTTACCCTCTCCCGCGAATCGACGACCTATTCGATCAGTTGCAAGGATCGAGCTACTATTCTAAGATTGACCTGCGATCTGGCTATCATCAGCTAAGGGTCCATAATGAAGACATCTCCAAAACTGCCTTCAGAACTCGTTATGGTCACTATGAATTCCTTGTCATGCCCTTTGGAATGACCAACGCGCCCGCGGTATTCATGGATCTCATGAACCGAGTGTGCAAACCTTACCTCGACAAATTCGTGATTATGTTTATAGATGACATCCTGATCTACTCGAAAAGTCAAGAAGAGCATGAACAGCACCTACGCCTTATCCTCGAACTCCTTCGCAATGAGCAACTGTATGCCAAGTTCTCGAAATGCGACTTCTGGCTTCGAGAAGTCCATTTCCTTGGGCACGTGGTTAACAAGGATGGAATTCACGTCGACCCAGCTAAGATCGACTCTATAAAGAATTGGCCTACCCCTAAGACTCCGACCGAAGTCCGCCAATTCTTGGGACTAGCGGGATACTATCGAAGATTTATCATGGGATTCTCAAAGATCGCTCAGCCTCTCACGGCTCTTACTCAGAAGGGTATGGTTTACAAATGGGGTGAAGCTCAGGAAACCGCATTTCAGAAGCTAAAGGATAACCTCTGTAGTGCTCCTATTCTCTCGTTGCCTGAAGGCACTGACGACTTTGTGGTTTACTGCGATGCGTCCATCCATGGGCTCGGTTGTGTGTTAATGCAACGCGACAAAGTTATTGCTTACGCCTCTCGACAACTTAAGACGCATGAAAGGAACTACACTACGCACGACTTGGAACTAGGAGCAGTGATCTTTGCGCTTAAGATATGGAGACATTACCTGTACGGTACCAAGTGCACCATTTACACCGACCACAGGAGTCTCGAGCATATCTTCAAGCAAAAGGAATTAAACATGCGACAACGTCGATGGGTCGAACTCCTGAATGATTATGAATGCGCCATCAAGTACCATCCGGGCAAGGCCAACGTTGTGGCAGACGCCCTCAGCCGAAAAGACACTACGCCCAAGCGCGTGCGAGCGTTACAACTTACCATCCAGTCTAACCTCCCTACTCAGATTCGAAATGCTCAGACTGAAGCTCTGAAACCGGAAAACATCAGGGCTGAGTCCCTGCGGGGATCGAGGCAACGACTAGAGCAAAAAGAAGACGGCGCTTACTATGTGGCAGGGCGCATTTGGGTCCCACTTTACGGAGATCTACGAGAGCTTGTGATGGACGAAGCCCATAAGTCCCGTTATTCAATACATCCTGGTTCAGATAAGATGTACCACGACTTAAGGACCACTTACTGGTGGCCTGGCATGAAAGCCCACATAGCAGCATACGTTAGCAAATGTTTGACCTGCGCAAGAGTTAAGACTGAGTATCAGAAACCAGCAGGCCTACTCCAGCAACCCGAAATCCCGAAGTGGAAATGGGAACAAATTTCATGGATTTTGTTACGGGGCTACCTAGGTCCCAACGCGGAAATGATACTATTTGGGTGATAGTAGACCGATTGACTAAGTCTGCACACTTTCTGGCCATTAAGGAAACAGACAAGTTTTCTACCTTGGCAGAAATCTATTTAAAGGAAGTAGTCTCGAGACACGGGGTGCCAACTTCCATTATTTCCGACCGAGACGCTCGTTTCACTTCCGAGTTGTGGCAAGCTATGCACAAATCCTTTGGCTCACGTTTGGACATGAGCACCGCTTATCACCCACAAACGGATGGGCAGTCTGAACGCACCATCCAAACCCTGGAAGACATGCTTAGAGCATGTGTGATCGATTTTGGCAAGAACTGGGAGAAACATCTACCGCTGGTGGAATTCTCCTACAATAACAGCTACCACACTAGCATTCAGGCGGCACCTTTTGAGGCATTGTACGGTCGTAAATGCCGATCACCTCTTTGCTGGGCGGAAGTCGGTGACAGTCAAATCACAGGCCCAGAACTGGTGGTAGATACAACAGAAAAGATTACCCAGATCAGACAACGCATGGCGGCAGCTCGTGACCGTCAGAAAAGCTACGCTGATAAGCGTAGGAAACCGCTAGAATTCCAGGTCGGGGACCGGGTTCTACTTAAAGTCTCACCCTGGAAGGGTGTGGTTCGTTTCGGTAAACGAGGCAAGCTGAATCCGCGATATGGTGGACCATTCGAAATTACCGAGAAAATCGGTAAGGTTGCTTATAGATTGAACCTGCCTGCAGAGCTGAGTGCAGTGCACAATGTCTTTCACGTGTCTAATCTGAAGAAGTGTCTGTCAGATGAAACACTCATAATTCCTTTCAAGGAACTCACTATAGATGAACAGCTGCACTTTACTGAGGAACCGATTGAGATCATGGATCGAGAGATCAAAACCCTCAAACGTAGCCAAATACCTCTCGTGCGAGTTCGTTGGAACTCACGGCGTGGCCCAGAGTTTACCTGGGAGCGGGAAGACCAGATGAAGTCCAAGTATCCCCAGTTGTTCCCAAACGAAAACCCCAGCACTGAAGCTACAACCGAATTTCGGGACGAAATTCCAAACTAACGGGGGGATGATGTGACACCCCGTTGAAACACTCTAGCTTGACAGTGGCTGCCTTAACTTTCGGGACGAAAGTTCTTAAAACTTGGGGATAATGTGACACTCTAGGTTTTTCCGAACGAATATCTTGTAATATCTTGGTGTATATATATGTTATTAAATGGAAACGTGACCTTTTGCATGATATGTGTTGTATGTATGTATTATATATATATATGTAGGTGAGTCGAGACCACGACTCGAGACCACTCGGTCTCGAGTGGGCCTCTTGGGCCGTAACCGGTTTGGGCCGAAACCCCTTAGCCAATTTTGAAACCTTGTATATAAATCCCAACTTCCCCTCATTCTCCATTCTTTAGTTACCAACACACACACACCTTCTCTCTCACTAGAAACCCCAAACAACACCCCATTCTCTTCCAACTTTCGGTTCAAGTTCGGATATCACAAGGAAACACGGTCAAGATCATCATCACTCGGACACTCCATCTTCTCGGTTCCTTTCCTTTGTTTCGGCTCCTTCTTCACAACCGGTTAGTGTTATATATGTGTACTAGATGCCTTGTATGCTTGATGAATGAAATGTTTATGACTTGACCTCTTTTTACATGATCTTGATTTACTTAAATGAGTAGAAATCATGAGAAACATGAAGATTGTTGTGGTTTGTTTATGAGCATGCTAACTTGACATTTGAATAAATAAAAGAATGATATTTTAGGAATGTTTAAACCAATCTAGTCATGTTTAAAGTTACAAAATGTATGTTTTCTTGTTCTTGCATGATGATCTTGTTAAAAATATGTGATTTTGGTTCATAAAAGTGTATGATTATGTTAAGATGAAAACCCTAAAAATTGATGAACTTGTGATGAACTTGTTGAAGATGACTTGAAGGTTTAAAAAGGGCAATGTTTGATCCATGTTTACTAATGGTCAGATTAGGAAAATTGTTAGTTGAAACCTTATTGGTTGTTTCCTGATTTGGGCCTGATGCTTGGTACAATTTAGCCTGACTAAGTCTGAATCAACACGTGAACAAGAAAAGGACAGCATTGCGAATCGAGACCACACGGTTGCGACTCGCAACCACAGCGTAACAACTCGAGACCACACGGTTGCGACTCGCAACCACAGCGTGACAACTCGAGACCACACGGTTGCGACTCGCAACCACAGCATGACAAGCCGAGACCTCCTGGTTGCGACTCGAGACCACCTGGTTGCGACTGGGCTGTCCACTTTGGTTATTGGGCCATAATGTGTTGAATATGGGCTACCTGTTGACTGATCTATGTGTTGCTTGTGTAAATATTAGGGCCGGCCCAATAACCCTATGACTGTTTGTATGCATGCAACGTGTTAGTTATGTGTAGATTATACGTGTGACAACTCGAATTTCTAAGATTTTATTTCGTATTTATTGCACGTTCATGTATTGATTAGTCGTGTATTTGCACAATTGATTTCCATGGGATTATATATGTTTTGATTATTTGGATTGTGTATAGTTGTTGGTTATTTGTGAAACTTGTCAAATGTGTAAACTTGGTGGTGGAACTATGAAACAGTTATGAGATGGTGTGCATTTGTAAATTATAATACTTAGGGATGTAGATGGTAATTAGTGAAATCCTAGATACTTAACCCTAATCTCATTTCTCTAATCATTTGCACACAAAACTAAATCACGTACTTGCAACTCTCTAATCCCTTAGCAATCATCATCACCCTCATCATTGGCAAGATAATCATCACACTTGATTCCTCTTTCTCTAGAATCATTCAAGGTAATTGTTAATGATTTGTGCTTGATTGTTTATTGATTTCTTGATTCTTGTGTTCATGGAAAACCCTAGTTTCTCATGTGATATTCTGTGATTAAATCCTGGATAGTTGAGATTACGATGATGATTAGATGCATGCTTGATAGGTTATCATTGTGATGATTGTTGTGGTTTAACATCGATCGAATAAACTTGTTATCTGCCGTCAATACAATTGGAATTAGGGTTTGTTTGAATGATATGCGTAACTGTTCTGATCGTATTGATTCTGTGCAAATTGAAATTCACGTATGTAACTGTCTGAGTTTAAGAGTTATGGTCTGAGTTTATAAAGTTCACCTTGGACCGAGTTTAGTAAATATGGCATTGGGTCCGAGTTTAATGTTAGAATGCCATGTCCGAATTTCATGCATCTCAAATGGTCCGAGTATAATGTAAGCAAGTGGTCCGAGTATAATGTAAGCAAGTGGTCCGAGTATAATGTAAGCAAGTGGTCCGAGTTTAAGGGGTTGTTAATGGACCGAGTTTAAAGTGATATCACAGGGTCCGAAGTTAATGTATTTCAAATGGTCCGAGTTTAATTCATGGGCTAGGGTCCGAGTTTATTAAATTGTTTTGGACCGAGTTTAAAGACAAATCATTGGACCGAGTTTAAAGACAAATCATTGGACCGAGTTTAAACATGATCAACCATGTCCGAATTTATATGTTGATTTTATGTCTGAGGTTGTATGATGATTACATGTACCACCCGAGTTTTGAACAGGGGAGACCCCCCCCTATACTTGTCTGAGTTTTTGAGAAATGCAAGATCCTGTAAATGTTCATATGAATTACGTGAATTGTATGAATGGGTTAACTGTTATGTGATACCTGATTGATGCATGATATTGGCTATCAAGCATTATGTGACATTTGATTACATGCGTATCATTGCGAACATGAACTGATTTGTTATACGTGCATACAATAGGACTTGATTTATTACTTGTGAGTGCATAACCTAGCATACCGAGCAAACCAAGGTGAGTTCACACTCCTACTAAGGCATGGGATTCCCGGGTTGTGGGAATGGGTTAAAGGTTTCAATTGACTTAGAACGTACAAATGCTTTCCTAGACTATCACCTACCATGATCCTCGGATGTCAGGATGGTTCCGTAGGTTAGGATAACACCTACGTGGTCATATGCCAATTACTGCCTCGGATGTCAGGCACGCACGTAAAACCTACGTGTACGCATTACTTACTTCTATCCTCGGTACAAAGGATACGTACGTGAAACCCACGTACACCCCCGCGTCTCCTATCCTCGGTTATGAAGGATACGTACGTAAAACCTACGTACACCCCATACGCGCTACTGTTCTCGGATGAAGAACAGGGATGATACGAGTAGTTGATACGAATAGTCTAGTGGTCACATAACATGGGAGGCCCCCACCTGTATAACTTACTATTGGCCCAGTAGAGCCACCCGTTACTTACTGTTACGCACTTACTTACTGTGAACTCGCTCAACTAGTTTGTTGATCATTCTGTTACATGCCTTGCAGATCGTTAGGTACTTGGAGCTTGCACTGGAGAAGCGGGTCGTTGTGGACAAGGATCGTGGTTTCTACGTTGAACTATTATGACATTTAAAACTATTAACTATTGTTGGATTATTTACTATGCTTCCGCTACACTTTGAAACTATGGTTATGTTTTGAACACCTATCGTATTGGATGGATGGTTTACATTTATTTTACTTAATAGTAATTACATGTTCAATATGATTGGTGGCTTGATCCTGGTCAGTCACGCTCCCAAGCGGTGATACTCTGCAGGTGGATTTTGGGGGTGTGACAATACGTGAATGCCTGTATACCAAACCTGACCTACTGGTGACCATGCTAGGACGTGGTGACCAGCGTGTTTGACAAAGTAACCTAATCTGCCGAGCAACCCAAGGTGAGTTCACACACTAAAAGCATGCGTCCCGCGGAGGGACACGAACAAACTACCAACTTTGGGAAAAACACTTTTGAACCATTACTTCCGGGGGAAATCAGAATGGGTAACTACTATCTCCGGGGGAGATACGTTTGGATATTATTTATGAATCACAACTAGCCATGCTAAACGAAACTCTATCACTTTAAGTCCCTGCTTACAGTACCGATTAATCGCCGGGGGCGAACGGGTTATTAGTTGATAGCGCTATTAGGTTTGACAACCTCACACCGTGACCGGGGGAGATCGGGCGTGAACTAGTAGACCTTGCAACATGGTCAATGACGATAGACATTGACTCGGGGCACAACAACTTTCCGTCAACAGTTTCGGTATCTACAGTTTAGTGAGCTTACAGATGGGGTAGCTCCCCACAACGTGATTATAAATGCTTTATCTAAACAACTTAAGTTTTTGGTAAACTAAAGCTGGACAACTAGTGAACTCACTCAGCATTATTGTTGACCCCTTACTGCATGCTTTGCAGGTAACCAGTGACTGAGGAGCTGCTGCTTGGGGACGTGTAGTGTTTGTCAAAATCCGTGTGTTGGATTTAATTATCTTGAACTAAGAACTATCTTTAAACTATTTGGTTTATGCTTCCGCTGTTTTGTTAAACTAATTATCGAACTTAAACTACGATGTTGCTAATTACCTTGGATAGCAAATATTTCTACTATTAATCAATGCTCAGTATAATAGGTGGCTGGATCCTGGTCGGTCACGCCTCCAAGCGGTGGTGTTCCGCATGTGGTTTTTTTGGGGGTGTGACAGATTAAACGTTGTCGGAATTTGGAACAAAGAAGCACCGTCATTGACGCCTCAACAGGTCGTCGGCGACGCCCTTGCCGTCGCGAAATTCTTGTTCCTTGGATGTTGGTGTGACAACCCGAACTTTCGAGGCCAGTGTCGTTTATTAGATTTGTTCACATTGTATTTGGGCCAAATATAATTGAGCTATTTACACCACATGTCTGTTTAACAAACACATATATGATTGGACCAATATACACACACTCGGAACCATGAGTAGTTGCGTTTGGGCCTGGAGGAGCCCAAGTGAGTCTCACATTAGGGGGCAGGCTTTTGGCTTAGCATTTAGGCATTCATAGGCTACGTATTATGATGACACAATTATACCTCAAACCCTAGACTCCTCTAATCGCACATGACAGTGGTAGCCCCCCCCCTGTTCGAGATAACACCTTGACCAATCAAGTTTCTGGTTAGTGATTCTGACTTGTTGACTTTCCTATTTGTGTGATATGGTTTATACCTCAAACAGTGAATGATTGATGCATATGATAATTTTTATGTAATGATATTGTTAATACGTAATCTTGATTTAATGAATTCTACATGTATGATGATGTTGTGTCTGTGTATGATTAGAACGATGCTAGATGATGTAATCATTGATTTGATGAGTGCCTAAGTATAGATACATGTGTTAACTAATTGTTAGTTGTGTTTATATGTTTTGTAGAATGATTAGGGTTACCTGAAGGTTTTGAAAGCCGTATGGTGAGCATGTGATAAAATATTGGTTGTTAATCAGGATGCAAATTATTAAGAATGATTAAGTAACTGTTAGGGTTTCATGGATCTTGATATGTTTAAACAGTAATTGATCTGAGTCGTTGCAGCCATCTGTTAAGGCCACGACGAAAGGCCCTCCCCCCACGAAACCCTGATGTCGACGAAACCTCTAGAGTTTCGTCACCTGCACATCAACGAAACATCATGATGTTTCGTCACCCATGCATCAACGAAACCTATTTCCCGACGAAACCTGGCACATTGACTGAGTTGTTGTGTTGATGAATCAGTGATGATGGGTGCTACAAAGGGGATTGATAATTATTCCAAGTTAATTATGCAATAGGTAACTGATTATGTGATTTATGGTCATAATACAACTAATTGCACACTAGCTAAATCACACATTCCTGCTGATACAATGGAAACGGAAATTTGTATTATCTGTTGACACATGCCGCGCATGGGCTCTAGGATTTCATCACATGCTGGGCCGGTTAGAGTAGTTGGGCCACACACACACACACCTATATTGGATCACTTATATTGGGCTGTACACCTCCACGATGCCTACTATAACCTATTAAGTGTAACTGGAACTTGGACTTGTGAAGTAAATTAGTATGTGGTACAAATATGTTGTGTGGATAAACTGAGTTAACTTGGATAATGTAATGGCTGCCAAATGTTGTTAATCTAATATGCTTGTGAAACGAAATTACTTGTGATCCAAAATGCTTATTGTGTATTATGTGAACTTACATGTGAACCGGGTACTAGCTATGTGATGAACATGAGCTGAAAGGTGCATGAATAACTGTTATGACTGGTTATGTGTTATGTGTATTGCTGATATGCTACTGGGGTAATGTGTGAAACAAGTATGAGACTACGTGTTCATGATACTGACTGTCTTTTGGTAACCACGGTAGGGTTTGGTTGACCAACTTGGAACGGGTAAAGTAACTTAACAAATCCGAGCAAACCAAGGTGAGTTCACACTTTCCACAAGGCATGGGATTCCCAAGGGTTGGGAATGGGTAAAGGATTGAAACTGAAACTGCGTGATCTCCTGATTTGGGACACGTACACACCCTCTTTATTGAAGGGTGACAACATGTGATAAGTATTTAATCGGAACCTACGTAATCTCCTAGTTTGGAGATTACGTACACACCCTCTTTACTGAAGGGTGACAACACGGATACTAGACCAAAACTTTCTATCATGAAGTCCCTCCTTTTATATAGACTTAATCGCCGGGCCAATGGCGAGCGGGTCATTAGTTAGATAGCGCTATTTAGGTTTGACAAGCCTCACACCGCGCCGCAGAGGACGGGCGTGAACTAATGGATCTGGGCACGTCAATGATGATAGACATTGACGCTGGGGCACCAACTTACTTCAGTCAGTAGTCGATATGGTAACGGGTCTAGTGGATAACATGGGGTAGCCCCCACTACATATGGTTTGGGAAACAGGGAACTGATTAACTACTGGTTTTCAAATGAACTTATGGTTTTTGAAACAACTGTAAACTGGACAACCAACTGTGAACTCGCTCAACTTTGTTGTTGACTCGTTGTTACATGCCTTGTAGGCCTTTAGGTGCATAATGTTGGAACTTGCTGTCTGGGAGGCTGGAGTGGTCATGGGTCGAGATACATGGAATCATAACTCAAGACTGATGGCTTTTACATGTGATTTATAAACACTTAACGAATGAATTATGCTTCCGCTGTATAATGTGTATTACTTGTAACATTGTAACACTTAATGTCAATAAATGAAAATTTTATTTTAATATACCTATGAGTTCAATATGATTGGTGGCTGGATCCTGGTACGTCACACACCTCGCGGGGGTTTCCGCATGTGGTATTTTGGGGGTGTGAGAGATTGGTATCAGAGCCATTGGTTATAGTGAACTTGGTTTTAAAAAGAGGAAAAACGTTTTTGTAAAGCCAGACTATAACCGAACAGTTCTGAAAACGTGAATACGACCATGACACTCACTCTAGATTGCAAGGTTCGTCACTCGTATACTCATTGTACTGCATAACTAGTGAACGCTCACACATGATATTGCATGTGATTGCACGTTTAGCAAAACAGTATGAATTCATGTATTACTTGCATGTGTTATGTGACTGATAGGGTTGTATTTCCTTAAACCTTCATGACTTATGTTTCGTGATGCTCTTTGGTTGCTACTCGAGTTTGAGGAACCATTTGACATGAGTTAGGAGGAACTGAGATGAGCGTGCAAATCACAATATTATTATGGGTGCACACATAATAATAATGTGGGGTGCATGTGAGTCCCAGTGAGGCTTAACAAGTGAAAAAGGGGTTCCGTCCCGTTATTTGATCAATGTGAAACATAACAAACATATAGGGGTCATAGCAGTGATTGTCCCCTACTCGAACGTGAACTTTTCATTCCTCTCTGGATCCTTTCGAATGTCGATGCTATCGAGTATTACCTGAACACCCATCTGAACGCCTAGCGAACTGTGTAGAATGTTAGGTGCCTGTACGAACATCCCCGAGTTGGGTGTTGCAACGACAATGATTGGTTTATATCTTTCACACTTTTCTTCGTTTGCTGGAACTTAACGTATTGACGTCTTAGATCCCGAAGTGTGATCTTTTCTGCAACACTCCCGCAACACATAGTGTATTACTCAAACAACTTTCAACATCGATGAACAAGAGTATGAGCATAGTACTTTACCAACCTCAGTATTTGGACGACCCCGACTACCGGCAACGAACATCAGCGGATTGATTTCAATCGAGTCCGTAACTCTAGTCAGCAATTTATGGGAGTCAACTCTTACGAATCAATCGGGACATAAGTGATGATAATTGACCATACTGTGGTATGCTAACTACCAGCACAGTGAGTAGCGCTTTAGTACGTGGCTTAGAATGTGAAAAGATGGACTTTGATGGTGAAGAATCGTAGGGCTTCGTTTCGAGCAACGACATTGGGGGCAGCAGTCACAGCGATAACAAGGTATTCGTAACCCTAGCCTACAATATGGAAATGAAGGTGCCTACAACATGGATTGGCCGTGGTTAAGTTAAGTGGACACAACCAAAGGAACAATGACAGTACTTGAAATCCTTGTAATGAAAACAACAACACTGGAAATGACGCTCATGGAGGGGCATTTAGGATTGTCATGGGCGATGCCAGGAGGGTAATAACATGGTAGCTAGTATGAGTACCTAGTCGCTTCGTCTCTGTTCTGTTTGACCCTGATGCTCCTTGAATTTGAACCTGTTGTGGGATCGGCTGACGGCAAGACAATTGAAATTTCATACGTTAGTTGGGATGCAAACTCAACCTTGTGGGACAAGCGTCCGACATCGATCTTCTTTCTGCTATCCTCGATGGTTTGAAGCAGTAGTTAGAATGGATTGGTAATCCATACATCGCGCAGATATACCCTGCGAGAAGAAAATTTTGCGTATCCTTCTCCCTAGTGGAGAATCGTCATCTGTTTCAAAGTATCGGAATTGTGCAAAGGTTAGCGTCAATTCTGCAATGAAAACTCGGAAGTTTCCACGGAAGGATTACCCCGCTATGTTAGCACTATTTATTGATGTTAAGGCTAAGGAAAAGAGGATCGAGGATCCTCCAATTATTCGTGATTTCTTCCTAACTGCTACCCGAAGAAATATCAGGTTTACCTTCACATCGTTAGATGGAATATCAGGTTGGTATCATGTCCGAAGCAGCCCTTGTTACTAGTATTCCTTGTTGTCTTGCACCAGGAAGGTTACAGGAACTGCCTAATCAACTTCAGAAATATTGGACATGAGTTTTATCGGATCTAGTTTTCGCCTTGGGGAGCCCCAATTATACCAGTAAAGATAAGCCTTTTCATATGTGTATCGATTATCGAAAACGTAACAATGTGACAGTTAGCAACCGCTTGTCTCGACCATGTATTGGCCACCTGTCGACTAGTTACAAGAAACAAGCTTCCATTTGGGGATTGGCTAGCGAGCGAGCTATCTGTTGATGCATGGAATGTCTGTTGACTACGTCTGCATTACGTCTTAGGTCAAGATAGGTCAACATAGGTTCTTGAAAGTCAAATTTAGGTTATATGTTGTTAGGTTCGCTTATGTGTACATTGTTTAGAAATAGGTCCGCTCATAGGGTTTTAGATATAGGTTCGCTTTTAGGGTATCAGGTAGGTCCGCTTTTGTGTCAGCCTGGTAGGTCCGCTCATATGGCAGTCCATATGAGCGAACCACAACACACTATAAATACCCAATCAGTTCATTTGTGTATGGACGTTGGAGCGGACCTAGAATATTGCTTGTGTAATCGAACTCTGTCAAAATTGTATCAGAAAGCAATAAAAGAGAAGGAATTGAATAGGAAAAGCTGTGTAACTTCATTTACGTTGATTCCGCCTTCGTACGTGAAGATGAATGTTCTCAACTGACTGTTTAGGGTTGGAACACGGTCCAACAAGTGGTATCAGAGCTCAGGACGAGGAGTTCATACTACTACAGCTTGATTCTACCGAATTCTCTGATTTCTACTCTCTTTCTCTCATACTTTTTCGTATCAAACTGGTTCCTACGGTTGAAATGGCCTGATTTTTTAGCATAACGTGCGAAACACTGTAATAACAAACCCTAGAACGTTTCAGGTTAAAACTCGGCTTAAAAATGGTTAAAATCAGTTAAAAACTTAGGTTCGCTTATACGGTCATTCGTAGGTTCGCTCGAAATTACTCATTAGGTTCGCTTTTTTGACACTTTCGCTCGAAATAACTGAGTAGGTCCGCTTGAAAGTACTAGCTCCACTTATACGAACTGAGGAGTTCCGCTTGAACGGACATCTTGTAGATCCGCTAGAACGAACAAAGTAGTTTCGCTCGAACGGACATTGCTTATTTGATCATATCCAGGTTCGCTCATTTGGACAATTGATAGGTCCGCTCATCCGGACATATATAGTCTCGCTTATTTGTCACAATAGCTGACAGTTTCGCTTATCAGTCATCACTTTCTAAAATTTCAAAAATTTGTCTAAGTGTTTGCTGACTTTGCAGGTACACTCAAGATGGATGATCTATTCTTGAATCCGTTCAGCGACATGTACGCGTTCACAGGAAATTCCGGAAATGATGATACTTCATCGAGCAATGTGAATGAAAATCCAACGGTTGTGAAGAAAAAGGAAGCTTGGGAATCGGAAAGTGCTTTTGGAACGTTCAACAAACCCCCAAAGCTAAAGGCTATCGAAGAGTACAGTAGATGGTCGAGAAAGTTTGAAGATTGGTTGATGGCGTTTGCATTTGCTAGTTGGAAGAGTTTGAAGAACGGCTATGAACATGGAGATAAATCTGGTGAAATGTTGACGTCAGCTGATGAGATTGATTCATTTGTAGCTGAACATAAGTGTATAGCGTTGTTGTTTCAGTCGGTTCGGGAGGATATTATTTCTTTGATAGATTATTCAAATGCGAAAGATCTCTGGAAGAAGTTAGAAACAAAGTGCTTAGGAAGTTCTGAAATTGTCAAAAACAAAAGAAAACTTCTTAGAAAAGAGTTTGATCTTTTTGGGTGTCTAAAGAATGAGTCTGTCTGTAAAATGATAGAAAGGTTTGGTCATTTGAAGCTAGAGTTAGCAAGACATGATATCAGATATTCTGAAGATGATCTTGTTGACTAGTTGTTTGATTCATTGCCAGACGAGATGGATTGGAGATATTATGCTTTAATGCTGAAGAATACCATCAAGGCACCAGAAAAGTTAACTTTAGATCTGCTGATTGAAAAACTCGAGAGTCATGAGTTGGAGTTGAAGAAGACATTCAAAGTTAATCATTCATCATATCAGCAGAATCTGGATCTTTATTATCCAAAGAGTATGATGCCAAAAGCAACTTCTCCCAAGACTGCATTTTCTGCTGAGAATGTTTCTTCAACAAGCAAAGAAAGTCAAAACAGTCAAAGCAGTGGAAATCACAGTGGTTATCACAGTGGATCTTCATCATCTGCAAGTCATTCTGATGCTAAGTTTCAATGCAACATCGCAATAGATCTAAAGAATGCTCAGAATTTTGACGAGGAGTCGGCTAAGCAGCAGATGGTCTTCTTAGCGTCGGTGTTGGAATCATATGAAGGGTTAGTAGCTGGGAAGATCGGTAACACAAACCTGACGAAAGAGGACTATGATCAAATAGATCCTGAAGAAATGGAGTTAATCGATATTCGTTGGGCAATGGCTAGTGCTGTTCGTCGTGCTCAGCGTTTCATGGAAATAACGGGCAGAAAGTCAATTGGTGGTCCGTCTACAAAATTAGGTTTTGATAAATCGAAGGTGACGTGCTTTAAGTGCAAACAAAAAGGTCACTTCAAACGAGAATGCAGAAACGCTTATGCTGATGAGTCGGAGAATCCTTTCAGAGAGGATTACTACAAGAAAGCGATTTATCACCAGAATAAATCTGAGCCGCCTAGATTGAAGCAGGCTGAAGATAACAAAGAGAAATCTAGAGCACTTGCAGTAATCTATGATGATGAGGGTTATGGTTGGAGGAAAGAGGTTTTACCGGAGGAAGACGCGGTTGGTTACGCGTTTATGGCGAAAAATGAACCTATTCCATGGAAAGATAATCGAACAGAAGAGCAGAAGTATAGATACAGAAAAATGATTGCTGAAAACAAAATCATTAGACTTTCTGGTATCTATCTGGAAGCGAAGAGAGCGAGAAGATGGGATCCGGACAGAGAATGCTACCTTGATCCGTATGGAAACATTGCGATCGACGACAAAACACTGGATATTGAAGCCATCATCAAGGAATACAAAGAAGAAGATGAGTACTGGCAGAATAAGTGGTGGGGAACTGGTGATGAAAAAGAGAAAGAAGAGAAAGAGAGAAAGGAGAAAGAAGAAAAAGAAGAAAAAGAGAGAAAAGAGAAAGAAGAGCAAGAGAAATCAAAGAAGATTGATACTGGAGTTATCGATACAACGCAGGAGTTGACTGCAGAGAACCTGGGAAAAATGGCTGACAAAGTGCTGGCTGCTAAAGCACTTGAGGTAAGAAAATTGATGGAAATGCTGATTGCAAATATTGCAACAAAGAGTGCAAGTTTTGTAATACAGTGACGTATCTCAACAGTAAGAAAGTTGAAGATCTGACAGCGAAGGTCAGAAGCGTTGAGAATCAAATTCTTGGTCGTGACAAAATAGTTAAAGCTTCAACTGAACGGATTAAAGAATTAACTGCTCAAATTGAAACTGATAAAATTGAACATGAAAAAGTTAAATAAGAAAATGAAAGGTTAATTCTTGAAAACCGTCAGATTTCTGAAAAG
The DNA here is from genome assembly GCF_002127325.2 of Helianthus annuus. Lineage (NCBI taxonomy): Eukaryota > Viridiplantae > Streptophyta > Magnoliopsida > Asterales > Asteraceae > Helianthus > Helianthus annuus. Next base: position 56,969,836 of record NC_035442.2, on the reverse strand, counting down.
TTTGAAAAACTTAAAAGCACAGTAAAAGATAGTGATGATCGAAATGGTAAAATTTTTAAAGAAAAAGAGCATTTAAAAGCAGTGCTTAGAGTAAAATAAGAATCAATCAACAAACAAGTGGATGAAATCGCTAATTTGAAACTTAAAGTTCAAGAGGCTGAAATTGAAAATGAGCGAATCCAGTTGAAGCTTAACAGCTATAGCTCCGCAAGCTTTGTTTTGCAACACATAGTTCCAAAACCCATCAGCAAAAACAAAGCTGGTGAAGACGTGTATTCTGATGGAACCGGCGTGGGTTTTCACAAAGCTCCACCGCCGATTTTGCATAATTACACGAAAAAGGAATCTGGGTTGGTTGGAATTGGGGAAGAAAATGAAGTTAAACTTCCAGAGAACATTGATGTCACGTTCACATCTTCCAATGAAGATAGTGTCCAAAATGATATTGTAAAAGGTGTTGTTGAAAATGTGCTAAATACAGAGAGTGACACTACTGAGGAAGATGGGTGTTTCTTGGACAAATACATTCCGAAACAAAAGTCCAAGAACAACTTAAATGAAGAATCAAATCTTGTCATGTACAAGATGTTAGGTTCGGATAAGTTGTTTTCGGATTTAGAGTTTCCAATCGAGAATGTAAACATGAACAAATTGACAAATGTTTTTAAACTGGTTGAAGTTGAGTTGTCAGCAGTGAACAATTTGAGTCAAAAGAAAAGTAAAATGAGGTTTGAGAAAGAAAAAGTTTACAACAAGAAATCTGTTCATCCACCGCGTTTTTACAATAACAACAGAAACAATCAATCGGGTTGTTATCAGGGGGGTAAATCGTATCAGAAAAGAAATGTTCCAAACAAGAGGTTTGCCGAGAAGAAAAAGTTTGTGAATAGTTCGAGTTCACTTGCTGATGAAGAGAAAGAAATTTTTTCAAAATCAAACAAAGAGTTCTTTGAGAAAAGAGCTTCTCAGTCTCAGTCTAAAGGCACTAGTCGAGTAACTGATACTCGAACATGCTTTAGATGTAATCAAGTTGGTCACATTGCACGAAAGTGTACCAATGTGAAGCCTAAGACTGAAACTGTGAAGACTCAACAAAAGAAAGTTGATGTGAAGGGTAAAGCACCAATCATTGTTGAGAAAAAGAGTGTGAAAAATGATAACATCAAAGTGAAAAATGAACCCGTAAAGAAGTCGGTAACTAAAAATGACAAATTTTACAAAAGGGTTGCATTATCTCAACAAGTTTGGAAACCGAAACTGAGAAAAAGGTTTCACCTTCTGAGGAATCAATTCAAGTTGATTATGATGCGAATTTTCCACCTCTGAAGGCTGAAAACTTTAAAATTCAAGTTGCGAGAGTTAAAACAGTCAAGGTTACACCTAAGGCTGATGAGGTCTGGGTGGACACCATGTTTGATTAAGCAGTTTGAATTGCCGGAGCTTCCTGGATCGCGAAGCATGAATCGGCATCTTTCTTGAAGTTGTTTAAGTCAAAGTTTGTTATGTGCAGGATCTTCCAAAACTTGTATCCAGATGGATCATGGATAGTGGAGCTTCAAGACATATGACAGGGAAGACTGCGTTACTGTATGATGTGAGAAATATAAATGGTGGTTACGTAGGTTTTGCTGGTAATCAAGGAGGAAAGATTATAGGTGAAGGAACGTTATCCAATGGAATTGTAACGTTTGAGAGAGTTAACTACATCGCTGAGCTGGAGAATAATCTGCTGAGTATCTCCCAGATCTGCGACAGGATGTATACTACTCACTTCACTGACAAAGAATGTTTTATCTTGAAACCGGGATTTGTGATACTTGAGGAATGGGTCATCATGAGGGCACCAAGAGTCAATGATCTATACGTGTTGGACATGAGCGTAGCTACTACAACCATGGGTCAGGCTCATTGTTTTGTGTCCAGAGCAACTGAGAAAGAATCAAGATTGTGGCACCGGAAAATGGGGCATATTCACCTAAGGAAGATGAATCACTTGGTGCATAATGATTTGGTCACAGGAGTTCATGTCAAAGGTTTTCATCTGGAAGGGGAGTGCATTAGTTGTGTTAAAGGCAAACAGAAGAAAAAGTCACACCCTACAAAGCAAGTCAATTCAGTTTCGAGACCTCTGGAAAGACTTCATATGGATTTGTTTGGTCCTGTGAATGTCAAGAGTATTACAGGAGATTACTACTGTTTGGTCGTAACTGATGATTATTCCAGATTTTCATGCGTTTCTTTCTTGAAAATGAAAGACGAAACGTTTAACAGTTTAATGGCGTTGTTTAAAAGGATTGAGAATCTGTACCAAAGGTCTTTCAGTAGAATTAGAAGTGATAATGGTACTGAATTCAAAAACAGTAAGATGGAAGAATTTTGTGATGAAAGAGGTATACTGCATGAGTTTAGTGCTCCGTACACTCCGCAACAGAATGGAGTCGCAGAACGTAAAAACCGGACGCTAATCGAGACGGCTAGAACTATGCTTGCAGATTCAAAGTTACCGATTAATTTTTGGGCTGAAGCTGTTTCCGCCGCATGCTATACGCTCAACAGGGTTCTCACTATTAAAAAGTTCAACAAAACATGCTTTGAGCTGATCAATAACCGCAAACCGAATTTGAAGTATCTAGAACCGTTCGGGTTACCCTGTACAGTTATAGAGCCTCATGGAAAGTTTGGTCCGAAGTGCATTGAGGGAATATTTGTTGGCTATGCAAATCCAATGCGACGTACCTTCGTTCCAAGTGAGAAGCGGATTATTGAAGCTGCAAATGTTGAATGTCAAGGTTATACTATGCCGCCGCAGAATCCTGGTGATTCATGGAAATATCATTATGACAAACTTTGGGATTCGTTTGACATGAGAAAAGAATCAGAGGACGATGAAGATTTCTTTGATGAGCTGGATATTTTGCGAGAGTATGAATCGCAACTAAGGTTCCCAGCGGAGTATTCTAGAAGACCTCGGGAAACTTCAAATGATGATGAAGCAGGTCCTAGCAATGCTGGTGAACACGATGATGAAGTTGCTCCTGGTAATCAGTCGGATGTGAATGATAATCAAGAAGCTGAAACATGCCAGTATTTGATCATGGTGATTCAGATTCTGAGGGGGAGCAGATCCAGATATCAAGTCAAACAAACCAAGTTGGTGAACAAGATGTAGATCAGAATGTTACTAATCTGGAGGGAAATGTTGATGTTCCAAGCGAAGTGATGCCCCGAATTCTTTCTTATCATCCAGAGGAGTTTATCATAGGGGAATTGCATTCAGGCGTTCGCACAAGACGTCAAATAGACCAGGGCTTAACATGTTTTTATTCTACAGTAGCACCTTTACAAACTGAATTTTCATTAAGTTGTTTTATCTCGCAGATCGAACCGAGAACGTATAAAGAGGCGCTTACTGAAGACTCTTGGGTCATTGAGATGCAAGAAGAGTTAAGTCAGTTTGAAAAGTTAGGAGTGTGGAAGCTAGTGGATTTACCGGATGGTCAAAGGAAAATCAATACGAAATGGGTTTTCAAGTGTAAGAGAGACGACAGAGGAGTGGTTGTTAGGAACAAAGCTCGACTCGTTGTTCAGGGCTTTAGTCAACAGGAAGGGATTGATTTTACAGAAGTCTATGCTCCTGTGGCACGACTAGAGGCAATCAGAATTTTCCTAGCATTTGCGTCTTGGAAGAACTTCAAAGTTTATCAGTTGGATGTAAAATCGGCGTTTCTTTATGGGAAGGTCAAAGAGGAGGTTTATGTTGGTCAGCCGCCGGGCTTTACTGACCCAATCCACAAAAACAAGGTCTATCTATTGGACAAAGCGCTGTATGGTTTACAGCAGGCCCCGAGAGCTTGGTACGAGACTTTGTCTCAACACCTACTAGCCAACAGTTTCATACGTGGAAAAGTGGATGCCACTCTCTTCACTAAGGAGGTCGACGGACATCTTCTGATAGTTCAGATTTATGTAGACGATATAATTTTTGGGTCAACAAATGAGAAATTGTGCAAAGATTTCGAACAGGTGATGAAGCAAAAATTCGAAATGTCATCAATGGGGGAGATGAAATTCTTTCTGGGTCTACAAGTTGGACAACTACCTGAGGGAATTTTCATTCACCAGACGAAGTACGTGCATGATATTCTAGAGAAATTTGGAATGTCAAGTTCTACTCCAGCTGCTACCCCACTAGTGACAAATCATGGGATTCACCCAGATCTCACCGGAGACAGGGCTGATGAAACGTTCTACCGTTCCATGATAGGTTCTTTGATGTATCTAACTGCTTCACGTCCTGATATCATGTACCCAACGTGCCTCGCAGCAAGATATCAATCTAACCCGAGAGCTTCGCACATGATCATTGTCAAGAGGATATTACGCTACTTGAAGGGAACTTCGTCATTGGGGTTGTGGTATCCTAGAAAAGGCGACTTTACGCTCGAAGGGTATTCCGATTCGGATTTCGGATGCTGCAAAGTCAATACCAAATCAACAACTGCAGGATGCCAGTTCTTTGGACCTAGATTGGTTGCCTGGCAGTGTAAGAAACAAACGTCTGTAGCGTTATCTACATGTGAAGCGGAGTACGTTTCTGCTAGCAGCTGCTGCTCTCAGATCCTGTGGATACAACAATAGATGCGCGACTACGGTTTGCAGTTTCTTAACACACCTCTGTTTGCTGATAATGAGGCCGTAATAAATATAACAAAGAATCCAGTACATCACGCTAAAACTAAACATATAGAAATTCATCATCACTTTATTCGCGATTGCTTCGAGAAAAAGTTGATACGAATTGAGAAAATCCACACTGACGAACAGAAAGCTGATTTACATACCAAAGCTTTTGATAAAAATCGGTTTAAATATTTGTTAAAACTGAACGGTATGAAGCTTCTGTCGGTGTCGGACGACATAATTGGCGTTGATGAGAGTACTATTGCAGATGAAGACGAGAAACAATCTGCAATGGTTTGTCAATTTTTTACTTGTTTTGGTATTTAGGGGGAGTAGATAGTTGTATATAGTTTATTTTCAGAAAATACAAAAACAGTAAAAAATGCAAAAATACAAAAACATGATAAAATTGAAAAAGAGCTTGTGTATATAGGGAAAATGATAGTACATCGGCTAGACAATTACAGTATGCTAAAGATTTGTAAAGACTAAATGAGTTAAACAGTCTCACTAATGATGTGTCGATAGGTTTTCACACATTTAGTAGATTTATTCGGGATATAAACCTAAAATTTCAAACTTGCGAAATTCGTGGGGAACACTACTTGGATATATAGGTAACCCCTAAAATCTCGTTTGAAAGGTCTCGTATTCTGATATACTAGGTTTTTATACTCAATGATGTCTGGGGTATTATTCCGGGACTTCTGCTGAATGGAAGTTCTGACCTAGTCCTTGGATAATACTTTCACCAAATGCTTGAAATATAGCATAAACCCTCAGCATGCAGATGAAACAATAAAATTGATAGTCGCTGCTGTTGTAACTAAAAGATCCTCTAAAGGGGACATACTGAAAAGTCGAAGCTGATATCTCTCTGCGCATACGGAAGTATCGACTTGAGATCCCTCGGCCCTCGCATACCTAATTTATATACAGATATCATTGTAGTATACTCACCTGTAAGACTAAATATTGGGATTCTGGATACGGGAGTACATTCAAGAGGTGGGACACATGAATTGAGCTAAGTTCATAAGTCATCTAAATCGTATCCTGAATAGAATGAAATCTGTGTGAGAATTTAAGATGGATCAGTATATCGACAATCGAGGTGAATTGTTTAAGTCTGAGCATGTAATTAAGCTTAACGGTACTAGTAATTTGTCTGAATAGCTGATATGATTCCCTGACACGCTCGTCAAAAATAAGTTTGTAAATAGTTCAATTTCTTTATTTTCTGCAATTTAAGTTTTCTGTATTTCATTTCTTAGTTTAGAACACTTTATTAAAATCCAAAAAGATTTTATTTCTGCTTTATTTTTTGACAAACCAAAGTAGAGAGTTGATTGTTGGATTCTCGAAGATTGAAGCAGATGCAGGAAAGTTCTGAGCTGAAGAATGAGGAGAGCTTACTTTGTCAGAGATTGAGATGTTTTCAAAGTTAAAACAAGTTCATCAAGTTGAAGCTTGTTACATTGTTTTTAGAAAATGTGAAAATGTTTTTACAAAATCAGTTTGTTTCGTCAAAAGGATCAACCAAGGTCATTAAATTGAACTTGGTAGATTAATTGAGTAATCAGGATTATTAACTTGAATCTGAGTACTTGAGTGGATTTCTAAAGCTGATTGAGTTTGTGATTTATTTTTGAAAAGATAGATTGTAATGTTATTGGTTGAGTAACAGGTTTTTGGACTTCATTATTCCCAACGGAAGCTAACTATCAAAGCTTGAACTAGATTTCTCAGATTCTAGCATATCGAGATGGGGAGTCTGTGAAAGGGGGAGTCTGGATCAACAGTCGAAGGGAAGATGGAAGTTAGAGTCAGGTAATGATCCTGAAGCCTGTGAAGATAGAGTGCTTATGATGAGAAGACAGAGAGTTGAAGAAAAGACCAAGACTGAAGACTCAGAAGCTGAAGACTACGTCAACATCCAAGGGGGAGTCTGTTGATGCATGTAATGTCTGTTGACTACGTCTGCATTACGTCTTAGGTCAAGATAGGTCAACATAGGTTCTTGAAAGTCAAATTTAGGTTATATGTTGTTAGGTTCGCTTATGTATACATTATTTAGAAATAGGTCCGCTCATAGGGTTTTAGACATAGGTTCGCTTTTAGGGTATCAGGTAGGTCCGCTTTTGTGTCAGCCTGGTAGGTCCACTTATATGGCAGTCCATATGAGCGAACCACAACACACTATAAATACCTGATCAGTTCATTTGTGTATGGACGTTGGAGCGGACTTAGAATATTGCTTGTGTAATCGAACTCTGTCAAAATTGTATCAGAAAGCAATAAGAGAGAAGGAATTGAATAGGAAAAGCTGTGTAATTTCATTTACGTTGATTCCGCCTTCGTACGTGAAGATGAATGTTCTCAACTGACTGTTTAGGGTCGGAACACGGTCCAACACTATCATCAGATGGAAATTCAAGAGGAGAATACTCTTAGAACGGCACGTCGAACGCAATGCAGCCATTTCAACTTTGTACATCATGATCATTGAGTTGATCAACACACCAGCAGCTTCAGGGATCGCATGAATCGACCGTATTTGTTGACAAGGTTCTGAATCCTAACCATGAGAATGGAACGCCGTGGGTGGCATATGTATCTTATTTTAGAACTTCTGAGGGAGGACCCACTCTGCGCAAAGTCTTGATATATGTAGTTTCTGGGTTCGAGAGGTACCTTTTGGGCATATAATCAGCGAAGTGGGAATGCACGTGGATCTCGCTAAGATCTGTCTTGGTTGGAAACGGATCGACACCAAAGAGTCCTTCTAGGGTACAGTAATTTCTTGGTCTCGCTTGATGCTATCGCAGATAAATCACAGGATTTTCGAAGGTCGTGCAACTTAAATCTCCTTAACACAGTAGGGTGTTGTGTTCGTGAAAGACGAAACAGGAGGACGTCTGTTCAGCTTCCGAATTCCAACTATGCAATGCACGGAGCATCTTTACCCGAGGGTGCGGGTGATTTAGTAGTATTCCATGATGGTCCGAATCTGTGTCCCAGTTACACACCGACGCAACACTATAGAGTGATGACTTATGTCACACCCCCAAAATCCCACTTGCGGAGTACTACCGCTTGGAGGCGTGACTGACCAGGATCCAGCCACCAATCATACTGAACAAGCATGTAAACAGTTATAAAAGTTTAACCAATACGATTGGTGTTTCAAACAAACAAGTTTAAGTTGCAAGCGGAAGCATAAGTCTTAAAGTTAAAGCATAAGTTCAAATGGTTTCAAGTTTAACATAGTACACAGCAATCCGTGTCCCACAACGACTCTCCTCCATGCAAGCTCCAGCTGAGTACCTATGGTCCTGCAAAGCATGTAGTAACGAGTCAACAACTAGTTGAGTGAGTTCACAGTTGGGTGTTCGTTTTAGTTGTTTCGAAAACAGTTTCCTTTAGCTGGCATCCTGCCGTGGGGGTTACCCCATAGTTTAAAAACGTGACATGTTATTTCCCGGTTATACTGGCACTCCGGCCGTGGGGGCTACCCCATGTGAATCATCTGGCACTCCGGCCGTGGGGGCTACCCCATGTACATCATCTGGCTCTCTAGCCGTGGGGGCTACCCCATGTGTATACTAGACTCGTTACCATATCGACTGCTGACTGTAGTCATGTTTATGTGCCCTGAAAATCATCAATGTCTATCATCATTGACGTGCCCCAGATCCATTAGTTCACGCCCGTCCTCTGCAGCACGGTGTGAGGTTTGTCAGACCTAAATAGCGCTATCTAACTAATGACCCGCTCGCCATTGGCCCGGCGATTAAGTCGATATAAAAAGGAGGGACTTCGTGATAGAGTTTTGGTCTAGTACAAGTTATACGTCCACCAGGACGAGGAATCACATTCCTGAACCATTACCGTCCTACCCAAGGAGGACGAGGAACCCACGTTCCTGAACCACATTCCCAACCCAGGGAATCCCATGCTTTGTAAGGGTGTGAACTCACCTTGGTTTGCTCGGCAGTTAATCACAGAAGGGTCGGTCAAGTTGCAAGTGGTCAACTACGTCCTAACATAGATACCATTTATAATCATATTCTAACCAAGCAGTGCACGTACAAGTAGCAATCACGGTGTACAAGTTAACATATTCAGTTAATAGTAACACATACAGCCCATAAGTTCAACCCAACTACTCAGCCCAAAACCCGCAGTAACAGTTAACACAGAAAGCCCATAAGCCCGGCCCATAAATCGGAGGCCCAAAATTAAGCAAGCCCATTAAGTGTGGTTGCGAGTCGCAACAAGACTCGCAACTACGTGGTCTCGGGTTGTGCTGCTTTTGGTTGCGAGTCGTAACCGGACTCGCAATCATGGTCTCGGGTCATGCTGTTTGTGCTGATCATAGGTGGTTGCGAGTCGCAACCTATGTCGCAACCATGGTTTCGGCTGATCATGCTAAGGTCTCGAGTCGCAACGGGACTCGTAACCTGTGTCGCAATCTGTGGTCTCGGCTTGTCATGTTATGGTTGCGAGTCGTAACCAGGTGTTCTCGACTCGCAACTGGTGTCGCAACGTGGAGGTTTCGAGTCGCAACCAGGGGTCTCGACTCCCCAACAGTTGCTGATTCTGCACAGATTGTACTATCCAATAGAATTCATGCAGAATTATGTACTATCCACTAAACATGTTTTGTTGTCTAATATTTACCCAAATCGGATCAAACAGTGCAGATTTCAAATATTCAACCCACATTCAAAGCATATTCAACAAGTTCTTCATGTTCTTCAAACATTCAAGCATATTAATAACACATTCAACCTTTGTTCAAGCATATTATGCATTCTTCCTAATTATACATGAACAACTATCAAGCACTTGGACTTAATACCACAATCCGGTTCTATACTTAACCGATAATATGACAAACATATACCGATTTCATGCTCAACAAGACTAGTGATTCGATCTTCACTTAAACACCAAGCACTATCCATCCGAAATCAAGCATATTAACCGGTTATCTCATTATACACATTAGAACATCATACATGTGATATCATTCTCTTTGACAACAAATAACAAGAAACATTCATGCATAAATCATATAGTCATAATCATCAATTTAAGCACAAACTCAACAATAATTACTAACCGGCTAAAAGGTAGGAAGGGTGAACTTCAATGTTGATTTCCAAGTTGAATCCAAGGATTAAATGTTGGCCGAAAATGTGTGCTTGTGAGAGAAGGTAGGAGAGTGTGTGTGTATGTGTTGTTCAACAAATGGTAAAATAACTAAGGGTGGTATATATATATGCTAGTTCCAAGTGTGTGCCCTAAAGGGCTTATAAACCGGTCACTAGGTTCTCGGCCCAAGGCCCATTCGGTTACTATACACTCGAGACCTCATGGTCTCGAGTCGAGTTCTTCATTCTCGGGTTGGGGTTCTCGGCTCACATATACACGTACATAAATACATACGAATGCACACGTAGTAAAGCACATATCACATAAAAGGTTCATGTTTATCATTAAGTTTAACTAGTCACTTAACGTACAAGTATGTTACATCAAGGCACAAGAAAGGTTCTAAATTTCGAGTTGTCACAGCATCCCCAAGTTGAAAGAAATTTCGTCCCGAAATTTGATGGCACTCACTGAGGAAGCTAGTTAAGTTGCATGGTTTTCCCGGTTTTCCTGGGGTGTCACATCCACCCCCCGTTGATCTGGAATTTCGTCCCGAAATTCCGTAGCTTCCGCCTCAGTAGTGGTTGTACTGTTCACAAACAGTTGGGGATACTTTTGTTTCATCTGATCTTCGCGCTCCCAGGTAAACTCTGGGCCGCGACGTGAGTTCCAACGAACTCGAACGAGAGGTATTCTAGTGCTCTTGAGGACCTTAACATCCCAGTCCGTGATTTCGACTGGTTCCTCGACGAATTTCAACTGTTCGTCGATCGTGAGTTCCTTCAGAGGAACTACGTGGGTCTCATCTGACAGACACTTCTTCAGATTCGACACATGGAAAACGTTGTGAACTGCACCGAGTTCTGCTGGTAAGTTCAGTCTGTAGGCCACCTTGCCTATTTTCTCAATGATTTCGAAAGGTCCAACGTATCGTGGGTTGAGTTTGCCCCGTTTACCAAAACGAACTACACCCTTCCAGGGTGAAACTTTGAGTAATACCCGCTCCCCAACCTGGAGCTCAAGTGGTTTCCTGCCCTTATCGGCGTAGGCCTTCTGACGGTCACGAGCGGCCGCCATGCGTTGTCGTATTTGAGCAATCCGCTCAGTAGTGTCTACCACATGTTCAGGACCAGTGATCTGACTATCCCCCACCTCTGCCCAACAAAGAGGTGACCGGCATTTACGTCCGTACAATGCCTCGAACGGAGCAGCTTTAATGCTGGTGTGGTAGCTGTTATTATACGAGAATTCCACGAGTGGCAGATGCCTTTCCCAGCTGTTGCCAAAGTCGATTACACAAGCACGAAGCATGTCTTCTAATGTCTGGATAGTGCGCTCGGACTGCCCGTCCGTCTGTGGGTGATACGCTGTGCTCATATCTAATCGTGAGCCAAAGGACTTGTGCATTGCCTGCCACAGCTCTGAAGTAAAACGTGCATCTCGGTCAGAGATGATAGAGGTGGGCACCCCGTGCCTCGAAACAACTTCCTTGAGGTATATTTCCGCTAAAGTGGAGAATTTATCCGTCTCCTTAATTGCCAAAAAGTGTGCGGATTTTGTGAGTCGATCCACGATCACCCAGATAGTATCGTTTCCGCGCTGTGATCTAGGTAGGCCAGTAACGAAATCCATGGAAATTTGCTCCCATTTCCATTGTGGTATCTCTGGTTGTTGGAGTAGGCCTGAGGGTTTCTGATATTCCGTCTTGACTCGCGCACAAGTCAAACACTTGCTGACGTAAGTTGCTATGTGGGCCTTCATGCTAGGCCACCAATACGTAGTTTTAATATCGTGGTACATCTTGTCCGAACCAGGGTGTACCGAGTAGCGAGATTTGTGTGCTTCATCCATCACAAGTTCTCGTAAGTCGCCATAGAGTGGGACCCAAATGCGTCCTGTTACGTAGTAAGCACCGTCTTCCTTCTGCTCTAAGCGTTGCCTTGACCCGCGTAGGGCTTCGGCCCTTACGTTTTCTGGTTTCAGTGCTTCTATCTGAGCAGCTCGTATTTGCGAAGGTAGACTAGAATGAATCGTGAGTTGTAGAGCTCTTACGCGTTTAGGCGCAGTGTCCTTTCGACTGAGGGCGTCAGCCACAACATTGGCCTTGCCCGGGTGATACCTGATGGAGCACTCATAGTCATTCAGCAGCTCGACCCATCGTCGTTGCCGCATATTCAGTTCCTTCTGCTTGAATATGTGCTCTAGGCTCCTGTGGTCGGTGTAGATGGCGCACTTGGTTCCGTACAGGTAATGCCGCCATAACTTAAGTGCGAAAACAACAGCTCCCAGCTCTAAATCATGCGTAGTGTAGTTCTTCTCGTGAACTTTGAGTTGTCGTGAAGCGTAGGCTATGACTTTATCTCGTTGCATCAATACACAACCAAGACCTTGAATTGAAGCATCACAGTAAACCACAAAATCGTCTGTGCCCTCTGGCAATGAAAGGATAGGTGCACTACAAAGTCTATCCTTTAGATGCTGAAAAGCTAACTCTTGTGCATTTCCCCAATGATAAACAACGCCTTTCTGCGTTAGTAAGGTGAGAGGCTGCGCGATCATAGAAAAATCCTTAATGAATCTCCTGTAGTAACCTGCCAATCCCAAGAATTGGCGAATTTCCTTTGGTGTGCGAGGCGCAGGCCAGTTCTTAATAGAGTCCACTTTGGATGGATCAACGTGAATCCCATCCTTGTTCACCACATGCCCTAGGAAATGGACCTCTCGAAGCCAGAAGTCGCATTTCGAGAATTTCGCGTAAAGCTGTTCTGTTCGAAGGAGTTCCAGAATAAGCCGTAGATGCTGTTCGTGCTCCTCTTTACTCTTAGAATAGATCAGGATGTCGTCGATGAAGACTATAACGAACTTGTCCAGGTAAGGCTTGCACACTCGGTTCATCAAGTCCATGAAAACTGCGGGTGCGTTTGTCAGCCCAAACGGCATGACCAAAAACTCATAGTGCCCATAACGAGTTCTAAAGGCTGTCTTAGAGACATCCTCTTCCCGAACTCTCAGCTGGTGATATCCCGATCTCAGATCGATCTTCGAATAGTAGCTCGACCCCTGCAACTGGTCGAACAAGTCGTCAATGCGCGGTAGAGGATAACGATTCTTCACAGTCACCTTGTTGTGTTCACGATAGTCGATACACATTCTGAAGGTACCGTCCTTCTTCTTCACAAATAGTACTGGGGCTCCCCAAGGCGATGAACTAGGACGAATAAAACCCTTATCCAAGAGTTCTTGTAGTTGCGTGGAGAGTTCCTCCAACTCGGATGGAGCTAAACGATAAGGTGCACGTGCTACAGGCGCAGCTCCAGGAGCTAGTTCAATCTGAAACTCGACTTGGCGATGGGGCGGAAGACCAGGTAATTCCTCAGGGAATACCTCAGGGTAGTCACGTACAACTGGAAAATCTTCTAGCTTCTTCTCTTTCTCTGTGGTATCAGTAACTAGAGCCAAAATCGCAGTGTGGCCCTTTCGTAAGCACTTCTGGGCCTTAAGAAGAGAGATGATGTTCTCAACAGCACTTCTCTTGTCGCCACGAATCATGAGGGGTTCACTACCTAAACCAGGAATACGAACGATCTTCTCGTTGCAAAGAATCTCTGCTCGGTGTTGGGATAACCAATCCATCCCAACGACAACGTCGAAACTACCCAAGACGATAGGAATAAGGTCAATAGAGAAGGTCTGGTTAGCGAGAATGAGTTGGCAACCTTTGACTACGTGTGAGGCCTCCAAACTCTTTCCATTGGCTAGCTCTACAGTGTGCTTGGTGTTCAGGGATGTTGGGGTACGCTTAAGCATTTTACTAACTTCTAGTGACACATAGCTAGTATCGGCACCCGAATCAAATAAGACTGTAACATAAAAGTCGTCGAGAAGGAACTTACCCGTCACCACGTTGGGATCATTCCTTGCTTCACCTTGGCCAATCACGAACACTCGCCCCCTGGCACCATTGTTGTTGTGGTTCCCATTGTGACCATTCCCCTGATTGTTGTTGTTGTTGTTGTTCTGGTTCAGCTGAGGACAGTCTTTCTTAAAGTGGCCTTCAGCTCCACACTGAAAGCATCCCTTGTTGTTACCTTGCTGTTGACGTTGGTTCTGCTGACCTTGCTGACGATTCTGGTTAGCGGGGTATGCGCTCCTACAGTCCTTTGCAACATGACCAGGCTTGTTGCACCGATGACAGTTACCCCTTGTGCATGGCCCAGTGTGGTGTAGGTGACAGCGATTGCATTTGGGGTGATTCCCCTTGTATCCCCCATGACTTTGACCACCAGATGATTGCTGACTAGGGCTCTTGTAGTCCTCAGTCTTTCTTTGCTGAGACTGAGATTGTACCGAAGTTGAACCCTTGCTTGAAGTTCCATCCCATTTCCGTTTGTTCTCACTAGAGGTACCAGAAGTAGTTGCAGCACCTATGCGCTTCGGTAACTTGTTCTGCTCCACCGCCTGATCAGTAAGACGGTGAGCCAACTGAACAACCTGCTAGATAGTAGTCAAGTTTGCTGAAGTCACATGACTTTGGATCTCTGGCACCAAGCCCTTGAGGTAGAGTTCAATTCGCTTATACGGAGGATCCACCATAGTAGGACACAACAAGGCAAGCTCATGCGATCTCTTAGTGTATGCCTCAATCTCTGACCCCGTCATCTTGAGATTGTAGAACTCATCTTCCAGCTTATGAATGTCATCACGACTGCAGTATTCCTCCCTGATCATTTCCTTGAAAGTTTCCCATGGGGTGGCATTGGCAGCAACCAACCCCAGCATTTGCACTTGAGCATTCCACCACGTGAGGGCCAAACCCTCGAGAGTACCAGTAGCATACTTCACCCTGCGCGCTTCAGGGCATTCACACATTTCGAACACAGATTCTAGTTTCTCAAACCAGTGTAGGAGACCTACTGCTCCTTCAGTTCCGCTAAAAGTAGTGGGTCGGCAGTCCATAAAGGTCTTAAAAGTGCACACCGGTGCCTGAGCATATTGACCTAAGGTAGGTGAAAGAAAGACAGAGTTTAACACAAAGGTTGGTTCACGAGAGTAGGATCCTAAAGATCCTAGGATAAGTTCGGGCTGCAGGATATACCTCCTGCGTGTGCAGCAGCGAGTGCTGCGGCAACTCGTTCGTTGATCAAAGCCGTCAACTGGGCTTGTGTCATGTTAACGCGTCCAGACATGATTCTTCATATCAAGAGTAATACGAGTGAGAGACGTTCGCGAAAGTACGATAGTAGGATAGAGCAAGCACACACGTGTTCAAACAACAGTAGTTATACTAATCAAGCATACCATGGGCAATGTACTATATAATTTAACAAGTAGGCAATATACACATATCATATCACCTAGAATGTCGAGCCTTGCATGTGGAGTGGAGCGTCGTTGTGGACCGTTGAGCACTATACCGGTTATAGTCTGGTTTTAACAAAAACGTTTCCCCTTTATTAAAACCTAGTTCACTATAACCAATGGCTCTGATACCAATCTGTCACACCCCCAAAATCCCACCTGCGGAGTACTACCGCTTGGAGGCGTGACTGACCAGGATCCAGCCACCAATCATACTGAACAAGCATGTAAACAGTTATAAAAGTTTAACCAATACGATTGGTGTTTCAAACAAACAAGTTTAAGTTGCAAGCGGAAGCATAAGTCTTAAAGTTAAAGCATAAGTTCAAATGGTTTCAAGTTTAACATAGTACACAGCAATCCGTGTCCCACAACGACTCTCCTCCATGCAAGCTCCAGCTGAGTACCTATGGTCCTGCAAAGCATGTAGTAACGAGTCAACAACTAGTTGAGTGAGTTCACAGTTGGGTGTTCGTTTTAGTTGTTTCGAAAACAGTTTCCTTTAGCTGGCATCCTGCCGTGGGGGTTACCCCATAGTTTAAAAACGTGACATGTTATTTCCCGGTTATACTGGCACTCCGGCCGTGGGGGCTACCCCATGTGAATCATCTGGCACTCCGGCCGTGGGGGCTACCCCATGTACATCATCTGGCTCTCTAGCCGTGGGGGCTACCCCATGTGTATACTAGACTCGTTACCATATCGACTGCTGACTGTAGTCATGTTTATGTGCCCTGAAAATCATCAATGTCTATCATCATTGACGTGCCCCAGATCCATTAGTTCACGCCCGTCCTCTGCGGCACGGTGTGAGGTTTGTCAGACCTAAATAGCGCTATCTAACTAATGACCCGCTCGCCATTGGCCCGGCGATTAAGTCGATATAAAAAGGAGGGACTTCGTGATAGAGTTTTGGTCTAGTACAAGTTATACGTCCACCAGGACGAGGAATCACATTCCTGAACCATTACCGTCCTACCCAAGGAGGACGAGGAACCCACGTTCCTGAACCACATTCCCAACCCAGGGAATCCCATGCTTTGTAAGGGTGTGAACTCACCTTGGTTTGCTCGGCAGTTAATCACAGAAGGGTCGGTCAAGTTGCAAGTGGTCAACTACGTCCTAACATAGATACCATTTATAATCAGATTCTAACCAAGCAGTGCACGTACAAGTAGCAATCACGGTGTACAAGTTAACATATTCAGTTAATAGTAACACATACAGCCCATAAGTTCAACCCAACTACTCAGCCCAAAACCCGCAGTAACAGTTAACACAGAAAGCCCATAAGCCCGGCCCATAAATCGGAGGCCCAAAATTAAGCAAGCCCATTAAGTGTGGTTGCGAGTCGCAACAAGACTCGCAACTACGTGGTCTCGGGTTGTGCTGCTTTTGGTTGCGAGTCGTAACCGGACTCGCAATCATGGTCTCGGGTCATGCTGTTTGTGCTGATCATAGGTGGTTGCGAGTCGCAACCTATGTCGCAACCATGGTTTCGGCTGATCATGCTAAGGTCTCGAGTCGCAACGGGACTCGTAACCTGTGTCGCAATCTGTGGTCTCGGCTTGTCATGTTATGGTTGCGAGTCGTAACCAGGTGTTCTCGACTCGCAACTGGTGTCGCAACGTGGAGGTTTCGAGTCGCAACCAGGGGTCTCGACTCCCCAACAGTTGCTGATTCTGCACAGATTGTACTATCCAATAGAATTCATGCAGAATTATGTACTATCCACTAAACATGTTTTGTTGTCTAATATTTACCCAAATCGGATCAAACAGTGCAGATTTCAAATATTCAACCCACATTCAAAGCATATTCAACAAGTTCTTCATGTTCTTCAAACATTCAAGCATATTAATAACACATTCAACCTTTGTTCAAGCATATTATGCATTCTTCCTAATTATACATGAACAACTATCAAGCACTTGGACTTAATACCACAATCCGGTTCTATACTTAACCGATAATATGACAAACATATACCGATTTCATGCTCAACAAGACTAGTGATTCGATCTTCACTTAAACACCAAGCACTATCCATCCGAAATCAAGCATATTAACCGGTTATCTCATTATACACATTAGAACATCATACATGTGATATCATTCTCTTTGACAACAAATAACAAGAAACATTCATGCATAAATCATATAGTCATAATCATCAATTTAAGCACAAACTCAACAATAATTACTAACCGGCTAAAAGGTAGGAAGGGTGAACTTCAATGTTGATTTCCAAGTTGAATCCAAGGATTAAATGTTGGCCGAAAATGTGTGCTTGTGAGAGAAGGTAGGAGAGTGTGTGTGTATGTGTTGTTCAACAAATGGTAAAATAACTAAGGGTGGTATATATATATGCTAGTTCCAAGTGTGTGCCCTAAAGGGCTTATAAACCGGTCACTAGGTTCTCGGCCCAAGGCCCATTCGGTTACTATACACTCGAGACCTCATGGTCTCGAGTCGAGTTCTTCATTCTCGGGTTGGGGTTCTCGGCTCACATATACACGTACATAAATACATACGAATGCACACGTAGTAAAGCACATATCACATAAAAGGTTCATGTTTATCATTAAGTTTAACTAGTCACTTAACGTACAAGTATGTTACATCAAGGCACAAGAAAGGTTCTAAATTTCGAGTTGTCACAACTTACGCGATGGAGTTACAAAGAGGAACTGCACGACACACATCTGGCGGTGAAAACCATGGCCTTAGGATTTTAGATGGAGGCGTTACTTGGACGGTACCAGATGCGTTACTTAGACCGATCACAAGGGCCTCCCGTGTACTTTGACTTAGATAGAACTAATTCAAATAATGGCATCACTGGAGGAACTTTAGGACGATTGCAACTATGAAAGTTGAACGTGCACGAGCTCTGCAGCACGCTATCGACTCTAACTTACCTGATCAGTCTCGCGCTGTTCAAACTAGAGAACTGAAGAAAGAGGATTTTCAAGTTGAACCCATGCGGGGCATGGAGAAGCAACCTTTGACAGGTTAGACGATACTCGTTACCTCATAGAACGAATGTGGGTCTCATTATACAGCAACTGTAGGGAACTCGTGTTGAGCAAAGCACACCGGCTTCAATATTCTAGTCGTCTGGGTTTTGACGAGAGACTTTAGGATTTATAAACCTTGTACTAGTAACCGGGCATGAAGGCCCACCTAGTTAGGTATGAGAATGATGGATTGAGTTGTGGGAAAGTCAAAGCGAAGTATCAGCAACCAGCAATACCCACATGGAAATGAGAACAGACTGCCATGGATTTGGTCGCTAGTCTACTTACAACTCGAAACGGAAACAATATCACCTGGATGATCGTTGATTGTCTCACGTAACCAGCACACTTCCTAGCCATCAAGGAAACGGATAAGTTTTCTACACTTGCAGTCATCTACCTGAAAGAAGTGGTAGCTAGGCACGGGGTGCCAACCTCCATTATCTCTGATCTTGACCCACGATTTGCATCTGATTTGTGGCAAGCGATACACAAATCCTTTGGCTCACGTCTAGGCGTGAGCACAGCATATCATCCACAGACGGATGGGCAGACTGAACGCATCATTCAAACTCTTGAAGACATGCTTCGAGCACGTGAAATCGACTTTGGCAGTGGCTAGGAAAGACACCTCCCTTTAGCGGAGTTTTCGTATAACAACAGTTACCACACCAGCATTCAGACTGCTCCGTTCGAGGCATTGTACAGACGGAAGTGCCAATCACCTCTTTGTTGGGCAGAAGTTGGAAACAGCCAAATCACTGGCCCGGAACTCGACGTAGACACAGTAGAGAAGATTGCTCAGATACGACAACGAATGGCGGCAGCTTGTAACCGTCAGAAAAGCTACGCTGCTAAGCGCAGGAAACCACTTGAGTTCCAGGTCGGGGATCGAGTACTACTTAGAGTCTTACCTTGGGAAGGTGTAGTTCGTTTTGGTATATGAGACAAAACTCAAACCGCGATATGTTGAACCTTTCAAAATCACAGAGAGAATTGGCAAGATGGCCTACAGATTGAATCTACTCGAAGAACTCAGTGGAGTTCACAACGTATTCCATGTGTCGAATCTGAAGAAGTGTCTGTCAGATGAAACCCTCATAGTTCCTTTCAAGGGGCTCGCCAACGACGATCAGTTGTAATTTGTCAAAGAACCAGTGGAATCTTGGACCGGGAGGTTAAGATTCTCAAATGCACCAGGATACCTATTGTTCGAGTTCGTTGGAACTCCCGTCGTGGCTCAGGGTTTATCTGGGAATGAGAAGGGCGAATGAAACACAAATATCCCCAATTGTTCGAGAACAATGAAACCACTACTGAGGCTGAAGCTACTGCGGAATTTCGGGACGAAATTCCAAACCAACGGGGGAATGATGTGACACCCCAGGAAAACCAGGAAACCACGCAACCTAACTAGCTTCCTTAGTAACTGCGTGCTAAATTTCGGGATGAAATTTCTTTCAAGTTGGGGATGATGTGACAACCCGAACTTTCGAGGCCAGTGTCGTTTATTAGATTTGTTCACATTGTATTTGGGCCAAATATAATTGAGCTATTTACACCACATGTTTGTATAACAAACACATATATGATTGGGCCGATATACACACACCCGGAACCATGAGTAGTTGCGTTTGGGCCTGGAGGAGCCCAAGTGAGTCTCGCATTAGGGGGCAGGCTTTTGGCTTAGCATTTAGGCATTCATAGGCTACGTATTATGATGACACAATTATACCTCAAACCCTAGACTCCTCTAATCGCACATGGCAGTGGTAGACCCCCCCCCCTGTTCGAGATAACACCTTGACCAATCAAGTTTCTGGTTAGTGATTCTGACTTGTTGACTTTCCTATTTGTGTGATATGGTTTATACTTCAAACAGTGAATGATTAATGCTTATGATAATTTTTATGTAATGATCTTGTTAATACGTAATCTTGATTTAATGAATTCTACATGTATAATGATGTTGTGTCTGTGTATGATTAGAACGATGCTAGATGATGTGATCATTGATTCGATGAGTGCCTAAGTATAGATACATGTGTTAACTGATTATTAGTTATGTTTATATGTTTTGTAGAATGATTAGGGTTACCTGAAGGTTTTGAAAGCCGTATGGTGAGCATGTGATAAAATATTGGTTGTTAATCAGGATGCAAATTATTAAGAATGATTAAGTAACTGTTAGGGTTTCATGGATCTTGATATGTTTAAACAGTAATTGATTTGAGTCGCTGCAACCATCTGTTAAGGCCACGACGAAAGCCCCCCCTCCCCACGAAACCCTGATGTCGACGAAACCTCTAGAGTTTCGTCACCTGCACATCGACGAAACATCATGATGTTTCGTCACCCATGCATCAACGAAACCTATTTCCCGATGAAACCTGGCACATTGACTGAGTTGTTGTGTTGATGAATCAGTGATGATGGGTGCTACAAAGGGGATTGATAATTATTCCAAGTTAATTATGCAATAGGTAACTGATTATGTGATTTATGGTCCTAATACAACTAATTTCACACTAGCTAAATCACACATTCCTGCTGATACAATGGAAACGGAAATTTGTATTATCTATAGACACATGTCGTGCATGGGCTCTAGGATTTCATCACATGTTGGGCGGGTTAGAGTAGTTGGGCCACACACACACACCTATATTAGATCACTTATATTGGGCTGTACACCTCCACGATGCCTACTGTAACCTATTAAGTGTAACTGGAACTTGGACTTGTGAAGTAAATTAGTATGTCGTACAAATCTGTTGTGTGCATAAACTGAGTTAACTTGGATAACGTAATGGCTGCCAAATGTTGTTAATCTAGTATGCTTGTGAAACAAAATTACTTGTGATCCAAAATGCTTATTGGGTGTTATGTGAACTTACATGTGAACCGGGTACTAGCTATGTGATGACCATGAGCTGAAAGGTGCATGAATAACTGTTATGACTGGTTATGTGTTATGTGTATTGCTGATATGCTACTGGGGTAATGTGTGAAACGAGTATGAGACTACGTGTTCATGATACTGACTGTCTTTTGGTAACCACGGTAGGGTTTGGTTGACCAACTTGGAACGGGTAAAGTAACTTAACAAATCCGAGCAAGCCAAGGTGAGTTCACACTTTCCACAAGGCATGGGATTCCCAAGGGTTGGGAATGGGTAAAGGATTGAAATTGAAACTGCGTGATCTCCTGATTTGGGACACGTATACACCCTCTTTATTGAAGTGTGACAACATGTGATAAGTATTTAATCGGAACCTGCGTAATCTCCTAGTTTGGAGATTACGTACACACCCTCTTTACTGAAGGGTGACAACACGGATACTAGACCAAAACTTTCTATCATGAAGTCCCTCATTTTATATCGACTTAATCGCCAGGCCAATGGCGAGTGGGTCATTAGTTAGATAGCGCTATTTAGGTTTGACAAGCCTCACACCGTGCCGCAGAGGACGGGCGTGAACTAATGGATCTGGGCACGTCAATGATGATAGACATTGACGCTAGGGCACCAACTTACTTCAGTCAGTAGTCGATATGGTAACGGGTTTAGTGGATAACATGGGGTAGCCCCCACTACATATGGTTTGGGAAACAAGGAACTGATTAACTATTGGTTTTCAAATGAACTTATGGTTTTTGAAACAACTCTAAACTGGACAACCAACTGTGAACTCGCTCAACTTTGTTGTTGACTCGTTGTTACATGCCTTGTAGGCCTTTAGGTGCATAATGTTGGAACTTGTTTCTGGGAGGCTGGAGTGGTCATGGGTAGAGATACATGGAATCACAACTCAAGACTGATGGCTTTTACATGTGATTTATAAACACTTAACGAATGAATTATGCTTCCGCTGTATACTGTGTATGTCATACCCCGACCATGTAGAACGTACAAAACGTGGCGGAAACGTCGGGGAGTGTTGTAACAGAATCAGTTGTTTCAAATCGATGGCAAATGAAGTTTAGTTTTATTAATCAAATGTGAAAGTATACATTGTTTAAACAAGAACCAAAGAGTACATAACATAAATTAACTAGTTCTTGTCTCGTTTTAAGTCACTGAGGCAAAGGTCCGCCTAAGTATGTCTTGACAAATCCTATGCATCATCTCCTGAAAACACATGTGAAAATAGGTACGTCAGCATAAAAATGCCTGTGAGATACATTGGTTTTGTGAAAACGGAATTCATGACTTATGTTGAGAAAATGTTTAGTCATGAACCTTGTAATTTGCTTTGTCTTGTAAATCACTTGAAAAACGATAAGATCAGATGATATGTATAAATAAGAGAACACTGTATGGTTAAACGGATAACCATTTAAAAGGTGTTTGTATAAAATAAGTCGTTTGTAAAACAATGTCTCGTGAAAAGTGGGTTATTTGTATAAAATGTCATATGCTCAAATTGAAATGATTCAAATAACGCTACGATATGTAATACCATACAAACACTTATATATAGGAAGTACCAGCGGCGTATCCACCATGCTTATATCATATTACACACGCCTCGTTACTTAATCACTTACTCAAACCAAACCATCAAGATGAAATGTTTAACAATTGTGGAAATGTTTATGTATAGTCAAATGTCTATTGTCAAATGTAAATCATGTCAACGGATACAACTGGTTCACACGGTTCAAAACGGTTCATATAATCGAAAGGTTAAGACGGTTCACATAGTCAAATAGTTACAACGGTTCAAAATGTAGTATAATGTGTTCATACGCTAGATGAGCATATGCAACGGATATGCAATGTAAAACAATGTACTAAGTACGCACACAATGGGCATACATAGCATGTAATGTAAAGCAATGTACTAAGTACGCACACAATGGGCATACATAGCATGTAATGTAAGGCAATGTACTAAGTACGCACACAATGGGCATACATAGCATGTAATGTAAGGCAATGTACTAAGTACGCACACAATGGGCATACATAGCATGTAATGTAAGGCAATGTACTAAGTACGCACACAATGGGCATACATAGCATGTAATGTAAGTCAATGTACTAAGTACGCACACAATGGGCATACATAGCATGTAATGTAAGGCAATGTACTAAGTACGCACACAATGGGCATACATAGCATGAAATGTATTGTAAAGTGATGTGCTAAGTATGCACGTGATGGACATACATAGCATAAACACAATGAAATCATGTACTATATATGTACTATCGAACATAGCAAGTATATGATGTGAAAACTGGAAAGCATGAAAGTAACAAGTAGGCACATGTGTTTCACCCCAAAACAGTTTGGTAAACAGTAAAAGATGGGGTTCAATGTACTCACCTGAGATTGCTTTGATTTCCTTGTGTAATAATCACACAATGCTAGAGATCACGGGATATCAAACGGCACCTAATAGGTAGCTATATTAATATACCGGACCAAAATCGGAAGGATCGGATAGTATGCGGGTTCGTAAACCAAACGAGTATGGAAACTCGTGTAATATGGTTTAACAAAGCCTACATACTAAAATGAAACCTAACCTAAGTGCTTGCGACCCATTACGACCCGTTTAGGTAGCTTATGCTACCTTAACGCGTTGTTCGCGTAGAACGCGTTTGGAACGCCTAACATCGTGGCCATAAGGTATAACCTCGGAAGGTTATAGCTATGGTCACCTAATGTGTTTGGTCGGATCCTAATGATCGACCAAATGGGTCGGGTTCGAAAGTATAAGCGATGGTTTAGATCGCTTACCTTACGACCCTATATAAGTACTATACTAAAAGTGACGAGCTAAGCATGTTAGGACATGCTTAACTGAGTTTAGAAAACAGGTTTGGCATCAAAACAAACGGCTTTGATGCTCACGAGTAGTTTGGTTACAAAATACGCAAGAATGCGCATTTTGGCCGAAACTACGACTCGTCACTGAGCCTAGATAACGTGGTAATCAGTAGGTATAGTCGCCATGGACTATAACCATCGTGATCACGCTCACGTTATGAAGTTCCAATGAACTTCGTGTTGACCATAGGCTGGTCAACGCAGAAAGTCAACAAAACGTTGACTTTCGTACTCGAAAAGCGAATAAAAGAACGAAAGAACACTTACGAAGGGTCCCCGAATGCTAATCTAGATCAAAATGGCTCAGGTATGAAACAAAGGTTCCAACTTAGAGCTTTTGATCAGATTTTTGTGGGTTTTCACCAAAAGGTGGGGGGGTATTTATAGGAAAAGTAAAGCCGTTAGGATCGTTTCTTGAATATCGTGCCACGATCCAAGCCTTACACTTGTCAAGATGTTGTGGTGGCTTAATGTGACCCTTAGCTCTTGAGATGGTGAAAGGGCATTGCCCTTTGGAGTGTTTGAAAGGCCAATCTTAGCAAGAAAACAACTTTTCTGTTACTGAAGGGGCCATGCGGCCCGCATCAGGATATGCACAAACTCAGGCGGGCCGCCTGGGCCTGTCTGATCTGCACATACTTTCAGAAATGGGAGTTTTGGTCCCTGTTGCGTATTTAAGCCATTTCCGACACTTCTAAGGCCCGTAAAGCCAACTTTAAGGCTCTAAAATGATGCCTAAACATTGTGGACATGAAACATGCTCAAAAATATGCCGGGTGTTGGTTCGTTTGGCCGTACGATCGCGATGTTCGCTTATTTACGACGAAATGCGCATAAGCGTGAAAGACGATCCAAATGACGCGACGAACGGATTTTTCTCATGCCAAACACTAAGGCATAATATAAGGATGCTTACATAAATTTTGGATGTATTCAGAACGTAAGTTATGCGCGAAAGTGCAAACTTGTGCACTTTTTGACACTTTTAGCCCTTGAATGATCCAAAAGTTTGTTTTAGCATACCAAACTCCTCAAAGCCTATTTCTAAGCTATGTAAAGGATATTTATGGTATGTTTAACTTATGGACATGTTCCGGAATGTTTGTTACAGTTCAAATTGGCATACTTTCGCAGTTTGTTAAGTTTAGTCCCTGTAAGCGAATTAACTTGTTTTTGCCATACCAAAGCCTTCAAAACTTATTTCTAAGTTATGTAAAGGTTATTTAAGGTATGTTAAGTATATGTTGATGTCCCGGAGTATTTGTCGCATTAAACTGAGTACGTTTACGCACCAGGTTGCGTATAATTCTCCAGAAAGCGATGTAAAGTTTGAAATTGAACAAGAATTGATATGTGCAATAGATACACATATTTATACAAGATCCCAAGTATGAAATATGATATTTCATCAGTTTGGTATTTGTTTGATGGTCGCGGTGACACAGGTGTCACAGTCTCCCCTACTTTAGGAAATTTCGTCCCGAAATTTATTCGTAGGAGTCTATTTGTGACTTTGCCAAATACCCACCAGCGATATGCAAGGCAATATGCTGTCATTTCCTTAACGGTCATTCTTCAGAAACGAAAATGAACAGATGGAGTCACTTTCCTCAACGAGTATTCTTTAGAAATGGAAATGACGGATTACACAACGGATATTCATTTCCTCAATAGATAAATCTTCAGAAACGAAAATAAACTAACGGAGTCATTTTCAATGGTTGCTTCCTCAGAGTTGGAAATGAGGGATTACACAACGGATATTCATTTTCCCCAACGGATAATCTTCAGAAACGAAAATGCACTAACGGAGTCATTTTCAACGGTTGCTTCATCAGAAATGGAAATGAGGGATTACACGACGGATATTCATTTCCCCAACGGATAAATCTTCAGATACGAAAATGAACTAACGGAGTCATTTTCAATGGTTGCTTCATCAGAGTTGGAAATGAAAGATTACACAACGGATATTCATTTCCCCAACGGATAAATCGTCAGAAACGAAAATGAACTAACGGAGTCATTTTCAACGGTTGCTTCATCAGAGTTGGAAATGAAGGATTACACAACGGATATTCATTTCCCCAACGGATAAATCTTCAGAAACGAAAATGAGCTAACGGAGTCATTTTCAACGGTTGCTTCATTAGAGTTGGAAATGAAGGATTACACAACGGATATTCATTTCCCCAACGGATAAATCGTCAGAAACGAAAATGAACTAACGGAGTCATTTTCAACGGTTGCTTCATCAGAGTTGGAAATGAATAGGGTTAACTCTAGACACATAACAGAACTTGCTGTGGTTTCTGTGCACTAAATTCCATAATTATGTATGCATCCATAATTACGTAATCCCTTGCACAGTCCGCACAGTTTGTTTTGTAATGTTTTGGGGAAGGATAGCAATCTTGTGATGAGGGTGACTAGACTTCCATCAGTTCCTTTTAATTAGATCGACATGGGATCTTCTTAGTTAGGCCACCAAGGAGTCCTTTCAGCTATTTCATCACATGATATCCCTAGCCAGATTTTTGGATCAATATGTTTAACTAGACCACTCAAGGGGTCTAATTATGAAGTAGTACTTTATAATCCAAGGGACTTAACTGTAACGTATAAGTCTATTGAGGATTTTAAGTAATACCTTTGGGTATCCTACGATGAATCTCTTGTACAAGGATATGTAAGATTCTACGAGGATTTGGATAGCATAATTTGGATCACACAACAACACATAAGGGAACACATAAACACAAAGTCACATAATTGTTTAACTTGATTATAATTTGTTATTAACTTGTTATTGATTGAATACGGATATGGAAACTAATCGACGGGTCTCAATGTTCACGGGAATCTATCTGAGAAGATAGAAAGATCTCCCAAAATTCGATTTTTGATTACAAGGAATTATCACATTCGAATTTAGGTATACAACAATTAAGGGCTTACGGGAAATCCTTAGGTACCCTATTAAGGATTTATAGTGGTACTTTGGGTATTCGTCATGTGTTGTAACTTGCGCCTTGTACTTCGTTTTTCTAAGAAGAAACGGGTACTTAGGAATTACGTGGAAGACGCAAGAGATCGTAGAATGGGAGAAATTTGGGGGTAGTCTGTTCTTCAAGGAATACGGTTCCTTGATTGTC
This sequence comes from Helianthus annuus, assembly GCF_002127325.2. Lineage (NCBI taxonomy): Eukaryota > Viridiplantae > Streptophyta > Magnoliopsida > Asterales > Asteraceae > Helianthus > Helianthus annuus. The sequence continues at coordinate 56,942,620 of NC_035442.2, read as the reverse complement.
GGTATTGTAAGGGGATATGTCGTTTATACATGCAACCACAGATAATACATTGCAATGTAAATAAGATTTATTTATAAACAATGGTAACAACTGTTTCTTGGACCTTGACAACAAAAGAAAATAATACATAAGACGTGATTATTCCTAAACGATGTTGTCTTCTAGTCAGTCAGATGCTCATCCTTGTGCTGGATTTGCATTAGCAAGCTTTGGGCAATTTCTTCGGAAATGACCCATCTCGCCACAGTTGAAACAAGAGCCTGGTAGTAAACGACCTTGAGCAGGATTGTTGCCAGCTTGGTTTGGCGTAGTTGCAGCTGGGCAGACTCTTGCTGTGTGGCCTATGAATCCACAAGTTTGGCATTTGCGGCACTGTACATTGGCGTGATGATGGAGGCTACATTGGTTGCACAAGGGTGCTGTTCCATTGTATGGTTTTCTAGCAGGGGGTTGAGCTGGTTGGTTGAGGACGGCTTGACCATTGTGAGCGACCACGGCGAAGTTCTGAGAAGCCTTTCGCTTCTTTGACTTCTTAGGGGATTCAGTCTGTTCATCCATGGTCTTTGATTCCTCGATTGGGTTCGATTCCCTAATCGGTTTCTTGTCACCTTTTCGGAAAAGTTTACCTTTCCTGATCTTTGATTCAGTCAAGGTTGCAGATAGCTCAATGGCCTGTCTAACTGTAGTAGGGTTGCTACCAGTCACAATGTCTTGTATTGAGTCAGGAGGCCATCAATGTACTTTTCGATTGCCTTATCCAAAGGTGTAACCATGTCTGGGCATAACAGACTTAATTCCTCATAACGATCCATGTAGGCTCGATGCTCACCGCTAACTTGCTTAAGATCGTCGAACTCCGTTTCCAAGGCCCTGATCTCGTGACGAGGACAGAATTCCTTCATCATCAGAGCTCGAAGCTCTTGCCATGTTTGAGCTAGTGCCACATTGGCACCCCTATCTCTCATCACACCATTCCACCATGTCAAAGCTCGTTTCTCAAAGACGCTAGATGCGAATTCTACCTTTCGCTCGTTTGGACATTGAACATGTCTGAAGGTGTTCTCTAAACTCTCGAACCATTGCAGAAGTGCAGTCGCTCCTTGAGACCCAGAAAACTTTGATGGCTTAGCCGAGTTGAACGTCTTGAAGTTGCAGGGGGCATTATGGTTGTTGTTGGCTTGGTTCCATTGAGCAAAGAGGTTTGGGAATTGAGCAGCCATTTGCTGCGCAATGATCTCTGCCAGTTCTGCAGTCGCTATCTGGTTTTCGCGTCGAGGAGGCATTCTAAATGAGAGACAAGAAAGGAAACAAATGAAATGGCATTGGGTAAGAATAGGATGTTACAATTACTGGCCATAATCATGGTTGAGGGTCATTTGTTTGAATCCACGAAACAAACAAACAACACCAAGGCTGAGTCAAAGCAAATAGATCCTCATAGTGCATCGCGAAGACATGCTCGCCTATAAGTGGACACTCACCCCAAGAGTTCCCAGGTAAGAGTGACTGGTCCGATTATGTGGATTTGTACGAACACTCTAGCCTTAGACAGAAATCCCAGGGTACAGACATTCACTCTTCCAGTTCGCACGTGTTCACACTATTTAGGACCCAAAACCTTGACGACATTTTGAAAACCCAAAGGGGTTCAAAACCTTATAACAGAGGGTTCAAAACCTAGTAATCAATCATCCTAGAACAGATGATTAGTTTTCAAAGCGGTTTTGAAATTTATGTTCTTGTTGTGGTCGTCGCCTAAGGATAGGTGACGGTATTGTTTTGTGACTAAACGCAAGTAAACTCGCGTTAGGGTCCTAGGAAGGTTATAGACTAGGTTAAAGCATTACTAATAACCTAATTCCCTATAACCATTGGCTCTGATACCAACTTTTCTGTCACACCCCGACCACGTAGAACATACAAAACGTGGCGGAAACGTCGGGGAGTGTTGTAACAGAATCAATTGTTTCAAATCCATGGCAAATGAAGTTTCGTTTTATTAATCAAATATGAAAGTATACATTGTTTAAACAAGAACCAAAGAGTACATAACATAAATTAACTTGTTCTTGTCTCGTTTTAAGTCACTAAGGCACAGGTCCGCCTAAGTATGTCTTGACAAATCCTATGCATCATCTCCTGAAAACACATGTGAAAATAGGTACGTCAGCATAAAAATGCCTGTGAGATACATTGGTTTTGTGAAAACGGAATTCATGACTTATGTTTGAGAAAATGTTTAGTCATGAACCTTGTAATTTGCTTTGTCTTGTAAATCATTTGAAAAACGATAAGATCAGATGATATGTATAAATAAGAGAACACTGTATGGTTAAACGGATAACCATGTAAAAGGTGTTTGTATAAGATAAGTCGTTTGTAAAACAATGTCTCGTGAAAAGTGGGTTATTTGTATAAAATGTCATATGTCTCAAATTGAAATGATTCAAATAACGCTACGATATGTAATACCATACAAACACTTATATATAGGAAGTACCAGCGGCGTATCCACCATTCTTATATCATATTACACACGCCTCGTTACTTAATCACTTACTCAAACCAAACCATCAAGATGAAATGTTTAACAATTGTGGAAATGTTTATGTATAGTCAAATGTCTATTGTCAAATGTAAATCATGTCAACGGATACAACTGGTTCACACGGTTTATGGTTACAAACGGTTCATATAATCGAAAGGTTAAGACGGTTCACATAGTCAAATAGTTACAACGTTTCAAAATGTAGTATAATGTGTTCATACGCTGGATGAGCATATGCAACGGATATGCAATGTAAAACAATGTACTAAGTATGCACACAATGGGCATACATAGCATGTAATGTAAAGCAATGTACTAAGTACGCACACAATGGGCATACATAGCATGTAATGTAAGGCAATGTACTAAGTACGCACACAATGGGCATACATAGCATGTAATGTAAGGCAATGTACTAAGTACGCACACAATGGGCATACATAGCATGTAATGTAAGGCAATGTACTAAGTACGCACACAATGGGCATACATAGCATGTAATGTAAGGCAATGTACTAAGTACGCACACAATGGGCATACATAGCATGTAATGTAAGGCAATGTACTAAGTATGCACACAATGGGCATACATAGCATGTAATGTAAGGCAATGTACTAAGTACACACACAATGGGCATACATAGCATGCAATGTAAGGCAATGTACTAAGTACGCTCACAATGGGCATACATAGCATGAAATGTATTGTAAAGTGATGTGCTAAGTATGCACGTGATGGACATACATAGCATAAACACAATGAAATCATGTACTATATATGTACTATCGAACATAGCAAGTATATGATGTGAAAACCGGAAAGCATGAAAGTAACAAGTAGGCACATGTGTTTCACCCCAAAACAGTTTGGTAAACAGTAAAAGATGGGGTTCAATGTACTCACCTGAGATTGCTTTGATTTCCTTGTGTAATAATCACACAATGCTAGAGATCACAGGATATCAAACGGCACCTAATAGGTAGCTATATTAATATACCGGACCAAAATCGGAAGGATCGGATAGTATGCGGGTTCGTAAACCAAACGAGTATGGAAACTCGTGTAATATGGTTTAACAAAGCCTACATACTAAAATGAAACCTAACCTAAGTGCTTGCGACCCATTACGACCCGTTTAGGTAGCTTATGCTACCTTAACGCGTCGTTCGCGTAGAACGCGTTTGGAACGCCTAACATCGTGGCCATAAGGTATAACCTCGGAAGGTTATAGCTATGGTCACCTAATGTGTTTGGTCGGATCCTAATGATCGACCAAATGGGTCGGGTTCGAAAGTATAAGCGATGGTTTAGATCGCTTACCTTACGACCCTATATAAGCACTATACTAAAAGTGACGAGCTAAGCATGTTAGGACATGCTTAACTGAGTTTAGAAAACAGGTTTGGCATCAAAACAAACGGCTTTGATGCTCACGAGTAGTTTGGTTACAAAATACGCAAGAATGCGCATTTTGGCCGAAACTACGACTCGTCACTGAGCCTAGATAACGTGGTAATCAGTAGGTATAGTCGCCATGGACTATAACCATCGTGATCACGCTCACGTTATGAAGTTCCAATGAACTTCGTGTTGACCATAGGCTGGTCAACGCAGAAAGTCAACAAAACGTTGACTTTCAGACTCGAAAAGCGAATAAATGAACGAAAGAACACTTACGAAGGGTCCCCGAATGCTAATCTAGATCAAAATGGCTTAGGTATGAAACAAAGGTTCCAACTTAGAGCTTTTGATCAGATTTTTGTGGGTTTTCACCAAAGGGGGGGGGTATTTAAAGGAAAAGTAGAGCCGTTAGGATCGTTTCTTGAATATCGTGCCACGATCCAAGCCTTACACTTGTCAAGATGTTGTGGTGGCTTAATGTGACCCTTAGCTCCTGAGATGGTGAAAGGGCATTGCCCTTTGGAGTGTTTGAAAGGCCAATCTTAGCAAGAAAACAACTTTTCTATTACTGAAGGGGCCATGCGGCCCGCATCAGAATATGCACAAACTCAGGCGGGCCGCCTGGGCCTGTCTGATCTGCACATACTTTCAGAAATGGCAGTTTTGGTCCCTGTTGCGTATTTAAGCCATTTCCGACACTTCTAAGGCCCGTAAAGCCAACTTTAAGGCCCTAAAATGATGCCTAAACATTGTGGACATGAAACATGCTCAAAAATATGCCGGGTGTTGGTTCGTTTGGCCGTACGATCGCGATGTTCGCTTAATTACGACGAAATGTGCATAAGCGCGAAAGACGATCCAAATGACGCGACGAACGGATTTTTCTCATGCCAAACACTAAGGCATAATATAAGGATGCTTACACAAATTTTGGATGTATTCAGAACGTAAGTTATGCGCGAAAGTGCAAACTTATGCACTTTTTGACACTTTTAGCCCCTGAATGATCCAAAAGTTTGTTTTAGCATACCAAACTCCTCAAAGCCTATTTCTAAGCTATGTAAAGGATATTTATGGTATGTTTAACTTATGGACATGTTCCGGAATGTTTGTTACAGTTCAAAACGCAGTTTGTCAAGTTTAGTCCCTGTAAGCGAATTAACTTGTTTTTGCCATACCAAAGCCTTCAAAACTTATTTCTAAGTTATGTAAAGGTTATTTAAGGTATGTTAAGTATATGTTGATGTCCCGGAGTATTTGTCGCATTAAACTGAGTACGTTTACGCACCAGGTTGCGTATAATTCTCCAGAAAGCGATGTAAAGTTTGAAATTGAACAAGAATTGATATGTGCAATAGATACACATATTTATACAAGATCCCAAGTATGAAATATGATATTTCATCAGCTTGGTATTTGTTTGATGGTCGCGGTGACACAGGTGTCACAGTGTATTACTTGTAACATTGTAACACTTAATGTTAATAAATGAAAGTTTTATTTAAATATATCTATGAGTTCAATATGATTGGTGGCTGGATCCTGGTACGTCACACACCTCGCGGGGGTTTCCGCATATGATATTTTGGGGGTGTGACAGTTGGAACGATTTTAAAACAACTTTTGACCCATTAGACGGTAGTTACACAATCTTGGGAGTTTGAATTCACCTTGGAGCCAAGAATACTCATGAATCTTCATCCCCAGTCATATCAATTTATCCATTAATCATTCGATCCATCATCATCCTCATCACAACCCTAATTCCATCAATCCACTCACCTTCACCAATCACTACAAACCCTAGTTATCATCATCACCATCCTCAAGGTTTCAAGATGTTCAAAGTCAAGTTTCTCTCATCCGTTGATCAAGATTCGTTCACCATGAGTGGCTAGTCACCTCGGTTTCACCCCGGTGGAGGTAGTTATTTTATCTAGGGTTTTGAATTGTTATTTGATTCAACTTTGTGACAATTTGTGTTGATTTTGTAAACCATAGACAATTGGTTGCATTTGTTTCGTATTCGTAAATTGTCGAACGATTATAAAGTTATGACTTTACGAAATGGTTATGTGTAATTATGCGTTGTCGTGGTTAGGATTTACTTGTTGTGATTAGAAAGTGCATTCTTGTCCGTTCTTCAGGACGTTGATAGTTATCGGCACCTAAGTCACGGTACACTAAATCCGTTAATCGTTATGCAATTGAGTTGAGTTTAAAACTTGTAGAAACCCTAGGTTTGCAACTACCAAAACCGGGTGTGAATCCCTTTTTATAAATTATTGTTTAAATCGTGAATTGTGTTTTCGTTAATCATAATCAATCAAATCTTAGTAGTAAATATATTTTACCACCATTGTTGGTTAGTTCCAACATTTCCTTCAAACAAACAAACAACTTAAACATAGTAAGCTTCATAAGAACGTGGCAAATTCATAATCAAGCTAATCCATACGTAAACCATAAACTCTTCATGGATCAGCCCCTTACTACCACTAACACATTGTTAAGGGTAATTTGGGTTTATAAATGTTATCTTTGACCGGGGCGCGACACTCCGATCTAATTTTGGCGCTGTTTCCGGGGAGTTCGTGCGCTTTGTGTAACATTTGTGCTTGTAATCATTGTGAACAGTTCTATTATCAATAAAACAATGTTATTTGATCCCAATGTTTTTTTGGTTGTGTTTTACATTTTTCGTGTTTTGACTTTTATTCAATTCCAAACTCTACATCACTTTCTGGAGAATTATACGCAAACTAGTGCGTAAACGTACTCAGTTTAATGCGACAAATACTCCGGAACATCAACACATACTCAACATACCTTAAATAACCTTTACATAACTTAGAAATAAGTTTTGAAGGCTTTGGTATAACAAAAACAAGTTAATTCGCTTACAGGGACTAAACTTGACAAACTGCGAAAGTATGCCAATTTGAACTGTAACAAACATTCTGGAACATGTCCATAAGTTAAACATACCATAAATATCCTTTACATAGCTTAGAAATAGGCTTTGAGGGGTTTGGTATGCTAAAACAGACTTTTAGATCATTCAGGGGCTAAAAGTGTCAAAAAGTGCACAAGTTTGCACTTTCGCGCATCACTTACGTTCTGAATACATCTGGACATCCAAAAATTTATGTAAGCATCCTAATATTATGCCTTAGTGTTTGGCGTGAGAAAAATTCATTCGTCGCGTCATTTGAATCGTCTTTCGCGCTTATGCGCATTCCGTCGTAATTAAGCGAACATCGTGATCGTACGGCCAAACGAACCAACATCCGGAACATTTTTGAGCATGTTTCATGTCCACAATGTTTAGGCATCATTTTAGGGCCTTAAAGTTGGCTTTACGAGCCTTAGAAGTATCGGAAATGGCTTAAACATGCAACAGGGACCTAAACTGTAAATTCTGAAACTTGTTGTCTGATCTGCACCTTCAGGCGGCCCGCATTAGTTTGCCTGCACCCTCACGCGGGCCGCATCAGACAAGCAGACCAGATGCAATGTTTCTGATCCACTTGCATTGGCCTTTCGAACATCCAAAGGGCAACGACACGTGTCAAAACCCTATGGTGGGGGCAAAATAAGCCACCACAACATTTCGACAAGTGTACGGGTTAGATCGTGGCACGTTATTCAAGAAATGATCCTAACGGCTTTACTTTTCCTATAAATACCCCCCCTTTGGCTAAAACCCACAAAAATCTGATCTAAAGCTCTAAGTTGGAACCTTTGTTTCATACCTGAGCCATTTTGATCTAGATTAGCATTCGGGGACCCTTCGTAAGTGTTCTTTCGTTCTTTATTCGCTTTTCGAGTCCGAAAGTCAACGTTTTGTTTGACTTTCTGCGTTGACCAGCCTATGGTTAACACGAAGTTCATTAGAACTTCATAACGTGAGCGTGATCACGATGGTTATAGTCCATGGCGACTATACCTACTGATTACCACGTTATCTAGGCTCAGTGACGAGTCGTAGTTTCGGCCAAAATGCGCGTTCTTGCGTATTTTGTAACCAAACTACTCGTGAGCATCAAAGCCGTTTGTTTTGATGCCAAACCTGTTTTCTAAACTTAGTTAAGCATGTTCTAACATGCTTAGCTCGTCACTTTTAGTTTAGTGCATATATAGGGTCGTAAGGTAAGCGATCTAAACCATCGCTTATACTTTCGAACCCGACCCATTTGGTCGATCATTAGAATCCAACCAAACACATTAGGTGACCGTAGATGTAACCTTCCGAGGTTATACCTTATGGTCACGATGTTAGGCGTTCCAAACGCGTTCTACGCGAACGACGCGTTAAGGTAGCATAAGCTACCTAAACGGGTCGTAATGGGTCGCAAGCACTTAGGTTAGGTTTCATTTTAGTATGTAGGCTTTGTTAAACCATATTTCACGAGTCTCCATACTCGTTTGGTTTACGAACCCGCATACTATCCGATCCTTCCGATTTTGGTCCGGTATATTAATATAGCTACCTATTAGGTGCCGTTTGATATCCCGTGATCACTAGCATTGTGTGATTATTATACGAGAACTTCAAAGCAATCTCAGGTGAGTACATAGACCCCTCTATTACTGTTTTCCAAACTGTTTTGGGGTGAAACACATGTGCCTACTTGTTACTTTCATGCTTTCCATGTTTTCACATCATATACCTGCTATGTTCGTTAGTACGTTATAGTACATGATTTCATTACATTTCATGCTATGTATGCCCATTGTGTGCGTACTTAGTACATTGCTTTACATTACATTTCATGCTATGTATGCCCATTGCGTGCGTACTTAGTACATTGCTGTACATTACATTTCATGCTATGTATGCCCATTGTGTGCGTACTTAGTACATTGTTTCACATTATATTTTATGCTATGTATGCCCATTGTGTGCGTACTTAGTACATTGTTTCACATTACACTTCATGCTATTTATGCCCATTGTGTGCATACTTAGTACAATTGTTTACATCACATGCCTTCATTTTGGTATGACATTTGGTTTGTTTAACATGGAACAATACATTCATTAACATTGATCACGCCATTCGTTAGTAGGTAGTGGTACCATAGGAATTGACAACTCCCATTCCTGAAATCCTGGGTTTGTTTGGATTGGAAGGAATGACCGAATTCGATATACATAACTTAGATAAACCATTAATTTGTTTAAGGGTTTATCGCCACAGTCTCAAGGCTTGGATGTATGCATTTTCACAATACCGCATAAATGTTTATATCAGTAGAGCACGCATTGTTCCACAAAACATAACGTTGATTTAAACCATGTTTTACTTCAACATCTTGTTTTGTGCATTTTACATATGGTTTAGTTGATACATCTCACTTACTATACAAGATATATTTTGGGTACACATTACATGATCTACATTAAACATAAACATTTTGACATGGATATACATACTTGGTGGTTTACATTGAACATAGACATTTCGATATGGTTTACACAATAACACTTGACAATTGATTTATACATGAACAATTTACATGGTGGTTGGTTTGGGTAAATGGTTGGAGTAACGTGGCGTATGTAATATGGTACAAACATGGTGGATACGCTGCTGGTACTTCCTATATATAAATGCTTGTATAATATTACATATCGTAGCGTTATCTAAGTCATTTCAGTTTAGACACATTACGTTTTACACAAATAACATACTCTTCACAAGACATTATTTTTACAAACAACTTATCTTATTCAACTCATTTTACTTGGTTACTCGTTTAACCTTACACTTATCTATACATATCATCTGATATTATCGTTTTTCAAATGGTTTACAAAGCAAGACAAATTACAAGGTTCATGACTGACTGTTATTAAACATTTCTTTAAAATCAAGTCATGAATCCCATTTTCTCAAAACCTATGTATCTCACAGGCATTTTTATGCTGACGTACCTACTTTCACATGTGTTTTCAGGAGCTATTCCATAGGATGATGATCATGACACTAGGGCGGACCTGTGCCTTAGAGACTAAAAATGAAGATAGACTTAGTTAATTATGTTATAAACTCCTTGTTTTCCTGTTTAAGACAATGTATTACGCTTGTTAAATAAATAAAATGTAACTTTGATTTCCATGGTTATGAAACAATTAATTCTGTCCACAACACTCCCCGGCGTTTCCGCCGCGGTTGCATGTTACACGCGGCCGGGATGTGACACTTTGTGTTTGGATATTTGTGAGATTTTTGTGATTAACTTTTTAAGGTGCTTATTTCTTTTTGTTACTTTCTCTTTTTCCTTGTCACGCAAGGTGTGTTATTTGTGCATGTTACAGGTAGTGCATGCATACAAGGAATTATGGGAGGACTTCACCGTTGATATTCAAACCGGAGATCGAGAGAGTAGTTCGAAGAAATTTAGCCAACCGGTTGGAAGCAACACTTGCTTCCAACCCACCCAACACCCCTTCATCATCTACACCATCCGTTGAACCTAATTCAATGGATCCCCAAAACCTCAAACCACCCAAACAACCAACACCAATTCCAGTATCGAGGAAACCTTCAAGCCGCCTAAAACATTCAACAAGATCAATCGGGCAATGGTAACAAATCGAGACCACCTACACCACCATTCCAGAACCGAGGCAATAACAATAACCAAAGAACACCTACACCTCCACATCAAAACCTTAACCGACAAAACCCTTTACTCACCAATATCGATGACCGGAATGTCAACTCAGATCGTAGAGGCAACCGAGATCGTGGCAATCCCGCGAATGAAGACCCATTCTTCAACATGATGATTTGAGGAATGCAATCCTCGATGATGAACCGTATAGTGTTCCCGGTTATCAATCGCCAGAACATGTGAGTATTCACTCGGAATAATCGGATGATGGGGGAAACCACAATGAAAGAGAAGACGATGGTTGGGGGTATGTGAATATGGATAACGTCTACAATGCGCGAGGGTTCGATAATGAGGAGTTTGGGTATCAAAATGTAAACTACGTGGGGAATGAAGGTTATGATTATGGGTATGGCTAGAATGATGGTTATGGAAACAACCGCCAACCGCGAAACAACAATCAGAGGAACCAGGATGATGGTTATTTCAACAACAACAACAACAACAATGCTAACCGTAACCGGATTCCCCGATTCGTGGGAGGTGGAAATCAAGGCGGAGATAGAGGTGGTGATAGAAGAGGAAATCAAAGACCGTTGGATCAAGAGGTTGATGGTCCACGTCGTCGTCCACAACAAGTTTTGAGGGGTGTTGATGATCGTTTTAGACCGGTGGTCACCGAAAATGACTCACCGATTGTTCCTCCTCCAAGAGGAAGAGTTGCCTTCAATTGTAAGCCGAACTACATTAACATCCTTCCTCATTTTAATGGGCGAACGAATGACGAACCATACACCCACTTAGCGGAATCTCCGGCTATATGTAGTACCATCGGGGTGGTCACTTTTCGTAAGATGAGGTTCGTTTGTGTTTATTCCAATTTTCCTTAAATGATAAGGCCAAACAATGGTTTTTGACACTACCCACTAATAGTATTCACACTTGACACTTTTCGTAAGATGAGGTTCGAGATGCAACAAGCCTTTCTTGATGAATATTAAAAAAAAATGGCCAAAACTGATGATGCACGGGATGAAATTAGAGTATTCAAGAAACTATCGAGGGAGCCGCTACACGAAGCATTCAACCGATACAAGGAATTGATCCGGAAATGCCCTCATCACCAAATTGAAAAGAGGGGTTTGGATGATGAGACGTGGAACCACCTTGAGTCGACTAGTAATGGAACTTTGTTGAGTAATCACGAGGGCGACGATTGGGAGTTCCTCGAGAGGATGAGCAAGAGATCAAAGGCGAAAGAGTCGGCCGATTAGGATTTTATGTGTTGGTGCATGCATCTGTCGACTTCGTCTTGTATCGATTCTTAGTCTTAGAATGTTAGAACAGGGCACATTGTACGAGATTTCCCAAGAAAGTTGATTTCCCATATATGCACATGTCACTATGTGGGAAATCACAATGTCACTATGTGGGAAATCAGGAGATTACATGTGATTTCGCTTTTATGAACACAGGTGATTTCGCTTTTATGGACATGTGTCCTATGAGTGAAATCCCATGACTATATATAGGTGCATGATGAGCGAAATCATTAGTGAAGTCTTGTTTCCGGTACCGAATTGCTGCCGAATTGCCGTTTGACTTGTAATCAGTGTGAAATCAATATACAAGGCAAGATTTAGTAGAACAAGCTGTTTTTCGTGTTCGTTTCTTGTTATTCCGCACCTGAAACGGATTAGAACACCTCTGATTGACTCGTTCGGGTCAGCACGCGATCTACAAGTGGCATCAGAGCTCAGGACGAGGAGTTCTGCATATATCAGCTTGTTTTCATCTCTATTTCTAACTTCTACACCTTCTTTCATCAGTTCAGGAAGATTTCACGGTTAGAATCGGACCAAATTTTCACATATCATAGAAAATTGGACAATAACAAACCCTTGAAAGTTTGAGACTGAAATTCAGAGTAAAAATGGACCAAATTGATGTACGAAGTGTTTTCGCTTTTATGGACAATTGTTGATTTCGTTGATAAGGTCACCAATATAACCTAATTTCGCTCATATGTCCACCCAATAACCATGATTTAGCTCATAAGTCCACCCTAAACCTTTGATTTCGCTCATAGGACCACCCAAACCCTTGATTTCGCTCATAGGAACACCAAAGACATCTGATTTCGCTCATAGGACCACCCAGGACCCTTAATTTCGCTCCAACACAAGACTGACCGTTTGAAATTTGTACCTTCCCATTTGAAAACGACAACCACTTGAATTGTATTTCATGTGATAAGTGCATCGAATTGTGTGATACTTTAATCGAAGTGTTTCAGTTGGTTTTGTTCAAGAATTGAACGTGATTATTAAAGTTGTCGGTCAAGCTCTTTCACGAGTTGTCAGTTTAGTAGTAATCACTATTGTCGGCCACAATCAAGTGTTGGTCCAATGGGAATTAAGTAGTAATCACTATTGTCGGTCAAGTTTAGTGGATTTTGAGGTCATTTCAGAAGAAAATGATCATTATTGTTTACACATGATGTCATTGGTTTACTTTGATTTGGTCAAAATGTTTATTCATCAGAGTTGTTGGACAGATTTTATCCGGCCCATGTGATTCATATAGTGGTCCAATCAGATTGAAATTGAAAGTCAAGTTTGGTAATATCATTTACAGAGTTGTCGGCCATCTATTATGGGCATGTGATCATTTAGTATATCGATAAAGCCCATGTGAACAACATTCTACCGGCCCAATCACATTCCGTATAGAATATATAGTTGTCGGTCACCATTCAGTTGTGTATGTGAGTTTTGTTGGCAAATTGATAATTGAATTGATAACACACATTCTTGGTCTAATCAGATTTTATTGTTAACGGACATATTAAAGTGCACGGCCCAAATCACTCAAGAGGCCCAATTAACAAGTGAAGTATAGAGTTGTGTTCATTCAAAGCCCATATTTCTTAGTTCATCTGATCAAGTTCATTCATTCAGTGATCTTTACTTCAACAATCTTGGAATGAGTCCGCAAATCTTCGACACGAGTCTTAGATTGTGTTCATCATCACACACTTTTACATTTTCATTCCGTATAAACTGATCGGTTGTTTGTTGACTCGTTCAGGTGATTGGAGGTATTTTACAAGGTGTTTCCCGAAGTATCTCGAATTTTCAAAATCATGGCCGAAGAGTTCTACAATGCTTTTGCGACACCGGTTGCACCTGTCACTGCTGCTGAGAATGTATACAGTGAGAATGAGACGGGTACTCATCAGAAACCACCAAAGTTGATGTATATTGAGGATTTTCAGGGATGGAAAAACCAGTTTGAGAACTGGGTTCAAGCTTACAGATTCGATGCTTGGTGTTCACTACTGAAAGACTATGAGAGACCCAAGAATGAGCGTGGATTGGAAAAGGGTTTCAATGATTTTACAGAAGCTAACAAGCTAAAATATACTAGTGAAAAGATGATGATCAGCATTTTACAGCAAGCAGATAAAGAAGACATCTTCGTCTTACTTCAACATAACGGAACTGCTAGATCAATCTGGGAGGCTTTAATTCAGAAATTCAGAGGGAGTGCTGATATGATTAAAAACAAGAAGGCCTTATTGAAAAAGTCATTTGACATGTTTACTGCTTTTGATCATGAAACAACCAAGCAAACCATTGATCGATACTATCATCTGGTTCTAGAAATGGGAAGATTGGATATTCAGAAAGATGATGATGAGTGGGTTGATAAGTTAGCAGAGGCTTTACCCCAACAGAAGTGGGGAACGTATCTGATGATTGTGAAACTCATGAGAAAGACTGAGAGTATGAACTTGGCACAGTTTATCCAGAAGATTGAGGAACAGGAGCTGGATATTCAAAAGACTGCTATTATGACAAATCCAAATGCCAAGCAAGATGCCAGTCTGTATTACAGAGGGAACAAGTTTGAGGCCACTCCTACTCAAAGTCCAAAGATTAGTACTACATTCAGTGCTGATGGTTCTGCAAGTCCAAATGCAAGTACTACAACTCAAAATAGTGGATATACTTCGTCGTTCTCAAGCTTTGATCCAAACAGCAATACATCTAGTCCTCAAAAGCAAAATCTGAATAATCTGCAGTGCAATGTTATTTTAACTATTCAGAATGGTCAGAATTTGTCTCCTGAAGTGGCAAAGCAACACATGGCATCTCTTGTCGCCATGTTAGAGTCGTATGAAAGTTTGATTGCTGGAAGAATTGGGAATCCGATGCTCACAAAAGAAGATTACGACCAAATAGATGCAGAAGAGCTTGAGCTGATGGATGTGAAGTGGTGTTTAGCCAGTGCCTGCAGGAGAGCTGAAAAATTTCAACAGATTACCGGCAGAGACGAGTTTCGAGGAATGGCTACTTCTCCTCTTGGTTTTGACAAGTCAAAGGTTACTTGTTTCAGATGTAAAGGAAAAGGTCACTTTAAACGGGAATGTAAAAACCAAGAGTCAACTGGAAGTCAAGAAAAGAGCAATTATTATCAGAAATCAATCTTTCATCAGATCGGTCAACAACCCCAACAAAAAGAACCGCAAACTGCTCATGGGAAAATGATTGACGAAGCCAATAGGAAAGCTTATTATGGGATAATAGATCAAAGTGATGAGGTTGTTGCACAGGGGTTTAGCTAGGATAAGTATATACCTAGTGGAACTAAACCTGATGTGGCACTTGTTACCAGGATTCTGGATCAGAATGAGGATTGTCAGAAAAGGATTCCGATATTTCCAGATCTTGGAAGCGATGTTGATACAGATGATGAGGAAGAGTATCTTAACAAATGTAGAAAAAGCATTGATCCTGACAGTTTTAATTTTTTTATGCAGATAAAGTTGAGATGCTGAATCAGAAGAAGATTGCTCGATTGCAGAAAGAGCTAGAAGCAGCAAAGCTACTTGCTGATGAAAAGGCGAAGACTGAAGCTGTGGAAACAAAAGATGAAGCAACTGCTGAGATTGCAATAGAGAAGATTGTTGAAGTGGAGAAAGTGGTAGAGAAAATCGTCGAAGTTGAGAAACTCGTGGAAGTTGAGAAAATTGTTGAAAGAGTGGTCGAAGTTGAAAAGATTGTCGAAAAGATTGTTGAGGTCGAGAAACTTGTAGAAGTTGAAAAGACTGTAGAAGTTGAAAAGATAGTTGAAAAGGTAGTTGAAGTCACAAAGCCCTGTGAGAAATGTTCAGAAGCTTGCAAAGTTTGTGAAGAAAAAGATAAAAAGATTGCTGATTTAGAGAAGATTAAGGAAGATCTACTGTCTGATGTGAAGTATGTGAAAGAGTCACACGATGTACTGAACAGGACAGTTGATGGGTTGAAAAGAAAAAATGCAGAAATTGAGAAAGCAAACGACAAAATGAGTGCAACCTTGATGACAAAGCAAAGCGTCATAAATGATTACATTGAAGATTGTGCTAAGCTGAAGAAGGAGCTGGAACTTGAGAAAATTGAGAGTGAAAGGATTAACCGATTACTTTTGAGTTATACTACTTGTGATTATCTGATTGATCGAGTTGATCCTACTGTTGTAGGTCTTGAAGCGTTCAAGAAGAAGAAAGAAAAAGAAGAGGATACTGGAAAGACACAGAGTCTCAAGTATAACAGATGTCCGCCTCCTATCTTTGAGACTTATTCCCCAGGAAACCAAATGAGGAACAAGTAGACAAGGCTCTAAACATCAAATTAAAGTCTGAAATCACTGATGAATTACCAGACAATATTGATGTCACATTCACAGCGTCTGACACTGATGAGTCTGAGTTAATTAAGAAAGTTGTCGATCAGGTGTTGGATATGGATGAAGGGTCAAAATTGAAGTCTAAGTCAGATAGTTCGTGTTCGTCAAACGGTTGTTTGAGTTCGTCTAAGAAAAGTCCGAGTTCACCGGTTAAAAGGGTTTATAATAAAGAATTCTTGTTATCAAAGAATAATTTGAATGATGAAATGTTTAAGGTTGCCTATACCTTGAATAATTCGGACAAAATATTTTCTGATGAAGAATTCCCAATAAGAGGTGTTAAAACTGAAATGATAAAAAAAGGTTTTCAAATTAACAAAAATTAATATTCCTGAAATAAAAGATTTAAATCTTTCTGCAAAATCTAAACCTTACACTTCAAGAATTCAACAAAGAGTAAACAAGAAAATGGGTTACGGTTGTGGTTATAATTTCCAAAAGAAACCAAACCATAATGGTAATCTCAAAAAGAAAGGTCTTGGTTTTAGTTCGTCAGAAAATTATAAAAATCAGAAAACTCATAAGCCAAAAACAAAATTTGTTTCAGGAGGAAGCTCAGAGGATGAACAGAAGAAACCATTCTGGAAGCAGTCGAATCAAGAGTTTCTTGCTGAAGTAAAGAAGAATGTGAGGAAGTTTGCTGAGAGAGTTGATAGAAGAACCTGTTTCAAATGTCAAGAGGTTGGACATATAGCTTGGAATTGCCCCAAGGCCAACTATAAAAAACAGGGGGTTTCTTCTAACTCAAATTTGAAAAAGATTGAAGTTGATAAAAAAGAACAATCAGTAAAAAACGGTAAATTGTTTGAAAATTCAAGTTCTGAAAAAGGTGAAAGTTCAAAACGTTTTTACAAAAGAAGAGGTGATTTAAGTAAACAAAAATGGGTGATTAAATCTAAGGGTAATTCTGACAATGAATCTGATTCCATAAAATCAGTGGAGTCATTGGTTGATGAGAAAAAGGTTGTGAGTTCTGTTCTAGTGGTGAACGATGAGAATTTTCCTAAGTTGTCAAAGGAAAATCTGATGAAGAAAGTGGGTAAGGTAGAAATCTCAAATCAATTCTTCATTGATAAGGGAGAATTTGATGTTGAGAAGGCTTTCAACGGGAAAGTCATGGTTGATAGGAAGGTTAAGGGTGCTAAAGAGTTTTATAAATCAAAGTGTTGGTGGGACAGATGTGTTCCAAAATCACCCAAGGCTGGTCAGGCTTGGGTGGATGTTATGTTTGATTAAACACCTGACTTGCCGGAGATCCCAAGATTGTAATCGTGGATCAGGAATCGGCATCTTTCATGTTTAATGAGTTTGTATGAAAGTTTTTTATAGTGTTAAAATTTTACAGGTTGAAGGACTACGCCGGAGCTTCCAGGTTGGTAAGTGCGAAGCAGGAATCGGCATCCTGATTGGTAAAATGGTTGTGTAGATGTGATATTACTACAATTGGTAGTGTGTTTTCTTCATGTGGTACAAAAGTTGCTTAATTGCAAATGGTAAATCAGGGACATTAAATTGTACTTGATTTACTATACATGATAAATAGATGAACAAGATGATGAACCATGTCCCCGTGCTTAACAAGTGGTAAATCTACAAATGGTAAACACAAACTCATTTTCCGGAAAAATCATTTTGATTAAAACAAATTTAAGTGTTTTGAAATCTAAATGAGAAAATGGTTTGTTGTGAGGGGGAGTTCTGATTGTTTATGCCAATTGGATGGCGATTTGAAGTGATTTGATATCAGTTGTCACTTTGTCTGTACAGTTTGTTTTTGATTTTGTTTCTTCAAGTAGGTCAAGAGTTTAGTTTGTTTTCAATTTTTTTGTTAATGTGTTTGCATTTTAGGGGGAGTAAAAAATTTCACAGAAAATCCAAAAACATTAGAAAAATTGAAAAAGACAAAAACATGATAAAATCAAAAATGAGTTTTGTTGTATAAAAGAGGAAATGATAGTACATCAGTGGACGATCACGGCATGCTAAAGAATTGGAAAGTTAAAATAGTGATAAACGGTCTCACTGATGATGTGTCCGTAGGTTTTTGCACATTTAATAAACTATGACGAGATATAAACCTAAATTTCAAACTTGCTTAATTCGTGGGTAACATCTCTCGGATATATGGGTAACCCCCGAAATCTTGTTTGAAAGGTCCCCTATTCTGAGATACTAGGTCTTTATGCTTAGTGATATCTGGGGTATTATCCCGGGACTTCTGCTGTATGGAAGTACTGACCTAGTCCCCGGATAATACTTTCTGCAAATGCTTGAAATAAAGCGCCGCCCTCAGCAAATCGATGAAACAATAAAATTGATAGTCATTGCTGTTGTAAAAAAGATCCTCTAAAGGGGACCCACCAAAAGTCGAGCCGTCATCTCTCTGCTGAACGGAAGTTCTGACCTGAGCTCTCACGGCTTCGCACCTAACCCCTTACAGATATCATCTAGGTATACTCACCTGTATCACTGAATATTGGGATCTGGATACGGGAGTATATTCTGAGTTGGGACACGCGAATAAGTTTAAGTCACTAAGACATTAATCTCGTATCTCGAAACAGTTGAACTTTGTGTGAAAATTTAAGTGGATCAGTATATTGACAATCTAAGTGAATCGTTTAAAACTTAAAATGTTTAAAGCTTAACGGTGTTGTTGATTTGTCTCATAAACTGATATGATCCTCTTACACAAACTCGAAAAAATATTGTATGTAAATATTTCTTTACTGCATTTCATTTCGATTTATTTCACAAAATTCCAAAAAGATTTTCAGTGTGTTTTGGCATAAAATTTATGAAAAATTCAAAAAGATTTTCGACAACTGATATTGAGGAGCTGACTTTCAAAATTCCGAGTGCTAAACATGATGAACAGGTTTGGGAGAATTTGATTAAAAGGTTTTTCAGAGAAAAGAAATTTGTTAATTGATCATTGTTAATCTCTGATTGTATATTGATTGTAGGGGAGTTTGTGTTGGTACATGAAAGTTGATAATTTGTTAAATATTCTATTCTTGTAATTCTTATATTTTGGGTAGAGAATCCGCAGGTGAACCTGATAGCTAGACTATGATCCCAGCACATGTTGAGGGGGAATTGAATTGTCAAAGAGCCAGGTTTTGATCCTAAAAGTGAAGATGCTGATGAACTTAAAGAATCAAGAGATCTGATCAAGAGAATTAGAGTAAAACAAAGAGTTCGAGAAAAATGTTTGGATGCCCGAAGACTGATCAAGACTGAAGATGCGAAGACTCTACACTTAAGACTCGTCAACATCTGAGGGGGAGTCTGTTGGTGCATACATCTGTCGACTTCGTCTTGTTTCGAGTCTTAGTCTTAGAATGTTAGAACAGGGCACATTATACGAGATTTCCCAAGAAAGTTGATTTCCCATATATGGACATGTCACTATGTGGGAAATCACAATGTCACTATGTGGGAAATCACAATGTCACTATGTGGGAAATCAGGAGATTACATGTGATTTCGCTTTTATGAACACAGGTGATTTCGCTTTTATGGACATGTGTCCTATGAGCGAAATCCCATGACTATATATAGGTGCATGATGAGCGAAATCATTAGTGAAGTCTTGTTTCCGGTACCGAATTGCTGCCGAAGTGCCGTTTGACTTGTAATCAGTGTGAAATCAATATACAAGGCAAGATTTAGTAGAACAAGTTGTTTTTCGTGTTCGTTTCTTGTTATTCCGCACCTGAAACGGATTAGAACACCTCCGATTGACTCGTTCGGGTCAGCACGCGATCCTACATTATGTTTTTAAAATGAGATGGTGAGGGATTAGTTTGTTTATATAGTGTAGGGTTTAGGGATTTAGGTAGGTTGGGTTGGGCCTGGCCCAAATGCGTGAACCCGTTACATTTTTACGTGTCTCGCTTAAACGGACAGGCCCAATTATATTAAAATATAACGGTAACTAAATACGTAAATAAATAAATCTCTCGTCACGTGTTATTATTATTTTAGTAAACAACAACAACAACAACAACAATAATAATATAATGAATTCGAATATTAATAAAATACCCTTCTCTTGATGATCGGGATCGAGAGTACGAGTTGTGACAGTAAGGACATAGGTTTGTATGAATAAAACATAAGTTTAAATAAGTTTTAATAAGTTTTCTTCCAAAACAGAAAGTTGGACCTCAAAAATGGGATGTTTGACCTTGGTTTTCCATGGAAAACCTTGTGAAAACACTCCTAGAGGTGTTCCACACTTTGTAGAGGAAGAAGAAGTGAAAAAATATGGAAGAAGATGAGATTGAACTCACTTTTGCACTTAAATGTTTCTGCCTTGAAACTGACTTTAATATGAGAATTTGCTACTGATCTAGAATGATTTGAGTGAGGATTAATGAGTTTGCAAAGTGGAAAAAGCGTGGGAATGAAGTGGGTTATATAGGTGAGGTTTAGGGTGAGTTAGGTGAGTGTTTAACGAAGAAAACACAACCAAGAAACACAAAATTGACCAACCAGGGGGGCGGACGCAACTTTCTGTGGATTATGGGCCGTGGCGCGACGCGATGACGAAATGGGATTCCTGTGACGCGACACGACGGCTAAGATTTCTGGATCTGAGTTTGGTTTTTGTCACATTTAGTCCCTGTAGTTTATGTAGGTCATGATTTAATGTTATTTAAGTGAAAAGGCATATAATAAGGGGGTATTACGTCATTTTAACACAAGAAAATATGAATAAGTATAAATAAGTATCAATGACGTATAAACATTCGTGAAGACGTATAAATTGCGTATGTATGTTATGTATTCAAAGATTTATCACACGTTTACAGGAATAACGATTAATGCACCACATGTATAATGGATTAAATTGTATAAGCATGTACGAATAAATAAAGTATAAATTGTAAGAAATAATGAATTTTATTATGATCCAAGTCTCAGATTTCACAACGATACAACGAAAAGACGATTACAAGGAATACAAGTTTCCAAAAATAGAAATACAAGACAAGTTTTCTAATTAAGGAAAGTTACAAAAGTTGGGCGTTACAAGTTTTGACACTTAGCGCCTATGGAAGAAGACCTGTCTTCCTTGACCTTGCGTCGATTGCTCAGATTATACCTGGAGTCACGCAGAGGTAAGAAACGTAGGTAAACACCAGACAAGTACAAAGGTACAAATGGCAGAGTAGTGGGCCAATAAGCGTCCAACAGGCTGTACGTGATCGTGCCGCACGATGGACAATCGTACAGGAGACAAAAAGGTACACAAGGACGTATACGTGGCACCAATCAGAGTGCGTCAACCACTGTTCCATAATCTTCACTTAGCTGTTGATGACAGACCAGACAACAAGGATAATCGTCAGGACACGTGGATCCATTCAGTGTGCGCCAGGCGCCAGCTACCCTCTCGCCAAGAATCACTAACGGTCGTGACAGAGAGGACAAAATGGATATTCCTTGTTGTCGTCTACAAGCCCAAGGCCCATTAGCTCATCTCCTTCACAAACTACCTCGGCTATAAATAGGGAACTTCACCTCTAGGTTGAATGATCGCTCTCTTGCTCTCTCACTTTATACACACACTATTATCCTCATAACCGATATTTATTCTCACGTCGGAGGGTGGTTACAAGGAGAACCCCCTATCCTCCTTGTAACGAGCTTACCGTGTGTTTATTGTTTTGCAGGACCTTCATAGCTGTTTAGATGAGACGAAAGAAGATTAACCTTTATTTGTCGAAACACAAACCATAAACTAATCACTTGATTAGTTTGGTGTTTCTTCATGGACTAAACACAAGAAGATGAAGATGATGAAGGCTGATCTTGAACTTCCACTTAGTTTAATAGAATCCGAGATACTAACAAGACTTCCTTCTAAATCTGACGTTGGTCGTTGCATGTGTGTGTGAAAACAATGGAGATCGTTTCTGTCCACACCTATGTTTTCCAGGATGCACATACAGTACCACAGAACCATCAACGATTATAAACTTCTCATATTTGACGCTGAATCACGGATTCCCTTCCTCACGCCTTCCCTTAACGGCGATTCAAAAACCATTCCTTCAAGCCTTAACCATAACCGTAACCATAACCATAACGAAGTATTTATTTTAGCAAGCTTGGATGGATTGGTATGTTTAACCTCAACGAATCTACTCAGCTAGGGTTAAGGTTTTGGAATCCATTAACAAGATTTATTGTGAATTTCCTCTTGGCTTTAAGGTAGATGACACTTGGTCTTCGGCTACTTTTTGCGGCCAATGCCTTTATTTCACCGTGACAACATATAAGTCTTTTGAAAGGCATTGCTACATTATTTGTTTTGATGCGGAGACGGAAACTTTTAGGAAAATATGTTTTCCACATGTTCCGGATGGTACAATAAATTTCTCTGGAAGTTTAGTCATTCTCAACAGATGCCTTCACCTGTTTGTATCCTATACGATGATTAACGACATATGGTCGAAGCAGGCCCATCAGTGGGGATGGATGGTGATGATGGGTGGGTGAAGGTAGAGGTGTACAAAAAAACCGGTTTTAGAATCGAAACCGGGAAAAAAACCGAAACCAGTTTTTTTTAACCGGTTTTTTTATAACCGGTTTTACAACTGAACCGAACCGCCGGTTGTAGATCGGTTAGGATTCTTGATCTGAAAAACCGGTTAATAATCGAAATGGTTTTAAAAAAACAAAACCGGTTAAAAACCTATCCCAACCGATTACACCGGTTATTGTTTTGGACTTGAAAAACCGGTTATAGAAAAAACCGGTTTTCGTTTTGGATGAAAAAAACCGGTTGGGTTAACAACCGAAACCAGTTTTTGAAAAAAAACGATTTGTACACCTCTAGGTGAAGGTGGCTGCTTTCATCAACCCACTAGAAATGCAGTGTAGATGCACTGCAAGTATATGCAATTGCTTTGCAATTTTGGTAAAGTTTACAAAGCAGCATATATGCACAGCGAGTAGTGGGAATTGGCTTGTCGTTTTGGATGAGTATAACAAATCTTTTAGGTGAATACTGAGGACTTCACAAAACGCTATCGGTATTTTTCTTCTCCGAGTTTTGAGTATGCATCGAGTCGAATGATATATGTTGAGACTATTGTATCACCAAATCCCTAATTGGCGATCGAATTGTTTTAATGGTAAACTTGTGTAATGATATTGTGTGTGTGTATAACTTAGTTTGATTACCAAGTTAACTTGGTCTCTTAGTTAATATTATATCTAAACTTCACTAATATATAAAACTGCTTTATATAATAAAAGTTAAAAGCTAATATATTTAAGAATACAACTTACCTCAATACTATGTCAAGAACAACTATGCCTAAATTCATAAGATACACGAACATCCTTAACCATTTTTCTACTTTTGATCGCGTATCAGATTTACCTATTTTGTCACGCCATACGAACTGAATCCATCTCATCATACGATCGAATTCAAACAAAAGTTGAATAAACAGAAAGTTTGGCAGCAGTAATCAAATTTTAAAGAAAACAAGCTAAAAGTTCAAATCAAGTCAAAGTTCCTTCTTATTTAGAACAAGACCAAGGCCCTGTTAACCAGTTCCTCCTTCACACAGCATAACAAAAAGTTAAAAGGTTTCGTCGGATACGCACTTAAAGTGACCAGTCAATATGGTCAACAGATGAGTCATATCGCCTCCCACCCTGTTGACCGAGTCCGAGCTCACCAGAGTAGCCGCTAGACTGTGAGATTTGACCCAAACCCAAATGGGCTTCATCAGTGTCGTAAGCCCAACCCGTTGAGAAGTGACCCTGACCCTGAACCATGGTCCCAGTTGGTGGTTGAACCATGTGTGCACCTGTACCAGCATCAGGATGAGGATTGACGTAGTACTCATGGGTCAAGGCCTGGTTTCTTGAAGCTGATGAGTGATTTGACAGAAGAGAGAGAGCACAATTGGAATCTTGAACTCCGTTAAAACATCCTCCGGGTCCAGGTGGCACGTTTGGATTGATGTAAGGTGGCGGGTTGTCCAAGTTGCTCTGCCATGGAAGTGGCGGCAGTTTCGTGGTGGCAGTAGGCGGTCCTCTTGTGTTAGGCCAGTGAACCCTCCCTCTTGAGCATGATGAAAAGTCCATCACAAAGCCTCCAGAATTACCATTGTTTTCTGTCACAAAACACAGATAATTAGAGCTCTGACTTTTGTTGGTCAATGGACCATGTTTCAGTTATATTTTTAACTAAGAAAATATGAATTCTAGATAGAGAATATCAACATTTTTAAGTAAGAAATACGGGAAGACATTGATGAGTCGAGTTTTAAATTCGGATGACACTTACCTAACGTGTTATCCAATTTTTTTGCAAGCTACTAAATTGATTTATTTAAACAAATATGCACAAGTCCAATAGTGTAGTCATTAGCTTATTATATTCATATTTAATACAATAAATTTATATAAAACTAAAAATCTGGATATAAAGTATAGGCGGGTCGACACAACTCAATCCAACCATTTATATTCACATTGTAAATTATTCGTTTTGAGTTGAACCCATTGTGACCCACTACCCAATCCACCCATTTTGTCACCTATAAAAATCATAAATTAATGTTGAGGATATCTAACCAAAAATAGAGGAGGGGAGACTTCCATAGCGAGCAGATAGCAGAGTTCCAGATGTTGGCTTCCTTCTACGTTCATTGTGCCCAGCCAACCGTCTGCGACAGCTTCTTTTCCCCTGATCAAACTCGGGTAGTTGATGGAACCTGCAAGGAAAGATTATCATTAATGAAAAGCCAAATACCACTATAGTTTATAACTGTATATCATGTCTTGGGCCCGGTCTAGTGGGATTCATCCATAGTTAATAGCGAATAGCGACAAGGGATGCTACATAGCGAATAGCGACAAATAGCGACCGCTATTTTATATATAGCGATACACTAGAAAAAGAATTTTGAAAATTTTTATGTCTTTTATATCAAAATACCTTGGTATATATGCTATTTTACATGTATATTTAACAAAAACCTATAAATCCGGCTATTTTATAGCTATATCTAATTGCTATTTACATCCAAAAAAAAAACTAACTGTCGCTATTAACGCTATTGGTTGCTATGACCCAAATAGCGACACTCGGTCGCTTCGATACATAGCGCGCTATAGCCGCTATTGACAACTATGGCTTCATCCCACACTAGTCAGGCCCATTAGATTTGATCCTGTCCTCTCCTGTAAAAGAGGCATAACCAGCACAAGAATGGGATATTTTCACCTAATCATGTCGTCTCCTGAAAAGGAAACGACTACATTTTTAGGAAAAACGAAAATGTAATGGTTGCATTGCATCTCATAAAAGCATCTAAGACTCTTAAGCACATGAGAGGTTGAAGAATAAGAGTTTTGTAGAAACTAATACTCCCAACATCCCGAAATAAACGTATGTATTTTTATTTTAATTTGTCCCAATTCCATATTATTTTACAAGTCTCCTACTTTCCTACTCTACCCTTAATCACTAAAGTGCATGTTCGTCAAACCGTGTTTATTTCATAAGGGTCAAATCTACATTGAGCTATTATATAATGCGGTAAAAAGAAGTATCTAAAACACTTGTTTTGATATAATGCGGTAAAAAGAAGTATCTAAAACACTTGTTTTGGTAGTTCCTAAATGTGATACCTCTAGCCAAAGTAATAAACTAGCCGAATCACCTCTTAACATCAACTCAATTGTTTTATACAATATAAAACCCTAGCAAGATTTAAACCCAATAACAAATCAAACAAGCCCATCAAGGCCTTTTGTAATCTTATTATTCTTGTTGTAACAACCCTAACCCTCTAAGACAATAGGGCAAGTGTAAATCAACATGATAATATTCAAATTTAAAACATACTTTAAACATAAATCATGAAAGTAGTCAACTTCTCTATCCATGTGGGACAAGGTGTTTATACAAAAAAGGATTATGTCTACTGTCTACTGTCTCCTGTCTACTATGATATACATATACCCACAACTATACGTATAGGTCAATCTATACTAATCCCTGCAAAAAAACATGTAAACAAAAATAGAAAAAGAAACCACAAAAGGGTTTGTGAGGTGACCTGCTACACTGTTGGCAAAACCTCTGCTCAAGCCCATTAACAATAACCTTAGCTGTTTTCGAATGAGCACCACACACCTTATGCCTTGAATAGTATGTCTTAGCATCACTCAGATCCAGGTTACACCCTTCCACCTGGCACCTTGGTGGCTGTGGCCCATAACCCCCCTGACCCGAACCACCTTGAGCCACAGTCCTCCCCTTCTTCTGGGGCCCACCACCAGCCCTCACTGGAGACAACCCACCTTCCGATTTCACCTCATCTCCAACACCCACATCCTCAAAGTAGATTTTTTTCCCAAATTTCAAACCGATTTTCAGCAGCTGTGACTCGGAAGAAGAACTAGAACCACCACCACCCATATCCATGGTGTAGCAGCTGCTTATGCCTGCCCTCTTTTGCTTAGTTTTCCAGCTCAATCATCACCCTTTTGTGGGTCCTGTATAAAGTACCATAAATAATCGCTTTCAAACACACAAAAACAAAGAAAGATCAGAGAGAAAGATAAAGAAAAGCAAGTACTGGTGTTTGACAAGACTCTTGTTGGGGTGTACCAGCTGATTATGATGATTAGCTTTTTGAATAGAAGGGACTTTATTATTTTTTTTTCTGACTGTTTAGGGGGAAGCAATGGACTGACAAAGATGGGGTCTTGACAGCTTGAGAGTTGTACCTTGTGCTGAATGTGTTGTACCCTGCAAGAAAAAGATAAAAAGGTGGAAGCTTTGTGGGAGTTGTGAGATGCTTTTTACTTTACAATACTCTTTTTATGGTCACTGTTTTCTGTGGTGAACAAACCAATTTCCTTCTTTCTCTGTTCCTTTTTCCTCTTTGGGAGTGTCAATACAAATGATGGGTGTGTACTCCAAGTTTAAGTTACACTTGCCAAAATCATTAAATTATAATATAACTACTTTATTATATAACTTTGTTTGATTCACACTTACTACTAGTGGGTTACACTCGCGCTATGTGACGGGGCAACCTAAGTTTTAATGAAAACGTAGACGCAATAGTAAAAATAACGTCAATAACAGGAACTCATTTGATATTGGTTCGATTCATTAAGATACTGACACTTACGGAAAGATAAACAAAAAAAAAGTCATGACACTACCAAAAAAATATTGAGATGTGTTTACATCGATCGGAATAATAAAAACGAATATTAATTCTGAAGTGACGTTGTTCAGTCAGTATTAGACTGTTCGTTTTGTTACATGTGTAATATTAGATTCGATTGAAATTTAAAAACGAAAAAGAAAAAGAAAAACCAAAAAATAGATAAAAAAGGACAAAAATCACAAAAAGACAAAAATCACTGTAGCTAAGAATGCTGAGAAGTTCATAAATTATATATAATAATAATAATAATAATAATATATTTTTATTTTAATTTATAATAATAACAATTTTTTTCGTTGTCTTTTTGCTTTCGAACAATGTGTTTATACTTATAAGATAACTAGTGGGGTTATCATTCGGTCGACGGGTTCGAAAAATAGATAAAAGAAAGAAGTAAATCGGGAATGTGACGATAAAAAACCACAAGCTGACGGTATATTAGAAAGTCAGGAAAAAGTTACGTTGTTGTATACGGAGGCTAGGTTATTTGATAAAATTTAAACAAAGACGTATATAAGATAAACATGACAACAATTCATTATAGCGGGTCGGTTCAAACGCACATAAAAGATACTTTGCACTAGTGTATTTAGAGATAAGCGTTGGGTGGTTTAAAAATTAAGCAGTTTGAAAAACGTTTAAAACAACCGATCGGTTTGAAAAACAACGTTAAAATTTAGATAAAGCTAGAGGATTAAAAATTATATTTATTAAAGTTGAAAGGGTATAAATAAGACTTACACTAAAAGACAGTAAAAAATACTTTAGCTAAGGTTCCTGAATGGTTATATTAATATTAACTAGTGGGAATTTCCGTGCTATGCGGCGGGAGTTGGACTGATATCGTTTCGGTTAATTACGATATTGATGCTCGCTCTAACAATCTCTCACATCGACACATGTTTTACATCGATAAAATAGTCAATTTATATAAACTCGTCTCAAAACTTGTTATATAAGAAATCATATTTTATTATGAAAAGGGTTAAAAAATTTTGGACATAAGTAAGATTCAAGCTTTAAGCAGATAACAAATAAATAATTGTATAGAAAAAAATAATGCTATTTATATTTTTGTTATATATTGAGAACTAGTGCTAATACCCGCGAACTTCGCTGGTAAGAGAAAATAATATGTTATCGAGGTATTGACAAAGAACATTATACGTTTATGTTGATCATAACGAAATCCTCCGAAGGAAATTATTATGGAACTCTCAGGTAAATAAAGTAATTTAAACAACCAACGTACTATTGATATAAATAAAACGAAAAGACAAATAAATGATGAAATTATGTTTCTGTAGTTCGAAATATCAATAGAAAGCATATTAATCTAATACTTCTTCTTTTGGAGCTTCGTAACCAATAACCTTGTATTCGTTATTGATAAATTGAAAAACAATCATCACCTAACGAAATATCTTCGACTGGAATCATGTCATACCATCCAATAACACTAAACCTATTGCCCATGGCTTTATAGCCTAGTGGCATCTTGGGGGTGGGATAAGACTTTGGAACCAATAGGTTATGAGTTCGATTCCCACAAAGGGGTTTTTTCCCATATTTATTGGGTTTCCTCCTGAATTGGTGTGTAGGCATTATGCCTAGTGGAGATGGATATGATCGGGTGGTTCCACTGGTGGCACGATGATATACTTCAGTCGTCCGTCAGTGATCCAAATTTGCCGTTCAAAAAAAAATACACTTTGAACGACTAGTCTTGTATTTTTTTTGATAGATTTTTTTTTTTTTAAATATTTTACACGTTTGACTGGGTAAGAAATATAGCATTCCTCAAATTAATATATTTATAGATATATGGGAAAAACAAAACTTCTTTACACAAGAATGAGATTTTTTTTGCCAAATATTTAACGAACTTAGAGCATTCACATCCAATCCATCAAATTATACATACATTCCACTAAAAAACAACTCCTATATCAATATATTTTCACTAAAAACAAATACTTTTTCTCTCTCCTTTTCAATTAAATAATATTATCATTACATTTTTCTCTCTCCTTCACTCACAACCACTTTCAATATATATTAAAAAAATTATAGTGGGTGAACAGTGTCCCCTCAAATATACAGATGAACAGTAACATTTTCTCTCTCCTCCACTCACAACCACTTTTTATACTCTTTATAATATAAAAACCCCCCTTCACATATTTTGATGGATAGAATGTGAATGCTCTTATATACCTGGTCAAAACGACCAAGAAGAATATAATGTACAATTGCACTTCTAAAAAGCTTGGTGGGGCTATGAAGTGTGCAATACTTTTTTTAAGGGTGACTTTCTATGTACAGGACCTAGTGATCACCGGGTTCTTGTCAAAGACAATCCTCCGTCAGCCCCGTCTTCTGAAGTGATGTTCTATCGGGCCCCGGTCGTTGCGCAAACTGACCTTTGCCCGGAAACCATACTGCCCCCACACAAGAACCTCGCTGGGGTAACAGCTAGGTAAAACCGGGTTGCCCTCCGGATCGAACCAAGCCTCGGTAGAAAACGATCCATCATTGGGACGTCCCGCACCTTTTACTACAGCCGGGAGTCGAACCGGTGTCTCCAAAGAGAACATCAGCCCAACTGACCAACTGAGCTAGGGTGGGGGATAAGCGTGCAATGGGGATGTGCAATACTTAGAACCATGTTTTCAAATAACCAATAAATATATAACATGAAAAACAAAACATTAGCTTAAGCATATACTATGAATGATAAGTCACCAAAACTTGATTAATATCTACTCGATAAGAAATATGTAACACGTTCAAGATAAAACACTACAAATGTACGCAATCCAACTATAATAGCATTGTATAGAAGACTATGTCTAAACGTCAATGAAACATAACCCTTGAAACATAACCCTTAAAACAGAACAACAAAGAAGAAGTCGAAGCTTACTTTCACACCCCAACTGATGGCGGAAACATCGAAGTGAGACGGAAACAAGATTGCTCGAGACTTCATAACACTATTGCAAAAATATTTAATTCAAAACTGATTTCATTTCATTTCGTAATCGTCAAGTACATCATGGAAAATCAAGAAATACAACATATGAAATTTGAAATACAACATGTTCGAAACAAATACAACAAAATACAACAAAGGAGTACACCAACATGATCTCGTATACTTAGTGTGTATCTAAGCATCCCTACTAGATTCCTTCGATGTCAAGATCATCAACTTGCAACATGTTTTAAAGTATAGTTCAATGCATAATGTATTGGCGAGCATACAAGTTTAATAATAACATAAGTATAAAAATGATTTAAACGAATCCACATGGCAGACTTAGTTACAAGATGAACGTAAAACTGGCATGCGATTAAAGTGTCAACCCTCTGATTACCGCTAGCGTAATCCTACTGTAGCAACAACAGGACCGATCTGTTTTAAAGACTTAACATGACCATAAGACTACAGGTGGTGCGTTACTCTTATAGCGCTATACATGTTAAGGGGAGGCTTGTACGAAGTTAATGACATGTTTTTCATATAAGAATATTCCAGAAACACGAATCAAGTATAACATATTAAGCATGCATGATTGGATTGTTTGTGTGATTGCATAAAGTGTAAGTGTAACTGTGTAGGTTGATAAGTAAACATATTGCACCCAAAAGTGTAAAACGTAAAAAGGGCGTTTGACATGCGTGCGTGTGGGTATATTTTTTTTAGATTATATTTTAGCTCTTTTTACTCGCAAATCCAAGTTTTAAATTTATAAAACACGATATACTACTATCACTCTACACACACGTTAGGGAAAGTGCACCCATCGCGGATGTAGTATAGTGATGGCAAGATACCGAGGTCGTCCAAGGACACAAGAGCTTTTAATACCGACTTATCGTTAACGTCTAATCTAATCAAACTTTGATGAAAAGGTTTTAAAGTTATAAAAAGATAAACTAAAAAGCAAAAATAAAATACAAGAAAAAACAAATAGACAAGAAGAAATCACTTGGTTCCAACTCCTCTTTTATGTATCCTTTAATGATTTCCGCACTTTGGGCATTTTAAGAGATTATCTTTAAGTTATAGTAGTAGGCCCCCTTCCAGGCAGCGTTACCCTCAACCTATTGGTCTGAGTCAGCAGGGATACAGTCCCGCAAAGTCAGATTATTGAAAGATAATTAAGTAAGTTATTAATGCGAAAAGTGGTAGGCCCCCTTCCAAGCAGCGTTACCCTCAACCCTTTGGTCTGAGTCAGCAGGGATACAGTCCTCGCGGGTTTGGTTTAAAGTTTTAATTGTAGTTTATAGATAAGGGTTTCAAGCCGTTTCTTACTCTCAGTTGGGCCAGTCATTTCTAGCCAATCTATGGAGTAGTACTAAGCTTGAACAAGGTTCTCGCAGGATCTATACACTGAACGAGATATAGAATTACCCAACTACCCTTCTAACCCCCTTTCAAGTAGTTAACGTGCTTTATATAGACCGTAAAGACACAAATATGTGAATCAACAACATATGAAGAATGGTTAAATAAATTCGCCTTCAATATAAAAAACTAGTTATTAAAGTCATTAATACATACCCAAATAAAAAGCAGCCAAAGATTGGAAATAAAAAATAAATACATAAAAGATTTGTCTTCACCAAGAGATGTAAGAGTTTAGCCAAGCATGACAAGAACTCTTACGATCGATCTTGGATCCCGAGACTACTACTGTCACACCCTACTAGTTGCGGAAGCGTGTTACGTGTGACGTAAGAAAGGTAATCATTGCATCCAATAGTGTAAACAAATATAAGTTAACAACGATGTCATATGTATTGATTTGAAACAAAAGTTTTTAATGCTATCCAAAATATAGTTATTGTCACACCCTGGCTTTGCGGAAGCGTGGGTTATTTGGTGTGACTTCTTAATACCATAGCTTAATCACAACAAAGCTATATGAAAGCAAAACCATGATGATCATCCATTGATTCAAGTTTTAAAAGTAAAATACCACAACATTGTTTTAGGAGTTGACACATGCAACGAGTTTACAACACAACAAAATAAAAACATTGTTCATAAGACGCAACCACAAACATGAAATAAACGCAGTTTAAGACTTGTGACTCGTCTAGGCAAAAGTCACAACCCCTAAACTTGGATGACATCACTTCTCTACGCAGCATGAAGACATAGCATACCTCGCCAGATCCCTAATTCCATGAAATACATGTAAGTTGAAAAATCAACAAAAGTTGAGCGAGTGCATGTGAAAGTGAGTATGTAAAAAAAAAAAAAAAAACCTTTGTAACATGTTTGTATGTATGAAAATCCCTGGTATGTAGCAAATAAGGAAAAATGAGATCACCATTGGTTTGCAAGGCCAATGATATGTGTGAAGTGCTGTAGGAAGACTCAAACCTAGCAGATTTTTGCGTCGGGCTCAAAGTCACCCCGAGGTCCATACAATTGGGCCTGGAATTGGGCTCGCTACACCCAGATAGATCTACCGCTAATGACCCTCGGTCCTACAATGAGGATTAATGGCCTCTAGTTTCCGCCTACCCACTCACATGATCTAAGTAGTAACCCTCCTTACGCTAACCATACCATGTATAAAAGTATCCGTAATCATAGTAACATGTATTTCACACCCCGGAGTATGAAAACTGAAAACAGTTAAGAGAAAAGGGGGACATGAACTCACTGAAGTGCGTCTCGAAATAGTCAATCCCAAACAACCTGCTGCGTGACGACCTACACGTACTAACTTCTATTAGACGGACGGCCGTGCCTTGGCTTAAGGTTTAACGTTTTTGGGAAATAGTTAGACAACTATTTCGTATTTACACTTCTTAATTATTTTGTAAATATATACCTTCCCAAGGATGGGGGTATTAATACATTTGTGTTTTATAATTCCTGAAAATATATTTTTAAGTCTCACTTGAAAATATATTTTAAATCACCTGTCTACAATTTTCTATTTCCAAAATATACATATTTTTCCCAAAAATATTATATTTTACTTCATACCATTTCCAAAATAATACTTTATCAAAATACACATTTAAGGGTATTTTCCGAAAATACATAAGTTACATTTTAAGGTTCGTGTTGTAATAATAATACCGATGTAACTTAAATATTTATTTGTGAGGGCGTTGGTATTATTTTGGAGTCGTATTTTCATGATATTTCAAGTAATATTATTTTTACTCTAAAAATAATATATCTCTAGTTCACAAAATAATCATATCATCACACAAGTGTTTTATTATGAAATATATATTTAACAAGTTTTATTTACGAAAATCCACCTCCGAATACTTGGTTATTTTATAATAAAAATCATGGCGAAGTTTGTTTGGAAAAACAAGTCAAAAATATATTTATAAACACTTGTCACAAAAATATTCTAAGTGTTATTTTCTGAAAAAATTTCGCCAGAGTTTCCTCTGTAACTGGAGGTGGCCACGCTTACTAGCGTATCATTTTCTTTTCAAAATTTAATTAAACAATTCACCAGTCATCAATATACAATATTAAACATCAAACTTGTCAAAATAAGACTAAATCGCAAACTCATGAACTTGTAAGTCTTGTAAAAATACGTAGTAACTTTCCAACATATTTAGTAGGTTTCGATATCTTTAAAAATAACTTTATTTTCTTAAAAATCTTACTTTTAAAGAATTTGAAGTTTTACAACTTCTAGTCAAGATTTACGAAAATATTTCTTTGTTAAATCTTCTTGTTACACAAGTGTTTACACACTTGTTTATTCACTAAAATGCCTTTAGTTTATGTTAGATCCGGGTTTTAAACAAGACTTGCGTCTTTTACTT
This sequence comes from Helianthus annuus, assembly GCF_002127325.2. Classification (NCBI taxonomy): domain Eukaryota; kingdom Viridiplantae; phylum Streptophyta; class Magnoliopsida; order Asterales; family Asteraceae; genus Helianthus; species Helianthus annuus. Next base: position 56,908,266 of record NC_035442.2, on the reverse strand, counting down.
GGTTCTTCCGAAAAACCACTTGTAGATCTTTAGATCTACTAGTTTAGAACCTCATTTTACAAAAAATTTTTCATTTACACAAGTTCATGTTCATGAGTGAAAGGGTTCATCATCTTACAACTTTTACACTTGACATATTACTAGTTCATGTTCCATGAACATGATCTAGTATGGCTAGATGATGACCCGTCCCACTACTAGCAACAAACAACATAAAATAATCACAACTAGCCAAGATTTACAAGTTTACACCATTAGTTTCTCTTTATCCAACTAGTTTATCTTACTTTCAAGACTTTTAGTTATGATATTGTGTGTTCTTGAATTTTAACTGTTAAATCACCTATTAACCACTTTAAACAAGAACAAGAGGATGTTTAGAAGCAATTACTACTAGCTCGTGGCTAGGGAAGAATCAAGGCGTAAACAAGGTGGATAAAAGAAATATAGAGAGGTTCTTGAGTTTCCGAAAGCACCGAGCCTCCTTGTATGTCACCTTGCGCCTTTGTATGTATGTAATATTTCTAGATCGAAACTTAACGATGTTGGTGGTGGGGCTAGTGTTCTCGGCCGAACACTCAAGGAGAGGGGGAGAGAGAGCAATTTTTGGTGTTGTGTTTTGTGAATGAAAGTTCTTATCCCTTAAGCATACTTATAATCCATTTCTCACTAAATCCATTGTGTAATATGTAGGTTAGATATTAGACAAGATGATTAAAATAATCAAGATATGGCAAGGGGTGGGTCACCCTATGGTGACCGTCCCATGAAGGGGGGGGGGGGATGGTTGGATTTCAAATGGATAGTTAGTGTCTAGTCAAGTTTAGTTAGGATTTTAAGTAGGTTATTAGTGTGTAGTGTAATATAACGGGTGTTAGGGTGTTCGGGGTCCCTAACTAGCTCAGAAAAGTATAAACTATGTTTTTGACAATATTTTTATGTTCCGGGTAAAGTCCGGTTGTTCGGTTGGATATTGATCCGTTAAAGTGCTAAATAAGTATTTAAAGTGTCTTTTATAGCGTTTTTGGTGACACAATAAATCCCCGACACTTTGGGAACTGTCTAGCATTATTTTACCAAGTTTTTGCACTTTACTAGTTATGTTTAATGCTGAATTTTTGTAATAAGTGCAGAATTTTGTAATTAAAGCATGTTTTAGGCACATCCGGTCACTATAACTATCACCTAGTGACGCAGTTTTACAATCCTCACTTCCCTACACTCCATACTAGTGTAGTATTCTATTCCCAGCTCATACTGGCCTCAGAGACAGTGTCTGTCTAGTGCTGGCAATGTCAGCATGTTTACTGGGTTATCCGTTCACTGAGCTAACTGTGCTTTTGTGCATCAAGTTTGTCACTATAGTTTTGTGTGTAATGAATGGAGTGACAGAAATAAAGTATGATGCATGAATATGTATGTATCAGAAATCAAGAAGCAGTTTAACCACTATTGTAAGCAAGCACAGTAATTAAGCATTAATTAAATATTAATTAATTTGTACGGATACCTGTTTTGGTGAGGGTTGTCACATTCTCCCCCCGTTAAGAAAATTTCGTCCCGAAATTTTAGGTTCTGCTTCTAGATGCAGGGGTCTTAGGAAATAAGTGGGGGTATTTTTCTTTCATTCGGTCCTCACGTTCCCAGGTGTATTCTGGACCATGTCTTGCATTCCAACGAACTTTGACGAGTTTGACACTGCTCCTGCGGGTTTTGTTTGTCTTCCAATTTGTAACCTCAACTGGTTCTTCGACAAAATGGAGCGTGTCGTCAATATGAATCTCGTCTGTGGGAATGACAACAGTTTCTTTCGTTGGACTCTTCTTCAGATTTGATACATGAAATGTATCGTGAACACCATTTAGCTCGGCAGGTAAGTCCAACTTGTATGCTACTAAACCAATTCTTTCCAGAATCTTAAATGGACCAATATATCGCGGATTCAATTTTCCACGCTGTGGGAATGACAACAGTTTCTTTCGTTGGGCTCTTCTTCAGATTTGATACATGAAATGTATCGTGAACACCATTTAGCTCGGCAGGTAAGTCCAACTTGTATGCTACTAAACCAATTCTTTCCAGAATCTTAAATGGACCAATATATCGCGGATTCAATTTTCCACGCTTTCCGAAGCGTGCCACACCCTTCCAGGGTGATACCTTTAACAAAACCATGTCTCCTACCTCAAACTCCAGAGGTTTCCTTCTTCGGTCCGCATAGCATTTTTGTCGATCTCGAGCCGTCTTGATGTGATCTCGGATCTGTGCAATCTTATCTGTGGTTTCCTGGACCACATCAGGACCAACCAATTGTCTATCACCTGCATCAGACCAATAAAGCGGTGATCGACACTTGCGCCCGTATAGAGCTTCAAATGGTGCGACTCCAATACTGGTGTGGTAGCTGTTGTTGTACGAGAATTCGACCAATGGTAAATGTTTATCCCAGCTACCACCCAGATCCATAACACATGCTCTCAGCATATCTTCCAATGTCTGAATGGTTCTCTCGCTCTGGCCATCAGTTTGCGGGTGAAATGCTGTACTTAGGTTCAACTGTGAGCCAAAAGCTTCTTGGAAAGACTGTTAAATCCTTGACACAAACCTTCCGTCTCTATCAGAGATGATCGAGAGAGGCACTCCATGACGTGCAACGATTTCTTTCATGTATATCTCGGCCAACTTGCTCATGTTATCCTTCTCTCTAATGGGTAAGAAGTACGCAGATTTTGTTAACCGGTCTACTATTACCCAAATAGTGTCGTGACCTTTTGGCGTTCTTGGTAACTTTGTTATAAAATCCATTGAAATTTGTTCCCACTTCCACTTGGGAATCTCAGGTTGTTGCAGAAGTCCTAAAGGCTTCTGGTATTCAGCTTTTACCTTGGCGCACGTTAAACACTTGCTACCATAAACAGCAACGTCGCCTTTCATTCTAGGCCACCAATAATAATCCTTAAGGTCCTGGTACATCTTATCCGCTCCTGGATGGATAGAGTACCGTGATTTGTGAGCTTCATAAAAAAATAACTTTTCTCAAACCACCAACAGAGGAACCCAAATCCGTTTCATAAAACATAAAGTTCCTTCCTCGTTTGGCACTAATTGCTTCTCCATCCCACGGAGATATTTCTCTTCAATGTTCCTTTCCTTAAGAGCCTCTTTCTGCGCGGCACGAATGCGCAGGGAAAGATCTGTCTGAATAATCATCTCTAAAGCCCTAACCCTTATGGGCTTGATCCTTTCCTTTCGACTTAGGGCATCGGCGACCACATTCGCCTTCCCTGGATGATACTTGATTTCACAGTCGTAATCGTTCAATAATTCGACCCAGCGTCTTTGTCTCATATTTAGCTCCTTCTGGTCGAATATGTGCTGCAAACTTTTATGATCCGTGAATATTGTACCCTTCGTACCATATAAATAATGTCTCCAAATCTTCAACGCAAATACCACTGCGCCTAGCTCTAAATCATGCGTAGTATAATTCTTTTCATGAACTTTCAATTAGCGTGACGCGTAAGCTATAACCTTCTGGCGTTGCATCAACACGCAACCCATACCTTGACCCAAGGCGTCACAGTATACCACGAAATCATCTGTTCCTTCCGATAGCGATAAGATCGGCGCATTGCAAAGCTTGTCTTTCAGTATCTGGAATGCTTCTTCCTGTTTGATTCCCCAATCAAACTTCCTATCCTTCTGCGTGAGAAAGGTCAATGGTTGAGCGATCTTTGAAAAATCCTCAATAAACCTTCGATAGTACCCAGTCAAACCTAAGAATTGTCGAATCTCAGTTGGCGTTTTTGGAGTCTCCCAATTCTTGATTGCTTCGATCTTTGTGGGATCCACGTGGATTCCGTCTCCATTAACCACCTGTCCAAGAAATTGGACTTCGCGTAACCAAAATTCGCACTTCGAGAATTTGGCATACAACTTTTCCTTCTTCAGCAACTCCAAAATAGCTCTTAAATGCTGTTCGTGTTCATTCTTCGTCTTTGAATAGATCAAAATATCGTCGATAAACACAATCACGAACTTGTCTAGGTACAGCTTACACACTCTGTTCATCAAATCCATAAAAACAGCTGGCGCGTTTGTCAACCCAAACGACATTACCAGAAACTCGTAATGTCCATAACGCGTTCTAAAAGCGGTCTTAGGAATACTTTCCTCTTGTATTCTCAGTTGATGGTAACCTGATCGCAAATCGATCTTTGAGTAGTAGCTTGAACCTTGTAGCTGATCGAATAAGTCATCAATCCTTGGCAGAGGATATCTATTCTTGATAGTCAACTTGTTCAACTCTCGGTAGTCAATACACATACGAAAACTACCGTCTTTCTTCTTGACAAACAGAACTGGAGCTCCCCAAGGTGAGAAGCTTGGTCTGATGAATCCTTTGTCTAGTAGCTCCTGGAGTTGTGTGGACAACTCCTGCATCTCTGAAGGGGCAAGTTGATAAGGTGCTTTAGCCACAGGCGCAGCGCCTGGAACTAAGTCAATGTGGAACTCTACTTGCCTTTGGGGTGGCAATCCTGGCAAGTCTTCTGGAAAGACTTCCGGGTATTCCTTCACGACAAGGATGTCTTCGATTTTCGGCTCAGCAGCTTCCTTATCCACGATGTGCGCCAATCCCTTCTGCAAACACTTTCGAGCTTTCAAACAGCTGATGATTCTTAGAGGTGTATCGCGCTTTTCTCCATGAACTACGATCGTCTCTCCATCTTCTGTTGGGATGCGAATGATCTTTTCATGGCATACAATCTCAGCCTTGTTGCTCGACAACCAATCCATCCCTACTACCACGTCGAAGCTTCCCAACTTGACTGGTAGTAGATCCAAAGTGAACTCATGCTCTCCCAACTCGATTACACAACCTCTGACAACTTCATTTGCTTCAACTAGCTTTCCATTAGCCAGTTCAATTGAGTACGGGATATCTAATTTACTAGCGGCTAACCCAAGCATATTCTTAAATTCTAACGACACGAAGCTATAATCGGCACCCGTATCAAACAAAACGGATGCAAAGCGTTGATTTATAGGGAACGTACCAGTAATAACATTGGGATCCTGGCGCGCTTCCCTCGCCTCGATGTTAAAGACTCTTCTCCGTGCTTGGTTCAATCCTGGGCATTCCTTCTTAAAATGCCCAATGTCACCACAGTTAAAACAACCCAATTTTTGCCCATTACCACCTCCGTTCCCAGCTTGAGTGTTGTTTTGATTTTGATTCGCGTTCCCAGCTTGATTTGCATTGTTCCCTCGGTTTCCATTGCCTCCGTTATTCCCTTGTGAACAATTTCCATTACCACCACGGTTATTGTTCCTATTACCAAAACCTCCTTGGCCACCTCGGCCAGCATTAACCCACCAAGTATCCTTCAAATGGCCAACTTTTCCACAAGCTTCACATATTTTTGGCCCACACCGGCCAGAATGATGACGCTGGCAGGTGTTACACTTGGGCTGTGTACCCATATAACCCTTCCCTTTCTTCTCAACACTGGTTGCAGCCTTCGCCGGTGTGCTTGATTCTCCTTTCTTGCCAACACTGCTTGTACCCTGCTTGAAGTTCGAGAATTTCCTTTTGTTCTCGCCAGACACTCTACGTGAGTCTCCTTCTTCTTCTGCTCAACATTTGAAAACTTGTTTAAGCGGATGGCTTCCTCAGTAAGAGCCACGCTCAGATCGATGGCCTCTGTGATTGTCGCAGGCTTAGAAGTAGTGACCATACTCATGATCTGAGGTGCTAAACCCCAGATAAAGTGCTCGATTCATTTGAATTCCGGTGTAACCATATAAGGCACCACATGAGACAAATCGTGGAATCTTTGAACATACTCCGCAATCTTGGGACCTTCCATTTTCAAGTGCCAGAATTCCGTCTCCAGCCTTTGAATTTCAGCGCGTGAGTAGTACTTCCTTCGCATGAGCTCCTTTAGCTCATTCCATGTCATCGCATAAGCGGCGGCTTCACCAAGAGTTTGCACTTGTAAGTTCCACCAAGATAGGGCTCCATCCAGAAATAGCCCAGAAATGTAGGTCACTTGTTGTTCGGGAGCACATTTGCTCATTCGAAGAACAGACTCAGTCTTTTCAGCCCATCTTACAAAAGCAACAGCACCTCCGATGCCGTCGAAGTTCACGGGCTTGCAGTCGAGGAACTGCTTGTAAGTGCACCCTACATATACGTTAGAATATATAAATGGTATTAGCGAACGTGCTAAAAATATCCAAATGTATCGTAGTATGTCTCAAACGACTTAACATTACCATGGGGTGGATTGTTATTGCCGTTGTTGTTCGAGTTGCTTCCGCTGGTTCCTCCTTGTGAGGTTGCATACTGTGCTATGGCGGCAGCAATGATTTGTTGGAGTCCTGCCTCGTTGGTAGGCATGCGTGGACCACGTCTCGGCGGCATCTTCTAGAAGACGGTTCACGTTGGTCTGGTCATAATAAGTAAATGAATCATACGTATACCATTTATCAAACACATAACATCTCATGTTATAAATACCAAACACATAACATCACATGTTATAAAATATAAACAATCAATCCAACATCACGTATAATGAGAATACTGCGATTGAGCTATCATAAATCAAGACCACAATGTAAGGTTTACAAGTTCATAACTGTATCGTACATCATCAGTGACTAAGGGCCACATCGCCCCAGTCCAAACTATCTAATCAGTGAAAACAGCAACCAATATACAAAACATCAAAAGTCATAATCATCAAAATGCGGTCTCCTAAAAAGCTGTGTAATCTGCACAATCGCGGTCCTCTCATCAAAAGTCTACCTGCGTCGAATCAAAAGGCCTAAGCTGATGGCGGCGGAGGAGGGGGAAAACAAGAAAAGAGTAAACGTCGCATATGCAACCAGTCCTCCTCCATAGCACGATGAGAGCGCAACAAGTATGCTATCTGCTGCTCAGGAGTCCAAAAGCGAGCGGCAGAATCGGGGGACAGTGGACGCGGAGGGTGAGATATTGCAGGTGGGGTCTGGCAATGGCACGGTGGTCGTTGAGCTCTCTCCAGCTCCTGTACGCGACGGGTCAACGCCTCCTGCTGTATCATGAAAGATGTGAGAATTTACTCCGTAGAATACCCCACGTGGTATGGGTGATACGGATTAGATGGTGGCATAATGGGGGGCGTAGTCCATAGGAATGGCTCACTAGGTGGGGTGAAGGATGGTACAGTAAATGGTGCAACAGTGGGAACAACAGTAGGATGAGAAATCTGGGGCACAAACTGATCTCCTCATGACATGAAAGGTGTATGACCAAATGGCTGTCATGATGAACCCTCTCCAGGACGCGGTGGAGGTATGTCCTGAAGAAACGTGATAGGTAAGTCAGTGCGGCGAGCATCTGTGGTGTGTGTGGGAAGCAAAGGAACATCAATGGGAGCTGAGACAGGGGCTGAAACGGGGGCTACAGGTGGTGTAACTGGTATCACGAAAGGTGGGTAATCATCGTCATCATCTATCCACCCGTTGCGGGTGTGAGCGTATCATGGATCAATATGGGTCGCAAAAGGTGCACGGTCGAACATCACCAGCATAGGATCAGGAAATGGTGCAACAACAGGATCCTCTATCAAGTGGTGAGCATCAACAGGAATGTCAGCAACATGATCATCCACCAACGGTGGAACAATAATAGGATGATCGTCAAAAGGTATATCATCAACAAAAGGAGCAACAACAGGTGCATCAGCATGAACAGGGTCATGGTCTAATGCGGGGTCAGGAGCAATGACTGGCTCAGGGGCCATAGCAGGCTCCGGATCAACAAACTCCATCTCAAAATCAGCTGGATCAGCAAACAAAGGATCGACAGGGGCTACAGGATCCACCAAGGCCTGGTCTAAGTGAATGAACTCAATATCATGGTCAGGATCAAAACCAGGTGGAAAAACAGGATCTGGATCATCATCAACATCGTGATCAAACTCAAAGCTGTGTGCGGGAGCAGGTGCAGCTGATGACGCCATGTCAGGGTCGGTGTCGTGTGAGTGGTGCTGCACTCCCTGTGTGTGCAAAGATGCGGACGCCACAGACTCAAAGGAGTCTGGAACAGGTGAATGAACAGGAGCCTCCTCTGCAGGAGCATCAGCAATGAGTAGGATATCATCAGCAGCAATAGGGACCTCACCCTCAAGGTCATCCTCAAGTGGGTCCTCCTCAAACAAATCGACGTCGTTGTCGGAAACAATATCGAGGGGCATATCAACAACGGGATAAGCAGCAAGGGGTACAGGAGCAGTGTGACAACCCGAACCTTCGAGGTTTGTACTGTTTTAACTTGTGATTTTTTTTAACTTTCAATGATTCGTTCATTCCACGTCTAGGAGTTATTAAACTTCCGTTATACGTTTTGTTATGTTGTGTGGTCGAGCGAATAACGTATTTGTATGTTAGTTGGGCCGTCCTTAGGGTCTAGTGGTTATCTAGTCGGACCACACATACACATCTATACCCGGGCCACGCATACGCATTGATACCCCAACCCAACTGTTAATGTTCACAATATTTGGGCCAGGTTGGGCCTGTTTCTGTTTTGATTTATGGTGCACCTCAAATCACTTGGACCACACTAATGGAATTAGGCCGAGGCCCTTTTGTGTTATACGTATATCATAAGGAGTAGGGGGGGTTATTATCACGTAATAGTTGCAAGGTAGCAAACCCTATTTTCCCCCATCCCTTACGTACGGCAGAAGAAGACACCCTTCCTTCGAGGCATTAACTTTCGGTTAGTTAATCACCATACTCTTTGCTGATTATCTGATTGTTAATTGTTTTTGTATGATGATGTTTAGTTGTGATTTTGTGTGATCGGTTCAACCCTATGTAATCTTATGTGCAATCATGTGGCCTGCGATTCTGATTAGTAAGTATTATCAAGGGATAATTGGGCATGTATTAATCTAGGATAGTTGGTTTTGTTAACTAATATACATTAGCCGAAAGCATGTTTGTCAATTAAGTGTTTGATTTATTAAATTTCAATTGTATATGTGATAAAGGTTATGCGATAACATGAGGCTGTTATGATCAGATTTTAATTTAGTACATGGTTTCTGGATGATGTTGACCATGAAACGATTCTGTTAAGTTTCAAATGGGTGGGTACATGATAACTAAATTGCAATAGAGGGAATTGATTGGTTGGGCCGGTTGTGAAGATTGGGCCGTGATCATTGGGTTGAAGAGTGTGATATATATATATGTGTTTATTGCTTGAGGGTATGCAGACATATGTTTGTTAAATAAATTGGATTAATTATTACTGGAATGTTATGATAATATTCATATGATGAGTATCATTAAATGGCTAAGTCACAGATTGGGGGTTGACCAGTTTCTTTGTGGATGGACCAGTAAGAAAATTAGTACATCGGTATTCCCATCTAAAAGTGTAAAACACCATTTGATTTATTAGGTCAAACAGGGGACTTATCACATATGAAACATAAGATATAAACATGTGATCAATAATCTGGGCCGGTAATGAAAGGGCCACGGGTTGAGTTAGAGAGTTGGGCTTTGATGAATGCTTGAGTAGTATATGTGTAGGTATATTATGTTAGGTTGTTATTTGTATTGTTGGTAATTAGAATACGAGTGTAGCTATATGTCTTACTGGTATGTTACTTGTGAAATGTGAACGAACAATATGTGATCGATGTGTTATGCGTAACCCCGAATGTTTATCGTGACATAATATGTGATGAACGTCAGGACATGCCATGTTAAGTTGATAGTTGGGAACATGAATCTGGGTTGGGAACCATTATGTGCACTGAATGACTAGGGTGTATATTGAGATCTTATGCATAATATGCAAGGTGTTTATCATGCGAGTTAGGTGTACGTGAACTAATTGTTATACGTAACTATCATAGGGCTTGATTGACCAATTTTGTTGAACAAGTAATTAATCTTACCGAGCAAACCAAAGGTGAGTTCATCTCTCTTGAGCATGCGTCCCGGTGGTTGGGACAGTCAGTGGGTATCCCGAGGAGGGATAAGTCTTTTGGGTAAAAAGGGGAATGTTGGATAATATACTCTTCCTATCACCTTTAAAGTCCCTCCGTGTTGTTTGGTTACCTGGAAGGTAACATGGTATTAGTTAGTAGCGCTACTTAGGTTTGGCAACCTCACCCCGTTCCTGGGAGGACGGGTGTTGAACTAATGACCTAGTCATGACCAATGCTTTGATAGGAGCATTGGAGAAAGGGCAAAATAATCAGAAGCCGTCTTGTATTGGGGTATTATCAACATTGTTTTCAACATTACTTTCGGAATTAAATTCAATGGATTAACTAAACACTTGGTAACCAACGTTTTGTAAAACTATGAACTCACCAGCGTTGTCTGATACACTTGTTGCATGCTCGCAGGTCGTAGGTATCTTGGATTTGGGGAACTTGCTGTCTGGAGTAGCTGGAGTGGTCATGGGTCGACTGGGAGGATTTATGCGATTGATTTCATGAAACTATACTTGGGTTTTGAAACAGTTTAACTTGGTTTACTATTTGCTTCCGCTGAACATATTGGTTTTCATTTAAACATATTGATGGTATTTTATTAATAATTGAGAACTTTATTTAGAAACTTGTATGGGTTAAATGTGATTAGTGGCTCAGTGTTGGTACGTCACACGCCTAACAGGGACACTCCCTAGGTGGTATTTTGGGGGTGTGACAGTTTGGTATCAGAGCCGCTGGTTATAGTGAACTTGGTTTTAAAACGTTTTCATAAAACCAGACTATAACCGAACAGTACCAAAATCGACCATGACACTCAGCTCCAGACTGCAAGGTTCGTTTCTCATTTACGATTGCATAGTATATCTGGTGTACACTTATGTATGACATTGCACGTGAATGCACACTTGGCGCAACAGCATGAGCCCTTATATTACCAACCCCTGTTATTTGAACTGTTAGTGTGACACTACCCTTCGACTATTGTGATTCTTGATCATATAAGACTTTTCACATGCTATTTGAATGTGGGGAAACTTTTAGCGCAAGTTAAGAGGCACTGAGATAAGCATGCAAATCGCCTTATTATTATGGGTGCACACATAATAATAACGCGAGGTGCATGCCAGTCCCAGTGAGCTTAACGAGCGTGAGGAGGGTTCTGCCCTATTGTGTGTAAATTTGGTAGTTTGTAGATTTCAACGTGATACTTTGACCTGTACCTCATTTCGACTCGTAACCTTTTCCCTCCTCTCCTATAGAATCATGAGTGGACGAGGACATGGACGTGGTCACATTGCTATGACTCAGGCTGAATTAACCAACCTGATCAACACTCGTGTAGCTGAAGCCCTAGCGGCTTACCAGGCTGGTACGATACGTGCCAATTACTTCCTATCCTTGTGTCGTATACTCGAATCTTACCTGTGCGTTGTACGTTCTTTCGTTTTAGGTCAACATACGAATCAAAACAATCCACCTGCTCCACCTGCATGTACGTACAAGATGTTCATGGATTGTAAGCCATAGACCTTCAGTGGGACCGAAGGGGCTGTAGGACTCCTGCGATGGTTCGAGAAGGCAGAATCAGTATTTGCAATGTGTAACTGTCCTGCTGGGGACAGAGTGAAGTATGCTACGGGCACACTCGAGGATGGTGCCCTGACATGGTGGAATGCCCAAGTTCAGATGTTGGGTATTGAGATGGCGAATGCCACTACTTGGGATGATTTCAAAGAGTTGATGAGGGAGGAGTATTGTCCTCGTGATGAGATTCAGAAACTGGAAAACGAGTACTATAATTTGAAAATGGAGGGATCTGAGATTGAAGCATACACTAGGAGGTCTAATGATTTAGCAACTTTGTGCCCTAACATGTCTCGACCCCCACCTTGGCGGATTGAGTTGTATCTCAAGGGCTTAGCACCAGCTGTTAAGGGGTACGTTACTGCTGCAAACTTAGACAATCTGCCCCGTATCGTCAGTTTGGCACATAAGATTACTGACCAAGAGGTCGAACGTGGCAACTTGCCGCCACGTGTTTCTGCCACTACCTCGACTGCTACAGCTACCACACCTGCTAGTGATCACAAGCGAAAATGGAACGATACTGACAAAGCAACCAGTGCCAGCCAATCTCAGAAAAGGGCAGACAACAGCATCCACCGTAGTTTCAGCCAGTCGTCTTCTGTGAACCAGAATCAGAGCAACAATTCAAATCAGGGTTCTTACGCGGGAAAGCTACCAAAGTGTAATAAGTGTATGTTCCACCATCGCGGACCGTGCACCCGGGTATGTCATAGGTGCAACAAGGTGGGTCATATGGCTAAAGATTGTAGGGTCTGGCTTCCAAAGCAGCCGCAGCAGCAGCCACAGCAACAGGAGAGGCAACAGTCTCAACAGAACCGGGGAAATCAAAAGGGGTGCTTTCAGTGTGGTGATGAGGGTCATTTTAAGAGGGATTGCCCTCAGCTTAATCAGAATGCTGGCAACAACAACAATACTGGGAGCGACAACAATGGGAACAATGGTGGGAACGGAGCACGTGGAAGAGTATTTACTATTGGCACTGGGGGAAACTCGCAATGATGGCAATGTTGAGACCGGTACGTCTTCTTTGAATGATCTTTTTCTGCTTCTGTTTTGTTTGACTCTTGTTTCGATTGGAGTTATGTGCCTTAGGGTTCAGTCGTTAGTTAGGACTGACTCCCACCTCTCTTGTAAAATAAGCATGTAGTAGAGTTAACTGCTAGTAAATCGATAGAAGCTTCTCATGTTCTTTTTGGTTGTAAACTTGATATCATGGGTCAAGTGTTTGACATTGACCTACCACCCGATACTCTTGTAAGTTTTGACGTGGTCGTTGACACGGATTTGGGTATCTATGCATCAAGCGGAAATTCTCTATAAAGAGAAAATCGTGCGTATCCCTCTCCCCAGTAGGGAATTCTTATTAGTTCAAGATTATCGTAGTGGTGCCATTGTTGGCATCATCTCAGCCATGAAAGCCCAGAAGTGTCTACGAAAGGGCTACCTTGCTATACTAGCTCCCGTCACCAAATCGCAACCCGAAGAAAAGGAGGATCGAGGAACTTCCAGTTGTTCGTAAATTTTCTGATGTGTTTTCTGAAGAGTTACCTGGTTTACCTCCACATCGTCAGGTGGAATTTCAGATTGACCTTATGCAATTCCCGATTCCTTATGGGATACAACAATCCCTTGGGTTCGCTGGATACTATCACAGATCCATCATAGGATTTTCGAGAATCGCGCCACTTACATCTCTTTAGCACAGCAGGGTGCTGTGTACGGGGGAGACAAAATAGGAGAACGTCTTTTCAGCCTTCAAATCCCAACTCCGCAATACACTGCCCATCATCTTTACCTAAGGGTATGGGTGGTCTAGTGGTATACCATGATGCTCCGAATCAGAGTCCCAGCGACACCCCGATACAACACGAGAAAGTAATGACTTCCATAATGGAGTTACAAAGAGGAACTGCATGACAAGCAACCTGTGGTGGAAGCCGTAGTCCTTGGATTTAAGTTGGAGGCATTACTTGGACGGTACCAAATGCACTACCTAGACCGATCACAAGGGCCTCCCGCATACCCTTGTTTCGAAGGAACTAAAAACATGTAACAACATCACTGGATGGAGCTACTGGATGAATATGACCATGAAACCTAGACTTGCACGAGCTTTGCATCCTGCTATCGGCTTTAACATACCTGATCAAACTCGCCTTATTCAAATTGAAGAACTGAAGGAAGAGAGTTCTCGAGATTGACCCATGCGGGGCATGGGGAAGCAACCTTGGCGGGACGGGCGATATTTGCTACTTCATGGAACAAATATGGACCTCACTATACAGCAACCTTAGGGAACTGGTGCAGGCGAGCACACGGGCCTCGATATCCTATTCATCTGAGTTTCGATAGGATGTATTAAAGCCTGAAGACCATGTACTGGTGACCGGGCCTGAAGGCCCATATAGTCATGCACGGGAACGATGTCTGACTTGTGGAAAGTCAAGGTGGGATTTTAGCAACCAGTAATACACATATAGAGATGAAAACAGACTGCTATGGAATCTGTCACTAGTCTACTTACAACTTGAACCGGAAACATTATCACCTGGGTTATCATTGATGGACTCAAGTTACCGGTACACATTCTTGCAATCAAGAAAGCTGACGAGTCTTCACAGTAGTGAATATTCCTCTGAGAGAGGCGGCTTTTAGGTGCGAGGTGCCAACTCCTGTTACCTCTGTATTTGATCTATGCATTATTTATGTCAGGCAATACACACCTTGGTAACCAGACAGCTCTGTTAAGGCATTATATAGACAATAATGCCAACCTTCTTGTTAGACTGAGATGGTTGACAACTTAATTACTGGCCCAGGACTGGTACTCGAAACTCTTGGAAAGGTAGTTTGGATCGGGACTCGATTGGCGGCAACGCGTGACCGCCAGGACAGCTGATAAACCTGGGAAACGCTGGAAGATCGCTGTAGGCGATCGTATTGTGTAGAAAGTCTCACCCTGGGAGGGTGTGGGAAGCGTGGGAAGCGTGGCGAGCTTAACTGACGTCTGATGAAACACGTGTGATACCTTCACTGGAGAAATTAGTCGAACACATGGACCAGGAAGTCAAGGTTCGATTAACCTAGTCGTATTCCGATTGTGAGAGTTTGTTGGAACTCAACACGTAGACCGGAGTTCACGTAGGGACGCAATGGCCGGAGTAAATTCTAGGATCCGCATTTATCTAAACGACCGTGTCAACGTTTGTTATCCTTGGCGAATTTCGGGACGAAATTCCTTTTTAAGTTGGGGATGATGTGGCACCTGAGCAAAATCCGCAACAACTATGATTTATCACTTCAATCCTTTGTGCATACTTGTCAAATTTCGGGACGAAATTTCTTTCAAGTTGGGGATGATGTGACAACCCGAACCTTCGAGGTTTGTACTGTTTTAACTTGTGATTTTTTTTAACTTTCAATGATTCGTTCATTCCACGTCTAGGAGTTATTAAACTTCCGTTATACGTTTTGTTATGTTGTGTGGTCGAGCGAATAACGTATTTGTATGTTAGTTGGGCCGTCCTTAGGGTCTAGTGGTTATCTAGTCGGACCACACATACACATCTATACCCGGGCCACGCATACGCATTGATACCCCAACCCAACTGTTAATGTTCACAATATTTGGGCCAGGTTGGGCCTGTTTCTGTTTTGATTTATGGTGCACCTCAAATCACTTGGACCACACTAATGGAATTAGGCCGAGGCCCTTTTGTGTTATACGTATATCATAAGGAGTAGGGGGGGTTATTATCACGTAATAGTTGCAAGGTAGCAAACCCTATTTTCCCCCATCCCTTACGTACGGCAGAAGAAGACACCCTTCCTTCGAGGCATTAACTTTCGGTTAGTTAATCACCATACTCTTTGCTGATTATCTGATTGTTAATTGTTTTTGTATGATGATGTTTAGTTGTGATTTTGTGTGATCGGTTCAACCCTATGTAATCTTATGTGCAATCATGTGGCCTGCGATTCTGATTAGTAAGTATTATCAAGGGATAATTGGGCATGTATTAATCTAGGATAGTTGGTTTTGTTAACTAATATACATTAGCCGAGAGCATGTTTGTCAATTAAGTGTTTGATTTATTAAATTTCAATTGTATATGTGATAAAGGTTATGCGATAACATGAGGCTGTTATGATCAGATTTTAATTTAGTACATGGTTTCTGGATGATGTTGACCATGAAACGATTCTGTTAAGTTTCAAATGGGTGGGTACATGATAACTAAATTGCAATAGAGGGAATTGATTGGTTGGGCCGGTTGTGAAGATTGGGCCGTGATCATTGGGTTGAAGAGTGTGATATATATATATGTGTTTATTGCTTGAGGGTATGCAGACATATGTTTGTTAAATAAATTGGATTAATTATTACTGGAATGTTATGATAATATTCATATGATGAGTATCATTAAATGGCTAAGTCACAGATTGGGGGTTGACCAGTTTCTTTGTGGATGGACCAGTAAGAAAATTAGCACATCGGTATTCCCATCTAAAAGTGTAAAACACCATTTGATTTATTAGGTCAAACAGGGGACTTATCACATATGAAACATAAGATATAAACATGTGATCAATAATCTGGGCCGGTAATGAAAGGGCCACGGGTTGAGTTAGAGAGTTGGGCTTTGATGAATGCTTGAGTAGTATATGTGTAGGTATATTATGTTAGGTTGTTATTTGTATTGTTGGTAATTAGAATACGAGTGTAGCTATATGTCTTACTGGTATGTTACTTGTGAAATGTGAACGAACAATATGTGATCGATGTGTTATGCGTAACCCCGAATGTTTATCGTGACATAATATGTGATGAACGTCAGGACATGCCATGTTAAGTTGATAGTTGGGAACATGAGTCTGGGTTGGGAACCATTATGTGCACTGAATGACTAGGGTGTATATTGAGATCTTATGCATAATATGCAAGGTGTTTATCATGCGAGTTAAGTGTACGTAAACTAATTGTTATACGTAACTATCATAGGGCTTGATTGACCAATTTTGTTGAACAAGTAATTAATCTTACCGAGCAAACCAAAGGTGAGTTCATCTCTCTTGAGCATGCGTCCCGGTGGTTGGGACAGTCAGTGGGTATCCCGAGGAGGGATAAGTCTTTTGGGTAAAAAGGGGAATGTTGGATAATATACTCTTCCTATCACCTTTAAAGTCCCTCCGTGTTGTTTGGTTACCTGGAAGGTAACATGGTATTAGTTAGTAGCGCTACTTAGGTTTGGCAACCTCACCCCGTTCCTGGGAGGACGGGTGTTGAACTAATGACCTAGTCATGACCAATGCTTTGATAGGAGCATTGGAGAAAGGGCAAAATAATCAGAAGCCGTCTTGTATTGGGGTATTATCAACATTGTTTTCAACATTACTTTCGGAATTAAATTCAATGGATTAACTAAACACTTGGTAACCAACGTTTTGTAAAACTATGAACTCACCAGCGTTGTCTGATACACTTGTTGCATGCTCGCAGGTCGTAGGTATCTTGGATTTGGGGAACTTGCTGTCTGGAGTAGCTGGAGTGGTCATGGGTCGACTGGGAGGATTTATGCGATTGATTTCATGAAACTATACTTGGGTTTTGAAACAGTTTAACTTGGTTTACTATTTGCTTCCGCTGAACATATTGGTTTTCATTTAAACATATTGATGGTATTTTATTAATAATTGAGAACTTTATTTAGAAACTTGTATGGGTTCAATGTGATTAGTGGCTCAGTGCTGGTACGTCACACGCCTAACAGGGACACTCCCTAGGTGGTATTTTGGGGGTGTGACAAGCAGGGATCACTGCGAGTGGTAAATCCCCAGCGAGATGGCCATCAGCAGGCTCGGCTATGACGTTAGGCAGCGCAAAGGGATGGAAGTCGTCATCATCTGTGCTGGTAGTATCGGAAGTGTGGACCTCCCGCTCTGATGAAACTATGTCATCTGATACTATAGCCATGGGATCTGATGTGTTTGAAACTCCAGTATCTGATGAAGGCATGATGTCTATAACACAAACACACATATGCACAAACAATCAATCATATAATCAAATAATCATGTTAGTCACCAATAAGCAAGCAAACATTTCTTCCTAGTCCCACTAGACTACCATCCCAGCCTCTCAGACTGAACCTCCTAGTCTCTCAGACTACCCTCTCAGTCTCTCAGACTGACTCCCTGGTCTCTCAGAACAAAACCTCCCCAATCTTAAAGATTGACCCCTCAGTCTATAAGACTGAATCCCTGGTCTCCCTGACCAACCTCCCAGTCGATAAGACTGAATCCCTGGTCTCCCTGACAAACTTCCCAGTCGATAAGACTGAATCATAATTTTTGAAAAATGTGCCCATAGTTTTTGTTTGTAAAAATATTTTGTATCATGGATCTGGACGTAATGTATGCAATGTAAAAATGTTTTCGTGAGAGCCCTAGTGGTCATAGTCTAGACTCGAGAAGGTATCCTAGTTCGCTATGATCAAAGCTCCGATACCAAGCTATCACACCCTGGCTTTGCGGAAGCGTGGGTTATTTGGTGTGACTCTTAATACCATAGCTTAATCACAACAAAGCTATATGAAAGTAAAACCATGATGATCATCCATTGATTCAAGTTTTAAAAGTAAAATACCACAACATTGTTTTAGGAGTTGACACATGCAACGAGTTTACAACACAACAAAATAAAAACATTGTTCATAAGACGCAACCACAAACATGAAATAAACGCAGTTTAAGACTTGTGACTTGTCCAGGCAAAAGTCACAACCCCTAAACTTCGATGACATCACTTCTCTACGCAGCATGAAGACATAGCATACCTCGCCAGATCCCTAATTCCCTGAAATATAGGTAAGTTCAAAAATCAACAAAAGTTGAGTGAGTTCATGTGAAAGTGAGTATGTAAAAAAAAAAACCTTTGTAACATGTTTGTATGTATGAAAATCCCTGGTATGTAGCAAATAAGGAAAAATGAGATCACCATTGGTTTGCAAGGCCAATGATATGTGTGAAGTGCTGTAGGAAGACTCAAACCTAGCAGATTTTTGCGTTGGGCTCAAAGTCACCCCGAGGTCCGTACAGTTGGGCCTGGAGTTGGGCTCGCTACACCCAGATAGATCTACCGCTAATGACCCTCGGTCCTACAATGAGGATTAATGGCCTCTAGTTTCCGCCTACCCACTCACATGATCTAAGTAGTAACCCTCCTTACGCTAACCATACCATGTATAAAAGTATCCGTAATCATAGTAACATGTATTTCACCCCCGGAGTATAAAAACTGAAAACAGTTAAGAGAAAAGGGGGACATGAACTCACTGAAGTGCCTCTCGAAATAGTCAATCCCAAACAACCTGCTGCGTGACGACCTACACGTAGTAACTTCTATTAGACGGACAGTCGTGCCTTGGCTTAAGGTTGAACGTTTTTGGGAAATAGTTAGACAACTATTTCGTATTTACACTTCTTAATTATTTTGTAAATATATACCTTCCCAAGGATGGGGGTATTAATACATGTGTGTTTTATAATTCCTGAAAATATATTTTTAAGTCTCACTTGAAAATATATTTTAAATCACTTGTCTACAATTTTCTATTTCCAAAATATACATATTTTTCCCAAAAATATTATATTTTACTTCATACCATTTCCAAAATAATACTTTATCAAAATACACATTTAAGGGTATTTTCCGAAAATACATAAGTTACATTTTAAGGTTCGTGTTGTAATAATAATACCGGTGTAACTTAAACATTTATTTGTGAGGGCGTTGGTATTATTTTGGAGTCGTATTTTCATGATATTTCAAGTATTATTATTTTTACTCTAAAAATAATATATCTCTAGTTCACAAAATAATCATATCATCACACAAGTGTTTTATTATGAAATATATATTTAACAAGTTTTATTTACGAAAATCCACCTCCGAATACTTGGTTATTTTATAATAAAAATCATGGCGAAGTTTGTTTGGAAAAACAAGTCAAAAATATATTTATAAACACTTGTCACAAAAATATTCTAAGTGTTATTTTCTAGAAAAATTTCGCCAGAGTTTCCTCTGTAACTGGAGGTGGCCACGCTTACTAGCGTATCATTTTCTTTTCAAAATTCAATCAAACAATTCACCAGTCATCAATATACAATATTAAACATCAAACTTGTCAAAATAAGACTAAATCGCAAACTCATGAACTTGTAAGTCTTGTAAAAATACGTAGTAACTTTCCAACATATTTAGTAGGTTTCGTTATCTTTAAAAATAACTTTATTTTCTTAAAAACCTTACTTTTAAAGAATTTGAAGTTTTACAACTTCTAGTCAAGATTTACAAAAATATTTCTTTGTTAAATCTTCTTGTTACACAAGTGTTTACACACTTGTTTATTCACCAAAATGCCTTTAGTTTATGTTAGATCCGGGTTTTAAACAAGACTTGCATCTTTTACTTGGTTCTTCCGAAAAACCACTTGTAGATCTTTAGATCTACTAGTTTAGAACTTCATTTTACAAGAAAAATTTCATTTGCACAAGTTCATGTTCATGAGTGGAAAGGTTCATCATCTTACAACTTTTACACTTAACATATTACTAGTTCATGTTCCATGAACATGATCTAGTATGGTTAGATGATGATCCGTCCTACTACTAGCAACAAACAACATAAAATAATCACAATTAGCCAAGATTTACACCATTAGTTTCTCTTTATCCAACTAGTTTATCTTACTTTCAAGACTTTTAGTTATGATCTTGTGTGTTCTTGAATTTTAACCGTTAAATCACCTATTAACTACTTATAACAAGAACAAGAGGATGTTTAGAAGCACTTACTACTAGCTCGTGACTAGGGAAGAATCAAGCCGTAAACAAGGTGGATAAAAGAAATATAGAGAGGTTCTTGAGTTTCCGAAAGCACCGAGCCTCCTTGTATGTCACCTTGCACCTTTGTATGTATGTAATATTGCTAGATCGAAACTTGACGATGGTGGTGGTGGGGCTAGTGTTCTTGGCCGAACACTCAAGGAGAGGGGGAGAGAGAGCAATTTTTGGTGTTGTGTTTTTGAATGAAAGTTCTTATCCCTTAAGCATACTTATAATCCATTTCTCACTAAATCCATTGTGTAATATGTAGGTTAGATATTAGACAAGATGATTAAACTAATCAAGATATGGCAAGGGGTGGGTCACCCTATGGTGACCGTCCCATGAAGGGGGGGGGTATGGTTGGATTTCAAATGGATAGTTAGTGTCTAGTCAAGTTTAGTTAGGATTTTAAGTAGGTTATTAGTGTGTAGTGTAATATAACGGGTGTTAGGGTGTTCGGGGTCCCTAACTAGCTCAGAAAAATATAAACTATGTTTTTGACAATATTTTTATGTTCCGGGTAAAGTCCGGTTGTTCGGTTGGATATTGATCCGTTAAAGTGCTAAATAAGTGTTTAAAGTGTCTTTTATAGTGTTTTTAGTGACACAATAAATCCCCGACACTTTGGGAACTGTCTAGCATTATTTTACCAAGTTTTTGCACTTTACTAGTTATGTTTAATGCTGAATTTTTGTAATAAGTGCAGAATTTTTTAATTAAAGCATGTTTTAGGCACATCCGGTCACTATAACTATCACCTAGTGACACAGTTTTACAATCCCCACTTCCCTACACTGCATACTAGTGTAGTATTCTATTCCCGGCTCATACTGGCCTCAGAGACAGTGTCTGTGCTGGCAATGTCAGCATGTTTACTGTGTTATCCGTTCACTGAGCTAACTGTGCTTTTTTGCATCAAGTTTGTCACTATAGTTTTGTGTGTAATGAATGGAGTGACAGAAATAAAGTATGATGCATGAATATGTATGTATCAGAAATCAAGAAGCAGTTTAACCACTATTGTAAGCAAGCACAGTAATTAAGCATTAATTAAATATTAATTAATTTGTACGGATACCTGTTTTGGTGAGGGTTGTCACAGTTATTGAGTTTCATTACATTTTGAACAAAAGATTGTTATTGTCATAAAAGGCATTCGTTGTCATGTTATTTCCGTTTCCTGTGGTCTATCACCGGCTATGTCTTGTTTCCTGAAATACATGTAGTCTTAAAAAGTCAACAAAAGTTGAGCCAGTTCATGCAGTTATTGTTATCATACGAAATCTCATAAGTGTTATCTTGTAATAAAATCATGGTATGTAATTAGCATTCATGGATTTTAAGGATCTATCAGTGTGTAGCTTGCACCCTGACATATGTGCCATAAGTAAGTAACCAAACCGAGACAGCTTTGACATCATAGGGATCACAAAAGCACTCCTAAGGGTATGCCAACCTGGAGTGGAGCGCGCCTCAAGCTCGATAGATCTATACCTTTTGCACCTTGGTCACTAAGTGATTAATGGTTACTAATGTCATCATCCTACTTACGCACATTGATCATGTTATCATCTAACCCATAGCTAACATACCATTTGTTATGACATGTATTTCCCCTCGATTGTTTTAAAAACAAAACATTGAAATCATCGAAAGGAGGGACATGAACTCACAAGTTTGCGTTCCGTGTATTGTAATACCATAAGTGAGCATCCGTACGTACGCGTAAGTAAATGATGTGTGCAAAATGCATCATATAAATTACATCAAATGAGGCATAAAACTAACCCTTTTTAGTACTAATGTTGGAAAAAGCGTGTTTCTTTCTTTATTTTGAATTTACAGGACTAAACAAGCTTAAAAGAACAAAAGGAGCAAATAAGCAGCCAAAACCAACATAAATACAAAAAGAAGGAATAAACGTGACATGCCTGACCCCTCGGTAGCATCTCCCAAAGCAAAAACAAGGCAACAGAGCTTCACCACGGGGTTGTGCCCAACTGGGCATGGGGCGCGGTGTCACACCCCAACCTATGGCGGAAACATCGGGGCGCGACACTGAGCGAAACAGATTGTCTAGGAGAATCCATAACAACTATTAGTTATAATATATTAAAGGTTCATGTCCCATACCACAAACATATAAAATAAAAACAGTTATTACAGACATAGTTCTCAAAGACTAATATCCATTCCGACAAGTCATATTTTATTTAGTTTGTTTCTAGACTCCATCCTAGCTCAATTCCCACAAATAGCAAGCAAGCATCCTAAGCACCTCTTACATACGTTAAAATAAAGGTCAATACACATAGTGTAAAGGTGAGCATACAAGTTTAATAATATAATAGAGTTCGAAATCGTTTACGCATAACCAACATGTAACATGTACAAAGTGAAGGCAAGTAGGTTATCGACAGAGAAATATGCATAGACGTGACTGCGAGTTGTAGAATGCACAACATATATCCCCACTGGGACACGTGAAGTAAAGCCCTTAACAACCCCTGTCCACGACAGGTGCTGAGTCCAAACTATAGTACTATCGTTGCTAAGGTGACATGCAACAATCACTGTGTTAACATAACATAAAGGCATTCATCGAATAACATGTAGCATGCAATATCAGTCAGCGTATAAATAGTGTTTGCGTTGTGTGTCGATTGTGATTTAGAATAAGTAACGTATGTAACACCCAAAAGTGCATAAAGTAAAAAAGGATCGAGTATACACACAGATAGCGTTTTACAAGTAAACACTCTCTTGGATTGAAGGGAGCGCTGAGAGATTAGCCTGAATAGTTAACAATAGCATAAGCGATGGATGACGCATAAAGTGGTGAATAGTGGCTAAGTGTCGAGTGGCACCCCGATCGGATGGCTATCCGATTGGTTGACCATTCGATCGGATGTCAATCTATTCGGATGGCCATTGGATTAGATTGACATTCATTTGGTAAGGGTGTGTTTGTGTATGATGGCTTTGAAGTTTTCGTTGTAGCATTTTGAAAACAGAGAAGTATCTCTACCCTTCAGGTCGTCGATCGAACAGTCGTTCGATCAGACAGCGATCCGATTGGTAGAAAACTTAGTGAGAACAAGTTCACAAGAGGGTTTTCGCTCGATCGGATAGCAATCCGATCGGACAGCAATCCGTTAGAAACTGATGTTCTTTGAAAGTTATGAAAATGGTTAAGTGTCGAATTTCCAAATGTCACATGGTTGGATGGTCGTTCGATCGGATGGCTATCCGATCGGACGGCAATCCATTCGACGTTCAGAGCTTTGCAAGTTTGAAGTAAAAAAGTTAAGTGTGGAAGTAAGTGTAATCCGATCGGATAGTAGTTCGATCGGATGGCTATCCGATCGGACGACAATCCGTCCCAACGAACCAGATCGTCTTGAACTTGATTATTTTTAAAAGTCTTGCAGTTTGTCGAGACGATATGAAGACGTCTTAAACAACGGAACCTCGGCAAGTCCCAAACCGTTCGATCGAACAGGAAGCACCCTAATCCGACCAGTTGACTGTTCCTTGACGGTTGTTCATGTTTATCCCAAGATCGGTTGTCTCGTTGATAGGATCCAGATCTCAAACTGACACATCACTAGAGAGGAGTAGAAGGTCTGAATGAGCTCCGATTCTATCGGTTTTGAGTGCATTGAGTGTAAAAGAGTTGAAAGAAAGTTAGAAAAGTTTCTTTTAATCCTTTTGTCTTTGAAAATGTTTAGATCTATGCAGAATCGTTGTGAAATCATGTGGAAATCCTTCAGATCTGAGTTATTCTTGGTGGAATGAGGTCAAAACTTGAAGTTCATAAGAACTCCATGATGACATCACCCTAGAACACCTCAAATCCGCTGATTTCATGGTTAAAAGTTGAGATTCGAAAGAGAAAATGATGAAGAAGTGTGTGCAGATCGTAGAAGTACAAGGTTTAGATTGAAAACTTACAAGAATTGCGAGAAATCGAGAGAAAGAAGGCTTGGAACGCTGCTGGTCGAATGAGGAAGCTGTCACATCAAGTGATGTGACAGGAGGGGTATTTATAGGTTGCCAAAAGGGGAAAGTGCAGAGGTGTCGGATAGGCCACCGATCGGATGGTGCTTCGATCAGATGGAAATCCGATCGGATGGCAATCCGATCTATCGGCCATTCGACCGCGGTGGTCCGACGAGTTGAGTTTCGGCGTTTTGTTTCACGTGTTGGGTTTTGTGATGCGTTTGAATGAGTTTCGATTAAGCGATGCGATAGATCGATAATAAACACACAAATACTATATCTAACATACAACCATCATAAATAACTTGCGTTTAGCGTTTGCGATTAAATTGCGTTGCGATAGAGTTGCGATTGTGTTTCGATTAATCACCACAAACATAAAGTAAACATGCACAAGTAACACATAAGTAACACACACGTTAAACAATATTCAGAATCTATCAATCAAGGCGCGAATGCGATTGCGATGCGATTAGCGATAAAGCGATAAAACATGCGATAAACATCGATTAAACCTCGATTATTAATAGATACTCCACATAATACAACTAAAGCGATTACAATAAAAGATTCGATTACAAGTCAAAGAAGTCAAATCAATAATTAAACAAGGAGTGACATATTGCAATTAGCAATCTTTTCTTCCTTTGACTTCAATCTTGACTTTTACTTTGACTTTCGTATCACGGGGTGTTACAGCCTCCCTCTCTTAAGGGAATTTCGTCCCGAAATTAGGCTGACGCCGTAACAAATAACTGCGGGTACTTCGCCTTCATGTCACTTTCGAGTTCCCAGGTGAACTCTGCGCCTCGTTTGCCTCCCAGCGAACCTTCACAATAGGAATGTGTGAGCGCCTGAGCTTCTTGGTCTCTCGATCCATGATCTCGACAGGCTTCTCCACGAAGTGTAATGTTTCGTCCACTTGTAGATCCTCTAGTGGAACTTGTAAATCCTGCTCGGCCAGGCACTTTCTGAGGTTCGATACATGGAAAGTCAGGTGGACGTTGCTAAGTTCCTCCGATAGTTCGAGTCTGTAGGCCACTTTTCCGATCCTTTCCAGAATCTTAAAGGGTCCAACATATCGAGGCGTGAGCTTTCCTTTCTTGCCAAATCTGATCACACACTTCCAAGGTGATACCTTTAGGAGTACGTGATCGCCAACGTCAAATTCAAGGGGCTTGCGGCGTCTATCGGCGTAACTTTTCTGACGACTTCGAGCTTTCAGCAAATTGTCTCGAACTTGGAGGATTTTGTCAGTCGTTTCTTGCAGTAGCTCAGGACCGGTTAGTTGTGCATCTGCGATCTCATGCCACACAATCGGCGATCGACATTTTCTTCCGTATAATGCCTCAAATGGTGCCATCTGTATGCTAGAATGATAACTGTTTGTTGGTGCATCCGTCTGTCGTCATCGTCTTTGTCTTGTATTGAGTCTTGTACTGTACTAGTTAGATTAGGGCACGAAAAACGAGTAGGAATATATAGTAGAGATTCCGCTTGAAATGGCATGAAAACATTTCAAGCGAAATCACTAGCTTCAGATTCCGCTAGAGAGTTTAATGCTGATTTCGCTTGAACTTAACATTGTAATTCCACTTGGAATGTGTCCAAGCGGAATTAGGAGTCTATAAATAGGTGCTCTCAAGCGAAATTAAGTAGTTAGTGGTTCCGGTTTGCAATGAAGTGCTGTCGAAGTGTCGAGTCATTGTAAAAGTCATTCAATCAATACAAACGACAGTTTAAAGTGTAATGCTTGCTGAATTGACCTCAGTTTCTTAGTTTCCGCCTCTGAAACTGAGATAAACTCTTCTGATCGACTCGTTCGGGTTCGAATACGATCCTACAAGTGGTATCAGAGCTCAGGAAGAAGAGTTCTTGCCAATTTAGCTGCGTTTTCTGTTTTTCTACACCTTCTTTTCAAATTGAACATCATTTCACAGTTAAAATTGGCTCAAAATTTCATTGTACATGCGTAATCATGATTTAACAAATCCTTAAAAGTTTCAAGCTAAAATTCAAACTAAAACTGGTCATTTTGACAATTCCGCTTGTAAGTGTTCTATTGAATGATGACGTTACAGTGATTCCGCTTGAAGATTGGTCTTGATTCCGCTCAGAACTGTGTTTCCGCTTGAGATTGTATTTTGATTTCGCTTGAAATCAAGATCCCGCTTGGAAGTTCAGTGTGATTCCGCTCCAAATTGTTGAGTGATTCCGCTCCAAAGTATCTGGTGATCCCGCTTGAAAATTCATTCTTGATTCTGCTACGAAACAAGATCCCGCTTGAAAGTCAAAGTTGTGATTCCAGTTCAGCTCAGTAATTTCGCTTGAACAGTTATTGTTTGAAGTGTGTTATTTCGCTTGAACAAACAGTTTTTGAAATCTTTGAAACCCGAATCATGGACGAGGATTTTTATAATGCCTTTGCTACCCCGATCACAGTTGCTCAGCAGACGATGTTGGAAAATGAAACGGGAACTATGCAAAAACCGCCCAAACTCATGAACATTGAGGAGTATAAGAGTTGGGAAGAACGATTTGAGAACTGGGTGCAAGCAAACTATCTAGATGCTTGGGAATGTATTGAAACGAAATACGTTAGACCAACAAATGCTGATGATGAGTTGATTGCTATCAAAGATCTTAGTCCCGATGAGAAAAAGAAATACAAAAACGAAAAGATGATGATTAGTTTACTGCAACAGGCAGTCAAAGAGGATATCATGGTTTTACTGCAACATACTGGGAGTGCTTATTCAATTTGGAAAGCATTGCGATTTAAGTTTGTTGGAAGCCAAGAAATGATCAAATACAAGAAATCACTTCTGAAAAAAGAGTTTGATTTATTTCGTGGTTTGAAAAACGAAAGCACAAAGCAGATAATTGAAAGATACTGCAATTTATTGGTGAACATAAAGAGGGCTAGTATCACCAAAGAGAATAAGGAGTTAATTGAAAAACTGGCTGATGCATTACCACATGAGACTTGGGGTACATACTTGATGATGCTAAGAAACAAAAAGGGTTTTAACAATCTAACACTGAGCAAGTTTATTGAAAAGCTCGAAGCACAAGAAATGGAACAGATAAAGATTTCAAGAATGAAAGTGTTTGATGGTGAACAAGATATAAGTTTGTACTACAAAGCAGGGTTGAATGAGAAAACAACCAACATGTCACCAAAAGTTGAAACTGCATTCAACGCGAAGAACTCATCTGGTAGTTCATCAAAAGGATCTAACAGCAACACAAGTTTTTCATCATTTCCATCATTTGATCCAAATGTTTCAAAAACTAGAAATGGCAAAAAGCTTCAATGCAACATTGTGCTGAATATTGAAAACGATCAGGAATATTCTGAAGAGTTAGCTAAAAGCCATATGTCTTTGTTGGGAACTGTTTTAGAATCTTATGGTAGTTTTGTTGTAGGTCAGATTGGGAATCCAATGCTGACTAAGGAAGATTATGACCAGATCGATGCTGAAGAAATGGAGCTGATGGATATAAAATGGTGTTTGGCTAGCGTGTTGAGGAGAGCTGAGAAATTCAAGCAAATCACAGGAAGAGATGATCTTTGTGAGGCTAATGTTTCTACTTTGGGTTTTGATAAATCTAAAGTCACTTGTTTTCGTTGCAGGGAAAAAGGACACTTCAAGAGGGAGTGCACCAATCGCGAAGCAAGTGGAGCTCAAAATCCGTTCAACAACAATGATTACTACCGAAAGGCCATCTACCATCAAGTTGCTCAACAACCAAGTCAGCATCAGGCACAAACTGCACATGGAAGAAATGTGATTGAAGATTCTTCAAAAAGAGCTTGTGTGGTTAATCAAGAAGAGAAGAAGCCATCAGCAGGGTTCAACTGGGATAAATATATTCCAACTGATGCTAAAGCATGTGTGATTGATCAAGATGATGAAAAGTTACCTGAAGGGTTTAGTTGGGAGAATTTCACTTGGGATGATTATATTCCTGACCAAGCTCATATTCACACAACTTTTGTTGCCCGAGTTGAAGAAGATAGTGATGATGATACTGAGTATTATGCTAGAAGAATGAGAGATCATTTGAAGATGATGGTTAAAAGCGACAGTGAAGATGAAAAAGCCAAGAAGAAAAAAGAAAAAGATCAAGACACCAGTGAGCAGTGATGATGAGACTCCGGTGATCAAAAGAAAAGTAAAAGAAGTTCCGAAGTTCAAAATTAATGAAGAGGTTATTACCAAAGAGATTCCTGTGAACTGTGAAACTTGTGAGATCATGAAAAAGAAAAACAGTGAGTTGATCAACAACATGAACAGGTTGAAGGAATCTTACGATGTGCTGAACAAAGCAATGAACATGTATAATGACACAAGTGAAGAACAGGCATCTGCTATGAAAACTCTTCAAGGAGCATTCATGACGAAGCAAGAAGTTGTGAATAACAACATTGAAAAGTGTGCTGTTCTTGAATAGAAACTGGAGTTGCAAAGAATTGAGACTGAGAGAGTAAATCGTTTGTTGAAAAGTTACTCATGTACTTCTTATGTCATTGACAGGATTTATCCAACTGTTGAAGGCATGAAGGCATTTGAAGATGAGGAAGTAACTGAAGAACAGACAGTTTCTGAAGAAAAGACTCCTGAAAAGAAGACTGAGAAGAAGAATGACACAAAGAAAAAGACTGACAAGAAGAATTCTGGTAAGAAACAAGGTGTCAGTTATAACAAGTGTCCACCCCCGCTAGATAATGGATATTTACCCAGAAATCCAAATGCTGAAAGAGTCAAAAAGGCAACAAATTTGCAGTTGGAGTCGGAGTCGTCAGTAAATTTGCTAGAAAGTATTGATGTCACGTTTACATCGTCTGACACTGATCAACAATCTCAATTGATGAAGAAAGTGGTGGATCATGTGTTAGATGACGATGAAACTAAGGAGTCAAAGTCTGAGTCCAGCACCCCGGGTCAAAAAGAAAAACAGGGCAAAAGAGTTTATGATAAAGAATTCCTGTTATCAAAATCTAATTTGAATGATGAAACATTTAAAGTGGCATATATTTTAAATGATTCTGACAAATTATATTCTGATGAGGAATTTCCAATAAGAGGTGTCAAAACTGAAATGATTAAAAAGGTTTTCAAACTAACAGAAATTAATATTTCTGAAATAAAAGATTTATATCTTAATGAAAAACCTAAAAAATACACCTCAAGAGTTCAACAAAGATTAAGCAAGAAAAAGGGTTACAATTCTGGTAATGGTTTTAAAAAGAAACCAAACCATAACGGTAATTTCAAAAAGAAAGGTCTTGGATTTACTCCCACAGAAAAACAGAAAAATGAAAAATATGTTCGAGATTTTAAATCAAAGATGACATTTGTTTCAGGTACATCTTCTGAAGAAGAAAAAGAAAAAATATTCAGAAAGCAGTCGAACAAAGAGTTCATTGCAAAGAAGCAAGATGAGATGAAGACTTTTGATCAGAAAAAGAAAACTCGAACCTGTTTCAAGTGTGGAAAAACTGGTCATATTGCCATGAATTGTTCAAAGGCAATTCAATCCAAACAGGGAGTTTCTAAACTAAAAGAGAAAATGGTTGAGTTTGAACCGCCAATTGATAGAACCAAATTATTCAGAAACTCAAAATTTGAAATTGGTGAATGTTCTAACAGTTTTTACAAGAAAAGAGCTAAATCTGACAATCAGAAATGGGTTGTGAAGAAGTCCGTTGATAGTTCTAGCGATGATTCTGATAAGTCAAAATCAGAGGAGCTATCTTCTAGCGATGATTCTGATAAGTGAAAATCAGAGGAGCTATCTTCTAGCGATGAATCTGATTCCACAAAATCAGAGGAGCCATAGGTTGAGGAAAATGGTGAAAAATCAGTTCCGACTGTGGATGATGAGAATTTTCCACCACTTCGGGCTGAAAATTTTAAGAAGAAAATTGGTAAAGTTGAGATTTCAACCCAATTTTATTCTGACAAAAAGTTTTTTGATGTTGAAAAGGCCTTTAACCCCAAGGTAAAACATATCTTTGGTAAAATGATTGATCGAAAAGTCAAAGGGGTTAAAGAGTTCTATGAGAAGAAGATGGGAGGTAAGAAACCGAGTGTTGGTGACTCGGTGACACCCAAGGCTGGTCAGGCTTGGGTGGATATTTTCTTTGAATGAAAAACCTGACTTGCCGGAGATCCCAAGTTGGTAATCGTGGATCATGGATCATGAATCAGCATCATTCTTTGTATTTGATTGTTTGTCGTACAAGTGGTACAGAGGTTGGTTATTAAAAAGTGATTAATCAAGGTCATTAATTTGAACTTGATGTAATCTTCATATATTTGGTAAAAAGACATTATGATGAATCACATCCCCGAACCTCCAAGTGGATAAAACAAAACTTATTTTCCGGAAAAACCATTTTGATTAAAACAAACTTAAGTGTTTTGAAATCTTAATGGGAAAATAGTTTGTTGTGAGGGGGAGTTCTGATTGTTTATGCCAAGTGGATGGCGATTTGAAGCTTGATACAACAGTTGTCAAATTTCTGTATAGTTTATTTTCAAAATTTTTTTAATGTGTTTGCATTTTAGGGGGAGTAAAAATTTCAGAAAATCTAAAAACATTAGAAAATTTGAAAAAGACAAAAACATGATAAAATTCAAAAATGAGTTTTGATGTCTAAAAGTGGAAATGATAGTACATCAGTGGACTGTCACAACATGCTAAAGAAATGGAAAGTATAAAATGTGATAAACAATCTTACTGCGGATGTGTTAGTAGGTTTTTACACATTTAGTAGATTGTAACGAGATATAAACCTAAATTCAAACTTGCTTATATCGTGGGTAATAATTTCTTGGATATATGGGTAACCCCCGAAATCTTGTTTGAAAGGTCCCTCTTTCTGAGAAACTAGGTCTTTATACTCAGTGATATCTGGGGTATTATCCCGGGACTTCTGCTGAATGGAAATTCTGACCTAGTCCCTGTATAATACTTTCTGCAATTGCTTGAAATATAGCATCACCCTCAGCAAAAATGATGAAACAATAAAATTGATAATCATTGCTGTTGAAGAAAAGATCCTCTAAAGGGGACACACCTAAAGTCGAACCGTCATCTCTCTGCTGAACGGAAGTTCTGACCTGAGCTCTCACGGTTTCGCATCTAACCCCTTTACAGATATCATCTGTGGTATACTCACCTGTAAGACTGAATATTGGGATCTGGATACAGGAGTATATTCAAGTAGTGGGACACGCGAATAAGTTTAAGTACTTAAGACATTAATATAGTATCTCGTAGCAATTGAACTTTGTGTAAAAATTTAAAGTGGACCAGCATATTGACAATCTAGGTGAATTGTTTAGAACTTAAAATGAAATGAAGCTTAACGGTGTTGGTGATTTGTCTCAAAAGCTGATATGATCCTTTTAGTGTGTCTTAGCATAAATTTTGAAAAATTCAAAAAGATTTTCGGCAACTGGTGTTGAAGAGCTGATTTTCAAAATTCCAAGTGCTAAACATGACAACGGTTGGTTTGGGAGAGTGTGTTTAAGAGTTTAAATCTTTCAAGTGGTCATCAGATATTTTTGTAGAGAAAATGTTTTTGCAAGTGGTAAAAACTATATTCCTACAAGTGGTTCATCAGAGACTAAATGTTAGATTATTTTATGATTTCCTCAAGTGGTGTCTAAGTGAGTTAAAGTTTTATATTAGAAAACTTATGTTTGAGGTAGAGATTGTGCAGATAACCTGAGCTGGAGGAGAGCCAGGTCACGATCTTGGAATGGATTCTGTAGAGCTAGGTTAATCGATCCTAAAAAGCTTGTGTTTAAAGAAACCAGTTTTTCGATACCTAGGGACTCTGTAGACAAAGTTTGAGTCAGGCAACGATTGTGAACCTGTGAAAGCCAGACTGCGATCCCAGCTGATTGAGAGCGGGAGTCTAAATGACAAAGAGCTAGGTTCTGATCCTGATTTGTTGCTGCTGACAAGTTTAAAGATTCAACACTCGAGGGGGAGTGTATGTTGGTGCAAATGAATAGAGAAGAAGTCAATATCCGAGAGAAGGAGTTTGTTGGTGATGAAAGAGAAGAGAAGATAGAGATTGAGGATGCTTACAGCATCAAATACTTCATAAAGAGAGAAGCCCAAAGGCTGATAAAGAATGAAGGTGCGAAGACTCGACACTGAAGACTCTGTCAACATCCGAGGGGGAGTTTGTTGGTGCATTCGTCTGTCGTCTTCGTCTTGTATCGAGTCTTGTACTGTACTAGTTAGACCAGGGCACGAAAAACGAGATAGGAATATATAGTAGAGATTCCGCTTGAAATGGCATGAAAACATTTCAAGCGAAATCACTAGCTTCAGATTCCGCTTGAGAGTTTAATGTTGATTTCGCTTGAACTTAATATTGTAATTCCGCTTGGAATGTGTCCAAGCGGAATCAGGAGTCTATAAATAGGTGCTCTCAAGCGAAATTAAGTAGTTAGTGGTTCCAGTTTGCAACGAAGTGCTGCCGAAGTGTCGAGTCGCTGTAAAAGTCATTCAATCAATACAAACGACAGTTTAAAGTGTAATGCTTGCTGAATTGACCTCAGTTTCTTAGTTTCCGCCTCTGAAACTGAGATAAACTCTTATGATCGACTCGTTCAGGTCCGAATACAATCCTACACTGTTATTGTACGAGAATTCGACTAAAGGTAAGTGTCCTTCCCAGTTACCACCGAAATATATGACACACGAGCGAAGCATGTCTTCAAGAGTACAAATCGTTCTTTTAGTCTGACTGTCGGTTTGGGGATGGAAAGCGGTACTTAGATTAAGCGTAGTACCGAGAGCAGATTGAAACGTTTCCCAAAGACGCGAGTTAAACCGATCGTCGCGGTCAGAGATGATGTCACGAGGTGTACCGTGTCGATAGATAATTTCGACGGTGTAAATTCGGGCTAATTTTTCTACCTTGAAGTCTTCTCGTATCGGCAGGAAATGAGTAGATTTAGTCAATCGGTCAACGATAACCCAAATGCTATCGTGACCTGAGGCTGTACGTGGGAGTTTTGTGATAAAGTCAATGGCTATGCTTTCCCATTTCTACATCGGGATCTCGGGTTGCACAAGCAAGCCAGATGGTCTTTGTTGTTTGGCCTTGACTTTTGAGCAAGTCAGGCACTTCGAAACGTAGATTGTGATATCCTTCTTCATTCCAGGCCACCAATACCATTGACGAATGTCGTGGTACATCTTGTTGGCACCAGGATGAATGGAATATCGTGACTTGTGGGCTTCATCCAACATGATTTGTTGCAAATTAGTGCGTTTGGGAATCCAAATTCGGTCCAAATAATGGAATATCCCATTCGATTTATTCACTAACTGCTCGCCATTATGGTAAATCCTTTCCTTCCTCAAGGTGCGTTCGGTAAAACAAGCATGCTGAGCATCACGGATAAGAGTTTCGAGATGATGCTGGGCGTGAGCATTACGAGCGCTATGCAAATAGCTTCGTCTGCTGAGGGCGTCGGCAACGACATTTGCTTTGCCAGGATGATAACGGATCTCACAGTCATAATCGTTGAGAAGTTCTACCCATCGGCGTTGGCGCATATTCAGTTCTTTTTGGTTGAGGATGTGTTGTAGGCTCCTATGGTCGGTGAAGACCGTACACTTGGTATCGTAAACGTAGTGTCGCCAAATTTTCAACGCAAAAATTATTGCGCCTAACTCGAGGTCGTGGGTTGTATAGTTCTTCTCATGGATCTTGAGCTGACGAGACGCGTAAGCGATAACCTTCCTGTTGCATGAGAACACAACCAAGTCCAAGGTTTGAGGCGTCGCAATAGATAATGAAGTCATCGTTAGCATTGCAAAGCATATGCTTGAGAGTTTGAATGGCAGTCTCTTGTTCAGTTCCCCAAACAAAAGGCTTGTCTTTATGCATCAAGGAAGTAAGCGGGACAACGATTTTCGAGAAGTCAGAGATGAATCGACGGTAATAGCCTGCCAATCCGAGAAACAAACGTACATCGGATGGTGATTTTGGAGTAACCCAACTTTTAACAGCTTCGATCTTCGCGGGGTCAACATGAATACCTTAACTATTGACGATGTGACCGAGGAATTGAACCTCCTCTAGCCAGAATTCACACTTGGAGAACTTGGCATAGAGTCGATTCCCCTGGAGTAACTCGAGAACTAAACGTAGATGCTGCACGTGTTCGGTTTTCGATTTCGAATAGATAAGGATATCATCGATGAACACGATGACGAAGCGGTCAAGAAATGGTTTGCACACACGGTTCATCAAATCCATGAAAACCGCGGGTGCATTGGTTAAACCAAAGGGCATTACGACGAATTCATAATGGCCATAGCGGGTTTGGAAAGCGGTCTTCGGAATATCTTCCTCCTGAATGCGTAACTGGTGATAACCTGAGCGTAAATCGATCTTCGAAAAACATGAAGCGCCTTGCAATTGATTAAACAAATCATCGATTTGAGGCAGGGGATATCGATTCTTGATTGTCAGCTTATTCAACTCCCTATAGTTGATGCACATCCGGAACGACCCATCCTTCTTTTTGATGAAAAGGACTGGTGCGCCCCATGGAGAGGTGCTAGGGCAAATGAAGCTTTTGTCAAGTATTTCCTGGAGTTGACTCGAGAGTTCGCGCATTTCGGACGGAGCAAGACGATAAGGAGATTTAGCAACAGGGTTGGCTCCAGGAATGAGGTCAATACGAAAATCAATATCACGACTCGGGGGTAAACCAGGTAGATCATCAAGAAATGCGTTTGGAAACTCGCAAACAACAGGGACATCTTTCACTAACGTCCTCTCTTTCTTTTCTTCATCCGCTACTACAATGTTTGCCAAGAAAGCTTTGTATTCCTTGCGGAGATACTTGCTCACTTGGATATATGACATGAGTTTGAGACCTTTCGAAGGAGTTTCACCATAAACACACAATAGATCACCATTAGCGAGCGAGAAGCGAATAATCTTATCGTAACAAACAATTTTAGCATGATTCTCACGAAGAAATCCATGCCTACTATGATATCGAAACTACCGAGTTGCATCGGAATAAGTTCGATAGGGAAGATGTGATTGTTGAGCTCGAGAGTACAATAACGGAGAACAGAATTGATAGCGTTGGTTCTTCCGGTGGCAACTTCAACATCGAACGTCGAGGGGAGATAGGCGCGCTTACGATTAAGGAGCTTTTCGAATTATAACGACATAAAACAGTTATCGGCTCCAGTATCAAATAAACATGAAGCATATATACCATTCATAAGGAATGTACCATTAACCACGTTGTTATCGGCTTGAGCTTGGCGGGCATTGTTGTTGAAGTACGTCCGCGGGCTGTTGGCTGCTGTTGCTGCTGATGTTGTTGTTGTTGGGGATGCTGCTGTTGTGGCTCTTGCTTCACCACTCGATTCGGGCACATGTTTGTGAAGTGGTTGGGATCACCACATGCAAAGTAAGCTCTAGCGTGGATCGCGGGTGCAGGAGCCGCTTGTTGACCTTGAGGAGCGGGAAGTAGAGCTTGTTGAGCAGGAGCTTGACCTTGAGCTTGAGCTGGAGCTTGACGTGGACCTGTACGGTAGTTGGCGGTGAAGTGGCCGTACATATTGTAGTGCACACAGTATCTGCAAGCGATTTCGACTGGGTGGTGATAGGTACAAGTAGGGCAAGCCGGGTGAGGACCAGTGTATGCACGCTTAGCCGGCGGTGCATGGGTAACCGGTGCCTCTACTTGGCGGTGTTGAGGCTGCGGTTGAGCAGGAACTGACTGGAGACAGCGCAATTTTTGCTACTGTTGTTGTTGTTGTTCTTCCTCTTGCGACGAGAGGACTTTGAAGACTGCGGAGCGGCAACGGTTTCAGCTGTTGAAGCAGCGGTGACTTGATGGAGATTCTTGGAGGCTTTATCCCAGTAACCAGCCTTGACTCGCTTGTCGTTGATCTCAGCAATGAGTAAGAAGGTTTCCTCAATGGTTGACGTCTTTGCGGCTTGAACGAAATCAACCACGCAATCCGGATGAGCATGGATATAATTTTGATGGTGATTTCGGGCATAGAAACTTGGCCTGGACAGATTATACTCAACTGCTTAAAGCAAGCAGTCAAACCAGCGTTGTCGCCATCCTTTTGCTTGAGATGCCAAAACTCATCCTCCAACTTTTGAAGCTCGTGGGGAGGGTAGAACTCTTTCATCATCAAGTCCTTCAACTCGTCCCACGTTAGCCCGTAAGCTGCATCATTTCCACGCTTGTTTCTCTCGGCGGTCCACCAGTCCAGTGCCCTAGACTGGAAATCGCCGGTAGCGTTAACAGTGCGGAGATTATTAAGACAGTTGCTTTGACGCTGGGTGACTTCAATAGAATCAAACCATTGAAACATGGCTGTAGGACCATCTTCTCCGGTGAATTCTTTTGGACCGCAGGCTTTGAACTGCTTGAAGCTAAAAGTAGTCTTAGGAGCATCAGTCCTGGACTCTTTGGAAGACTTGCTAGCATTTTCATTCAGCTCGCTAATAATCTGGGGAATAACTTTCACCATTTGCTTAGCGACGAGGGCGGCGATGCATTTGTCATCATGATTGCGGTGAGCTGAGCGGGAATGAAACGATCCAAATGATGACGTTGTCTGCAACAGACATCGCCACAGGTCTCAGACACAGTTTCAATTAACCCTAGTATAGACTCTCGCTCTGCTCTAAACTATATATAAAGCTCAGGAACACGATTACGTAACAGATAGACACATAATCACAGAAGCATATAGACACATAGAGCACAGAAACACGTAAGGCAGATAGAACACAGAAACCATACTATATTTTGCATGTATTCACCTACACATATTTCATGTATTCACCTATTATTCAAGGTCCGCGAGTTCGAGAATAGCGAGTACACAGCGAGTAGCATAACATAAGCGAGTAACATAGCATGCGATTGTCCACAAGTAGCGATTTGTTAGCGTATTGAGATAGATGTGCAGTGCGAATTGTGTGTATCGATCAAAGCGAGGAGCGAAAAGCAAATAAATTACCACAAATCAAAACACATAACAGGTAAAACCACATAGAAACACATAAAATCCCACATAAAACGACGAATATCAGAGTCAGCTGTTGCGGGCTCAGAATCGAAACACATAAAATCAGCGATTGTGAGCTTGAAATCGAAAGTAGATTGTCTGATGCTTAATAGACGTTGACTACCCAAAGTGATTCGACTATTCTCAAAGACTTCCCAGATACATTTTGTCCTAATCGATTGTGCTCTATCACCGACACGCGGTGAATGGCATGCATCCTTTCGGTTACTAACGCAACTCAAGTCGTTGGAATCCATCGAGACCTTGGTGAGAATTTTGTAAAACCAAAATAGGGAATAGAACGAGCCATCAAGGTTCGGGTTTCACCCCTAACTTAGCAGCTACATTCCTGTTTGTGCGATAGAATCACGAGATTGAGGGAGAAATCTGTGTCGAAGTACGGATTTCACTCCTGATTCAACGCAAATTCTCGTGTTTATAAATAAAATGCGGGTCAAACAAGCGATTCAGTCGAGAGTTTGCGGTTTTTACACCTAATCTCCACCTAATCACTTGTTCATTTTTAAAAAATAGTGTGCAGTGGTAGTGTTCCGTGAGTGTGAGCGAGAAATAGCAAATAAACTCGTACATAACCCCTACAGGGTATGCACCAGTCGGTCTGTTGGTACTTAGACTATATACTAGGTCGTTTCTAAGACATCGACCCGGACTAGGTCGAGACTTGCCTAATTCCCTATAGTTATGGCTCTGATACCAATCTGTCACACACTGATAGCGGAAACATCGGGGCGCGACACTCAGCGAAACAGATTGTCCAGGAGAATCCATAATAACTATTAGTTATAATATATTAAAGGTTCATGTCCCATACTACAAACATATAAAATAAAAACAGTTATTACAGACACAATTCTCAAAGACTAATATCCATTCCGACAACTCAGATTTTATTTAGTTTGTTTCTAGACTCCATCCTAGCTCAATTCCCACAAATAGCAAGCAAGCATCCTAAGCATCTATCACATACATTAAAATAAAGGTCAATACACATAGTGTAAAGGTGAGCATACAAGTTTAATAATATAATAGAGTTCGAAATCGATTACGCATAACCAGCATGTAACATGTACAAAGTGAAGGCAAGTAGGTTATCGACAGAGAAATATGCACAGACGTGACTGCGAGTTGTAGAATACGCAACACATATCCCCACTAGGACACGTGAAGTAAAGCCCTTAACAACCCATGTCCACGACATGTGCTGAGTCCAAACTATAGTACTATCGTTGCTAAGGTGTCAGGCAACAATCACTGTGTTAACATAACATACAAGCATTCATCGAATAACACGTAGCATGCAATATCAATCAGCGTAAAAATAGTGTTTGCATTGTGTGTCGAGTGTGATTTAGAATAAGTAACGTATGTAACACCGAAAAGTGCGTAAAGCAAAAAGGGATCGAGTATACTCACAGATAGCATTTTACAAGTAAACACTCTTTTGGATTGAAGGGAGCGCTGAGAGATTAGCCTAAACAGTTAACGATAGCATTAGCGATGAACGAGGCGTAAAGTGGTGAAAAGTGGCTAAGTGTCGAGTGGCAACCCGATCGGATGGCTATCTAATGGTTGACCATTTGATTGGATGTCAATCCGTTCGGATGGTCATCCGATCAGATGGCCATTCGATTGGATTGACATTCGTTTGGTAAGGATGTGTTTGTGTATGATGGCTTTGAAGTTTTCGTTGTAGCATTTTGAAAACAGAGAAGTATCTCTACCCTTCAGGTCGTCGATCGAATGGTCGTTCGATCGGATAGCGATTCGATTGGCAGGACACTTAGTGAGAACAAGTTCACAGCAGGGTTGTCGCTCAATCGGATAGCAATCAGTTAGAAACTGATGTTCTTTGAAACTTATGAAAATGGTTAAGTGTCGAAGTTCCAAATGTTATATGGTCGGATGGTCATTCGATCGGATGGCTATCCGATCGGACGGCAATCCATTCGACGTTCAGAGCTTTGCAAGTTTGAAGTAAAAAAGTTAAGTGTGGAACCAAGTGCAATCCGATCGGATAGTAGTTCGATCAGATGGCTATCTGATCCGATGGCTATCCGATCGGACGACAATCCATCCCAACGAACCAGATCATCTTGAACTTGATTATTGTTGAAAGTCTTGCAGTTTGGCCGAGACGATATGAAGACGCGTTAAACAACGGAACCTCGGCAATTCCTAAGCCGTCCAATCGAACAGGAACCACCCTAATCCGACCAGTTGACTGTTCCTTGATGGTTGTTCATGTTTATCCCGAGATCGGTTGTCTCATTGATAGGATCTAGATCTCAAACCGACATATCACTAGAGAGGAGTAGAAGGTCTGAATGCGCTCCGATTCTATCGGTTTTGAGTGCATTGAGTGTAAAAGAGTTGAACGAAAGTTAGAAAAGTTTCTTTCAATCCTTTTGTCTTTGAAAATGTTTAGATCTATGCAGAATCGTTGTGAAATCATGTGGAAATCCTTCAGATCTGAGTTATTCTTGGTGGAATGAGGTCAAAACTTGAAGTTCATAAGAACTCCATGAAGACATCATCCTAGAACACCTCAAATCCGCTGATTTCACGGTTAAAAGTTGAGATTCGAAAGAGAAAATGATGAAGAAATGTGTGTAGATCATAGAAGTACAAGGTTTAGGTTGAAAACTAACAATAATCGCGAGAAATCGAGAGAAAGAAGGCTTGGAACGCTGCTGGTCGAATGAGGAAGCTGTCACAACAAGTGAAGTGACAGGAGGGGTATTTATAGGTTGCCAAAAAGGGAAAGTGCAGAGGTGTCGGATAGGCCACCGATCGGATGGTGCTTCGATCGGATGGCAATCCGATCATATGGCCATTCGACCGCGGTGGTCCGACGAGTTAAGTTCGGCGTTTCGTTTCGCGTGTTGGGTTTTGTGATGTGTTTGAACGAGTTTTGATTAAGCGATGCGATAGATCGATAATAAAAACACAAATACTATATCTAACATACAACCATCATAGTAACTTGCGTTTAGCGTTTGCGATTAAATTGTGTTGCGATAGAGTGCGATTGCATTTCGATTAATCACCTCAAACATAAAGTAAACATGCATAAGTAACACATAAGTAATACACACACGTAAAACAATATTCAGAATCTATCAATCAAGGCACGAATGCGATTGCGATGCGATTAGCGATAAAGCGATAAAAATGCGATAAACATTGATTAAACCTCGATTATTAATAGATACTCCACATAATACAACTAAAGCGATTATAATAAAAGATTCGATTACAAGTCAAAGAAGTCAAATCAGTAATTAAGCAAGGAGTGACAGATCGCAATTAGCAATCTTTTCTTCCTTTGACTTCAATCTTGACTTTGACTTTGACTTTGACTTTGACTTTCGTAACACGGGGTGTTACATGTGGCCAGGAGCCTGCACAAAAGACAAACCTGTAGAAGCTTCTACGCCCACCATGGGGGCGTGCCCAACTCAACACGGGGCGTGGTCAATGTTGGTGCATTAATGTCTGTTGATTTTGTCTTTATCGTGTCTTGTATTAGAATGGATAGATCAGGGCACAATATACGAGAAAACAGGTTTTGTAGGTTATGAAGTGTATTTGCACGAAATGGTCTTCAAGGTATTTCGTACTAAATAGACATTTGTCTATTTCGCACGAAATGACATTTAGGGTATTTCGTACGAAATAGCATTTGTCTATTTCGCACGAAATGACACCGGGTCATTTCACACAAAACACCCACACCTATAAATACCTGATGTGCCAAGTCATTTGTAACTTTCCGATTTCAGAGTCGAGGTGCTGCCGATTTGTCAAACGATCTGTAAAAGCTTTGAAATCAATAAAAGGAAGATAATTAGGGAGAGTCAAGCTGTAATCACGTCGATGTCACTGATTCCGCCTTTGATATTGATGTATAACTCTTCTGATTGACTCATTAGGGTCACACAACGATCCAACAAGTGGTATCAGAGCTCAGGACGAAGAGTTCATACCGATTCAGCTTGTTTTCATCAGATTTTCTCACTTCTACTCATTCTTTTCAAAATTAATCGAGATTTAATGGACAAAATGGATTGAATTTCACATATATCACGTAAAACACAGTTTTAACGAATCCTTGAAAGAATTGGACCAAAATTCGAACAAAAACCGGATCAATTTGACAAAATGGTGGTCGATATGCTGATGTCATCATCATTTCGCACGAAATAGTCAGCGTCTATTTCGCATGAAATCAATCTTATGAACCCTATTTCGCACGAAATCAAGTGATTTCGCACGAAATCAGCAGAATATTCTTCATTTCGTATGAAATCAAGTTTGTGAACCTCATTTCGCACGAAATCAAACCTTATTTCGCACGAAATCAATTTGGAATCTCATTTTGTACGAAAACAACCTCTATTTCGTACGAAATAGATCTATTTCACACCAAATTTGTTATTTCGTATCAAACGTGTATTTCGTGTGAAAATCATTTCGTGTGAAGAACTCATTTCGTGTGAAAGTATTTCGTTTGAAATTCTTTTTGTTAAAACCCAAAAATTTTTCTAAGTGTTTGTTGAGTATTTTAGGTACTTAAAAATGGATGAGTTTATGAATCCGTTCAGTGACGTTTTTGCTTTCACGGGAAGCACAGTGGATGATACGTCAAGTAACATAAATGAAAATGCTCCAAGTCAAAGTGCAAAGAAAACCCTTTTTGATGCTTTGAGTGTAGAGAGTGCATATAGCACGTATAACAAACCTCCCAAACTGATGGCGATTGA
The DNA here is from genome assembly GCF_002127325.2 of Helianthus annuus. Classification (NCBI taxonomy): domain Eukaryota; kingdom Viridiplantae; phylum Streptophyta; class Magnoliopsida; order Asterales; family Asteraceae; genus Helianthus; species Helianthus annuus. The sequence continues at coordinate 56,865,884 of NC_035442.2, read as the reverse complement.
AGAATACAACAGATGGGCTAAAAGGTTAGAAGAATGGTTAAAAGCTTTTGCATATTCAAGTTGGAAGAGCATGAAGAATGGTTTCAATATGGGAAGATCGGATTATGAAAATATAGCAGATACTGAAGTAGAAAGTTTTGTTGCTGAACAAACGTGCATTGCTTTGCTTTGCTTCATCAGTCCATGAGAGATGACATAATATCGTTGATTGAATACACAAATTCGAAAGATCTATGGGAGAAACTGAGAGTGAAATGTGTGGGTAGTGCGGAGATTGTTAAAAACAAAAAGAAGTTGTTAAGAAAAGAATTTGATTTGTTTGGATGTTTGGAAAATGAATCTGTGTCAAAAATGATCGAAAGATTCGGGCATTTGAAGATGGAACTTGCAAGACACGGAATCGTGTACACTCAAGAAGAATTGGTTGACAAACTGTTTGACCCATTGCCGGATGAGAAAGACTGGCAGTACTTTGCTTTGATGCTGAAAAACACAATAAAGTCGGAGGATCTGACGGTTGATCAGTTAACTGAAAGATTGGAAAGTCATGAGCTTGAGATCAAGAAATCAAACAAAGTCAATCATTTCTCATACCAGCAGAATGTGGAGCTGTATTATCGAGGAAGTATGATCCCGAAGACTACGTCTCCTAAGACAACTTTCTCAGCAGAAAGTTCTAACACGTCATATCAAGAAAGTTTAAACAGTGGTTATCATGGAGGTTCATCGTCAACTACTCCAAATCAATCAGTTCCAAAGAATCTGTTTCAATGTAACATTGCTGTGGATCAAAAAGAATGCTCAAAATTTCAGTGAAGAATCCGCAAAGTAGCAAATGGTGTTCTTAGCCTCTGTCTTAGAATCATACGAGAGCCTTGTTGCGGGCAAGATTGGAAACACTACCTCACCAAGGAGGACTATGACCAGATCGATCCAGAAGAGATGGAGTTGATCGATATCAGGTGGTGTATGGCTAGTGCGGTCAGGAGAGCACAAAGGTTCATGGAGATTACAGGCAGACATTCTATTGGTGGACCTTCCACAAAACTTGGTTTTGATAAATCGAAAGTCACGTGCTTTAAATGTAAACAAAAGGGACATTTTAAACGTGAATGTCGAAATGCATATGCTGATGATACTACAAATCCATTCAGAGAGGATTATTACAAAAGAGCAATCTATCATCAAAACAAATCAGAACCTCCCAGAATGAAGCAGCTAGAAGATACCCCCAAAGAAAAATCAAGAGCACTTGCTGTTATTCATGATGATCAAGGTTTCGATTGGAGTGAATTGCTACCAGAAGAAGACGCAGTGGGCTATGCGTTTATGACAAAGATTGTTCCTTTCAAAGATACCAGAACAGAAGAAGTGAAATACGTCAACAGAAAGATGGTAGCTCAAAGCATGAAGAGTAAAATTTATCATACATACAAAGAAGCAAAAAGGGCGAATAGATGGGATGCTGATAGAGAATGTTACCTAGATCCCAAAGGAAACATTGTTGTTGATCCAGATTCTGTCAGTGTTGAAACTTTCATAGAGCAATTTGCTGAAGAAGAAGAAGCCAGACAGAGAATGTGGTGGGGAGGAGGAGAAGCTAAAGAAAAAGAAAAAGAGAAGGAGCCGCAGTCAAAGAAAGTTGATGACGGGATTATTGATACATCGAAAGAATTCACTGTAGAAAATTTGAAGAAGATGGCTGACAAAGTTCTTGCAGCAAAAGAGCTAGAGATAGTTTCTAGTTCTGGAACTGAGTCTAAAAGCAAGGTCAGTCAGAATGATGCAATCAATGAGTCATGTAAGAAAGAAAAGATTGAGAGTGACTGCAAAAATTGCATGAAAGATTGCAAGGTTTGTAGTACACTTGCTTATCTCAGTGGTAAAAAGACCGAAGAGCTGACAGGAAGAGTCAGAGATGTTGAAGATCAGATCTTAAACCGTGACAAAATGTTAAAAGCTTCAAATGAACGATTAAAAGAATTAACTGAGAAAATCGAAAATGATAAAATTGACGTAGAAAGAATTAGGAAAGAAAACGAAAAGTTAATTCATGAAAATTGTCAACTTTCAGAAAATTTTGAGAAGCTAAAACGAACGGTAAAAGATTCTGATGAAAGAAATGGTAAAACAAACAAAGAAAATGTGCAACTGACAGGAGTTCCTAGAGTTAAAGAAGAGCAAATTAACCAACAATTGGATGAGATTGCTAAGTTGAAGCTTCAGTTTCAATAAGCTAAAATTGAAAATGAACGCATCCAGTTGAAATTGAACAGTTACAACTCCGCAAGTTTTGTTCTTCAACATATCATTCCTAAACCAATTGGGAAGAACAAAGTAGGCGAAGATGTATACTCGGATGGAACCGGGGTTGGGTATCATCAGGTTCCACCGCCAGTTTTAAACAATTTTTCAAAGAAAAAATCAGGGTTGGTAACCGATGAAGAAGTTAATGAAGTTAAGCTTCCAAACACAATTGATGTCACATTCACTTCATCTTCCGATGAAGATAGTGTCCAGTCCGAAATTGTTAAAAGTATGGTTGAAAATGTTTTGAAAACTGAAAGTGACACTACTGAGGATGGTGAATGTTTTTTGGACAAATATATTCCAAAATCAAAATCCAAAAACAACTTAAGTGAAGAATCTAATCTTGTGATGTACAAGATGGCAGGATCTGATAAGTTGTATTCGGATCGTGATTTTCCTTTGGAGAATGTGAATGTTGGCAAATTGAGAAATGTGTTCAAGTTGAATGAGATTGATGTGTCGAAAATCGAATGTGTGAAACATTCTGAAAGACAATTGAACTTTGAAAAAAATAAATCTTACTATAAAAAACCTATTGTACCACCACATTTTTATAACAACAACCAAAACAGATGGTCGGGTGGTTATCAGGGTGGTAAGAATTATCAGAAAAAGAATGCTCAAAATAGAAAGCTTGTTGAGAAAAAGGTTTTTGTGAAAAGTTCAAGTTCAAGCTCACTTTCTGATGAAGAGTCTGAAATTTTTTCAAAATCAAATCAAGAATTCTTTGAGAAGAAGGCCTCAGAGCCTCAGACTGAAGGCACGAGTCGGGTAGTTGATACTCGCACATGCTTTAAATGCGATCTAGTTGGACACATTGCACGAAAGTGTACCAACTTAAAGCCTAAGTCTGAAGGTGTTGAGAGTCAGAAAAAGAAAGTTGATGCAAAAGGTAAAGCTCCAATGGTGGCTGAGAAGAAAGTTTTGAAAAGTGAAAACACCAAAATCAAAACTGAATCTGTAAAGAATGTGGTAACTAAAAATGACAAGTTTTACAAAAGGGTTGCTTCATCTCAACAAACATGGAAGCCAACAGTTGTTGAAAAGAAAACAAGTTCTCCAAAACCAAAGGTTTCAGAGTCGGAAAAACAATCATCTTCTACCACACCGGTAAAGATAAATGTTCCTTTGGATTACTATGAGAAACTTGAAAAACAAATGCTCAATTCTGAAGAGAAGGATGTTCCAAAGAAAGACCAACCATCTGTTCAATCTCAGAAAGATGAGTTTTTCTTATACAAAGAGGTTGAGGTTGGATCTGAAGAGAGCTTAAAGATGAATGATAAGAATTTTCCACCGTTGTTTACCAAAAGAACTGTCCTCAATGTTCAGCTACCTGAGTCAAAAGAGGCTTGGGTGGCATCAAAATCTAGCTAAGTGTTTGTGACATGTGCAGGAGTTTCCAAGATCTGTTTCACGTTGGATTATGGATAGTGGAGCTTCTCGGCACATGACAGGAAAGAAAACCATGCTGTACGATGTTAGAGGGTTTAACGGAGGATATGTGGGATTTGCAGGAAATCAAGGTGGTCGAATAGTTGGTGAAGGAACTCTATCTAATGGTATTGTCATGTTTGAAAGAGTTAACTACATCGCCGAGCTAGAGAATAATCTTCTGAGCATATCTCAGATCTGTGATAGAATGTATACAACGCACTTCACAGACAAAGAATGTTTGATTTTGAAACGAGGATTTGTTGTTCCTGAAGAGTGGATTATTATGAGAGCACCTAGAGTCAATGATCTATATGTGTTGGACACGGGCGTAGCTACTACTACCACGGGTCAGGCTCATTGCTTCATGTCAAAAGCAACGGAAAAAGAATCAAAGTTGTGGCATCGAAAGATGGGCCACATTCACCTGCGAAAAATGAATCACCTGGTGCACAATGACTTAGCAACTGGTGTTCATTTGAAAAGTTTCCATCTGGAAGGAGAGTGCATTAGCTGCATCAAAGGCAAGTAGAAGAAGAAATCACATCCTCAAAAGAAAGTCAACTCAGTTTCGAGACTGTTAGAGAGACTTCATATGGATCTTTTTGGTCCAGTGAATGTCAAAGTATAACCGGTGATCTCTACTGTCTAGTAGTAACTGATGATTACTCCAGATTTTCATGGGTATCATTTCTGAAGACAAAAGATGAGACGTTTGAAAGTTTAATGGCGTTGTTCAAGAAAATTGAAAACTTGTACCAAACTCGAATCAGAAAAATCAGGAGTGATAACGGTACAGAGTTTAAGAACAACAAAATGGAAGAGTATTGTGATGAGAGAGGTATATTGCAAGAATTTAGTGCTCCTTATACTCCGCAGCAAAATGGGGTAGCAGAACGAAAGAACAGGACACTAATCGAAACGGCTAGGACGATGCTTGCTGATTCAAAGCTACCAGTCAATTTATGGGCAGAAGCAGTGTCAGCCGCTTGCTATACACTCAACCGGGTTCTCACAGTAAAGAAATTCAACAAAACGTGTTTTGAGCTGATCAACAACCGCAAACCGAACCTGAAGTATCTGGAACCGTTTGGGTCTCCCTGCACTGTTCTAGAGCCTTTTGGAAAGTTTGGTCCAAAGAGCATCGAAGGAATATTTGTGGGTTACTCAAGTCCACAAAAACGAGTTTTTGTTCCAAGCTTGAAGCTGATTATTGAAGCTCATAATTTTGAATGCCAAGGTTACACAATGCCACCGCAGAATCCAGGCGACTCATGGCGATTCAATTACGATACTCTTTGGGATTCGTTTGATATGGAGGAAGAAACAGAAGAAGAAACAGAGTTCTCTGATGAGTTGGATATTCTAAGAGAGTATGAGTCATCACATGAAAGGTTTCCAGCTGAGTCTTTAAGACGACCACGACAAACTTCAAATGATGATGAAGCCGTTTCAAGCAATGCTGATGAACATGATGATATTCAGCAATCTTCAGAACATGCTCTTGTTAATCAGAAGGCAGTCAATGATAATCTAGAATCTGATAATATGCCAATATTTGATCATGGTGATTCAGTTCTGAGGGGGAGCAAATCCAGATTTCAAGTCAAACAAATCCAGTCAGTGAACAAGGTGCAAATCAAAATGTCACAAATTTGGAAGGCGAGGTAGATGTTCCAGGCCAAGTGATGCCAAGAACTCTTTCGTACCATCCAGAGGAGTTGATTATTGGGGAATTACAATCAGGCGTCCGCACTAGACGACAAATTGACCAAGGCCTTACTTGGCTTTATTCTACAGTTGCTCCTTTACAAACTGAGTTTTCACTAAGTTGTTTTATTTCGCAGATCGAACCGCGAACATACATAGAGGCGCTAACTGAAGATTCTTGGGTCAATGCTATGCAAGAAGAGTTGAGTCAATTCGAGAAGTTGGGAGTGTGGAAATTGGTAGACTTGCCTGATGGTCATAGGAAGATCAACACCAAGTGGGTGTTTAAGTGCAAAAGAGACGACCGAGGGGTTATTATTCGTAACAAAGCTCGACTCGTAGTCCAGGGTTTTAGTCAGCAGGAGGGTATAGATTTCACCGAAGTATATGCGCCTGTTGCTAGACTAGAAACGATTAGAATCTTCCTAGCATTTGCATCGTGGAAAGGATTTAAAGTTTTTCAGTTAGATGTGAAATCGGCTTTACTCTATGGAAAGGTAAAAGAGGAGGTATATGTCGGACAGCCACCGGGCTTCACCGACCCAATCCACAAAGACAATGTCTATTTACTGGATAACGCGCTATATGGTTTACACCAGGCCCCGAGAGCTTGGTACGAGACATTGTCTCAACACTTGCTAGCCAACAGCTTCATCCGTGGAAAAGTGGATGCCACTCTCTTCACCAAAGAAGTCGACGGACATCTTCTGATAGTTCAGATATACGTAGATGATATCATATTTGGGTCAACAAATGAAAATTTGTGCAAAGAGTTTGAAAAAGTTATGAAGCAAAAATTTGAAACGTCATCGATGGGTGAGATGAAATTCTTCTTGGGACTTCAGGTTGATCAACTGCCCAAGGGAGTATTCATACATCAGACGAAGTATGTTCATGATATCTTAGAGAAATTTGGGATGTCAGGATCTACTCCAGCTTCCACCCCGTTAGTGACGAACCATGGGATAAACCCTGATCTCACCGGAGAGAAGGTAGATGAAACGATGTATCGTTCCATAATCGGATCGCTAATGTACTTGACTGCTTCGAGACCCGATATCATGTATCCTACCTGCCTCGCAGCAAGATTTCAATCTAACCCGAGAGCTTCGCATATGGTGATTGTGAAACGGATATTACGCTACCTGAAAGGAACTCCATCACTGGGGTTGTGGTATCCAAAAGTAGGCGATTTCACGCTCGAAGGGTATTCCGATTCCGATTACGGATGCTGCAAAGTTAACGCCAAATCAACAACAACGGGATGTCAGTTTTCGGGACCATGTTTGGTCACCTGGCAATGTAAGAAGCAGACCTCTGTAGCTCTGTCCACATGTGAAGCCAAGTATGTATCTGCCAGCAGTTGTTGCTCTCAGATCTTGTGGATCCAGCAACAGATGCGCGACTACGGTTTGCAATTTCTTAACACCCGTATCTTTGTTGATAATGAGGCTACGACAAACATTACAAATAATCCTGTTCATCACGCGAAAACTAAACATATTGAAATTCGTCATCACTTCATTCGTGATTCTTTCGAGAAGAAGTTGATACGAATTGAGAAAATCCACACTGACGAGCAAAAAGCTGATTTGCATACCAAAGCATTTGATAAAACTCGTTTTAAATATCTTTTAAAACTAAATGGTATGAAGCTTTTATCGGTGTCGGATGGGATTCTTGGCGTAGATGAAGGTACCACTGTAGATGATGTTGAAAAGCAATCTGCAATGGTTTGTCGATTTTTTACTTGTTTTGGTATTTAAGGGGAGTAGGAAAGTTATTTTCAGAAAATACAAAAACAGTAAAAAATTCAATACAAAAATAGTAAAAAATTAAATTTTTTTTTTCAAAAACATGAGATATTTCAAAAATCCGAAAACATTAGAAAACTGAAAAATAGCTTGTGTAAAAAAGGGAAAATGATAGTACATCAGTTAGACAGTTACAGTATGCTAAAGAAATGTAAAGGTTTAAAGCATTAAACAGTCTCGCTGATGATGTGCCGGTGGGTTTTTACACACTTAGTAGGTTTGTTCGGGATATAAACCTAAAATCATCACTTGCTTATTTCGTGGGGAACATCTCTCGGATATATAGGTAACCCCTGAAATCTTGTTTGAAAGATCCTATTTCTGACATACTAGGTCTTTGTACGTGATGATATCTGGGGTATTATACCAGGACTTCTGATTTTGCGGGAGCAATAGCCTAGTCCTCGTATAATGCTTTGCATTAGCTTTATTCATAAAGCTCACCATCAGCATAAAAAATGATGAAACATTGCAAAATGCTAATCATGTGTTGTTGAAATAAAAGATCCCCAAAGGGGACCCACCTAAAGTCGAACCATCATCTCTCTGTACGAACGGAAGTTCTAGGCTGAGCACTCATGGTTTCGCATTCACCCCTTTTACAAATATCATTAGTGTGCACTCACCTGTAAGACTGAATATAGTGGTCTGGATACGGGAGTATATTCTGAGATGGTACACGCGTATAAGCTAAGTCTCTTAAAACACTAAATTCGTATCCTGAACAGATTGAAATTTGTGTGAAAATTTAAAATGGACTAGTATATCGACAACCTAAGCGAATTGTTTAATTCTTAGTATGTTATCAAGCTTAACGGTGCTAGTAACTTGTCGAAAGCTGATATGATTCCCTAACACGCCCACCAAAAATATGTTTGTAAATAGTTTTCATTTACTGCATTTCATTTCTGATAAATTTCCAAAAACTTGAAAAGATTTTATAGCTTTCTAGTTTAGAATCTTTATTAAAAATCCAAAAAGATTTTTCATTTCTGCTTTATTTTCCGACAAATCAAAGTGGAAAGCTGATCTTCAGATTCGCAGTTTGAAGTAGATGCAGGAAGATTCTAGCTGGAAGATGAGTTTGGAGCTTATTATTTTAAAACTTGAAAAATAAAAGTCAACACAAGTTCATTAATTTGAAACTTGTAATTTTCAGAAAAATGTTGAACAAAAGTCAGTTTTGTTTTGTCTCAGATCAACCAAGGTCATTAAGTTGGACTTGGTAGATAAATTGAGTATCCAGGGTCAATAATTTGGATCTGGAGACTTAAGTGGATTTCTTAAAACTGATGAACAACAAAAGAAGTTCAAATGTGAAAAGATTGTAATGTCAGATTTTTGAGAAGCAGGTTACAGTTGTGAACATGTAAAAGCAGTAAAGAGAAATCCCCGTGGCAAAGTTTGTGTAAAGTTTGAGCCAGAATTGAAGTCCCAGCTTATCGAGAGGGGGAGTCTTCGAAAGGGGGAGTCAAAATTCTAGATCAACATTCAAAGGGGAGTTTGAAGAAAGAGATTAAAGGATGCTTTACAGTGTCAGAACAAATTGGATAAGAGAAAAGGCTGATCAAGACTGAAGACTCGATGCCAAAGACTTCGTCAACATCCAAGGGGGAGTCTGTTGGTGCATTAATGTCTGTTAGCTTTGTCTTTATCGAGTCTTGTATTAGAATAGATAGATCAGGGCACAATATACGAGAAAACAGGTTTTGTAGGTTATGAAGTGTTTTCGCACGAAAAGGTCTTCAAGGTATTTCGTACGAAATAGACATTTGTCTATTTCGGACGAAATGACATTTATGGTATTTCGTACGAAATAGCATTTGTCTATTCCGCACGAAATGACGCATGGTCATTTCACACGAAACACCCACACCTATAAATACCTGATGTGCCAAGTCATTTGTAACTTTCCGATTTCAGAGCCGAGGTGCTGCTGATTTGTCAAACGATCTGTAATAGCTTTGAAATCAATAAAAGGAAGATAATTAGGGAGAATGAAGCTGTAATCACATCGATATCACTAATTCCACCTTTTATATTGATGTATAACTCTTCTGATTGACTCACTAGGGTCACACGACGATCCAACAGTCAACGCTAAGATACGCAGAATCTTGATAGTACAACAAAGAGTTGACTACGGGGTCGTGCCCAGGAGACACGGGGTCATGTGGGGCCCTCTGCTGACACTTGCAATTAATGAAGGAAGATAAAAGGATGGCCACGGGGCGTGCCCTGCTGGACACAGGGTCGTGGCCAGAGCTCTATTCTGGCTATAAAAAGGGTGCTTGGTTCACCTGAAAGGCATCCCTTGGCAAACCACTACTCTCCCACTTTGCCACCACTCCTCCACCACTACAATACCAACACCCGCCACTAGGGCTATAAACGAACCGAACAAACACGAACAAGGCCTTGTTCGTGTTCATTCGTTAAGGAACAAGCTTGTTCATGAACTGTTCATGAACGCTTACCGAACGAGATTTCTTGTTCGTGTTCGTTCATTAAGGAAACGAACATGTTCGTGAACTGTTCACGAACACTTACCATATGCTAATGAACTCTAACAAATGTTCATGAACATTATGAACACAAACGACGTTAGTGAACACACTATTCATTTTAGAATAAAATCTGCATTTTTATCACAAACCTTATCAAGAATCCACAAAAAATAAATAAACACTTAACATAGTTATCCAGACAAAGTTGCCGTGATTATCAAAAACATGATAAACACAAAATTAAGAACTTTTCAAGCTTTAACACAAACTAAAATTGAAATAGTGAAATGAGGGATGTTGTGAGAGGCATATAAGATAACTAGGTTCAAAATTTTAAAAACTAGAAATAATAAAACAAAATACAACATATAAAAACCTTTAAACGAACTAACACAAATAAATATTAACGAGCAAACAAAAATGAACACATTTCCGAACGCTCACGAACATAAACGAACACATTACCGAGTGTCCACGAACATAAACGAACGAACGCAACCTCTGTTCATGTTCGTTCGTTTAACTTAACAAACGAAATTTCGTGTTCATGTTCGTTCATTTAATAAACGAACGAACATAAACGAACTTCCCGCCGAACGGTTCACGAACTGTTCGCTGAACGTTCAGTTCGTTTACAGCCCTACCCGCAACCATCATCCATCATCCATATTTAGAGTGTGTAGTAGTCTCGGGATCCAAGATTGATTGTAAGGGTTCTTGCCAATCAAAGACCATGTTTGGTTGAGCCTCTTACATCACTTGGTGAAGACAAGTCTTTTATGTATTATTTTTGATTTTTAATATTTCGGTACTTTTTATTTGGGTTTGTATTAATGACTTTAATAACTAGTTTCTTATGTTGAAGGTGAATTTTCTTTATAATTTTCTCATGGTGTCTTGAGTTTACTTTACTGTCTATATAAAGTAAATGATGTCATCATTCATGTCCTTACGGTCTATATAAAGCACGTTAACTACCTGGTCGGGGGTTAGGGGGATGGTTTGGTAAAGTTCTTGTCTCGTTCAGTGTATAGATCCTGCGAGAACCTGGTTCAAGCTTACTAGGACCTCCTTCAATACCCAATGGTATTGGATGGCGGGGGTGCGAATAGCTTGAACCCCTCATATGTAAACTACTACTAATACTTTAAACAGGCTTCTTGGGATTGTATCCTTGCTGACTCAAACCACTTAGCCGAGGGTAACGTCACCTTCAAAAGAGGGGCCTACCACTTTTCGCATTAATAACTAACTTAATTGTCTTTCAATATTCCGACCCTTTGGGATTGTATCCCTGCTGACTCAAACCACTGGGTTGAGGGTAACGTCACCTTCAAAAGAGGGGCCTACTACTATAACTAAGATAATCTCTTAAAAAGTCCGAAAGTGCGAAAATCATCAAAGGATACATTAAAGACAAGTTGGATCCAAGTGATTCTATCTTGTCTATCTGTTTTTATTTTATTTATCTTTTCATTTAGTTTTATTTTCATGTTTCAAAACTTTTCTCAAAAATTTTGGTCGATTAGACGTTGAGGATAAACCGCTGTTAAAAGCTATTGTGTCCTTGGACGACCTCGGTATCTTACCAACACTATACTACGCTCACGATGGGTGCACTTGCCCAAGTGTGTGTTTAGTGTTAGTGGAATATCGTGTTTTATAAATTTAAAACTTGACTAATGTATAAAATGGGCTCAAAATATTAATAAAATCATATGCTTCGCATACACCAGTAACCTATATGTGTACTAACTTTATTAAACACTAGGACTTATCGGACCTCGTACAAGTTGTTCATCTTGAATTCTTGTTATGTTTTCTCTTGTCCTTTTGGAACAACTTTGTATTTTAGAGTGTTGGTAGTTTTTTTTGTTCATTCGATTGTTACATGTATTTATTTCATAAGTGTACACATATATTTTGTATGTATTGAATCATGTGTGAACGGGCTTCACCCTTCACATGTCCTTGTGCTTTGCACACATGTCATTGGGCCGAGCCCATGTCTTTGGGCCTAGCCCATGTTATTGGGCCTAGCCCATGGCTTTGGGCCTCGCCCACGTTTTATGTCATTGGGCCTAGCCCATGTCTTTTATGTTATTGGGGCCGGACCATGTTTTATGTCATTGGGCCTAGCCCATGTTTTTTATGTTATTGGGCCTTGCCCATGTTTTAGTGTTATTGGGCCTAGCCCATGTCTTTTATGTTATTGGGCCTTGCCCATGTTTTAATGTTATTGGGCCCTTGCCCATGAATTATTGTTATTGAGCCATTGCCCATGATTTATTGTTGTTGGGCCATAGCCCATGTATTTTGTCATTGGGCCATGTCCATGTATTCAAGTAATTTGGGCCTAGCCCATAATAAGTTTTGTGAGTCCATTTAATGATCTTGCATTTTTATAAAATTTTTACCAAGTATATGACTTTTAAATGTGTTCATGTCCTTATAAAATACTTAGTAATTTTATGGATTTTTCAACTTTCCGGATTTTGTTATCGGTAATATATATTCGTTCTATAGTATATGCAAATTAATCCATTTTACGCATTTACACCATCGTATATGCAAATATTACTTTGTATATGCAAATATTGCATTATATATGTAAATTGTTCCATTGTATGCATTTGTACCATTGTATGTGCCAATCTTGCATAGTATGTGCAATTTGTGCCATTGTATGAATAAAAGTCATAATATAACTCCTCTTTTATATATATATATATATATATATAGATATATATATATATATATATATATTTTTTCATGCCTTAACTTTTCCAAATATCAGTTTAGGATTTATGTGTGGATATACGTATCCCTGTATTACATACTTGGTGAATTTCAAGTATTGGTGTGTTTTGTATTCCTTGATCGACCGTTTTGGTTGTATGTCATATTTGGTCGATTGAAATATTCTTTATTTCTTAGGAATATTTTCTTGTAACTTTTGGTTTCGCCGTCCGTATTGTCCGCTGGTCCGTTTAATTTAGCATTTATTGGTAGATTGAGGATATTGTGTATATGTCTTTATGTGTATATATACTTGTTATCTTTCAAATGTTTTCTTGGTATCCTTTGTATATTATTTAGATTACCCTAACATGTCTAAATGCATACACTTAACACATAATATATATACACATCGATGAGTTTTCTAAATATATATATTTCCCTAAAATATATATATATATATATATATATATACACATATATATATTTATAAGTTTCATTCTCTATCTACCTATCTATTCTTTCTCTATCAAATGCCTATCTGCGTGCTCTCTCAATCTTTACGCTAAAATCGCTGGCAACGATGACGATGGTGGTTTCAAGATGAATCGGCGTTGATAGAGACGATGGTTATGGTTTCAAGATGAGTCGACGACAACAGATCCGAACGGATTTTCAGATCTGAATGGAGTGGCTGGGGGTGTTGAACTTTGATGATGGTGGGTAGAATCATATCCGAACAAATTTTCAGATCTGAATGGGGGTGGTGTGGGATGATGAACTTTGATAACCGGACTGTTGCGGTGATGATAGTGGGTGTGGTGTTGATTTGGGCTATGGTGGTAATTTGGTGTAGTGGGGTATGGTCGATAGGTGGAATTGATGTGGTGGAATTGGTCGATTGGTGGTGTGGTGGAATTGGAAGTGTGTTTGGAGGTCTTTAAAGGTAGTGATAGATGCAGATTATTGCTAAATTGTAGGCATAGTTTACATGCCAAGTGTATTGACTCATGGCAAATCAAGCTGCTTGCCCAATTTGTAGAAGTTGTGTTGATTCTAGAAGAAGTTGTGGAGCGGGTCAAACCTCAGGTGGTGGTGGTGGTGGGTGGTTGTGGGTGAAGTCTAAGAGAGAGAGAGAGAGAGAGTGTTGTAGAGAGGGAATGGTAGAGAGAGCGTTCTATATATAATTTCGTTTTATTTTTTTAAGTAATATTAAAAAATTAAGTTAAATGACCAAATTACCCTTGTGTAATATGATTTAACTGAAAAATTTAACTAGATTAGGCTCAAAGGACATACCGTAAAAGATTTTAAAACATTAAGTACATAACTTGTCAACTTTTGCGCCAAAGGACAAGGACAGCGCCTGAAAAATGGTGTATAGATAAAGGACAAAACTTGTAATTTACTCTATTATTAACATATAATAGGTGGTGCCTCGGTAAAGTACCGCGACCATCAAAGAGAAATAATAGCATTCAAGTGTAAAGAGATCAACAATGTATGAGAGTTTAACTATAAGGACATACACTCAAAAGAGAATAATGCTGACATACACGTGATCATGGTTCTAAGGGAACCTATTTGTATACAATTTTCATTAAGCTAAGTGTCAATTTATCTTACATAAGTGCCTAACAGTTCCCCATCATGTATCTTAATACCTTTGTTATATTCTTAAGGGAAATCTTATTGATAATGAACGAAGGCCCATAAAATAACATAATCCTAATCCTCACATGTCGAACCTAATTGTATTCCTACATAAAAGTGCCTAATCTATGATATCATATAATTATAACCCCACACCCTTATAAAGTGTCACCTTTACATAAGAAAGGACTAATCGTCTAATAATACATACATCTAAGATTGTATTAATTCCCAAAAAATGTTAGAATTAATCTTTCAAATTCTAATGATTATAACTTATAAGTTAAAAACAATAACTCCAATGTAGTTTAATAGTAATCTACATAGTCCATTTTCGTTTCGATTACTTTAGAATGTGTTCTCAGAACTTGTAGCGCTAATACAAAACCTTACGTGGAGAGAAAAAAATACGGCTAAGTAATATGTCTGTTGTAATATGTTTGTAAATGGATACAACAAATAAAGGAAATATACAAGTCTAACAATATTGCAATAACTAAAGAGGTTTCATGCTTAATTTCACAATTTTATATAAAAAATACATTTTGAAAACCAACTTTTTACACCAGACCATTATTATTTATAACAAAATCATGTCATTTATTTAGGAAAATCGTTCAAGGTATAAACGAAAATTCACTAAAACCGTTCTAGTTAGCAAACGAAAATTTATTAAATGACAACTGAGTAAAGTACATGGAGTTTAAACAAAAATTCACTAGAGGACAAAGCCAGGGGAACCAACATTGCGAGGTAGGGATGAGATTGGTACAGTATCCGTACCGGTACCGAATTTGAACAAAACTGGGTACCAAATACCATACCAAATATATAGGTACGGTATGGGTACGAATATGGTACTGGTACGGGTATTTTCTTTATAAAATTCGGTACTAGTACCCGTTTTTACCCGTACCAATACCGAAAGTGTAACACCCCGAAATTATTTTAATACGGGAATAAGCGAAAAATGAATAAAAATTAATATAGATGGTGGATTATGAAAAATTATAAGTTAAATCATGGGAAGTGTTTAAATCAAACACTTAACAAGCTTGATAGGGGTAATATGAAAAATTGTAATGAATTAAGGGTTAGTAATGCCTAAACCCCAAACACACACTCTGTGCGTGATCTGGGATCGACCAAGGACGGGAGAAACAAGGGTTTACCCTTGTTCTTGCAAAACTCATCAATTAGCAAGAGAATTCAATGTTAATTGGTTGCATGTCTTGAATATTCGATCATCTAAGCATACCTAGTGAAGTGGTAAGTCGAATTTCTTGATTTGGTGAAATTTTAGAAAAAGGGTTTCAATCCAAACATGAATTTGTGGTATGATTTGTCTAAATTGGATGTTAGGGTTACTCCCTAGAGTAGAAATCACGCTTGATTTTAGTTTAATTGAAAGAAAATTCTAGAAACCCACTTGTTGAAAAATTAGCATGAAAGCATGATCAAGTAGAGGTAACTATGTGTAGTTGTGATATATGATCTTGCTTATAAAGCTCGAATGCTAGATAAATTAATGTAGAATATGTAGGAACGTTTGACGACCTGACGAGTCGATCAGAAGAGCGCTTAGACAGAATCAGAGGCGGAATTCATTGATTCAGTCTTCGTAAAGCTTGATTTCACTACTTAACGTCTCTTTTATTGATTATCTGACAAATATACAAGATCCGGAGACAAATCGGCAGGGCTTCGCCGTTACACCTTCAAAAACACACACTGATCCGCTCATATGACACCCCTATATATAGACATATGGGTTCGCTTATACGGACATGTCCGTATAAGCGAACCTGACATAAAAGCGGACCTACCATGTCCGTATAAGCGGACCTGACATAAAAGCTGACCTCCTATGTCCGTATAAGCGAACCTACATGATTTGTCCATATAAGCGGACCTATCATAATGACACATAAGAGGACCCACTCTTTGACACATAAGCGGACCTATCACTAAAACATGATTTCTCGATTTCCGTTCACTATACAATCAGCCCTAGCCTAAGACTCGAACTAAGATGTAGTCGACAGATAACTGCACCAACAGAATAAAAGAATTATAAGAACTAGATTGATTATTGATGACATACAATATGAACTAGTAAAGTCGTGCTTTGAATGCTTGTACATTGTGCTCTAGTAATGTAACGCACACTAGGTGTTTGATGAAATGCTTGAAAGAACAATTATGTGTAATTTGGAAAATAATGGAATGAAATTTGGGGTGCTAAACGAATGAATGGATGTGTTGATATAGGCGTGAAGGAAGAAGTTTCAAGTACTAAGAAATCGGAAGGCTCACAAGATCGAGGTATGTTCCGTTGCATACAAAACCTTGCTTAAATTTTTGTTAATATTCATGAAAAACAACCCTTGTTATAATGATTATGGTGGTTAGTAAGTAGATAGCAAATCCCTTGCGGATTTGGTTATGTTAACGAAGGCTATAATAAGATATGCAAATCGACCGGTTCGAGTTGAACAAGTCGAGTAAGAATAAGGTGCTATCCATTTAGAATGGGTGGTCATGAATGCAATTAAGAATGTATGAAGTTCAATCCGCTATACGGATAGAACGAAAGATTATGTCGAAAGCAATTAACCCGATCTTACCGGGTCGTAAGTGGTATGCTTGAATCTCATTATGAGAGTATATGCCATACCCATTTAATTGGGTAATCGAATGCATAAGAGAAATGAAAGTACATAAACGAATGGAACTAAAATGATGGTATTGTAAGCGAAACAAGTATTATGACTATTTTTTTTAAAGCTTTGTTGTTGAGTGTAGGTAAATCCTCAATTTAGGCGACTTGGAGAATTGGAGCGAGCACGTGTTCATGATACGTCATACCAAGCGCTTCCGCTAGTTTGTACTAAAGTTTTGGGTCAAAATACCTATTTTGTACAACTTGTTAGTAGACATACATTTTAACACTTGATGTCTTGGTTTTTAGTAGTGTCTTGTCGAATGAATTGTAGAATGGTATTGTCTTAATTATGGTTAAAACAGGGATATATCCGTTTTACAGACGGGTCATGCCCAAATTTTGTCAAAAGTATGTATTAATGTTGTTATTTTGAAATCTTTTAATCACCCTTGTATGTTATTTTATAAAGACGAAAAAGCGTTCCTTACAAGTTGGTATCAGAGCCTAGGTTTGAGGGATTCGAGCTTTTAACGCGATGCTTGAACTCAAACCGACGGCTCATTCGAAAGTGTGCTCACTCCAAGATCGCCAACGAGGTAACAATTTAAGTTCTCGATGAATGCAAGTATATGTAATGTGCTTGAGATATAAAGTTAAGTTAAGTATGTGAAGGAATAATTATGGAGGGCGAAACGATGAATTCCAGGGACCGTACGGCTAGAAACGGACTCAAGAAAGAGTTAAAACACTTAAAATAGAAGCAGCAGCGAATCAACAAATGGCAGGCCGTCGCCGACGGCTGGACACCCGTCGCCGACGCCGCCTCCATTTTGGGCGGACGCCTTAGTCGGCTGTCTACGGGAGAATGTGGTCGACGCTACTATTTTGAACCCGTCGCCGACGGGCACCCTACTCGTCGCTGACGCCAAGCAGAAAACACAAGACACTGTTTTGTTTGTTCTTCGAAATTGGAGTTTCCGATCTATCAAATGACCTATAAAATGATGACGTAAAGTCTTATTAAGCATAACTAAGTACCTATGATCACCACTTGTGATCGCAATGAAAGGAATTCTTAGGAATTGAAGGTAGTATAACGATTAACATGAAATGAATGATGGAGTTTAGGAAGTTAAAAATTTAAATGAATGATTACGTAAACAGTAATCGAGAGTAGAAGTGTATGATAAATTGAAAGCTTTTGGTTTGTATTAAACAAAAACGTGACATTGTGTAGATGGCTGATGCAAGAAACGTTAATGATGATAATGATGATATGGCTAGACAAGATGTTGGTGCATACATCTGTCGACTTAGTCTTGTATCGAGTCTTAGACTATATTGTATAGATCAGGGCACGTTTTACGAGAAAATAGGAAGGTTTAGAGTGTTAAAAGTTGATTTCGCTCCTAGAGGCTAATTCCGCCCGAAATGTCATGTGGACACTTTTGAGCGGAATCACAACATGTTAATTCCGCTCCAAATGGTTCATGTGTCTCTCGAGCGGAATCAGGCCACTCTATATAGTGTGCCTGGAGCAAAATCAGTAACCGAGTTCATGTTTTCCATGCCGAAGTGTTGCCGGTGTGAGATATGATTGTAAACAACGTCAGATTAATACAATCAGTGTTTAAAGTGAAGTATTAGCTGTTTCTACCTTTGTTTCTTATTTTCCGCACCTGAAAGAAAGTAAAACTCCTCTTAACGACTCATTTGGGTCAGTCGCACGATCCTACAATTGGTATCAGAGCTCAGGAGGAGGAGTTCTGCAGAGATTAGCTGGATTTCATCGAAATTTCTTACTTCTACACCTTCTTTCTTCAACAGAACGAGATTTAACGGTCAAAACCGGATCAAATTTTCACAAACTGTTTAAAATTGGACATAGACAAACCCTTGAAAGTTTCATATTAAAATTTGGACTAAAAATGGACCAAAATGGACCCCGAACTGATTCCGCTCGAATGGACCATTTCTGATTTCGCTCCAAAATATCTACTAATTTCGCTCCAGGGTTCCTACTGATTCCGATCCAGACTGCAAACTAGTGATTTCGCTCCAACTTTGTTTCTGATTCCGCTTCAAAGATCTAGTTGATTTCGCTCCAGAATACCATTTAAGAGATTCCGCTCCAAACTGATTGCTAATTCCACTCCAGACAACCAAACCTCTGATTCCGCTCCAGTGTGCATTATGATTTCGCTCCAGAATACTTCTGATTTCGCTCCAGGCTGTTTGTGGTGATTTCGCTCTAAACGTCATTCGGTGATTTCGCTCGAGAGTGTATTGTTTGCTATTTCGCTCGACACAACATCTGGGTTATTCCGCTCGAAAGCTACTGTCTTTGAAAAACGTAATACGTAATCATGACTGAAGAGTTCTACAACGCGTTCGCCGCTACTCTGGCTTCAATTGCTCAGAACATGAACTTGGAAAACGAGACCGAAACATTACAAAAGCCCCCGAAACTGATGAGTATCGAAGAATACTATGGGTGGAAAGACATATTCGAAAACTGGGTTCAGGCAAACCATCTTAGATCTTGGGAGTGTATTCTGAAGAAATATGTTTTGCCACGTACTGAGTTGCAAGTTGTGAAAACAATTTCTGAGTTTAGTGATCAAGAACGGGATATGTACAAAGCCGAAAAGATGATGATAAGCCTATTACAGCACGCAATCAAATAAGACATCTTCATTCTGCTTCAACATGACAAAACTTCAAAATCGATTTGGGATGCTCTTCGTGTAAAATTTGAAGGTAGTGAGAACATGATTAAGAGCAAGAAGGCGTTGCTAAAGAAAGAGTTTGATCTGTTCAGTAGTTTACCGGGAGAAGACATGAAGAAGCTGATTGAACGTTACTGCCACTTGGTGCGATCCATGTCAGTGCTGAGTATAACAAAAGATCGTGAAGAGTGGGTAGACAAATCAGCAGACGCTTTACCGCAGAAAGAGTGGGGAACTTACTTGATGATTCTGAAAAATACCGGGGTTTATGATGGGTTAACGATTTCTCAGTTTATTGAGAAGATTGAAAGTCAGGATTTGGAACAACAAAAGATCGTGAGGATGAATAGTCCAAGTGGTCAACAGGATGTAAAAATGTACTACAAAGGTAATGCTCCGGAAGCTGAGAGAAGTCCGAAAATCCAGACTGCGTTTAGTGCTGGGGATTCAACGAAAAAACCTGATTAAAGTTTAAACAAAATAAGTGGATTCTCTTCCTTTCCGAGTGTTAATCCACAAGAGTCAACTACAAGTTTCCATTCTCAAAACACAAAAACTGGAAGTGGTTATGTGATACAGTGTAACATCGCTTTGAATCTTCCAGAAGGTCAAAGTTTTTCTGAAGAAACTGCAAAAGATCACATGGCATTGCTTGGTTCTGTGTTACCTCTTATTAAGGTCTAGTTGCTGGAAGGATCGGAAATCCTATGCTCATAAAGGAGGATTACGATCAGATAGACGCCGAAGAGATGGAATTAGTGGATATCAAATGGTGTCTAGCTAGTGTTCTTAGACGAGCTGAAAAGTTCAAACTGATTACCGGGAGAAATGACTTTCTTGATGCACATGTTTCTACTTTAGGTTTTGATAAATCTAAAGTTACTTGTTTTCGATGCAGGGAGAAAGGCCATTTCAAGAGAGAATGCAAGAACAGGGAAGCTAGTGGAGCTCAGAATCCTTTCGGAAAAGACGATTACTACCGGAAAGCCATTTATCAGCAACTTGGTCAACAACAACAACAAGAACCACAGGTGGCTCATGGTAGAAGAATCGAGGATTCAAAGAGAGCATGTGTTGTGGATTTTAACTGGAACGAATACATATCGCCAGAAAGCAAAGTCTGTTTAGTCAATCAGGATGACGAAAGGCTACCTGAAGGCTTTAGCTGGGATATGTTTGTTGATGAAAAAGTAGATTTTAAAGCTTTTATTGCAAAGATAGTTAAAGAACCAGATATGTTTGCCACGTGGATGAGATCCATTGGTGAAACTGTGAAGGTTGTAAAGGAAGAATCTGTTACCTCTGAAGAAAGCTCACTAAGTGCAGATGAAAGTGCACAAAGTGATACGAGTTCAGAAAAAGAAGTCGTTTTTGATCAAACACCATCTGTTTCTGGTTCCTCCGATGATAATTCTGAAAAAGCAATCGAGTTTGATCAATCACCAACTGATGATAGCAGTGATGATGAGGAAGAGAAACATATCAATGTTGCTAAATCTCATCTTTTTTCTGAAAGTTTTCATTTTTATTTTGTAGATCGCCTGGAAAAGCTGAAGGAGAAACGAGCTACAAAAGAACAAGAAATGAAGACTGAAAGTGTTGTTCAAAATGAAGAAGTTAAAAGTGTTGCTGAGGAGATTGTTGAGACTGAGCAGGTAGTTGAAGCAGAAAAGGTGACTGAAGCTGAAAAAGTTGTAGAAGTGGAGAAAATTATCGAAGCTGAAAAGATCATTGAAGTAGAAAAGATTATAGAAGTTATCAAGCCATGTCAAAAATGTCTTGAACCATGCAAGGAATGTGCAATAAAAGATGAGATGATAGCCGAGTATGAAAAGAAGAAGGAGCAGTTGTTGTTCAATCTCAATTACGTAAAGGAATCTTATGATGTATTGAACAGAACAATAACTGGTCTTCAAAAGACAAACTCAGAGAGAGAAAACGCTTTGACAATGATGAATGTTGTGATGATGTCGAAGCAGAAAGCTATTAACTTCTACATCGAAGAAAGTGCAAAGTGGAAGCAAGAGTTGGAAACGGAAAAGATTGAAAATGAGAGAATTAGACGATTATTGCAAAGCTATTCTAGTTCTGATTATCTCATTGATCGAATTTATCCGACTGTTGCAGGTATGGAAGCTTTTCAAGATGAAAAGACGAAGAAGAAAGATAGTGGTAAGAAACCGACTGTTAGCTATATCAAGTGTCCGCCTCCGATCTGGGAAGGTTATTCTCCCAGAAAACCAAACGAGGAGCAACTCGAAAAAGCAGTCAATATAAAGTTAAAAACCAACACAACTGATGAATTACCAGAAAATATTGACGTCATTTTCACATCGTCTGACACTGATCATGAGTCTGAGTTAATCAAAAAGGTGGTCGATCAGGTGTTGGATACTGATAAGGAGTCTGAGTCAAAGTCTGAGTCTAGAGGTTCAAGTTCGTCAGTCAACAGTCAAAAGTCGTCGGTTAAACGGTCTTATAGTAAAGAATTTTTTTTATCAAAGAAAAATTTGGATGATGAAACATTTGAAGTTGCTTACACTTTAAATGATTCTGACAAATTATACTATGACAAAGAGTTTCCAATAAGAAGTGTTCGTTTTGAAATGACCAAAAAGGTTTTCAAAATGACAGAAATTAATATTTCTGAAATAAAAGATTTAAATCTTACTGGAAAACCTAAAAATACACTTCAAGAGTTCAACAACGCTTAAACAAGAAAAAGAGTTACAATTCTGGTTCTGCTTTTCAAAAGAAACCAAATCAAAATGGTAGCTACAAAAAGAAAGGTTTAGGTTTTGTTCCACAAGAAAACTATAAAAATGAGAAAAATTCTAAAACAAAAACGAAATTTGTTTCAGGTGGAAGTGCTGAGGATGAACAGAAGAAACCGTTCTGGAAACAATCAAACCAGGAGTTTCTTGCTAAGAAGAAGAGAAACGGAATTGGAGTTTTTCATCCAAGAGAAACTCAAACCTGTTTCAAATGGAATGAAGCTGGTCACATTGCATGGAATTGTCCTAAGAATATCAAGCCTAAACAGGGAGTTTCTGAAAAATTGAAAGAAAAAGTTGTTGATGTTGAACCACCAACCGAAAAATTTAAAATTTTTGAAAACTCAACTTATGAGGTTGGTGAATGTTCAAAGAAAAATTTTTACAAAAGGAAAGCAAAGAACAACCAAGTGTGGGTTGTTAAGAAGGTTGATGAGAAAGTCGGCGATGATTCTGGTTCCACAAAACCAGAAGAGCCACAGTTTTCAGTAAGTGATGATGAATTTCCATCACTAAAGTTTGAAGAGATTAAACAGAAAGTTGGTAAGGTTGAGATCTCGGATCAGTTTTATTCTGAGAAAAATGAATTTGATGTCGAGAAAACATTCAATGGGAATGTTAAGAAAATTTTTGGGAAAATGCTTAATGGGAAAGCAAAAGGGGTTAAAGACTTTTACGCTTCAAAGAAAGCAACTTAGAACCCAACTGAACAAGAGCTTAAAAAGCTAAAAACACCTAAGGTTGGTCAGACTTGGGTGGAACTTCTTTTCCCTTGAACATCTGACTATGCCAGAGATCCCAAGTTTGTAATCGTGGATCAGGAATCGGAATTATTCTAGTTTTTGAGTAGATTGTTTGAAAGATTTTGAATGAGTTTAAAATTTTATAGGTTGAAGGACTACCCCGGAGCTTTCAGGATGGTAAGTGCGAAGCAGGAATCAACATTTTGATTGGTAAAATGACGCGTGTAGATGTTTGTTTCCTACACATGGTACATGTGTTTATGTTTTTACAATTGGTACAAACGATTCGTCAAGGTCATTGAGTTGAACTTGAGGTAATCTTCATTCAAGTGACTAATTAACAATATGGTGAACCATTCCCCTAATTACAAGTGAACCTACAAGTGGTTATAACAAACTTATTTTCCGGAAAAATCATTTTGATTAAAACAAACTTAAGTGTTTTGAAATCTGAATGAGAAAATAGTTTGTTTAAAGGGGGAGTTCTTATTGTTTGTGCCTAAGTGGATGGCGAATTGATGCGATTCGATATCGGTTGTCACTTTATCTGTACAGTTTGTTTTAATTTTTCTTTAATTGGGTCAAGAGCTTAGATTGTTTTCAAATTTTCTTTAAATATGTTTGCATTTTAGGGGGAGTAGAAAATTTCAGAAAATCCAAAAACATTAGAAAATTTGAAAAAGCCAAAAACATGATAAAATTCAAAAGCCAAAAACATGATAAAATTCAAAAATGAGTTATGTTGTGAAAAAAGGAAATGATAGTACATCAGTACACTGTCACAACATGGTAAAGATTTGGAAAGTTAAAATGTGATAAACAATCTCACTGTGGATATGCCAGTAGGCTTTTACACATTTAGTAGATTGTGACGAGATATAAACCTAAAAATTCAAACTTGCTTATTCTGTGGGTAACAACTTCTTGGATATATAGGTAACCCCTGAAATCTTGTTTGAAAGGTCCCTTATTTTGAGATACTAGGTCTTTATGCTCAGTGATATCTTGGGTATTATCCCGGGACTTCTGCTATATGGAATACTGACCTAGTCCCCGTATAATACTTTCCGCAAATGCTTGAAAAAGCGCAGCCCTCAGCAAATTGATGAAACAATAAAATTGATAGTCATTGCTGTTGTAACAAAAGATCCTCTAAAAGGGACACACCAAAAAGTCGAGCCGTCATCTCTCTGCTGAACGGAAGTTCTGACCTGAGCTCTCACGGTTTCGCACCTAACCGCTTTACAGATATCATCTGTGGTATACTCACCTATAAGACTGAATATTGGGATCTGGATACGGGAGTATATTCAAGTAGTGGGACACACAAATAAGTTTAAGTCATTAAGACATTAATATCGTATCTCGAAGCAGT
This sequence comes from Helianthus annuus, assembly GCF_002127325.2. Classification (NCBI taxonomy): domain Eukaryota; kingdom Viridiplantae; phylum Streptophyta; class Magnoliopsida; order Asterales; family Asteraceae; genus Helianthus; species Helianthus annuus. Next base: position 56,841,431 of record NC_035442.2, on the reverse strand, counting down.
TGAAGTTTGTGTGAAAATTTAAGTGGACCAATATACTGACAATCTAAGTGAATTGTTTAGAACTTAAAATGAAATCAAGCTTAACGGTGTTCGTGATATGTCTCATATACTGATATGATCCTCTTACACAAGCTCACAAAAAAATTTTGTTTGTAAATATTTCATTTCTGCATTTCTTTATTTCTAAAATTGGTGTCTTTATTTTCTTTGTATTTCAAAATCCAAAAAAGATTTTGGGTGTGTTTTAGCATAAACTTTTGAAAAATTCAAAAAGATTTTCGACAACTGATGTTGGAAAGCTGATTTTCAAAGTCTTAAGTGCTAAACATGATGACATTGTTGTGAGGGGGAGTGTGTCTTGAACATCAAATGTGTTTTTAAATGAACAAGTGGTTCATCAAAGAGGATAGTTTCTTTTGAGAGAGAGTCAATGTTAGTGCATATATTCTAAATTGTTAAATGTGTAAAACTTACTTTGAGGTAGAGTTTATGCAGGTTAAGTATGAGTTGGGTTATCGATCCAGAGAAAAACTAGAGCCAAGTTTCGATCTTGGAAATTAAAAGCTGAAGGATAGTAAGCCAGTTTTGATCGATCCTAAGAAGCTTATGTGTTAGAAAGCCAGATTCAGATACCTGAGACTCTGTGGATAGAGCTTGAGCCAGGTTTCGATTCTGTAAATAAAGTCTGAACCAGGCAACGATCATGGACAAAGTGTGAAAGTCAGACAACGATCCTGAAGCAGATGATGCTGAAGAACTAAAGGAATGCCAACACATTGCTAAGGGGAGTCTGTTGATGCTGTTAGTGAAAGAGTGAAGCCCATAGGCTGATCAAGACTGAAGATGCGAAGACACGACACAGCCAGACTCGACACTGAAGACTTGTCAACATCTGAGGGGGAGCCTGTTGGTGCATACATCTGTCGACTTAGTCTTGTATCGAGTCTTAGACTATATTGTATAGATCAGGGCACGTTTTACGAAAAAATAGGAAGGTTTAGAATGATAAAAGTTGATATCGCTCCTAGAGGCTAATTCCGCCCGAAATGTCATGTGGACACTTTCGAGCGGAATCAGGCCAATATATATAGTGTGCCTGGAGCGAAATCAGTAACCGAGTTCATGTTTTCCATGTCGAAGTGCTGCCGGTGTGAGATTTGATTGTAAACAATGTCAGATTAATACAATCAATGTTTAAAGTGAAGTATTAGCTGTTTCTACCTTTGTTTCTTGTTTTCCGCACCTGAAACAAAGTAAAACTCCTCTGAACGACTCATTTGGGTCAGTCACACGATCCTACACAAGAAGCATTTAATAGCAAAGTCACAGAAGTAGCAGAAGGGGTTATGCAAGCCAATCTCCCACGATTAGCTCAAGAGGTAGAAAGTCGGGTATTGGGAGTTGTGGATGCCATGATTACTAGCAAAATCGAAGAGTTGAAAGAACTGATTGAGGGATCTAAAAGCAAAAACAAAGAACGACGGTGCACGTATAAGGACTTCATGGCATGCAATCCCGCAACGTATGATGGTAAATCGACCCGATTGCATGCCAAAGATGGATTTCATATATAGAAGCATTATTTATACGAAGTCGGTGTGATAAGGAAGATCAGGTGATGTTTGCTACTGGCCAACTCACTCTCCAGGCGAAAGATTGGTGGGATGCGCATAGCAAGGAAATAGGGGAGGATAGACTCCAAATGATGACTTGGCAAGAATTTAAGGAGCCCTTTATGAGATACCATTGCCCTCAGTCGACTATTGATAAGATTCAGGAGGATTTCTTGTGCCTTCGACAGAAAAATGAGTCAACAAATGAAATATCAAATACTTTCATGGATAAGATGAAGTTCTGTGGGGATTTTGTGAAGACCGAAAGGATGAAGATCAATCGCTTTTACGGGGTATTAAAGGCGGAATTTAGGGAGTTCATCACTCCCTCGAAATGTGAGACCCTTGATGAGCTTATCAACTGGCACGGGATTGAGAAATCGAAATTAAGCGGCAAGAAGAACGTGGTGAAAAGAGATCAAGTGAAAAAGGTGCAAGTTCGGGTCCATCTAAAAAGGGGAAGTATCAAGAGCAAGGAAGGAAAGATAAGTCGAAGGGTGGTATTACTCCTTGCAAGACTTATGGAAAACATCATACTAGAGAGTGTCTGTTAGGCAAGAAGGGGTGCTACAAATGTGGTAAGGAGGGACATTCATCTTATCAATGTCCAAATAGCCCGAATACTTGTTTCAATTGTTTCGAAAGGGGCACATTAAATCGGAATATCCAAAACTTCAGCAAGAGTCGAAAAAGGAAGACAAGAAGCAAGAGGGTTCTAGGGCTAAAGGAAGGATGTTCCAAATCACATCCGAGGAGGCTAAGGTTCATCCGAATGTCGTTTCAGGTATCTTCTTATTAAATTCTATGCCGGTTCATGTTTTGTTTGATACCAGAGCCACTATGTCGTTTATTTCGAATGAAATCGTACAACATCCTTCATTTAAGATTGAACGAATGCCGATGCCTTTAGAAGTAGAAATAGCCGATAGTAAGACCTATATGTTACACGAGATTTGTAGAACTTGCAAATTTACTATAGAAGATGAAGAATTCGATATCGACCTCACACCTATGGTTTTGGGGGAATTTAAAATGATAGTGGGAATGGATTGGTTGGCACGACCACGTGTAGAAATTAATTATGATAGTAAGATAATGTTTGTTCAAGCTCCAAGTGGAAGGCATTTGAGTATTCAAGGGGAGAGAAACATGGAAACCAAATTGTGCACCCTTGTTCAAGCTGTTAAATACGTGCTTAACGGGAGTAGAGCATACCTGCTTATGTAGTAGACGCTCGACAAACCCTCCCGAAGCTTGAAGATGTTGAGGTCGTGAACGAATTTCCAGAGGAATTGCCGGGACTCCCTCCCGAACGGGAAATAGAGTTTCGCATTGAATTGAATCCGGGTGTGAAGCCGGTTGCGAAGGCTCCCTATAGACTGGCTCCCACTGAGATGCGGGAGCTAATGACACAATTACAAGATTTGCTAGATAAGGGCTTTATACGCCCGAGTGTGTCACCATGGGGAGCGCCTGTCTTATTTGTTAAGAAGAAAGATGGGTCGATGCGCATGTGCATCGATTACAGAGAATTAAATAAGCTGACCGTGAAGAACCGCTACCCTTTACCTAGAATTGACGATCTTTTTGATCAATTACAAGGGGCGAGTTGGTACTCTGAGATTGACCTGCGTTCGGGGTATCATCAAGTCAGGGGACGAGGAGAAGACATTGCGAAGACCGCATTTAGAACCCGATATGGACATTATGAGTTCCTAGTTATGTCCTTTAGGTTAACGAACGCTCCAGCAACGTTTATGGATCTTATGAACCGGGTATGCCGACCTATGTTAGATAAGTCCGTGATTGTATTCATAAACGATATCCTAGTTTATTCGCGAAGTAAGGCTGAACATGCGAGGCATTTGCGAGAAGTACTTGAAATTCTCAGTAAAGAAAAACTTTATGCGAAATTCTCAAAGTGTGCCTTCTGGATCAGAGAGGTGAAGTTTCTGGGTCATGTAATCAATTCGGAAGGTGTTTTGGTAGATCCGTCGAAGATTGATGCCGTAATGAAATGGGTTTCCCTGAATAATCCAACTGAGATAAGAAGTTTTCTAGGCCTCGCGGAGTACTACAGAAGGTTCATACATACACGAATGGAACTAAAATGATGGTATTGTAAGCGAAACAAGTATTATGACTAATTTTTTTAAAGCTTTGTTGTTGAGTGTAGGTAAATCCTCAATTTAGGCGACTTGGAGAATTGGAGCGAGCATGGGTTCATGATATGTCATTCCAAGCGCTTCCGCTAGTTTGTACTAAAGTTTTGGGTCAAAATACCTATTTTGTACAACTTGTTAGTAGACATACATTTTAACACTTGATGTCTTGGTTTTTAGTAGTGTCCTGTCGAATGAATTGTAGAATGGTATTGTCTTAATTATGGTTAAAACAGGGGTATATCCGTTTTACAGACGGGTCATGCCCAAATTTTGTCAAAAATGTATTAATGTTGTTATTTTGAAATCTTTAAATCGCCCTTGTATGTTATTTTATAAAGACGAAAAAGCGTTCCTTACAAGTTGGTATCAGAGCCTAGGTTTGAGGGATTCGAGCTTTTAACGCGATGCTTGAACTCAAACCGACGGCTCATTCGAAAGTGTGCTCGCTCCAAGATCGCCAACGCGGTAACAATTTAAGTTCTCGATGAATGCAAGTATATGTATTGTGCTTGAGATATAAAGTTAAGTTAAGTATGTGAAGGAATAATTATGGAGGGCGAAACGATGAATTCCAGGGACCGTACGGCTAGAAACGGACTTGAGAAAGAGTTAAAACACTTAAAATAGAAGCAGCAGCGAATCAACAAATGGCAGGCCGTCGGCGACGGCTGGACACCCGTCGCCGATGCCCCCTCCTTTTTGGGCCGACGCCTTAGTCGGCTGTCTACGGGAGAATGTGGCCGACGCCACTATTTTGAACCCGTCGCCGATGGGCACCCTACTCGTCACCGAGGCCAAGCAGAAAACATAAAATGCTCTTTTGTCTGTTCTTCGAAATTGGAGTTTCCGATCTATCAAATGACCTATAAAATGATGACGTAAAGTCTTATTAAGCATAACTAAGTACCTATGATCACCACTTGTGATCGCAATGAAAAGAATTCTTAGGAATTGAAGGTAGTATAACGATTAACATGAAATGAATGATGGAGTTTAGGAAGTTAAAAATTTAAATGCACGATTACGTTAACAGTAATCGAGAGTAGAAGTGTATGATAAATTGAAAGCTTTTGATTTGTATTAAAAAAACGTGACATTGTGTAGATGGCTGATGCAAGAAACGTTAATGATAATAATGATGATATGGGTAGACAAGAAGCATTTAATAGCAAAGTCACAGAAGTAGCAGAAGGGGTTATGCAAGCCAATCTCCCACGATTAGCTCAAGAGGTAGAAAGTCGGGTATTGGGAGTTGTGGATGCCATGATTACTAGCAAAATCGAAGAGTTGAAATAACTGATTGAGGGATCTATAAGCAAAAGCAAAGAACGACGGTGCACGTATAAGGACTTCACGGCGTGCAATCCCCCAACGTATGATGGTAAATCGACCCGATTGCATGCCAAAGATGGATTTCAAATATAGAAGCAGTATATATACGAACTCGGTGTGATAAGGAAGATCAGGTGATGTTTGCTACTGGCCAACTCACTCTCCAGGCGAAAGATTGGTGGGATGCGCATAGCAAGGAAATAGGGGAGGATAGACTCCAAATGATGACTTGGCAAGAATTTAAGGAGCCTTTTATGAGTTACCATTGCCCTCAGTCGGCTATTGATAAGATTCAGGAAGATTTCTTGCGCCTTCGACAGAAAAACGAGTCAAAAAATGAAATATCAAATATTTTCATGGATAAGATGAAGTTCTGTGGGGATTTTGTGAAGACTGAAAGGATGAAGATCAATCGCTTTTATGGGGTATCAAAGGCGGAATTTAGGGAGTTCATCACTCCCTCGAAATGTGAGACCCTTGATGAGCTTATCAATTTGGCACGGGATAGAGAAATCGAAATTAAGAGGTAAGAAGAACGTGGTGAAAAGAGATCAAGTGAAAAAGGTGCAAGTTCGAGTCCATCTAAAAAGGGGAAGTATCAAGAGCAAGGAAGGAAAGATAAGTCGAAGGGTGGTATTACTCCTTGCAAGACTTATGGAAAACTTCATACTGGAGAGTGTCTGTTAGGTAAGAAGGGGTGCTACAAATGTGGTAAGGAGGGACATTCATCTTATCAATGTCCAAATAACCCGAAGACTTGTTTCAATTGTTTCGAAAGGGGGCGCATTAAATCGGAATGTCCAAAACTTCAGCAAGAGTCGAAAAAGGAAGACAAGAAGCAAGAGGGTTCTAGGGCTAAAGGAAGGATGTTCCAAATCACATCCGAGGAGGCTAAGGTTCATCCGAATGTCGTTTCAGGTATCTTCTTATTAAATTCTATGTCGGTTCATGTTTTGTTTGATACCAGAGCCACTATGTCGTTTATTTCGAATGAAATCGTACAACATCCTTCATTTAAGATTGAATGAATGCCGATGCCTTGAGAAGTAGAAATAGCCGATAGTAAGACCTATATGTTACACGAGATTTGTAGAAATTGCAAATTTACTATAGAAGATGAAGAATTCGATATCGACCTCATACTTATGGTTTTGGGGGAATTTAAAATGATAGTGGGAATGGATTGGTTGGCACGACCTCGTGTAGAAATTAATTGTGAAAGTAAGATAATGTTTGTTCAAGCTCCAAGTGGAAGGCATTTGAGTATTCAAGGGGAGAGAAACGTGGAAACCAAATTGTGCACCCTTGTTCAAGCTGTTAAATACGTGCTTAACGGGAGTAGAGCATACCTAGCTTATGTAGTAGACGCTCGACAAACCCTCCTGAAGCTTGAAGATGTTGAGGTCGTGAACGAATTTCCAGAGGAATTGCCGGGACTCCCTCCCGAAAGGGAAATAGAGTTTCGCATTGAATTGAATCCGGGTGCGAAGCCGGTTGCGAAGGCTCCCTATAGACTGGCTCCCACCAAGATGCGGGTGCTAATGACACAATTACAAGATTTGCTAGATAAGGGCTTTATACGCCCGAGTGTGTCACCATGGGGAGCGCCTGTCTTATTTGTTAAGAAGAAAGATGGGTCGATGCGAATGTACATCGATTACAGAGATTAATTAAGCTGACCGTGAAGAACCGCTACCCTTTACCTAGAATTGACGATCTTTTTGATCAATTACAAGGGGCGATTTGGTTCTCTAAGATTGACCTGCGTTGGGGTATCATCAAGTCCGGGTACGAGGAGAAGACATTGCGAAGACCGCATTTAGAACCCGATATGGACATTATGAGTTCCTAGTTATGTCCTTTGGGTTAACGAACGCTCCAGCAGCGTTTACGGATCTTATGAACCGGGTATGCCGACCTATGTTAGATAAGTCCGTGATCGTATTCATAGACGATATCCTAGTTTATTCGCGAAGTAAGGCTGAACATGCGAGGCATTTGCGAGAAGTACTTGAAATTCTCCGTAAAGGAAAACTTTATGCGAAGTTCTCGAAGTATGCCTTCTGGCTCAGAGAGGTGCAGTTTCTGGGTCATGTAATCAATTTGGAAGGTGTTTTGGTAGATCCGTCGAAGATTGATGCCGTAATGAAATGGGTTTCCCCGAAAAATCCAACTGAAATAAGAAGTTTTCTAGGCCTCGTGGGGTACTACAGAAGGTTCATACAGGATTTCTCGAAGATAGCCTTACCCTTAACAAAACTAACGAGAAAGAAAGAAAAGTTTGTGTGGGGTAAAGAACAGGAGGAGGCCTTTCGAATATTAAAGGAGAAACTGTCGAGTCCTCCGGTCTTGACATTGCCAGATGGGACTGAAGATCTGGTTGTTTATTCAGACACCTCACAGCAGGGTTTAGGTAATGTATTGATGCAAAGGGGAAGGGTTATCGCATATGCTTCGTGACAATTAAAGCCCCATGAGGTAAACTACCCAACGCACGATCTGAAATTGGCAGCAGTAGTGTTCGCCTTAAAGATTTGGAGACACTACCTATATGGTATGAGATGTATAATTTACTCGGACCATAAAAGCCTCAAATATTTCTTTGAATAGAAAGACTTGAAGATGAGGCAACGAAGATGGTTAGAACTGATTAAAGATTATGATTGCAACATCCTTTACCACCCGGGAAAGGCGAACGTGGTGGCGGATGCACTAAGCCGAAAGGAGTCTCCACCTTCGGTTCAAGTGAGATCTATGAAGATGATAGTTACACCGGTTTGCTTGATATGATATGAGATTCCCAAATAAGGTCGCTTGGAGCGGAAGACTTACAGAAAGAAAGATTAAAAGGTGTAGCCGATAAACTAGAAGAAAATTCGACTGGACTCAAGATGAGATTCGGCCGAATTTGGATACCTCGTTTCTGCGAGGTCAAGACCGCGTTACTTGAGGAAGCTCATAAGTCACAATATTCAATCCACCCCGGGGCTACAAAGATGTATCGGGACTTGAAGACCAATTATTGGTGGCCGGGCATGAAACGTGATATTGTTAAGTATGTCGCGAAATGCTTAACATGTTCCCAAGTGAAAGCAGAGCATCAAAAACCATATGAGGAATTGCAACCTTTAGATATTCTGATTTGGAAATGGGAGGAACTAACGATGGATTTGGTAACCAAGCTTCCTAGAACGAAAAAGGGGCACGACACAATATGGGTAATCGTAGATCGACTTATGAAAAGCGCTCATTTTCTACCCATCAAAGAGGCTTACTCTTCTGAGAGAATGGCTGAAATATATATGAATGAGATCATATCTCGACACGGAGTGCCCGTGTCAATCGTCTCGGATCGGGATACTAGATTCACCTCTCGTTACTGGCAAAAGTTTCACGAGAGTGTGGGCACGAAGCTACACATAAGCACCGCCTACCACCCTTAGACTGATGGTCAGTCAGAAAGAACCATTCAAACACTTATCGATATGTTGAGAGCGTGTGCCTTAGACTTTGGGGGAAATTGGGATGACCATTTACCACTAGTGGAATTCTCTTATAATAATAGTTACCATAGTGGCATTCAAATGGCTCCTTATGAATTACTGTACGGGAGAAAATGTAGAACTCCCGTATGCTGGGGTGATGTGGGGAAAAGAGAGCTTGCGCCAAGTGATTTAATAGCAGTAACAAATGAAAAGATTGAATTGATTAGAGCTCGACTGAAAGCAGCCCAGGATCGGCAAAAAGCTTATGCAGACAAGAGAAGGCGTCCTATTGATTTTCAAATCGGAGATTACGTTCTGCTGAAGGTGTCCCCATGGAAGGGTATAATCCGTTTTCGCAAACGGGGTAAGTTAGGCCCTCGATATATTGGACCGTTTAAAATCTTGGCTCGAGTTGGAAGAGTTGCATATCGATTAGAATTACCTCCTACTCTAGACAGGATTCACAATACCTTCCACGTGTCATAGTTGAGGAAGTGTCTTGCGGATGAAACAACATTATTACCTCTCGATGACATCAAGTTGACCGAGGGGTTGAATTATGTCGAAAGACCAATAGCCATTAAAGACGTCAAGGTGCAGAATCTTCGCAACAAAGTTGTTAGACAAGTGTTGGTTCAATGGCAACACCGAAAGGGGTCGGAACTCACATGGGAAGCGGAAGATGAAATGAGGAAGCACTATCCTTTTCTTTTTGGTATGTGCACGTTTAAATTGTTATGTGCCCAGGTTTCGGGGACGAAACCTCTTTTAAGGGGGTAGACTTGTAACACCCCGATATTATTTTAATACGGGAATAAGCGAAAAATGAATAAAAATTAATATTGATGGTGGATTATGAAAAATTATAAGTTAAATCATGGGAAGTGTTCAAATCAAACACTTAACAAGCTTGAGGGGGGTAATATGAAAAATTGTAATGAATAAAGGGTTAGTAATGCCTAAACCCCAAACACACACTCTGTGCGTGATCTGGGATTGACCAAGGACAGGAGAAACAAGGGTTTACCCTTGTTCTTGCAAAACTCATCAGTTAGCAAGAGAATTCAATGTCAATTGGCTGCATGTCTTGAATTTTCGATCATCTAAGCATACCTAGTGAAGTGGTAAGTCAAATTTCTTGATTTGGTGAAATTTTAGAAAAAGGGTTTCAACCCAAACATGAATTTGTGGTATGATTTGTCTAAATTGGATGTTAGGGTTACTCCTTAGAGTAGAAATCATGCTTGATTTTAGTTTAATTGAAAGAAAATTCTAGAAACCCACTTGATGAAAAATTAGCATGAAAGCATGATCAAGTAGAGGTAACTATGTGTAATTGTGATATATGATCTTGCTTATAAAGCTCGAATGTTAGATAAATTAATGTAGAATAAAAGAATTGTAAGAACTAGATTGATTATTGATGACATACAAGATGAACTAGTAAAGTCATGCTTTGAATGCTTGTACATTGTGCTCTAGTAATGTAACGCACACTAGGTGTTTGATGAAATGCTTGAAAGAACAATTATGTGTAATTTGGAAAATAATGGAATGAAATTTGTGGTGCTAAATGAATGAATGGATGTGTTGATATAGGCGTGAAGGAAGAAGGTTCAAGTACTAAGAAATCGGAAGGCTCACAAGATCGAGGTATGTTCCATTGCATACAAAACCTTACTTAAATTTTTGTTAATAATCATGAAAAACAACCCTTGTTATAATGATTATGGTGGTTAGTAAGTAGATAGCAAATCCCTTGCGGATTTGGTTATGTTAACGAAGGCTATAATAAGATATGCAAATTGACCGGTTCGAGTTGAACAAGTCGAGTAAGAATAAGGTGCCACCCATTTAGAATGGGTGGTCATGAATGCAATTAAGAATGTATGAAGTTCAATCCGTTATACGAATAGAACGAAAGATTATGTCGAAAGCAATTAACCCATTCTTACCGGGTCGTAAGTCGTATGCTTGAATCTCATTATTAGAGTATATGCCATACCCATTTAATTGGGTAATCGAATGCATAAGAGAAATGGAAGTACATAAACGAATGGAACTAAAATGATGGTATTGGAAGCGAAACAAGTATTATGACTAATTTTTTTAAGCTTTGTTGTTGAGTGTAGGTAAATCCTCAATTTAGGCGACTTGGAGAATTGGAGCGAGCACGTGTTCATGATATGTCATACCAAGCGCTTCCGCTAGTTTGTACTAAAGTTTTGGGTCAAAATACCTATTTTGTACAACTTGTTAGTAGACATACATTTTAACACTTGATGTCTTGGTTTTTAGTAGTGTCTTGTCGAATGAATTGTAGAATGGTATTGTCTTAATTATGGTTAAAACAGGGGTATATCCGTTTTACGGACGGGTCATGCGCAAATTTTGTCAAAAGTATGTATTAATGTTGTTATTTTGAAATCTTTAAATCGCCCTTGTATGTTATTTTATAAAGACGAAAAAGCGTTCCTTACAAGTTGGTATTAGAGCCTAGGTTTGAGGGATTCAAGCTTTTAACGCGATGCTTGAACTCAAACCGACGACTCATTCGAAAGTGTGCTCGCTCCAAGATTGCCAACGAGGTAACAATTTATGTTCTCGATGAATGCAAGTATATGTAATGTGCTTGAGATATAAAGTTAAGTTAAGTATGTGAAGGAATAATTATGGAGGGCGAAACGATGAATTCCAGGGACCGTACGGCTGGAAACGGACTCGAGAAAGAGTTAAAACACTTAAAATAGAAGCAGCAGCGAATCAACAAATGGCAGGCCGTCGTCGACGGCTGGACACCCGTTCCCGACGCCCCCTCCTTTTTAGGCCGACGCCTTAGTCGGCTGTCTATGGGAGAATGTGGCCGACACCAGTATTTTGAACCCGTCGCCGATTCCAGGCGAAAACACAAAACGCTGTTTTGTTTGTTCTTCGAAATTGGAGTTTCCGATCTATCAAATGACCTATAAAATGATGACGTAAAGTCTTATTAAGAATAACTAAGTACCTGTGATCACCACTTGTGATCGCAATGAAAAGAATTCTTAGGAATTGAAGGTAGTATAATGATTAACATGAAATGAATGATGGAGTTTAAGAAGTTAAAAAATTAAATGCACGGTTACGTAAACAGTAATCGAGAGTAGAAGTGTATGATAAATTGAAAGCTTTTGATTTGTATTAAACAAAAACGTGACATTGTGTAGATGGCTGATGCAAGAAACGTGAATGATGATAATGATGATATGGCTAGACAAGAAGCATTTAATAGCAAAGTCACAGAAGTAGAAGAAGGGGTTATGCAAGCCAATATCCCACGATTAGCTCAAGAGGTAGAAAGTCGGGTATTGGGAGTCGAGGATGCCATGATGACTAGCAAAATCGAAGAGTTGAAAGAACTGATTGAGGGATCTAAAAGCAAAAGCAAAGAACGACGGTGCACGTATAAGGACTTCATGGCGTGCAATCCCGCAACGTATAATGGTAAAATCGACCCGATTGCATGCCAAAGATGGATTTCAAATATAGAAGTAGTATTTATCCGAAGTCGGTGCGATAAGGAAGATCAAGTGATGTTTGCTACTGGCCAACTCACTCTCCAGCCGAAAGATTGGTGGGATGCGCATAGCAAGGAAATAGGGGAGGATAGACCCCAAATGATGACTTGGCAAGAATTTAAGGAGCCCTTTATGAGATACCATTGCCCTCAGTCGGCTATTGATAAAATTCAGTAGGATTTCTTGCGCCTCCGACTCCGACAGGAAAATGATGACTTGGCAAGAATTTAAGGAGCCCTTTATGAGATACCATTGCCCTCAGTCGGCTATTGATAAGATTCAAGAGGATTTCTTACGCCTCCGACAGAAAAACGAGTCAATAAATGAAATATCAAATACTTTCATGGATAAGATGAAGTTCTGTGGGGATTTTGTGAAGAGTGAAAGGATGAAGATCAATCGCTTTTACGAGGTATTAAAGGCGGAATTTAGGGAGTTCATCATTCCCTCGAAATGTGAGACCCTTGATGAGCTTATCAATCTGGCACGAGATAGAGAAATCGAAATTAAGAGGCAAGAAGAACGTGGTGAAAAGAGATCAAGTGAAAAAGGTGCAGGTTCGAGTCCATCTAAAAAGGAGAAGTATCAAGAGCAAGGAAGGAAATATAAGTCGAAGGGTGGTATTACTCCTTGCAAGACTTGTAGAAAACTTCATACTGGAGAGTGTCTGTTAGGCAAGAAGGGGTGCTACAAATGTGGTAAGAAGGGACATTCGTCTTATCAATGTCCAAATAGCCCGAAGACTTATCAATGTCCAAAACTTCAGCAAGAGTCGAAAAAGGAAGACAAGAAGCAAGAGGGTTCTAGGGCTAAAGGAAGGATGTTCCAAATCACATCCGAGGAGGCTAAGGTTCATCCAAATGTCGTTTCAGGTATCTTCTTATTAAATTATATGCTGGTTCATGTTTTGTTTGATAACAGAGCCACTATGTCGTTTATTTCAAATGAAATCGTACAACATCCTTCATTTAAGATTGAACGAATGCCGATGCCTTTAGAAGTAGAAATAGCCGATAGCAAGACCTATATGTTACACGAGATTTGTAGAAATTGCAAATTTACTATAGAAGATGAAGAATTCGATATCGACCTCATACCTATGGTTTTGGGGGAATTTAAAATGACAGTGGGAATGGATTGGTTGGCACGACACCGTGTAGAAATTAATTGTGAAAGTAAGATAATGTTTGTTCAAGCACCAAGTGGAAGGCATTTGAGTATTCAAGGGGAGAGAAATGTGGAAACCAAATTGTGCACCCTTGTTCAAGCTGTTAAATACGTGCTTAACGGGAGTAGAGCATACCTAGCTTATGTAGTAGACTCTCGACAAACCCTCCCGAAGCTTGAAGATGTTGAGGTCGTGAACGAATTTCCGGATGTATTTCCGGAGAAATTGCCGGGACTCCCTCCCGAACGGGAAATAGAGTTTCACATTGAATTGAATCCGGGTGCGAAGCCAGTTGCGAAGGCTCCTTATAGACTGGCTCCCACCGAGATGCGGGAGTAATGACACAATTACAAGATTTGCTAGATAAGGGCTTTATACGCCCGAGTGTGTCACCATGGGGAGCGCCTGTCTTATTTGCTAAGAAGAAAGATGGGTCGATGGTCATGTGCATCGATTACAGAGAATTAAATAAGCTGACCGTGAAGAACCGCTACCCTTTACCTAGAATTGACGATCTTTTTGATCAATTACAAGGGGCTAGTTGGTTCTCTAAGATTGACCTGCGTTTAGGGTATCATCAAGTCAGGGTAGAAGGAGAAGACATTGCGAAGACCACATTTAGAACTCGATATGGACATTATGAGTTCCTAGTTATGTCCTTTGGGTTAACGAACGCTCCAACAGCGTTTATGGATCTTATGAACCGGGTATACCGACCTATGTTAGATAAGTCCGTGATCGTATTCATAGACGATATCCTAGTTTATTCCCGAAGTAAGGCTGAACATGCGAGGCATTTGCGAGAAGTACTTGAAATTCTCTGTAAAGAAAAACTTTTTGCGAAATTCTCGAAGTGTGCCTTCTGGCTCAGAGAGGTGCAGTTTCTGGGTCATGTAATCAATTCGGAAGATGTTTTGGTAGATCCGTCGAAGATTGATGTCATAATGAAATGGGTTTCCCCGAAAAATCCAACTGAAATAAGAAGTTTTCTAGGCCTCGTGGGGTACTACAAAAGGTTCATACAGGATTTCTCGAAGATAGCCTTACCTTTAACAAAACTAACGAGAAAGAAAGAAAAGTTTGTATGGGGTAAAGAACAGGAGGAGGCCTTTCGAATATTAAAGGAGAAACTGTCGAGTCCTCCGGTCTTGACATTGCCAGATGGGACTGAAGATCTGGTTGTTTATTCAGACGCCTCACAACAGGGTTTAGGTTGTGTTTTGATGCAAAGGGGAAGGGTTATCACGTATGCTTCGCGACAATTAAAGCCCCATGAGGTAAACTACCCAATGCACGATCTGGAATTGGCAGCGGTAGTGTTCGCCTTAAAGATTTGGAGACACTACCTATATGGTACGAGATGTACAATTTACTCGGACCATAAAAGCCTCAAATATTTCTTTGAACAGAAAGACTTGAATATGAGGCAACGAAGATGGTTAGAACTGATTAAAGATTATGATTGCGACATCCTTTACCACCCGGGAAAGGCGAACGTGGTGGCGGATACACTAAGCTGAAAGGAGTCTCCACCTTTGGTTCAAGTGAGATTTATGAAGATGATAGTTACACCACGTTTGCTTGATATGATACGAAATTCCCAAATAAGGTCGCTTGGAGCGGAAGACTTAAAGAAAGAAAGATTAAAAGGTGTAGTCGATAAACTAGAAGAAAATTCGACCGGACTCAAGATGAGATTCTGCCGAATTTGGATACCTCGTTTCTGCGAGGTCAAGACCGCGTTACTTGAGGAAACTATGGCAAAATTTTTCTAAAAGAAAATGATATACCTTCAATGTATGGAAACCTCAATTTTTAGAGGAAACGCGTGATCGCCACGAAACCTGATAACTTAGAAAACACTGCGAGTTCGTTGTAGGCTGTCGTATCATGTTGAAAGACTCACCCTGGGAGGGTGTGGTACGCTTGGGGGCTTGACAAGCTTAATTTACGTTACGTCAAGTTATTCAGAACTCTGGGAAGAATCGGTCGCATCGCCTGCAAACTCGAGTTACCCGACGAATTAGGTAACGCACATGATGTCATTTATGTCTCGAATCTAAGGCAGTGTTTATCCGATGAAACGCTGGTGATTCTCTTGTTAGAACCTGAGGTTAATGACAAGTTGTAGTTGTTGAGGAATCTACTGAAATCTTGGACTAGGACGTCAAGATTCGTTGACTTAGTCGAACTTCAAATTGTGAGAGTTCATAGGTACTCAAGTCGTGGACTGGAGTTCACGTGGGAACGCAATGATCGGAGTAAGCTTTAGTATCCTCAGTTGTTTAAACGGTTTTATCAACTTCTGATATCACTGGCGAATTTCGGGACGAAATTCCCTTTCAAGTTGGGGATGATGTGACACCCGAGGAAAACCTGCAACAATCGTGAGCTATCACTTCTTGATTCATCACTTCACCTCTCTGTGCTTACTTGTCAAATTTTGGGATGAAATTTCATTCAAGTTGGGGATGATGTGACAACCCGTATCTTGTTTCAGTTCTCAATTTGTTATTAAATGGCCAACAATATAATGTGGTGTTTATCTAAATGGACCGATTTAGCTTAGACAACTTAAAGATGAGTTACGTGGACCTTTTGAATGAATATGTGTCAATCTAAAATGTAAAGTAAGTGACAATATGCATCGATCAACTATATCATATCACATGGGCTTCTCAAGATTTCATGCAATCTGACATGCACAACTTTGATTGAATTTTATCAGTGTTTCACGTGAATTACTCAAGTATGACCGACAAGCTTTTATAGAATGGATTGCTATTGGACCTTTGTATTTAGTGGAGTTGCATTGAATTGTGTATATTTATACGTTTGCTTGTTAACTCAGTTAAGTTTAGTGCCAGTTATTTTAATTAATCGATTGTTAATTTGGGCCACTACACACACACACACACCCGTAGCCTAAATCGAACACATGATACGCTCAGTTCACTAGACTTATGTTTGGGCCGGAATAGAGCCCCTCACATTTAACCCGCTAGTACACTAAACCTGGCCCAGCTTTTCTTAAAAGCCCAAGACAACCCGAGCCCTCCTTTTCCCTTGTTTACGTGAATTGTGTATAAGATTACATAATGATTGAAAATGTCACACCCCCAAAATACGACTTAGGGAATATCCCTGCTAGGCGAGTGACGTACCAACAACGAGCCACTAATTACATTGAACCCATACAAGTTTATAAATAAAATTCTCAATCATTAAAGAAAATGCCATCAACCAGTTTAAATGAAAACCAACACGTTCAGCGGAAGCAATTAGAAAACCAAAGTTAATCAGTTTCAAAACCATTGTATAGTATCAAGAAATCAATCTCATAAATCCTTCTAGTCGACCCATGACCACTCCAGCTACTTCAGGCCGCATGCTGTTAGGGGCTAACAAAATGTTTATGGGCCACGCATACATCGGTTAAGCATAGTGGGCCGCACCTTAATTCAAATAGTGCAATGTGCTACCAAGTGTTGTTTGGTAGCTAATGTTTGTGATACGAAATCATTTGTTATCCGAATGCTTATAATGTATTATGTGAACTTGCATGTTGCTTGAAAGTAAACTGAACTGTTTGAATGCACGCCATGCGGAGATATGATCATGAGATGTGAGTATATTTACGGCTCGAACATTGGTTGTAACACGAGTGATAATATGTGCCATGCTTGTTCATTACTTGTATAATAAGAATATGTGATTTATGTGTGCATGTAACTGACTGGCATTGAAACCATACCAGGATTCGGGTATCCAACTATAAACAAGTAATTAACCTTACCGAGCAAACCAAAGGTGAGTTCACTGCTCTTTTTCCAAGCATGCATCCTGGGGAGGGATATCGGGTAACGTTCCGGGGAGGAATTTCAGGTTAATGGGATGTTTGTTATTACTCAATTTTATCATATAAGACCCCTTACTTCTACCGACAGTTGCTGGGGAGGCAACGAGGTTATTAGTTGATAGCGCTATTAGGTTTGACACCCTCACACCGTACCGGGGAGGACGGGCGTGAACTAATTTCCTTAAAGCATGACCAATGTTTTGATAGAGACATTGGGGTTGGGCAAATACATCTTGTAGCCATCTGCGGTAATTGAGTTAATAACAAAATCAAAATCAAATTATTGAACTATTGAACTGTTGAACTGTTTTATACACATACCTGGTAACTAAACGCGTTAACAAAACTTTGAACTCACCAGCGTCGTCTGACACACTTGTCTGCATGCTTGCAGGTCGTTAGATATCTTGGATTTGGGAACTTGCTGTCTGGAGTAGCTGGAGTGGTCATGGGTCGACTGGAGGGATTTCATGTGATTAGATTCTTGATACTATACATTGGTTTTTGAAACAGTTTAACATTGGTTTACTATTTGCTTCCGCTGAACATGTTGGTTGTCATTTAAACTCGTTTAAGGTATTTTACATTAATAGTTAAGGATTTCATTTTGAAACTTGTACGCCTTCAATATAATTAGTGGCTCGTTAATGGTACGTCACACGCCTAACAGGGACATTCCCTAGGGGGTTTTGGGGTGTGACAGTTTGGTATCAGAGCCACTGGTTATAGTGAACTTGGTTTTAAAACGCCTTTATAAAACCAGACTATAACCGAACAGATCTGAACTCGACCATGAAACTCGGCTCCAGATTGCAAGGTTCGTCTCTCGTTTACTCATTGTACTACGTAACTAGTAAACACTTACATATGATATTGCATGTGATTGCACGTTTAGCACAACAGTATGAATTCATGTATTACTTGCATGTGTTTTGTGACTGATAGGGTGGTATTTCCCTAAACATTCATGACTTACGTTTCGTGATGCTCTTTGTTTGCTACTTGAGTTTGAGGAACCATTTGACATGAGTTAGGAGGAGCTGAGATGAGCATGCAAATCACAATATTATTGTGGGTGCACACATAATAATAATGTGGGGTGCATGTGAGTCCCAGTGAGGCTTAACAAGTGAAAAAGGGGTTTCGGTCCGTTATTTGATCAATGTGAAACATAACAGTCTATAGGAATCATAGCAGTGATTGTCTCTTACTCGAACATGATCTTTTCACTCCTTTCTGAACCCTTACGAATCTCGATGCTATCGAGTACTACTTGAACACACATCTGAACGCCTAGCGAAACGTGTAGAATGTTAGGTGCTTGCACGAACGTCCTTGAGTTGGTTTATACCTTTCTCGCTTCTCTTCGTTTGATGGAACTCTATGTATTGACGTCTTAGACTCCGAAGTGTGATCACTTCTGCAACACTCTTGCAGCATACCGCGTATTACTCAATCGACTTGCTAGATCGATGGACAAAAGGGTGAGCGTAGTATCTTACGGGCCTCAGTAATTGGACAACCCTGATTACCGGCAACGAACACCAGCAAAGTGACTGCAATCGAATCTCCAACTCTAGTTAGCGACTGATGGTAGTCAACCTTTACGAACCAATCAGGACATAAGCAATGACAACTGACTGTAGAATGGAATATGAAACTCCCCGCACAGTGAGTAGTGCCTTAGCACGTACCATGGAATGTGAAGAGGTGGACCCTGTCGGTGAAAGATCGTAGAGCTCCGTTTCAAACGACAACATTAGAGGCAACAGTCACGGCAACATCAAGGTATTTGTAATGGTATCCAACAGTATGGAGAATGAAGGTGCCTACGACATGGAGTGGCCGTTGTTAAATCAAACGACAACAACCAAGGGAACGACAGCCGTACTAGAAATCCTCGCAACGAGTACAACAACACGGGAAATGATGCTCATGGAGGGAAATTTAGGATTGGCGTGGGCGACGCCAGGATTATAACAACATGGTGGCCTACATGTTCTTGGTATCTAATCACTTCGTCAATGTTCTGCTTAACCTTGATGCTTCTTGAAACCGAACCTGTTGTGGAATCAACTAAGGGCAAGTCAAATGAAACCTTATATGTCCGTTGGGATGTAAACTCGACCATGTGGGACAAGTGTTCGACGTTGACCTTCTTTCTGCCATCCTCAATAGTTCGATGTAGTAGTTAGTATGGATTGGTTATCTAGATATCGCGCAGTTATACATGGTGTGAAGGTTTGCATCATATCAGCAATGAAAGCCAGAAAGCGTCTACGGAGGGACTACCCCGCTATGTTGGCAACCGCTACTAATGTTTGGGCTAAGAAAAGAGGATCGAGGATCCACCAATTGTTCGTGATTCCACTTAGCATGCTACGGGAGGAACTATCAGGAGGGTTGCTAGAGTTGTCAAATCAACAACAGGGACTGTTGGACAGGAGCTTTGTCGGACCTAGTTTTTGCTTTAAGGAGCCCCAGTTATATCCAGGAAGATAGGTCGTATCGTTGGATATGTGTACTGATTATTGAGAACCTAACAAGGTAACAATTAAGAACCGCTTGCTTCGACCATGTATTGAAAACCTGTCGGCCAGTTGCGAGGGACAAGCTTCCATTTGAGGATTGACTAACGAACGAACTACCATTAGATGGAAGTCTAAGAGGAGAGTTGATGTAGTGCGCAGTACGATAATGAAGATCGAACACGTTGATTCTAAGAATACCCATGTAGTTCTTCCCCAACCCCCAAATTGCAACCCAAAGGCCACGGAATTTGAAGTGAAAATTCAGTTTTCTCAAAATTCAAGTCCGATTGTTTCAATTACTAAAGGGACATATAAATAAGAACAGAAATTCGAAATGGGCCTAAAAAAGATAACGGGCCAAACACACGGCCTAAAACAAAATGCCTAAAATAGTCCAAAAAACATAAAAATGCAAATAACTAATAGAAATAAGCGTTTTTCGGCCCGAACGATGACCCAAACCGCCGTAGGCCGTTTGCAGCAAGATGGAGCTCGTTCTTACGTTCGTTTCGCTGGTCGCACGCCCAAAACGGACCCCCGTAGCCCAAGTTAGAGCCATTTTAGTGAAGCCCCTTTTGTTACACGATCTTGGGCCTCCAAATACAAGATGGCCCGCTCTTCCACACTTGGGCCCGCAGCAAGAGTGCTCTTAGAACGGCATATCAAACGCAATGCGGCCATTTCGACTTTGTACACCAAGATCATTGAGTTGATCAACACACTATGGACCACAAGAATCGACCGTGTTTGTTGATGATGTTTTGAATTATTGCCAGGAGGAAGGACTAACATGGGCGGCATATGTATCCTATTCTAGAGCTCCTGAGGGAGGAGTCACGCCACGCAAAGTCTTGTTAAAAGGTAACTTCTGGATTCGAGAGGTACATTTTTGGCCATGACAGCAACGAAGTGGGATACATGTGGATCTCGCTAAGACTCATTCTGATAGAAACCGAATTGGCACCAAAGATTTTTCCAGGATACAGTAATATCTTGGTTTTGCTAAACGCTATCGCAAATTCATTGAGGGATTTTTGGAAATTGCGTCGCCGTAACCTCTTTAGCACAACAGGGTGTTGTGTTCGTGAAAGACAAAATAGGAAGACGACTATTCAGCTTTCGAATCCCGACTCTGCAACGCGCTGAGCATCGTCTTTACCCAAGGATGCGGGTGACTTAGTGGTATACCACGATGGTTCAAATCAGGGACCCAGATACACAACGATGCAACGCGAGAGAGTGATGACTTACATATTGGAGTTACAAAGAGGAATTGCACGACACACAACCTGCGGTTGAAACCGTTGTTTTGGGATTTACGTTGGAGGCATTACTTGGACGATACCAGATGCACTACTTAGATCGATCACAGGAGCCTCCCGTGTACTCTTGTTTCGGAAGAGCTAAAACACGTGATGGCATCGCTGGATGGAACTCTTGAGCGATTACGGCTATGGAACTTAAACGTGTAAGGGTGTGCAGCTTATCACCAACTTTAGCCTGCCCAATCAGATTCACCCTGTTCAAACTGAAGCGATGAGGAAGAGGATTTTTGAGTTTGGTCCATGCGGGGCATGGAGGAGCAACTTTTGGCAAGGCGGATGATACTCGCTACTTCATGGAACAAATATGGATTCTACCGTGCATTAATTCGAGGGAACTTGTGTTGAGCGAAGCATACCAGCCTCGATATGCTGGTCAACTGGATTTGATGGAATATGTTAGGATCGGAGGATATTGTACTGGCAACTGGGCTTGAAGGCCTACACAGCGAAGCATGCGAACGACGTTTGACTTATGCGAAAGTCAAGGTGGAACATTTAAAACTTTCTGGTTTATGTCAGTAATCATAAACATCTATTTGGAGATTGGAACAGACGGCCATGGAGTTTGTCACTGGTTTACCAAAAACTCAGAACGGAAGCAATATCACCTGGGTGATCGTTGATAGTCTCACGAAACCAACACACTTTCTTGCAATCAAGGAAACTGACGAGTCTTCACATCTTTTGAATATTCCTCTGAGAGAGGCGGTTTCTAGGCACGGGGTGCCAACTCCTGTTATCTCTGATTTTTTACCTATATATGATTTATGACAGGCACTACACAACACTCTGGGCTCACGGTCTGAGAGAAACGAACCGTCCTGACAAACGAGAGCATGCTGCGAGCATGGGTGTGATTAACTTTTATAAGAGTTAGAAGAACATTTACTTTTGGTTGAGTTATACTGCAGCAGTTACCGTTTTAGTATTTAGACAACTCTGTTAGAGGCATTGCACGGACAGTAACGCTAATCTCCTTGTCGGATTAGGGTGGGTGACAACGTAATCGCAGGTCCAGGACTTGTACTTGAAACTTTTGGAAAGATTTCTTGGATCGGAAATCGTTTGGCGGCAACGCGTGATAGCTACGAAACCTGATAACTTAGAAAACACTGGGAGTTCGTTGTAGGCTATCGTATCATGTTGAAAGACTCACCCTGGGAGGGTGTGGTATGCTTGGGGGGGCGTGACAAGCTTAATTTACGTTACGTCAAGTTATTCAGAACTCTGGGAAGAATCGGTCGCGTCGCCTGCAAACTCGAGTTACCCGACGAATTAGGCAACGCACATGATGTCATTTATGTCTCGAATCTAAGGCAGTGTTTGTCCGATGAAACGCCGGTGATACTCTTATTGGACCGATTTAGCTTAGACAATTTAAAGATGAGTTACGTGGACCTTTTGAATGAATATGTGTCAATCTAAAATGTAAAGTAAGTGACAATATGCATCGATCAACTATATCATATCACATGGGCTTCTCAAGATTTCATGCAATCTGACATGCACAACTTTGATTGAATTTTATCAATGTTTCACGTGAATTACTTAAGTATGACCGACAAGCTTTTATAGAATGGATTGCTATTGGACCTTTGTATTTAGTGGAGTTGCATTGAATTGTGTATATTTATACGTTTGCTTGTTAACTCAGTTAAGTTTAGTGCCAGTTATTTTAATTAATCGATTGTTAATTTGGGGCGCTACACACACACACACACCCGAAGCCCAAATCGAACACATCATAAGCTCAGTTCACTAGACTTATGTTTGGGCCGGAATAGAGCCCCTCACATTTAACCCGCTAGTACACTAAACCTGGCCCAGCTTTTCTTAAAAGCCCAAGACAACCCGCGCCCTCCTTTTCCCTTGTTTACGTGAATTGTGTATAAGATTACATAATGATTGAAAATGTCACACCCCCAAAATTCCACCTAGGGAATGTCCCTGCTAGGCGAGTGACGTACCAACAACGAGCCACTAATTACATTGAACCCATACAAGTTTATAAATAAAATTCTCAATCATTAAAGAAAATGCCATCAACCAGTTTAAATGAAAACCAACACGTTCAGTGGAAGCAATTAAAAAACCAAAGTTAATCAGTTTCAAAACCATTGTATAGTATCAAGAAATCAATCTCATAAATCCTTCTAGTCGACCCATGACCACTCCAGCTACTTCAGATAGCAAGTTCCCAAATCCAAGATATCTAACGACCTACGAGCATGCAACAAGTGTATCAGACAATGCTGGTGAGTTCATAGTTTTTACCAAAACGTTGATTACCAAGTGTTTAGTTAATCCATTGAAGTTAATTCCGAAAGTAATGTTGATAATACCCCGAATACAAGACGGCTTCTGATTATTTTGCCCTTCCTCCAATGCTCCTATCAAAGCATTGGTCATGACTAGGTCATTAGTTCAACACCCGTCCTCCCAAGTACGAGGTGAGGTTGCCAAACCTAAGTAGCACTACTAACTAATACGATGTTACCTCCCCGGTAACCAAACAACATGGAGGGACTTTAAAGGTGATAGGAAGAGTATATTATCCAACATTCCCATTTTTACCCAAAAGACTTATCCCTCCCCGGGATACCCACTGACTGTCCCAACCACCGGGACGTATGCTCAAGAGATGAACTCACCTTTGGTTTGCTTGATAAGCCTAGTTACTTGATCTCACTTAATCAATCAAAGCCTATGATGTTTACCAAAGACAATCAGTTTCTGTATGCACATTCATTACACATTATCCGTACACATTACACAAGTGACGTATAAACAAACATTCATCGAATTACAAGTCATACAAAACAGCATATAGTACAATCCATAATGTCATGTGGCATATGTTCAAGTCATACACATGTTTTCATCACTAATCGTGTTTCACAGTGCACTGATTAGTTGGCTCAATATTCATACAAGTGAGTGTGTGATTAGTCCTAATCGCGTGTGGTCCATTGTTCGACTCGGCCCAATTCAGACACATTGCCCGTACGTGATATGCGGCCCATACGAAGGTGTGGGTGCGTGTGTAGACTTGTTTCAATATGGAATCCTTAACATACTTCGGCACATTAATGGAGGTGGCCATATCTCACTTGTGTGGCCGGTTGGGCTTGTAACCCAATGTTTAGGGTGCGGCCCGGAACTGAATACACAGCCCCACCACATATAATTTTGTCAAACAACTCTAGCAGCCCAGTTAACATGTAACGGCCCAACAAAATGTGTGTGATTAATTCCCAACCCATTAAATTAATATAACCACCAAGCATACCAACCTTCCTAAGTTACTGACAACATTGGAATTTTTCCACTTTATTCGATTAGCTCATATCCTTAGCACATGGGCTGCACTTATTTTCAAAGTTATCAAACCCTTTCCTCCATTTAACTTCAATTTCATTGGACCGTTCTACTACTGATATGTCAACATTTATTATGACTCATATATTGTTACATGAACTCATCAATATCAAGCACCCATAGTTATCCTACAATTAATATTTTGATTCACACATACCAAGTTTATACAATAAAACTAACTTCAATATCTAAATAGTTCATAAACAAGCCCTATCATCATGCTTGAGATCTAACATAACCACACGTATTCACGGATCATACCTTAACCGAACCATTATCCATTACTCGTTTCGTTAGGGCATGGGTCAAGCACCGATCGTTCAAAATTAACATTCCTTTAGCACAAGAATTCTCTAAACCATGGAACTCTTATTCACTGTTGAACGACCACAATCCACATAAATTAGATTCAACGTTTTTCTATCATATCATCACATGCATTAATTCTAATACACACTCGCACCCTAGCCCATGTTTTAGACATCCTAATTTAATTTCTAAGTTCTTGCTAACAGTTATCATCACCATTACAATCATTGATAAACATTTGTCTTAAAACAATTATTTGGTAGTTCACGCACATTCATATCAGATAAATCATCAAATAAGGAATCAATGTACACATATCACAACTAGCCATATGGATCTTAAACAACTACAAAACATATTCATCATATAACTTGCAAAAGAAAAATCACTAACTCAATAACTTGCTCAACTGGAATGTTTCATGAGAAGGGGGAGGGGTCCACAGCCGTGTAATTCAAGTGGGCAAATAGGGTTTGATATTTTGTCAATTGTGGAATATAAAGATGTTACGTACATCTAATTATATTGTATTATTAAATAGAGCAAGTGGGCCGAATCCCTTTTTAATAAAGATACACAAACCGCTAACATTACCGGGCCAGACTTTGGGCTAATTACAAAGAAACTGGGTCAGTTCATGAGTGAATTAAATGTGAGGACTTCTACTGGAGCGCATAAGGTCCCCGGCCCAATTGTGATTGTGTGTCGAGATGGCCATGTGTAGCCCAAAAATGTAGTGTGTGCGATGGCCCAAACTAATATTATGAAGACTAAACATATTTGAGGCCCAAGTGGGAAACTAGACTCCCATTCGGCCCAAGTGAAGTAATTACACACATGTAGCACATTTAGCACATATAGCACGTTCAACGATTTCATGTTTAGTTATCAAGCACACATAAATATTTAGTGATGTACACGTGCAGTCCAACGCCAAAGATTGTGGAGTTTACGTAACGCTAACCTTAGAGATTCGGGTTGTCACATCATCCCCAACTTGAAAGAAATTTCGTCCCGAAATTTGACAAGTAAGCACAGAGGAGTGAAGTGATAAATCAGTATTGTTGCAGGTTTTCCCCAGGTGCCACATCATCCCCAACTTGAAGAGGAATTTCGTCCCGAAATTCACTAGTTTTACTAGAATTAGTCTTGTCATCAGGAAAAAGTTGAGGATATTTGAGCTTCATCTGATCCTCGTGCTCCCACGTGAACTCTGGTCCACGTCTTTAGTTCCAACGAACACTCACGATTGGAATTCGACTATGCTAATGATCCTTGACGTCCTGGTCTATGATTTCAGTAAATTCATCAACAACTGCTACTTGTCATTAACCTCAGACTCTAATAAGGGTATCACAAACGTTTCATCGGGCAACCACTGCCTTAGATTCAAGTCATCATGTATGTTATTCAATTCGTCGGATAACTCGAGTTTGTAAGCGACGTGGCCGCTTCTTTCCAGAATTCTTAACAACTCAACTTTACGTAAATTAAGCTTGCCACGCTTCCTAAGTGTACCACACCCTCCCAGGGCGAGATTTTCAACATTATACGGTCGCCTAAAGCGAGCTCACAATGTTTCCTAAGCTTATCAACTTTCCTGACGGCCACTCGCGTCCGCCAAACGATTTCCGATCCAAACAATCTTCCTAAGAGTTTCGAATACAATCCTGGACCTGTGATTAGGTGGTCATCCATCCTGTTGGACTCTGTATGCCCAAGACACATATTAAATTGATGTGGCTAGTACGTTATGATCCAAGTCGGGTCATACCCAATAACAAGCTAGACAAACACCTACAATATTTATTTATGATATGATCAAACAAATAAATATTAACACTTACAATATTTAGAAATCGGTTTTCTAAATAATTGCACTTGACAAACTAATAAATTATATGGAAAATTTATTTTGAGAGAATATTTTATTTTGTTATTTAATGGGTTAAATGACTTAATAAAAGTTGTACAAGTCTTAAAACATGAGATGTTATAATTTTATAAAAGTTATAAAATTATATAAGACTTAAATTGTTATTATAAGAAAAATTTTGAATTTTTTTTTATAAAAATAAAAGCTAGGCCGCCCCCTTTATGGGAACTCACACAAGTTTTTGGTCCAATCATGTTGCATGCATTTTACATATCTAGATGAAGCTTGATTGGCCATTTTGGGTGGCAACTCTCTCTCTCATCCTTTTAAGAAAAGGGGTTTCCAAGACTTGAAAAGTATCTATCATTTTTTTACAAGTTTTTCAAGTGCAAGAGCTCAAAAATTCTCTAAAATTTTCGGCCAAGGTAGGTTGATCAAGAGGGTGTTTCATTTGAGTTTCAAGTGTTTAAATCCTAGCAATCTCAAGGTGTTTTGTTGGAGGCTTGGGGGTATACTAGCTTGAGGCTTTCTCGTTTGGAAGATACCATTCAAGATTCATCATCATCTTCCATCTCCTTGCTCCAAAGAAAGGTTGAATTCTCAAACACCCTATGGTTGTATTTTGATAGCATGCATTTCATATATGGATCCGATTTTGGGTTTTTGCATTTAAAAATGGTTTTAAATCTTGCAAAGTAACATGTTTTAAATAGATATTCCGCTGCGTTTTAATTTTATTCGGATAAAATTACTTTGATAAACATGTGAAAAACCCAACAATGGCATCTAGAGCCGCTTATATGAGTGCTTGCTTCATCGGATTTAAAGATTTTCGGGTTTTCGGGTTTGAAGAAACCCAATAGCCGAAATTTTATCCATGGTTTTCCTTTTGTTTTTCCAAGATTTACTTCCTACATGCATAAAGGAATCTTGAAAAAATTATGTCATATGGATGATTTGTTTTGTTTGGAGAAAACCCACATTTTTCGGTTTTTCATTCTTGGCCGAAAAATATAGGTTGTGAAAGGAAACCATTTTGCTCTTGAAATTTATATATATTCGGATATATATTTTGGTGTTCATAACCTAGCCATGACCTTGTGTGAATATATTTGTGTTTGTGATTTTATTATTCAATGGGTTGTAATAATTATTATTTTGTCTTCCATTTGTAAAAATATGTAATTTATTTATTTTCATCTGGTATGTAAGTAAATAGATTAGATGCATTTTATTTTACTAGAAAAATGTATTAGGATACTTTTATGTAAAAGAAGATGCACACAAAAATGCGGTTTTGGGTTATTGCCATTTTTGGGCATAAAGGACTTCATAGTTCTTAACGGGATTTTAGCCCGATAACCAAAACACATTTTGAAGTCCAAAGGAGTTTGGAGCTGAATATTAAAGACATTTGGAAGCTCAAAGAATATGAAGAAATCACAACACAAGATGAAGACTTGAAGCATTTGGATGCGGAATCAAGTGGGAGTTCAACGACACTTTTTTTGTGTCAATATTCACCCTTTAGGAAGGACCTTTTGGCACACTTGTTTCGGCTAACAAGTGTGGTCAAAATAGTTGGCTATGGTTATGCACTTTTTGATATGTGTGTTGTGCTTGTGTGGTTGTTTATTTAGGTTGTTTGGATGATATTTGGATATGCATGCTTAACAAACTAAAAATCAACAACAAGCTTAAAATTGGTTCTTACAAAATCATTAAAACGATTAATAAAAGGTTTTATTAAAAATTAATGATTTTATAATAAAATGAGTTTTGTTAAAAGAACCTTGAAAAATTGGTTTTCACTAAAGTACCATTGATTTGAATGCATGCAAATATATGGTACATAAATTTTTTCTAAACTAGAATTTTGAAAAATAAAAATCCCTTTTATAAAACAAGTCAAACACCATCCTTTTATACAACACTCGAATTACTTGGGAACTCTTTGTGGGATAAAGGTCACCTAACCACATTTGAAGAAACTTGTATATTTGAGGTGGGTTCACCATGTTTGTGGGATAAAGGTCACCTAACCACTTATGTGTGTAAACTCACATGTGTGTATAAGTTGGACGACGTGATTTGGAAACCATGAACTTAGGGTCACCGAAGCATGGGGAACAAAGGTGTTGATGGGATTAAACATGCCAACTAAACATAAAGATGTTTAACCGATCCCATATAGCTAGAAGTTGCAAAGGGTTGCAATCGTCAAACGTTGACTACCTTGTTAATTTAAATAATGGGATAAAGGTCACCTAACCAATATTTAAATGTAACGTTGGATTCTAGGTTTTAATTACTAATTGTCTATGAGACATTAAAAGGGTATTAATGATTAAAATTTTAATAATATCGAAAATACTAAAATTGAACTTTGTTAAATTTTGTAGATGGCCGCTAACAATGCAAACCCGATTACCCAAACCGTCCGTAACCTATCACTAAGAACCATCCTTGAAAAGGATCGTCTCAACCATAACAACTTCATGGATTGGTTTCGAAACTTGAGAATTGTTCTCAAGCAAGAGAAGATATCCTATGTGTTGGACGATCCTATTCCCGACCAACCTGACGAGGAAGATGTAGAAGCCTACAATGATTGGGTTAAGTATACCGAGGACTCCATGCAAGCCTCATGCCTCATGTTGGGAACTATGATTCCCGAGATTCAAAAGGACTTTGAACATCATGGGGCATATGACATGATTACCCAATTGAAGGAAATGTTCCTACAACAAGCAAGGGTAGAACGCTTCGAAACGGTTCGAGCGCTTCATGCATGTCGGATGGAGGAAACCCAATCGGTCTCATCTTACGTCCTTAAGATGAAAAGCCACATTGATCGCCTCGAGAGGCTCAATTGTCCCGTCTCTAAAGAGTTGGCTACGGATTTGATCCTCAACTCTTTAACAAAGAAATTTGAAAGCTTTGTTATGAACTATAACATGAATGGATGGGACAAGAGCATTGGTGAGCTTCATGCAATGCTCAAAACGGCCGAAGCGGGAATGGGTAAAAAGGCTTTACCCGTTCTAACGATCAATGAGGGAGGCAAGAAAGGGCATCACCCCGACACCAAAGCAAATGTTGCCAAGGGAAAGGGACACATCAAAGGGAAGGGAAAAAGAAAGGCAAAAGCAGAACCACCAAAACCAAAAGAGAAGAAGGCAAAAGTTGCCACAAGCGATCCATGCTTTGAGTGTGGAGAGATAGGACATTGGAAAAGGAATTGTCCAACCTATCTCAAAGAGTTGAAAAACAAGAGGGATGCGGGGCAAACCTCAGGTACAATCTTTATGATACATATTGATCTAAATGTTATTTCTTCTAACACATGGGTATTAGATACCGGATGTGGAACTCATATTTGCAATTCGTTGCAGGGGTTCAAAAGAAATAAGCATTACAAGAAGGGAGACACTAGTCTCTTCATGGGCAATGGAGCGAAGGTTCAAGTTGAAGCCCAAGGAGACTATGTTTTAAAACTTCCAAGTGGTTTGGAAATATGTTTGAAAAATGTTTTGTATGCTCCTAGTTTGACTAGGAACATTATTTCTGTTTCCCTTTTAAGACAATATGGATTTGATTTTAAGTTTGTGAACAATGAAATTTATGCTTTGATGAATGACATGTTCTACTTTAAAGCTACGCCTTCAAATGGTATTTATGAATTGGTTCATGATAATACATCATTTGATAATTCGATGTACCAAGCAAACACCAAGAAACTCAAAATGGATTTAAGTGAGACCTATCTTTGGCATTGTCGTCTTGGTCATATAAACAGAAATCGCATGCAAACACTTCAAAAGAATGGTCTTTTGGAAACAAATGAAATTGGTTCATTTGATACATGCGAATCTTGTTTACAAGGAAAAATGACCAAGAAACCCTTTAGTGGCACAAACCAAAGGGCAAAAGATTTATTAGGCATCATACATTCAGATGTATGTGGTCCTTTTAAGCCAATGACTAGGAATGGTGAAAGATACTTCGTAACTTTTACCGACGACTTTAGTCGTTATGGTTATGTGTACTTGCTAAGTCACAAAGATGAAGTTTTTGAAACGTTCAAAATCTTCCAAAACGAAGTAGAGAATCAACTCACCAAGACAATCAAAGTTCTTCGTTCCGATAGAGGAGGTGAATACCTTAGCGATGCCTTTCAAGATCATCTTAGGAGTTGTGGGATCATCTCACAACTTACTCCACCTGGAACACCACAGCATAATGGTGTGTCTGAGAGGAGGAATCGAACTTTATTGGATATGGTTCGATCTATGATGGCTAGAAGCACATTGCCTCTATCATTTTGGGGTTACGCTTTGCTCTCCGCGGCTCGTATATTAAATATGGCCCCAACCAAGAAAGTGGATAAGACACCTTTTGAAATATGGCATGAAACAGTTCCATCTTTATCATATTTAAAAGTGTGGGGTTGTGATGCTTATGTGAAGCAATACACCCCAAACAAGTTAGAAGTACGATCCATTAAGTGTATCTTCGTAGGATATCCTAAAGATGATATAGGATATTATTTCTACGATCCAACAGAGCAAAAGGTATTTGTTGCTCGGAAGGGTAAGTTCTTGGAGGATAAGTTCCTTATGGAAGGAACTAGTAGAACAGTGGAACTTGATGAGGATCAAGAACCACAACCCGATACACGTTTGGTTGATACTAGCACTCAACAAGAGGTTGTTGAAAATGATCAAATGGTTGATCAACATACACAAAACGTTCGCAGATCTGGTAGAATTAGTAATCCACCTGAAAGATATGGATTTTTCATGGATGGATGCTATGTGGTAGATTCAGATGAACCAACCACATACCATGATGCAATGTCAAAATCTGATTGCGACAAATGGATTGAAGCCATGAACGTAGAGATGCAATCCATGTATGACAACCAAGTTTGGGAATTGGTTGTGCCACCTCTTAACTCCAAAGTAGTTGGAAGTAAGTGGGTTTTCAAGAAGAAAACAGATATGCATGGTAACTTGGATACTTATAAAGCGAGACTTGTAGCAAAAGGTTTCACTCAAACTCAAGGGGTTGATTATGATGAGACCTTTTCGCCAGTCGCAATGCTAATGTCGATTAGGATATTATTTGCCATAGCTGCATATTATGACTATGAGATTTGGCAAATGGATGTCAAAACGGCTTTCCTCAATGGATATCTTGATGAAGATGTCTATATGGTTCAGCCTGAAGGTTTTGTCGATCCAAAACATCCTAACAAAGTGTGCAAGTTAAAGAAATCAATCTATGGATTGAAACAAGCATCGAGAAGTTGGAATCACCGTTTTGATGAAGAGATTAGGAATTTTGGGTTCATCAAGAACGGGGATGAAGCTTGTGTGTATAAGAAAGCTAGTGGGAGCACCGTCACTTTCTTAGTATTGTATGTCGATGACATTCTACTATTTGGAAATGACATTCCAACCATGGAAGGTGTAAAAGCATGGCTTGGAAGATGTTTTTCCATTAAAGATCTTGGAGAAGCTGCCTATATTTTGGGAATAAAGATCTATAGGGATAGATCAAGGCGCTTGATAGGTTTAAACCAAAGTGCATACATTGACAAAGTCTTGAAAAGGTTCAAGATGGAGAACTCTAAGAAAGGTTTGGTACCTATTCAAAAGGGGACGATATTGAATGTAACTCAATGTCCAAGCTCAAAGGATGAGCAAGAAAGAATGAAAGGAATCCCATATGCGTCTGCTATTGGATCCATAATGTATGCAATGATATGTACTAGACCGGACGTGTCATGCGCTTTAAGCATGACAAGTAGATACCAGCAAAATCCAGGTAACAGTCATTGGATGGCTGTTAAGAGCATATTGAAATACCTTAGAAGGACTAAGGATATGTTTCTAATATATGGATCTGGTGAAGAGGAACTCGTTGTAAAGGGTTACACGGATGCGAGTTTCCAAACTGATCGAGATGGTTCTCGATCACAATCTGGGTACGTCTTCATTTTAAATGGAGCTGCAGTCTCTTGGAAGAGCTCGAAGCAGGATGTTGTAGCATTGTCCACTACAGAATCAGAATACATCGCCGCCTCATTGGCAGCACAAGAAGCTGCGTGGTTAAAGAAGTTCATTGCCGACCTAGGGGTAGTCCCTACCATTCAAGACCCCCTAGAGATCTTTTGTGATAACGAGGGTGCGATTGCTCAAATCAAGGAACCTCGTGCACACCAAAAGACTAGGCACATTGAGCGGAGATTCAACTACATAAGGGATGAAGTTGAAAAAGGAAAGATATGTATTCGCAAAGTTCACACCGATCAAAACATTGCGGATCCACTCACGAAGCTCCTTGAACGGCCAAAACATGAGGGTCATACTTGTGCCTTAGGACTTCGATATTCTAGTGATTGGATTTGATCTATTTTGTATTTGGATATTGGAACAATTGTTATTTTAACTCTTTTATGGTATTTTGAGTTATGTTCCATTTTAGCATGTTTAAATCCGTGAATAAATTAATTATTCTAAATGTCCGTAGTCGATCATACTTGTGGGAACAAATATGAATGTAAGACTATTATGAACTTGGATTGGTGGATATTCATTAGGTATGAATATAGAGCAAAGTGTTGCTGCCAAAGTTCATAGATATTTGTGGGATACAAATATTGGACTGACCCGCTCTCAAATCTTACTGCATGGAATCTTTTGTGATTGATCATAAGTAAATTTGAGCAAAGGCGAATATCATAGTATCCTCTGACCTGAGATACATATTGGGTCTTGATATTCACCAAATATTATACCTTGACTTGGTTCTTCGCTGTCTGTAATAAGACAGTACACAAGGCTAAGCTCAGGTGTGGTACGAGGTGATTGTGAGAGACGTATGTAGTCAAGAAGGGATTTGTTCCTCTTATTCGTTGAGAGTAAGATGTCTAAGGCCTGTTAAAGTTAAATCAACAGAGAATGATCACACTGTGTCTCTGGATTTGACATGACATCTGTAACGAAAGGATAAATGATAGATTCACCTAAATCATTTTCAAGTAAGGGACTTGAAGGGGATGATGTTATTGAATGGCACCTCGTCATACGTATTAGGGGTAGTGAACCGTTGTTAGGCGTTATTTACTACTTGCATCAATCTTCTATGTATCTTGTGCAAGTGGGAGATTGTTGGACTCTGTATGCCCAAGACACATATTAAATTGATGTGGCTAGTACGTTATGATCCAAGTCGGGTCATACCCAATAACAAGCTAGACAAACACCTACAATATTTATTTATGATATGATCAAACAAATAAATATTAACACTTACAATATTTAGAAATCGGTTTTCTAAATAATTGCACTTGACAAACTAATAAATTATATGGAAAATTTATTTTGAGAGAATATTTTATTTTGTTATTTAATGGGTTAAATGACTTAATAAAAGTTGTACAAGTCTTAAAACATGAGATGTTATAATTTTATAAAAGTTATAAAATTATATAAGACTTAAATTGTTATTATAAGAAAAATTTTGAATTTTTTTTTATAAAAATAAAAGCTAGGCCGCCCCCTTTATGGGAACTCACACAAGTTTTTGGTCCAATCATGTTGCATGCATTTTACATATCTAGATGAAGCTTGATTGGCCATTTTGGGTGGCAACTCTCTCTCTCATCCTTTTAAGAAAAGGGGTTTCCAAGACTTGAAAAGTATCTATCATTTTTTTACAAGTTTTTCAAGTGCAAGAGCTCAAAAATTCTCTAAAATTTTCGGCCAAGGTAGGTTGATCAAGAGGGTGTTTCATTTGAGTTTCAAGTGTTTAAATCCTAGCAATCTCAAGGTGTTTTGTTGGAGGCTTGGGGGTATACTAGCTTGAGGCTTTCTCGTTTGGAAGCTACCATTCAAGATTCATCATCATCTTCCATCTCCTTGCTCCAAAGAAAGGTTGAATTCTCAAACACCCTATGGTTGTATTTTGATAGCATGCATTTCATATATGGATCCGATTTTGGGTTTTTGCATTTAAAAATGGTTTTAAATCTTGCAAAGTAACATGTTTTAAATAGATATTCCGCTGCGTTTTAATTTTATTCGGATAAAATTACTTTGATAAACATGTGAAAAACCCAACACATCCCAGTCTATCAAGAAGGTTGGCATTATTGTCTTACGTAATGCCTCAACAAAGCTGTCTGGTTACCAAGATGATAACTGCCGCAGTAGTACTCAACCATAGGTAAGAGTCCTTCCAATTTGCACCAAAGCCAGTCACACACATGCTCGCAACATGTCTTCGGGTGACAGGAGAGTTCGTTTTCTCTGATCGTTTGCCCAACGACGATAAGCAATGCTCTGGTCCTGACGTGAGCCAAGGGTGTTGTGTATTGCCTGCATAGATCAAATTCAGAGGTAACAGGAGTTGGCACCTCGTGCCTAGAAGCCTCCTCTCTCAGAGGAACATTCACAACTGTGAAGACTCGTCAGTTTTCTTGATTGCAAGAAAGTGTGCTGGTAATGTGTGTCTATCAACGATCATCCAGGTGATAATGTTTCCATTTCAAGTTGTAAGTAGACTAGTGATAAAATCCATGGCAGTCCATTCCCATTTCTTACGTTTCTGGTTGCCAATATCCCACCTTGACTTTCCCACAAGTCAAACATCGTTCTCATGCGTTGCTATGTGGGCCTTCAGGCCCGATCATCCGTACATGGACTTCAGGTTTTAATTCATCTTATCTAAACTCAGATGAATATGATATCAAGGCCCATGTGCTTCGCCTGCACCAGTTCCTTAAGGTTGCTGTATAGTGAGGTCCATATTCGTTCCATGAAGTAGTAAATATCGTTCGACCTGCCAAAGGTTGCTTCCCCATGCCCCGCATGGGTCAATCTTGAAAACTCTCTACCTACAGTTCTTCAGTTCGAGCAAGGCGAGTCTGATCAGGTATGTTAGAGTCAATAGTAAGCTGCAAGGCTCGTGCACTTCCAGGTTTCGCGGTCGTATTCATTCAAAAGTTCCATCCAGCGATGCCATCACATGTCTAGCTTTCTTAAAACAAGGGTACACAGGAGGCTCTTGTGATCGGTCTAAGTGGTGTATTCGGTACCATCCAAGTAATGCCTCCAATTTAAACCCAAAGTCTACGGCTTCCACCGCAGGTCGTGACTCGTGCAGTTCTTCATGTAGGTCCATTACGTAAGTCATCACTTTCTCGTGTTGCGTTGGTGTGTAAACATTGCAGAGTTGGGATTCAAAAGCTGAAAAGACGTCCTCTTGTTTTGTCTTTGTTGGTGCACTGAATGTCTGCTGACTATGTCTTATCGAGTCTTATGTCTAGATAGATTAAACGAGTGTTCAAAAGTGTTTAAATTAGGGATAGTATAGTTTGAAATGGTCCTGTCCGTTTGAAGGATACCCTGATCGTTTGAAGACACCTGGCCGTTTGAAGCTTGCCTGGTCGTTTGAAACATGACCGTTTGAACATGTAGAGTGTCATTCAAACGAAAGGGTCTAGACCTATAAATAGGGTTGTTCATTTCAAACGATTACGGATGCATGTGTGTGTATGTGAGCGAAGGTGCTGCCGGATTTCTGTCAAAATCATTGT
Organism: Helianthus annuus; assembly: GCF_002127325.2. Classification (NCBI taxonomy): domain Eukaryota; kingdom Viridiplantae; phylum Streptophyta; class Magnoliopsida; order Asterales; family Asteraceae; genus Helianthus; species Helianthus annuus. The sequence continues at coordinate 56,805,226 of NC_035442.2, read as the reverse complement.
AAAAGCTCACAGTCAGTAATAGAAAGAAAGATTGAAAGGAACAAGCTGTTTTTGACTTGGTTTACTTTGATTCCGCCTCTGTAAACTAAGATGAACTACCTTAACCGACATTTAAGGTCATCGGATCGGTCCAACAAGTGGTATCAGAGCTCAGGACGAGGAGTTCATACCAGATTCAGCTTGAAATCATCGAATTATCTCACTTCTACCTTTCTTTTCTAATTTGAACTAGTGTTTACGGTTAAAATGGTCTAAAACTCTCACATATCAAGCGAAACACATTGATAACGAATCCTTGAAAATTTGGAATTAAAATTCGACGTAAAAGTGATAAGAATGGACTAAAAACAGGGTTTCGTTTGAACGAAACATAGGTGGTCCGTTTGAAAACATACCTTACATTTGAAAATGATACTTTAGTTTGAAGTATCGTTTGAAATTGACCATATCGTTGAAACTGTTCGTTTGAAAGTAGGTTACGTTTGAAAGTGTATCGTTTGAAGGAGTTTCGTTTGAAATTATTGTTATCTCAAACGGATTACTCCATTTCGTTTGAAAATAATCAGTTCGTTTGAGAGACTATCGTTTGAACCATTTCATTTGAAACCATTCTGTTTGAATCTGTCATTTTTCAAAACCAAAAATATTTCTAAGTGTTTGCTGATTTTTCAGGTACATTCACGATGGATGATATTTTCTTGAACCCGTTCAGCGATATGTACGCGTTTGCAGGAAATTTCGGAAATGATGATACTTCATCAAGTAACATGAATGAAAATACAACGGTTGTGAAGAAAAAGGATGCTTGGGAATCGGAAAGTGCTTTCAGAACGTTCAACAAACCCCCGAAGCTACTGGCTATCGAAGAGTATAGTAGATGGTCGAGAAAGTTTGAAGACTGGTTGATGGCGTTTGCATTTGCTAGCTGGAAGAGTTTGAAGAACGGCTATGAACATGGAGATAAATCCAGTGAAATGTTAACTTCATATGATGAGATTGATTCATTTGTAGCCGAACAGAAGTGTATAGCGTTGTTATTTCAGTCTGTTCATGAAGATATAATCTCACTAATAGATTATAAGAATGAAAAAGATCTTTGGAAGAAGTTAGAAAAGAAATGTATAGGTAGTGAAGAAATCAAGAAAAACAAAATGAAACTGCTTAGGAAAGAGTTTGACATGTTTGGGTGTCTAAAGAATGAGTCAGTTTGTAAAATGATAGAAAGGTTTGGTCATCTGAAGCTGGAATTAGCAAGACATGATATCAGATATTCTAATGAAGAACTTGTTGACAAACTGTTCGATTCATTACCAGACGAGTTGGATTGGAGATATTATGCGTTGATGTTGAAGAACACTATTGCTCCTGAAAAGTTGAAACCAGATTTGGTGATTGAGAGACTTGAAAGTCACGAACTGGAACTGAAGAAGACGTACAAAGTCAATCACTCATCTTATCAACTGAATTTGGATCTATATTATCCGAAAAGCATGATGCCGAAAGCTACTTCTCCCAAGACTGCATTTTCTGCTGAGAATGTGTCGATAGCAAGCAAAGAGAGTCAAAACAGTGGAAATCACAGTGGTTATCACAGTGGATCTTCCTCATCTGTAAGTCATTCTGATGCTAAGTTTCAGTGCAACATTGCAATAGATTTGAAGAATGCACAGAATTTTGACGAGGAGTCGGCTAAGCAGCAGATGGTCTTCTTGGCGTCAGTGTTGGAATCATACGAAGGGTTAGTAGCTGGGAAGATCGGCAATACAAACCTAACGAAGGAGGACTATGATCAAATAGATCCTGAAGAAATGGAGCTAATCGATATTCATTGGGCTATGGCTAGTGCTGTTCGTCGTACTCAGCGTTTCATGGAAATTACCGGCAGAAAGACAATTGTTGGTCCATCTACCAAGCTGGGGTTCGATAAATCCAAAGTGACTTGTTTCAAGTGTAAGCAGAAGGGTCACTTCAAGCGAGAATGCAGAAACGCTTATGCTGATGAGTCAGAGAATCCTTTCAGAGACGACTACTACAAGAAGGCAATATACCATCAGAATAAATCTGAGCCGCCTAGATTGAAGCAGGGTGAAGAAAACAGAGAGAAATCTAGAGCTCTTGCGGTGATTTACGATGATGAGGGGTATGATTGGAGTAAAGAAGTGCTACCGGAGGAAGACGCGGTTGGTTATGCTTTTATGGCGAAAAATAAACCTATTCCGTGAAAATATAATCGTACTGAAGAGCAGAAGTATAGATACAGAAAAATGATTGCTGAAAACAAAATCATTAGACTTTCTGGTATCTATTCGGAAGCGAGAACAGCGAAAAGATGGGATCCAGACAGGGAGTGCTACCTTGACCCATATGGAAACATTGCGATCGACGACAAAACACTGGATATTGAAGCCATCATCAAGGAATACAAAGAAGAAGATGAGTATTGGCAGAACAAATGGTGGGGAACTCCAACTAAGAAAATGAAAGAAGAAGAGAAAGAGAAAGAAGAGAAAAAGAAAGAGAAAGAAGAGAAAGAGAAAAAGGAGAAAGAAGAGATCGAGAAAACAAAGAAGATTGATACTGGAGTTATCGATACAACGCAGGAGTTGACTGCAGAGAACCTGGGAAAAATGGCTGACAAAGTGCTGGCTGCTAAAGCACTTGAGGTAGACTCTAACTCCGTGTCTAAGTCAAAAGGCCAGGTCAGTCAAAACTCGTCAACAAATGCATCAGGTAAAAAGATCGAAGGAAATGTTGATTGCAAAAATTGCAACAAAGAGTGCAAATTTTGTAACACTGTCACGCATCTCAACGGTGAGAAAATTAAGGATCTGACAGCAAAGGTCAGAAGCGTTGAGAATCAGATTCTTGGTCGTGACAAAACAGTTAAAGCTTCAACTGAACGGATAAGAGAATTAACTGGCCAAATTGAAACTGATAAAATTGAACATGAAAAAGTTAAAAATGAAAATGAAAGGTTAATTCTTGAAAACCGTCAGATTTCTGAAAAGTTTGAAAAACTCAAAAGCACAGTGAAAGATAGTGATGATCGAAATGGTAAAACTTTTAAAGAAAACGAACATCTAAAAGCAGTGCTAAGAGTTATAGAAGAATCAATCAATAAACAACTGGATGGAATCGCTAATTTGAAACTTAAAGTTCAAGAAGCTGAAATTGAAAACGAGCGAATCCAGTTGAAGCTTAACACCTATAGCTCCGCAAGCTTTGTTTTGCAACATATTGTTCCAAAACCTATCGGCAAAAACAAAGCTGGCGAAGACGTGTATTCTGATGGAACCGGGGTGGGTTTTCACAAAGTTCCACCGCCGATTTTGCATAATTACACGAAAAAGGAATCTGGGTTGGTTGAAATTGAGAAAGAAAGTGAAGTTAAACTTCCAGAGAACATTGATATCACGTTCACATCTTCCAATGACGGTAGTGTCCAAACTGATATTGTAAAAGATGTTGTTGAAAATGTGTTTAAAATGGATAGTGACACTACTGAGGAAGATGGGTGTTTCTTGGACAAATACATTCCGAAACAAAAGTCCAAGAACAACTTAAATGAAGAATCAAATCTTGTCATGTACAAGATGTTGGGTTCGGATAAGTTGTTTTCGGATTCAGAGTTTCCGATAGAGAATGTTAACATGAACAAATTGACAAATGTTTTCAAGTTGGTCGAAGTCGAGTTGTCAGCAGTGAACAATCTAAGTCAAACAAAGAAAGAAAAAGTTTACAACAAGAAATCTGTTAATCCACCGCATGTTTATAATAATAACCGAAAGAATTGGTTGGGTGGTTATCAGGGGGGTAAATCGTATCAGAAAAGAAATGTTTTAAACAAGAGGTTTGTCGAGAAGAAAAAGTTTGTGAACAGTTCGAGTTCACTTGCTGATGAAGAGAGAAATTTTTTCGAAATCAAACAAAGAGTTCTTTGAAAAGAGAACTTCACAGGTTCAGTCTGAAGGCACAAGTCGAGGTGGTGATACTCGCACTTGCTTCAGATGTAATCAAGTTGGTCACATTGCACGAAAGTGTACCAATGTGAAGCCTAAGACTGAAACTGTGAAGATTCAACAAAAGAAAGTTGATGTGAAGGGTAAAACACCAATCGTTGTTGAGAAAAAGAGTGTGAAAAATGAACCCGTAAAGAAGTTGGTAACTAAAAACGACAAATTTTACAAAAGGGTTGAACAACTACCTGAGGGATATAATTTTAGGGTCAACGAATGAGAAATTGTGCAAAGATTTCGAACAGGTGATGAAGCAAAAATTTGAAATGTCATCAATGGGGGAGATGAAATTCTTTCTGGGTCTACAAGTTGAACAACTACCTGAGGGAATTTTTATTCATCAGACGAAGTACGTGCATGATATTCTAGAGAAATATGGAATGTCAAGTTCTACTCCAGCTGCTACCCCACTTGCGACTAATCATGGGATTCACCCAGATCTCACGGGAGACAGGGCTGATGAAACGTTTTACCGTTCCATGATAGGTTCTTTGATGTATTTGACTGCTTCACGTCCTGATATCATCTACCCAACGTGCCTCGCAGCAAGATATCAATCTAACCCGAGAGCTTCGCACATGATCATTGTCAAGAGGATATTACGTTATTTGAAAGGAACACCCACATTGGGGTTGTGGTATCCTAGAAAAGGCGACTTTATGCTCGAAGGGTATTCCGATTCGGATTTCAGATGCTGCAAAGTCAATACCAAATCAACAACTGCAGGATGCCAGTTCTTTGGACCTAGATTGGTTACCTGGCGGTGTAAGAAACAAACGTCTGTGGCGCTATCTACATGTGAAGCGGAGTATGTTTCTGCTAGCAGTTGCTGCTCTCAGATCCTGTGGATACAGCAACAGATGCGCGACTACGGTTTGCAATTTCTTAACACACCTCTGTTTGTTGATAATGAGGTCGCAATAAATATAACTAAGAATCCAGTACATCACGCTAAAACTAAACATATAGAAATTCGTCATCACTTTATTCGCGATTGCTTCGAGAAAAAGTTGATACGAATTGAGAAAATCCACACTGACGAACAAAAAGCTGATTTGTATACCAAAGCTTTTGATAAAAATCGCTTTCAATATTTGTTAAAACTTAATGGTATGAAATTGCTTTCGGTGTCGGATGGAATTGTGAGCGTTGATGAGAGTACTGTTGCGGATGAAGACGAGAAACAATCTGCAATAGTTTGTCGATTTTTTACTTGTTTTGGTATTTAGGGGGAGTAGAGTAGATAGTATAGATAGTTGTAAATAGATATATTTTCAGAAAATACAAAACAGTAAAAAATGCAAAAATCCAAAAACATGATAAAATCTGAAAAAGAGCTTGTGTATATAGGGAAAATGATAGTACATTGGCTAGACAATTACAGTATGCTAAAGATTTGTAAAGTCTAAATGAGTTAAACAGTCTCACTAATGATGTGTCAATAGGTTTTCGCACATTTAGTAGATTTATTCGGGATATAAACCTAAAATTTCAAACTTGTGAAATTCGTGGGGAACACTATTTGGATATATAGGTAACCCCTGAAATCTCGTTTGAAAGGTCTCGTATTCTGATATACTAAGTTTTTATACTCAATGATGTCTGGGGTATTATTCCGGGACTTCTGCTGAACGGAAGTTCTGACCTAGTCCTTGGATAATACTTTCACCAAAATGCTTGAAACATAGCATAAACCCTCAGCATGCAGATGAAACAATAAAATTGATAGTCGCTGCTGTTGTAACTAAAAGATCCTCTAAAGGGGACATACTGAAAAGTCGAAGCTGATATCTCTCTGCGTATACGGAAGTATCGACCTGAGATCCCTCGGCTCTCGCATACCTAATTTATGAACAGATATCATTGTAGTATGCTCACCTGTAAGACTGAATATTGAGATTCTGGATACGGGAGTATATTCAAGAGGTGGGACACATGAATTGAGCTAAGTTCATAAGTCATCTAAATCGTATCCTGAATAGATTGAAATTTTTATGAGAATTTAAGATGGATCAGCATATCGACAATCGAGGTGAACTGTTTAAGTCTGAGCATGTAATGAAGCTTAATGGTACTAGTAATTCGTCCGAAAAGCTGATATGATTCCCTGACACGCTCGCCAAAAATAAGTGTGTAAATAGTTTATTTTCTGCAATTTAAGTTTTCTGTATTTCATTTCTTAGTTTAGAACACATTAAAAATCCAAAAAGATTTTTCAATTCTGCTTTAGTTTAGACAAACCAGAGTGGAAAATTGATTGTCTGATTCTCGAGATTTGAAGCAGATGCAGGAGATTCTGAGCTGAAGAATGAGGAGAGCTTACTTTGTTAGAGATTGAGATGTTTTCAAAGTTAAAACAAGTTCATTAAGTTGATGCTTGTTACATTGTTGTTAAAAATGTGAAAATGTTTTTCAAAATCAGTTTGATTCGTCGAATGATCAACCAAGGTCATTAAATTGAACTTGGTAGATTACTTGAGTATTCTGGGTCATTAATTTGGACCTGAATACTTGAGTGGATTTCTAAAGCTGATTAAGTTTGTGATTTTGTGAAAAGATAGCTTGTAATGTTATTGTTTGAGTAACAGGTTTTGGACTTCATCATTCCCATGGAAGCTAATTGTCAAAGCTTGAACCAGAACAAGACCTCAGATTCTAGCATATCGAGAGGGGGAGTCTGTGAAAGGGGGAGTCTGGATCAACAGACGAAGGGAAGATAGAAGTAAGAGTCAGGTAATGATTCTGAAGCCTGTGAAGATTGAGTTGTTGCAATGAGAAGACAAAGTTGTGAAGAGTCCAAGACTAAAGACTCGACACCAAAGACTTCGTCAACATCCAAGGGGGAGTTTGTTGGTGCACTGAATGTCTGCTGACTATGTCTTATCGAGTCTTATGTCTAGATAGATTAAAAGAGTGTTCAAAAGTGTTTAAATTAGGGATAGTATAGTTTGAAATGGTCCTGTCCATTTGAAGGATACCCTGATCGTTTGAAGACACCTGGCCGTTTGATGCTTGCCTGGTCGTTTGAAACATGACCGTTTGAACATGTAGAGTGTCATTCAAACGAAAGGGTCTAGACCTATAAATAGGGTTTTTCATTTCAAACGATTACGGATGCATGTGTGTGTATGTGAGCGAAGGTGCTGCCGGATTTCTGTCAAAATCATTGTAAAAGCTCACAATCAGTAATAGAAAGAAAGATTGAAAGGAACAAGTTGTTTTTTACTTGGTTTACTTTGATTCCGCCTCTGTAAACTAAGATGAACTACCTTAACCGACATTTAAGGTCATCGGATCGGTCCAATAGTCCTTCACGAACACAGCACCCTACTGTACTAAAGAGATTTAAGTTGCGCGATCTTCGAAAATCCTGCGGTGAATCTGCGATAGAGTCTAGTGTGACCAAGAAATTGTTGCATCCTCGAAGGGATCTTTGGTGCTGAACAATATCTAATGAAATGGGTCTTTAGCGAGATCCACGTGTATTCCCACTTCGTTGATCAGATGACCAAAAAGGTATCTCTCGAATCCAGAAGTCACCTTTAACAAGACTTCGCGCAGAAGCCCTAAAATAAGATACAAATGCCGCCCATGATGTTCCTTCCTCTTGGAAATGATCCAGAACGTCATCCATAAATACGGTCGATTCATGTGGTCCATAAAGCTGCTGGTGTGTTGATTAGCTCAATGGTCATGGTGTACAAACTCGCAATGGCCGTATGGAGTTCGATATGCCGTTTCAGGAACATTCTCCTCTTGGTCTTCCGTCAATACATGGTCGAGGCAAACAATTCTTGATTGTCACCTTGCTGAGTTCTGGATAATCAGTACACATACGAAAAGGCTTTATCTTACCGAATATAGCTGGGGCTTCCCAAAGCGAACAAAAACTATGTCCAATAAAACTCCTGTCCAACAGTTCCTGTAGATAGTCCTTGCAACCCTCCTGGTGCAAGACGGTATGTAGCACGAGTAATTAGGGCTTCCCCTGTCGTGAGATCAAACTGAGATTCTGCCTAACAGTGGTGGAAGTAAATCTGTAAGCTCTTCGGGGAGCACACTGAGAGGAATCACGAACAATTGGTGGATCCTCGATCCTCTTTTCCTTAGCCTCAACATCAGTAACGGTTGCTAACATAGCGGGTTGATCCCTCCGTAGACCCTTCTGGGCCTTCATAATTGAAATGGCGCTAACCTTCACACCACTCTGTTGCTTTAGAACAAATAACGATTCTCCACACAAAATTTTCTCCTCACAAGGTATGTCTGCGCGATTTCTGAATAACCAATCCACACTAACTGCTGCATTGTAACCATCAGGGGTAGTAGAAGGAAGGCCAATGTTGAACACTTATCCCACAAGGTCGAGTTTGCATCCCAACAAACCTATGAGGTTTCGATTGTCTTGCCCTTAGTCAATTCCACAACAGGTTCGGCTTCAAGAAGCGTCAGGGTTAAACAGAACAGAGACGAAGCAATTTGCTACCCATACTAGCTACCATGTTGCTATTATCCTGGCGTCACCCATGCCATTCCTAAATGCCCTTCCACGAGCATCGTTCCCAGTGTTTGTTGTTTTCGTTACGATAATTTCCAGTACTGTCGTCGTTCCCTTGGTTATGTGTCGTCTTGATTTAACACAGTCAATCCTTGTCGAGGTCACCTTCGTTTCCATACTGTAAGCTATGATCATGAGTACCTTGATGTTGTCGCGACTGTTGCCTCTAATATTGTTGCCTGTAACGGTGTCCTGCGTCCTTTCACCAACAAGGTCCATCTTTTCACATTCCATGCCACGTCCTAAGGCACTACTCATGGTGCGGGCGGTTACACAGTGCGCTCTACAGTCAATCGTCATCAATTTTGTCCCGATTGGTTCGTAAGAGTTGATTCCCATAAGTCACTGACTAGGGTTAGGGATTCGGTTGAATTCAATCTGCTGGTGTTCGTTACCGGTGACCAGAGTCGTCCCAATCCTTTTGTCCATCGTTCTTGCAAGTTGATTGAGTACTACACGGTATGTTGCGAGAGTGTTGCAGAAGTGATCGCACTTCGGGATCTAAGGCTTCAACACGCTAAGTTCCAGGAAACAAAGATAAGTGAGGAAAGTATAGTCCAATCACTTGACGCTGAGACATCCAACTCAGGGACGTTCGTACTAGCACCTAACATTCTACACAGTTCGCTAGGCGTTCAGATGTGTGATCAGGTGATACTTGATAGCATCGAGATTTGTAAGGATTCAGAAAGGGGTGAAAAGATCATGTTCGAGTAGGAGACAATAACTGCTATGACTCCTATAGACTGTTGAGTTCTAACATAACATCAATTAACAGAGCGGAACCCCTCTCACACTCGTTAAGCCTTACTAGGACTCACATGCACCCCACATTATTATTATGTGTGCACCCATAATAATAAGGCAATTTGCATGCTTATCTCAGTGCCTCTTAACTCGCGCTAAAAGGTTCCCCGAATTCGAGCAATAAGATAGATGACGCCACAACATAGATAATGAAAGTTCAAGAAGAGTCGCACTCTTAAAACACGTAACATGGGTTGGTAACATAGAAGTTCATAATGCAGTGCTAAGTGTGCATTCACATGTGATGTTATTCATAAGCAAACACTAGATATACTATGCAATAGCAAACGAGAAACGAACCTTGCAGTCTGGAGCTGAGTGTCATGGTCGATTTCGGATCTGTTCGGTTATAGTCTGGTTTTATAAAAACGTTTTAAAACCAAGTTCACTATAACCAGTGGCTCTGATACCAAACTGTCACACCCCCAAAATACCACCTAGGGAATGTCCCTGCTAGGCGAGTGACGTACCAACAACGAGCCACTAATTACATTGAACCCATACAAGTTTATAAATAAAATTCTCAATCATTAAAGAAAATGCCATCAACCAGTTTAAATGAAAACCAACACATTCAGCGGAAGCAATTAGAAAACCAAAGTTAATCAGTTTCAAAACCATTGTATAGTATCAAGAAATCAATCTCATAAATCCTTCTAGTCGACCCATGACCACTCCAGCTACTTCAGAGAGCAAGTTCCCAAATTCAAGATATCTAACGACTTACGAGCATGCAACAAGTGTATCAGACAACGCTGGTGAGTTCATGGTTTTTACCAAAATGTTGATTACCAAGTGTTTAGTTAATCCATTGAAGTTAATTCCGAAAGTAATGTTGATAATACCCCGAATACAAGACGGCTTCTGATTATTTTGCCCTTTCTCCAATGCTCCTATCAAAGCATTGGTCATGACTAGGTCATTAGTTCAACACCCGTCCTCCCAGGTACGGGGTGAGGTTGCCAAACCTAAGTAGCGCTACTAACTAATACCATGTTACCTCCCCGATAACCAAACAACACGGAGGGACTTTAAAGGTGATAGGAAGAGTATATTATCCAACATTCCCATTTTTACCCAAAAGACTTATCCCTCCCCGGGATACCCACTGACTGTCCCAACCAGCGGGACGCATGCTCAAGAGATGAACTCAACTTTGGTTTACTCGATAAGCTTAGTTACTTCATCCCACTTAATCAATCAAAGCCTATGATGTTTACCAAAGACAATCAGTTTCTGTATGCACATTCATTACACATTATCCGTACACATTACACAAGTGACGTATAAACAAACATTCATCGAATTACAAGTCATACAAAGCAGCATATAGTACAATCCATAATGTCATGTAGCCTATGTTCAAGTCATGCACATGTTTTCATCACTATTCGTGTTTCACAATGCACTGATTAGTTGGCTCAATATTCATATAAGTGAGTGTGTGATTAGTCCTAATCGCATGTGGTCCATTGTTTGACTCGGCCCAATTCAGACACATTGCACGTACGTGATATGCGGCCCAAACGAAGGTGTGGGTGTGTGTGTAGACTTGTTTCAATATGGAATCCTTAACATACTTCGGCACATTAATGGAGGTGGCCATATCTCACTTATGTGGCCGGTTGGTGTCACACCCCCAAAATCCACATGCGGAGTATCACCGCTTGGAGGCGTGACTGACCAAGATCAAGCCACCAATCATATTGAACATAGCATATAAATAAACGCAAAACCCAAACACAATATAATTGGTGTCCAAACAAAACATAGTTTAAGTTGTAAGCGGAAGCATAATGTTTAAAACCAAAGTATAAGTTCAAAAGTATGATAAATGTTTAACATGGCATATGACTATCCATGTCCCACAACGTCCACGCCTCCTCGTGCAAGCTCCAAAAGTACCTATTGACCTGCAAGGCATGTAACAACAAGTCAACAACAAAGTTGAGCAAGTTCATAGTTGGTTGTTTAGTTTTACCAGTTCATTTTGAAATCATACGTTGTTTCGTAAACCACGAGTTAACCAGTAACCTTTTCTCTCCTAAACCATAACCATAATCTGTGGGGGGGCTTCCCCTGTGAACCACTAGACCATACCATATCGACTACTAACGAAATATAAGTTGTGCCCTACATCAGTGTCTATCATCACTGACAGTTGGCCATAGTCCATTAGTACACGCTCGTTCGAACGACACGGTGTGAGGTTTGTTAAACCTAAGAGCGTTATTAACTAATGACCCGCTCGCCATCAGCCTCGGCGATTAAGTCGATATAAAGAGGAGGGACTTCATGATAGAGTTTTGTCTAGTAAGTTAAGGTTGTTGTCCTACCCAAGGAGGACGAACGTACGTAGTTCTACCCAAGGAGAATACGCAGAGTTTATAGTGGCATCCTACTCAAGGAGGATGGCCGTACATATCCTACCCAAGGAGGATATGTAGGTTTTCCGTTTTAGTTCTTTAACCCATTCCCAACCCTTGGGAATCCCATGCCTTGTAGAAAGTGTGAACTCACCTCAGTTTGCTCGGTTGATTAATTACTTGATTCCAATTAATCAGTCAAAGCCTATGGTATGCATGCATTCATAATCAGATTCACATAGTTCAAGCATAAATCATGATCATAAAGTATAGCTCAAGTAACAGACGCCTTATAGCATTTAGCAGTTAATCGCATATTCACATGAGTTACATTTAACGACACATAACTAACTCAGTTAACTCCTAACAAAATCAAACTTAGTTACTGTTCAGATTCCCAATTCGACGAAACTCCCTAGTTTCATCGTGATTACCCTTCGATGAAACTCATCTGTTTCGTCGTGCATGTTTTCGGTGAAACGCACCCGTTTCGTCGTCATCGGCGTTTCGTCGGAAAGCATTAGTTACGTCGTGCAGAACCCTAATCATGACTAACAGCCGTTTCACATTATCATCAAACAACCAGTTATCATATAACGCCGAAATCATCAATCATTAAACAGAATCATACAATCAGAACCAATCATTCGATCATTATTCACGGTTACATCCGACCGACATGAACAACGAACCCACTCGCATACAATCACAAGCATCAGATTTAGTTTCATAGGTTAACAATGGAACATCAGTTTCTTACTATTTCTCAATACTTTATTTAATCGCATCATAATAAGTTTATCCTATTTGCCATCTACGAGCATCATCTAAATCATACAATATACATATCGACATATATGATCATCAGTCAACAAGTACACGAGATCAAACGACTAATCTTAACATCATGGAAATCAAGTGTACCAACAAATAAGTTAAACCCTAGAAACGATCTAATCATAAAAAGGGTACACTAACCGTAAGATCGGATGGTTGAACCACCAAGAATAGGTTTAGCAAAAGAGTAGAGGTTGCAAGGAAGAGAACTGCCGTCGAAGGTTTGGGATAGTCTAGGGTTTTCAATTCTGCTAAAAGTGTGACGAATGAAACAGCAATACACAATAAATATACGTGTAACGTGCTGGGACCTTAATGGGCTTCGGCGAAAGGCTGGGCCGACGAAACACTCCGTTTCGTCGAGGTGTGTGTGACGAAACACACCCTTGGTTTCAACGAAACTCATGTTTCGTCGATACGGTTAGCGGCGAAACTCATGTTTCGTCGAGGTTGTTCGGGGTGCAACATTTTAAGATTCTAACTTCTAAACAGGTTAACAAGTTACCAGTTTAAATCACCAAACATATAACACAATAATACGTTTTAACATATCACGAACGTGTACGGTTACAAAGCAAACAAGTCGTGTAACAAACAACTTAACAATAAACAAACAACTTAAACAATCAATGTGCAATTAATGTGAAGATGGAATCTTGGAAACTCGAGTTGTCACATTATCCCCAACTTGAAAGAAATTTCGTCCCGAAATTTAGCATGCGGTTACTGAGGAAGTTAGTTAAGTTACGTGGTTTACTGGTTTTCCTGGGGTGTCACATCATTCCCCCCGTTGATTTGGAATTTTGTCCCGAAATTCCGCAGTAGCTTCAGCCTCAGTAGTGGTTGCACTGTTCTTGAACAACTGGGGATACTTGAGTTTCATTTGGTCTTCTCGTTCCCAGGTGAACTCTGGGCCACGACGGGAGTTCCAACGAACTCGAACAAGAGGTATTCTGGTGTGCTTGAGAACTTTCACATCTCGGTCAGTAATCTCTACTGGTTCCTCGACGAATCGCAACTGGTCGTCTATAGTGAGCTCCTTAAAAGGAACTATGAGGGTCTCATCTGACAGACACTTCTTCAGATTTGACACATGAAATACGTTGTGAACTGCACTGAGTTCTGCTGGTAGGTTCAGTTTGTAGGCCACCTTGCCTATTTTCTCGATGATTTCGAATGGTCCGACATAATGCGGATTGAGTTTGCCTCGTTTGCCAAAACAAACTACACCTTCCAAGGTGAGACTTTGAGTAGCACTCGATCCCCAACCTGGAACTCGAGCGGTTTCCTACGCTTATCAGCGTAGCTTTTCTAACGATCACGAGCTGCCGCCATTCGTTGTCGTATTTGTGCAATCCTTTTCGTTGTGTCTACTACTAGTTCTGGACCCGTGATCTGACTATCACCCACCTCTGCCCAACAAAGAGGTGATCGGCATTTACGCCCGTACAATGCCTCAAATGAAGCGGCCTGAATAATGGTATGGTAGCTGTTATTATACGAGAATTCCACTAACGGGAGATGTTTTTCCCAGCCGTTACCAAAATCAATCACACATGCCCTAAGCATGTTTTCAAGGGTTTGAATGGTGCGTTCAGACTGCCCATCTGTCTGTGGATGGTAAGCGGTGCTCATGTTTAAACGTGAGCCAAAGGACTTGTGCATTGCTTGCCACAGTTCAGAAGTAAAACGTGTATCACGATCAAAGATAATGGAGGTTGGCACCCCGTGCCTCGAGACCACTTCCTTTAAGTAGACGTCTGCTAATGTAGAGAACTTGTCTGTTTCTTTGATAGCCAAAAAGTGTGCAGACTTAGTCAATCGATCCACTATCACCCAAATAGTGTCATTTCCATGTTGAGATCTAGGCAGGCTAGTAACAAAATCCATGGAAATTTGCTCCCATTCCCATTGTGGTATCTCTGGTTGTTGGAGTAAGCCCGATGGTTTCTGGTATTCAGTCTTGACTCTCGCACAAGTCAAACATTTGCCAATGTAGGTTGCTATGAGAGCTTTCATGCTAGGCCACCAGTACGTGGTCTTCAAGTCATGGTACATCTTATCCGAACCAGGATGTACCGAATAACGAGACTTATGTGCTTCATCCATCACAAGCTCATGTAATTTTCCATAAAGTGGGACCCAGATGCGTCCTGTTACATAGTAGGTGCCGTCTTCCTTTTGTTCTAACCGTTTCCTTGATCCGTGTAGGGCCTCAGCCCTGACGTTTTCTGGTTTCAATGCTTCTACCTGAGCATCTCGTATCTGGGAAGGAAGACTAGACTGAATGGTGAGTTGTAACGCTCGCACACGCCTAGGTGTAGTATCCTTTCGACTGAGGGCGTCGGCCACAACATTAGCTTTGCCCGGATGGTACTTGATCGCGCATTCGTAGTCATTCAAGAGCTCGACCCATCGACGTTGTCGCATGTTTAATTCCTTCTGTTTGAAGATATGCTCGAGACTCCTATGATCAGTGTAAATGGTGCACTTGGTACCGTACAGGTAATGTCTCCATATCTTAAGCGCGAAAACAACAGCTCCCAGCTCCAGATCGTGTGTAGTGTAGTTCCTTTCGTGAACTTTAAGTTGGAGTGAGGCGTATGCAATGACTTTATCCCATTGCATCAACACACAGCCAAGACCCTGAATTGACGCGTCACAATAAACCACGAAATCGTCTGTGCCCTCTGGCAAGGAAAGAATAGGTGCGCTACAAAGTCTATCCTTTAAGTGCTGAAATGTTGTTTCTTGTGCATTACCCCAGTGGTAGGTGACGCCCTCCTGAGTTAGTGAAGTGAGAGGTTGCGCAATCTTGGAGAAATCCTTGATGAACCTTCTGTAGTAGCCCACTAAACCCAAGAATTGGCAGATTTCTGTTGGTGTACGGGGTGAAGGCCAGTTCTTAATTGAGTCTACCTTGGATGGATCAACATGAATCCCATCCTTGTTTACCACATGGCCTAGAAAGTGGACTTCACAAAGCCAAAAGTCGCATTTTGAAAACTTAGCGTACAACTGTTCTGTTCGGAGGAGTTCCAAAATAAGCTGTAGATGGTGCTCGTGTTCCTCCTGACTCATAGAATAGATCAGGATGTCGTCGATGAAAACAATAACAAACTTGTCCAGATAGGGCTTGCACACTCTGTTCATAAGATCCATGAAGACTGCAGGCGCGTTTGCAAATCCAAAAGGCATAACCAGGAACTCGTAATGCCCATAGCGAGTCCTGAATGCTGTCTTAGAGATATCCTCGTCTCGGACTCTCAGTTGATGGTAACCTGACCTCAGGTCAATCTTTGAATAGTAGCTCGACCCTTGCAGCTGATCGAACAAGTCATCAATGCGTGGAAGTGGATAACGGTTCTTCACAGTCACCTTGTTGAGTTCGCAGTAGTCGATACACATTCTGAAGGTACCGTCTTTCTTCTTCACAAATAATATTGGAGCTCCCCAAGGCGAAGAGCTAGGACGAATAAAACCCTTATCCAAGAGTTCTTGTAGTTGCGTGGACAGTTCTTCTAGTTCTGATGGAGCTAAACGATAAGGTGCTCGAGCTATTGACGCTACTCCAGGAGCTAGCTCGATTTGAAATTCAACCTGACGATGGGGTGGGAGACCAGGTAATCCCTCAGGGAATACCTCAGGAAAATCACGCACAATCGGGATATCTTCGATCTTCTTTTCTTTCTTCGAGGTGTCAGTAACGAGGGCTAAAATAGCAGTGTGGCCCTTTCGCAAACACTTCTGGGCCTTTAGAAAAGAAATGATGCCCACCACGGCACCACTCTTGTCGCCATGAATCACTAAAGGTTCTCCATTTGAACGAGGAATGCGGACGATCTTCTCCTGACAGAGGATCTCTGCTCGATGTTGCGATAACCAATCCATGCCAATAACAATGTCGAAACTACCCAAAACAATAGGAATGAGGTCGATAGAGAAGGTCTGACCAGCTAAGATGAGATTACAACCCTTAACTACGTGTGTGGCCTCTAAACTTTTACCATTTGCTAACTCTACGACATGCTTGGTGCTCAAAGGTGTTGGTGTGCGCTTTAACATTTGACTAACTTTTAAGGACACATAACTGGTATCGGCACTCGAATCAAATAAAACAGTAACAAAGAAGTCGTCGAGAAGAAACTTACCCATCACCACGTTAGGATCATTCCTTGCATCACCCTGCCCAATCACAAACGCACGGCCCGTGCGCCATTGTTTCCCCCGTTGTTACCCCCATTGTTGTTCCCGTTCGTCTGATTGTTGTTGTTATTCTGATTCTGGTTCAACTGGGGGCAGTTTCTCTTGAAGTGACCTTCAGCACCACACTGAAAGCATCCCCTGTTACCCTGCTGTTGCTGCGGCTGATTCTGTGGAGCTTGCTGTTGCTGTTGACGATTCTGATTCACAGGTCGTGCGCCCCTGCAATCTTTTGCTTCATGCCCAAACTTGTTACACCTAAAACAACGACCCTTGTTGCACTGCCCACTGTGATGCCTGTTGAATCGGTTGCACTTGGGGTGGTTTCCCCAGTATCCACCCTGCCCTTGACTACTAGACGATTGCTGACCAGGACTCTGGTAGTTGTCAGTCTTTCGTTGCTGAGACTGAGATTGAGCCGATGTTGAACCCTTGCTTGAGACCCCATCCCATTTGCGCTTGTTGTCGCTGGGGGCATCAGAAGTTATAGTGGCTACAGTAGTAGTACCAATATGTTTGGGCAGTTTGTTCTGTTCCACTGCCTGATTAGTGAGACGATGAGCAAGTCGAGTGACTTGCTGGATGGTGCCAAGATTAGCCACGGTCACATGACTCTGAACTTCTGGCAGAAGAACCTTGAGATATAGCTCGATACGTTTGATGAGAGGGTCTACCATAGTAGGACACAAGATTGCCAGCTCATTTGACCTTTTCGTATACGCTTCGATTTCTGACCCCGTCATCTTTAAGTTGAACAACTCGACTTCCAACATGTGGATGTCGTCGCGACTACAATACTCTTCCTTGATCAGTTCCTTGAAATCATTCCATGGGGTGGCGTTAGCAGCAACAATCCCCAGCATTTGAACCTGAGCGTTCCACCACGTGAGCGCTATACCTTCCAGAGTACCAGTAGCATACTTCACCCTACGAGCCTCAGGGCATTCACACATCTCGAAAATGGACTCGAGCTTCTCGAACCAATGGAGGAGGCCTACCGCTCCTTTAGTGCCACTGATGTGCTAAAAGTGGTTTAACTAAATTAACTAAATTAAACCCTAAACTAGACTCTCTAAGTTTTAAATTTATAAAACTAAGACTCTCTAAAACCTAAACCACACGACCGGCAAGTGTACCGATCGATGCAATATAGCCTAAGGAAGTCCGAGTATCGAACCCAAGAGACTCTACTAAATTACGCTAATGACTCTATCTAGACTTAGACTGACACGGACTTAACTAATTTGTTTATTTGATGGGGGTTTCTAAAAGTCCTAAATAAAATACTAAAATAATGCTAAATAACTAGAAACGAAATTTGACGAAGACTAGAACTAGTGGCGATGAAGACTACCTAGGTTAGACGCAAGTTTAACTCAGAATAGATTTCTATTCGATAGTTTTGTGGTATGGAACCGGGATCTTTAAATGCTAAACCTATTAAGATACCAACTAAGCCCCTCAATCCCTCTCAAGGTGATTCTTGTGGCACTACCTAGGCTATTACGCTTACCGGTTTTTAGATTTCCTCACAGTCCTCTAACTTCTTGAAAGTGCCTTAATAAGACGATCTACCTCTCAGCGCGAAAGTCTAAGGCAACTATGGGTTTTAATCTTGGTTTAATAGACAAGAGAATGTTTAAAGACTAGACCGATTTCTTAGACCTAGCTATAAACCAAACCGAGACCTATTAATAACCTCGAGCCTCACAGCGACAAGATTAGCAGAACACTTGATTTTATTAAATTATCGATTATTACTTCTAAGGTTCGTTACGTAATTTCACCTTAAAGAGTTAAAGATTTATTATGTGATATAGACACTGACCTAAATCAAGAACCCTAGCACACCCCTATTATGTGATATAGACCGTCATCAAGGATTATACGAAGCAATAAACAGCGATGAAACAAATATCAAGCATGCATATACACCAAGTTAAAATTCCATAGCCTTTACAATACAAGAAAATCCATAAACCACGCCAAAAACCGAATAAAAATCCAAACTTTATTTAAACTATTGTCATAACCTAGGTAGCAACGAAAGGTTTAGCCAGAAAACATGGTCTTAAAAACAATCAAACAAGATCTCAAATAAGAATTCATCAAAGTAAAAAACAAGAAACTAGAAAATAAAAGAAATCGTAAGGTAGAACCCGTAAATTCCTTGATCTCTAAGCTTCCCACTTGACCCCAATGATTCCCGAACTTGATTTCTTAACAATCTTCAAAACTGATGTTGTTCGTGCGTTTGATCTCCGTGCATTCCCTGATATCGGATGTCTTCTGTTCGTAATCTTCTACCTATGCCTCTGTGCGTCTGATCTGATGTATTTATGTATATGTATGATTATTGGCGGTGCACATGTGGGCTGGACCCCTTTGCCGCCTCCAACTCCTTTTTGCGTCTGATCGTGCCTCTGTCTTTTGTAATTTCTTCTTTTTTTTATATATCATCGATACATGTGGTGTTGTGTTTAAAACACAAACCCACCAATGGGCCCATCATGTAGATCCCCAATATTCAAATGTGCATGCTGTCCTTTTATTTTTTCTCTTACGCGGCCCACTTTGTTCTTGCCTTTTTAATTCCTTTACAATTACCAAGTAATGCGCATATGGCTGATTAGGAATTATTATGATGCTCTTAACATCATTAAATACTTGTTTCAAAAGGCCTATTACCCAAATTCACGATTCTGCTCAAATAGTAGGACTAAACATGTATGGTGGCCCTTTTAGATAACATAGAGATAGCGGACTCGGTCCACTCATGGAAAATAGCTGCAATTTTACTCCGGTCACTGGCACTCCAATCTGCCCAACTGGTTGGTTATTTCCATATTACTCGTTTTTGCTCCATTTGCACCAGAACCTGGCAAAACACAAAATAATATAATATAATACTAAAAACTAAAAATAATAAATAAAAACTATACAATAATTATAAAATTTACACGAGACAAATATGTGTATTTTAACCTACATCAAATATCCCCACACTTAACCTTTTTTCGTCCCCGAAAAAGAATTATGCAAAACAGAATCATAGTCGGAATAATCATTCGGGACAAAAGCTTAAATTACTTACTAAAACTGAAACTTGTGTTAGCCGCGATTGCAAGTATTTTGATCCTTTTAAACCCAAACCCGGTTCCAAGCCCTTATTATGCAAGTTTAGTTCAATTATGGTCAATCTACCCCTCACACTAAAAATCGCAGGTCCACCTAATCCCCCGTCAAGCTTATAGGACAAAAGGAACAACCACTGGGTTATTTCCTAACCTCCTTATACCAAGATCAAGAGAGTTTAGAATCAAATCTATTCTTTCTATATTTTTTTTCCTTTTCTTTCCATTTTTTTCATCACTTTTTCATTTTTTTTCTTTTTTTTTCATTTTTCGAGCTTAGACGTTGCTTTCCCTAACCCAGAGGCATTCCGGCTGTAGAGTCGCTATCCCCAACTCGGATTACTTAGGCTTCGGTACTTTTTTTTCTTTTATTTGCAAGGTCGATTTCACACACCCTAGCGGTAATCCGGTTGTAAAGTCGCTATCCCCAACCCAGACTAAATAGAAATGGCTACTTTCATTTAATTTCTAGCTCGATTTTTTTTCGTCGAGATAATGACCAAAAACTCTAACGATCTTAGCTTATAATGGCATCCCTTATACTATTATTGGCGGTTTCAATTTCCCCACTTTCCCTAGATGAGAACCCACTAGTAGACCTACAATTAGGTATATTTAAGATCAAAGGAACCTAGAACCGAATCGAGCCTACCCGCATATCCCAAACTAGACACAAGCTCAATTATATTATCTCATATTATCATTATTTGAACCCAAACAAAAACCCGACTTTTCTATCATTTTCCGCTTTTTAGTTTGCAAACTTCTTTATTCAAAAGACATTTTCTGATTTTTTTTTATTTTTTTGGATTTTTGAAATTTTTTAATTTTTTTGTATTTTTCGACTTTCTATGACTCAAGACTCTACTAACTAATGACACTAAACGATAGTTTCCCATCCCCACACTTAAACTCTACATTGCCCTCAATGTAGGATGGAAACCGACTCAAAAAACTAAAATAAATAAGAAATAAAAAAATACTAAGCGCAAATTGGAAAGGACTTAGCTGGTTTATTATCGTGTAGGCTCCAAAACTCTCGTCCAATCCAACTCGATTGTATAGCATTTCGTTCGCGATCGGCTTTGACACTGACTAGTACACTTGGAAAATACTTGAAATTTGATAAGCAACTCCAAAATCACCCTAATGGAGATTGAGTACGGGTGGTACATATTCAAACCTGCATAAACAAAAACAAGCAAAAACCAAAGTAACACCGACTCTAAAAAAATACGACTCAAACACTACTAAATAAGACTCAATATACAAAAACTACGAGTCTATACAAACTCTACAAAACCTCCCCACACTTGAATTTAATCAGGAGGCTTTTCCTTGACTTGAACTCGGTCTAACCCATTTAATTCCACCCGTTTCTCATAAACATTTAAAAATTTAACGGTGGAATTATAAAATGATTTTAAAAATTTTAATGGGTTAGAACACAAAAATTTGAACTTACCTGGCAGGAGCCGCTGAAACACGATCCCAGATGTTCTTCTCATTGCCTTCTCCCGTGGTTTTGAACTTTTACTCGCATTCGCTATTAGTACCACGGGCCAGCTATGGTGTTCTTCCTCTTCCACTACCACTTCTTCTTGATTGATGTCCATCAATGGGTTTCCTGCAAGTAAAGCTTCTAAGTATGCAAGGTCCCCCTCTGGATCAAACGTACCTACTTCTTCATCTACAGGCAAACCCTCTAACTCATCCGCAAATTCTCTCTCCCAAAACAGTTCATCCTCACTTTCCTCATCCTCTTCATCTGATAAATCTCATATTGGTTCGGTGGGATAAGACTCATCATCAGAGATATCTAGGTCCATTGGATCACCTGCCATTAAGAAAGTAGAAAGAGCAGAACAAGGTAGAGAAAATAACAGAAAACTAACTAAAAAAATTACACAACTATACAAGTAGCACAGATGATGTCAATCAAGTCCAAATAAAGTAATCAACACAATTGCCAAAAGTCCCCGGCAACGGCGCCAAAAACTTGATGTGCTAAAAGTGGTTTAACTAAATTAACTAAATTAAACCCTAAACTAGACTCTCTAAGTTTTAAATTTATAAAACTAAGACTCTCTAAAACCTAAACCACACGACCAGCAAGTGTACCGATCGATGCAATATAGCCTAAGGAAGTTCGAGTATCGAACCCAAGAGACTCTACTAAATTACGCTAATGATTCTATCTAGACTTAGACTGACACGGACTTAACTAATTTGTTTATTTGATGGGGGGTTTCTAAAAGTCCTAAATAAAATATTAAAATAATGCTAAATTGTGACAACCCTCAAAATTCCATGTATTCCGTACAATTTATTAATGATAATTAAAGTGCTTGATAACTGTGTGGAATTACTTAACTGCTCTCTGATTACTGTGTTTTACTTACACGTGCTTGTTAACATACTAGTAGTATACAGAAAAGTTACTAAATAGTCCTGTGTGCTTTCCTGAGTGTTGAAAAGTAAAAACGTTACAAAAGTATATATGTAGGACACTTTACGGATTAATTAAGCACTTTAACGGAACAGTGTCAAACCGAACAACCGGACTTTACCCGGAACACAAAAATATTGTCAAATACATTATTTCTATTTTTCTGAGTTAGTTAGGGTCACCGAACACCCTAACACACTTTATAAATAACAACACACAACAACCACTAACTTAACATTTAAAGTTAACTAGATTAGTAACCATATTGTTGAAAACCAACCCCATACCCCCCCCCCTTCGAACCGGTTGAAGAAAGTGGGGACACCCCCACAATTCTTTTCATATTTTATTTGCTTGTTAGTGGGTAAAGAAACATGATGTTCAATGGTTAAAGATGAAACTTGGATTATATAAGTGCACAAAGGTTCACCCATTTCATACTCAAACTTCAAAAAACAAACTCTGAACTCCCTCTTCCTTCTCTTTGTTTGGCCGCCACCATACCACCACCATACCACCACCTTCAAGCTTCCTTCAAGCAATCCATTCATACCCAAAGGTGCTACAAGGTGCATAACGAAGCTTGGTGCTCTCGGAAGTGGAAGGACCTTCTTTGTTTGCTATTAACCATCACTTTTCTACACTAGAACTCCCCTAGCCTTGAGCTAGTGGTAAGAACTTAGATCCGTTCATTTTTCATGTTATTTAAGTGGTTAATAGTTATTTGATGATGAGAATCCATGAACACTAAAGAACCATGAACAAAGTCTTGCACATAAACTAACTTTGTGATGAAATATTGTTGAAATATAATGAAGTGATGTTAATATGATGTTGTTATGATTCTTGCTGATTTACTTGTTAATATTGATGTTTGTTGTTGTTGTGATCACTAAACATGTTAACGGAATCAATCAAACATGCGTTAGAAGGTAGGAAACTAAAACAGAAAGCTGGTTGGTTTTTACAGCCAACTTCAGTTGGCTGTAACCAGACTGTAACTTAACGAAAAATGTATTTTCTAAAGTCTAGATTTATGTATTATGAATACGGTTCTAATGGCACTGGAATCATAATTTTTGGACTTCGTTTACTATTTTTAAAGACCCGATTTGTAACAGCACCTAAAGCTGAGTTTTTACAGCAGTAAATGGGTGTTATATTTTTAGTCATAACTTGAAACCTGGGTAGAATTAGATCATGAAATTGGTACTGTAGATGGACACTGATGTCGTAGTAATTGTCCCACTGGAATTTCGTCAATCCGACTTACAATGAATTTTTAATGAATTATTCCGTGGATTGTAGTCAGAAAAAGATAAATCTGAGTGCAGTCAGGAAAATGATTTTTTATAAAATATTAGTGATGATTTAGATCCCGAGATTTTTACACAATAATATTTGGATCATTTAGCACCTTCTGTAAAAAGTTGGGAATTTTTGAAATAAGATAACTATTTTATTAAAATGCTCGAAAACAGCCCAGTTTTGGGTATTTAAGTTGAAATGACATTAGTAATTTGCGTGTCTAAATGTCGGGTAGGTTAACCGAGAGTGATATAACATGTTATATGTCTACAAAAATATTATGTGCAATATTGTATGTTTATTTATGAGTGGGGAATGGATGGGAAGTTTATATGGGCATAAACTGTTAAAGTAATGCATGTTATGTGATAGATACGTGTAGGAACTTTGTGCTCTATTTGAAAACCACTAAATGAGTAACTGGTAATCATATTAGGACGTGATTGACCGACCTTGACTGTTAGCTATATTTGAGAATCTAACCGAGCAAACCAAGGTGAGTTCACACACTTTCTAAGGCATGGGATTCCCGGTGGTTGCGAATGGGTTAAAGAATTTAAAACGGGATCTACATATCCTCCTTGGGTAGGATATGTACGGCCATCCTACTTGGGCAGGATGCCAATATTATTCCTGCGTATTCTCCTTGGGTAGAACTACGTACGTTCTCCTTGGGTAGGACAACAACCTTAAAACTTACTAGACAAAACTCTATCATGAAGTCCCTCAATTTATATCGACTTAATCGCCAAGGCCAATGGCGAGCGGGTCATTAGTTAATAGCGCTATTAGGTTTAACAAACCTCACACCGTGCCAGTCGGACGAGCGTGTACTAATGGACTATGGCAAACTGTCAGTGATGATAGACACTGATGTAGGGCACAACTTATTTGCGTTAGTAGTCGATATGGTAATGGTCTAGTGGTTCACATGGGGAAGCCCCCACTGATCATGGATATGGTTTGGGTAATAAAGAATGAACTGGTTAATTTTACTTTCAACTACGGGGTAACTGTGACATCTGTGCTTGTGATCATTGTAAATAGTTCAGTTATCAATGAAATAAAGTTATTTGATCCCTATGTTTGTTTGTTTATGTTTGATGTTTTTCATGTTTTGACTTTTATTTGATTTCAAACTCTATATCGCTTTCTAGAGAATTATACGCAAACTAGTGCGTAAACGTAGTCAGTTTAACGCGACAAATACTCTGTAACATCAATTTATGCTTAACATACCTTAAATAACCTTTACATAACTTAGAAATAAGTTTTGAAGGCTTTGGTATGGCAAAATCAAGTTTATTCGCTTACAGGGACTAAAATTGACAAACTGCGAAAGTATGCCGATTTGAACTGTAACAAACATTCCGGAACATGGCCATAAGTTAAACACACCTTAAATATCCCTTACATAGCTTAGAAATAGGCTTTGATGGGTTCGGTGTGCTAAAATAAACTTTTGGGCCATTCAGGGACTAAAAGCGTCAAAAAGTGCATAAGTTTGCATTTTCGAGCATAACTTACATTCTGAATTCATCCGGACATCCAAAAATTTATGTAATCATTAAAATATTATGTTTTAGTGATTAGCTTGTCAAAAATCCAATCGTCGCGCAATTTGGACCATTTTTGCGTCCGTTACGACTTCCGTCGTAATTAACCGAACAACGCAATCGTACGGACAAACAAACCGACATCCGGCATATTTTTGAGCATGTTTCAAGTTCCCTATACTTTAACTTCATTTTAGAACCTTAAAATGGGGTTAACGCGGTTTAAACGTGCCAAAACGCATCAAAAATCAAGTTTGGAGGTACAGGGGCCTGTTCTGCCAAATTCAATCTTTCTGACCTGCAGGGTCCTTACGGACCGTAAGACCTAATCCATACGGTCCGTAAGCAGGTGCCAGATACCAGAAAATGCAATCCAGCTTGATCCAACTGTTCCTCACTTGTGCAAATGGTTTTGGGCAATCTATGGGCTGGTTTGGGGGCTCCCCTGGTTTTGTAAAACAATGGGCTTGATGTGTACGGCCTAGATCGAAGCACGTTATTCAACGAACGATCCTAACGGTTCTACTACATCTATAAATACCCCCACCATGTCTTGCTCAAAACCCACTTGAATTCTGAGATTTTCTCTAAGTTGAAGTGTTGGACACTTCATACCTGAGAAATACTTGGAATATCAATCTTGCGGGGACCTTCTGTAAGTATTCTTTCGCGTTTTTCGTTCGTTTTAGCATTAAAGTCAAACTGTGTTTGACTTTCTGCATTGACCAGTTTTTGGTCAACGCAAAGTTCATTTGAACTTCATAACGTGAGCGTAATCACGATGGTTATAGTCCCTAGTAACTATACCTACTGATTACCACGTTATCTAGGCTCAGTGACGAGTCGTAGTTTCGGCCAAAATGCATTTTCTCGCGTATTTTGTAACCAAACTACTCTAGGGTATTAAAACTGTTTGTTTTAATACCAAACCTATTTTCTAACATTACTAAACATGTTCTAGCATGTTTAGCTCGTCGCTTTTAGATTTGTGCTTGTTTAGGGTCGTAAAGGTAAGCGATCGAATCAATCACTTATGCTTACGAACCCGACCCATTTGGTCGATCTTTAGGATCCGACCAAACATTTTAGGTAACCATAGTTGTATAGGGAATAACCTTCTGAGGTTATACCTTATGATCACGACGTTTAAGTAGTTGTATGATAAGTAGTTCTTATGCCTTAGGTAAATTACCAAAATACCCTTTTTGCGCCAAAAAATTCATTTTAAACCTATGTAACATAATTTTTGGTATCTAAACTGATTTAACAACAATATTAAGCATGTTAAGGCATATCTTACTTGTCATAGGACTAGTTAGGCTTTCTGAACGCGTTTTACGCAAATGACGCGTTAAAGTAGCATAAGCTACCTAAACGGGTCGTAAAGGGTCAAAAGCACTTAGGATAAGTTTCGTTTTAGTTTGTAGGCTTTGTCAAACCATATTACATAAGTTCCCATACTTATTTGGTTTACGAACCCTCGTACTACCCGATCCTCCGATAGGTCCGTTTATTAATGTAGATACCTATATAGGTGCCGTTTGATTCCGTGATCTTCTAGCATTGCTTGGCGGTTATCCTACGACTTCTAAGCAATCTCAAGTGAGTACATAGTACCCCTCTTTTACTGTTTCTCAAACATTTTGGGGTGAAACACATGTGCCTACTTGTTACTTTCATGCTTTCCATGTTTTCACAACTTATACTTGCTATGTTCATTAGTACACTATTAGTACATGATTTCATTATGTTTTGCTATGTATGTTTACTTAGCATGCTAGCACATTGATTTACATTACATTACTTTGCTATATATGTTTATATGGCATATTAGCACATTGTTTTTCATGACTTTTCTGCTTTGTATGTTTACCTAGCATACTTAGTACATTGTTTTCACATAACTTGTTTACATTTGGTATAACATTTGGTTTGCATAAACGGTTCTTTACTACATTCATTAACATTAGCTACGCCGCTCGGTAGTAAGTAATGGTACCATAGGACTTGACAAATCCCGTTCCTGACATCCTGGGTTGGTTTGGATGAAAGGAATGACTGAATCCGAAAACATTTTACCTTGATAACCTTTACTCTAAGGTTATCCTGCCGTCTCAAAGCTTGAATGTAATGCGTTAACTTACCACATAAATGTTTATATCAATAAAACAAGCTTTTACTTGGCAAAACATAACTTTTTTATTTATTCAAAATACTTTGTTTTGTTCCTTTTTACTTATGGTTAAGTATTCTCATTTTGTTACTTACCATACATAACTTTTGTTTACACATACTTAACTACATGACTACATTTTGGGTTTTAAACATTGACAATGGTTTAGACAAGAACATTTGATGATTGGTTTGAACATGAACTATATACTTTGGTGGTTTGTTTAAGTGACTTAAGTAACGATATGTGTGTAGTATGCTACAAGCATGGTGGATACGCCGCTGGTACTTCCTATATATAAGTGCTTGTATTGTATTACATGACATACCGTTATTTAAATCATTCGATTTTGGACTTATACATTTTTGCAAATAACATATTTTTCACAAGACTTCGTTTTTCAAAACAATTTATTTCTTACAACTTATTTCTACTTGGTTATTCTTTAACCATACATTATTCTTTACTTATACATATCATCTGATTTCATCACTTTTCAATTGATTTACAAAACAAAACATTTTACAAGGTTCATGACTAACTTTTATTAAACACTTTTCTTAAACCTAAGTCATGAATCCTATTTTTACAAACCTATGTTACTCACAGGCATTTTTATGCTGACGTACCTATTTTCACATGTGTTTTCAGGAGCTAATGCATAGGATGATGATCGTGACATGCTAGGGTGGACTTGGGCCTTAGTGACATAAAACAGAGCTAGACTTAGTTTAATTACATTATGTACTCTTTATTTCAGTAGTTTTAAGACAATGTAACATGATGGTTCTTGTTTTGAACGATGTATTCCACCCTTGGGTGATGAATAAAATATTATTTTAATTACCATGGTTGTGGAACAATAATTCTGTTACAACACTCCCCGACGTTTCCGCCACGATTTGATGTTTTACGTGGTCGGGGTGTGACAGTAACCCCCATGGCAATTACGCCAACGAAAGACAAACCACGTTTTCAGAAACAACTTAAAACTAAACAACCAACCGTGAACTCACTCAACTTTGTTGTTGACTCGTTGTTACATGCCTTACAGGTTGTTAAATGCTGGAGCTTGCACGAGGAAGGAGTCGTTGTGGGATACGGACTGTTATGTTCCGTATTTAATATTTAATTCCTTTTGAACTTATTAAACTTAAGCTTTGGACATTAAACTGATCAACTATGGACTTATGTTTTTGGGTTTTACTTTTAATGCTTCCGTTGATTAATTCGAACTTCGTTAACTAGCTTTGGTCACCAATTGTATTATGGTTGATTTTATTTACTTATTACGTTGTTCAATATGATTGGTGGCTCGATCCTGGTCATGTCACGCCTCCAAGCGGTGATACTCCGCATGGTGGATTTTGGGGGTGTGACAGATTGGTATCAGAGCCATTGGTTATAGTGAACTTGGTTTTAAAAAGGGAAAAGCTTTTTGATAAAACCAGACTATAACCTATACAATGCTCAACGATCCACAACGACTCTCCGCTCCACGTGCAAGACTCGACACAATAGGTGGTATGATCTATGTTATATTGTCGGTTAGATCGTTTACACCGTGCATTAGTTAACGTGATAATTGTTATTTGAACCTTGTGTGCTTACTCTCTCCTGTCGTCCTACACTCGCGCACTTTCGCAACACTTTTCTCACTTACGTTGCTTCATTTTGAAGATCATGAACGGACGCGGAGGACGTATCAACCTAACTCAAGCCCAGCTGACGGCTTTGATCAACGAACGAGTTGCTGAGGCACTCGCAGCTGTTCCTGCAGGAGGTATAACCTGCCATAGCAACCCATCTTAGGACGTTTAGATCTTACCTTCGCAAACCAACCCTCATGCTTAACCTTGTCTTTTATTCTCGCACCACAGGTCAACATGTCCAGCCTTCTATGTGCACGTTCAAAACCTTCATGGACTGCCGACCTAGTACTTTCAGCGGCACAGAAGGAGCTATAGGTCTTCTTCACTGGTTCGAGAAACTTGAGTCTGATTTCGAAATGTGTGAATGCCCTGAAGATCGTAGGGTGAAATATGCAACTGGAACACTCGAAGGTGCTGCGTTAACCTGGTGGAAGGCATAGGTTCAACTGCTTGGGTTAGCGGTTGCTAATGCCACCCCGTGGAACGGTTTCAAAGAACTGATCAAAGAAGAGTCCTGCAGTCATGACGACATCCACAAGCCGGAGGTGGAATTTTCAATTTGAAGATGACGGGGTCTGAGATCGAGGCATACACGAAGAGGTCAAATGAGCTAGCCATCCGGTGCCCCACTATGGTGGATCCTCCCATCAAACGTATTGAGCTGTACGTCAAGGGTCTTACACCAGAGATTCAAAGCCATGTAACCTCAGCTAATCTTGGCACCATTCAGCAAATCGTTAAGTTGGCTCATCGTCTTACCGATCAGGCAGTTGAGCAGAACAGGCTGCCCAAGCGTATTAGCGCTACTACTTCTGATGCTCCCAATGATAATAAGCACAAGTGGGATGGAAATTTGGGCAAGGGTTCTGCTTCAGCTCAATCCCAGCAGCGAAAGACAGACGAGTACAGGAGCCCCAGTCAGCAATCTTCTGGGAATCAAGGTCAGGGTGGGTACAAGGGAAATCACCCTAAGTGCAATCGATGTAATTTGCACCATAGCGGGCAGTGCAACAAGGGTCGTTGCCAGAGATGTCACAAGCTGGGTCATGAAGCCAAAGATTGCAGGAGCCCACGTCCTGCGAATCAGAATCACCAACAGCAACAACAAGCTCCACATAACCACCAGCAGCAGCATCAGCAGGGAAATAAAGGATGCTTTCAGTGTGGTGCTGAAGGCCACTTTAAGAGGAACTGCCCCCAACTGAACCAGAATCAGAACAACAACCAAAGAAACGGGAACCACAATGGAAACAACAACGGAGGCAACAACGGAGGTAACGATAATGGCAATGGCGCCCAAGGTCGAGTGTTCGTGATTGGTCAGGGTGAAGCAAGGAACGATCCCAACGTTGTGATGGGTAAGTTTCTTCTGGATGATTTCTTTGTTACTGTTTTATTTGATTCGGGTGCCGATACTAGCTACGTGTCCTTAAAAGTTAGTCAGATGCTAAAGCGTACTCCAACACTTTTGAACACCAAGCACATCGTAGAGTTAGCAAATGGTAAAAGTTTAGAGGCTACACATGTACTTAAGGGTTGCAAGCTTGTCCTTGCCGATCTGACCTTTTCTATCGACCTCATTCCTATCGTTCTGGGTAGTTTTGACGTTGTCATTGGGATGGATTGGTTATCTCAACACCAAGCGGAGATTATTTGCAATGAGAAGATTATCCGCATCCCTCGTTCTGGTAAAGCACCCCTCGTGATTCGTGGCGACAAGAGTGGTGCCGTTGTAGGCATCATCTCTTTCCTTAAAGCCCATAAGTGTTTGCGAAAGGGCCACACAGCTATTCTAGCCCTCGTTTCTGATGCATCCTCAGAAGAAAAGAAGATAGAAGACATACCTATTGTACGCGACTTTCCTGAGGTATTTCCTGAGGAATTACCTGGACTTCCGCCTCATCACCAAGTTGAATTTCAAATCGAGCTAGCTCCTGGAGCAGCGCCTATAGCTCGAGCACCTTATCAGCTCCATCAGAACTTGAAGAATTGTCCACGCAACTACAAGAACTCTTGGAAAAAGGTTTCATACGTCCTGGGGAGCTCCAGTATTATTTGTGAAGAAGAAAAACGGTACCTTCAGAATGTGTATTGACTACCGCGAACTCAACAAGGTGACCGTGACGAATCGTTATCCTCTTCCACGCATTGATGACTTGTTCGACCAGTTGCAAGGGTCGAGTTATTACTCTAAGATTGATTTGAGATCGGGATACAAGCTGAGAGTCCTAGAGGAGGACGTCTCCAAAACAGCATTCAGAACTCGTTACGGCCATTATGAGTTTCTGGTTATGCCTTTTGGATTAACGAATGCACCTGCGGTATTCATGGATCTCATGAACCGAGTGTGCAAGCCTTACTTGGATAAATTTGTCATAGTCTTCATCGACGACATCCTGATCTATTCTAAGAGTTAGGAGGAACACGAGCAACACCTGAGGCTTATTCTGAAACTTCTTCATAAAGAGCAGTTGTATGCCAAGTTTTCAAAATGTGACTTCTGGCTTCGCGAAGTCCACTTTCTAGGCCACATAGTAAACAAGGATGGGATTCATGTTGATCTATCCAAGGTTGACTTGATCAAGAACTGTCCTGCACCCCGTACACCAACAGAAATCCGCCAATTTTTGGGTTTGGCGGGCTACTATAGAAGATTTATCAAGGATTTCTCAAGGATTGCGCAACCTCTCACTTCACAAACTCAGAAGGGTGTCACCTATCGCTGGGGTGATGCATAGGAATCCGCGTTTCAGCACTTAAAAGATAGACTTTGTAGCGCGCCTATCCTCTCATTGCCTGAAGGCACATAAGATTTTGTGGTTTACTGCGATGCTTCCATCCAAGGACTTGGTTGCGTGTTGATGCAATGTGACAAGGTCATTGCTACGCATCACGCCAACTTAAGGTTCACGAAAGGAACTACACTACTCACGATCTGGAACTGGGAGCAGTTGTTTTCGTGCTTAAGATATGGAGACATTACCTGTACGGTACCAAGTGCACCATTTACACCGATCACAGGAGTCTTGAGCATATCTTTAAGCAAAAGAAATTGAATATGCGACAACGCCGATGGGTCGAACTCTTAAATGATTACGAATGCGCGATCAAGTATCATCCGGGCAAAGCCAATGTTGTGGCCGACGTCCTCAGTCGAAAGGATAGTATACCTAAGCGTGTACGTGCGTTACAGCTTACCATCCAATCCGACCTTCCTGCTCAGATTCGCGATGCTCAGGTTGAAGCATTGAAAGCAGAGAACATCAAGGTTGAGTCCTTAAGAGGATCGAGGCAACGGCTAGAACAAAAGGAAAACGACGCCTACTATGTTAACGGACGCATCTGGGTTCCACTTTATGGAGATTTACGCGAGCTTGTGATGGATGAAGCACATAAGTCTCGTTATTCAGTACATCCGGGTTCGGATAAGATGTACCACGATCTAAAGACTAGATACTAGTGGCTTGGTATGAAAGCCAGCATAGCAACCTACGTCAGCAAATGTTTGACTTGTGCTAGGGTCAAGGTCGAATACCAGAAACCATCAGGCCCACTCCAACAACCAGAGATTCCGAAAAGGAAATGGGAGCAAATTTCCATGGATTTCATTACTGGCCTACCCAGATCTCAATGCGGAAATGATACCATTTGGGTGATCGTGGATCGACTGACCAAGTCTGCACATTTTCTGCCTATCAGGGAAACAGATAAGTTTTCTACACTAGCAGACATTTACCTAAAGGAAGTTGTATCAAGGCATGGAGTGCCAATCTCCATCATTTCTGATCGTGACGCGCGTTTTACCTCTGAACTGTGGCAAGCAATGGATAAGTCTTTTGGCTCACGTTTAGATATGAGCACCGCTTATCACCCACAGACGGATGGGCAATCTAAATGCACCATCCAAACTCTTGAAGACATGCTTAGGGCATGCGTAATCGACTTTGGTAACGGCTGGGAAAAGCATCTTCCGCTAGTAGAGTTTTCGTATAACAACAGCTACCACACTAGCATCCAGGCCGCTCCGTTTGAGGCATTGTATGGACGGAAATGCCGATCACCTCTCTGTTGGGCAGAAGTTGGTGACAGTCAAATCACTGGCCCAGAACTCGTAGTAGATACAACCGAGAAGATTGCTCAGATACGACAACGAATGGCGGCAGCTCGTTACCGTCAGAAAAGCTATGCTGATAAGCGAAGAAAGCCACTCGAGTTCCAGGTTGGGGATCGAGTGCTACTCAAAGTCTCACCATGGAAAGGTGTAGTTCGTTTTGGCAAATGAGGCAAGCTCAATCCACGTTATGTCCGACCATTTGAAATCATTGAGAAAATCGGCAAAGTGGCCTACAGGTTGAATCTACCTGAAGAACTCAGCGGAATTCACAATGTTTTCCACGTGTCAAATCTGAAGAAGTGTCTGTCAGACGAGACCCTCATAGTTCCTCTCAAGGAACTCACTATCGACGACCAGCTGCGATTCGTCGAAGAACCAGTAGAGATTACGGATCGAGATGTTAAAATTCTCAAGTGCACCAGAATACCTCTCGTCCGAGTTCGTTGGGATTCCCGTCGTGGCCCAGAGTATACCTGGAAACGAGAAGACCAAATGAAACTCAAGTATCCCCAGCTGTTTAAGAAAAGTGCAACCACTACTAAGGCTGAAGCTACTGCAGAATTTCGGGACGAAATTCCAAATCAACGGGGGGATGATGTGACACCCCAGGAAAACCAGGAAACCAACGCAACATAACTAGCTTCCTCACGTGCTAAATTTCGGGATGAAATTTTCTTAACAAGGGGAGAATGTGACAACCCTCAAAATTCCATGTATTCCGTACAATTTATTAATGATAATTAAAGTGCTTGATGACTGTGTGGAATTACTTAACTGCTCTCTGATTACTGTGTTATACTTACACGTGCTTGTTAACATACTAGTAGTATACAGAAAAGTTACTAAATAGTCCTTTGTGCTTTCCTGAGTGTTGAAAAGTAAAAACGTTACAAAAATATATATGTAGGACACTTTACGGATTAATTAAGCACTTTAACGGAACAATGTCAAACCGAACAACCGGACTTTACCCGAAACACAAAAATATTGTCAAATACATTATTTCTATTTTTCTGAGCTAGTTAGGGTCCCCGAACACCCTAACACACTTTATAAATAACAACACACAACAACCACTAACTTAACATTTAAAGTTAACTAGATTAGTAACCATATTGTTGAAAACCAACCCCATACCCCCCCCCCTTCGAACCGGTTGAAGAAAGTGGGGACACCCCCACAATTCTTTTCATATTTTATTTGCTTGTTAGTGGGTAAAGAAACATTATGTTCAATGGTTAAAGATGAAACTTGGATTATATAAGTGCACAAAGGTTCACCCATTTCATACTCAAACTTCAAACAACAAACTCTAAACTCCCTCTTCCTTCTCCTTGTTCGGCCGCCACCATACCATCACCATACCACCACCTTCAAGCTTCCTTCAAGCAATCCATTCATACCCAAAGGTGCTACAAGGTGCATAACGAAGATTGGTGCTCTCGGAAGTGGAAGGACCTTCTTCGTTTGCTATTAACCATCACTATTCTATAATCGAACTCCCCTAGCCTTGAGCTAGTGATCACTAAGCATGTTAACGGAATCAATCGAACATGCGTTAGAAGGTAGGAAACTAAAACAGAAAGCTGGTTGGTTTTTACAGCCAACTTCAGTTGGCTGTAACCAGACCGTAACTTAACGAAAAAATGTATTTTCTAAAGTCTAGATTTATGTATTATGAAATACGGTTCTAATGGTACTGGAATCATAATTTTTGAACTTCGTTTACTATTTTTAAAGACCCGATTTGTAACAGCAGCTAAAGCTGAGTTTTTACAGCAGTAAATGGGTGTTATATTTTTAGTCATAACTTGAAACCTCGGTAGAATTAGATCATGAAATTGGTAATGTAGATGGACACTGATGTCGTAGTAATTTTCCCACTGGAATTTCATCAATCTGACTTACAACGAATTTTTAGTGAATTATTCCATGGACTGCAGTCAGAAAAGGATAAATCTGAGTGCAGTCCGGAAAATGATTTTTTATAAAATATTAGGGATGAGTTAGATCCCGAGATTTTTACACAATATTATATGGATTATTTTGCACGTTTTGTAAAAAGTTGGGAATTTTTGAAATAAGATAACTATTTTATTAAAATGCTCGAAAACAGCCCAGTTTTGGGTATTTAAGTTGAAATGACATTAGTAATTTGCGTGTCTAAATGTCGGGTAGGTTATCCGAGAGTGATATAACATGTTATATGTCTACAAAAATATTACGTGCAATATTGTATGTTTATTTATGTGTGGGGAATGGATGGGAAGTTTATATGGGCATAAACCGTTAAAGTAATGCATGTTAGGACGTGATTGACCGACCATATGTGATAGATACGTGTAGGAACTTTGTGCTCTATTTGAAAACCACTAAATGACTAACTGGTAATCATATTAGGACGTGATTGACCGACCATGACTGTTAGCTATATTTGAGAATCTAACCGAGCAAACCGAGGTGAGTTCACACACTTTCTAAGGCATGGGATTCCCGGTGGTTGGGAATGGGTTAAAGAATTTAAAACGAGATCTACATATCCTCCTTGGGTAGGATATGTACGGCCATCCTCCTTGGGTAGGATGCCAATATTATTCCTGCGTATTCTCCTTGGATAGAACTACGTACATTCGTCCTTCTTGGGT